>NW_023604972.1:104621332-105937694 GCF_014898055.3 Talpa occidentalis | reverse complement strand
AAACATTGCATTTATTTCTCTTCAAAGAATACAATATTACAAAGAACACTATTACCTTTTTTTAAAAGGCTTATTTTACTTATTTATGCATGCATGCATACAAGAACTAGGGTGTAGCACAGGGATGCAGCGGCAGGTGAGAAGATTCACCAGAGACAGAGTGGGGAAGCGGATCTACTTATATACACTGCTGAGGGGAGCAGTGGGTGAGAAAGGAGAGGTTTGCTGTGCCATGTGGGTTAGCTCCCTGGCCTGGGATCGAATTCATGCCTGCCCCAGTGTCTGTCTATAGCTTGATAGTACTTATAGTCAACCCCTGCACCACCTGGGAGGCCTAGAACACTATAATCTTACAGTAATCCTTGTTGTGAAGAAAATTAATATATATTTTTAAATATTTATTTATTTATTTATACATAGAGGAACTGGAGTGTAGACCAGAGGTGTGGGGGTTGGGGGTGAGAGGTGAGAGGATTCACCAGAGACAGAATGGGGAGCAGAACTGGCAGATTTACTGAAATACGCTGCTAAGAGGAGCAGTGGGTGAGACAGGAGTGTCTGCTGTGCCATGTGGGTTAGCTTCCAGGTCGGGGATCAAACTAGACCTTAATGGTGATATTGCTGAGACTTAACTGCTAGGCCACCCGGGGAAGCCCCAAAATTAATATCTTGATTTACAAGTTATAGAAACTAGTGTTAAAGCAGAATGCTTTCTTAAATGCTTTTATCTTTAACTAAAATTTTATGTGTTAATATTTTTACTCTGTGATTTGGGCTATTTAATCTTAATGTAGAATTGGTTGAAATTTACATATATATTGGGTCCTGGTCCATATGATCACCTGTGTTTTAGTTTATTATATGGAGTGTGAGTAATTCAAACACAACTCCATTTTAGCAAATGTGTATTGATATCTAGTTTGTCAGTTACTAGATTACAGATGTCATAAAAACAAAAGTAAAACAACAATCTTCACAACAAAACATGGACAAAAATCCCTGCCTATGTGAAACGTACATTCTGGGGTGCTTGAAGAATGCATAATAAGTAAACTATATAGTGAGAAATGTTTTGAATGAAATTAAAGCAAGGGGCTGAGAAAATCTTGGGGGTTTGCGGTGGTTTTACTGAGGAAGTGACATTTGAGTAAAAATCTGGAAGTAGAGAGGATAAGCAGTATTAGAGGGAAGAGTGTTCCAGGTGAAAAGGGTCACATGTGCCTTTTTCATATGATTAAGTTTGCTGGAACTATTGCAGTTAGGTGGGTATTATTGTAGATCTATTGAAGCTTTTTTATTTTGACAGAATGTCTAGCAAGGAAGTGAAGACTGCTCTCAAAAGTGCTAGAGATGCAATAAGAAACAAAGAATATAAAGAAGCCTTGAAACATTGTAAGGTAATTGATATTTTTCCTCCCTTCTACAATAAAATTACCCCTTAGAGGCATTTTGAGTTTGTATTATATGAATCATTTACTGTGTAAAAATAACAAAAGTGGTGAGATGATTTAGTAGAGTGATTATAGTGTAAACTAGAAAAGTAAACTACTTTTTCCAGATTTAATTTTGTCTTTATCAAAGTCAAGTTCTCAAAACCTGCATATCTCTGAGCAATCTTTGGGAGAGTTGCATTATGGAACACTACTGTGTCATTTAGTTTTCATTCTTTTATGTATGTTGACATCCAAATTCCATTTGGTTTGGGATAGAACCAAGATTCTGAAGCTCCTTTATATGCTGATGGAAGTGTGTCAGTGCAGAAATTAAATGTGCGGGACAGATGTAAGATAGTGGTAGAATTGAAATCTTGGAAAGTGAGAGAATTGGACCCACAGCTTGAGAGAAGGGCTTTTGATGCTTCTTCTGTCTTAGCAGGGGAGAAGGTAGGTGCAGGTCCATATGCTCTGAATTTGTAGATTTGGGGTTGGGAAGAAAAGGATGTTCCTGATTACTTCTGTTTTCTTGGTGAATGACCTAAGGACTGAGAGTAGAAGAGGTGTTGATAGTAGGCTTGAGATAAAAGAAGGTACAGAACAGTTGTTATTGACAGTGGGAAAACAAACCTACTTGTGTTGACAGAATTCCAGTTGGAAGGATTTCCAGGCTCTAGTGAATGTCCATTTGAAGTTTCATGTTGTTAAAGTGAAATCATTGAATTTGGATGTATAGTTTCTCCCTTCATGTTCAGTCTAGAGATGGGCATGAGGGAGTTCAACTACGGATAATGAGAAAGATGAGGGGAAAAAGGCCAGAGGACTTGAGGTGGTTTGCCTGAGAGTGATAGTAGTGATGACTTAGACATGGAGTCTAAGCTGGGAAAGAGAAAGGATGAGAATTGAAAAGTGAGGAGACAGTGGAAAGAGGGGATGGAGTCCACAAATTGGACCTATTGTTACAGGGCAGGGAGAGGGGCAGCCCAAACCCCGCAAACCTGCCTATTCTATAGAGGGTTCTGCCATCCGCCGCATTTTGAGACTTTAAGGGGAAGGAACTTTAATACAATTAGGAAACAATACAGGAAAGGCAAAGAATCTAGTTTCTAAATCAAGCACCCAAAGTTACCCGTCCCCTCGTGTTTAAAAGTCCATTCAAATGGGATTGGCCCAGAACAAGGCCCCAAAGCCTGCCGCAAGTCTAAAGTATCTTGCAGTGGGGACCCACAGAAAAGCCCCTCTCCCTGCCCTGTAACACTATCAGAAGTTAGAGTATTGTTACCATGAAATCATTACAGTAATTGAACTGGAAAGGCAGGAGAGGGGCATGTTGGTAATCCAGATTTGAGTGTCTACGTAGTGCTAAAGGCAAGTGTTTGAGTCGTGAACACGAATGTTAGAATGATGACAGAATTGAGGTAAGAAGAAGGATACAAACTTTTCGCTGAAAGAAGGGGGAGTATCTAGGAAGTTGGTAGATCGTGGTAAGAAGAGGATTTTTTTGGAGCATGACTAGATGGCTTGAGCTCAAAAGTACTGGGGTTTTAAAGGTAGCCTCAGAAGAGGTATTGCAGGTAACAATGTGAGCAAGAAGAATCCCGTCTTCATTGCTTGGTCTTGTGATAGGCGGGATGTAAGAGAAAAGAAAGCAGCTGTTGCATATAATATCTACATGGGAATAGCCAAGTTTCAGATGAGGCAAAACTTGGTTTAATTAAAAGGAAAGTTTGAAAATATAAAGCGAGTTTGGTCTATTGGTAGATCTGGAGGGCACAACACAGAGTTTAGGAACGGGAGGAGGGAGGAAATTTGTTAAGAGTGAGTCTTAAACAATGCCCTTGTGAGGTTTAGGTTTCTAGGGGTGACAGGGCCTTGCAGGATTGGAGGCCATGATAAAACAAATGCTGATATGGGGGCGGGCAGCCTGGTTCAAGTTGGAAGAAGTATAAGGGCAAGGGAGGGGGAGGGACCGTTTCCTTCAGCACTCAGCTTCTCTAACTAATTCACATATAAATCTGTTTTTATATGCAGAGGCATCACTGCAGTCTTCTTTCTGATTATGAATTCAGCTAAGTAGTTCATTAGATGTACCGAAGAGACCCTAGCAAAAAGCAAAAATGAGTGTCTAGTCAGTGGCAAAATGTGATTACTTATGTGTAGTAACCTAGAATGTTGATTAAGATGGAAATTTGAAAAAAAAGTTGTCTTAGTATATTTGCTTTGTCTCTTCTGATCATTCCCTTGTCTACCTGTGTGCCTTGATGATTTGGTACCAGCAGCCCTTTATGAAACCGCCTCTGATTTGTGCAAATGGAGCTTGGAGTTAGGTACTTTTTCCTTCTGTACTTTCAGGGCTTCCTTCCTGCTTTCACTACATTATTTTAATTATTTCCTTAGGAATCTTTTTCATAATCTGAAAACCTGTTCATCAGGCAGCTAGTAGCTAGTAGCTACTTGATTGCTGTTTGACTATGGTGTTTATCATTTTTTCAGCAGTTAGGTGCCAATTAATAAGGCCCTAGTGTTTAGAACTTAACTTTGATAGTTACTTCATTATTGTTGGTTTTTTTGGACATGGCATTTTTGGATAGAATGGAATTTGTGCTATAGGTTGGTGACACATTATTAGATGTGTTATATAGATGCACATAAACTGAATAGTCTCTGGTTTGACTACTAGTGAAAATGTTCTTATTGTCTCTGGAATATGTTCAACCTTAACAGCCAACTTATTGGTTTGTTTTCTCTCTCTGGTTCGTCTTTGCTTTCTGTTTCAAACAATTTTGCCTTAGCAACCAGCTGTCATTTCTGAAAGCTATAGCTCTACATATAATTTTTATTCTAGATAGCAAGGGGTGTTCAAATATTCATTGTCTCTATTCATTTTGAAAATATTCGATGCAGTCATATTGGGGCCTATTTTTCTAGCTTAGAATTTCAATGTGAATTCTGTCTAATATCAGGAAATGTTATCACAGTGAAGAAATACAGATTTGGATAAGGTGAAATGGTAGGGAAATAATTTTGTGAGTGGATTGGCAGCAGTGTGTTTGGGTGGTAAAAACAGTCTTACTGTTCTTTTTTATACCCAGTATTCTCAAGGGGGTAGAGGAGGCATTTGCTAGATACATGATGATTATTTGGCCAGCATTTAAAAATTTTTCAATTTATTTTAAAAGACTTCTTAAAATCATGGATCCAATCCATTTCCCTCTCTTCCCAAGGAAACTGAAGACCAGAAAGGTTAAATAACATTCTTAAGGTTGCCCTGTTAGTGGTAGATCCAGATTTCCTGACTCTCAAGTAGAATTTTTGTTGTTGTTTGTGAATAGCTTCTAAACTTTAGTGACCTGTTCTTTTAATTTTTTAATCAGACAGTGTTAAAACAAGAGAAAAATAACTATAATGCCTGGGTTTTTATTGGTGTTGCTGCAGCTGAGCTAGAACAACCTGATCAGGCCCAGGGTGCCTATAAGAAAGCTGTTGAACTAGAACCAAACCAATTACTTGCTTGGCAGGTATGTAGAATTGTTTTTCTCTTTATTATAGGGAAGAGTTTTTTAATGATTTTCAAAATACAGTTATCTTTAAAATAAGCATTTAAACTTCTATTTAACCCACATAGGAAAGAAAATTGTAACCCAAAAGTTTGTTAAAATAAAATGGTGCTGGTTACCACTTAATATCTTAACATCTAGTCATGGGTTTCATCCAAATGTCAAGACTGGAATTGAGATGTGATTGTATGACTCTCCAACCTAATTATATGTGCATATGAAAAACTTATCAAGAATATTCTTTATGTTTATCTGAGGAAAATAAATGTGTATTAGTGTTTTCTAAAAACAACGTAAAATTTTGCAATTCTCTGTCTTTGAGTATAAGTTGCTTTTTTTAATTTGTGGTCTAAATATTTTTGACTTGGCTTTTCCAACTTTTTCATATTTAACGAAATCTTAAAAACTGTGGTTAATTGGAGGTAATAGACTGAAAGAATATGAACCTCTTTGTCTCAGGTGTATATATGATGGTATCTGGTAATATACTTAGATGCCTGCATTTATTATGTACTGATTGGTTTAGGATAGCTGATCTTTAGTAGAAGCAAAAATCCCATTCCACGTAGTACTACTTGGATTTTTTGTTTTATTGTATTTTATGAATATATTTTGTGGGTCATGTGATACCTTAGCGGTTAAGATTATATAGTAATCATTAAAAATATTTTTAAGTTATTTGTTATCTAATTTTTTGGGCAATATCTGTGTTCCCCTTTCAGCTGTGATCACCTTTTTTTTTATTGTGAAACACTTAAAATATATTTTTTATTGTGAAACACTTAAACACCTAGCTTTAATAAAAATTCATTTATGGCCAGTATTTTTTTGTCTATGATTTTGCCTACTTCCTCCTATCCCAAAATATTTAGAGGCAAATCCCAGACTTATTACTTCATTTTGTATTGTAGTGATCTTTATTATAATAATCTTTATAGATTGTTACTTCTTTAGCAAAATAAACATAAGAACTTAAGATGTTTTTGGAAGATTAAATCTCTGTTACATCTTTTTTTAGGGGTTAGCAAGCTTATATGAGAAATGTAATCACATAAACGCTAAGGATGACTTACCTGGTGTTTACCAAAAACTCCTGGATCTTTATGAAAGGTAATCAATGTGTGGGGAAAGTCCAATTTCTTTAAAAACTTGAATTGGAATAAATGGAATTAAAATTATATAGAAATATTACAAATATTTACTGGAAATTGGAAGTATTTTTCTTTCAAACTTTTGTGACAGACTCTTGATTATGATTGAAATAGAATGAGAACATCAATAGTAAGAAGATTTATTAATTTGGGAACTTTGATATTATTTCCAGTCAATATAATGGAATATAATATTTCTTAAAATGTTACTTTTTAATGAGATGCTTATTTTATAAAGTTTTACTGTGGTATACAAGAGATATATTCTAATTTAAGATAGCACCTGAAAATATCATTGTGATATTTTTAGTTTCTTAAGTTCTTGATTGTTTTTATTAATCAGATTCCAAATCTTTTTTTTCCTTTCTAAGTGTTGACAAACAGAAGTGGTGTGATGTTTGTAAGAAACTTGTGGATCTGTATTACCAGGAAAAGAAACACATAGAGGTTGGTTGATGATTTGCTCACATAGTTGACTTCTTTTAAGGAAATTATTTTTAGAAGAAAGCATCCTTTAATTTGAAGAAAAATTTAAAAAACTATAATGTAGTATATTAAAAGAACATAGGGAAAAAAAGAACATAGGTGATAATGCAAATTATAGTGTTTTGAAAACTGTAAATTAGAATTCAAATTTCTGGTAACAAAATAGCCAAACATTTTTGAAACTGGATAGGGATAAAAGAAATAAGCAAAAACATTATGTATAGGACTTAATGATTCCTTTGTAGTGTTTTCATAGCTGATAATATATGTCATGAACACTGGAATATTAGTCATTATTCCTGTATCTATTCTTGTATCAGTCATACTTCTGATATGAGTTACACACATTTGTTCAGTTTATTACTTATGGGCTTCATAATAGATAGAGTACTGTGCCTTTGCTCTTTTTATGTATTAGTAGATAAAAAAAACTTTTTATTTGCAGATTTTATACTTTTTTAGGCTTTTTTAGTTTCTAAGATGGAATAACCATTTAAATCTCCTTGATAGGTTGCCCGGACATGGCACAAATTGATAAAGACACGGCAGGAGGAAGGTGCGGACAACCAAGAACTTCATCAGTTGTGGAGGAAATTGACTCAGCTGCTGGCTGAGAGTAATGAAGATCAGAATAATGAGACCCAGCAATTGGTAGTGATCTGTTTATTCCCTACAGTTTTTATCTGGAAAACTGGTCCTTTTATTGAATTTAGAATGTGGAAACATAATTATATAAAGAAAAATACTACAATACATGTCAGACTAGATCTTTTATAAATTGCACTTTTAAATTCATAGAGCCTTTCTTGGTAAAATCAGAATTATTGGCCAGTAATCTTATACTAAATGTGAACAGTGTGGAATTGATATTCAGAGTATCAGAATTTTATTCACTTATATGCATAAAAATCCATTCTAAGTCAGTTACTTAATCACTGTATAAAAACAGCTATGATTTTGGCTTTCATAAGATTGCCATAATTTCTTAGAGGTGTGCCTTAAAAGTATGTTTTCTTTTTATCAACTCAGTACTAAATTACTTTGAAGTTTAACTGTTCAATGAGTTATTATATTTAAGGTATTTATTTTATTATATTTTATTTATTATATTTAAGGTATTATATTTTATTAAGGTAAAATACTTATATCTAGAAATATTCCTTTTTAATGAGATTTTAAAGTAATTGAAAAGAATTTTTAAAAGACTATTTAAAATACATTGATTTTTGAAGCATAATTGAAAAATGCCTTTTTTTGTGATTTTATTTTGGTTAATAAAAAAATAAAGTTAATTAGCTGTTGTTAAGTAGAGAGTATATTACTCTGTATTACTTTGCATGTCTATTTGTTCAGTCATTAATTTGTTTCTTTATTCATAAAATATTTATTGAGAACCTATAATCTATTGGGTAGTATTTTAAATGCTGGGGGTATCAATATGAGGATAATGTTGCATTTTTTGTGTATAGTGTAATTGTGTATAGATTTAGTTGTGGAAAAAATTGAGCAGTGCCAAAATTAGGTGATTTACTAATTTCTCTTAAACCATATCTTCATATTATGACTTCATGATTTTCCTTGATTACCTGAATGTCAAATAGATACCAAAATAAGTGAACTGATTTTTTGAATTATGCTATATTCCTCCATGAAAGAGAACTAAATATACTTAGTGTTTTAAGAATTGATTTCTAACTGTTAAAAATGGGATAAAAGGATTTGTGGGAGAGGTTATTTTCACTCAGAATGCTAATGATAACTATGTCTTGTGTTCAGAAAAAAAATTATCACTTATTTTTCATATGGATTAATTTCATTACTTTTTTTTTTTCGTTCCTTAAGTTAGACTGTTTGTTAGGTTTCTTTTCTTTGCCAAGATCATTAACTTTATCAGAAAGCAGTAAAATTTTACTTGTTTATATATAGACTTCATGCCATACTTTCTAAAGAAAATTTAAGGTAGTGATCTGTATTTTGAATTTTCATTATGAAGTTATGAGAACCATTAAGAAATGGAAAATTTATGTAGCCAAATGAATGGTATCCCTTAGAGACCTTGCCTTGGATTCTAGTATTACATTTCTTGTTCAAAACATACATATAGAAGCTCTTTTGGAGTATCTTCAAAGTTAGTTAATAATTTTAGTTCAGTCATATCTATTTTTCTTTTGTCAAAAGTATAACTTCATAAATATATCTTTTAAGATGGAAGATTTGCTGTGTTTGACGATGTTGCAAAGAACATGCTGATGATTTCAGAAAAGATATTTTAAAAATGATCTTAGTAGTAGCAGCTACTCTGATAGATGAGACTATACCTATCTGGTTGACTACTTTGTAGCAGACACCAAACACTTGTGACAGTATTGAGTATTTGTTAACATTATATTAGTGTTGCTAATTTACAGTTATTCCTTATTATTTCAATGCAGTCTGTTGACCATTTGAAGTTAGAATGTAGTCCAAAACTTCTGTATATATATTTCTGATATATATTTGTATATATATTTATTTGTATATTTATATATATATATTTATTGTATATATATTGTATATGTATTGTATATATGTATTTCTTTCCATTGAAATTATGGGACCTGGCAATTAGTTAAGGTTGTAGTTTGTATCAGACAGCCTTACATGTTTCAATGATTTATTACATTTGTCATTTAAATATGCTCCAGATGAAAGCTTTTTAGTTTTTTTTGTTTGTTTGTTTCAGCTTCTAACTGCTTTTGAAAATGCTCTGGACTTATCAGATGAGATTCCTAGTGACGATCACCAAGTACTTTATAAACAGTACATTCAGTGTCTATCCAAAGTAAGTTGATTTTTAAATTTCTCTTATGTGACTTACTTAGAAGTTAAGTAGGAAAATTATCTGAAGTTTATTTTACTGCTAAATTTATTTTACTTTTATATTTTCAAGTTTCCTCATGAGACTGCTAGGTTGAAGAAAGCCTGTGAAGGAATGATAAACATCTATCCCACTGTACAATATCCATTAGAAGTGCTTTGTTTGCATTTAATTGAAACAGGTAATTTTTTTTTAAGATTATTTATTCATACAAGAACTGGGGTGCAGGCCAGAGATGCAGGGGGGTGGGAGGATTCACCAGAGACAGAGTGGGGAGCAGAACAGGCAGATCTACTGAAATACACTGCTGAGGGGAGCAGCAGGCGAGCCAGGAGAGGTCTGCTGTGCCATGTGGGTATCTCCCTGGCTAGTTGGGGATCGAACTCATGCTGCAGAGGCTGCGGATAGCTTCATAGTGCTGTGCTTAACCCTTTGTGCCACCGGGGAGGCCCTGAAGCAGGTAATTTCTTTATTATTATATTGTGTGTCCTAGAGGTGGATGAGCTTGTTGTAGTGATGTTGCTATCAATTAGAAGTTATTTTAGTGCTTACCATGAATAAGATATTGTTTCAGGATTTCTGAACATAAAAAGAAGTACAATATATAAATTCCATGCACAAGAAAAGGCTAATAAAAATAGGAAACAAAAGATACAGAGCAACCATAAGTTAGTAAGTTGTTTGTTCATTAGTGAAATATTTTTGAAGATGGGAATTGAGGAGGGGCTTGAATTTTCCTTTGAAATTAGATGAACAGAAAGAAGTGAAAGATATTCCAGATGGCAAGAGCAGAGGTTGGACCTACATGCAATTTTTGGGAATAGTAAAATAGTTTTATTTGCTAAGTGGAAGGAGTAGATATGACATGTTTTCGTTAGATGGGTTGGACTTTGTTACTTAGGGCTATGAATGTCACTCAAAGATTTTGTGAAAGATTAGCATTCTCAGCACTGATGTTCTATCATAGTGTCATAAGTACAGTCTCATAAATGCTTTAATATTATGAAGTATTATCTGCAGAGTTTTGCATTGAATTCACTATTTGTCAAAATGCACCAATAAAGAGGTAGCAAAGGGATTATGCTGATTGATTAGAGTATGTTGGTTTATAAAAAATAATTTTTGAAGAGGGTTTGGGGCTGGGTATTTTGCAAGTTAAAAGAGAGTTGTATCTCCTGGCACAGGAGTGGGAAGGTAGGTGTACATTTATGGGATAGCAAGGAAGCGCCTCCCCCTACTAAATCACTAGTTGTCAGAACTTGTGGAATGGAGCAGTTCAGCTTTTCTCAGGAAAAGCTTTATTCTTAGGTGGAAGTTTGTTAGTTAATGCAGGAAACGGTAGGAAGCTGTGCTTAATAATTTCTTTCTTTTCAGTGTTCCTTTAAACCAAACTTTGTATGTATTAAGAACTTCTGAAAATCTGAAATGTCTCTGAAGGCTGACTTATCCTCCCCCAGAATACTTGAGTTTCTACAGATTCACAGCAGTTAATCACTGGGTTGTCTTCCACTGGGGATAAATAAATTTCATTCTTTGTCCCCCTTTGCATGTTGAGACTTGAAGATTCATTTTCAAAATGACTCAATATATAAAGCTTCACATAACAAGTAGGGAATAACTTTTACAGTTGTCATCTGAAGAAATGTTATTTCATGCCAAATGACCTTTTTTGATTAATTGCTGAAATGGGGGAGGAGAAGAAGGCTTGCTGCTTCAAAGAAAAGATTTTATGTTTTAGAAATATTAGAAAATCCAGGTGAAAGTATAATAAGAAAGAACATGCTGCCCACCCCCCACTAGGCTTATTTAAAAGAAAAATTCTATAGTAATGATCAGATTCTTTAGAATGTCAGAAATGAATTGGTTACTTAAAAACTTTTTCTGTGGTAAACCTTAGGACACAGAATTCTTATAGGAATTACTTAGCATTTATTCTGAACTACTTCAAAACACCTTTCATCCTTGGTGACTTATCATACATCAGTTCTAAGTCTGGCCTGCCTTATTGACAAAGAAAAATAATATTGTCATACTATTTTCAAGTTGTTAAATCTGGAATCCAACACTCCCTTAAATGTTAACAAGAGCAGACAAGTCATTTTCTATTGAAAAGCAAAGAAGTCTGTTTAATCTCTGTGGTTAGCCTCTACATTTATTTATTATTCAACACTTAACTAGTAAGGAGAAGAGAATTGAATTTTGAGGCCAGACTGTTTCTTGTCTCTTTACACAGGATCATTAGTGTCATTACTATTGATGGTTTTGAGGAACCTATAGAAAATTCCTTTAAGTACCAGCTGTCATATGTAGAGATTTTGTTACTCAGGGGTTGACATGCAGTCTCAACAACTCTGTTTTTGTTTATAATTGTGCTCCTAGAAGTTAGCAAAGTGAGTATGTTAGCGAAGTTTACTCTGTTTTAAAGGCTTTTTGTGGAAATTATTCCACATACTTAACCACACTTGACTTACCTGTGTGTGGTTATTAGACACCCTAGGTAGAGATGATCATTGGAAAGGTACATGATTGACAATTTTTTTCATTACAGGTGTGTTTTCTGTAATAAAGATAGTTTCTGTAGTCAAGATAGTCTGTCATGAATTATTGTTTTTCAATTTTTTTTTAAATTTTTTACATCATTGTTCATTTTTAAACAATATTTGCTTCCCTCCACCCCCTCAGGTATAGTCCCCATAGAGTTTCCTTCACCAGTGCACCTGTGCACCATCATCTCAGTCCCCTGTGCTCCTCCCTCCCTCCCTCTGAGCCCTGTCCTTTCTCCTCCCCTGCAGGATGTCTCTGATTTATAATTGTCTGTTTTTGTTTTGTTGTGTTTTGTACTGTTACTATTTTTTCCCCGTTATTATTTGGTTCCCCTATATATTCCTGCTATAAGTAAAATCATCCGATATTTTTCTTTTCCTTCCTGGCTTATTTCACTGAGCATAATTCCTCTAGCTCCGTCCATGTTGCTGCGAATAGCATGTCATGAATTATTTTTCCATGTAATCAGAGAATTTGACACAAGTGGGTAGAAATGGAAGGCACAACTGTAATTACCATTTGCTTATAAGATTATCTTTCTTGCTTTTACTTTGTAAGCCTGTTTTAGAGCTTACAAGAATTTTTGTAGACAGCAAAAAAGGTAGATTTTTTTTTTCTGACCCTTTCAACCACTCTGTGTCTTTTAACTGATAAATTCAGACTGTGTATTTAAGATAATTATTAAAATATAAGTATTTAGTGCCATTTTGTTATTTGGGTTTTTTTGGGGGAGTTAATAGATTTTCTTAGTTCCTTTGTTTTTCTGTTATTCTCTTGTGCTTTGACGTCTTTTTATGTTCTATTTGGGCTCCCTTTCCAATTTCTCATGCATTTCTTTCATTGGTTTTTATTTTGAGGCTTTCCTGTCGCTTTTGTATACAATTATATACTTGTGACCTATTGAATGGACTGATCTCAAACTGATTCTGATGGTCTACAGCTTTACTTTACTCCTCCTCCATATTGTGTGATTTTGGTGTTTTATTCCTTCTAGATAGGGTTTCTTTATATTTTATGAGTCCTGTTAGTGTTTCTTGAAAGGCTGGCTTAGTGGTGATGAATTCTTTTAATCTTTGCTTGTGGAGCTCTTTATCCCTCCTTCAATTTTGAATGACAGGCTAACAGGATAAAGAATTCTCAGTTGGAAATTCTTTTCTTTTAGGACTTTAAATATTTCATGCCATTTCTTCTGGGCTTACTTATAGATAACTTACAGGGCTTTACTTATAGATAACTTGTTTTTCTCTGGATTCTTTTAGAATTCTTTTTATCGTTAATTGCTGGCAGTTTAATTATATGCCTTGTGGTGTGTTTGTTTGGATTTATTTGGGACTCTCGATTCAGGCTGTCTGTTATATAAGTTGGGGAGATACTTCACCCTTTGTAGGTAAATTCTTGAATCAGGATATGATGGGGGCTGTCACAAGCTTTTGAGATTTCTTTTTTTTTTTTGAAGATTTATTTATTTATAAGAACTGAGGTACAGGCCAGAGGTGCAGGGGATGAGAAGATTCACCAGAGACAGAGAGGGGAACAAAACAGGTGGATTGACTGAAATACACTGCTGAGGGGAGCAGCAGGTAAGACAGGAGAGGTCTGCTGCACCATGTGGGTCACCTCCTGGCCAGCCAGGGATCGAACTTGTGTGGCTGTGATTAGCTTCATAGTGCTGCGACTTAACCCCTGTGCCACCAGGAAGGCCCCACATATAGTTAATTGTTCATTATTGGAGCATAAAGAACCATCTTTAGAGAAAAGTTATTGTTTTTAATGTTTTTTTTTTTTTTTTAAGATTTATTTATTTATTTATTTATTTATTTATTTATTTATTTATTTATGCAAGCACTGGGTACAGTCAGAAGCGTGGGAGGGTGAGAGAATTCACCAGAGCCAGAGTGGGGAACAGAACAGGCAGACCAACGAAGTACACTGCTGAGGGGAGCAACAGGCGGCAGGAGAGGTCTGTGCTCCATGTGGGACCCTCGTCCTGCGGCCAAGGATGGAACCGGCACTGCAGAGGCTGCGGGCAGCTTCGCAACCCAGCGCTCAACCACTGCACCACTGGGGAGGCCCACTTTTGAGATTTCTATATAGGTTTTGGCTCTTAAAACTTGACATATGTATACTAATAATTTTTTCTTTTCATTCCAGGAAATCTTACTGAGGAGGGGCAGCAGTATTGTTGCAGACTAGTAGAAATGGATTCAAAAAGTGGTCCAGGCCTCATTGGTTTAGGCATTAAAGCTTGGCAGGACAAAAAGTATGAAGATGCTGTTAGGAATTTAACACAAGGTAAGTGTGCAGTATACAGTAGCAACATGAAGACTAGCTGTTAGTCAGTAGGCATTTTTCTTTGGGTTTTTTTTTAAGTAATGTGTATTTAAGATAGAAGCAGAAATACATACATATACTAACTCACTCTGGAATCTCCTTAAGTTTGATTTCCAACACCACCACTCTCTAATTTCAAGACCCTGGGAAAGTTCATTAGACTCTATATCTAGTGTTTCATTTGTAAAATAAGGATAATAACATCTCCATTATTAGGAAGCTTTAACTTAGTCTCCTTGGGTCTGATGTTTCTGGATGAACTATTTGACTCAAATTGAGATCGGAAGACAAATAACAAGCCTCGTGGTGGGAGGAGGATTTTAAGCCAAGAAGCGAAGAAGCCTGAGGAAATCTGGTACTCAAGGAACTGCTTCTAATTCAGCAAGACTTGAGAATGAAGTATGGGAGCAGGAAAGGGGCAAGAATGAAGGCTAGAGAGGACCCTAGAAATCTTAAGGAGTTTGCATGTTTCCTTATAGGCAGCAGGGAAACAGTGAGATTTTAAGCGGGGGAATTTCATAATCCCATTATGTTTTGAAAACTCTTCTGGGTATAACAGAGAATGAATTAGAGTGAATGGCAAGCACTTGCAATGATCGAGGATAAAGATAATGAAACTTTCAAATTTTTAAAGATGGTAAAGTTTGGATTGAAGTGGTAGTGGTAGAGAAATGGGTTAGGGCATGGAATCAATGTGGTTTTGATTGATTATATGTAAGAGATGATAGAGAAGGGAGGATCTGATTTAAGAAGTAGATGGTGGTACCATTCATTTCTGTAGTCATGAAACCTTGGATTTTATGACTGCTTTTATTCTTTCAGGGTTAAAGGAAAGTCCCCTCTGCACAACTGGATGGTATCATCTGGCAGAAACTCAAGTCAAAATGCATAGACCTAAGGAAGCTGTTCTATCATGCAATCAAGGTATTCTTGACATCTTTAAGGGCAGCTGACCCTGTTTATTTCCACCTTTAAAAAGAAAGATAGTAATTTTAAAAACCCAGATGTTATGTATTGTATTTTTAAGTACCAATTAACTTAAATCTCATTGAGGAGGTTAAAAAATGTCAGGTCTGTATGCATATCTACTAGTGTATTTATTTTAAAACTGACAGTGAGTATCAAAGATTTCCCACACTTGGAATTTTGACATAGTCAGTTTAGGTATGAGGTGGGGGTAGTGTCTATTTTTTTAATAAGGGAGTTTCTGATATGTCCCTGGACCTTCAGGAGTTCTTGATTCCTCTGATGTAGAAAAGGGATGTATTAGCATCTTGGAGTGCCTATTTGAATGTAATCAAATTGGTCAGGTGTGGGGACAGGAAATCATAAAAATGATTCACTGCTTTTGATACACTGGTGTCCTAGCTTCTGTAATTGAGAAACAGTTCACTGTGGCCTATTCGAGTTTAGCTTCTTTTCCCTTCTAGTAGCCTTAATTTGCTATGTTTGTTACAGAAGCTTTGGCTAAGGACTAACTTTTATTTTGTAGCAGATATAGTTAGTCATGTTGTATTTCAGGATTTTCAGTTTTATTATATGTTATGTGAAGACAGAGGTTTTAAAATTAGATATGTTTTAAACTCAGATATTTTCATAGTTCAGGGGAGAACTTATATTTAGCTTTGAATTATTCTTTAATGTACATTATTTTGGCAATTTGTTGTATCTGTACTTTTTATTAAATGTCACTGTCAAAAAGAAAAAAAAGAAAGAAAAATGAAGTGATGTGATTGTTTTCATTCGGATGTCCCTAATTTTTTCAGCTCTGAAGAAACTAGATAATATTAGTGACTCTGGTGGCAGTCTTCATCAGAAGAACCTTTGTCTTCGTTTGAAAGCAGAGGCTTTGATTAAACTCTCAGATTATGAATCTTCAGAAGAAGCAATTCATACTCTTGATCAGGTAGTCTAACTAGTTTTTTCCCTTCAATCAGATAATCCTTACCACAGTATTGGTGTACATGAATTTGAGTTAAATGTATGAATTCACTACTCCTGTACTTTTCTACATTATTCACCCAGTTCCCTCTTGGTTAAGTTCATAACAGTCTTTGTATGGTACAGTTTCTTTAGTTCTTGCTCTTATTCTCCTTTTCTTTTTGCCCTCTTAGGTTATTACTTCTTGATTATTATGAATCTGGAATTCTAAATTTTTTTCTCCAGAAAATATTTAATAAATTATTGACAAGAATTATCAAGGATACTAGTAACTTCATGATAGAGAATGTTGTTAATTTCTTTTATTCAACTTAATAAGATACTCAGAGGATAATTATTCTTAAGTAGGAAACTGATTTCTTAATGTTTTTGGTTCAAGCAATTTGAAATTCCATAGCAAAAACCCATCAGTAAATTATGAATTATAACTACATGGTGCCTTTAAATTTTTTGTCAGGTGAAGACTTTTTTTGTCTAAAACTTAGATTATATCTCAGTTTATTGCAGGGTTTTCAGGTTTGTTTAAAAAAAATCATAGTTTTGTATCTTTTAAAGGGCTTTGGGGTCTCCCTGGTGGCGCAGCGGTTGAGCGCTGGGTTGCGAAGCTGCCCACAGCTTCTGCAGTGCCGGTTCGATCCCCAGCTGCTCCCTGGCCACCGGAGGAGGGTCCTACATGGCGCGCAGACCTCTCCTGCTGCCCGCTGCTCCCCTCAGCAGTGTACTTTGGTCCTTCTGACTGCTCTGCTCCCCACTCTGGCTCTGGTGAATTCTCTCACCCTCCCGCGCTTCTGACTGTACCCAGTGCTTGTATAAATAAATAAATAAATCTTTAAAAAAAAATAAAATAAAATAAAAAAATGAAAGTTTATCTATAACATTAATGATATGGAGAAATAGTTGATATATTAAAAAAAGGGCTTTGCATTTCATGACTTTTTTTTTTAATTAGAACAGTTGTCAGCATCCTTTAAGAACAAAAATCATATTTTCTTATTTTCTATTTACCCTCCCACCAATAATGTGCTTTATATAAATGTTTTCTGGAGCTCTTTTCAATAATTGTTTTTTGAAAAAAAGTTTCATGGAGAACTGGTAGAGTCCAGGAATTAAAAAAAAAATGTACAAGATAAGCCCAGAACATCTTGTAATGCTAGAAAGGGAGAACACTATAAAAAGCTGCTCGAATTATGTCAGGAGAGCTCAGGAAAAAACTTGAATTGGTTCTCACTGGCTAAAGAGGGGATGGTTTAAGCACTAATTACTGCAATGGAGTGGAACATCAAATATGTTTAGGAGGTTGCTAAGGAACCGATTGGAAAGAATAAAAGTATTTATCCTATCTTTTCTTTATGAATTGTTCCTCAAAATAATCAAATTGATAATGACAGGAGGGGGAAATTTCTCTTTATTGAAGTATTCCATCTAATAAGGGAAGAAGGGATGATAGAATTAGAAAGTCACCATTTTGCAACCCATGATGAGTTACTTTATCTAGGCATTGAGGAGCAATGACTAACATCACAGAAAAAAAGACAACTGGACATAACCAACTGCATGTACATATGAGGAATGCTTGCCAAAACATCAAACCTGAATAGATTGAGCTTCTAAAGTTAACTGCTAAGTTATAGAAAATACTAAGGAATGTGCTAATACCATGAGAATACTTTCAGCAAAATCCAAATTGTGACAATGACTCATATTTTTCAGTAGTTAAACTGTAAGAAAACAGAAGTGATGAAAGAATAAAGTCTGTAGAGTTAAATAAAATTTAAGTCATTTGAAATACATATAGCTTATTTGGATTTTGATTAAAATAAATTCAAGTATTTTATGAAACTAGTTATTTGATGATATTAAGGATGTACTATTAGTTAGCAAATCATGGTAGTTTGATTATAATGTTTAATAAATGAATTTTTATATATATATACATATTTTAAAATATTTATTTATTTATGCATACAAGAGCTAGGGTACAGGCCAGAGGCGTGGGGGTGAGAGGATTCACCAGAGACGGAGTGGGGAACAGAACAGGCAGACTGACTGAAGTACACTGCTGAGGGGAGCAGCGGGTGGCAGGAGAGGTCTGTGCACTATTGTGGGACCCTTGCCCAGTGGTTGGGGATCAAACCAGCGCTGCAGAGGCTGTGGGCAGCCTCGCAACCCAGTGCTCAACTGCTGCGCCATGGGGAGGCCCTTCATAGGTTATGTCTTAACCCCTTGCACCACCAGGGAGGCCCTGAATTTATATTTTAGATATAGATACTGACATATCAGATAGAAAATTATAATACCTGGGATAATCTAAGCAAGAGTGTGGTGGAATGGATAGAGTCATAAATGAAAAATGTTGACTTAGAGTTAATAATTTTGAAGCCGGAATTTTGACAAGTGCACTGTTCTCTAATTTTTTAAAAATCTATTTGAAATTTTCCCTAATAAAAAGGTTACAAAGAGTAGAAGTGTTAATGGCAGTAGAAATCAGGTCTTCTCTGTCTTCATGCTGTGCTCTCCTATGGTTGTCCTTTAATTAAAGCAAACATTGCTGCATTGTGTTGAAGATTTATAGCAATTCTTTACAATTATTTTCTAGGTTTCTGATGCAAATAATATCCCAGGACTTCTGGTTCTCAAAAGCTTGGCCTATCTGAACAAAGGCTCATTAGATGAAGCTTCAAAGGTTTGTTTTTTTGATTCAACCTTAACAAAAATTGAAAGTTATTTTTATTTGGATATGGAATTGACAGATATATATATATATATACTTTATAGATCATGGGAGACCTTCTCTCTTCTTACCCTGACCTAACTGAAGCTCATGCCCTGGAGGCTTTAATACATTTTACCAGAAAGGACTATCCACAAGCAGAAAAATGGTAAGGATATATTTAGATTGCATATAGATCCAGTCATATCCTACTTTATATCTCAGAAATTCAAATTGTGTGGGCTTGCTAAAGAATCAGTTCTGTGTAAATGATCTTTATGAGCCTTATTCTTTTTAAGAAATGTATTTAGGGCCTCCCCGGTGGCGCAGCGGTTGAGCGCTGGGTTGCGAAGCTGCCCGCGGCCTCGGCGGCGCGGGTTCGATCCCCGGCTGCTCCCCAGCCACCGGAGGAGGGTCCCACATGGCGCTCAGAACTCTCCTGCCGCCCGCTGCTCCCCTCAGCAGTGTACTTCGGTCCTTCTGCCTGCTCTGCTCCCCGCTCTGACTCTGGTGAATTCTCTCACCTTCCCGCGCTTCTGACTGTACCCAGTGCATGTATAAACACACAAAAAACAAACAAATAAATAAATAAAACATGCCTCTAAAAAAAAAAAAAATTACTTTATTAAAAAAAAAAAAAAAAAAGAAATGTATTTAGCACAGTAACTATAAAGAAATTCCATGATAAGTTGAAATCTGATTAGCTGATCATAATATTTAGTAAACATGCATTGTGTTCAATGTATGCTCTGAACACTTAGCACATAACAGAACTGAAAGGCCATTGTGCTTTTTAAAGCACATCTTCTTTAAAAATAAATCGTATTTTTTCTCATTCTAATCTAAATCCTAAAATAATGACTTGTTTTTAATTTAGCCTCCTTGAATCATTCAAATGTTATTACAACTGAAAGTATCCTATACTTTATTTTTATGTATATTTTAATATTCCTTCTTACTTCCCTTTGTTGACTTAGTTTTCAGAGAGCCCTTGAAAAAGATGCTGAAAATGCTGAATATCATTACCAGCTCGGATTGACATATTGGGCCATGGGGGAAGAAACAAGAAAAGATAAAACAAAGGCTCTTACTCATTTTCTGAAGGTAAAACAAGTGCTGTAATTCAATACTTAACTGAAATGAATTCATTAAAGAATCATATAAGTTAGGTATTTAATCTTTACTGAATTGTTTTTTCATTTTAACTTTCATATATAAGGTTTTGTGAAAATGTTTATATATATATTTGTGTATATATATATACATAGAGGTTTTCAAGGAGAAAGTTAAACCATAAAAATGCCCTTATTTAAGAAACATTACAAAACATAGACATAATTATCTTTGGAAAACTATATTGTTTTTAAGTAATTTTCTCTGTGGTTTTATGGGCATATGAGTCTTATATATTTTTGGATATTTAACTGCTTGTTTTTTAAATTTTTAATATCTGGAAATTTTACAGTCTTTTCTTGACTCATGAAAGCAGAGTAATGTAATTATGTCATTTCACATTTCTTATAATAAGGAAATAATATTTTTACACTTGTGTTTCTTATAATCATTGATAGCGAGCTGTTTTAAATCTTATATTAAGGGATGTTTTGGCATATTTTTGTGTGCTAAATAAAATTGTTACCTTTTTCCTTCAATCTGTGTATTTTGTGTTTTTAAAGTGACCCATCATAACAAACTTTAATATTCTGTTGTTATCAATTTTTATTTTAAAGGCTGCCAAACTGGATCCATACTTGGGGAAAGTTTTTTACTACTTAGGGCATTATTACAGAGATATAGTAGGAGATAAAAACAGAGCCCGTGGATGTTACAGGAAGGCTTTTGAATTAGATGATGCAGATGCAGAATCTGGAGCTGCAGCTGTTGACTTAAGCGTGGAGCTTGAAGAAATGGTATGCCTCATACCATTTTTTGTCTTTTGTTTTTATCCTGAGTATAGAAATAGAAATATTTTTATGTATCTGTACTTCAAAGTTACCTTGTTAAAAGTGTTTCTTTGTGGATTAAATAGAAATATATTTGGTACTACTTCCAAGTAAATTTTCTTTTTCATTGTCAGATATTAAATTGCTCATCACTTTTTATTGAAACTGTAATTCAGTGTATACCTGTATAATTTAATAACATCAGAAGCAGCAAATGAAAATACATACTTTACAAAGGTATTCTATATTTTCACAGTATTTGATATCTCTAATACGTCTTTTTTATTATTAGGAAACTGCCTTAGCTATCCTAACAACAGTAACTCAAAAGGCAAGTGCGGGAACAGCGAAATGGGCCTGGCTTAGGCGAGGACTATACTATTTGAAAGCTGGTCAACATTCTCAAGCAGTGGCTGAGTAAGGCATCTTTTTATACTGAAGCTCTGTTAGATAGCCTAACAGATTTTTTCAGCTCAACTGTTTTGGTAGAAGCGTTGGTGAGGGCTTATAGACTGTGATGATTCTTAATGAGATGCATACTTATTCCGGTAGAATAGGAAACTGGAGTTCTTCTATTGATAGTCAAAGAAAAGAAATTCTGGTAAGCACTTACTAAAATAGTATTTTGTTCTTGGGTGGTGCAAGGGACTAAGTCTCAGTACCATGAAGCTATCCACAGCCACTACAGCAAGAGTTCAATCTCCGGCCAGGGAGCTAATCTACTTGGCACAGCAGACCTCTCCTGTCTCACCTGCTGTTCCCCTCAGCAATGTATTTCAGTCAATCCGCCTGTTCTGCTCCCCACTCTGTCTCTGGTGAATCCTCTCATCCCCCCAACCTCTGGCCAACACACCAGTTCTTATATGCATAGATAAATAAATCTTTAAAAAATATAAAATAATATTTTGTTCTTGATCATTCTGAAATTGTAATAAAATTCCTTAGTATTAAAAAATTCAAGTCCTGAAAGGAACAAGTATACCTGCTTTCAATAGCATTTTTGTAAATTGAAGGACCCATGATGTATGCTTTAGTTGATTATTTTGTATTTCCCTTTCAGATATGATACTAGTTCTATTACTTTAGTTTTCTTATTGTTTTCTTGAAATTTTAGTTTACAGGCAGCATTAAGGGCAGACCCAAAGGACTTTAATTGTTGGGAGTCATTAGGAGAGGCATACTTAAGCAGAGGTGGCTATACAACAGCCTTGAAATCCTTCACAAAAGCCAGTGAGCTGAACCCAGAATCCACATACAGCGTGTTTAAGGTTGCAGCAATACAGCAAATCCTAGGCAAATATAAGGAGGCTGTAGCTCAATACCAGCTGATCATTAAAAAGGAAGAAGACTATGTACCTGCTTTGAAAGGTAATTTCTTTTCAATAGTTCCTTTGTCTTTTGTGATACTAAAGTGAAAATCCTTGAGTAAATATCCTAACTGTATCCTGTAACTTAAAAGGACTTCTTTCGTCAATGGCAAATGTCTGATATGAACCTTTTATATTCTGGCTTGTTATACAGATTTGAATATAGAAAGGTCAAATCTTTTTTGATGAACAATTAAATAGTAATCTGATAAAGATTTAACTTTTAAAAAAATGGCCTGAAGGTATTGGATCTGAAAGTGGATTTCTAAAACAAGTGTTTCCCTGCTTTTGTATTTTGATAGTTAATTCACTGTATCCTCAGATTATTTTGATACCTTTTAATTGCTTAGTAAATTATAGAAGCTTATGTTTTTTTTTCAGTTTTTAAATTTCAGTGGCAACTTGCATTGTTTTGTCATTATCTAAATTGATTTCATTTCCTCCATAGGATACTTATTCCTTCTTTCTTTTAAAAATATGAAGTATATTCTTTTTAGATTATGTTTCCATCAATGAGAAAAATTAACATTGCTGTTCAGCTACTAAAACATTACTTATTCATTTTTAACATTTTGTTTTTGGGAATATAAAGTAAAACACCATCATTAATAGATGATCCAACTTTTTCTGTGATTATATCTAGCCATTAGAAATAAACTTGAGCCAATTATATATCTGTCTTCCATTTCCTTTTCATATTTAAAGAATCAATTGAGATTTAAATCAGAAATAGTGATATATTTTAGTGACATGTAACTTAGGCCTTAAAACTTTTTTAAAAACTCTTTCCTCAAGAGAAAGAGAACTTACATTTATTAAATTTTTTCTTGGCACCTTAGGAAAGTGCAGTTTCATTTAATATTTATAATATAGTTTGCTGTACAGTTTTGAATATAAGAGGATCAAGTCTTATTTTGCAATAGTTAGTAAATAGTAATATGGTAGAGAATTGCAGTTAGGTAATATCTCTAATTTCAAAGTTGAGGTTTTAAGAGGTGAGTAATTTGCCCAAAAGTCAAGGATATTCTTAGATTCTATAGTTTTTAACCACTTAGTACAAATTTGCTCCAGTAGGACCTTGTTATTTGAATTACTTACATAATATATGCAAGACCCTGTTTAAAGAAAATTTTCATAAAATATGAAATTTTGTTTTCTGAAAGTAGCTTTAACACCAGTAATTTTATTTGAAATTTATTCTAATGTATTCTTTTACATGCTTTAACAACTATAAACTTAACTGATTTTTTAGGTCTGGGTGAATGCTATCTCATGATGGCAAAAGGAGCTCTAGTTGATTATCTTGATGGGAAAGCTGTAGACTACATAGAAAAAGCCCTGGAGTATTTTACTTGGTTAGTATTATTCTTATTATTCATTGTGTTTATTTGCTTAGTAGTATAATAAAGCCAAATTTAGAAAATCATTTATGTTTAATCTGTGAGATATAATAATCATTATTCAAAGTATCAAATATAAGGACTAACAGACTCACAAATGAATTCTATAACATACACGTACTAATTTCGCACTGGGGAACAGATAGACTCACTGGATGCACAAGGAAAATTGAAAAGGCAGAAAAACAGTCTGCTAGTGGAACAGCAGCTCTGAGACCATGTATTAGTGTTCTTTCTCAGGAGGTCTAGAAATGGAGTATCTCTCCTTGGAAGTGACTGGGAAATAGAGGTGCAGTGTACAGTATGCTTTACACTCAGTGGGAATGACTTCTTTAAGGCCTACCGGTAGGACTGAAGGTAAGAGAAAATGAGCAATCTGGTTGCTCCTGGAAAGAATCTGTGTGGGAGAAGAAAGTGATGTCCTGTAGCAAGAAAAAAAATCTTAAAAATTGAGTAAATCTGTTATTTTATAGAACTATAAATTCATTAATTAGGTAGAAGTATTGCTTGTGGTAGATGACTTAAAAAGATAGAGTCCAGAAGTTAGACATACATTTAAATTTTCTTGTTCTTGGACATCTTTCTTGTGCTTCCCTTTTTTCCTTTTTACTTACTTTTTTTTGCGTTTCCTTTATTGATTTGGTTACTCTAGAATTGCTTCACCCAAAATATGAGATGAAAATCGTAGTCTTTTTTCTTTCACTAATTTTTTTTTTGCTGCTTTTCAAGTGTCCATAGTATGGCTCTTTACGAAGAAGGCATTGTGAAGAGAGGGCATATTTAGTTTGAACTAGTGTTTAATAGTAAATGTGGGTGATGATACTTGAGCTACAAATACTGTCTTTCTGGGCAAGGGAGATTTTGTTTAGTAAGCATGTAGCACTCACAACCAATTATAAGGAGGCATATAAAATTTCTGATTGTAATCCCCGAATTTATATTTACTTCTAGGCTTAAAAGTTCACAATTGTGTTAAGGGTGATAGAAGTTGCTCTACCATGTAGATAATTTTTTATTGAACTTAAAAGGAGATAGAGTTTAGACTGTTGAAATTGCCTCTATTTCTCTTTTCCCCTCTCTTTTCTTCTCCCATGCTGTTAATTTTAGAAATTAAGCTAAGATATTTAGGCACAGGAACTACAAATAGTGTTGTCCTTCTGATCCTTACTGTGCGCTTTCAGTAATGGCTTTGATAATTAATCATATTTCTTAGGAAGATTTAGGAAAATGATTTTTGGCTGGACTCCATGAGTAGAAAAGGCTATGAAAAATGTTCCATCTGCTTATCCATCTGCCAGTAACATAGCTGTTTGTGACTGCTGATTACTGAGACTTGGCTTAAACGAAATTGCTTTGTTTTATTTAAGATCTTGAGAAGGGAAAAATGAAGAGAAATCTATAGCTGAGATTTTCTCAGTCTATAAACAAGTACCCTTGATCACTATAATTAATATTGTTATTTATTTTTTGAGCTTCTCCGTTCAGTCTTACTGCTTTAATAAATACAGGTTATCATATTTAGATTTCCGGTATTCTTCATCTCAGAGAGTAAAAATCCTTTGGACCACCAAAGTTATTTGATTATACAGTTTGTTTTTTAGTTTTGGAAAAATCTGAAATCAAAAACCTGAGTTTATAACAACTAAGAGTTACCAACTTTAGTACCTTGGGTACTGCTTAAACACACAGAATATAGTTTTAAAAAGTCAATATTAGATCAATTGTTCCTGTAAAAATTATTGATTTATGTGACTTATGCTATTTCTAATAAAAATGATGAAGAGAGTACCAAAAATGTGTTTGCGAAATTTCTAGCACTTACCTCAAAACCTTTTCTCCTCTTTCTCTTCCTTCTATTCTTATTAGGGAGATAGTGAGGTGTAATTAATTTAGAAGGAATTCAGTAAAGCTCCATACTTTTTGGAAATAATTTATAAGAATCACACTATTTCTTTTTTTAGGGCTCTGCAGCATCGAGCTGATGTGTCTTGCCTTTGGAAGTTAGTCGGGGATGCTTGTACCAGTCTGTCTGCTGTCTCACCATCTAAAGTGAATGTTAATGTTTTAGGAGTCCTTCTAGGTCAGAAAGAAGGAAAACAAGTATTGAAGAAAACTGAGCTCCTCCATCTTGGAGGAAGGTAATTACAGAGATTGCCAATTAATGACATTCAAAGTGAACTAGACATTTAACAAACTGTGATGTTATATACTCTTTTTTACTTCTATAGGTGTTATGGTCGTGCTTTAAAGCTGATGTCTACCTCTAATACGTGGTGTGATCTTGGAATTAATTATTATCGCCAGGCACAACATCTAGCAGAAACAGGCAGCAACACAAATGATCTTAAAGAGTTGTTGGAGAAATCTTTACATGTATGGTTCTGAGTAGCTTTTTATAAACTTAAAAAAAAAACAAAGTACTTTTCTGAAAGATGTTTTTGATAAATACTGTTGTGTTTTCAAATAAAACAACATTTATTTTGTTATCATGCTGATATTCCAGGGCATAAAATTAATCTAATTTACTTTTCAGTGTCTGAAAAAAGCAGTGAGACTCGACAGTAATAACCACTTATACTGGAACGCTCTTGGTGTGGTTTCATGTCACGGTGGTAAGACTTGAGTAACCTTTCACTATTTTTAGAAGATTGTTTCAGTAATGAAATTCAGTTTCATCAAATTCTGTATTTTTCAGGTATTAGAAATTATGCTCTTGCTCAACATTGTTTCATCAAATCAATCCAATCAGAACAAATTGTGAGTGTTCTATGTATCTATGAGAAAGAACTTCAGAATCTAGTGTTAACATTTTTTTGAGACTTCAGGTAGGCAAAGGACCTAATTTATATATATATATATATTATTTTTTTAGAATGCTGTTGCATGGACCAACTTGGGAGTGTTATACCTTGCAAATGAAAACATTGAGGTAAATGTCATATTAAAAGTGAAGAGCATTATGTAATTTCTTCATAATAGTTCAACTTCTTGTGGAAAAATATTTTGAACATTGTTATTCATCCAGTATGCTTTCTCATAGGCTAGATAACTAATACCATTTCTACTTATTGTATTGCATAATGGCTATGTAAGATTTATTTTCCTTTTCACACTACTGAAATTCCTGCTTTTATAATTATACTGGTTTTTCATTTAGAGATTTAAACAATTCTACTCTGAGTTATTATTTTTATTCTGTATGCATAAAGAGCAGTCCCAGGAGAGTGATTTGGGGTGAAGTGGGTTAAAATAAAGGGACATGATTAATACTTTTTAGCAACTTAAACGTCACCATTGCTTGGGTGATTTAGATTTAATGTTAGCAGATACTAATTCCTTTAAATGCTACAATATAATGGTTATTCTTGAACAGCTATACAGTAGAGAATTTGAATTATAGTAACTGGGAATGTTTTTGTAGGTTATGCTTAGAAATTATAAATCTATAGATAATATCACATCTCTATGGTTTTGTATTTCAACTAGTATGTTGACTCTTATCCCTTCAGTGGTGTTCTAAGGAGACATTAAGTTACTACAGAAACTGGCTTTAGAAGATTGTAAATAGAATAAAGGAAAAATTAATTGGGATCGTAATATATGTGAAATATTTTTTAATAATTTTAATGAAGCATGGCCTGAGTTAGTAAACTGTGAGTGCTGTTGCCCATGAGCTTACTTTTTTTATAAGAAAAACTTTCCTGCCATGCATAGGTTATTGAGAAAACAATAGAAAGCAGCATATAATAATAAGTTATTTTTTGTAGCAGAACAAAACCATGTAACATGTATGTTGACCACCCTTTGTCCCCCAGTATCAGGTACATGTCTCAGATTTCATTGGTCGGTAGTTAAGCTCAAGAAGAGGGGAATAGTTACAGCTTTACTTAATCATGTCTTTCAGACATTTAATTGACAAAAGAAGGAATGATTAGGTAAAAGTTCTAGAGACTTGATTTTCCTTTTTTCTTGGGGAACAGAACTCCTATGTCTGTGGAGAAACTTGTACTCGGGAGTTTTGTAGGCCTGTGTAATTGAGAAACAGCTGTGAGCTGTACTGATTACACTGAAACAATCAAGTTTTAGGTTTATATGTATTTATAATGACAAGTCTGACTTATTTTCTTACTCTCTTTTATGCTTTTTAAACATAGCAATTTAATATTGAGTTTATAAAATAATGATGTAATATTTTCTTGCCCCTTTTTTCTAGCAAGCTCATGAAGCTTTCAAAATGGCTCAGTCCCTTGATCCATCTTACTTAATGTGCTGGATTGGACAAGTAGGTTATTAACAAATCTATTGACATAAATAATCTAGTACTATAAATTGTTATAAATAACCTGTTAGCAAGTAACAATGATAATAGTGATAGCAGTAATATTTAAGGGCTCCCGTTGTGATATTGTGTTAGGTTCTCTGTATACATTGTTTCATTTTATCTTTTATTAATCTTTTGAAATGGCAGTAGTTGTTAAACTCTTGTAGATGTGAAGTTTAGAGATTGTTCAGCTTGTAATGATTCTGTTTTGATTTGGGGGCCTTTGAACCTTAAGTTAGTCTGACTTGATTATGCTTATATAAGTTCACAACGTGTTGTTCCCATTTTTACTGGGAAAAGTGAACATTTATAATAAAGACCTTCATTTTGATTATTGTTTTTTCTCATTTTCTGTAAAATTTTCATATTTTATTTGTTTATGAGCTCTCTTTTCCCAAGCCCAAGTTTAGATTTTTGTATTAACAAAAAGGAATCAAGATACTTGTTTATTTCTCTGGATTAGTCACTTATTAATGGTTTTATCTTAATATATCACTGAATTTTAATTTTAATTTTAACATATCACTGCTGAATTTGAATTTTCGCACCCAAAAAAAAAAAAAGGAAATCAGATTGAGTGACCTCCAATGGCTTGTCTAGTTGAGAAATTGTAATGACTGATTGTTTTGGTTCAAGAGTAGGACTATCATTCATATCAGAAAATTGTTCATTGGTGTCTTTAGATCCTACATCTTTATTATTGGCTCAACTTTGAGTTAGTTGGTGAAGCAAGCACAATTAAAAAGGGAAACTATTCCCATTAACTGGTAATATCTGGAAGCAGTAGCATTAATGTGCTAACCTCTGTCAATTAGTAGATTTGGGAGACCCCATAATTTTATATTTCTAACTGGTGGCAGGTGATGATGAGTCTGTTGGTCCAGGGGCTTCACTTTGAGTAGCCCTGGTCTAGGTCAGAAGATTTTAGATGCTTATCAGAATCACCTATTTTTATTTAATTTTCTGTTATTTTTCTTAAATATAAATTAATTTGGGGAGTGGTAGATTTAATTAAAATGGTGGAAATAGTAACTTAATTTTTGGATAGTATTTGTAATATATGATAACTAAAAGAAACCTAGTTTCTTATAAAAGATAAACAAAAGTAATTTTAACTTATTACATAATTTCTACAAAGTCAACTTGTAGATAGAATATTTAAAATCTGGAGGCAGTTTTAAAACATATACTGAGATCCTACTTGAGATTTATATAATAAAAAGGACCTCCTTGTTTGTAAACTACCCAGCTGAATCTGAGGTGATGCTGTGATTAAGAACTCTATGCCAAACAAATACTAGTACTAATAGACCAAGAGTTAAAAGGAAGGGAAAAGGGAGTACAGCTGCATCAGTGATTTAAGGATTTTTATGTGTGTTATTCTACCACTGCCTAATTGCAGATGGACTTGTGAAAACATTTTTCAGCTCAAGGGCCAATTAACAAGTCATCTTGATCCTTCCAGCCATAAGAATATGGTACCCAAAATTGAAAAAGAAATTAACTTTGCTTTTAATGCAATTATTTATTGTTCTTCCAGTTCCATTTATTTTTTTTCCTTTTAAACATATTAAGAACCTCTTATTTTTTCTTTTATAGGCTCTTATTGCAGAAACAGTTGGAAGTTATGATACCATGGATCTCTTCAGGCACACTACAGAACTCAGTATGCATGTAAGAATTTGAGCATTCTTCTTGAGGATTCATTAATGAGTAAATATTATCTTTGTTGAGAAACTGAATAGTGATATCAAGGGTTATTGACAGCAGTTGTCTCTATTTTTTATTTTTTCTTGGAACAGATAAAGTGTCTTTAATGAAAGAACTCATTTTCATTTATCTTTCAAGAGCTGAAAAAAATGACATTGGAATTTAATGAAGCATAGTAATCATGCAGAACAGTAACTGAGATTCTAGAAAAAAATAAACATGAAAGACTAAAATTGGTTGAGATTTATAGATTATTTATGAATGAATTTTAGAATTTTTTTATTTAGTAGTTATTAGTGCTACCTGTGGAAATGGTGTTGAGAACAAGAAAACCATCTCATCAGGCAGGACTCTTTTCTGCAATTAATTTATCCTACTTGATTCTTCTACTTATTATTGGAACAAGTGATTTAAATATGTTCTTAGCTATTTTGTATCATAGTGACCCTTCAATGAAAGGCACTTAAGGTTGACTCATGCCAAGATGTGATATTTACTGTATTGAAGTGCATTGTTTCATTTCTTATTTTTACTGTTATGTTTATCACCCTTTGTCCTTTGTTAACCTGGCTTTGTTAAAGACTGAGGGAGCAATAGGTTATGCCTATTGGGTCTGTACAACATTGCAAGATAAAAGCAACAGAGAGACAGAGCTGTTCCGGTACAACATCCTCCAGATGAATGCTATTCCAGCAGCACAAGTTGTTTTGAATAAATACATAGGTAAGGTAGCTGTTGTATAATGGCAAGATATTTGAATAACTTGAAATGATATAAAGCACTTTTTAAATTATTCCAAGTTAAATATTAATATTCCGTAAGACATTAGTTTGCCGATTTCCCCTTAGTGGCAAAGCAGTTTTGTTTCTAAATATTAGTGAGGACTTTTGAAAAATGATAAAAATTATTGTTACTTAATAATTTCCCTGTTGTGTTGGAAAGCATTTGGGGGCCTAATAGACTTGAGTTGTTGCTGTTCGATCTCTTACTTTCTCCTCAATCTTTTTTTTTTTTTTAAGATTTATTTATTTATTTATTTATGCAAGCACTGGGTACAGTCAGAAGCGCGGGAGGGTGAGAGAATTCACCAGAGCCAGAGCGGGGAGCAGAGCAGGCAGAAGGACCGAAGTACACTGCTGAGGGGAGCAGCGGGCGGCAGGAGAGGTCTGCGCGCCATGTGGGACCCTCCTCCGGTGGCCGGGGAACAGCCAGGGATTGAACTGGTGCTGCAGAGGCTGCGGGCAGCTTCGCAACCCAGCGCTCAACCGCTGCGCCACTGGGGAGGCTCTCTCCTCAATCTTAAGCCAATTTTCTTTTACCCTTAATCTTACCTCTTAAGAAGGAGAGATAGAAATACGTAAATTGTAGAGACGTGAGAATTAAATGCTTTAATTTGTTTTAAGTTCTGAACTCAGTGCTTTTAACCTCCCACTTTAACTTTTGAGTTTTCTTCAAAAATACTGAAAAAAAATGCTTAAAAAGAACAGAAAAGTGAAGTTTTATTAAGCATCTATTATAATTTCCTTTCTTCTTCAATAGAACTACCATTGGATTTTAATCTCTGCTGTGCCACTTAGTAGACATGACAAAACCTTGGACATGTTACCAAATTGAATTTAATTTTCCTGTCTATTATGCAAGAGTGAAAGTATTTGTTGGTTAGGATTTAAGTGAGATTGTTATGGGGCAACCCCGATATAAAACGGGTTGCCTGGCTGTGGGTCCTTACCTGTGTGCTTAAAAGGGACTTATTAATACTCCACTACAGGCACACACAAAAAGGTTAATAAAAGATTTATTACAAGGGAAAGGGAATTAAGGAAATGTACAACTCAGGGAGAAAATAGGGAAATAAAGTCTTTAATGCGTCCTACCCAATCCACTGACCTGGAAACCCAAAGGCACTCTCAGAGCCAGCAGGATGCTGTGAGCTGGTGGAGAGCCAAAATGGGGGATTCCCCTCCAAAGCCCACGTGTCTGGCTTTATACCAAACCTGGCTGCTTAACCCCACCCTCAGGTCCCAGCAACCTTCCCTTTGGTGGTGATGGGATTTGGAGTTCCCAGTGTCTTTTGGCTTTGGTCTGGAGTGGGAGGGTGTAGTCCACAAAGTCTGTATGGAATTAGCTTTAGGACATCCTTTTCTCCCTAACAAGATGATTGCTACAAAATATTTTGCCAAGTACCTGGATACTCAGGAAATACTAGTTTTACTAGCATTTTATTTATCCCCTGACAAAATTCTAATGAAGAAATAATGTGATTAGGAAGCAATTATTTGTTGAATAATATGAAGACAGATAAATTCTGATAAAATCAGAAGAGAAAATATCTTTTCATAAATATTGAGAAAATTTTAATACTCTTTGTGAATTCAACCTGAGACACTTAAGTAGAAGGCAGTCAGTTTACAAACATCAGCACTTCGGGGCATTAATATATTATGCAATATGCCAAAACAAATGCTCTAATGAATACCAAGAGTTTGAGGAAGTGTATGATCAGAAATTTTGTTGACAGATTTCCTTACAAAGTGGAAAACATAAAGTATTTGTATAAGTTTCTGCAAAATTCAGATACCTAGAACATTGATCAAATCATACCTTGACAATTAATGCATAGCTAGGTTTTTAACTCTATAGTGGAGACATATCGTATACTCATTTAACAAATTCATCTGTGGTGCTTAGCCACCCCTGCTCCCCTCCCAAGGAAATTAGAGGCAGAAAAGAGAGAGAGGATGCAAGAGAGAATGCAGTCTCATTTGTCCTGCTAGGAATGGAAGGCACAGATGTTTGTTAAACAATTTAAGAGATTTGAAGGCTTGTTTCCTAATACTACCTTTAAGTGGATTAGATGTATTTCTTTCTTCTTTGTATATTAGGGGATATGTATTTTGACATCAAAATTTCAAAATAAAATGCATTGAAAATGACCAAATTCATCCTGTTTCTAGTGTACAATTCTGAGTTAATTTAAAAAAAACCCAAAATTAGAATGGATCCATAGAGAAAAATTGGCACTAAATTTAATCGTAGGCATGAACTGAATTTCCTCATAAATCTCCTGACTAATTTTAACATGGACTATAATTTCATATTGTTAGCCCTTTAGGGATAAGTGTTTAAACTTTAAAACCTAAGTTGTAGCTATATCTACTTATATTATTTAATAATTTTAAATTTATAAAATGATTACTGGTATTTTATAGTCAAGAGCCAGTCAGATTACTATTATTAAGATGCCCATGATCTCAGGAGAAAATCTGCTGTTTTAGATATTGAAAAAATTGAAAATAAAGCTAATGTTTTATAAACACAGCCAGTATGCTCATGTAAAGAAAAGGCTTTTGGATTTCCAGAAAGAATTCAGAACTATGCTCCTGCTTTCACAATGTTGGGTTATTTAAATGAACATCTACAACTGAAAAGGGAAGCAGCAGATGCATACCAGCGGTAAGCTCTACATTTAATTGAAATTCTGTCCTTGTTTGTTTGTTGAGCTTTATTGGTTTAGTCTCACTTTCATGAAAGGACTAAGTGAATGCTTTGTTTCCATTCCTTTCTTTTAGTTTGTTGTTACATTTTGAAGGTGGAAAGATGTTATATTTGAGAAATAGAAAGAAAAATAAATAAGAACCAAATGAAGAATTCCCTCAGATTTTGCTTAATAAAAGCTTTATTTAATATTTTGTTCACTCGGAGAAGAAATGAAAGCATTATTATATATTTGTTTGAATCATTTTAATAGTGCCTACATATTTATTAATTCAGCAATTATTTGTTGAACTGCTGTGTCAAGCAGTGTCCTTGGCACTGACAGTTTAGCAGTGAATTAAACAAACACAGGCCCTGTTCTAATGGAGCTCATGTTCTAATGGGGGAAGACACATCAGTTAATAAATATCTATGATGGTTATAATTGCTAGGAAAGAAAATAAGAGGAGAGCAAAGGGCCAGAGGTTAATGAGCTGGCAAGAGATTTTTGAGATAGGCTTAAGAGGGGGAGATTTACAAAGGCAACTGAGTCTGGCCTGAATGAAATGAAGTCACAAGCCATTAAGTTATCAGGGCAAGAGCATTCCAGGCAGAAGAAACTGTAAGAGCAAGTGCTCTGAAACAGGAATGTGGACCTGGCTTGTTGATGAAATAAGAAAAATATGCTCAACTGAAGTGACTAGCCTGGAGAGTGGTAGGAAATGAAATCAACTTGCAAATTAATTGATTGGTAAATAAGAAAATAACTATTGGTCTTGTGAGTACTAGGTGAAAAGTGAAAAGAACTGATTGCCTAACCTTTAGACCATCATTGACCTAAATTTATGGATATTTAGAATTCACTTTGTCAGATGAAAAATAATTGAGGTGTTCCAAGTGATTTGCCATATCCTTTTGTGAGTAATCTTTGTAGTTCAGAGGAGTAATCACTAGATGGTACTGGAGGCTGTATAATCAAGACGTTATTTTTCCAGGTGTTTGTGGAGAGAGATACAGGAAACGCCACAATTCTGTTTCTTTCAGTGTCACCAGTTAGCTTACTGTGAAACATACTGTGTAAATATGATAGATGACAGTACTTAGCAGATTTTTAAATAGCGAAAACCAGGCAGCTTTAGAGTGCTTGCTACTTTTTGGGAGCATATTATAATTGAAAATATTGTAAATCTAATTGATTATATACCTTTGACTTAGAATGACAACTCCACAGTCACTTGGCTTTGTATCACTCTTCCTTGATTGGTTACTGTTTTGTCTTATACAAACATATGAGACTTGAAACCCAAAATAGGTATAAATTTAGCAAGAGGTGTAGTTTTTAATATAAAACTGTCTTTTAGACCTCTGTTCTCACAATTTTTTCTCTTTCATGTAACATCATGGGTATTAAAAGTTTTTCTTAGATACTTCTCCCAACTAATCCTCTTTTAAACACAAACGAAATAAATAAGCAAAAATCTTAGTAAATACCTGACTCTTTTTAGTTAAGACATTTCCTTACTTGTCCAAAAAGTACTGAGCATGAGCAGAAAATATGGGTTGTGAATATGTAGGTGTTTTTTATTCTAAGCGTTTAGGGTATATGAAAGCACTCAATGGCTTGGCTTCCTAACTCAACCTACAAGTATATAAATATTTCAAAAAACTATTTTCTTTGTATTTCAAATATGTCAAAACTTAAAACAGCAACAAGTTGTTTTCCATATTTAGATAACATTTTTAAAATTTAACTTAAGTGACAGGATTTTATTAAGAGGTTACTTTATTGAACTATTTTCCTGATAATCTAACTATTAAGTGCTTTAGTGGCACCAACTTAATAAAATATGAATAAGTTACTAAATAATTAGCATTAAAGGGTTAATAGAGTTAAATGAATAAAAATGTGTAGATTTAGTTAAGGAGGAAGGGTAAAAATGCTATTACATATAGATAATTTAAAATACCTTTTCTTTTTAAGGGCAATTTTGTTATTAAAGACTGCAGAAGATCAAGATATGTATAATGTTACAGTAAGAAATTATGGAAGATTGTTATGGTAAGCTTATTTTTTCCCATTAATTTTTGACTGATTAGATTTTTTTTCTGGTAATAGTTATGGGGCAAGTGAAGTGGTGACCAGTTTCCAAGGTAGTAGAACATATAGATGAGTAAGCTGATGACATTCCCAGTACGTGTTTTTCACAACCTATGTTAATAGCTTCCTGTACCCATCATAATACCTAACTCTAGTGTTTGGTGCAGAGCAGGTTTAGTGCTAATGGTTGTGGAATAGACAAGAAAACATTTGGAAGAGAGGCAATTGCTATCTAATAGTATTCTATAAGTCTAGCTAACTAGAGAAGGATTTTAGGAGTCTAGATTTTAGGATTTTAGAAATCCCTTTGAAATCGTACCAATTTTTTTTTGTGTGTGTGTGTGCACGTGTACAAGTGGAAAGGAAGCCATTTAACTTTCTTTGGAATCTCAAAGTCTTCTAACTTCAAAAAAAGTTTAAAAAACAATCCAGTTATTTTACTGATCAGAAAACTGAAGTGTTATAATAGGAAGGTTTTGGGCTCAAGTTGTGTTGGCATTCCTCAAGTTGTGAGTGGCTCCCAAGTTGAATAGTACAATTTGAAACATTAGAACTGTAGTTTTGGTATTTGGGGATCAGCACCTACATCTTTTTAGGAATCTGCATAGTACAGAACACTTTTAAATACATATTCGTCAATAAGCAATGTAAAGGATCTCTTTTCATGAAAATATTTATCAAAATTTGAATTTGATTTTTAAATTATTTCACCTTTGTAAAATTAATTTTGGAAGCAAAAATTGCCTGTAATTTTAGCTTCAACCCATATTCCCCCAAGATTAAGAGGTTTTATGGAACTATTTTCAATGTCATATTAAAAATAGAAGCCCCTTCTGACTATAGTGATGGATACCAGCAGTAAGAGTCTCAGACAGTGTTTTTCTTGTGATGGTGGCTGAGTTTATACAATTCTCTTTATTTTTAAATAAGCAAAACAAGTTATTTTTCTGTTATTAAATATCTTTGTACTTTAGTATCATATAATAATGTTTTCTTTCTGTCAAATATAGAAAAGACAATGTATCGGTTAGTCTGGACTATAGTTTGCCTATATGCTCTCTGAAAAAAAAAGGGATATGCAGATAAACCATTTACACAAAGGATAGGTACATTTGAGTATCACTAGGTATTTTATAACTTGTCAATAATGTCATCAAAAATTCTAGAACCTTGTTTGTAGAGATAATTTTAATGTGTTAAGCTTCAGAGAAAGCAGAGGTCCATGTAAAAGTGAACTTAAAATTTGTTGTAAAATTGTTTTTATAATGGGGTATCAATTCAAGTTTGCTAAACAGAAGACCCTGCAATTTAGCAAAATGGGTCATTTTCATGCATAACTTAAAAGAAGCAAAGTGTGAAGTTAAATAGGGTGAAGTTAAAAGTGTAAAGTTAAATAGTACAGCCTATTTAAACTGTGACATGATTCTGTGACATGATTCTATTTTGTCATTTCTACAGCTTTAGCACTGATAAAGTAGGGGATGATGTTAAAAGACCCTTAGTGTAATAATATCCCTATAATTTTATGATATAATTCAAGTTATTTTTGATAGTAAAAGAAGTTGTGTCTTGCTTTTTAGTTCCATTGGTGAATATGATAAAGCTATCCAGGCTTTCAAGTCAATACCCCTTGAAGAGTTAGAAGACATCACAGGTTTTGCATTGGCTTTATTTATGAAGGGGCTGTATAAAGAAAGCAGCAAAGGTGAGTATGTTGCTTGAAATTAGAAGCCATATCTTTTCCATGATACACCATGAACTTAAAAGCAGAAAGACATAATAGTGAGATGGGATAGGGATTGCAGTGATTATTAAAATCTGACTGGAAGTCAGAAATAATATGAGGCACTTCTTATTTGGTCTTCACTTAGTATGTTATTGTGTTGATTTTCTTATAATGGCTGTCATTATTATCTTTATTATTCAGATGAGGAAATAGCATTGCTGGTCTGCTCATCAGAATTTTGGTGATATCTCAATGGCTGCAGGCCTCTACTTGGCTTGAAAATAGTGACTCAGGCCTCCCTTTACTTTCAGAAAATAGAAATTGGAGAAATTAGATAATAACCCTAATGCTGTCTCCAGAATCATCACAGAGTACTTAACCAAGTTGGATTATAATATATTTGTATTTTGTCTGTTTGAAAATAAGCAAATAATTGTACGTGATGAGAACTGGCTCCCTCTACTGAAAGTAAGCAAATAAGATACAATTTTAGTTAGACCTATTTGGCAAATAGGATTAGAAGGGAAAAATCCGTAGTTTGTGAATCAAGATTACTTTCATATTGTTTTATTCTCATTTCCAACTATTTACCAGCCTATGAGAAAGCCTTGTCCATTGTGGAATCAGAGCAAGACAGAGCCCAAATATTGACTGCTCTGGCAATCACAGAGTATAAACAAGGAAAAATGGACGTAGCAAAGACATTGCTATTCAAATGGTATGTATAATTGACATCAACCCTTCCCTTGACCAAACCTTTAAATATTGGGTTAATTTTAGAGTGATATAAAGTGAGTTTCTTAATTTTTTAGGAACATTATAAGAGGTTGAACCCACCCTGGTTCTGAACTGACAGTCTCTTTGTGTATTTAATTTTTTAAGGGAGTGATTTATCACTTGATCTAATGGGATCTTAAAGTTTTAATGAAGGTGGTTGTTAAGTGGCTGATTTTTAGGCCTTGTGTCCCCAAAGAGATTTTTTTTCTTTCTTTGTCTAGTTAACCTGATAAATTTAAATTTATTTAAAATTGAGTCTTTAAAAAAATTATACTAATATAACTTGTAGCTATCTCCATGTTTTTGGAGTAAGTTAATGAAATAACAGCAGATGATACCTGTGATTATTTATATGGAATTAATGGTATTTTTTGACTTTTTGAAAAATTTCTTTTTAGAATGGTAATTCCTTTAAAAACAGTAGATGATTAATACTTGCTATTGGACAGTGGTTATTAATGAATACTTTATTGGTATTTTCAAGTGGTATATAATCCTCATGGCACAGATTTGTCCTATCCTCTGCCCTTGATAATTAGAGTGATATACTAGCATCTATGGTTCATGTCTCCAAACCATTTACAAATTTGGATTCTCTGAACGTGTTTTAAATTCTTTTTTTTTTTTTAAAGATTTATTTATTGATGATTGATTGATTGATTTATACATATAAGCACTGGGTACTGTCAGAAGCACGGGAGGGTGAGAGAATTCACCAGAGCCAGAGCGGGGAGCGGAGCAGGCAGAAGGACCGAAGTACACTGCTGAGGGGAGCAGCGGGCGGCAGGAGAGGTCCGCGCGCCATGTGGGACCCTCCTCCGGTGGCCGGGAGCAGCCGGGGATCGAACCAGCGGTGCAGAGGCTGCGGGCAGCTTCACAACCCAGCACTCAACCGCTGTGCCACCGGGGAGGCCGTGAACATGTTTTATATAGCCACATATACACATACTACATGGGTGTAAAGAGACAATTTTTAAAATTCCATTTGATTTTCTTAAAATAGAAAGGAAGAATAGGAAAAAATTATTTATTATACAAGAAAATAACTTTAATCAGGATGGGACAAAAGTATCACAATGAATAAACATAATTTTTATCCCACAGAAGTTTTCAACTAGTAGTACTATCTAATCATTCCCCATACCACCCCCCCCCCCCCCCCGCCACACACACTTCAGTAGGGGGAATTTGGAGATATGTGGAGGCAACTTTTAGGTTTGTCCACAATTATTGAGTGCTGTTATTGGGGAAAAGCATGTAATCTTCCTGTTCGCTAAGGGAGGTTGAGAGGGGAAATTTAGTATAGCACAGGATGGTTCTGTTCCATGAGCATTTTACACCCCAAGCTAGACACAATTATATTAGTGTTAGGTTGCTATTTAAAACAGTACCCAGGGCCTCCCCGGTGGCGCAGCGGTTGAGCGCTGGGTTGCAAAGCTGCCCGCAGCCTGTACAGCGCTGGTTCGATCCCCGGCCACTGGGCGAGGGTCCCACATGGTGCGCAGACCTCTCCTGCCGCCCGCTGCTCCCTTCAGCAGTGTATTTCGTCGGTCTGCCTGTTCTGCTCTCCCCTCTGGCTCTGGTAAATTCTCTCACCCTCCCGTGCTTCTGACTGTACCCACTGCTTGTATAAATAAATAAATCTTTAAAAATAAAAAATAAAAGAATAATAAAACAGTACCCAAAGTCAGTTTGAACATTGGTAGAAGTAGGGGAAAAAAGAATATAATCTTTTGCCCCTTCTCTTATGAAAAGAAAAAGGGAACATTAATGGTCCTTTATTTTCCTTATTTTATGTTTCTGATTTCAGGACTCAGTATTTTCTTCTATATTTGATTCTTGGTATGTCATCTTTCAAACTTAACACTACCAACTGCTCCCCTCCCTGCAACGTGGAATTCTGTTTCTCTCTAGGAAAAAATTCAGTAACCAATTCCTTATGAATTTTGTTTTGCATTCTTCTTCTGTGGAGCTAAGTAATGTCCTAAGGGCTTATTTTAGGGAAACAGGAGCAAGTTCATTATATAAGGTGGGGGGGGAAGAATCAGCTTACTGGCTTCATTGAATTTATGATATTATATAACAACATGTAAAAATCCCTAAACATGGCATAAGACAATATGCAGGTACTGAGCATTCAGTATTTAGCTTAATGGGATGTATTAATTTCAGTTGTAATTTTTGAGTGTTAATGAATATTCGAGTAGGTAGGTTTTTTCCACTTTTGAACCAAGGCACATATTGGAATTTCTTCTTTTGTTGTTATATAGGAATTTATGTTTTATTATTTGCTTTTTTAAGTTGTATCAACTTTTGGTGTGCCTATTTGTAGTGATAAAAATTTCTTCCATATTTGAATTCCTACATTTATTAACCCATATGGTAAAAAAGAGTTTCTATGGATGCTTTAAGTAAGCTGTTTATATCAGAGCTGCCTATGAAAATTTGTTATTTTATACATGTTTTTCAAAGTTAAATTCTAAATATTTTGTTCCTCCTCCTGAAGAATAGAACTGCATAGTGTAGGTATGTGTTATTTTGCAGTGTTGTAAGTATTTCTATTATACTTAATGAACTTTGTTTAAAAAGTTTTTGAAAGTTCTTTTGCTATAGTGCTACATTCATGACTAGTATTAGAAATATTAAGTTTGTAGAGAGCTAATAGTTTAAATTAATAAGAGACCCTTAAAGATTAATAAGGATTCTTTTTATCTTCATAAAGCTAAATCATATTTCACAGTTGAAGCACAAAAAGAAATAAAACTAAGTGTTTACACATGAAATTTATATTCTCAAGTTATAAAAATACTAGGAAGATTATGATAGACATAGATACAGTTTGTACTTACTTTACAAAACTCTTGCTTTCAGCATCAGAACAGTAGGGCAAAGTTTTCTGAGAATTATGAAAATCAGATAATTGAGGATTTTTATTTATCTCTAGCTAGGATTTTATTGAAACTAAACATTTGAGCAAAGTTATTCTAATTATGACATCCAAAGAGGCTGATTTATGTTTGTTTCTCAAAGTTAGACATAATGACCAGAAAAGAAATGGGACTATGTTGCTCTGTGCAAGGTAATGGAACTTATAACTACTCAGACTTCAGGGAAATTGCTGTCCCTAAAAGCCAAGGCATTTGGTTTTATATGTATCTCAAGTATGGGCTCAGTTTGGTGAATCTGTGAGTGAATGGCTTTTTCTACTAAATGTTAAATGTGTTTTAATAGTTACGGAGTGCCAAACTCAAAGCTAATAGGCAATTTAAAAAATTATTTTACAGCTCTATTTTAAAGGAACCAACCACAGAAAGCCTTCAATCCCTGTGTGCTCTAGGATTAGCAATGCAGGATGCTACATTATCAAAAGCAGCACTCAATGAGCTACTGAAACACAACAAACAGAAAGACAGTAATTATCAGAGGTGCCTTCTTACTGCAGCGATTTATGCACTGCAGGGCCGCAGTGTGGCAGTGCAGAGACAAGCATCTAAAGCTGTTCACAGGTAAATTCTGTGCTTCTGAACTTTGGATCTAATATACTTTGTACCTTATTAAGAATATAAAATGAGGCAAGCACATATATTTGGAAATCAATTTGTAGTCTTATGAAATTAGGACAAGGTAACTGGTTAAATATATTTCAGTGTAAAGCTTTTTGAAATGAAAAAGTAAAAGGACAGAAGTTTTGCCATTATTTAGGTTAAGGCTGCAATCTGGTTTTTATGAAAGCCCTTACTAATTCTCAAGATTATTAGTTATATGATACTGTCCAGTTTGATGGTTTTAGGAATTTTTAGACTACTAAATATTCATTACTGTGTTCAAAATTTATAGATTATACTATGCTGTTATCACTATCAACAATGGTTATTTTATTTTTAGCAGTAGTAGTATGTATCTGTAGCTTGTCTTCCTTCCATAGTTTTCTTTACATAGAGCATATTGAATTTCCTTAACTTTTCTTAATTAGATTTCATGACTTGTCACATCTCATTACTAACGTTTCCTTTTATTTTCATATACTATTACTATATAATGAAATGTAAGGTATGTTTTCTAAAAATTAAGACTCAACCAAAAATGGACAATTTATATGAACTTGTTTTAGATTACTAAAATTTTTTCAAAGTTTAGGTATTAAATGTTGGTTGGTTGTACTTTTTGTAGTTCAAGTAACTCCCATCCTAAGCCCTTTGCTTTTGATAATCTCTATAGTAACCCAGCTGATCCTGCTCTTTGGTCTTTGTTGTCTCGAGTGGTTGCTCAGTATGCCCAAAAAAATGCCAAGGTGAGTAATGTTCTAAATCCTGGCAGGGAGATAAAATAACTTGTGATGCGATAAATGATATAATTTTAAAGTGTTCACATCATTCTGGCAAATAATTAAATAGTACAGCCAGGGAGTTCTGTTATTTAACCAAGCTTTTCACTAGCCATTCAATAGTAGTACATTGTGTTTCTTCCATGAAATTGTACTGTTCTTAGTGTTATGGAAGATACAAAGAAGTAGGTGGACATTTTTTAACATATGCAGATTACACTAATGGCTGTATAATAAGGTTTATGCTTGTAATGTTGCCATTTAGTACACATTATTTGAACTCCAAATATAATTTGATTTAAAAGCTCCACAAAGATATAGTGAGAACTAGAACACTGCTAATGTCTAAAACTGTAAATCTAAACATGAGGTCATTGATGTTCTACAAATGGGATTATATGCTATATTTTAGTTACTAATGGAAAGATATTTTCAGGAAACTACAAAGATTTTTGTTAACATCTATGGTTAATATATTCTTTCACGGTTTCCTTAACTATTTGGTAAGCATAATAGTAACTGGTATGTTTTAAACACTTATTCTAATAATTCTGTCATCTAATAAATTTGGTATCTGTAGTTTTGTGGGTCTATTTCTGTTTGTTATTCCTACTGCTTTTCACACATTGTGGCTTTGTTTCTTTTGTTCATCTGATTGTGTATACTTGAAAACTATTTTTAGAAATGATATAAGGCCTGATTAAGGTTCCTTTCTGTAAATTGTACTGATTTCTGCTGTGTGCTTAGGAGCTCTGCCAGTCTGGAGCCACCTTAAATTTGAGGCTTTTGTACCAAACATACTACTATTAGTGTCTGAGTTTTATGGTTATTGGAAACCTAGTTTATTTCTTATTTACTTATAACCTGAGGGTACTCAGCATATTTTGATACAGATTTCCTATATGTTACCCCCTTTATAATGAGCCCTGGGCTTTAATTTATGTTCCTTTGGTCTGTGAGCCCTTCTGAATGAAAATTTGGAAGGATCTACAGATGGCAGAAATGATTTCCTTTTTTCTTTACTTCTCTGAATTTCCATTTTACTTTTTAGTTTTGGTCTGGTAAGCTTTCAATATCTTGTCAGTTAGTGCTTTTAAGATACATGTTTTTTAAATAGTTTATCCCAATGTTGCTCAAACATTAATGTGCAAGTGAAATCACCTGATGATCTTGTAGAAATACAGATTCTAATTCAGTAGGTATGATTAGGGTCTAATATTCTTTCTAATAACCTCCCAAGGAATGTTGATGGTACTACTGTACAGACCTTGGAGTCACAAAGTTTTAGCCTACATTTTTAGTTATTTTCAGTGGATACATTCAAAGAACCTAGAGGATTATCATTATTTGCCATTGGAGTGAACACTTATTATGTGTCAGCTACTGTGCTAAGTGTTTTTATATATTTTGTCGTTTCATCCCAACAACCAATGAAGTAGATGTCCATTTTATACAGGACACTTGAGACATAGAGATTAATGAACGTGTGCAAAACCACAGTTGTTAGTTGTGGTGATGGATCATCTCATCTCAGATTCTAAATCCTGAATCCTCATTCATTCTGTTTTGTTGCCTTCTCCTTTGTATTGATGTATATTTTTTTGTTTAACATTTTTGGGGGGCCTCCCTTGGTGGCGCAGTGGTTGAGCGCTGGGCTGCGAGGCTGCCCACAGCCTCTGCAGCACTGGTTCGCTCCCCGGACGCCGGTGAGGGTCCCACAAAAAAAAAAAGAGAAAAAAAAAAGTTTAACGTTTTTTATATGTATTTTTAAAAATTTTAACGTTTTAACATTTTTTTAAAGATTCATTTATTTATTTATACAAGCACTGGGTACAGTCAGAAGTGTGGAAGGGTGAGAGAATTCACCAGAGCCAGAGCAGGGAGGAGATCAGGCAGTAGGACCGAAGTACACTGCTGAGGGGAGCAGCGGGCGGCAGGAGAGGTCTGTGCGCCATGTGGGACCCTCCTCAGGTGGCCAGGGAGCAGCCCAGGATCAAACTGGTGCTGCAGAAGCTGCGGGAAGCTTCGCAACCCAGCACTCAACCGCTGCGCCACGGGGAGGCCCCATTTTAACATTTTTTCTATGCTACATGGTTTTGAAAACATTTCTGCTGTACTTGCATAGCATGTGTATATGAAATGAGTTCAGTATACTTCTGATTTAATGTGAAATCAATCTTATAATTCACTTTCTCTTCCACACAAAATATCTGAATAAATGTTTTAAAATTAGGGATTTTATATCCACTTTATTAAAACTATGATGCTGTATATATTTTTCTCATTTTTAGTATTGATTTGATTATTGAAGCAGTGATGTACTTCTGGTGCCTTGAGCTTTGGTCAGTCATTTGACTAAGAATTATAGAAGTTTTCAAAATACTCCATTTTCATGCAGTAAAACCATGTTAATTTTGTGATTTTCCTTTTTCTTTCAGTCTGTCTTTCATATTGTTAGGAAATGGGTATACTTATTTTAGTGCAATTGTAAAATTAAATAACTTTTGGGCTTTAGAGTATTTTGAAATGGCAGAGTTGAAATGATTATAGTAGAAAAGATTTATAGTTTATAGAAATATTAAACTGATCATTTAAAGCATTATTATATTGGTGTTTAAGGAGTTTAGAAGTTGTAAAGGTGATAGAACTATCTTTTAAATATTTAATGGAAAGATTTTTATCAATCTTAATTTGTATTTCATGAAAATTTACACATTTATCTAACTAATTATTTTCTATTATAGGGAGGTGCTGTCGCTGGAAATGTGGCTCATGTTCTAGACTCAAATCATGGAAAGGTTAGTTTACTCCAGCACACAAAAAATGTCCTATTTGTTAAATAATAATATTGATGAAGAAATAAAATAATTTTTATTTCTAATTTTAGGGGCATGTCATAATCAATATTTTTCTTTTATGAAAGTCTTTTGAAGCTCAAACTAAAATTGAGACTATTAGAGGGGGTGAAGTGTGGTGAAAGCAGTGTTTAGAAAAGGCCCGGTGTATTCCGGTGGTAAACTATGGGTACATTGATGGTGGGAGTGGTGTGGTAATATACATCTCAAGAGATCCCATCCTATACCACTCAATCATAAACAGTGTCATAAATCAATGTTACTTCAAATAAAATAAATTAACATTACTCATTGCAAAAAAAAAGCCATGGAGCTATAACAAGAGTTACTTAACACCCTTCTTTTCTCTATGTAGAAGGCATTAGTTTACACTGCAGTAAATCAGTTGGCCATGGGAAGCAGTTCAACAGAAGATAAAAAAAATACTGCACTAAAGACCATTCAGAAAGCAGCTCTTCTTTCTCCAGGTGAATATCCATTTTATTGACTGAAGTTCTCTCAATTTTGCATTTGTGACTTAGGGGAACAGAGTATATAGTTTCGTAAAATAAGTTTAGAAGTTTAGAAAAATATTTTAAGATATTATTATTTGATTCTCTGTATTTGGCTGCTGGTAAGATGTGATCAACCATTTAAGAAGGCTATGGGGAATATCTGCTTAAAGATAACTTTATTACCTATTATCTGAAAATTTGAATCATGTATTTTCAGGAAGTATTTTTATATGTGATTTCCACCAATCTGGTTTAATGAAGTTTACCTGTAATCACTTAGCTGCTTAATAAATATATTAGTTATTTTTATTGTGGTTAGCTTCTTGAAGAGTAGAAATAATGTCTTCTGTGGTAACTTAGAAATGTCAAGTTGATAGCCTCACCTGACATAGCTCTTCTTAGTTCTGACCAGCTGTGTCATTTTCTACCACTGAGCACAAAAGATAGTGAGAAATTGCCTATGACTGCATCAGCATGCTTCTACTACCACTGTTGGTGAAATGTTTTAGAAGATGGCAATGTCCAGCAATGTAGGACTATGAGGTTGATTTTCACATAATATAATTTTTAATATGAAATAGAGTATTAAATGATTTGTTTTCCCAGAGTACTTCAAACATTTATTAGATCAGAATGTTACTGCTTTTTCCCAGTTACTGTTGGCAAACAAATTGTACAAACAACATGTTCAGTGTTATCTTCACAATAAGTTATAAAGATCCTAACAAATTGCAAAATACCCGACATTTCAGAGATGATTTCATAAAACAGACCAAGATCCTGTTGTTTATTCTTTTTTTCATTATTGAAGTAGTGCAAAGAGAGACTCTAAACATTTAGATTAGTCTCTGTTATACATTGGGTGGGTTTCTAATTTTTGAAGATATTCTCCAGCAAGTATAGAATTAGAATGAGAATTCTTAAGTAGAGTGATAGATCTATTTGTCTTTGATTGTATAAATGGCATGAACTTTGGAAAAGGGAGACTGCCCAGACAAGGTCTTCTTTAGTGATCTTTGATTTACCCATATTCCCTAGAGGAAAACATACTCAAGAAAGCAGAGGCATATAAATTGCTTAAAACACGGCTCAAGTGACAAGATGAGTGCCTGTTTGAGACTTGCTGGAGTTCAATGAGAATAAATACAATTGTAGTTATGTGTAGTAGCATGTAGTCTTGCAGGGCTTTAGTTGAACAAAGTACAGTTTTGACAGATGATACTCTAAGGAATCTTCTCAGAAATTTAAATACATATCAAGAATTCAGATTTAGATGGAAAGGAAACCAATTTCTACTAATTAGTGTTATATAAGATCCAGTGTTTTTAGCAAACTAGATATAGAAATTTTTACATTTGTAGCTTTATGATATATACATAATTATATTATTACTTAGTTTCATAGGGAATATGAGTTGCTGATTATCTATGAATGAGTTTATGAACATAGCAATTCTTCTGAATAGTGATAGAAGAAATTGCTGAAAGCTAATATCCATCTTCCCTCCCAATATTTAAAATGTAGAATACCCTTAAAATTCCTAAAGATGTTCATCATTTAATCTTAAAAGTAAGTCAATATTCAGAAATTTAGTCTACTTTAGGATTTTAGACCTGATGGCACCTCAGCTATCATCTTGCTCATTTGCCTTATCTTATAGACGAATGAGTCCCAAAGTAAAAATACCACACATTTTATTAGTGGCATTGTTAGACCAGAAACCCTTTTCTAAGACTCAAGTATTGGAGTCCCAAGTATGGAGACCAAGACTCTAAGATCTAAAACTCAGTCTTGTGCCTTTTATTTTATAGTAATCAGGTCTCATCATGAATTATAAAAGTGGTCCTTATTTCCTTATTCTGGAATTTGATTATATCTTATACTAAAAGTAAGGTGATCATTTTCTGGAGCAGAAATTATTTTCAAATATGGAGGTATATATTTAATTATTTCATAAGTGTTTTTGATCTGCATAAGACTTTTAATGATTCTTATACATACTCTTACCAAGAATAATGGTCATTTATAAATGAAATATATATATAAATGAAATAATGGTCATTTATAAATGAAGTATATATATATTTCAGACTTTTGATAGATGTATTCTTAAATAGGGTAGTTAGATAAGGAAAAAATATTACGCTAAAGCTAAAATGTTTAAATGGCACCCCCTTATGGGATTTTATTTTTTATTTATTTTATTTTTTAAGATTTATTTATTTATACAAGAACTGGGGTATGGGCCAGAGGCGCAGGAGGGTGAGAGAATTCACCAGAGACAGAGCAGGATGCAGAACAGGCAGATGGACATAAGACACTGCTGAGGGGAGTAGCGGGCGAGGCAGGAGAGGTCTGCTGCGCCATGTGGGTATCTCCCTGGCCAGCCGGGAATTGAACCCATGGTGCAGAGGCTGCGGACAACTTCACAGTGCTGCATTCAACCTGCTGTGCCACCAGGGAGGCCCCCCTCATGGGATTTTAAATTATCCATTTGCTTTTTAAGTGTGATAGGACTAAAATAATTGAAGTAATTATGATTTATAAAAGACCAAATTAAAAAAAAACTAAGTTCCACATTCTCAAAAGCTGCTTTCCATAACTAACTTTTTCCAAAAGAGTAGTCTACATGCAAAATTTTTTTCTAGTTACATTTTCAACTACTGTCAGCATTCCCACCCCTCAACTGTTATCAAGGTCTGAAGGAAGGAATGAAATAGCAAAGGAATGGCAGCATGTACAATGATATAATTGCTTTACTTAAAATGATAAAGTGACTTTCATGTTTGACTATTCAGAAAGGTAAAATGCAATATTTTGTCTTGTCTTCACAGGACAATCTTTGTCTTAAGCTCTACCTTTGATTCAGGTTTTTGAAAAACTGAAAAGTTGTGTTATCTTGCTGTTCTTATAACTGAATTTTTAAAACAGGGATTGATTGAGGGTGAAGATGAATGGATGAGTGTCTGAGATTTGTTGTTGTCCAGTGAAAGGGAATATATAATAACCTTTCCATGATAGCACAGTACTCAGATGCCTAAGCTAACTTGCCAATGAAGAACTTAATGGGATATTTCTTATCCTCTGAAGTGTCTGAAAAAGATGGCAAAATTTGAAAGGTGAATATAATAATGTGTCTTCTGAAGACAAGTATTTAGTTTTCCTTTAGGAAAGTGGAATATTCCTAGAGATACAGTTCATTTTTTTTTTTTTAAATTTGTAAACTCTTATTCTCATTTTTTGGGAATTTTTAAGCAACATGTTGATATTAACTAGATTGCTAACTCTATTCCCTATGTATAGGTGATCCTGCTGTCTGGGCCGGGCTAATGGCAGCTTGTCATGCTGATGATAAGCTGGCTTTAGTGAACAACACTCAACCAAAGAGGATGGATTTGTACTTAGCACTGTTATCTGCTGTTTCTGCTTCAAGTAAGTTTAAAGAAGCATTTTATACATTATAAATTTAGGGTAAAGAACTTAGAAGTATATTGCCAAAAGGTAGTATATTGCAAGAAGTATATTAGCCCTACAATGAATGCTGTTATGGTCTCATCTAATAGCTTAAAAACAGGCCTTGAAAAACTCAAAATGAGTTCCAAGAAACTTAAATGCATATAAAATAAGGTTCAAGATCACTTATAATAATACAAAATTACCCGGCATTCAATGAGGTAGTATTGACAATGTCTGATATCCGGTTAAATTGTAATAGTCACTAAAGAAACAGAAAAATACCTCCCACAGTGAGGAGAAAAAAATAAACCAGTAAAACCATATCCACAAATGACATACATCTCTTTAAAATGGTGATCCTGTACTCTAAATCATACACAGTGTTGTGGACCAATGTTACCTCAGTATAAACCAACAAACAAATAAATAAAACAATGGTTACCATTTTAAATAAAAAAAGAATGACTTCCCTGGTGAATTCTACCAAATGTTAATGGAGAAATAATGCTAGTTCTGTATGAACTTTTCTCAGAAAATTGAAAAACTGGCAATACTTCCTAACTTCTTCTGTAAGACCAACATTACCCTGCTACCAAAAACAAGAACAAGAAAGTATAGACTGGCATCACTCATGAACATAGCTGCAAAATTCATAACAAAACTTTAGCAATTCTATCTAACAACACATAAAAAAGATAATTAATCATGATCAAGTAGGGTTTATTCTAGGAATGCAAAGTTGCTTTAAAAAATTGAAAATGAATATAATATACCCTGTGAACAGACGTGAAAAATGCCAGACAATGCATTTATACTTTATGGTTCTATTTATATGAAATTTTAGAAAGTGCAAACTGATATATTGTGACTGGGAACAACTTGAGGTTGCCTGGGAACAGAGGGTCAGAGAACTGAATTGGGAACAGAAGTGATTACAAAGGAGAAATTTTTTGATGATGATGAATATCTTCATTATCTTAATGGTTCACAATTCATCAAAATGTATAACTTGAATATGTTCAGTTAATAGTATGTTACTAACATAATAAATCTTTAATTTTTTCAATGAATTAATTTTACTGTAGATACGATTTTTGATGTAATACACAAGTATATAAAATCTTAAGTTATTCAACCATAAATATTCCTACCATCAAACTTTTCAGAAACTTTTGTCATGTGAACATAGTTTATGGCATTCTAGTAGTAGATGTGAGTTCCAAAAAGCTATGTATTCATGAGACAATTAATTCTAATACTTTTTAGTAAGTAATTACTCCTCTTAAAGCACATTGTAAAGTGCAGAGCAAAGTAACACTGCATTTTTGTTTTCAGTTAAAGACAAAGAATCCTTTGAAAATTACAACCAATCTCTAGAAAAATGGTCTCTCTCCCAAGCTGTCACTGGTCTAACAGACACAGGAAGGATATCAGAAGCTGAAGCCCTCTGCACCAAGGTATTATAGAATTGAGCATTAAGATTCATGGATTCTTCTCCTATTTGGAAAATTACTTCAAAAATAGAGTGCACATTATTTTTAGAGCTCGTGGTAGAGATGATGATGGTGATATGATCATGCCCAGCATTTATTGAGTACTTACTACAAGCCAATCACTACTGTTGCAGTTTGTATTTGAATTTCACAATTCTATGACATAGATATTTATTATTATTCCCATTTTTACAAATGAGAAAACTAAAACCCTTAGAAAGGGTAAGTAATTTGCACAGGAGTTCAGAGCTAGAAAGTGATAGAATTGCTATTTCAACTCACATTTGTCTGACTCTAGAGCTCACACTCCTAGTAGATCCATTTTGGTACCATTAGGGAGGCAGTTTTTTTTCCTTTAATTTCTGATTTCTCCTTAGAGAATGTCATGTTTTCCATAAATATTTTCAAAATACTGAATTTTCATCTAAGTTAAAAATAATAATACACAGTGAATTATAGCTATTATATATAATTATATATAATATTATACAGTGAATGTTTAGTAGAATGTTTAGACAACACAACTGCTGTGTTGTCTATCAGAATATGGGATATTTTTATGAACTATATCATTTTGTCCTAGTCTCTTACTTAGAAGAAAGCTATCATTTTAGAAATAAATATATTTAAGATGATGACATAATTAGTAAAAAATCTGATAAGTATGTATTGAAGGGCAAGTAATAAAGAAAGAAATATAGTCATTCATGCCTGAATGACTGATATGTTCTGAGAAATGTGTTTTTAGGTGATTCTGTTGTTTTGTGTCTAGCATAGGGTGTAATCACACAAACTTATATGGCACAGCCTTCTGCATACCTAGGGTTTATGGTATAGACTGTTGAGACTACAGTTGTATATGTAGTCTGTTGTTGCTGATGAAAATTAGGCAGCATATGGCTCTATTTAAAATAATAGTGGAAGAACTTGTTTAGAGAACTTTCTTTGATTTCTTCCTCATATATGTATAGAAGGATATACATATATATATATATATGTATGTATGTTTGTGTGTATACAGACACAACACATTTATGTATGTCTCAGCATGCTTTAGGGCAAAAGTAATAGCTCGGGGAGGTAGGTGAATGGGTCATTTCACTTACTTCCAATATGTAAGAAGTCTGTAAGTCTGTCTAGAGTAAGAATGTACAATGAATATCTGTTAAGAGGTTGAGAAAGGAAAAAAAGTTAACTCTTCCCTGTGATAGAGTATGGTCTTCTTCCAAAAAGGAAGTGTTGGCCTTCACTATTAATTTTACATTTCCTTAGTTCAGTTGTTTCTGTTTAAAACCTGAATTTTTAAAAAATATCACTTGTCAAATGACTATATTAAATTTAAAATAAATGACTTATAAACAACAATAATAGCATTACTGATTTTAAAGATTATGTAAACATAGAGTTTCTTATTTCTAAGATGTTCAGTTTTATTGATTTTACCATTGTGGTTGTTTATTTTTTAATAAGAAAAGGTTAAATGCCACTTTTTTTCCTAACATGGAGAATAGCTCAATTTAAGAACCTGTCTGATATATTTTTATTTGGGGTTTAATTTTTAGAATTTAAAAAGTAATCCTGATCAGCCAGCTGTTATCTTACTTTTGAGACAAGTTCAGTGTAAAGCACTCCTGGAGTCACAAAAGCCTCTCCCAGATGCTGTGCTTGAAGAACTACAAAAAACAGTAATGTCCAACTCAACTTCTGTTCCAGCTTGGCAGGTAAATCCTCTCCTTTCTAATATGGGTCTTAAATGAAAACACTTGATAACATTAGATTAGGTGAAGGATATGCTTCATTTTTATTTGTCTTGCCTTAAAACTCACCATATGTCTCATTTTCAAGATTTTTAAAAAATATTTATTTATTTATGCATACAAGAACTGGGGTATAGGCCAGAGGTGCAGTGTGGGGGGTGGTGAGAGAATTCACCAGAGACAGAGTGGGGAACAGTACAGGCACATTGACTGAAATACACTGCTGAGGGGAGCAGCGAGCGAGTCAGGAGAGGTCTGCTGCGCTATGTGGGTAGCTCCCTGGCCGGGAATGAAACTCATGCTGCAGTGGCTGTGGAGAGCTTCACAGGTTGTGTCTTAACCCCTTGCACCACCAGGGAGGCCCTTGTTTTCAAGATTTAAAAGCTGTTGTGATTAGAGGAACTAAGGAAGTTAAATACTAATTTAGGATTTGCAGCTGTCATGCTCAAAACTTTCTTTTTGTTGATTATACATTTCCTCAATTTAAAACAAAGCTGAAAACACTGTCTTTTACATGGGGTTGTTGTAAGAGTTACAACATTTTATAATAAAGTTATCATAATGATGTTTAACTCTATCTTTTGAGGGAGAGGGGATCTATAATAAGTGCTCACTTAATATCATCAATAAATTCTTTGAAACTGCAACTTTAAGTAAAACTCTTTAACAAAACCAATTTTGCCATAGATTAGTTGATATACAAACTAGTTAAATTCCTTAGAATGTATTTCTAATCACAAAAACATCACCAAATTTCTAAATAAACACCTGAAGCACTTCTAATATTAGACAATAGTTTGTATCCATTCAGTCCCCAACCTGCTTATTTCAGTTCAGAGCCAAGGGTGCTGGAGTCTATCCCAGTAGCAGCTCAGGATGGAAGGTGGGAACCAACCCTGGACCGGATGTGTGCTTACACCCCTACACCCACACTCACTCCCACTGGGACAGTTCGATATGCTAGTGAACCTCACGTGCATATCTTTGGGATGTGGAAGGAAACTGTGGTACCTAGGGAAAGCCCAGCCGACATGGGGAGAGCATTGAAAACTCCACATATTGTCTCCTGGCAGAAATTGTTTTGTTTTTTTCCTCATCAACATTGTAATGCAGCCACCTTGAATGAAACAGTGCTATTCAAGCATCTGTTGTATTTAGTTTTTTCTTAGCTACTTAACAGGTGAGCTATATCCAAGTTACTCTTGGGCTTTTAGTGCTTTTAGAACTAGTTATTTTCAGATAGATGCCAAAATCAGTAGACTCCTTTTAGCTGTATAAAACACATAGTGATCACTGTTTGCTTTATTCTTTTTTTTTTTAAACATTTAGGGTTTTTTAAGATTCTTATTTATTTATTTATTTATTTATTTGTTTATTTATTTATTTATACAAGCACTGGGTATAGTCAGAAGCGCGGGAGGGTGAGAGAATTCACCAGAGGCAGAGTGGGGAACAGAACAGGCAGACTGATGAAAAACACTGCTGAGGGGAGCAGTGGGCACGGCAGGAGAGGTCTGCGTGCGATGTGGGACCCTCGCCAGTGGCCGGGGATCGAACCGGCGCTACAGAGGCTGCGGGCAGCTTCGCAGCCCAGCGTTCAACCGCTGCATCACCAGGGGAGGCCCTGTTTGCTTTATTCTTAAATTGATGTTAAAATACAAACACATTGTACTTTCTTCTGTGCCCCAGAGAAAACATCACAGAGACTTTTTACTGTAGACTTTACAGCAGCTTATTTTACTACAATTTCTTTTGAGATTTTATTTTATCATCTTTGTGTTGCTGCTATTGCAAAGTAAGCCTCCATTTCACTATAATCCTTGAAGAAAAGTGCTTTTCTTCTCATTTGCCATATGAGAGTTCAGATACTTTAATTCTAAGGTCGACTGTATATTGATGGTTTCATATTTTATATCAAGGGCACAATACTTTGTTAAGCTTCATGTAAATGGAGTATTCCTTCGCACCTGGTTACTTTGGGGCACAAAAATTACTAGTAAATATTTTGGCTTCATCAAAGTTTATTGAAATTTTTGAAAGTAGAGTACCAGGCCATTAACTAAACTAAAATCTTTTGGGTTCTTTCTGTTCTTCAGTGGCTTGCACACATATATCAGTCCCAAGGAATGATGGGTGCTGCAGAGATGTGCTATCGAAAAAGCCTGCAAGTAGCATCCCAGCAGGGCAGTTGGAGTGGGAAGCTCTCAAGTCTGCTGAAACTAGCACTGCTTGCATTAGAAGTCTGCATGGTAAGATAATGTTTAATTATGATCATGAAAACTTATTATTTTGTTTTTCTTTAAGACGAAAGCTTGTTACATGGCAGTATCTGGTGGTCTTATTGTTTCATTATCTTCTAGTATGGCCTATCTTAATAGTCTCTATTTGGCCTATTGATTGACATTAGAGTAACATAAGCCCATGGACTCCAGCAGAATATTGTCAGTATTTGGAAGTAGGAAAACAAAGGTTGCAATTAAGAAAGTTGAATTATGGCAAAATAGACATTTTTGCTTTTTGATGATTTCAGTAGGAAATAGTCCAGCCTCTCATCTGTCTCATCTGTGACAAAGATGCCAAAAATTTACATTTTAGTAATTTCTTAGTAAAATTTGACATTCTGTAAGAGGAATTTCTAGTAAGTTTTGACTTACTATGCTGTTTTTTTATACCACATTAGGTATATTAATCTAGAGGTCTTTATGCTAATGTGGAAAAGTCTTCAAGATAAATGTTTAAGTGGGTGTGTGTGGCGGGGGTTGGGGAAGTCAAACTTTCCAACAGTGTGTCATGATTTCCTATTTGAGTGTATGCGTGGTATATATTTGAGAGAACATATGTCTCTAAATACATCCTGTGTATGTGTGTTTGCATGTACATACTCTTATAGGCTTATAGAAAGATAAAAAGATATGAAAGATATTCGATGGCTGTTACTTTGCAGAAAAGCACCGGGGGTCTTTAAGAGATGGTGAGAAGACTTTTTCCTTTTTTCTTTTTTTCTTTTATTTAAATTTTATTTTTATATTCCCCATACAATTACAACCCCCTTATTTTTACCCCAATCCTTCTTTTTCCTGCCCCCCACGCCCCATAGAGTGTCTCTGGTTCATAGTTGTTTGCTGATTTTGATATTTTCTTTCTTATAGTTATTCTTTTTCCTGGTCCCTTATTTAGGTTTTCTAGATTCCTGCTATGAGTGAGACCATCCAGTATATTTCTTTTTCTTTCTGGCTTATTTCGCTGAGCATGATCCCTTCCAGCGCCATCCATGTTGCTGCAAATTGCATGTGTTTATCTTTTTTGAATGCTGAGTAATATTCCATGGTGTATATGTACCACATCTTCTTGATCCAGTCATCTATTTTTGGGCATTTAGGTTGTTTCCAAAGCTTAGCTATTGTAAATAGTGCTGCTATAAACATAGAGGTGCAGGTGCTCTTTGGAATTGATGTTTCTGTGTCCTTTGGGTAAATACCTAGGAGTGGAATTGCTGGATCATATGGAAGCTCTATGTTTAGTAGGTCAAGAAATCTCCACACAGCTCTCCATAGTGGTTGGACCAGTTTGCACTCCCACCAACGGTGCAGGAGAGTTCCTTTTTCTCCGCAACCTCGCCAACATTTGTTGTTGCTAGTTTTTTTAATATGTGCCATTCTCACTGGTGTAAGATGGTATCTCATGGTAGTTTTGATTAGCATTTCCCTGATTACAAGTGATGTTGAACATTTTTTCATATGTCTGTTGGCCATTTGCATTTCCTCTTCAGAGAAGTTTCTTTTAAGCTCTTCTGCCCATTTTTTGACTGGATTATTTTCTTTGTTTTTGTTGAGTCTCATCAGCTCTTTGTAGATTTTTGTGATCAGTCCTTTATCATTAGTGTTGTGTGCAAAAATGTTCTCCCAGTCGGTGGGGTTTCTCTTTGTTTTTGTTATTGTCTCTTTTGCTGTGCAGAAGCTCTTTAATTTGATGTAGTCCCAGCTGTTTATCTTTGCCTTCACTATCACTGCTTTGGGTGATGTGTCTGTAAAGATGTCTTTGATATGCATATCATGTAGTGTTTCGCCTATATTTCCTTCTATGTATTTTATGGTTTCGAGTCTTATGTCTAGTTCTATAATCCATTTTGAGTTGGTTTTTGTGCATGGTGTTAGGTAGTAGTGAAGCTTCATTCTTTTGCATTTAGCGACCCAGTTTTCCCAGCACCATTTATTGAACAAACTTTCTTTGCTCCAATGCATATTCTTTGCTCTTTGTCAAAGATTAGTTGACCATAAATCTGTGGGTTTATTTCTCGATTTTCTATTCGATTCCATTGGTCTTTGTGTCTGTTCTTGTTCTAATACCATGCAGTTTTGATGATTATGGCTTTGCAGTATAGTTTGAAGTCTGGGAGAGTGATGCCTCCATTCCCTTCTTTTTTTCAGGAGAGCTTTGGCTATTCGGGGTTTTTGGTGATTCCATATGAATTTTATCAATAATTGTTCTATTTCTTTGAAGAATGACATTGAAATTTTAATTGGAATAGCATTGAATCTGTAGATTGCTTTTATTAGGATGGCCATTTTAATAATGTTTATTCTTCCAATCCATGAGCAGGGGATGTCTTTCCATTTCTTTGTGTCTTCTTCTATTTCTTTTAACAGTGTTTTATAGTTTTCTTTGTATAAGTCCTTTACCTCTTTTGTTAGATTTATTCCCAAGTATTTGATTTTTTTTGTTTCGATAATAAAAGGGATGGGTTTTTGATTTCTTCTTCATCAGGTTTATTGTTTGTGTATAGGAAGGCTACTGACTTTTGCATGTTGATTTTGTATCCTTCCACTTTACTGAACTGATTGATTAGTTGAATTAGTTTTTCTGTAGAGTTTTTGGGCTTCTCTATGTATATTATAATATTGTCTGCAAATAGTGATAGTTTGACTTCTTCTTTTCCTATTTGGATTCCTTGTATGTCTTTCTCTTGTCTTATTGCTCTGGCTAGGACTTCCAGTATTATATAGAAAAGCAGTGGTGAGAGTGGACATCCTTGTCTTGTTCCAGATCTTAATGGAAATGCTTTCAGCTTTTCACCATTGAGAATGATACTGGCTGTTGGCTTGTCATATATGGCCTTTATGATGTTGAGGTATGTTTCTTGTAGCCCAAGAATTTCAAGGGCTTTTGTCATGAATGGGTGTTGCACTTTGTTGAAAGCTTTCTTGGCATCTATTGATATTGTCATATGGTTTTTATATTTCTTTTTGTTGATGTGTTGGATAACGTTGATTGATTTTCAGATGTTGAACCATCCTTGTGTCCCTGGAATGAATCCTACTTGGTCGTGGTGAATTATCTTATGGATGCATTATTGGATTCTGATAGCTAAAATTTTATTGAGGATTTTTGCATCAGTGTTCATTAGCAAGATTGGCCTGTAGTTTTCTTTTTTTGTCTTGTCCCTGTTTGGTTTTGGTATTAGTGTAATGTTGTCTTCATAGAACGTGTTTGGTATTATCTCTTCCTTCTCAATTTTTTGGAAGAGTTTGTGAAGGATAGGCACCAATTTGTCTCTGAACGTTTGGTAGAATTCATTTGTAAACCCATCAGGTCCTGGGCTTTTGTTTTGGGGAAGGTTTTTGATTACCATTTCAATTTCACTGCTTGTAATTGGTCTGTTTAGGTGTTCTATTTCTTCTTTATCTAGCTTTGGGTGATTGTAGAGTTGTAGGAATTTGTCCATCTCCTCTAGATTGTTGAACTTGTTTCCATATAACTGTTCATAGTAGTTTCTGATTATTCTTTTGATTTCTGCTGTGTCTGTTGTGATTTCTCCTCTTTCATTTGTGATCCTGTTTATTTGTGCTTTCTCCATTTTTTTTCTTTGTGAGCCTGGCTAGGGGTTTGTCTATTTTATTTATTTTTTCAAAGAACCAGCTCTCGGTTTCATTGATTTTTTTTGGGGGGGATTGTTTTTTTAGTTTTTATTTTATTTATTTCTTTTTCCTTTTTATTTTTTTTTAAAGATTTATTTATTTATTTATGCATACAAGCACTGGGTACACCAGAAGCACGGGAGGGTGAGAGAATTCACCAGAGCCAGAGTGGGGAGCAGAGCAGGCAGAAGGACCGAAGTACAATGCTGAGGGGAGCAGCGGGCGGCAGGAGAGATCTGTGTGCCATGTGGGACCCTCCTTTGGTGGCTCGGGAGCAGCCAGGGATCGAACTGGCGCTGCAGAGGCTGCGGGCAGCTTCGCAACCCAGCGCTCAACCGCTGCGCCACCAGGGAGGCCCTCTTTCTTGTTTCTTGATATGAACCTCTATTGCTATATATTTTCCTCTTATTACTGCTTTTGCTGCATCCCATACATTTAGGAAATTGGTGTCCTCCTTGTCATTTAATTCAGAGAATTTTTTCTTTTCTTCTTTGATCTCCTCTTTAGTCCAGTGGTCTTCTAGTAGTGTGGGTTTCAATCTCCATGAGATAGGAGAGTTCCTTGCCTTCTTTTTATGGTTTATTTCTATTTTGATGCCTTCATGTTCAGAAAAGATGGTTGGTATGATTTCAATCTTGGTGTATCTGTTGATGTTTGTCTTGTGTCCCAGTATGTGATCGATCCTGGAGAATGATCTGTGTGTGCTTGAGAAAAATGTGTACTCAGATTTTTTTGGGTTTAGTGTTCTATAGATGTCTGTTAAACCCAAGCGCTCTAGATCCTTATTTAGAGCTTTAGTGTCTTTACTTATTTTTTGTCTCGTTGATCTATCCATTGCTGATAGTAGTGTGTTGAAGTCTCCTACTATGTATGTGTTTTCTCTGATGTCTGTTTTCAGAGATGACAATAGTTGTCTGATATATTTTGGTGCTCCTTCGTTTGGTGAGCATATGTTAATGAGTGTTATTTCTTCTTGAAGTATTGTCCCCTTAATCATAATGTAGTGACTGAGTGACTGTTGGGGTCTCTTTTTGCCTTTTTGAGTTTGAAATCTGTTTTATATGATATAAGTATAGCTGTTCCTGCTTTCTTTTTTGGTCCATTTGCTTGTAGGATTGTTTTCAATCCTTTGAGTCTGTTTTTATCTTTTGTAGCTAAATGTGTTTCCTGGAGACAGCAAAAGGTTGGGTTTTGTTTCTTTGGGTTTTTTTTTAAAGATTTATTTATTTATTTATACAAGCACTGGGTACAGTCAGAAGTGCGGGTGGGTGAGAGAAGCGGGGAGCAGAGCAGGCAGAAGGACCAAAGTACACTGCTGAGAGGAGCAGTGGGCGGCAGGAGAGGTCTGCGAGCCATGTGGGACCCTCCCCCGGTGGCTGGGGAGCAGCCGGGGATCGAACCAGTGCTGCAGAGGCTGTGGGCAGCTTCGCAACCCGGTGCTCAATCGCTGCGCCACTGGAGAGGTCCTGGGTTGTGTTTCTTAATCCAGCCTGCAACTCTGTGTCTTTTTGTTGAAGAGTTTAGTCCATTTACATTTAGAGTTAATATTGATATGTTAGCATCTCTATTTGCCATTGTGTTTGTCTTTCCTTTGATTTTATTTATCTATTCTTTTAATAACTTTTTTTTTTTGGCCTTCTTTCATTGTTATTTGTCCATCTGAGGTACTGGCTTTAGGACTCCTTGTAGTATTTTTTGGAGTTGGGGTTCTGTCATAATGAAATTCCAGAGTCTCTGTTTGTCTGGGAAGGTCCTTATTCTTTCTTCATAGAGGAAGGAAAGCTTTGCAGGATAGAGTATTCTTGCTTGGCATCTTTTGTCTTGAAGTCTGTTGACTGTCTCTCCATTCTCGCCTTGTCCATAGTGTTTCTTTGGAGAAGTCTGATGTCAGTTTGATTGCTTTTCCTTTGTATATTATCTGTTTCTTCCCTCTTTTCAGCTTCATTATTTTTTCCTTGTCCTGGATTCTTGGGAGCTTTACTATTATGTGTCTTGCTGTATTTTTCCTTTCATCATGGAAGTTTGGTGTTCTTCTTGCTTCTTGTATATCAATTTTTAGCTCCTTCTTAATGTTTGGGAAGTTCTCTTCAATTATTTCCTTGAATATTTTCTCTGTTTCTAGGTCTCTCTCCTCTCCTTCTGGGATTCCTGTAACTCTTATATTTCCTTTCCTCATGGAGTCAGATAGTTCCCGAAGTTTTTCTTCGATCTTTTTCATTCATACTTCTCTTTCCTTTTCTGTTTTGGTTCTTTTTATTTCTGTGTCTTCGAGAGTGCTTATTCATTCTTCCATTCCCTCTATTCTGTTATCACTGCTTTTTCCAGCATTCTTTAGTTCTTCTGTTAATCCTTTGATCTCCTCCATTTCCTTCATTTCCTCTTTAGGGACTCGATTTCATTCTTCTGAGCGTTCTTTTCCTTAATGACTTCCATTAGTTTTTTCATCACAGCACTTTTAAATTCTTTTTCTGGAAGGCGCGGAAGTTCTTCCAAGTCACCTTAGTTGCAAGCTGGTGGGTGGTTTTTTTTCTTTGTAATGTGTCTTTTTTCTGAGGTGTTGCTACTTTGCCTGTAGTTTTTCTTTTCCCTGCTGCCTGTCTTATAATTTGCCTTATGCATTGGGACACTGTGCCGCTGGTACTGGCTGGCATCTTTTTGGTGTGTTCTTTCGGGAGTTTCAGAAACTGGCAATCCAAATGAGTCAAAAACTGTTATGCAGAAGTCTAGTGGGGCAGTGGTACTTTGAGTATGTTAATGGTCACTGTCACAGAATCTCTCCTCCTTCTGTGTTTAGTTATAAAGGTGCGTCTTGAAGTCCCACAGACTTCCCTGGAGGTGGGGCAGCTGGATTGCACTCTGGGTTCCAAATCTCTGGATCCTCCTCTGGGCTCCAACTTCCTGCCAGGTGGGACCGGGCTTGCAGGGGCTTTCAGCTCACCTCTGACTGTTCAGGGAACCTTCTCCCTCTGGCTCCTCTGGGAGCCTTCTGCCAGATTCAAGCAGTCTTTATTGAGGAAAGGTCTCTGTTCTAAAATGGCGCTTTGGAGACAGACGCACTCTCCCACACACCAGATCTGCCCTGGCCTGTGGGTGCCTGCTCCCCCTCTGGCCTCGGACTGCTGGCCTGAAGGGGCCTGGCGTGGGCGAACTTCCCAGCTCACCTCTGGCTCCTCTGGGAGCCTTCTGCAGGTTTCAAGCAGTCTTTATTGAAGAAAGGTCCCTGTTCTAAAAAGGTGATGTAGGTACGCACTCCCCTGCGTGCCTGGTCTGCCCAGCCGTGGGTGCCCGCTACCCCTCTGGGCTGGGACTGCTGGCCAGAAGGGGCCTGGCATGGGCGAACTTCCCAGCTCACCTCTGGCTCCTCTGGGAGCCTTCTGCCGGTTTCAAGCAGTCTTTACTGAAGAACGGTCCCTATTCTAAAATGGCAATTCAGAGACAGGCACACTCTTCCTTGTGCCCAGTCTTCCCGGGCCTTGGGTGCCTGCTTCCCCTCTGGGCTCAGACTGCTGGTCAGTAGGGGCCTGGCTTGGGCGAACTTCCCAGCTCACCTCTGACTCCTCTGGGAGCCTTCTACCGGTTTCAGGCAGTCTTTACTGAAGAAAGGAGAAGACTTTTTAATTTCAAAATTTTGATAGTGCTTGATTTTTTTTTATCATAGGCATGTTACTTCTGTAATTAAAAGGTAATGATTTCTTGTTTTACATGATTAGAAGAAATTGTCTCAGACAGGCCTGAATTGACTCATGCTTTTGCCATAGTAAATTCATTATCAATGTTATTTACTTGATTTAACTAGATACTTTGACAAAGAATTGGAAGAATTTTTTGGCTTTGATGCTATCACTGTAGAGCACATTTAAGAACTCCTTAGGCAGGAACCGTGTTTTGTTCATCTTTGTGCCCTTGCTTTGCTGCTCTGCCTTGTACCTAGCAAGTCCTCAACAAATGATTTTTTGAATGAATGGATAAATAATAATGTAGTCAAATTTGAAGTGATTTGCATGAAAAGAAATGGTGGTTGTAGGAGCAGGATGGCCCTGTGCAGGATCTTTTTTTTTTTTTTTTTTTTTTATAGAGGCATGTTTTTTTATTTATTTATTTGTTTGTTTATACATGCACTGGGTACAGTCAGAAGCGCGGGAGGGTGAGAGAATTCACCAGAGCCAGAGTGGGGAGCAGCAGAGCCAGAGTGGGGAGCAGAACAGGCAGAAGGACCGAGGTACACTGCTGAGGGGAGCAGCGGGCGGCAGGAGAGGTCTGCGCGCCATGTGGGACCCTCCTCCGGTGGCCGGGGAGTAGCCGGGGGTCGAACCGGCGCCGCAGAGGCCACGGGCAGCTTCGCAACCCAGCGCTCAACCGCTGCGCCACCGGGGAGGCCCACCTGTGCAGGATCTTTATGACCCAAGCAAACAGGTAAAGGAGAGTCCTAGAGCCCTCGGTGGGTTTCTCAGGCTATTATTAAGCTTTACATGCATTGCAGCAACCAGGTTCACAGAAGGCAGAGGTGCTGGGGGCCAGGAGGCTGGTAGGATTCGAAGCTCCCCTGCAAGCCTTCATCCTGGACTTCTCTGGCCTACTTTGCCCCTTCTCTCTCCTGCTTCTCTCCTGCTGCTGCTTCTCTCCCTGACTGTCTCTCAATACACTTCCCATGGCCCACAGATGTAAACAAGATAGCTTGCAATAATATAACAACTGCAGGCCCCCCATCAGGCAGGGCAATCCTAATGATGGGAGGGCAGAAAAGCCTGAAAAACATTTACCCTACAGTGGTTAACGGTAATTGTAGACCACCAAACATTTTGGGTTTTTTCTTTGGTCCCCATATCTACATTTAACAAATGTCTATGATGTTGGTAACTGGTGAAATTTGGAAGCTACAGATGTTAACTATAATTTTTCTGAAATACATGTATTGGAGAAGTAGATACCCTTTTAATCTAGCATTATTTGTTCACTAACAAATATTATTTAATGTTGTGGTTTTTTGTTGTTAATGCTGAAAAATTAAATCTGACTTGGAATAAAATAGTAATAGCAATGATAGTAGCAAACATATATATATCCCTTGGCCTGTATGGTTATACAAGTGCCTTACACATACTAATTTGTTTAATAGTAACAAAAACCCTTTTTTACAGATAAGAAAATTAACTTGCAGTGTGGTAACACCCATATATACCTGCTCCTCTACCCACTCCCACTACTACAAAACTATTTTCTGTAAGAGCCTTGGTTCTGATTCTACCATTTACTACTTGTGAGATCTTGAGCCCCTCCCCCTGTTTTTTACAATAGTGGGTGTAATACCTACTTTGCCTCCTTATAGCTTATGAATATCAAATGAAATAACATGTACAAATAAATGCCTTTTTTTATTTTTTAATTTTTTTTACCTTTTTTTTTTTTTAAATATCAAATTTTATTTTTATATTCCCCCATACAATTGCAAACGCCCCATTCTGACCCCAATCCCTCCCCTCCCGCCCCCACCCCCCAAAAAGTGTCTCTGGTTCATAGTTTTTTGTTGATTTTGATTTTCACTTTCTTATAGTTATTCATTTTCCTGGTCCCTTATTTAAGTTTTCTAGATTCCTGCTATGAGTGAGACCATCCGGTATTTTTCTTTTTTCTTTTTGGCTTATTTCGCTGAGCATGATCCCTTCCAACGCCATCCATGTTGCTGCAAATTGCATGTGTTTATCTTTTTTGAATGCTGAGTAATATTCCATGGTGTATATGTACCACATCTTCTTGATCCAGTCATCTATTTTTGGGCAAAATAAATGCCTTTTTTAAGCTTAAGCACTATTCAAATCTAATTTATGCTTATTATAAAATTTGACAGCCAATAGTTGTTTTAAGGGAATAAAATAGATGCTATATTTCTGTGATAAAGCTGGCAAAGTACAGAGGATGTGTATTAAGTGGGTATTCTGAGACCCATTTTCCTATGTGTGAGGGTGGGATGTTCCTTGTACCCATAAGCAGTTCTTGAGACACCAGCTGGGTGTCTTATAATTTGACTCATTTCTGATATTATCTACCCAGAGATAGCATCTGTTTCCACAGGTTAAGGGTGTAATCCTCCAAGACTGGATCCACCCCTTATCCTTCCACACCTGCTTGCTCCTCTTCAGAATTCAAATGTATTTCTGTCCACTGGCTGGAAACCTGAGATCCTCCGCCCCTCTCCTTGGCTTTGATTCATTTGCTGTATTGGCTCACAGAACTCAGAGAAACCGTTTGTTTACCCGATAACAAGCTTATTATAAAAGGACATAATATAGTCACTTGTCACTTACCGATATTTCAGTCAACACACATACATAGCATGCATGGCCATCCCAGTAGGCTGTACTGTAAAGCTGAGGTGTGTAGAAGCCCAGGTGTGTAGTAGGAATATACCATTTATGTTTGTGTGATTATACTCTGTGGCCTTTGTACAGCAGTGATGAATTTCTCAGAATATACCCCCATTAGTTAAGTGAATCCTGATGGTAAAGGATATAGATAAACATCCTTTCTCACTCTCAACACGGGAAATTCTAAGGGTTTTGGAACTGTGCGCTAGGAATCTTGGAGGAAGACCCAAGTATATGTAAAAATATACTTTGATTATATTTTACATAAGTCACAATATCATAGGTATATTGAAATTAGATTGTTTTTAGAGAGGTTCCTATATGTGTGATATCATATATGAACAGGATTTTAAACTGAAAGTTTCAGCTAAAATTTAAATATCAGGTTCCAAAGTGAGAAGACTAACCTGTAAGAAAGATATGAAGTATTGTGAAGAAAGGTATTAAGTTATAAAAGATTGTGAAGAAATTTCTTAGGAGACAGTTCTTGACTCCCTCATCTTCTCAGCACTTTTCCACTTAGAGATACACAAAGGTGAGGAAGGGAGCACTGCCAGAAAGGGAGGCTTTGCTACCTGACCTCTAGGGTCCTGGAAGCACATGTCTGGAGGCACATAGACAGCTGTCTGACTTGTGCTTTAGACGCTGTGGCTCTCTGCTTGCAGTGTTAGGACAGAGAAAAAGAGAGTTGTGCAGACTGACTGTGTGCTTCTGGGAGAGAATAGCCAGGAGTGGGTGGATTCCAATGTGGGGAGGATGGAGGATGGAAGGAGTGAAGGAGCGCTGATGCCAGAAGGGATAGGGAACACTCCTAGAGTTTGTTCAAGCTAGGAATGAAGGAAGCCAGGTTTCAGATGGATTGGCGTAGGATCCAGTAGGGCCCACCAAGAGGAGTGATGTGATCTCTGCAGAAAGCTAGATTGTTGCAGGATGTAGAGAGAGTAAGAGGGTAAGAGGACAAGAGTGCGTTCATCCCAATTAGTAAAGCTCTGCAGATGAGCGGGCCTGGCTTCATGGGTGTGTGTCATGTGCAGTTACCCAGGGCTCCATGTTTGTTTGAGTACAGCTACTATCTTGAAATTCCTAATCATTTTTGAATAAAGGGCCCTGCATTTTTGCACAAAGGGGTATGCCTTTATTTTATACTAGTCCCACAGATTACATAACTGGCCCGGCAGGTAAGAAACAACCCATGATGTTGGGGATCTCGATAAACCAATAAAGTTTAGATGAAAAAAAGCTTTATGTAACCTGTCACGCCTAGAAAGCTAACACCACCTTATAATGGCACTAGTCAAATCTAAACTGATAATTCAGTAGGGATCTGAAACTACAATTAATAGGAAAATGCTGGGAGTGTTGGGGAGAAGGAACAGGTCATCTGCTGCTGCCTGTAGCTGTACCTGTAGCAGAGAGTGAAGGAGAGAAGGATGGTGTGCAAATAAACCTTTGAATAAAGAAGGGATTATTGAAGAGAATATTCTAATTAAGGTTAAGAAAAATGGATCTAAGAGTTTTAGGACCTATCTGTTCACTTGCATTCAGCGACAGAGGATAATGACTTAAAAGAGATAATGGGAAACAAAAATTAGTGCATTTTAATTGCATTTTCAATATACCAGTTACATATAAAAATCTTTTCCTTATATTCTCTTTGGGCTTAGTTTACATAATGATTTATATGACTTCTTAGAATTTGGAAATACATTACAAAATCATCTAGTAAAAGTTTTATTATTGGCTTTTTAAAAAAAGTCAATAATAATTTTGTTAGCATGGACTTTGCCTTATTTTCTTTATCAGCTCTTCCCAAGGTCCCATTGTTTTCGTCTTCATAGAAAATGCCTCACAACCTCTGTCCTATATTTTCAAATTCATTATTTTTATAACTTCCTCTTCCTTGATCACAAATTATGACTGCCTGTATTGCACTCAGAGTTTATTGCTCTAACTTTGTAAAAATAATTTAATATTTAAAATGGACTATGTATTGACTCATTGTATTGATTTATCAAAAGATATATTTTAGGTTCCTGTAATTATGAAGTCTTGGTTACAATTTGAGATTTTTAATGAAAGATTTTAAAGGCAGTTTTTTCTTTTATAATTCAGTAGAGTGTTCACCATTTTATTCTTAATTACTGTTTCTTAGGAAATACTAACCTATGTTATTTCTGAGTCATTACATAAGAAAGTAAAATTTTCAACCTAAGTAATGTATGGATACCTTAACACTTTCCCCATAAAGTGAAATTATTTAAAAACATTTTAGTATTAATCACTTTGATTAAATTTTTTTTTAATCACTGATCTGCTTTGCACCTTTTTTTCTGTATTGGAATTTTATTAAAATATTTCAGCTTTTCCTTTCGACTTAGATAATTTTTAGTATGTGGACCTTTATCACCACTGGTTAAAGAAAGACTCATGTTAAATTGACTTTTGTGTATCGGGGAGACCAAAGATATACTGATTTCGTTCAATTATGTGATAAAATTGTCCATTTTCCTTTAATGAATAGTGTTAATTCTGTCCCCTCTTTGAAACCTTTCTTTATCCTAGATTACCCTGTTTTGTAGCTCCTTAAGGCCAGGAATCAGATATTAACCATCTTGTAGTAATCATGCTGTGTCAGACTTCACAGGGTTACTCAGACAAGTAGGTGCTCAATAAAGGAGCGTTGAATTGCATTATTTTAAAACAAACATGTCAAGAGCTTTGATTTAATATTTGTCTTATATTTTTACAGGCTAATATTTCCAATGACCACTGGCCATCCTTAGTTCAAGAAGCTACAACTGAAGCCTTAAAACTTTGCTTTTGTCCACTGGCTGTTCTTTTGCAAGCTTTGTTACAGTTCAACCGCAAAATGGGAGCTAGGTATATAGATTCTTTGTTCTTTTTTAGGGAAAGGGAGGGAAATATTCCTCATTTTCAACTCCAGGAAATGAAGCATCTTCAAGACAAGTTCCTTAGCTCTTACTTCAAAAGCAGTTGCTATTGATAAGATCCTCCTACTGAGCAGTTCTGAAGTTACCACCACTTATGTTGTTTCTACCAGCATTACAGAAATCTTTGGAGTCATATATGTTAGTAAGTTAGGAATGAAAAAATTGGAATATAGCTGTAAATCAGCCTGTTAATACATGGGTTCACATACTATATGTGTTCTTAAAAATATTTACTAAAAGTCTGATATTATATACAGCCTCTTCCATGTGTCCACTGTTAATATTTCTTCATATTTATTTTTATATTATTTATTGACTTACTGATTTTCTATTTTCAAAAAAACATTGGAGGTAGAGCATTCACAAGTGCTCATAAAATAGGTGTCTTTTCCCCTCTCTGTTTGGAATGGGCCATAACTTATCTGCAAAATGAGAATAATAACAGCAACATACCTTACAGAATTATGACTATTAAATGTGACCATATGTGTACAACACTTTGCATAGTACCTGGACATAATAAATACTTCACTAATGTTAATTGTTATTATAACCTTTATTGCTACATGAATAAAAAAATCATGAATTAATTAGCACCACATCTGCAAAAGAATGAGAAGATAAGTATGTGAGACTAGCATATGAAATTTCTTTTATATTAATATTAATTTATATGCCTTGAACTAAATGTAAATATCTTTGTCCCAGGGAGACAAGGCGGCTATTGGAGAGAGTAGTGTATCAGCCTGGATATCCCAAATCTATTGTATCAACTGCACGTTGGTACCTACTGAGACACTTACATGCCAAGAATGACTACGAGCTCATTGATGTAAGGCATTGCTTTTATTTAAAATATTTCTTCTTAGACCTTAGGGTTTTAGAGTTGTTTTTCAAAATTATTCCTCTATGGTTGAATTTTTAAAAAAGAACCTGAATTCTTTGGTTAAGAAAGGACTATATGTCTACTGTTCTATCTATGAAAGTAGAGGGGTCAGCAAAAGACTACAATGTCCACTATTGTTGAAAGTAGCAGAACATTTGTGGACATGGCTTGATGGTGAGTATACATATAGTGTGTACCTTTTCATGAGGTACAAAAAGTTAAGAAAATTCTCCATATGAATATTGGAATAGAGCCCAAACGGAACACTTTGGCATAAACAAGACTGTTAAGGCTGTATTTAAAAGTTATTTTAACGTGGATTCAACATGTATTATGTACAGGATGCTTTTAGTTGGGGAAGCTATACTAATTTTTCTTTGAATATAACCATTCAAAGCCAGAATCCAAATGAATATCAATACTTAGTTTGGGACATTGGTTTAAAACTTTGAGGTCATACTAGGCTGTTAAGTGTGTTGTAAGTAATTGGATGTAAACCAAAGTGAAAATGGTTTTACTTTTTTTTTCTGTAGTAAAATACAGCAGATTTATGGATAGCCTTATACACCTTTCTGTCAGTGCATTCTTAAATGAAAGAGAAAAGTTACAGGGAGCTTGCTTTATTGACAATACTTTTTCTGTGAACCAATGATAATATCACTGGTAAATTAGGAACTGCTGAGCTATAGTCATTGCCTAATGAAATTGATAGTAGTACAGATATCTGACTGTTTTAACCCAACCTTGGGCAGTATCAAAAATCAACTTTTTCTTTTTTCCTTTTTGGCCACAAAGGAATGATCTAACTATACTACCTCTCTTTCATTTTCTTTTATACATTTGCTTCATTTTTTGAAATGGACAGGGTAGGAAGTTCTAGCAAAAGTCAAAAGTTTAAATAAAAATGGTCAAGTAGAGGCCTTCCTAGTGGCAAAAGGGGTTAAGCACTGCACTATGAAGCAGTCCGCAGCTTCTGCAGCACGAGTTCGATCCCCGGCCGGCCAGAGAGCAGACCACATGGCAAAGCAGACATCTGTCTTGCCCGCTGCTCCTCTCAGCAGTGTATTTCAGTCAGTCTGCCTTTTCTGTTCCCCACTCTGCCTCTGGTGAATCTCTCACCCCCCTGCATCTATGGCCTGTACCCCAGCTCTTGTATGCATAAATAAATAAATTTTTTTAAAAATGGTCAAGTAGGCTAGAAGATGCAAAAGCATACAAGGGTCTTTATTGACATTACCACAGGGGCCTTGTCTCTTCCTGCTCTCATTCTTCTTTTCCTGAGCAGGGATGTGATACAGCCTTTAGAATCTGTTTAACCTAGAATTTCTCAGCCTCAGCACTACTGAAATTTTGGACTGGATAATTCTTTCTTGGGGGAAGGGTAAGGGCTGCTGTCCTGCGCTTGTAGGATGTTGACCAATGTTCCCAACCTCAACCATCTAGATATCGGCAGCATGGTCCTCCTCTACCTACTCAACTTGTGACAATGAACAGTATCTTCTAGATGTTGCCAAAGGATACTGAAGTATAATTGCCCCTGGTAAAGAACTACTGATAACTTGTAGGAAATACATTCTCCTAATGTGCCATGTAGACTAAGAAAAGACAGACAAAAGTGCTAGCTGCTGGCTGTGATGTTTCTTATGGCCATTGTAATGGAGGCAAATAGATTGGATAGTGGTAAGAGATAGCAAATTATAGTGGAGTGCTCATAATATCTTTGGAAAAATTATTTCTCATCTTTCCTGTAAAATGCATGTGATAATTTCTACTGTACCATTCATGAAACAAGTCTGATATCTAATTATTATATATAAACATGTATATATCTAAAATTTTTTTTTTTTAAGATTTGTTTATTTATACACAACAAGAGCTGGGGTACAGGCCAGAGACGCGGGAGGTGAGAGGATTCACCAGAGACAGAATGGGGAACAGAACAGGCAGACTGACTGAAATACACAGCTGAGGGGAGCAGCGGGAGAGACAGGAGAGGTCTGCTTCGCCATGTGGGTTTCTCTCTGGCCGGCCGGGGATCGAACTCTTGCTGTAAAGGCTACGGATTGCCTCACAGTGCAGCGCCCAACCCCCTGTGCCACCAGGGAGGCCCTAAAATTGTTTTTTAAAAGATAAACTGTAAGAGTCTTGTAACTTTAGAATCTTGAAATTAATAAAAAGCACAATGAAATTAATAAAAAGCATTTTTAATCAGAAATTTTTAATCTATTTCAAGTACCCAGAGTATTTGAAAGAGTTTGCCTTTAAGTGACACATACATCATTAAAGAAATATTAATAAAAAACAATGCTTGGAGAAATGCACTGTAATCAACATATTGCAAACCAAAAACTTAGAATGTGTATAAATGTTGGAAGATAATTCAGCCATGGATGATCTGTGTTTCTAAATATCCTGTGAGCAGAGGGCCTCAATGCCCCTTGTTCCAGACATTCTTTTCAAAATGTTTGTACAGTGACAGCCTTGGGACACAGAGATTAAGTGTCTCCCTCCAGAGCAAAAGGTAGTCCTGTTTATGGCCCGTTTTATAAGAGATTCAAGTCTCCTAGGTTAAGGCTCCTTTCATATAATGCAGCCCAGTATACATGGAAGCTATATGCATCCATACATGAACCCCATGAGACAGTGATACGGGGAAACTGATACAAATATGTTGATGCTCATGCTGTTTGCTGTAGCATGAGTAATAAAGGCCTTTTATCTCTGACCCAGATGTCCTGTGTCTTTTAACAGTATCCATGAAACTGGCAGGCAAACTTGTTAGCTTGCAAGTGCAGCAAAATCTGAGACCCTTCGTAGTGCTTGAAAATGAACAACCAAAAAAATGTTTTAGTAATGAGATGTTTACCATGAGTAACTGAATTAAATATTTAATTGAAATTAAATCTTCTGGTTTGTGAAATTGTTGAAAGTCATGAAAAGGTTGTTCACAGAGCCTTGAACCTAAACACTAGTTTTAAAGAATAGCAAGCAATGCCATTTGCATAGTTTGATGCACAAAATGGTCTTTTGGGGCAAGAGTTTAGAAGTGACAGTATTGTAAGCAGAGCTGCTGAACAAAAACTTTAAAATGATACAGTGCCAACAGTAATAGCAATCAAAGTGTTGGCATCTATACGAATTGAACAACTGGGCATATTTGCTTACCTCTATTTTATCTCTATTTTAACTTTGAACAGTTCAGCAAAAGTGACTGAAAGATTGCACCCAGACACTTTCTTGAGTGGTTTGATAATGTCTGCTGCCCTTTGGCATATTTGACTTCTTTGAATCTAAATATAGGTATTGTAAATAAACAAATTATTGATGTTTCTGTATGTGCTTTCCCACAGGTGCTGATAAACAATGCCCAAACTCACGGAGATACAAGAACTTTGGAACTTAATCAGAAATTATCCTCACAATAACATGCATTATTTTATACTTAGCAAGCAAAGAAAAAGCTTTCAGAAAAAGTAAAACAATAATCAGAACCTTTCCCTAAAGCAACATTTTTTAAAACTGTAGTTAGAATCATGCATTCCTTTTTAAGTCTTTAGGTATAAAAAAAAGTCATAAACTAGGGATGTAATTTTCCACTAGCTCCTAATCTGCCTTTAATCTGAAAAACATCTTTGATTTTGGGAAATCCATAATGAAAAGAAAACCATGATTTCCTTAGTCATTCAAATAATTTAAGTCACTGAAGTTACAGGTTATTTGTATTATTTTCTCATCTTACATGGTACATGATAGGATATGTTTTTGTAATCCCTTACAATAAAGCCTTAATAGCCATATTTCTAAACAATATGCAAAAGCATATTAGCACAATGCAGAATTTCATTTATTAAAAAACAAATTGAAAGATTTAACTTAATTCCTTCTGTGAATTCTAGAGTTCAGCAGACCAACTCATCACAAAATCCCAATAATCTTACAAGCTATTTTACTAGTAGCTCAATCTCAGTTTCTGTTGAAAAAGTATAATATAAATGTTGGTGAGTGTCAAGACTGCTGATGGATATGTTTATATAATTTAAAACACTCAAGCGTATGGCTGCATTTTAAAAATTAATGGAGAGTAATGCTGACAGTATTTAATTGATCATGCAGTTACTTCAATTATGTTGAAAACTTGAACTTCCTGGGAAAAAAAGGAAAAAACAAGCGTCTTATTTCTTTATAGTATCAATATCAAATATCAGATATAAATTCTAAATTTCAAATTTTAAAACTTGAAAGTACGATAGCTATTTTATTTTTTCAAAAATCCCTTTATATATCTGAAGAAAACTATGTTGCTGACTTTGGATCTGTGGTTTAAAAAGACATTTTCAGGCATTTACATATAATTTATTGAATGAAAATGTGGTTGTGTAATATATGCCTGTAGTTTTTTCTAAACAAGTAGCTCCATCATGTTGCTTTGTGAGATTATACAAATTGATAATATTCTGTAATTAGATTGTAGTTCAGAGGTTAATCTGTTGAACTAACTACAGTTTGGTGAATCCCCAAATTTGACTGAATTTTGTTCACACCTATGCAATCAAAATCTTTAAGGAGGAGACCTAGGACTCTGCACTTTAAAGGTAGCCTGAGAAACTCTAATGTTCATTTAGGTTTTTGAGCCACTGAATTAATCCAATGATGATTCTTTACTTTCTTTAGCAAGATCAAACACTTGCCATTCACTGCCCATATCTTCCTTATACTCACAACCGTGAAACTGAATCAGTGCTTTTAATAATGACAGATTTATCTGGAGATATATTGCAAGAGGTTGCCTGTGCAGTGCTGGTGCCTGTGCCCTCCTGCTTCCTCAGGAAAGCACTTCAGCCTTTGCCTCCAGAATAAGCTGGCTCCCTCTGCTTAAAGGCTTAGGATTCAGTTTATGTTCTCCATCTGCCTTCTGGGGTGTCATTTGCTTCACAGGGGTACTTTGACTCACACTATGGACTTGGTTAGCCTTTGTTCAGGCCTGAAATCAAGGGGTAGACTTGACTCTCTTGCTTCCAGGGACTTCATACCTAGTGTTCTAGAAGGGAAGATTGGAAAACACCTTAGTTAATACCAGCTCAGGTAATTCTTTTTTGCATGATGTAGACACATTCTCTCTTTTGTTTGCTACATTCTCTTTAAATTGCTGCCCAGTTACTGTGAGCTCCACTCCTAACCATGTAATTTTTACAGAGCTTACTTCATGTCCTATCTGTGCTAAGTGTTAAAAATATTGTCATTTTATTCTAATTAGTAAAGGAGAGTGGTGCTAATGGCATGCTTAAAACAAACACAATGCTAATGGAATCAATGCTATGAAAATCTAAGAACTTTAAAAATGACCACAATTTTCCTTTAGATTTTATACTAAGTTTGAGAAATTACATGCAAACTTGTTTCTGGAGGTACCAACATTTAGCATTCCTATTAAGTATTTTATTATTTTCGAGAATTAGATTTTATTTTCTGCTTTTTTATCCACCATTTAGCTATTGATTATTTTGATGTTTATAGGTTAATTTGGTATCTGATTATCACTTCCTGTGGGAGAAATACATCTCATAAGTAAACTTTTAGGACAATCTCTTTGTTTGGGATCACTTGTCCTATATCTTGAAGATCCTTGCAGTAATTTCTGGTCAGGAGAAGAAAACCTTAGTTTGAAATGCTATGCTCTTTTTTCATTTTACAAATTGAGTTGACAAACTTCTTTTAATTACTAGGAATAGAATTGGATAGAAGAAATACTCAGATTGTGTAAGGAGGGAATTCAAAGATGTGTTTCAAAACAGTACGAAACATTAGTTAGATAAATATTTTTGCTATGTAATACTTGCACATGAAAGCACGTGCCATAGAAAGTTTGATTTCTGCTTTGTGGAAATTTGATGGGAACATAAAACAATTTTATATCTGAGTCAGTATTAACTTGCAGAGCCATTTCAGTTTTTGCTCACTAGAAAATATGGGAACTTTGTTTTAGCAAAATTGACCCCTTTTTCTTGGTGTTTCCTTTCTCCCACTTTAGCTGATGTTGGATAGAATACTGCTCAGATTCTTGTGCTGTTTGTAACAAAGCACACTCAGCTGCTGCTTACAAACTGACCTTTAGTTTTCAGTGAGATTTTTTTGTTTTGTTTTGCTTTTTCTTTTGTGGGAAGATACTTGTATCACATACAAATATAGTAATCTCCATTGTTAAGATCACTCATGGTGTCTAGCTGTCCCTGTGCTATCTAATAATGGGTTTCCTTTCTTTGGCTGATTAGAATAGGAACTTTAGAATACTATTTTGAATTCTAATGTACATAAACAACTACCCTATACAATTGTAATTTTTTTTATAAATGCTAAAGTATCTTTAGATCACAAACTATTTTGAAGTAAGAAATTTATGGACAAAAACAAAACAAAAACAAAACAAAAAAAAAAGAAATTTATGGAAAGTTATCTCTTTAACAAAAAGCCCTAATAAACATTTAAAATATTTTTTTCTTGTATTTTGCACTTAGATTGTAAATGCTTGTTTTGAAGGGAAATGATGTCGGGGAGGGGGGATGGGTAATTAAAATTGTAGTCACTGAAAATAGGGTTGTGTTCCATATTATATCACTGAACCATTGAAATAATTTGCATGTCTTGGTCTCTCCTGAGTTTGAAATAGTGAAAAGGTTCATTTGAGCTTCATGCTTTACCTGTATAGGATGCCTATTATTTAAAATAATTTAAATTATTAATTTTTCTACAGAGAAGATGGGTAATGAAAAAAATGCTTACCTTGCTATTTCCACTTATGGCAGGAAGAATAATGGCTGTCAAAGGTGTCCATGCCCTAATTCCCAGAACTTGTGAATACTGGCACAAGAAACTATGCAGAAGTGATTGAGAGTTTGGACTTTGAGATGGGATATAATCCTGGAATATCCAGGTGGGCCCTTCCTAATCACAAACATGATTAGCCTTAAAAAATGAAGAGCCTTTCCGAGAGAGGAGTGAAGCTGAAGCAGGTTAGAGAGATTTACCTTTGTTGGCTCTGAGGATGGAGAAAGGGGCTATGAGGCATGTCACGGGGCAGCCTCTGGAAAGTAGAAAAAGGAAATTCTCCCGGTGAAGTTCCCAGAAAGAAATGCAGCCCTCCTATCCCTTGATTGTAGCCCGGTGAGGCCCCTGTTGGACTTCAGATATACAGAACTATAAAATAATAAATTCATGTTGTTTTTAAGTCACTGAATTTGTGGTCATTTGTTCCAGCAGTAGTGAGAAATTAGTACATTGTTCATTGTGTGTATTGTTAAAATGAATTCCTTTGAATTTGAATTTCACAAGATCACTGAAATTGGGACTCATCTAAATTATTGTCCAAAAAGGGCCATTGGATAAACATGATGAATTAGTAAAATAGTCAATATGAAAATATAAATATCCAAAGAATTTCATTCTTAAGAATATGTGGCTGTTTATGTGTAACAGAGTCTGAACTATTCCTACCCAACATGTTCCTTACAGCACTGTATCACCAGCATAGTTGATTAAGCGCTTCACTCTAATTCTTTTTAAAAGAAATTGCATTAAAATACATTCTCAGAGCCTAAGTGGTGTGTTTCAAGCTGGATTTCAATACTGAATGGATATGTCACTGTAAAACCTTATCTGTTGGCCTTTAGTATTTATGTGAATTTGTAAAATTAGGTTCTTGAACTCGATTTCTAATGACGGTCTGTTGTTCTAAGATCACCAAAATTTTCAGAAATGCGCTGAAGCAAAATTCTGAAATAAACCGCTTGTGAAGCAGCAAGTTTCCACTGAGCAGCCACCCTCCCAACCCCTCTTACAAACCTTCTCAGAGTAGGACCTCTTTCCAAAGCAACCTCTACTATAGAAGGGAAGGTAATCAGTCCTAGGCACTAGGACCTGGAGAAAGTAAGTAGCCCTACACTGGGACAATATTTTAATAAAAGCCAGAAGTTATGAGTTGTTAAATATATAATTACATGTGCCTGCTCCATGCCAGATAGGTTACACTTCATACAGAAAGACCACTCACATGAAATAAAACAGCATGTTTTTACTGCCTGACTTCCAAGTGGCTTAAATAACTTGAGTTTCTAAAATCCTACTTTTAATACCCTGTTCTCCTCCCTTTGATCATGCAAAATCCAGTCTTTTAATCTATGGAAAAACAATGCAGTTTTATAGCAGGTGATGAAAGGGTTTTGGGTTTTTTGAAATACTGGTGTAAAAGTTCTGTCCCATTGTAATAGAATAAGAAAGGGAAAATAGAGGTGGTTTGGGTGTGTCAATTCTGAGGCCTTTTGACTGCAGAAAATTTTTTTTGTCACCCTTTGGTCTATGATTCTGGGGAGAACTCCATGATGATTAAAACTGGCTAGGGGGGCATGAAGTGGCTCAAGCTGAAGCCCCAACAGGATGCTGGTGCCGGGGTGGCAACAGAGCAGCCTTTGAGCTGTCTGGACTCTGGAATGCTGCATGAGGATGGGTCAGAGAAATGCCTAGCCGGCCTGGAGGACACCAGTTTTCAAAGATTAGTCAGGTAATCCCCTATATTCTTGAGTCTGACCTTATTTAAGAAGTAGCTTTCCAGGCAGGAACAGAGATGGGATCCGTGTGGGTGAAATCCCAGCCATGCAGACCCAGAAGGGTCTGGTTTGGGTTGTCCAGGTTTCCAGTGGTTTGAGGCCTCCAGAGTCTTACCCCATCTGGGAAGGCTTCTGCATTACCACAAAGGCACTGTGCTGGTGTTGCATCTTCTAGAGACACTGGGCACTCCTGTGCTACTCCCCCAATTCCCTGAAGAAATGACCGAAACTCTACAGCCACATGGCAGCAGTAAAAATAAAGTCCAGCGAGAAGGAAGTGTAACAGGCCTGTGGATACTGATGGAGATGGTCAACAATGGCCTCTACACCACTGCAGTAATTCCGATGACTCTGGGACCTCATCATTGGTGGGCACTAGGGAGCTAAACTAAATAAATGGCATTGGTTCTTTCTCGAGGGAGAAGATGGATAAAAAGCTGGCTCCTAGGTTTTAACTGGGAAAGATGGAGGGTGGGTGGAGCAGGTTTGTACGGTTCAAACGCGGTTGAAGCAAGAAAGAGATACGTAGGGCTGTAGACCTTTAGACATTTCGAAATTAGTCTGGAAAGAAGGCAAGAGTTGTGGAAAAAAACAACTATAGGTTTCTTTCTTTGCAGACCAAGTTATGTGTGCAAAGCTACAGTGTGCAAAGCTACAGTGCTAATTTGTGTTTGAGACATATAAGTGTCTCTGCTTGAGAAAAGCCAGATGGAGCAGAAGCTTCTTCATGTCGAAAGATGATGATTAGGCTGGGAAAAAAGCACAAGCTGAGAAGGCAAATTTATATTGTCAAAGCAGCTTTTGTAAGGAAGCAAATATATTTCTGAATTGCCTGAGGCCAACCCTCTACTGCCTCAGAAAAAGTACTATGGGTATGGTTGGAAGACTTTTTCAAGAACTATGCTCAAAATAACGATTAACTCAACAAGACTCAGGTTTACAGTAAGAAGTGGTGAATAGTTTATGAAATGCCAAGCTTGTAGGGGCCACAAAAGCTTAAAATTTTCCTGGCAACAATCTGGCTGTCTGGGAGGGTTCAGTGTCCTCTCAGTGTCTGAGAAGATTCATTTATTTTATGCTATGGAAGGGCAGTCAGGAAAGTGTTTGTAACTGTTCTCACCTGGGTTGTGTGAACCACCCAACCTCAGAGCTTACCTTGTGGGACAGAGTCCTCTTTAGCAAGCAGAGATCTAGCCGTAGATCTTAAAGCTCTACCAGAAGTTGATTGATGACACCATCTGCAGCAGGAACTCCCAGGGGATACTCAGAACCCCAAACGATGAGACGCCCCCTCCTGGTCATTGCTGGTTCCACACACTCATTAGGGCTTCTGTTTCTTCAGTGTTAGATGGCCTTGGGTTCTGTTTTTCACCATAGTCTTCCCAACTCTCACCACCACCCCACCCAACCCTGGTCTCTTCCTTCGTTACCCATAACTCCAATGACCATTTCTATGCTATCACCCCATTTCCTATTTTCATGTGCCAGGTTGTTTTTCAGCAACCCCTGGACACCTCCACTTGGACCTCCCATAGATAACTCAAAATCAATTACCTTAAAACTAAGCTTGTCTCTTCTGTGTCATCTCTCCCTCCTCCCAAATTTCCTTCTCCTACGCTGTTTGTGGTGTATTCACACTACAGCCAGAGATTTCTCTAAAATACAATCTGATAATGCCACTCTCCTATTTAAAATCCCGTAAAGTGGGGCCTGAAGATAAAGCTTAAGTACCTCAACATGAATTCCAAGGCCTTCTGTAGTCAGACACCCTACTCCCCATAACTTCTGCAACGTTCTCCCTCACTACTCCCTACCGGCTCCCAGTTGCCCTCCCTTGCCTCTCTCACCACACGCACATCAGGCTTAGCCTGTACTATCGTGCAGCTCCTGACATGTTCCTGTCTCGTGGCCTCCAAGCTTTGTTCAGGCTGCTCCATCAGCATGGCCCACCCCCGCCCCAATCAAGCCCCTCTCCCTTGGCTAATGTCTACCCATATTTTAGAGGTCTTAATTTAGATGCCCCTTCTTCTGGAAGACCCTCTCCTGAGTCCCCATTTTTTACTAAATATGTCTTCCAGGTGCTGTCTTGGAAGCACCTTGCCATTAATTAAACCTATTGTTTAATTAGGCACATTTTTGCCATTAATTAAACCTATTGTTCCTTTCTGCTTCCATTTTCCTTGTGTCCTGTGCCCCTGCAGTGGCTGTGGGCATTCATTGATCCAGTTAAAGACACTGAGTTAGAGATATATTTGGGTTAGAGGATGTATTTATGTCATTCACAGTCAGTTTGTACTGAACTTAATTGAGAGTTTAATTGTTGAGCATTTCCACCAGAATATAAATTCTCTAAGGACAGAGTCCATGATTAGTTTGTCCAATATTGTATCTCTAGTGCTCCGTATATGAATGAGTGGAGGCTAGAAAGATATATAAAAAAATAGTACATTGCAAAAGTCTGGATGACCTTCACGAGGTAAAAACACCTCTCTCTCTGTGTCTCTGTCTATGTCTCTGTCTGTCACATAGATCAAGTTATTCCCCTCCACTTCTTGATGTTCTTAGATACTACTTGATCCTACTGGGGATGGCCCCAGTAGAAGTGAGCAGATGTTTCATAAGTTTCTGTAGAAGAGGGGAGAGCTGCAGGTGTCTATGGCAGTGCTATTTCTTTGACTTTGGGACTTAACTGCGCTCCAGGCTAGTGGGCGGCTATCCACCTTACTTTGGGACTGAGAATGAACTTACTTGTGTGACATAAGGTGAGGGATTTGTCTTTCATCTTCAAATGGGAAAGCAAAGTATGCCTAATATTCCCATGTATTCATAACTGTAAATAGTTTTGTGATTTTTCCAACTAAGATCAGATTTTGATAAGGGGAAGGAAATCACAGAAAATGCTGGGTGGCAATAGGACTCTGGGAGTATCCAAACCTGCTTAGATGGTGTTTTTACCTAAATGAGGAATATCTGAGAAATTGTCACATCTGCCTCAAGTGTACAGGTGGGTCTGGACTGCAAATTCTATAATGTTCCAATAGCCTCTGAACTTGTGTGGAGAAGTCTGACATTTCTAAAGAATTAAGTATCTCTGATATAAAATAAGGTGTCATGTACATCAAACTGCTCTCAGGTGGATTGTTCACCTTCTTTTCTCTTTGGATCCATGGCATAATAAATCAAAAGGAGGGAGGCCCAGTATCTACTGGTCCCCTGAGTAGAGGTGAATTTACTGTGAAATGATGGCTGTTGGGATCCAGGCTCCCTTATTTACTTGCGTCCTAGCGATGTATTTATAAGGTCATTGCAAATGTGCAGAAGACATTTCAATTATAATATTAACTAAGCCTATAATTCCTTTCCACTTCTATTTTCCTTGTGTTCGGTGCCCCTGCAGTGGCTATGGACATTTATGGATCCAGTTAAAGAGAAGTTGAGTTAGAGATATATTTGGGTTAGAGGATGTATCTATGTCATTCACAGTCAGCATCTGTACTAATTTAAGTTGCTGCTCTTTTGAGGTAACAATGGTTTCCAGGACTATTTCTACGAATGACCATGTCAATTCCTTAGGACAAGACACCACCACCAAGTCAAAATGGTAACTAAGGGTTCCTTTAATAGTTGGGGGGGGGGTCCAATTTACCAAACTTCTTTAATATACCTAACCTATTTTACTCATTTATGTGTGTTATGTAGCTTGCTCTTTTTTTGTAGGCAAATAAAAATGTAAAAAGACATGTTATGTAAAGAAATTTCTTAATATTTTCATTAATAAGTTAATGAAGACATAAAGCTTCTTTGGTTTATTTGGGTTTTCTAGTATGTGCATCTCTTTAAAAGCCTGGTAAGAAATAAAGGGACAGAAACAGTAAACATCCCAGAGACATTAAATTCTTCCCAGTTTTTCTCAACACTTTACAATTTCTTTACTGCTTTGATTGGTGAAAATGATGACTGGAAAGTTTCATATGTCCTGGAGTTCCACTATCTTACGCTGTAATTTCTTTATGTTTTTCTGTACTTTATGTTTCTCTAAATCCATCTTTGTTTTCTGTATTTGTTGGAGGGAGTTGAGGGAGTCATGAACCGATTTGAATCCTGAAAGAGATTATGAGAAGGTATACGTAAACAATGTATCCAAATATATATTTTAAAAAAGTTGCTAATGAGCAATCCTGCCATATTTGATCATCATTTAATTCAAAGCATTTTAAATTCTCTTAAGATTGGTCTAAAAATGTAGAATAATATATTTCTTGTATGTTATAAAGATGCATTATTAGCAGTAATGTTTCAACTTAATGTGGCTTCACTGTGAGAATTAATTCTTCTCCTTCCCCCAAATATATTGCATAACAAAATAATTCTGTATTTCAAGGGAAAAATATTTTCCTCTTTATATTTTGATACATTTGCTGAAGTAACTGCCCAGCTAAAGTCACCTTTCTTTATCTGTACTTTGACAAAAGGTTTTGGGGATTTCTCTCTCTCTCTCTCTCTCCCCCTCCTTCTCTTCTTTAAATATTTTTATTACCAACTTGAAGGTTAACATCACAGATGAGACTTTAAATCTTCTCTGGAAGTGACCTGTGTGGGGGAGACTAAAGAGTAGCCACTCTCTGCTCCTCACTTCCCAGCACTTCACATCTCTTGCATCATCTAGTCACACAGGACTGCAGACCGACCAGGCCTCAAGCTTCTTAAGAAAGCTATTTCCTATTCAGAGGGGCCTTTCACAAGTCATTTCTCAGCACATTTATTATTATTTTTAAAAGATTTATTTTTATTTATGCATACAAGAACTGGGGCGTAAGCCAGAGGTGCAGGGGGTGAGAGGATTCACCAGAGACAGAGTGTGGAGCAGAACAGGTGGATCTACTGAAATACACTCTGAGGGGAGCAGCCCGTGAGACAGGAGAGGTCTGCTGCGCCATGTGGGTCAGTTCCCTGGCCAGGAATCGAACTCATGCCATAGTGGCTGGCGACAGCTTGATAGTGCTGAGCTGAGACTTTAGCCCCTTGTGCCACCAGGGAGGTCCCTCAGCACATTTTTTATTAAAGGCATTAAAGAAAGAACACACCATTAGTTTGGAGTCCTGTTTCTTAAACTCCCACTTTACAAAATGCAGAAACATGTAGATTGCAAATTTCTCTTTCCATCATCTTGGGTTTGTACTATTGGAATGAAAAAAATTAAATCTCCAATACTTAATTAGAAAGAAGAGAATTACATTTGGAACACTATTCTTGAGCAGATAACTTGTTATTTTGATTTGAAGTTGAGGGGTGGAGTGGTGCCAGTCAGCTTTCCAGGCAGCAAACTTTACTTATGTGCAAGGACCATCTGACACAGAGAGACCAATGGCTTCTCAAGGCCAAAATTTGGAAGATTCTCATGATTTTTTTCTGAGGTCTAGAGGACAGAAAATGAATTGGGATTTTCTCTACTAAAGGAACCTCTGATTCCTGGGGAATTCTTTCAGAGTTATCACTTGGGGCAGATGGCTGCTCCCCAGCACCTAACCCACATCCTTTCCTTTGACAAATTAGATGAGCCTTTCAAATTAATCCTCTTTGATGTTAGCTCAGCTTGACACTGCTGCCATTAGCCTCCTTAAGAAGAAAAGGAGTCATTATAACAAACTCTATTAATTCATCTCTCCTTCTCATTTCTAAAGGTCAGGTATCCAGTCTGACATCTGTCCAGGCTCATTATCTGAAGTTCAGTGAGAGGGGCATTTGATTTGGGCACCTAATTTCATGATCTACCCATAAGTTAGGTCTTGGTGATCTCCAAGAAGATTCCAAGTTAAGGATTCTAGGACCTTAGAGAGTAAAAAATGTCTCACAGCAAAGGCAGACTGACACTGCCGAGTGGGAATGTGAAGCCTGATCTTATTTCCCTACCTCTTGGTGGTATGCTGGCATTCTATGGGATATTTAGAAAAGTCAGGCTAAATACTGAAGGACATCACTGATGACAAGATTGATCCCTGCCAGTAGCTCCAAGAAGAAAACTCTGAGGAATTGAATAGACAAAGATAAGGACAATTATTTAGAAACAAAATTTCTGCTCACCGGATTGATATTCATTCTGCATTTTCTCTAATTCACCCCAGATGAGTTTTTCCAGTTGATTCATCTTTTTGGACAGTTTATTTTCTATGTTCTTTGCTTTATTTAGTTCTGCTTCCTGTTTCTGTATATTTATAAAATTCTCTAATTTGCTTGAAAGCTTCTGTAATTTTTCTTCCATTTTATTTTCAGACTTTTCCTATAAAAGATAGTGTGTAGTAAAACTCTGCAGAAGAAAAAAACTATGTGGACTTTTATTTCAGCCTAGAGAGATTTTTTTTTTAACAAATTACCTCTTCAATGTTAAGACATTAAACAAGTAAATTCAAACAGTTGTCTTGTATCTAAATCTGTATTCACAGGTGTAAGAATTCCCCACTTTGCTTGGCCTTGTTCATTTGTTTCTAGAATTCTTTATGTTAAGGGAGCAAAGAAAAGAAGGGCTGTGATCTTGCTGCAATGCCTTGAAGTTTTGGTTTTGGTCTAGTGCTTAAACAAGTGTAGCCAGAGGTGTTTTAAAGAACTCTTGACCTGGGCTCCTTAGACATGTTCCTGGGTGTTAAGTGATCTTATTCCCTCGAGCCTCATCGCTCAATGTGTGTAGACTTCAGTTGGAATAATGATTCTCCACCTCTGCTGTCTAGAATTACCTGGACTATCCTCCACACTCAGAGATCCTGAGAAGATTGGTCTAGGATGGAGGACAGGAATGATCTAGTTACAACCTCTCAAGGTGATTCTAAGGTGCACTGGCACCGAAGGTGCAATGGCTGCCTGAGGCTTCCCAGCACCTTGTAATTCTCCCCAGGGGATTTGGTGCAGGATCTGGGTGAGATTGGCACGGTCCCTTTGGTCCTGCTTGCTCTGGCCCTGCCTGCTTCAGGAAAGACTCTAGTCTCTCTGTCCCTTGTGGTGGGAGACTTTTGCCTACAAGTGACCCAGTGTTCATCTCAGGCTCCTTCTACCTGGTGGAAGAGTCAGCCTGAATCTAGCAAAGAGCTAGTAGGTCCTCTGGGCTATAGATCTGACCACACACAATTCGATAGCTTTATCAGTGATAAAGTTGTGTGCTCGTGTTCAGCTCTAGGACTCCTCTGGTAGGGAGGGGGGAGGGATATATTTTACTTGTCCGCCTACAGTCCCTCTACTCAAATTCCAGACACATCTTTTGAGTCCTGCAAGGCTGGCAGCTACTGATGGCTGCTGTGCTGGTTGGGCTGGGAGAAAGGAGGTCTGTGAGCAATAGACACCCATATATCTGGGTAGTCTGACTCCAAAGCTGCCGGGTTTCTCTACCAGATCTGATTTAGAAAAGAAGTTTTGAAAACCTCTGATATACTGAAGGATCTCCAGGGAGTTATATAACTTGTCTAAAGCAGAGGTTGTCAACATTATGATATCTAAGCATCACCCAGGGAGTTTGTCTGGAAGCACTGATTCCTGGGGAGGCCCCAGAGGAGCTGATGCCTCAGCTGTGGGTGGGCTCAGGAGTCTGTATTTTAAAAAAACTTCAGGTTCTGTTGGCACAGGTAGAGGACACTCTGAGAAATATGGGTTCACAGACTTGGGAGGATGGGAACCAGCAAACAGGGCCAGAAGCTAGGTCTCTGGATTTCTACTCTGCACTAAAACCAAACCAAACCAAACCACAACACAAGCGAGTTACATGGGGAAGATTAAGATGAACGTCGTCTAAGTGCCTCTGCCGAGACGTTCCCCCATCACGAGCGTCAGAGCGTGCTCAGCAGCCGTCTCCTCGGTGGGTAACGGGAGCTCCTTACCAGCTTCTCCTGAAGGAGTTTCAGACAGTGATTTATATGGTCGAGGTGGTCTTTTTCATATTTGATGAAGCGATTTTCTGTCCATTTTTGAAGGTTTTCAACTTCCTCACAGAGATTACTTGAAAGTGAATTAAATCTAAGGGGGGAAATAGGATGTTCTACTTTAATAAGTAAATTGAAATATAAAACCAAAACTTCACATTGAGAATGTCTGCAGTCCTTTCAGAGGGCGAGAATCAAAATGGCTGGCAGTTATGGGGTGTTCAGCCAGAGTTCAGCCCAGCTGCAGCCAACACCTCTGCTGCACACACAACCTAAAAAAACATAATACACACAGTGAAGAGACAGAGCCACTCAGAACTGCATGTGTTATCTATGCAGACTTCCTCTCTGTGTGTGAAGAAAGACTTAGGTAAGTCACTCAGAGTGAGGAGTATTGCTCTGTGGTAGGGGTGGGCAAACTCCTTTTGTACTCCCAGGTTGTCATCTCTGTCTCAGGTGAAATATTCAGAAAAATTCCCCATTGCCAACAATGGGTGTCTGTGAGCAGATTCTTTGGGGAGAGGCTTGCAGAGGTACTGAGTTACTCATGTGGGCACAAACAGAAATACTAGGCAGAGGTGCAGGAAGGGGCTGCTGATATGCCATAAAAGTATTAAATAACATTAAATGATTTTAAAAAATGGAAGTGGATGTATGACAGAGATTTGAAAAGTCACCGTAGAGAGGTTGAGGGTTTGAGCAGACATCTGAAATACCAGAGAAATATGGGACTGAGAAGAGGTGGAATGAATGAAGAGACTGGTTGGATAGGTGTCAATTTCAAATTTCCTCTTAAAGTAGGAGGAATATTAGATGGGCAGGAACAATGCTTGCTTTTAAAATTATTCAGGCTACAATGTGGGGATGGGTTGGAATAACATTTGCTGTAACATTTTCAGAAAAAAATTATATGCAAATAGTTTGGATATTTATGATTGGAAATGGCTAAGATGTGCTGCACATCAATAGCATGTATATGTATAGTTCTTCTATACATATAAAGTTTTTGGTATATGTGTATAAAGTGTTTGGACTAATGGTTGGCAAAGAAAAGTTATGTGCAGGCATTTTCATTTTTTAATTAGACCAGGGGTCATTTAGCAATGTTGGGGGACATTTTTGGTTGTCCCAAATAGGAGTTGCTACTGAGTAGCATGAGGAGAGTCCAGGGATCCTGCTAGATATCCTGTAACCCACAGCACAGCCCCACAATGAAGAATTCCCCAGCCAATAGTGCCAAGACTGCTAATAGTGCCAAGACTGTGAACCATAGATATAGAAAATAAAATGAAGGAATGGGAAATGCAAATTAATTTTCCAATAGCTACATTTGTTATATCAGAGTTAGATTTTGATCTCTACCTCTCTGAATAACCACAGATTACTTTGGATAGAGTCGGTGATATTTTTCACATAAAAAGCATTACTTGATTCAGGCCAGGACCATAACAAAGAAGATCTATTTGGTTGCTCTTCTTTTGCTTAATCTAATCTTGTGTCCAAACATCTGTGCTACTGACTCACGGCTATTGGCTCTCAGACAGATAAACCCCTAGCTGATAAGTGGGCAACCTCATTTTAGCCAACTGTTTCCACTGTCTGGAATACTTTTCCTTAGTATACGCAATGACTCTTGCCTCGTTTCATTCAGATTTATATTCAAACACCACCTTAGTACAGAAGCTTGCTATTTTTGACCACAAGGAAAAAAAAAGTCCTATTTTCTCCCTGATACCCCCTATTTCCCTCCCCTGTTTAATTCTTCTCCAAAATGCTTATCGCCATATGATATATACTAATGTGTATGCTGTTTTCGCCACTAGACCCTAAGCTCCATGACAGCAAGTGTTTTGCTCTGTTCCTGGCTCTGAACAATGCCTGAAATATAGAACCTGCTGAATAAATAGTTGTTGAAAACATGACTCACGCTTCCACCTTTACTAGGGTTGTTCACAAATAACAAATCATGAAATTCTCAAGTGATTCAAAGACCTAATTTTTAATTAGGTGATTCAAAGACCTAATTTTTAATTTTTATCTTCTTTTCCCTTTCTATGCTAGAAACAATATATAGTGATGGTTAAGGGGACAGAAAATCCCCACATAACTCAGAGGTAGCTTTATAATTCAGAATTCAGCCTTCATTGCTCATTTCTAACTGTGTAAATAAATGAGAGAAGTTACTTTCATCACTGATACAAAATTAACATCACTCTGAATTCAACGAATCATTAAATGTGCCCAAGAAATATCTCTGGAAGAGCGTATTGGTTAATGAAATTCTGGATTAAGATAAAGCCATAAAGGCTGAATTACTATTTACGATCCTTTTATTAGGAGGTTTTGCCTGATAGTTAACTTGCTTTTTCTTTCCTTTATCTCAGAGCACAAAAGTCAGACTTAAATTATTTATGGCTAGAGAACTCCTAGGATAATAAGATATGGGCTGTTTTTGTTTTATTTGAAATTTTTATACCAGTGGAATCAGGTTAAAATACACACCAATGGCAATTATAGGGGAGAAAGTTACAAAAGGGTAAAAGAGAATTTCTAAGTTTATACCTATGTGCCTTGCACTAATTTCTTAATGTTCTGTGATTTCTAATCAGTGACACTAATTAAAAGCAATTCCAACTCCACTTTGATAGGCAATCTTGGCTCTTGGTGATTTCTAATTGTACTTGAACTTAAATCCCAATACCTTCATACCCTCCCATCTCTTTTTTTAAAGATTTATTTTATGGGCCTCCCGGTGGTGCAGCGGGTTGAGTGCCTCACAGTGGGGCTGTCTGCAGCCTCTGCAGCATGAGTTTGATTCCCAGCTGGCCAGGGAGATAAAGAACTGGGGTACAGTCCAGAAGTGCGGGACGTGAGAGGATTCACCAGAGACTTGAGTGGGGAGCAGAACAGGCGGATCTACTGAAATACACTGCTGAGGGGAGCAGCAGGCAAGATAGGAGAGGTCTGTTGTGCCATGTGAGTTAGCTCCCTGGTTGGAGATCTAACTCATGCCTCAGCACTTGGCCATAGCTTGATACCTGATACCGCTGAGACTTAAATCCCTGCGCCACAAGGGAGGACTCTATCTTCTATTATATCCAGGGGATGTGATCTTTCCAATTTCTAAAATAATGAGTCAGAGACTTCCTAGCTGTTTAGCTTTGAAAATTATTTACCACCATAACTATGATTTTGGATATTCTAAAACACAACTTCACATGAGTGTTAAAAAATTTGCTCATTCATTAATTGGCTTCTATTTATGTCTAGATGTACTGGGTGCTGAGGATAAAAAGATGAATAAGAGAAGTCCTTGTATTGGATAGTTTGTAACTTTTTACTGTGGTAGTGTTTTCAAAGTGTGTGATGAGATTTGAGTTTATGCATTTGTTTCACTGACCAAATACTTGTTCTTTTTTATGAATCTATCAATTAAATGGTTGCAGGAGCAAGAGCTATCTAGGTAGTGACTAGTAGATGTTATCCTGCCATGCCCTTGATAAAAGACAGTTATATTTCATGATTCCCAACTTTTGCTCTAGAAGCAGTAAATTTTTGGCTTAGACCATAATTTCACTGAACATCTGACAAGACCCTTCCAGAAAGGGGAGACTCAGTGAAGATTTCGGATGACAGAACCTGTGTTTCTCTTTACAAGCTCAAGACAACATTGTAGGTTTTAAGTTCAATATAAAATATGTTTAGTTGACTATTAACCTTGAATTTTGTTAACATTTCTAAATGGGAAACTTTCTCAATTAAAATTACCTTTAATATTATTAAAATGAGTCTAATCTCTTTGTTCAGAGACAATAATTTCTTAAAGAAAAAAAAGAAAAGAACTCTGAACTCCATTCACTTTGATTTGAGAAAAGACTCTGGGGGAGAAAAAACCATGCCTGCTTACCTACTTTCTCTTTGAGGAAAAAAATACTTGCAATATATATCTCAATCAAAGGGTTAGTCTTATTAATGTGAAGGAATCCTTCAAATTGATAAGAAAATAATGAAAATCACAGTACAAAATTTGAGACACAGTAAAGATCGGCAATCTGCAGAAAAGGGAATTCAAATGGTGAATGGAATGCAAATGAAAACAAGAGATGCATGCATTTCACCCTTTAATTGGCAAATATTAGACAGAGACAGTGTTGGCAAGAATGCAGAGAATCTTAAACATTGCTGGTAGTGGTGAAAATTATTACAACATATTTAGCAAGAAATTTATGAAAATGAAGAAATACCTGAAACTCTTTACCTAGGAATCTTGCATATAGAGATAAAAGCACCTGTTTCCAGGGTCATCTAAGGATGTATACATAAAATTTTTTTGGTTTGTGGTAGCTATAACCTAATAAGAGTTTATTTATCAGACATATAAAAGGTTGATTACTGCATATCTGTAAGTTAAATTATTATACAACTATGAAAAATAATATTAGAATAATATTCATTAATCTGGAGAGACATGCAAGATGCAATATCCAAAAAATCAATTATTGAGTAATAGTGTATAGGATTTATTTTTAAAACCCGTGTTCTCTCCATCCATATAATGTAGAATATCCTTTTCCTTGTTCCATATTTATATTAACATTTATATATCATTGATGTTGCTTATATTAGGAAACTGAGATGGTGACCTCTTTTTTCATTTTTGTTTTATTTTGCCTGCTATCTTGAATGCATTCTATTTTTTCATAAAAAATCAGTGGAGAGAAATTTTATATTTAAGAGTCAAGTGTGTGATTAAATGAATCATTACAGCTCACAATTTATTTATTTATTAAATGAATCATTAGAGCTCACAATTTATTTCCTCAGGTTGTTACCTATATAATACTAGTGGGATTTTAAAGCTTCATTATTTTAAGTGAGAAAAAGACTGAAGTTTATACTTTAACAAAAGTGTCCAGATTCAGATTAACTATTAAGACGATTTGCTTCTAAGTCAATTTCCCACAGGACTGAAGATGGAAAAAAGAATCACCATCATGGTCAATGTCAACATCATTAATATCACCATCATCATCATCACCATCACAGCATCATCACTAAGCAGTTAGCCCTAGATCTCAAATATCCTCTTTCTCCCTCTTTTTTATGCTAATATATTTCCTCCTTTAAAACCAGTATTCCATTTCAGATTTTAAGTACTTTTCCTCCCCCAATGAAACCAATTCTTAAACTGTATTTCTAAAACAGTTTACTTTTATACTTCTCCTTTGGACACTTTTTCTTAATTGTTAAGTAAAGGGATTTGATCACTCACCACATGGATACTTGCTGAGCATTATCATTGTGTTAGAATTTAAGAACCTAGATATTCTTTATTAGAGTACGAAGAAACTGGGTATTTTCTGTTTATTCAAGACACCTACTTCTCTGGTCTTTAGTGATTATTATTTTCATCAACTTCTAGGACACACATCTTTCCCATCTTAACATGTCTGAAATCAGGTGCTATCCTGAAATGATGGTGGCCATGGTTTAATTAGTAGCTTCATGTCTTAGAGGTACAAAAATATAATAGTACATCTGATAGTCAATGGCATTTAGGTATAATAAAATATGGTAAAGATAGAGAAATTTGGAGAAAACAGAATTATCAGAAAACTGGATTTGACCAAGGCATTAACCCCAAGTGATACTGGACAGGGAGGAAAAAGAAGAAAGGCTGAAAAGACAGTAAGGTTGCATGATCCAAGTAACTAGAATTTTCCTTTCTTTGCTCCACACTTCCTGGGACATGTGGTTATTTAAACAAGAAAAGAATATTGATAATAAGTAGGCAGAAATATGAGTATTTGTGGAGTCTTGTTTTCTTTACTGCTTTCTTTTATTGCATAGAGGAAAAATTCAGTTTAAGATGAAATAGAGACCAGTCTTTAAAAGGGGTGTATATGAAGGAGCAAATAGAGGATCTTAGAGGAATCTTAAAAGAACAGTTTGTCAAAATTATTTGATAATCTTGTGGAATAGATGTATCTTCAATAATACTTTGTGTAGAAGTATTTTAAGGGCCTCCCCAGTGGCGCAGTGGTTGAGCGCTGGGTTGCAAAGCTGCCCGCGGCCTCTGCAGCGCCGGTTCGATCCCCGGCTGTGCGTGCAGACCTCTCCTGCTGCCCGCTGCTCCCCTCAGCAGTGTACTTGGGTCCTTCTGCCTGCTCTGTTCCCCACCCTGGCTCTGGTGAATTCTCTCACCCTCCCGAGCTTCTGACTGTACCCAGTGCTTGTATAAATAAATAAATCTTTTTTAAAAAAAAAGTATTTTAATATGCAACTGTTGATAAGATAAAATTACTGTTCTTTTACTGTTATTTTATTTAAAAGGTTAGAATGAGTATATCAATTCAATAGAGCTATTATGCAAACAAAGGGAATGACAAGATTGATACTGATATTTCTTTTATTATGAATATTATATAAGTTATGTTAGTGCAGAATTCTCTTTGCATCAGCTTGTTGCTTTATTTCTTGGCCAAGTTCATATTCCTGGGAAAAGTATTTTAATGCCAACTCTTTCATGAGGCAAAACCCTTTGAAATGCATTTAACAGAATTAAAAATCTTCCATTCACTTACTTGAATTCCAAAAGGTTTATTTCGTGGCGATAATCTCCCTGGACCATCTTTACATTTGAGGCTTGCTCAGAACTGGAAGCCTCTATCTTGCCTAAGAGCTGCATTACCTAATAAAAGTACAAAACGGAGCTTTTTGTGTGTGTATGAAGAACAACCACTAGACTTAGAACAGTAATTACTCTGTATTCCTACAGGAGCTGGGAAATTGACTTGAGCCTAAAGCATGTTTGCATTTGAAAATATTTTGTAAAGGAATGATTCAACAGCTATAGAGTGATCTTCAGGGAAAGAGTAATAGAATAATAATTAGGGCAATAGTAACAGACTTGCTGTCTATAGTATTCTTCTTAATAATAGGATACCTAATGATAAAACAAAAACTCACTACTGACATGATAAACATAGTTTATCAAAATTACCTTTGTTATATATTTATTTTCTAACTCCATGGTGAACAATGTAAGCCACAAGTAGGTTCAGAGCCTAAAACTGGCCTAAGATTAGGCCTCAGGAACTTCTAGGTTAGGATTCTGACATAAGCACAAGTGAATCCCAAGTGAAATGATGTAGGGCATGGAAGAAGAGGGAAAAACAAGTTCCGGTCCTGGAGGTTAGGATAAGGACACCTTCTCCATTGGCAGAAACATTCAGGCATTTTCTTTAATAAAAGGACTGGATTAGAAAATAGAGGCAGAATCATAACTCATAATCATACCCAAATTAATCACTGTCAAAGGGAATGGAAGTATGTGATTGGATTTGACCAAAAAGATTTCAGCTCTTGAGATAGTCAAATGGAGGCGGGTGGATAGTTAACAAAATTGGAGTTTTCTTAAAAAAAAACCACAGAGATGAATAATGGAAAGGTTTGAATAGATAACTGTTGAGTGGGTAACCAATAGCACCTGAATGGCGGTTTATAGGAGGTACACTTAAAAGCAGAACTGCTATCAATAACATGACAGGCAAATACATACCTGGCAAAAACAAAGGAAAAGAAAGCAAGGCAGAGAAATACTGTTAGAGAGACTATTGTTCAAAGCAAAATACATTAAGTGGACTTTCATAGATGATCATCTTTTTATAGATGAAAAAGTAAAATCCATAGTGAAAAATAGTTTTGAATGCTTATTTGCCTTCCATATTGAACTGTGAAGACACAACTGAGGAATTACAAAGGTAAACTAATAGAGACAATATTAGTGATTTTTAATTTCTCTTCACTCTTTCCTGGTCAAATAAGTAAAATATAAGAACATAGGAGGATATGAAAAATACTGTTTATTTAGTAGGCTTATATCGCAAACATTCTAACTTCCAAACAGCAATGTTCCTTCCCAGTGCCCACTGAGCGTTCACAACAACTAAACACATAGGAGACTATAAAGGAAACCTCAATTTATTCCAAATAGCAGGAAAAGCACAGATCATAACTTTAACCACATTGTGCTAAAACTAGAAATTAGTGTGAAAGGTATAAAGAAACAAGAACTTAACCATTTGAGTAACAAACCTTTTAAATTCTATTTTTTTTTTAAGATTTTATTTTTATTTATCTATACAAGCACTGGGCACAGTCAGAAGTGTGGGAGGGTGAGAGAACCCACCAGAGTCAGAGCGGAGAGCAGAGCAGGCAGACTGACCAAGTACACTGCTGAGGGGAGCAGCGGGTGGCAGGAGAGGTCTGCGCGCCATGTGGGACCCTCACCTGGTGGCCGGGGATAGAACCGGTGCTGCAGAGGCTGCGGGCAGCTTCACAACCCAGGGCTCAACCGCTGTGCCACTGGGGAGGCCCTAAATTCTTTTTTTAATTTCAGTGTTGGACATGAAAATTTTCACATGAAAAACAGAGGATCATAATTGGCTGTGACCACATGTCTGGACATGCTTCACACTGACTGCTCCCAGCCATGTCTGAGCAGCTATCCTTTGATGAATGACACTGGGACAAGGAACTTAAAACTTAGTTAGGATGGCACTGCTGTTTAAGATCTGCTGTCTTTTTCATAAAAATCAGGCCATATTGCTGACTCTTTGCTTTCTTCATTTCCAGATCCCTCTAGTTTTTCCCCTCAATAAATCTCTTACACATCTCTACAAGTATCAGAGAGTAAATCTACTCTCTAATCACAATTTATATAACAAAGGATAATGAGAATATTTCATATCAAGTAGACACAGCCACATCTATAATCAGAAATAAATTTGTGGAACTTAATTTTTTCACAATTATACAAGACAGTATGAAGCTATGCAGACTAACCATTTATTTCACAAAGTTATAAAAAGAATGAGAAACCAAGCAAAGGAAAGCAGGATGAAGGGGCCCTACAAGGAGCTCATACAATTCAAGAAGAAAATAATTCAATCAAGAGTGGACAGAGCTAAATAGCACTTCTCCAAAGAAGACATACAGATGGTCAATAGGCCCATGTAAAAATACTGATCATCACTTATCATTAAGGAAATGTAAATCAAAACCACATCGAGATGCCACCTCACTGCCATTAGACTGGGCCACATTGAAAGGCCAGAAGCTCATACACTGTTGGTGGGAATGTAGACTGGTCCAGCCCCTATTGAAACAGTATGAAAGCTTCTCAAAATATTAAAGATAGATCTACCATATGATGCAAAATTCCTACTCCTAGATATCTACCCACAGAATGCAAAAACACTAATTCAAAAGGATATAAGTATTCCTATGTTCATTGTAGTACCACTTACAATAATCATTATGGGAACCTAAGTACCTAAGGACAGATGAATATATTAAGAAGATATGGTATGATACACACAACATGAATGGGGCTATATAAGTTGTGCCAAACAAAATAAGTTACAAAGAGAAAGTCAAATAGTCGATGGTTCCACTCATGTGGAATACACAGAAACAAAACAAAAGGTCAGACAAAACCAATCCTAAAACAAACCTTAGAAATCTGACCATAAAATTGAGGGTACTGGAGGGAGAGGGAGCCAGGGTGGACAACAAAGTGTGTATGGGGTCAAACAAACTGGTAGAGGACTATAGGTGCCTTCGTGGTGGGTTTGGTAAAAGCCTGACATAGAGCAAGATCTTTCAAAATAACTTTTGAGCCTGCTATGCCACTTCTGGGTATTTCTCCTGTGGTCATACTTACATACACACAAAATGATGTAAGTGTAATATTAAACTCTGCAGCACTGTTTGAAAGAGCAAAATATTGAAACATCCATTGCCCAGAGGCAGACTAATGAACTACCATAGACAGAGAAAGAGTGTGCAGTTGTAGAAAAGAATGAGGAAGTTCTCTATGTAGTGCTATCCTGATACGGAGGAGCTTCAGGATATATTTGTGTAGTCAAAAAAACAAACAAGTACATGATAATTATATATATATAATTTAACTATATATGTTATATATGTATATATTATACTATCTTTGTGTAATATAAAGGGAAATACGAATATATATTTATTTGCTTGTATATGCCTAAAGGCATACTGAAAAGGATCCACAAGAGACTAATGAAAATAACAGGGGCATGAAAGAATGAGATGATTTGTGACAGAAATTGGAGTCAAAATTCTCAAGGCATACTATCTTCTGTTCCTTTGATTTTTGGACTATATGAATATGTTGCCTTGGAAGAAAATGCCAAGATGAGAGACAGACACTACAGCCCCACTTCACTTTTGAAATTAGATGCAAAATCAAATATTGTGCAATGACTGCACTGAAATGCAGAAAATGCAAGAATGTTTCTGAATTGGGAAATGTATTAACATAGCACAGGAGGAAGCCAAAGACATAAACACCCAAACCAAAAACAACCAAATGGGCACTCTTTGAGGTCTAAAAGGCATTTTATAAAATTAATGTTTAGTCCAAATAAAAAATAAGTTGGAATGGATGGAAACTTCCTTATCATGATTAAAATGCATCAAACCAATAGCCAACAGCAAAAACAAAGACATTCCCAACATAATTAAGAGCCATATAAGCTGTCCCCTGTGCCTTTTATTTAACAGAGCTCTCTTGAAGTTCTGGTTAAGGCCTTAAGAAATAGGTAATAAGGATTTAAATGAGAAAACCAGAGGTAAAATTGTCATGATTCAATTACTATGATTTCATACCTTGACAAATGAAGAGAATCAACTAATAAACTATTAGAGCTTATTTGATGGGTACATGGAGGGGTGGACAAGAGTTACCCAATGAGACTGAGATAAAACAATGTGTCCCTGTTTACATTTTGCTTGTGGCTCCCATGGACAAATAATCAAGCACCAAACTGTCATGTCCCACAATTCCCCAAGGATGTCTACTTTGTTCTGTCCAGATAACTCCCGAAGAGATGTGTTTGTTTCACAAAGTAGGGCACAGGAGAGTTTGTGTGGACTCCTTGAGTTAAACCATTGACTGGGAAGATGAGAAACTGAGAGATTGCAAGTGGAAATGAGCATGACCAACGGATGCCGGGCAATATCTTGGCATGAGTGAACTACTTTCAGTCGTTCAGGATCACTGGGTATAAAGGGAAAGTCTGGAAGCACAAGAAGTTCCCAAAGAGCTGGAGAGATAAGCAGGAGCCAGTGTAAAGATGATTTTATCCAAGCTAATAGACTTGTATATTATTTTGCAAAAGATATAACCCATTGTAGGGATATAATATGATCAACTCACATTTATGTTGGAATTTTAATAATAATAGCTTGTATGGGAAATTTCTTTGCTTATAACCCCTCGTACTACAATATTTGAGGGTAATCCAGAAAATAAGGCTATAATGGCAAGAGTTGAATCAAGCGGTATATGTTTACAGTGAGTAATTGCTGGAATATAGCTACTTGCTAGAAATCTGTGGATAGTACTGACCTGTACTCAGACTGTGTATTCATGAACTGTTATATTTAAATCCCTTTGGAGAAAAGAGTTCTTTGAACAATTACTGCTTGACAGGACATTTTGATAAGCTATAATGATCTTACTTCTGGCAGTAACACATATAAGAGTTCCTTCTATTTTCAGTTACCTTCATATCCAAGTTCTTAGAAACAGTTTCTAGGGCAGACAAGAGCTCTTGAATTGTTTTTTCAACTCGCCGATGTTCATGCCTGATGAAGTGAATGTCTCCAGAAAGCTTCACAATGCTGGAATCACATCTAGTGACAAGATGGAAACTGGTTGTGAGGCAATAGGTTCACAGTATTTTTTTAATTTTTTTTTAAATTTTTTTTAAAGATTTATTTATTTATGCATACAAGAGCTGGGGTACAGGCCAGAGATGTGGGGGGGTGAGAGGCATCACCAGAGACAGAGGAATGGGAAACAGAACAGGCAGATTGATAGAAGCACACTGTTGAGGGGAGCAGCAGCCGAGACAGGAGAGGTCTGCCTCATCATGTGGGTTTCTCTCTGGCCCACAGAGTATCCGACTAGTGCTGCAGAGGCTGCAGATTACTTCATAGTGTAACAAGTTAGCCCCTTGTGCCACCAGGGAGGTCCAGTTCACAGTATTTTAATACTGTAGCCAGATCACCTCCACTTTGCAACAAAAAAATCTACCCTAGAGTAAAAATGTAGGAATAAGCAGAATTCAACTCTTACCATCCATTTGCTTTCCCTCTTTAAGATTAACAGTTAACTCACTGAGGTGTTCTCCCTCCCCGCTCCTGGTGATTAACCATTAACTGATTCCACCTGCACCCCCAGGAACATGGAAAATTGATTGTGTTACATCCTTAGTAAAATTCTCTCTGTCCATTTGAGGTTGATTGTGGTATCAGAAACAAACATCTGAGGAAATGTAACAGGGTGGTCCCCAGGAAATGGGGAGGTTCAGGTTCTCAGCCCCACCCAAGGGAGGGTGGAGCTGAGCAAGGAGGAGAAGAAACTGGAGAGGAGACTGAAGTGGGAAGGAAGCAGGATGGAGAGCAAGAAGGAGACCTGGAGGAGGCATGTAGAGCAGAGAGACACATGAAGAAACTGTGCTTGCTTCTTGGTCCTGGGCTGGTTGGAACAGATGTGGGTGAGAGATCCATGTGGAGGTTAACGTTGGCGGCTTTTATCTTGATTTTGCTCTTTCCTTCTAGATTTAGAGTCGGACTGTTTTTGACCCTTCTTTATGGTTCTCCGCCGGAAAGTGCTTTTAGACTTGTGCAGACTTTCAGGTCTTGCTTTGGGCCAATCCCACTTGGGTGGACAAGGGGATGGGTTAACTCTGGGTGCTTGATTTAAAAACTATATTCTTTGTCTTTTCTGTATTACACACTAATTGTATTAAACTTCCTTTTCATTTAAGGTCTACATGTTTTGTCTTAATGCAGTGGATGGCAGAACCCAAACCTATACGGGTTTTTGGGGTAACAGGGCGCCCCTCTCCCACATCTGTAACAGAAACATCTTGCTGAGGGAAGTCAGGCACCTTCACTCATGTCACCTAGACTGCTGGGCACCTCCTTGGGCCTGGAAATATGAAGCCTTGCACTTCCCTGATGTTCCTTCACTCCTTATATAATCCTAACACACCCACATTTCAGGGAGTTGGTTTTTGGGGCGACTACTCTGCCCATACCTTGACTGCCATCTTAAATAAGACTCCTTCACATAAATACAATTTTTGAGATTCAAAATTTGACTTTTTGTGGGTAAGCAAAAGATTAGGTTTGATTGCATATAATCCAACAGTATTAAATATTACAGGGTCTGTATATTAATTTGATGGCAAAAAATTCTAAAGTTGTTTGCTAGTGAGTTAGTAGATATAGCAGCAGCTAAAGGAATGCCCTAGTTCATTTTCATCTCTTCCTGGTGGGACAGAACCCAGACTGAACAATGAAACATTGACTAAAAGCAGGATGAGTTGGAATAATTGAGACGAAGACATTGGAATAAATTGGGGAAAATTTTAGATTTTCAGCCTGATATATTAATTTAGTCTTAGGATTCTCACAGATTTTGATGTTTTGGGAATATTTCCTACTGCCTATGGTTATGTAAATTGAAAAATGTTCCTTTTCTATATTAAATTCTGAATCCAATTTCCTTCTTTTAGCCTTTTTCCTTGGTCCCACATTATTAATACCCTTCAGTCTAGAAAAAGTGTCCCAGCCCTCTGGAGTCATCTTCAAAAAAGCAATTTCCCTCCTCTCAGCCTCTATCAAATCACCTACTCCTTGAGTTGTCTCAGTGGTTTTTTTGTTTTGTTTTGTTTTGTTTTTAATTTATTTTTGTTTTCTTACATCATTGTTCATTTTTGTGCAATATAAGATTTATCCTTCAGGCAGGAGAAGTATAGGATCTCAATGTTTTTAGGAGAAAAACAATTCACAGTAACTTCTAAATGAAGCTTTGACTCATAAGGTTGCATGTGGTAATCTAAGGAACTCTAGTAAAATGGGGTTAGAGTTGAAGATTAACCTTCTTGGGGCCTCCCTGGTGGTGCAAGGGGTTAAGCTCTCTGCAGCCTCTGCAGCATGAGTTTGATCCCCAGCCTTCCAGGGAGCAACCTACATGGCACAACAGACCTCTCCTGACTTGCCCGCTGCTCCCCTCAGCAGTATCCTTCGGTTAGTCTGCCTGTTCTGTTCCCCACTCTGTCTTTGGTGAATCCTCTCACCTCCCACACCTCTGGCCTGTACCCCAGTTCTTGTATAAATAAATAAATAAATCTTAAAAAAACTAAATAAAAAAAAAGTTTAACCTTCTTCTTAGCTTGTCATGGAAGCCCACCCCACTCTCATCAAATATGGCCTCTTTCTGGAGAGGAAAGTTTACAAATACTGTATACTGTATTGATGCATAGCTTCAATACACTCATACATGCAAGTGTAGTGTACCGAAGGGCTGTGTCTTTTGTATCTACAATATCAAAGTTTGTCATTTAATGAAATAACTTGTCATCAGTAGTATTTATTAGGAACCACATTTTCATGTTGTCATGCTAAGTGTTATCAATATTGTTTGTTTCATGTCTATCAACATTTTTTAGGATCCAGAATGAATTTCTTTTTTCAGGTTTGTGGTGCCAAATTTGAGCCAAAGGTGGGTTAGTAGGGTCATTTTGCCTGAGCAATCCCTTGAAGGGGTACTAGTAACTGTTGTAGGGGAGTTGAGGGATGCAGAGAGAGAAAAACTTAGGAATTGATCTGATCAAAAATGGGAGCTGGATGGTATGCAGTAAAAGCCATTTCTCACATTTGTATATATAAACTATTATTATTAGAACAACCTGTTATTGGTCAGTACATAGGAGTGGTTACTGCTATCACCACTCCCTGCCACCTTTCCCTCTAGTCCCCACCCTGCCCCTTATTCAGGGACTACTGGCTTGGGCAGTGTAGGCTAATGGTTAAGAATTTGATCTCTGGGCCTCCCCTGGTGGCGCAGCGGTTGAATTGATGCCCCAGCCAGATAATACACTGGCAAGCAGCGAAGGTAAAGGGCCTCACCCCATGGGGCCGAAGGTAAAAGCACTGGACTGCGAAGCTGCCTGCAGCCTCTGCAGTGCTGGTTCGATCCCCGCCTGCCAGCAAGGATCCCACATGGCGCGACAGACCTCTCCTGCCGCCCGCTGCTCCCCTCAGCAGTGTATTTCATCGGCTTGCCTGTTCTGTTCACCACTCTGGTGAATTCTCTCACCCTCCTGCACTTCTGACTGTACCCAGTGCTTGTATAAATAAATAAATAAATAAATCTTAAAAAAAAAAAAAAAAAGAATTTGGTCTTTGATTTCAGACCAGGTTTTAAATCTGACTTCTGCTACTCCTAGATCTTAACTTCTAAGTCTCTATGTTTTTCAGTTTTTGTAATCTATGGAAAGAGGGTACCATGGTGGAGGTCATTACATATAGCTGCACAATGGTCTATCATCCAACTCCAGAGATTGCCAGACACCTGGGAGACAGAGGAGTGTCTCGAATTGCTCTGTGCTTAATCTTCAAAACCTACATAGCTGTCCTGAATAATGTTACTTCACAGGGTTATTTGAGGATGAAAGGATGTAATCAATTCTCCCACTACCTGGCACATAGGAAGCACTCACACTAGATCAGCAGCTATTATTTATTTACTAACTTGAGAGCTGTCATCTCTTTATTTTCATCTCACCCAACCCCACCAGTCTAATCCCACACATTGAAGTCAGGATTAGTGGTTTTTCAAAGCTAGACTCTATATTTCAAAGGAAGTTTCTCTTTTGCTCTTTCTTTGGGATGGCTTCATTGTTTACATGAAAATAACACAAGACCATTATGAAAATGTTTCACATAATAAAAAAAAGAGGAGAGTTAACACTATTTCATGAATGAATGATTTTCATGAATGATCAGTTTTCATGAATGATCATTGCTAATATTTGGTTAGCATTCCATTCATCATTACTCTGTCTGTGTACGTATGTATTCTCATATATAGAAACACATGCATGCCGATATATATATATATATACATATATATATGCACACATACATATATAGAATGTTATTTATGTAATGTTTCTTTTGTTAGACTATGACAAATGTTACTTCATTCTTTTATGAATGGTTGAGGTGGAGAAGTTTGAGGTGACTACATTTTCCCCTTTTATGTGATTTATTTTGTCTACTTATTTAATTTTTAAATTTTTTTTTAAAAGTTTATTTATTTATACAAGCACTGGGTACAGTCAGAAGCGTGGAGGGTGAGAAAATTCACCAGAGTCAGAGTGGGGAACTGGCAGACTGACGAAATACACCGCTGAGGGGAGCAGCCGGCGGCAGGAGAGGTCTCGCCATGTGGGACCCTCGCGGGAGGCTGGGGATCAAACAGGCGCTGCAGAGGCTGCAGGCAGCTCCGCAGCCCAGCACCCAACCACTGTGCCACCAGGGGAGGCCCTTTATTTAATTTTTTAAATAAAGATTTTCTATCCTTGATGTTCAGTAATTTAAGCCAGGATATCTTGGTTTCATTTTTCTCATATAAATTTTTCTGGGGTCACAGTTTTCCCTTTTGATTCAAATAAGTTTCTAGAAACTTATTCTCATATACATTTATTTTCTTAAGAATTTGTTCTGTTTCTTCTTCAGGAAAACCTATTAAGTCTATATTAGGTCTATGCTGAATGAGTTTTATTTGTCTCCAATATATAATTTCTGTTTGATATTATTCCACTCATCTCTTGGTTTCATTTAAACCTCTTTGTTATTTTGACTTATATTAAGATAAGGTTTACAGGAATAAAATAATAGGTTTATAAATGGTTTGCAGGAAGAAAAATGGTTGTAGTTTCAGCAGCATACCACCAAATTGAATAAAATGCCAATTTGCATTCAAAACAGATGTTTGGTGTTTATTTTCTTTGTGAAATTATATTATACAGAGCAATATTATACCTAAAGCATATCTAAGAAGGGGTAAGAGTTATTAGTGTTTATTTTATTAACTTCATAACTTACCCAGATATTGGAAATATTCTTTGTATGTAGGACATACACTAATAATATAAAATTTTTTATAAGTATGAATATATATTCATAAATAATATAAATAATGTATATTTGTATGTGTATGTACAACTGAACACACTTAAGAAGTAATCCTATAGATTTGATTTTCGTAATTTTTGCGTTGTTTGTTACCTTCTCTGATTCTCATAGATAATGCTCAGTTTAGGCCTATGAGAGTCCTCACTGATTGCTGAAATTGACTTTCTTTCATCTCTATGCCTTTTTTCTGTATCATACAATTTAGCTGCTATTAGAATGCCACTAAATATGAAATGTCACTCCTTTACTTAAACCTTCCCATGGCTACTTATAACCTAATAAAGTCCACAGCATCCCTCCAACTCTGGACCACTTCTCTAGCTTCATCTCCCAATTGCCCAATTCTCAGTAAATACAAACTTTTATATATCATAATTAAAATACCCTTCTCATTGGTAGGCCCTTGAATATGTCACCATAATTTATTCCTCATTTCTTTTGCACATTTTATTCCTTCTTTTTGAAATGCTCTCCTACATTTCTTGTTCAGCTATCTGCTACATATCATTCATAACTCATCTCAAATGTCACCTCCTCCAGGAAGCCTTCCCTATGTCCAAAACTGATTTGGATATTCCCATAGCACCCCAGACTTTCATTTACAGTGTTCATCTCATTGTTTATATTTGGAGTTTGTTTTCTCAAGTAGAATGAACAGCAATAGGCAGGAGTATGTATTTACGAGTATGTGTGATCCTACGTACCACACTGCTGGTGTATGGTAAGGACTTCATACATTTTTCTTGAATCAAATAGATGGCTACCCTCAGAGAAGTATGTCTTAAACATTTATCAAATGGAGATGGAGGTATTTCAGGAGAGAAGAAAGAAGGGCTGGCAGAAGAGGTAGTCATTCACAAGTCATCCTTGATGTGTCTACCTGAGTGGTTCTGCCATTGTCAATTTCTACAGATTTTTCTGAACTTTTACTAGTAATTCTTTTGATTTAGAAATCTCAAACAAAAGATGTTATTCAAAATTGCATCCATTTTACAGCAAGTCCATTTTGTTAGACTTTTGGATGTAATTCATATACATCTTCAATTTTTTTAAAGATTTATTTATTTATTTATACAAGAAATGGGGTACAGGCCAGATTTGCGGAAGGGTAAGAGAATTCACCGGAGACAGAGCAGGGAGCAGAACAGGCAGACTGACAAAATATACTGCTGAGGGAAGCAGCTGGCACTGCAGGAGAGGTCTGCTGCACCATGTGGGACCATCGCCAGCCGGCCGGGATTGAACTGGCACTGCAGACGCTGCGGACAGCTTCACAGTGCTGTGCTCAACTGCCTGAGCCACCAGGGGAGGCCCCATCTTAAATCTTTTCATCTTTAGACTTGGGTACCTCTGGGGATTGTATATTTGGTCATGAGGATGTTTGCTTGCAAGGGTATTGTCATTTGGACAGCTGAGGACTGTAAAGACAAGACTCTTGTTACTTGTGGATGGGACCAAATTGTACATTCCATGTAAGGGTACTTTCCTAGAAGTCTTGGATCTTATAGGTAGTATGGGGCGTTCAAATTCTATGATGCACTGTCTCAACTACCATTTCTTTACATTAGCGCAATGTAAAGATAGTATCTTGTTTTCTACAACATGAAACTTATTTGGAAAGGAGAATTCAGTGGCCCAGAAATGACTGCCAAATGACTTCTCACCTGGCTACTCTTCCCTGAAGATCTCCAACTCCTTGAGAGTGCTTGGTATTCAGTTCCTGTACTGCGTAGTTAGTTCCTGTGGCCACCTGGTCTCGAACTCTAATTTGGTCTTCTAAAATCTGTAATTTTGAGTTAAAATGCTCATTAATTTCTTCTTATATGTGATACAAGATCATCATTCAAAAGCATAGGCTAGAAAATGGAATATATTCCACAATAAGGCTGATATGTATCTGTTGAGAGTCCTGTACTGGCAACATGCATTACAAGCTTTCAGAGTGTTAAGTCCTGGAAATTCCACTTTTAAGAATATATGCTTTGGAAATAATAAAAATAAGGCATATTTATGCACACAGATATTTTAATAATAAAAAAATAAGCAGGTACAATGTATTTCTATGTAAAGAATTTAAAATGACATATGAAAGAATTATGATATAATTTTATATTAAAGATTGTGCTTACAAATATAGTTTCAGCCTCCTTCTCAGCCTAGAAAGACTAGAGGGACATGAATCTGGGTGTTTGTAGGGGTCGCCATTTGGTGATGGAATTGTGAGAACTTTCTTTTCCAGATTTTAAAACTTTTCCCTCAACTTTCAAAATTATTACATTGAACATTGTAATTGCAGCCCTTGAAAAGTTGGGGGAATACAACAAAGCAATATTATACCTAAAATTCTTTTTTCTTCAGTTAAAAATAAATTAATTTTAAGACTTGTCATTAGCTGCCAGCTTGAAACAATGTGATTTTTAAAAGAATAGAGTCCAGAAAGATAGTGGCAGAGTGAAGATTTTGTGCCTCTTTCCTACAAACATGTAAAACAAACTGATGTAAACCAAAAACAAAAAACCAAGAGGGAAAAACTGATTACCACCATACACAATAGGAGCATTAGCCTGATGGAAAGGGGTAGGAAAATCCTTAAGTGAACTTAGTTTAGAGTGATAATGGGGCAGCACAACTACAAGAGGGAGGTGTAGCTGTGGGACAGAGCCCCCTACAGCTACTGACTCAGCCGACTTTTGGGGTCCCGAGACTTGGCACTACACTGGATAAAGGCGTGCGTGTGCAGGCACCCAGGTCAGGGCTTGTGTTGCTGAAGAACTGCAGAGTTCTGGACACAGAGCAAAGATTACTGACTTGAATCTGAGACTCATAACAGAGCAGATAATAACTTGCACTGAGTTGGAGCACCCAAACTTCCCTGTAGAAGAGTCTGTTGAAGATTTCCAAATACCTGCCACTCCCCCAACAAAAAAAAAATGCTTCACAACAGGAAGTTCATATTCCTGAGTTTTACTGGATTTGATCCTTTGATGCCTACTGCCTCATTCTTTTTTAATGCCTACTACCAGTCTCATTTCCCCAATTATGCCAACAAGCGTAAAAACAACAGTTGAAAATCTAACCTTACTAAAATCTATACAAAATTGAAAATGAGGAGATAGAAGAACACAACACAAATCCCAGAACAATGAATTTCAAAACAAAGTCCAACCTTCTGTTGAGGAGACCTTTACCAACAAAGACAAAAATAGACAGAGTTGGGAGACATTTATAAAACAAATTGCAATAACATCAGCAGATACCCATATATGCCAAGCTCACTCAAAACAAAAGTTTTTATACTTTATAGTTTCTGGAAAATGTTTTGGCTTTGTCTTTTTCCGAAGTTAATCTAGGAATTAAAATATGGAAGAATAAATTCTCAGCAAGTTTTCTAGAGCTCTGGGAAAAAAAATTCCCTTATTGCTGGGTATTGTATTGGGAGTATAACTATTATGTATTAAAATATACAAATCAAAGTATATATCTGGATGGATTTGAAAAATAAAATCAAATATGTAACAACTACCCAGGTCAAAATATAGAACATTCTAGCAGTGTTTTGATATTTCTGAGAAAGCCAGAATAAATAGAAAGTGCAAACACCCTGAAGCCAGAGCATGTTTAGCATGTTCTAGGAAGAGTTTGGAGGCCAATGTGGCCCAAGCTATATTGAGGTCACATTGTGATGGGCCTGTGAGCCAGTGCTGCCAAGACATTATGAAAATCTCTATTTGAAATGATTACATTAACAGACTCTTGAAAATTTAGACTAAAATAAGCATTTTAGGACAATGTCTGATATAAAGTTAAACAATTACCTTTTATGTCACAAAATAGACATTTAATAAGCATTTTTTGAAAATAATTTCCTTCTCCATTTTGACATCAACAAGTGGTTGAAAAAATTAAGCCATTTTTCTCTTGGGCAACAAAGTATAATCATTTCAACCTAAATGATAGTGAGCCATTTCTATAGTTGAAACACTGGTGGTTTATAATCTCTTCAAACAGTGATGCCAACAGGGTTTGGAAAATAAAGAATTACCTCAATGTTTTGGCTGAGCTTCTTGACGATGCTGGTGATAGTCTGGATGTGGCTTTCCAGTAGCTTCCTGGCAAGTGACTCCTCCTTTCGAAAGCCTTGAGCTCCCTGAAGGCAAGCAGAGATGTCCTCCTTGATGCGGAAGGCTTGTTCAAGCAGGAAAGCTATGGTGCGCTCCTGGTTGTTCAGTCTGTCTTCTAGCTGACTTCTCTGAGTATTTGGAATAATAGGAAGAAAAGACTGGCCCCTGGTCAAGAGAAGGACACAACACTGGGGCATTACATGACTGAACTGGAGGAGTCAGATCCAGAGCTTGCACCCTCACTTCTGTTCCTGTTCTCTCTCCGTTTTGAATTGGGTAGGACTTTAAGCACATTCATGGTTAGAATCTTGGTTTATGTCCTAGGTTAGAAGCAGATCTGGCTTCTTATGCTTGGACCTTATATCATACATTTTTCATGTTTTCAGAGCAGGACTCTTCTGTGTATTTACCTACTACACTAACACGCGAAGTTGGGTGGCTTCTGGATCACATAAATTTAATACCCATAAATTAAATAGACGAGAAGGCTGCCTTCTAATAGTTGGAAGAAATGATAGCTCAAAGGCAAGATGTACAAAGACTCAGATGAAAAAAGCAAACAAAGTAAACTAGGAGAGAAAAAAGACAAAGTTAAGACCTATTTAGTATCAAGTCATTAGCCGTATTGGCGTTAGCATATCAGTCCTTCAACTAATAAACTTTTTGAAGGACAAGTTACTTTTATTATGTCTTTTTCTTTAATTTTCTTTGCTCACTTTTGTGTTCTATTCTCTGAAGTCATACATCATTAATTTTGGTTTAATATATTCATTAAAAGCAAGTCAGTGAGTTTAGTCTATACTCAAGGGGAGGAGAATTAGGCTCCACTTCTTAAAAAATGAGACATTAAATAATTTAGGACTTTCTATATTTTATATTTATTTTTTATTGTCTTACATCATTTTCATTTTTGTACAATATTTGATTTCTCCTCGCAGGTGTAGTCCCCATAATTCTTCCATCCCCACAGCATTCATGATCCATCACCATAGTTCCTTGTGCTCCTCCCTCTCCTTTATTTATTACAGGGCAGAGTGAGGGGCAACCCAGAATCCAAAACCTGCTCTAAATAGGTTCTGCCATCCACCGCATCCAGACAAAACATACTCTAGTGCAGAGTATGTTTCATTTCCTTTAATGAAAAAGAATTTTAATGCAATTAGTGTGAAAAAAAAAGAAGAGAAGGGAAAGCATAGAGAAAATGGTTTTCACATAGAGCACCCAAAATTACCCATCCCTTTGTGGGTAAATGCCCAGCCAAACTGGGCTGGCCCAAAGCAGGGGCAATGAGGCCCGAAAACTTGCTACAAGTTTAAGGTACCTTCTGGTGGGACCCATAGGAAAGGGGAAGAAGGGGCCAGACAAGTCTGGAAGGAAAAGAACAAAATCAAAATTAACATAAAAGCTGCCAATGTTAACCTCCCCATGGGTCTCTCACCCACATCTGTTTCAAGTGTCTCCTTCCAAGTTACCCAAGCCCCTGGTACAAGTCCAAGGCTGAGACACAAGCGCAGCTTTTTCACATCTCTCTGCTCCATGTGCTTCCTCCAGGTCCTCTCCTTGCTCTTCATCCTGCTTCCTTCCTTCTCCCAGTCTCCTTTCCAGCTTCTCCTCCTCCCTCCACCCTTCCTTGGGTGGGGCAGGAAACCTGAAACCTCCCCCTTCCCTTTGGACCCCTCTCCCTCCTTCCCTGCTGTTTGCCTCAGGTCCATGGTTTGCCTGCACCTTTTGTCTTTTTAACTTAGGACATTTGAGACCCACTACAATAGTGTCTAACTGGCTTCTGTCTCCTATTGTATCTTCCCTGTGGCTTCCCCACCTGTTGCCATGGAAAAATATCTTGTGGAAAGCAAATCTGATGCTGCTCTGAGTTGGGACCTAGGGCCTGAGGAATGGTGGGGGCTTCTGTGGGGCTGAAAGGACAGACTTTGAAACCATAGGCAATATAGGAAATATAGCCTCCCCCATGCCCAGGGTTCTGGTCTCTGCATAGCCCTTGGTGAGTCTCCTTCAACCACAGCCCACCTCTACTCGGCTGTTGGTGACTTTTGAAGGGCCTACTCAGCTTCAGTCTGCTGAGAAGATGGAAGCTCCCAGCGAGTGAGAGACAGAGAGACAATGGGCAGAGGAGACACAGAGGACAGCTCCTGTGAGACTGAGTACAGAAAGAAAATGAGTTACACAGCTCCTCAGGAGTTCCTGTGCTCACTGGGGTTCTGACCATAAGGTTGAACAAGAAGGATTACCGATTTTTCATCCTCCCTTCCTCCTAAAAAAATAGAGAATCTAGAGAGAGAAAACTGTGAAAACCCCCCAGGGGCAGTATGAGCTTTTTCAAACTGGCAAATGTGTGGGCTGATGTAGTGAGTGCTGTGTTGTGATACCCAATTCTCTCTTCATGAAGAAAGGATTTATTTCCCAATGGCTAACAGATCTGCAAGCAGACAGATCTCAATTTCTATTCTTTGGTAGTACCTGGGTGGAGTCACCTTGCCTAAGGTCATGCTTATTTCCTGGAGCAGCTCCAGTTTGGTGGATGGTCAGAGTGTGGGTATGAAGGCCTGACCCACTTGCTCTATGCCAAAATAACTTTGAAGGACCTTCTGAGCTTAGAGCACTGTGTGTGGCGGTGAGCTGAAGCCTGTTGGTATTGCATCACAATACCCAATTTTCCTTTTTTTTCTTCTGCCATATTGTTTCCTCTCCTCTTCCACAGATGTTGATCCCAAAGTACTCCACAATAAACCTTCTGTTCAGCAGTCTCAGACTCAGAGCCTGTTTCCTGGGTAACCAACCTGAGTCAGAGGCGGCTTTGGCCTGGGTCAAGAGAGAGCTCAGCTTGGCTGTAGGCGGATCATTGTATTTCTGCTTTTGCTCTTCCCCTGCTATTACTCTGGGGCTATGTTTGACTCCTGTGAAATTTCAGACTTTGGGCTAAATGTCCTCAAGAATAACAGGTAGAAGACCTATGATGGTAAGAAGCTGAAACAGGCCTCCCTGGTGGTCCAGGGGTTAAAATCTCAGGGCTATCAAGCTATGGCCAGACACTGTGGCATGAGTTCGATTCTGGCCTGGAGCTAACCCACAAAGCACAGTAGACCTCTCCTGTCTCTTCTGCTGCTCCCCTTAGCAGTGTATTTCAGTACGTTTGCCTGTTCTGCTCCCCACTCTGTCTCTGGTGAATCCTCTCATCTCCCGCACCTCTGGCCCACATCTCAGTTCTTGTATGTATAAATAAAAATAAATCTTAAAAAATTATTTTTAAAAAAGAAGCTAAAATAACAATAATAAATGTTGGGGAATGATTGACCTTGGGTAGTTGCTTCTATTCTTCTACTTCTACATGCCCCAAATATCTGCTCTCCTAACATTCCTTCTTCCTGGGAAGCAAAAGTGAACCCCTACCAGGAGAAGTTATTTTGTAGGATGGGAATGGTTGGCTGTGGTTTAAAAGTACCTGGGGCTCACTTACATCCCACCTCCTGCGTTCATGAAAGCTGACAAGACTCCACTGGAGACCATTGTCTGGCTGATACTCCCATAAAAAAATGAACTCACAGGCCAGACTGCAAGGGCATTTGAGGAACACAGCCTTTTCAAAAGACAACTTAGTCAAAATATAATTCATCTTCTGGATTTTGCTTTCCTATTGAAAAGAAATGTCAGAATATATGCAGCCAGAAAATGTTTTGGCAGAAGAAAATAAGTCAAAAATCAACATTCTTGAATACAGAAAAAACGTAGAGACGAGAGTCAGCCAAAACATAGTTTGGCTGTGAAGTTTCTTAGTAGGTCCCGGAAGACCCAGCACACCATATTCCAAACCCCTACACTATGCTGCCACAGTCCAGAGAAATAAATAATGCTCCTTTATTTACTGTTGATGATGTTTGACCAGACCCAACTATCCACAAAAGTCTTTTAAAATAAATTTTATGGCCTAGCTCTTACCCTTTTCACTGATAAATTGCCTCTGACCACACAGGTGAAAATCTCCTAAATGGAACTAATACATACCTTACCTTTTCTCTTTACCTAGGATGTTAGAAAATAACCATATATCTGCTTCTGAAACTAACGCTTTGTTATAGAATAATGTAATCTTTCTATTTACACAAACCATTTTTCACAACAGTGTAGAAGCTTCAGGAATGCTGGTGCCACTGACCAGAACCTTTTCTGCCTCTACTCTCCAAGCTAGTCCTCGTTTTTGACTTTGAAAATAACGCTCTTTTATTAAACTTTTCTCATCTTAGTGGTCATAATTTAAAGGCTTATAAACATTAAAAGAGAAGATAAAGGAAAGTATTAGAAAAATAAAAAATAGAAAACATAAAAGTAAACAAGTAGAAATAGTTAAGCATGAAAAATATAATTAAAGAAAAATGAAAAATGAGATACAAGCGATAGAGAAAATAGCAAAGGAATGAACTAGTGATATGGGAGAACAGATGGAATTCACCAGGTAGAAGAAGGAACAATCACGTAACTTGGAGATGTCAGGGTCAGAATCTGAAACTAATGTCTGTCAAATGTTAATTTTAACTGCCATATATTATGATCATTTTCATAAGATAATAAGCAGAAGCAGGAGGCCCTCTTTGATTAATGCTCCTTATGTGACCTTATAGAGTGACAGCAGAAATGACACATAGAAGTGTCCTCAGGATTCATATCCACTCTTTCTTTAATTCTTTCTTCATTTTTGGGACCTGGCCACATTATCCTCTCTACATTTTCCTCCTAAAAAAGTTTATACTCCACATTGAGTGGCTAGAATAGTCTTTCTTATACAGTAGCATAAAATTCAATTACTAGGTAAATAAATTTGCTGTAGCAAATTTAACATATAACTCCCACATATAACATATAACTCTGCAAGCTGTTTCCAGATCCCAAGGTAATGATGAAAGAGCTTGTTTACAGAAATCAACTGGCTGGTGGCGCAGAGCAGGGAAGAAGAGAAGCAGCTAGGGACCACCCTTTTACAGTAGATCCTGCAGTGGTTGAGATAAATGGCCCCCTTGATGCCAAGATGTACAATTCCAGAAACATGATGATTTGCACACTTTCCCTAAATAACTAGTATCCCTTTCCCAGACTCTAGCACATATCCTTCCCTATAGAAACCCTAAACTCTTCTTCCTTACAGTGATGATTTGAGCCTGGGCTCCCACCACCTCTGTTAATATTATCTCGATAAAAATTTTTCCCATTTCAAACGCTTTGTGTTCAGCGTTTGGTCCTACTACAGGATTGTTAAGTCCTCAACGATTTTAATGTTCTTTCATGCAGTATGAAATAGCCTCTTCAGCCTAGGTGAGATTCATCTCTCCTCACCTGCAAATCCGAGAAATAAAGAAGACTTTGCTAAGGGTTTCATTAGTTGGATTCTATGTATGACTCAAATGGTACAAACATGTTCTGGAAAATTACCAAATGTAATCATATTGTGTATGTATATGTATGTGTACATATATGTATATGTGTATGTGCATCATATAGAATTTGTTACAGGGCAACCCCAATGTGAAATAGGTTGCCTGACTGTGGGTCCTCACCTGTGAGCTTAAAAGGGACTTATAATGAGGCTCAACTGCAGACACACACAAAAAGGTTAATAAAGAGTTTATTTTCAAAAAGGGGAAATGAATAAGTAAATAGTTCAGGGAGAAAGAGACAGAGATAAATTGGTAAATGAGTCCTATCAGTTCCGCTGTGCTGAGCCCCCAATAACATGCTGAAAGCCGGTGAAAAACCTATAAGCCCAAGGCCCACCACATGTCTGGTAATACACCAAACCTGGCTGCTTAACTCCACCTCAGTTCCCAGCAATCCTCCCTCGGTGGTAATGACATTAGGGGATCTATAGTCCTTGGTGTCTTGGATCTCTTTGGTCTGAGATGGGGGTGAGTTCCAGAAAACCTATTTGTGGAGTTTGGTCAGGACCTCCTTTCTTTCCCTTCAATAAATCCATTCCTATTAAACCCCAACATGCTGACATTGCTGCCTGGATGGGAGGTATGTGTCATATTCAAAGACAGAGGCAGAAGAATGTCAGGCCCTGCTGGTGGAGACACATAAAGCCTAGCAGTGGGCATATGCAAACAGATTTGCTTGTTATTTTCCTCGAGCTGAGCTAGTTCTTCTTTCCTGCAAACTTGATTTGCCAGTGAAAAGATGTTTGTTCTCCAATCTACAGTCCTATATACATATTTATAAATAATGCAGCATTCCGTGCATAATGAAAATTTTGTTTTTCTCTTATGAGTTCCCACTGTGGCAGGCACTGTGGGTTACCTTCCTAATATAGCCCTCCAACCTGATTATTTCATCTTCCTGGCCCCTCTCCTTTAGGGGTTAAAGCTTATCACGGAGGTCACATTCTGTTCTTCAGGAGTGAGGTGCAATTGATTTGGGTATGAGCATGTGAAGCAATTCTGGCCAATGAAGTAGCAAAGGACACCTACTTGGGGGTTTCTGGAGAAGGAAGAGAGGCACAAGAAGAGACTGTCCTCTTTGTTGGACGTTGTCATCTCTGTGCTGGAAGCCTGGAATGGTTGAAGTCATCTTGTGATCATGAGTGAAGAGAAGATGGCAGGGAGGAAGGATAGTAATGCCTGGGTGCTTGATGATTTGTCTAGCCTCCAAATGAATCAATCTCTAGACCCTTTTTTATATATGACTTAATCGATATCCTTACATCTAAGTCATTTTATGTGCAACTCAAAGGCTGACATCACTGTTTCTGTATCTAGTAACTCACCAACAAAAATGTCAAATGAAATAGCAATATAACAGTATTTACTGAATGTCTAGTCCATGCACAATATATAATGGTTCTATGCCTCAAGGAACTTATCTAATTTGGTGCTTCTCATAAAGAATCTTGAATTAGTATCAAGGGGTGGGAGGGAAGTTGGTAAAATGAAGATTCCCTGACGCTACTATGGAAGTGCTAAATATACTCTTGGAGTGGGGGGAAGTGCAAGAATATGTGCTTTAAATAAGCACTAGGTGACGCTAATGTTTCTAAAAATAGAGCATCTCTGATTTATTTAGTCCTGGTCATGTGAATACTGTGAGACAGGCTATATAAAGATGTGGTAAAGTGTGAAATATGGAATATGAGCTCTCAAGTTATGTAGACATTCGGAAGCAACTTAGCAAATTGGGAGGTAGATAGAGTGAGGGTAGAATACGGGTTCTTTCATTTATTGACCAAGTGTCTCGGTGGGATCACAGGAACTGCTTTGCTGTGAGTTCTGACATCTAAGATGTCAGTTGTCTTACATGTAAGATGACACCTAAGAAGCAGATGTAGGGGGTGGGGAGAACAATGCATTACTCCCTTTCAGGAGTGCTGTGGCTATGCCAAAACTCTATCCAGGAAGAGCAGGAGAAAGCAGACCTGAGCCAGCAGCGACTAGTGGAACAGGCTTCACCTTGGCTCCAATCCTGAGGACACTTCTGTGGTTCTGCCTGGCATGGCTGGCCACAGTGTTGCTGCTGCTTAGCCAGATGAAGGAAGCTTCTAAGGAGGCAGCACCTGGTGCTGGGTGGATGTTATTTGTCCATGGGTACATACGTAACTTACTCAAATTCTTTTTCTTTGGTTACTAAAATTTATTTTTAAAGCTTATTTTATATTTAAATGGATAGTGTTCCTTTTAGAAATTCATTCTCTTGACTAAGATTCATTGTTGATTGCAGTATTATTATTGATGCTTAATAGAGTATCAACTAATGCTGTTTAATTCTACTTACACAAACATAAAGCTTATGTTTTTTTCCCTCTCTCCACTGCATTAAGCAAAGAAAATATTGCTTTCCAATGGAATTCTCTAAACCAACAATTGAAAGAACACACATAGAACATTCTCAGTCTTTTATGAGAGTTTCCTAATGACACCACTGTTCAAATCATCACATTGTCCTACAGGGTAAATCTGAGGTCTTTCACTAATAGCAAGATGTGGGCATTGATTCTTCAGTAAATAATAAAATAATTGCTTTGTTAGTACATCAGTGGGACTTATATGTAAATTAAACTGTGAAAGAAATGAAATAACTGAATATTCCAGACTAGTCCAGATGGAGTTACTAACCACAGAAAAAAGAATTCCCGGGGGGGGTGTCTTTCAAGAGATATTTGGACTTTATATAAGTCATTGATTATGTAGCTGACAACTGAATATGAACAGATTTTCCACAAACTCTGAGTTCTATTTCTCTGCAATTCAGTGCGAGTTACACCAGCTGTGCTGTCACTGGCAAATGCATCAGTACATAGAGCCTCTCACTTCTCTGCCTGTTCTGTTCTTGTGAATCGAGCACTAAATTTACTTAGGAGATTCTGATAACCATTTTGGCAACTTGTAATACTCAAGACACAAAAATTGAAAATGTAAACCTGTTTTCTAGAACATGAAAAGCATAATTTAAGAAAAATTTACATTTGCGAGGTCTTTTATATGACTAGTTACATCCTCAATGCATCAAGCAGTGCAAGAAATAAATTTCAGGTAATATTTTTATGCCTCATGAAAATAATCTGTGTGTGTGTGTGTGTATGTGGGGAGAAATGAAACCGAACATTTTAAAAAGTTACCATTTTTCAGTTGAGGTGACATTCATTTGCACTGTTGTTTATATATTAGAAATATAGAATCTCTTCCCTCAGATGTTCTTAATACATTGCACCCACCACCAAGACGCCCATAGTACTTTGTATTCTCTGCCCACTTTGATCATCCACCCGCCCCCACATACCCCGCTCCGCTCCACCCTCTCTGGTGCCCTCTGTTCTATAGTCAGCTTTCTAGGCTTAGTCTTTAGTTTGGCTTAATTTGACCCTTTGTTTTGTTTCTTTATGCTCCACATGTAAGTAACAGCACCTGATATTTGTCTTTCTTTTTCTGACATTTTGCTTAATACAATCCCTTCCAGCTCTGTGCATGTTGCCACAAAATGACAAGAGTTTATCATTTTTGATAACTGAGTAGTATTCTATTGTTTATATATGCCGTAGCCTCCTGATCCACTCCTCTGTTTTTTTGGCATTTAGGTTTTCTATAATTTTATTGTTAAAATAGTGCTGTGAACATGTATTTTCTATAGTTTCTCCATTGCTTCATAACCTCCCTCTGTAACTGCCATGGATTTGGGTGGCTATAGAAATTTCCATTACAGGGTCCTCCCTGGTGGCACAAGGGGTTGAGACGCAACCTGTGAAGCTGTTCACAGCCACTGCAGCATGAGTTCGATGCCTGACCAGGGAGCTACTCACATGGCACAGCAGATCTCTCCTGCCTCACCCGCTGCTCCCCTCAGCAGTGTACTTCAGTCAATCTGCCTATTCTGCTCCCCACTCTGTCTCTGATGAATCCTCTCACACACACCCCCGTGGCTCTGGCCTCTACCCAATTCTTGTATGCATAAATAAATAAAATCTTTAAAAAAAATAAATTTCCATTACAGAGAATCTGAATTTTACAGAAATATGAATAATTTAAGTGGGTGAAGGGAGCAACTGAATTTGGTGGGCATAGTTCAGGGAGAAGCAAAGAAAGCCAGCGGGGTTGGATCAGCACAGGGTCTGTGTGGAGGGTCCAGGAAAGGGAGGGCTCCAAATAGTGATGACACTAAAAAGAGACACTCAAGGAAGAAACTGGGGGAAGATGGCATTAATGGAGTTTCCTTGCTTTTCTCTTGGAAGAATAATTTGGAGTAGCCAGATAAACACTGGAATTGAATGATCCTGTGACTTGGGGCAAAACCAGTGCACTGCATGAACATCAAAGACCAGTACTGACCATGTGCAACAGAAGAGACACTGAGGAAATTCAACTCTTAAGCAATAAAATATATGTAGAGGAGAAGCATCTGCAGGAGTGGGAACCATGTTTCAAGCCCATGACCAATGAGTGCACAGCTGCTTGCTGTGGATGTAACCAAGGAGAGATGAGTGGCAGATGCTAGGGTAAGGCAGGTGAACAACACAGGGAGTAAAACATAGCTCAGAAAGGCATGATTCACCACCCCACTTTCCTCAGGATTGGGTGGATAGAGGGGATCAAGTAGATAGTGTGAAACTGAGCTGGAAAGCACTGAAAAGCTTCACGGAAAGCTCAGTGTGCAGACTGTCGAAATGTGGGTCTGAAAGCCAGAGGGGAGGGCTAGCAGCTGTATCACAAACACATGCTGCACCCACACAGACTACCAACACCAGCGATGGGTCCCTCCCTCCAGGACCATTGAAGCTTTAAGTAAGAAAATGAAGGAGATGCAGAATATAAAGGATCAAGAGATTAAAAAAAAAACAACTAAAAGAACACCTGATAGGTCCTATTCCATAGAAATCTCTCACAGTAACTCTAAGCCTCTGCTCTGAGCCATGGAGACTGACCTGAACCTGAACCCAGTAGAGTTTATGCTCACACGGGAGTATAAACTCCTAGGCATGGCAAGAATCCAGTGAGGGAACCTCCCCAGTGGCTCAGCGGATGAGCATTGGTCTGTGAAGCTGCCCACAGCTTCTGCAGCGCCGGTTAGATTCCCGGCCACCCGCCAGCGAGGGTCCCACATGGCGCGCAGACCTCTCCTGCTGCGCCCGCTGCTCCCCTCAGTGGTGTCCTCTGTCTGTCTGCCTGCTCTGCTCCCCGCTCTGGCTCTGGTGAATTCTCACACCCTCCCGCGCTTCTGACTGTACCCAGTGCTTGTATAAATAATAAATAAATCTTAAAAAAAAAAATAAAAAGAATCCAGTGAGTCTACTGGGGCGGAAGGGACTGGCTTCAGCTGGCAACTCCTGACCTCACTGATTTGGGGACAATGTTCAGTTTGTTTAGTTGCTGCAGAGTCTTGCCCATCACAGCTGGTGGTGGTTGGGGGATGGGGGGCTGTGAGAAGATGCTAGAGAGAGGATAAAAGACTGTAGCGTGGTTGAAAGCAGTACCTTTGAGGCAGAGTTAAGATGATATGGTTCCAGGCTGCCTTCACCCCACCAAAAGACCCCTATGGAAGAAGATCAGACATCTGTGGTTGCACCCTATCTTTCCACGCTGCAGGGGAGTGGTTGGGTTGAGGGTAGAGGGTACATCTGGGGGTGCATGTGGAGGCATAGCTAGCAGGTGGTGTGGGAAGGGGAGTGGTTGAAATAATAGACTTTGGAGTATGTAGCCTTAGATTTCTGGGTGAGAATCTTCCTTCTGTTATAACATTGATTGACCTTAGTCAAATATATGATTCCTCTAGACTCCAGGGGATGTTAAGGAACAATGCAGGATGGGAGAGTGTCTACCAGGTAACAAAAAAAATTCCTTGGCAAGCAACCAAGAGTGCTCCATGCATCCCTTTAGAAAATAAATTCTGTGGACTGTTTTGAGCTTTCTACTGGGGAACTAGCTGCCCTCAAAGATGGATATGATATTGCAAAATAAATCCTAAATATCTCCAAACTAACATGTCCTATTCCATAGAAATCTCAAACAATAGCGTTTTTTACTTCCTTTCTATGTACTAAAATGTGAAATCCATCTTCATCATGTAGCAACAAAAACAGTGCATCATGGAATAATAAAATGTCTGCCACGGTATAAGAAAAAACCTTGAAAATGAAAACTTTCCAGACCTTGAGTGCCATAAGAAATCAATCATTTATTATTTTACCCATTTGGCTTACTGATAGTTTTATGTGTCTGAATTTGAAATGTCAGTTTCTGGCTGTCAGCCAGAACTTTATCTTCCTAAAATGTGCACCTGAGAGAATTCCTGGTGTGTGTGTGCGTGTGTGTGTGCGTGTGTGTATTGCTTCAGTTTTCCTCAGAAAACTCAGTATACAATTGTATTTCCCTGACCCAGTCAGTATCATAGCTCAGGTTTATACTCCCCTCTTTTTCATCTCAGCCGTCTGCTCCTTTGCTGTGTCCGCCACACCACAGAAACTGCTTTTTTCCCCGTATCCACAGGGCCCACTCCCTCATCTCCTGGTCTTTACTCAAATGACAACTTCTCAACGGGACTTGCCACACCAGGCTATCATCTAACAATGCTGTCTCTTCTTCCTTCTAGAAACTCCATGAAAGCAGGGGTTTTGTTTTGTATGCCAAAGACTTTCCAAGTGCCTGGCATGTAGTAGATGCTCAATAAGTATTTGTAAAGTGAAAAGTGGTGATAACCAGTTTCTGAAGACTAAGGAATCTCAGGGATGGAAGAGTGACATTGTTGATCCACTGGGCAAATATTTGGGTCCTCTATATCCAATGATAAGAAACTTTTTTTCCCCCAAGAGGATGATTAATTAAAAACAAAAAAGTTTATGAGCAGAATTTGTTTTTCATTCAAAATTAAATTTCATGGAGGAATAATGTGTGTTCTTAAATATTAGCCCCTTACTTTATTACAGAACAGAATTTTGTTTAGAAACTGCAAATAGATGTTTTCATTCCTGGAAATGACATCTGGATCTCATCTTGAACCCAGTCCTCGGCACTCAGGCTGTCCATCATCCATCACTTAAAATCATACCCCATTTTCAGAGAGGCAGAGAATGCCCAGAGAAGAAAAGGCATTTTCTTTTCTCAAGGTCATATAGCTACTCGGAGGCAGATTTAAGAGTGGACTTGGAGACTGGTCTTCTCGCAATGCTCCTTTCGCCAGCAGAAGAAAAAGAAAGAAGTCTGTGGTGCTTCTCTGCTCAACTAAACTTAAATGAGCATTTGATACAAATTTGATGGACGTCTGCTCACTGTGAATCCATGAACAAGTAGGAATCAGATTTATGGCCTTTCATATAATGTTGCTATAATTGTCCTATAAAAGATTGCAAGCATTCCGCCTACCCCTGCCCTGGGGATTATGAACATGACCTAACATTTAACAAGTACTGAAAACATGTGGGTGTTGTTTCAACTGCCAGAAGCTGAGAAAGGCCCTGTCTTTTTAATGTGTTTATCTTTTTTATAAGACAGGCATTGCCTCTGTTTTTTTTTTTTTTTTTTTTGCTGGGATTTTATCTTTTTTAGTTGTATTTTTATTTTTTGATGTAGCATTGGTTTATAGCACTTTCTATTATTTAAAAATAAAGGTTCACATCTTTTTAGATGTTTGTTTCCATGCCACATCCATTGCCAAAGCAGCTGCAATCATCCTACACAGTCTCCTGGGCCTCCTCTCCCCTTCGCTCCCCACTCTTTCCCTCTGCCTCTGGTAGCCTCAACTCCACAGTCAAATTTCTAGGGTTAGTCTTGGTTTAGTTTTGCCTGTTTCTTTTTTTTTGCTTCTCCATGTTCCATATATAAATGAACTCATCTGCTAGTCCTCTTTCTCCTTCTGACATTTTACTTAGCATAACCTCTCTGTTTCTACCCATGTTGTAGCAAATGGCAATATTTCATCTTTTTCTTAAATAGTTGAGTAGTATTCCACTGTGTGTGTATATATACACACACACACATCTGTTGTCGGGCATTTAGGTTGTTTCCATAACTTGACTACTACCAATAGTGCTGCAATGTACATAAAAGTACAAATATATCTGTTAAATTAGTATTTTTGTATTCTTTGGGTAGATATCTAGGAGTAGAATTGCTTGATCATGTGCTAATTGCATTTTTAATATTTTGAGACACCTCTGTACTATTTCCATAAGAACTGAAAATCATTAAAACAAAAAGATACCAGGCCTACCTGGTGGCGCAAGGGTTAAGTCTCAGCACTATGAAGCTATTGGCAGCCACTGCAGCACAAGTTCAACCCCAAGCCAGAGAGCTGACCCACATGGTGCAGCAGACCTCTCCTGTCTCACCCGCTGCTCCCCTCAGCAGGGTATTTTAGTAGATCTACCTGTTCTGCTCCCACTCTGTCTCTGGTGAATCCTCTCACCTCCCCCCCACCTCTGGCCTGTACCCAAGTTCTTGTGTGCATAAATAAATAAATCTTAAAAAATCCCAAAAGGATAACAGTGAATGGGAGAAAATATTTGCATATACATTCAACTAGGGGCTAATATCCTTCATCTATAAATATCTCATACAGGGCCTCCCCGGTGGTGCAGCGGTAGAGCCCTGGGTTGCGAAGCTGCCCGCGGCCTCTGCGGCGCTGGTTCAATCCCCGGCTGCTCCCCGACCACCGGAGGAGGGTCCCACATGGCGCGCAGACCTCTCCTGCCGCCCGCTGCTCCCCTCAGCAGTGTACTTCGGTCCTTCTGCCTGCTCTACTCCCTGCTCTGGCTCTGGTGAATTCTCTCACCCTCCTGCGCTTCTGACTGTACCCAGTGCATGTATAAACAAAACAAACAAATAAATAAATAAATAAAACATGCCTCTATTAAAAAAAAAAAAATATCTCATACAACTCAACAAAAGAAAACAAGAAAAAGAAAACAAAATGTAGCAGAAATGCTTAATAGAGACTTCTCCAAAGAAGATACACAGATGGCCAACATACAGGGAATTGCAAGGGCACAGTGAGATATTACCATACAACCGTGAGAATGGCTTCTATCAAAAAGACCAGAAAAGCCTTCCCGGTGGCCCAGTGGGTTGAGCACAGTGCTGTGAAGCTGTCTGCAGCCTCTGCAGCGCGGTTTGATTCCCAGCCGGCCAAGGAAATTCCCACATGGGTGCCAGACCTCTCCTGTCTTGCCCGCTGCTCCCCTCAGCAGTGTATTTCAGTCAGTCTGCCTGCTCTGTCTCTGGTGAATCCTCTCACCCTCCTGCACCTCTGGCCTATACCCCAGCTATTGTATAAATAAAAAATAAATCTTAAAAAAAAAAAAAAAGACCAGGAAAAAACAAGTGCTGGCAAGGCTGTGGAGAAAAAGGAACCCTCTTACACTGCTGGTGGGAATGTAGACAACATTTTTACTTTTTTGTTATTATTTGTTTTTAGTATTATCTATAAATACAAGTATATCCTATGTATTTATAAGGCAGAAGCTCTGGATATTTAACATACATATTTAGACAATTTAATGAATTTATAAGGACTTTAACTTGTGTTAGTACCCTGTTTATAAATCAATGCATTTGTTGTCACTCAATGAATAATATGACTTGAAGGATAAAGTTATTTTTTAAATTATTGGCTTTTATGTTTATTTTATTGTATTCAACCTGTCAACTCCAAATATGCTCACTGATGATTGAAATGCCTGAATGCTGTTTTGTTTTCCTGGCTATTACCTAACACTCCTTTAAGCAGAGCTCTGGAATCAATTTCACCATTGCTCTCCATAAAACCAGTCAACTATAGTTCCTCAGGGATCATTATTCAATACCCGGTGATAGGTAATTGCAGAGGTACCCAAAAGCATGAGGTCACAGAGTCCATGTTTTTAGGAAGCTTCTGCCTGCTGTTAGAGTTTATAGATGAGAGCCTGAAACTAACCATGTCAGGTGGTACACAGAAAGTTCTAGTAGTCATGTGGCTTAGAACAATGGAAGGAGGCAGAAAAAAACAAAGGTAGAAATATATGTTTGGGCCAGATAATCTTCATAATTCTTTTGCTTTGAATTAGAGAATATTTTCCCCATTGGCTTAATTTTAGTTTTTCATGAATCTGAGAAATGACAACAAAAGTTCCTTGGATTTCTTTTTAGGTTTGTTTCATATTCCAGGAATGTCTCCCCTTCATCTCCTTGGATGTAGGTGACCAGCCTGGGTGAAGAAAATCCACTTGAGTTTTTATTGAAATTTGACTGCTAAGAAGAATGATTTCCAGTTTCTATTTGTCAGGTGGAGAGTCAAGAAGAACAAGTCCTCTTTTTTCCATAGAAGGTAAGGCTTGCTACTATCTCCATTTATGATGATGATTTTTGTATATAGTACATTCATTGTCCTTAATTCAGGAAAATTTTCATCTATCCAAATGCCACATTTTTAAATACTACAAAATTCTTTCCCTTTGTTTGGTTCTATTTTCTCTAAATTATAGCCTCATTATCCCTATGAGAAAATACAAGTTGTAGGCAGCATGAAAATCAGGACCCAAATAATTTGGTTTAAATATTTTAAATGTATTAAATTCAATTAACTAAGGAACATGGGGATTCTCAATTGTGAATATATTGTGATTAAAATCTACCTTATCCTTGCTCATCTTTATTGTTAAAGGTAATTTAAAAGTGAAAATGCAGTGTTTAGATTTTTCTATTCATATTGACTTCTTTCATTTGTTTGTGATTATCTTTCTTGGGGGGTATGATATCTATTTTAGGATTAGAATTATTTTAAAGCTGATACTGGGCACTAGAGAACATCTAGTCTAACCACTTCATTTGGTAAATGAAGAAATCAGAGGCCAGAGATATTATGGAACTGGTGGAGACCACACATAAAATTAGTGGACATTCATGGGCATGTCAGACCAAATCCTTGTATAAATGCATAAAACAACTAATATTAATATGAATTGATCTAATCCTGCCTTTACAAACTGGACCTCCAGGATCTTTCGGACATTGTGGATGTACAATAATATAATTTGAAGCCCCCAGAGCTGTCGGTCTTGTATAAACTGTCCCTGGAAAAGTCCAGGTATGTCACTATAACTAGTAGAAACAAAATTTTCAGGTGATTAATTTGATAATATTTCAATTTTTTTCTGAGTTTTTAATCTGGTTTATTTTGAAAGTCATGGCTAACTATATATGATCTTGTCATATGCCATCCATTGTCTATGTTGAATTGCCTTTTTTCAGATTTATTTATTTATGCATAGAAGAACTGGAGTGTAGGCTAGAGGTGTAGGGGGTGAGATGATTCACCAGAGACAGAGTGGGGAGGAGAACAGGCAGATATACTGAGGGGATCTTTATCTATATGCTGAGGGGATCTTTATTCATACATCTACAGTAACCTATGGAGGTTATTTAAAAGAAGAAGCAGTAAAATCTTGCCTTGTCAATCAGAAAGGAAAGAATAGAGACGTTTGTCTTTCAGAGAAGGTTTTATGTAATATCTTCTGAAAGTAGAGGGCTAATTTAGTTTAACTCAAAGACCTCATTCAAGTACTTTAATCTCTCATAGAATCATTAAATACAATACATAGTCAAAACAGTAATCTATAAACTTACTTGTCAACATATTCAACTAGATCTGTAGAATTCTTGGTTGACATTTTGACTGGAGATAATCTTACCTAAAACAAAGGTCATGAATTTAAAATATATCATCAGCTACCACACACAGGGAAAACTTATCTACCTATCCTTATATAAATGTTTTAAGTAAAATAAAAATGCAGACACATACACACACTATATATACACACACACATACATACATACATACATACATGTATATGTATAGTATAGATCACAGACTATCAGCCCAGTTAATCTTGCACTTGTCCCATTTGTACAGCTAGAGACTAAAACAAAAATCAAGTTCAGGGAAGATACTAAAGAAGTGCAGTTCATAGAGTTATTATTATTTATTTATTATTATAGAAAGGCCAAAGCCATAGATTATTCTTAGATAATTTTAAATGAACTATCTAGTGATTATTGACCAAGTTACTGAAGAAGTCCTCACAGAATGAATTATTTCTGATGTACTGAATTCTGAGGGGAATCAGCTAATTTTCAAAGATAAAGTCACAAACTAGAAAACTAGTTTATCCAGGTAATTTTGGTTTCTAAGAAGCCTAGATGTTAGATTATTGTAGTCAATGAGAAATAAAAGCACAGAGCACAGTTATGTACAAAACTTAACAGTATTAAAGATAGCTGGTGATTTAAGCACAACTAATTCAATAAATTGGCCCTACTAGAAATTTCTATTTGCCTGAAAGTTCATAATTTTGTAGTGTTTCTAGGAGGAAAGAGGATACCAAGTGTACTCACTGTTTCACAAATGCTGAAACTTTTGAACTTTAATTTTTTTTATTTTTAAGTTTAAACACATCATACAGACTTATCCTCATTTTAATAGCCTGTCACTGAAGTGGATTCAATGGGAAGTGTAAGTTTTGAAGTTAAAACAAAACACATTCCTAGTATATTTTTTCTTGCTTTATATTACTGTATACTATAACACTGGGCAGACCATGTTAAGACCCATATACAGAATTCATGCCTTTTGTAAATACCTTAATTTATTTTTAAAGATTTATTTATTTATACAAGAACCAGGGTATAGGCCAGATGCGCGGGAGGGTAAGAGGATTCACCAGAGACAGACCGGGGAATAGAACAGGCAGACTGACAAAATACACTGCTGAGGGGAGCAGCAGGTGAGACAGGAGAGGTCTGCAGTGCCATGTGGGACCTTCGCCGCCTGGCCGGGATTGAACCTGTGCTGCAGAGGCTGGGGACAGCTTCACAGTGCTGCGCTCAACTGCCTGCACCACCAGGGAGGCCCTAAATACCTTAATTCTTAACTTAAGGCCTAAGAAGCTTAGCTGGAATGCTCTCTCTGCCAATAAAACTTAAAATTAAAAACAAAGTCCATTATTAAAAAAAAAAGAAGTCCATTATCAGGGAAACTAATAAGGAGCATCTGACAATAGTGAGACTATCTTGACCCAGCCCACTCGGTGGTGGAGAACAGGCTAGTGGATGCTCAAGATGGAGCTGGTGAACCTCCATGACAGTGCTTTAGAACCTTCCCAATCCTCTGTTGTTGATGGGCTCTGCAGTGGGTCTAATACTTGTTTTTTTAAAAGATTTATTTATTTTTATACAAGAATTGGGGTACAGGTCAGAGATGTGGGGGTGAGGGGTGAGAGGACACCCAAAGACAGAGCAGGGAATAGAACAAGCAGACAGACCAAAGTACACTGCTGAGGGGAGCAGCGGGTGAGACTAGAGGTCTGTCCTGCCATGTGGGTTTCTCCCTGGCCAGCTGGAATTTCAATTCGTGCTGCAGTGGCTGCGGATTGCTTCATAGGTTGCGTCTTAACCCCTGCGCCACCAGGATGGCCAGGGTCTAATACTTTTACGCCCGGTTCTTCTCCTAGACAGTGGATACACTGGGCCACAGGGTGCCCAGGTGTCCACATTATGAAATCATTTCAACTCCCCAGGGAACTTGACTGGCTTGCTTTGTCTTTCACTCCAGTTTCTGCCTGGAACATTACTGAAGTTTGAGCTCCTCATCTATTTAATGCCTGCTCTTTCATTCTCATCTTTCCCTGGCCACCCTCTGACCTCTGGGAGTCTGTTTGTTGTATTTCCTCAATAACTACCTGCACAGCTCTTTGTAAATACTTGTGAAATGAATTTTCCATCCAAGAATTACTGGGTTATTGTATTCCTTTTTCCCTTCTGGAGTAAAACTATTGGAGGGGTCTATATATCTATATCTTTATATAATTGTTATATATATCTTTATATATTTACATAGATATAAACATAAAAATCTCCAATTTATAGATACAAGCTTTATTTTATGAATTTATTAATTGGAAGACTATAAATAACGTCCCCTTAAAACACACCTGCAAATCACATACTTTTCAAGTAGCAAATGCTAAACTTAATGATGGAATTTGGAAAAATATAGAAAAGTAAGAGACAGAGGAAAAAAAGTCCCCACACATTGTGCTACTTTGATCAAATCTGTTAACATTATGGGCCATTAATTTCCTCTTTTCTCTAGGCAGTTTTTTTTTCTATATCTAAGACAGTATTTGAAGTTTCATGTTATTGTTAATTGAATATTGGAATCAGTTCTGTTTCGTTCCTCTACCTACTGTTCAAAATGAAATTATATCAAAATTGTCTCAAAGTGATACAGTTTGGAGGTTATTGTGGAACTTTTTCACCATGATGTGATTGCATTCTTCCAACAACCCTGTAAGGTGGGAACTGCTACTCTTACCTATGGATAACATTTGTTAACTTAAGTCACTGAAATCCTCTTTTATTTCAGAAAGAATTTAAGATGTTTATTTTTATAGGTGAGGGATCTGAAGGTCAGCGAAGTAGTGGACTTGCTCCAGATCATATAGATGATAACACTCATAACTATCGACGGACTCCTTCCTACTTGCTAAGTCCTTTTACCTTAGAGGCTCATTCAAACACCACATCTTTTTTTATGATAGAACTAATTAGCCCATTTTACAGAAGAGAATACAGAGAAATTAAGTAATTGGCCAAAGTCACACAGTGAGTGTGTTCTAGAGCCAACAGAAATCAGGACCTAATATTGGACCGGCTTTCCAGCATTCTTTCCAGCACAAGAGACCTGTGTCTGCTGGCCAGGTGTTATGAGAATTCCAAAGCAAAGTTTAAAATAATGGCTTATTTGAGAATGATTTTTAATTAATAGGAAAATTTAACAGCTACATTCTATTTAGTTATATTCTTTTTCAATGTTCTAAAGTCTATACTTTGAATTTATCATAGTTCCTTTTGAATCTTGATAAAAATAAAGGATTTTTTGGTTCAATTTTTGGCCTCACATATTAAAATTTAGTCCAAAACCTATCACAAATTGAGACCCTTTTCCTTTTCAGCTTGTGCTGTCACATTGTCAAAGCAGAACACACAGGAAATGTGGGAGAATGAAAAGAAAAACAAAGCCTCCAGGACTCCTTGAACACTCTAAGCAATACTAAGTTTTAAAGAAACAGCAAAATATTCTATTTTTAATATGAATATCTAGAAGTACTTGCTTTCTTTTCTTGGTCACTGACTGAGCCAGGAGAGGGGCCATCAGGTTTATCTTGCTGCTCCTCCGCGGTGGGAAAGGCACTTTTGTTTACATCGGTATCTAGGCAACCAGAATGCTGAATCAGATCGAACTGTAGCAAGTGAATTTTTGCAGTGGTGGTAATTTTTTTTTTCTAATTGAAAGCAGTTTCTGTTCATATGGCAGAGGTTTTACACTTTGCCTCCTCCATGTTCCCCTTACTCAATTCTCCCCCAGGCCCTCATCACACCTGTAGTTTACTAGAAGGCTTATCATAAAAGGACTTTCATAAGACATTGAGAGAACTTTGTTGAGATGCAATCATTTAGATCAAACCACTCTGAAATAACAGGGAATAACTTCTCCTCCTATTGTGCCCAAGTCAGCCAAGAGTCTTCTTCAGGATTTATTACTGTGCTTATATGTAGTAGCATAATAAATAATAAGACGTATAATTGGTAAGAAGTATAAGTAAAAGAGAAAAGCATGAGAAATTTAGAAACCTGAAATAATCTATGAAATAAATACCTGAACTCATCATGCTTGATTTGATTTCCTGGTCTTATTTTTGTCGATTTGATTTTTTGGAAAGGATACAGAGATTTTTTTTTTTCTCTCAGAAAGCATAAGTACTAAGGAAACTTGGTTGCATTCTGACTAAAGTCTTTGTATTTCTGGGGCCTCTTCCCAAGGTGGCTCAGAGCATTGTGACTGCAGGAAGGATCTGTGATGTCAAAGGGGTTGATAGTCGCTCTTCAATTCCCAAGCCTTGGCCACTGAGGAGTTTCAAGGGTTTTCCTTAAAACTCATTGTTATTAAGAACACTAAGTCCTTCACTTCTTTGTATCACTGGGTGGGAAGAGGTTATTTTTAATCCAGTGTTCTACACCTTTCCTTAACTTCACCTTCACTATCGGTTTCCAGCAAATCCGGGAAGAAAATGACAGGCGGTTTCCCAAATCTTCCTCCTAGCAGGCAGGTTAAAGAAGTTAATAACTTTCCTAGGCCACTAGGGGGAGTATGACAATGACTTCAGCAATAATTTCAGGTGAGGAGAGTCAGGGCTTTAAATAAATTGAAATAAATAAATTGAAATATTGAAATCAGGCCATATAAAAGAAATTTTGTTGAGTTATTTGTCCAAAAAAGATGTGGATTGTTCCAACTCTGAAACATTTGCACAAATCTTAAAATTGGAATTTGCATATTTTGCTATTACCACTTGGCCCTTATATACACAAGAGTTATTATTGATTGAGTTACTTTTTAAATAATTGCCTGTCTCAGGACATCCAATGTTCAGGATGCTGAATAATAAAATTAAATCTCTCAGAAAAACACCAGCCGTGATTTTTATTTCCATGGTGTCTTCTAGTGCAAATCTAAGCCCCCTTTAAATTAGAAATACAGTATTTCACAGCTTGCAAGAGATCCAGAGGGTCATTATACCATAATTTTATCAAAGGTCAAGGGTCAGTCACATGCCAGTGACTGAAAATGGGTGACTATGGATACAGAGACAGTGGGCCTGAATTGCTGTTTGCTTTGGGGGAAGTTGCCTCACCTCTTCAAGCCTCAGTTTTCTTCTCTGTAAAGTGAGCTAGTAATATTGACCTCATGAGGTGGTTGAGAGGATTAAATGCAATAATACATTTAAAGTGCTCAGCTGAGTGCCAGGCCAGGAATCCACTAAGACAGAGCTATTATTAGTGATCATTTCACAAGATGGCAATTATCCAAGAATAGATACAAGGTTTTTTTTTTTTTTTTAAATATTAAATTTTATTTTTATATTCCCCCATACAATTGCAAACGCCCCATTCTGACCCCAATCCTTCCCCTCCCGCCCCCCACCCCCCAAAAAGTGTCTCTGGTTCATAGTTTTTTGTTGATTTTGATTTTCACTTTCTTATATTCATTTTCCTGGTCCCTTATTTAAGTTTTCTAGATTCCTGCTATGAGTGAGACCATCCGGTATTTTTCTTTTCTTTTTGGCTTATTTCGCTGAGCATGATCCCTTCCAGTGCCATCCATGTTGCTGCAAATTGCATGTGTTTTATCTTTTTTGAATGCTGAGTAATATTCCATGGTATATATGTACCACATCTTCTTGATCCAGTCATCTATTTTTGGGCATTTGGGTTGTTTCCAAAGCTTAGCTATTGTAAACAGTGCTGCTATAAACATAGGAGTGCAGGTGCTCTTTGGAATTGATGTTTCTGTGTCCTTTGGGTAAATACCTAGGAGTGGAATTGCTGGATCATATGGAAGCTCTATGTTTAGTAGGTCCAGAAATCTCCACACAGCTCTCCATAGTGGTTGGACCAGTTTGCACTCCCACCAACAGTGCACAAGAGTTCCTTTTTCTCCACATCCTCGCCAACATTTGTTGTTGCTAGTTTTTTTAATATGTGCCATTCTCACTGGTGTGAGATGGTATCTCATGGTAGTTTTGATTTGCATTTCCCTGATTACAAGTGATGTTGAACATTTTTTCATATGTCTGTTGGCCATTTGCATTTCCTCTTCAGAGAAGTTTCTTTTTAGCTCTTCTGCCCATTTTTTGACTGGATTATTTTCTTTGTTGTTGCTGAGTCTCATCAGCTCTTTGCAGATTTTTGTGATCAGTCCTTTATCATTAGTGTTGTGTGCAAAAATGTTCTCCCAGTTGGTGGGGTTTCTCTTTGTTTTTGTTATTGTCTCTTTTGCTGTGCAGAAGCTCTTTAATTTGATGTAGTCCCAGCTGTTTATCTTTCTCTTCACTATCACTGCTTTGGGTGATGTGTCTGTAAAGATGTCTTTGATGTGCAAATCCCGTAGTGTTTCGCCTATATTTCCTTCTATGTATTTTATGGTTTCAGGTCTTATGTCTAGTTCTTTAATCCATTTTGAGTTGATTTTTGTGTATGGTGTGAGGTAGTGGTCAAGCTTCATTCTTTTGCATGTAGCGACCCAGTTTTCCCAGCACCATTTATTGAACAAACTTTCTTTGCTCCAATGCATATTCTTTGCTCCTTTGTCAAAGATTAGTTGACCATAAATCTGTGGGTTTATTTCTGGATTTTCTATTCGATTCCATTGGTCTGTATGTCTGTTCTTGTTCCAATACCATGCAGTTTTGATGATTATGGCTTTGTGGTATAGTTTGAAGTCTGGGAGTGTGATGCCTCCATTTCCTTCTTTTTTTTTCAGTAGAGCTTTGGCTATTCGGGGTTTTTGGTGATTCCATATGAATTTCATCAATAATTGTTCTATTTCTTTGAAGAATGCCATTGAGATTTTGATTGGAATAGCATTGAATCTGTATATTGCTTTTGGTAGGATGGCCATTTTAATAATGTTTAAGGAATAGATACAAGGTTTGTGTGAGAAAGGGAAGCTGAATTTGCCCTTGCTAAGCAACTTTTTGAGACTCTCCTTAAATTCAGCTTCTAACTTATAGGATTGCCTGAAAAAAAAAAATGGACCCAATAAAATGAGAGTCTTTTTTTTTTTTTTTTGTGCTTTTAATGGCTGCTTGGTTTCTAACAGAACAGTGTACATTGAATTCCTGCTTGCTGGAATGTGTGTGTAAAAATCTTTCCAAAAAGGGCCTCCCCAGTGGCACAGTGGTTGAGCGCTGGGTTGCGAAGCTGCCCGCAGCCTCTACGGCACAGGTTCGATCCCCGGCTGCTCCCCGGCCACCAGAGGAGGGTCCCACATGGCGCGCAGACCTCTGCTGCCGCCCACTGCTCCCCTCAGCAGTGTACTTCGGTCCTTCTGCCTGCTCTGCTCCCCACTCTGGCTCTGGTGAATTCTCTCACCCTCCTGTGCTTCTGACTGTACCCAGTTCTTGTATAAATAAATAATAAATAAATAAATCTTAAAAAAAAAAAATTAAAAAAATCTTTCCAAAAAGTCAGTGATCTTTAAGATCATTCCAGGGCTATCAAGAATGTAACCTAAAGCACAGAAACAAAAAATGATAAATTTTACCTTAAAAATCAACTTTATATTTTCTGATATTATTTAAAATATAGGCATAAAGGAATAGTCATGAGGTGGTATTCAGAAAGGATGGATAGTTATTGTTGAGAGTCTGTCAAGAGGGAACTGCTGTGGGGGGTGTGTGAGCTTCACAACCTAGGGCATCCCATTCATACAATAGCACCATAGAGTTTCATATTTGTTATCACAATTTTCAGACATATGTCAAGAAAACATCTTATTCTTTTTTTTATTATAAATTTTATTTTTATATTCCCCATACAATTGCGACCCCCTTATTTTGACCCCAATCCCTCCCCTCCCTGCCCCCTACCCCCCATAGAGTGTCTCTGGTTCATAGTTGTTTGTTGATTTTGATTTTTACTTTCTTATAGTTATTCTTTTTCCTGGTCCCTTATTTAAGTTTTCTAGATTCCTGCTATGAGTGAGACCAGAAAACATCTTATTCTAAAAAGGTGAGTAGCACCTCCTTGGTGATGCAGCAGGTTGAGCACAGCACCGTGAGGCTGTTAGCAGCCTCTGCAGTGCCAGTTTGATCCCGGCTGGCCCGGGAGATACCAAGATGGTGCAGCAGACCCCTCCTGTCTTGCCCACTGCTCCCTTAAGCAGTGTTTTCAGTTGTCTACCTGTTCTGCTCCCCGCTCTGTCTCTGGTGAATCCCCTCACCCTCCTGTGCCTCTGGCTTGTACCCCAGCTCTTGTATAAAATAAATAAATCTTTAAAAAATAATAAAAATAAAAAAGGGAGTATATCAGGACAGTTTTCTGACAGCAGTACAGGACTTTGAAGAAGGGATGCCTATTTCAAACTCACGCAGAGCATGTGTGGGTCAGCGGTCGTGTGGGGCCTTGGATGCGGCCCAAGTGCTATGTCCTCGCTAAGCCACAGCAGACAGTAGTTCTTGGCAGAGTTTCTCTCCCTCAAGGTCCTTTACCTTTCTGTGATCTTGCATCTGTTGTCCTGAATGTCCTTAGGTTATCTTTTCTGGAAAGATCCCTTTAGGACCTGGGGACCCCATCGAACCTTATACCCTTCCTTATACTGTTCTAACTTTACCTGCTCCCCACTGCGAGGAATGTCTGCTGTGTTTAACTTTTAACATTTAGAAGATCTTTCTCTTGTTTCATCTCATGATTCTTGTGAGGAAGGCAGTGCAGGGGTGAATATCCTGATTTTACAAACAAAAACATAAGCAGGTTCAGGGACCTTACACGACTCATATGATGGTGAATCTCTGAACCCTCTGACCCAGTCTTCTGGCCCTCCCTTCTGGGATGCATCACACTGGATTCTGCTAAGGTGTAAATGTTTGTCTTCCATTCTAAAAGGTGCTCACTTCTAAGTGGGTCCTTAATGCGCCTTGGCAATTCTATTTCATTTCCTTAGTCCATTCCTCTCCTTTTCTAGATAACTCTCCTACCTTATCCTCTGACCTCAAACTGCCATCACCTCCTTTCTCACCCTCATGCTCATCTGGTGGCCCTTTCTTTTTTTTAAGATTTATTTTATTTATTGCATAAAAGAACTGGGGAGCAGGTCAGAGATGCAAGGGGTGAGAGGGTTCACCAAAGACAGAGTGGAGAGCAGAGCAGGCAGATCTACTGAAATACACTGCTGAGGGGAACAGCAGGGGAGACAGGAGAGGTCTGCTGCGTCATGTAAGTCAGCTCCCTCGCAGGGGATTGAACTTAGGCCATAGTGGTGATAGCGCTGAGACTTCATCCCTAGGTCACGAGCGAGGCCCACCCCTGCCTTTCTATTCACCAAGAAAATAGAAGTCATGCGATGGTAATTTTGATGAGCCCACCCCTGCGTCTATAGATCTGTGTGCAATTGTGTCTGCAAATTCTGTCTCCTGTTTCAGTGGCAGAACCACCTGTGGTTCTGGAACAGGCCCAGCCCCCAGCTCTCCTTAGATGTCATCCCATTTCACCTAGTCACCCTTTTCCCTCTTTACTAGATCATTCCTATTGCCATGCAAACATTCTTTACTTTTCTTCTACCCACTTAAAACACTAAATAACCTTGTTTTGTTCCTAAGTACCCTTCAAGCTACCACTCATGTTTACACTTTTCTGCACAAGAAAACTCCTGGAAAGTGTTGTATATATTTTGCTCTTTCAACTTCTCTCTTTATTATTGTTTGAATTGTGCGTCTCTCCCCTCCACCCCCATTTATATCCTGACTTTCTAATCCAAATATGATTATATTCGGAGATAGGGTCTTTAGGAGGTTGAGGTTCTAATCTGATAGGACTGGTGGCCTCATATCTTATAAGAAGAGAAAAGGATTCTCTGGATGTTTCAATCTCTGTTCTCTCTCTCTCTCTCTCTCTCTCTCTCTCTCTCTCTCTCTCTCACACACACACACACACACACACACACACACACACACACACACACTGAGGAGAGTGTGAGGGCATAGTGAGAAGGCAGCTGTCTGCAAACCAGAAAAAGGACGCTCTCTCCCCAGGATCCAAATCTTGGACTTGCCATCCTCTACTGTGACAAATAAATTTCTGTTCTTTAAGCTGCACTGACTACAGAATTTTGTTATCGCAACCTGAGCAGACTATCGACTTTCTCAAATCATTACAATCAGACTTTCTATCTCTTGCAGCTTCCACTAAAATTGTTTTCCATTAAAACCCCTGTCAAGGTCCCCTGTGGCTAAATCCAGTGGTCCATTCCCAATTCTCTTACTTGCTCCATCAACAGCGTTTAGCATATTTGAAAGCTGTCTTCTACTTAAAGCTCATTGTTTACTTTGCTATTCCTTTTCATGGGTTTTTCTTTCATCTGCCTAATCTTTGAGAAGGTGATCAGCCATCTCAGCATCTCAGTTTGCTTAAAATTTTCCCGAAAGTTCTGTGTCCTGGCAACTCTCAGCCTTGGGCAAACCCAAAGCTGGTCACCCTATCTCTGAGTGTTTTAGTGCCCTTGGACTTCTCCACTCACTGTCTTGATCATCTCCCCCAATATCATGGTGATAATCTGGTGGTCTCCTAAATCCCCTCTCCCCAAATTCAGTTCTCCTATTGCCTTCCCTATTACAGTGAAATGACAACAGATCTTTATAGTGGCTCAATTCTTAAACCTTGAAATTCTCCTCTTTTTTCTTTTTCTTTCATATACTACCTGTTCACTTCTCTTTCTTGTTATTTCCACAATGGCTCTCTTCTTACCATCACTTCTGCTGTCATAGCAACCCTAACTACCATTATTTCTCCCTCGAATTATTGCATTGTCTCTCTAAAACCAATCTCTCTTCCACCAAAGTTGCCCCCATTCATCAATTTTTCTTTATGAAATAATCAATGCTGTTGTCAGGGATAACATTGACCATGAAATTCATCTGCTCAAATTTCTTTAATAATTTTCCATCTTATAAAGGAGAAAAAGTTTCTAACATCTATGAAAACCTTCTGAGACCTGTATGATAGAATCTTAGCAAAGACTTCCTCTCTTTTGTCTCTTTCCCTTGTTCACTCTGTTTCAGTTATATTGGCCAATTTGGTCCTCCTTGCACACACTGGCATCCTCCTGCCCGAGGGCCTGTGATCTTGCTGTTGCCTCTACTTAGAAGCTCTTACCCTGGAGCTTCTCTTTGCTGTCATTGCTCCATTTAAATGTCACGTTTGGGCCTCCCCTGTTGGCACAGCGGGTTGAGCACCATGCTGTAAAGCTGTCCGCAACCTCTGCAGCATGGGTTCGATTCCCAGCCAGCCAGGGAGAAACTCACATGGCGTGGCAGACCTCTCCTGTCTCACCCGCTGCTCCCCTCAGCAGTGTCTTTGGTCCTTCTGCCTGTTCTGCTCCCTGCTCTGTCTCTGGTGAATTCTCTCACCCTCCCATGCCTTTGACTGTACCCCAGTTCTTGTATAAATAAATCTTTAAAAAAAATTAAAAAAAAAATGTCCCTTTCTCAGAAAGACCTTCTCTGAGTATTTAAAATTATACCTTGCTTTTTCACACACATACTTTTTATCACTATTTCCTGTTGTATTTCTCCCTTAGTAATTATCTAACCACTATGTATTTTACCTACATTTTACCTTTCTTATTCCCCTGCTAGAATCTAAGCTCCAAAAGGGCAAGGGTTTTCATGTGTCCCTCCATTGCTCTGTCCCAATACTTAGTGTCTGGCATATGGTAAGTGCTTATTAAGCATTTTGTTAAAAAAATGAAAAAAGGAATTCCATAAAGGTATGCAGACAAAATTCTACAAGGGAGTTCAGAAGTATGGGTGACTTCTCTCTGGGGTTGGGAGTAGTGAATTGCGGAAGAGTTGGCATTTCACCTGATCCTGGAAAAAAGCAGACTGGAGGTCCCTAAGGTCTGAGTAGCACTCAGGGTGGACTGACTCTTCCCTTTCCTGTCATAACAGCCCTAAGGACACTTCCAGGGGCTCTTATGGTGTAGGGCCCCCTGCTGACACATGGAGAGAAGAAATACCTCTTTCTCTACCACCAAACTTGTCTTATCCTTTTCTCTTCCTGACATTCAGGAAGGCAGGACCTAAGAAATTCAGTATGGACTTTACACCTAACAAGAGGCAGTGCCTTAAACAAGGGATATAAAACGATTCTTAAACTGTAGATTACTAAACTGCACCCTAACAAGTTTCTAAACAAGCACATTTTGATTCAGTGATCCAAGGACCATGCACTGAACAATTCAAAGGCTTTTCTAAAAATGGTCTTTTAGAACATAATTTTGGTCAGGTAGCCTCCCTGATCCTCTTCAAATTGCTACTCTCATCCTCAAGTGATAATAATCTATCGGTTCATCGTCCACCTGCCCATCATCCATCCATCCATCATCTTAGATTCCTTGTTTATGTGTATATTTTCTATACGCTAGTGGTGCTGGAGCTTTCTCCTTTTAAAACAACTTCCTCAGATCCTAATCATCACATGCACCTCCCTCAAAGCCAAACCACATTGCCAACTGGCAATTTGCTGTATTCTTACCTTGTGTTTACACCTGGCTGCTCCTCCTTCCAACTGACAGCTAGGTTTTCTTTTTCCATTCTCTGGTTCCTGTTAACACTCTATCTCCCCCACTTCTGAACAAACAGCTTCTCCCCAGACACCTAATTGTATAGCCAAGCTGCCATGGTGAATTCCCACCTCCCTTAGCTATGTTTCCTGCCTCCAGCTCTCACTACCCTTTATCTTGCTTTGGCTAACATCAGCAAATGAAATGACTGACTGAATTAAGAAGTGCAGTTCATTGAAATATAGTAACTTTGATCATTTACAATGAATGAAATGCCAAGGAAAAAAATACACTCTGGGGAAGTGTACACTCTCTGTGTACAGCTCATCATATGAATTCACATGTGTGGAATCCAAAACAAATAATACACAACAGCTAAAAAGACTCACAAAATCCCACAAGGCAAATAATGCAATTACCAAAGGCAGGTAAGCTAATAATTCAAAAAACAATGACAATTTGTGTGGCAATTTATTATGTTGTCATCAGATACAGGGACCATTGGTTTTTGTGGTGGCAATAAAAGCTTTTGCTCATTAAATTAGTTTAGAGAATCTCTATAGTACTAGAAGCAGGAATATTTATTCTAGCTATCCTATTCCAAGAGTTATTTGTCTTGGGTCTCTGCAAAAAGCCTTTTTGCTGTGGGCCAGTTTCTTGCTCTGACCTTGTGGATCTAACAGTCTGTTCAAAAAGCTCTGGATTTGACATCCCTGAGAGTGTCAGCACTACAGGACCCACTGCTGCTGGACAGTCATCCCACTGGCTTCTCGAAAGATCTCGAGGGGCCTATTTTTGTTGTGTAGCAAGACCGTTGTCCCCACCCAGGAAAATAAACATGAGCACAAGTGCTTCAAGGTGAACAGAAATATTGATTTGAGAAGCATAGAAGTGGATTCTAATCCCAAAATCAATGAATGTATTTTTGACCCTAGACACCCGCACATTTAGCCAAATGCCTCTAGGATGGAATTTAATATTGTATGTGTTTGCATCATCAATAGAAAAAGTAATGAAACCCCAAAAGAGAGTTTTCTTTTGCTCTGGGAATGCCTCTATGTCCCTCCATTAAAATAGATGAGCTTCTGTTTGTACCAAACTTCTCCCGAATAACCCTTTTGGGAACGTTTATTCAATGTGGGATATATATCCTTAGGGCCATGATGACTAACCTGGTAAGAGTTCATGCTTCTTCCTTTTGCCTTCTCTAGCATGGTTCATCTTTTAAAAATTAAACTTAAAATTCTGTCCCGTGCATTCTCTCCCCTAGAAATTTATGATCTGTACTTCAGAAGTATAGAAATAGTTATACCAGGCTGCAAAGTAAGGAGATATGAAAAAGTCAAACATTTACTGAATGCCTACTTTGTGCTAGACACTATGTGCATGTATTTATATATTTATAGTTCCATTAATTTTCACAACAATGTAATAAGTATTTTACCCCACTTCACAGTTACAAATTGAGGAACTTTTTCAAGGTTATATAGCCACATGTCTCTGTTTTTTCTACCTTACCAAGATATTTATCTTCAAAGTCTCTATTTACCTCTATGCTTTTCTGTCTCTTCTTTTTGGCAATGCTTCTACCCTTTGCCAGCACCTTGTATTTTAGATACTCGAGTTCTCTACTGAATGCATTCAATTATTCATTCAGTCATTAATTTTGTCAGTCACACAAGCATTCAAACATTTATTGGTTACCTTGTAAGAACTTTTCTAGACACTGGACGTATAACAATGGACAATATATGGAAAACATCTCTGTCCTCACTGACTTTCTAAAAGGGAACGTGCCATAAAAATGTGGGTGTTCAAGATGAAGCATGGTGAGTGCAACTGTGGAGGAAAGCCATAGTTCCAGGGAATCCCAGAGGGAGAACATGTGGTCAACAGGGAAAGAGAAAAGGGAGAAGTTTCCTTGAGGAGGTGACACCAAAGAGGAGTCCTGTGGCCCTGTGTGAATTACCCCTCTAGAGTGGATGAGGAATGTTTCTGTTCAGTGTGACAGAGATGAGGTTGACAGGTAAATAGATGGGCTCTGTATCTTCATTAGCATACTAAGGAGTTTGGGATTTATCCTGCTTGATGAGCTGAGTGGTCAAGTAGTATTTATAGTCCTTAGTCTTGTGGATATGCTCACATGTTAGAACAAAGCCAGAAAAGAGGCTGGGGAAATTAAAGTCAAATGCATAAATTCTGCTTCTATGAAGGAACTTTTCTTTTTAACTTAAGATGCTAAGTCAATAATGTAAAAATCCGATAATTTTTAGTTCTTGTGGAAACTATTGTAAAATTGTTTCTTGTGTCTAAGGTTGTCATAGCATAACAAACTGTTTCAACTATGTGAAAACTTGTGATACCACGTTATTGCTAAAATGTTTCAGAGTATTGTGTTACAGGATTTTTATTAATTACACAGTGTTTTTACTTTTGGAACATAAAAATGTATCCATGTAAATTGATAAACTCTATCCAAAGCAAAATAAACAAAAAATAACCTTTGAAAAATTATCTTGTAAAAACTGGGGAGTCTTTGTAATTATTTTATATTTTAAATATTATATTCAATATCCATTTTCATTCACATATATGTGATTTTATTGAAATGCATAAATGTAATATATTTTAAAATACCATAAAGGATTAATATCCTGAATATGTAAAGACATACCAAAGTACACAGGAAGATATGCTTATATTATCATCCCAGTGATAGCATCCCCACCAGATCATTTTGATATGTGTTTACCATTTTGTTATGAAAATTACATATTTATGTATGTATTTGAAACCATATTACACATATATATTCTGACTTTCTCATTTAGTTTTACTGATATGCTATATTTTGACATTTCTCTTATTTTTATATAGTTTTTAAATTGTATTTTAATAGTTACATTGTATGGCTACCATAATTTTATTAAACTGCTTTCTTACTTTTGGACATACAGATTATGGTCAAGTTTTTTGGTAATGGAAATAATACTGCAGTAATGTTCACAAAACTCATTTTATGCAAGTCTGATTGTTTTCAAAGGGCAAGAATATTTATGACTCTTAATACACACTGTGATATTTATTGCCTTAAAATTATATTTTTGCAAAAAAAAATTGAAAATGGGTAACAAGAGATAAAAATTTATACCCAAGTGTAGAAATTTTACATCTATATTTGAAGGAACTATCCCCAAATACAAATGTGTGCACCATAGTGTAAAATAACCAGAAATTGGTTATTTGTCTTAATTGTCTAATGCTAGGGAAATGTTAAGTAATATTCTGTAATACTTTACTATTTTAAATATTTATTAATAATTATTTGTGATATTGAAATGTATACATTATAATGTTTAGGGGGAACTGGGTTACAAGATGTTTTATACCATTTGATTTTAATTATGTTAAGAAATATTCCAAAAGGAATTTTATCAAAGCTTTAATTTTGGGAAGGTGGAACTATGAATTTTTTTTCCTGCTTTTTAGTTCACCATATTTTTATTAGTTAAGAATTGTTTTTATCTTTAAAAAGGTGACTAATACTCTTTTGCAATCAGATGATTTTCCTACAGATTTCTTTACTAGTATCGGTTTTTGGATACAGTGTCAGGCATATTTTCATTCTTTAATAGTGTGTACCAGTTTTTACGTGTTATTAAGAAGTCGTACTAAAAATCATGAATTTTCTAGGTGCAGGCTGTTTTGAAGTGTGCAGACTGAAAGTGTCTTCTAACTCAAGACTGAAAGTACTCTCACAGGGCCTCCCTGGTGGTGCAAGGGGTTAAGCACCACACTATGAAGCAATTCACAGTCTCTGCAGCAAGAGTTCAATCCCCAGCTGGCCAGGCAGAAACCCACATGTTGAGGCAGACCTCTCCTATCTCACCCGCTGCTCCCCTCAGCAGTGTATTTCAGTCAGTCTGCCTTTTCTGTTCCCCACTCTGTCTCTGGTGGATCCTCTCACCCCAACCCCCTGCATCTCTGGCCTGTACCCCAGCTCTTCATGCATAAATAAATAAATCTTTTAAAAAAAAAGAAAGTTCTCTCACAGATGGCTATGGGGCTAAGACTCAGCAATCCTGGTTGGCTTCCCCACTTCCCCACTTGCCCAGTTCTCCGCATCTCTTACTTAGAAAGCAGTGGCAGGAAAGTTCCTGTCTGATCTATTATTGATCCATGAAGAAGTCAACATAGAAGCACTTTCGGAGCAGAATGTTCGGCTTCAGGCTGAGAAAGCACTTTTTGCTCCAAATCTCCGACTCAATTTCTGTTAGTCAATGATCGCTTTTAGATTTTAGTTTCTTTTCATTTTCCAAGAGGGAAGCTACATTTTTAAGATGATGTGACATAAAACAAGAAATGTTTTGAACAGAATTCAGTAGGAGAATTTTTTGTAAGAATTGAAGTGTTTGTATTTCTTCATTATTTTTTAAAATTCAGTTTCCACATATATCCATACAGACAGGATTTTGCATACATAAATGCACACATTTGTTATCGTATTTTTAAAATGAAGTAGTTTTTCTTTCCATTTTTGTTTCTTCCTTCCCCCTAACCTCTCATCCATGTTAACTACCTACCATGTAGTAGGAAACCTTTATAACTTCAGGATATGTCAAGTAGACATCCCTGAGATAGCCCTCTCAGATTTTTGGCTGTGTGTTATACTTCAAATGTTAGCCAGGTTTGAAAGCTCTGTGGCAAAAACTTCTCATTAGTAATTAGTCTGTGCTAAAACTTTACTCAGAGAAGTGTTATCTGATTTTATGTTAAGAATTGGACATCTAAGTAATGTTACTTCTGTCAGTGAACAGGTTCTTTTTATGATGCCTCAATTTAAAAATGCTCAAATAAAAGTTCTATGAGTTGAAAAATACTTCCTGAAGTGCAAGGGAACTTTCTGTCATGATAGAAATACTTCATATTTTGACTGTGGTGATTATGTAATTGTTTATAGGTGCATAGCATTTGTCAACCCCCACTGACCTTTATGCTAAAAATAGGTGCATTTTATTGTAAGTAAACTATACACAAATAATGTTTAAAAAAATCATTCTGTTCACAAAATCATTCTATTCATTTAAATTTCGGGTATTTAAGAATTTGCTATGAGAACATTATTTTTTAATCATTAAACTCACCCTCTTCCATCTGTGATGGCCTGTGGGTTTCAGATGATTTATTTTATGGGCCTATTTAAGGACTGCAAAGTGATGTACAAACAACAATGACTATACAGGTGACAGAATGCCATACAAGGAAATGTTATCAGTTATTTGCAGATGTGAGATCAGCTCTTTGTTCTTCCACAAACATCTCCCAGGTGGCGGTAAAACATGTAAGGGGAGGAAGTTCTTGATCTGGTGTCATGGAGACAGAGTCTGATTCTTTTTTTTCATATTTCTCTTTTTCTCATTATTGTCAGAGCGATGGGCACTAGTTAATAAAACAAACATCATTATTTTTCAGCAAAGCATCTCTCCTACTTCTTGGTACAGTCTCTCAAAGAAGCTTTTGGGCTTAACTTTATAGTGGTTTTATTCTACTGTTTAATTATGGTAACAAATGATTCTTCAAGGAATGACTTCATAATGCATCTAATTCTAACTGGTTAGAAACAGTGAGATTTAGACTGTGAAATGGACAAAGCACATAATTTCACTTTTCCCACTCTCCAACATTTGGCCTGATATTGGACGTGGTCCTTGAAGTTGTATGTTGTCAGGGAGACCCTGCCTTCCATCTTGGTTTAGGTAAAAAGCAACAGAGCTGGTGTTACTAAATCCTGCAGAGGATCCAGTCACTCTGGCTTTAAAGCAGCAGAAGACAGTAGTGCTCCCTGGGGGAGTTCATGTGGGGCTAGGACACGCAGAAAATGGTGGAAGAATGTGGCAGTGAGCTGGTCTGATGGGGATCTGGCTGAGTTGTGAGGTGATGGTGGGGGTACCCGTGTTAACATGTGACCAGCCCGGGAAAGTACGTTCTCTACCAACATATTTCATCAGTTTTTAATAATTATTTTTATAATATGTTAATGATTATTATAATTTTTAATAATTATTTTATAATTATATTTAACTATTTGCAAATTCATTTAAAAAATGTCAGTTTTGAGAAGCAATGTGGTTGTAATCTAATAGTGGTTGTCTAACACCAAATAAGTTAATTTATGCAAATGGCACTGAGTAAAACTTGACTAATTCGAATTTATTATGTAGAACCTGGGATAGTTTTTCAGGTTGAAGTGAAGTTTTTGTAACTATTTTGGTAACCCTTTATTATTTATTTTTTTTAAAGATTTATTTATTTATGTATACAAGCACTGGGTACACTGGGTACAGTCAGAAGCATGGGTGGGTGAGAGAATTCACCAGAGCAAGAGCAGGGAACAGAACAGGCAGACCAACGAAGTACACTGCTGAGGGGAGCAGCAGGAATGGCAGGAGAGGTCTGCGTGCCATGTGGGACCCTCTCCGGCGGTCAGGGATCGAACCAGTGCTGCAGAGCCTTTGGGCAGCTTCGCAGCCCAGTGCTCAACCGCTGCGCCACCGGGGAGGCCCTATTTTGGTAACCCTTTAAAGAGTTGAAGAGTCTAGATAATAATGCTAATGGTATAAATAAAATGGAAAAGAGATATTGAAGATACTTTGAAGAAATCCAGAAGACTGGATTTATGTATGTCTGGTATATATGTATATATATATTTAAGTATCTTAAAATCTCTTCAGTGAAGTCCTTGGGAATTCTACTGGATAATTTGTTGTTAGTATAGTATTTTATATAATAAATAAAACTGTTTAAGTAATAAAACTATTCAGTATGCAGTTTTACACTTTATTCAAATTGTGAGAAAGAGAACAAATGATATTTATATTAATGCACTTAAAATATGTAATAATATTAGTAAATAATGAAGTCAGTAGAAAGTCATGTAAATTTCTAATGAGAGTTTGTTTTTTTATCACCTCCTCAGATGACACAGCCCAGTGGAAGGACTTGCTCTGCTTGGTAGAAGGAGTGGGGGATAGCGACATTGCCCTTCTTGGGCCCTCAGGCTCCCCAGGGTCCCTCCCTTATCAGATTGGATGTGGTGAGTGCCTCAAAATGGAGCCAGACATTTTGTAAAGGAAAATGCCTCTTTTATCCAATGGGGAGCATGACTAGCTTGTACCCTGGCTTCAGAGAGGAGGGAGAGAGGCATGCTAGGGAGCCACTGAGGCCAGGTTTGCTACTGAGAGCTGGAGTTTGCAGGGAAGATTGAGGAGAGAGCTTCCTGGGGTTGTCTATTTAGGGCTTCAGGTGACTACATCCTTTGACTACAAATCTCCAGCTGTTTCTAGAGTCATTAAATGCTTAGGGAGTATGGTCCTTTTGTTTATTTTTGGAAACCCATAAATAGTAGGTTTTTGTGGCTGGTTTATACCTGTGGTACAGAGATCCAAGCCCAGAAGTAGGAAAAGTGAATGCATTTGAAAAGGTAAGCCTTGAGGATTTCGCCCAGTCCAAGTTGGAACAAAAAAAACCACCCACCCTGGTCAAGGTTAATGAGCCCAGTTTTATGATGAAGCAAAGCTTTGAAATGTAGAGCAAAAGGTGAAAACAATTTATAGATCTTGCGTAACTTCATTGAATGTAAAGTCAGAGGTCTTTAGAAAACTTCCTGACTCCAGACTTTTCAGTTTTATGAAATAATACCACTCTTTATTAAATAAATCAGAATAAGAGTGTCTGTTACTTGTAATAGAAACATCCTAATTGGCATAAGTAATAAAAATAGCATCATTATGTTGATCATTTTCTTTAGATCTCAGATACACAAAAAGTAAATGGCATATTTATATTAAAAAGCTTTAATTTAAATAAGCAAATCAAAGGTGAAAAGCAGCCCATTGATTTAGTAGTGTTTTATGAGAAAGACATTGAATCACTTGATGTATAATAGCTTTTAATGTTTTAAATATCTTTTATGAAAGGTTAGTCAAACATCAATAAGCATAAAAAATTTACCCTACATTGCAATGCGTTGAGGTCTCCAAATTTATGTTTATATATTCAAAGATTTTCCTTCCTATACTGACAAAGCATGATAACTCTGTTTTAGTATAAACTGAAATAAACTTCTCTCTCTGCAAAAGCAAATTTATTTCAGAATGATTCATTTCTGCTCATGGACCTGTGTTGGTTAAGAGAGATGGAACAACTTCCATAAAGTACAACTTTAAATCAGTTTTCCTATTTTTTAATAAGTAAGGTTTTTATTTTTTAAAGATTTTTTTGAATTAATTTTTGCATAGAAGAACTGGGGTGTAGGCTAGAAGTGCGAGGGGTGAGAGGATTCACCAGAGACAGAGTGGGGAGCAGAAAAGGCAGACTGACTGACGTGCACTGCTGAGGGGAGCAGCACGGGGAGGAGCAGCACGGGGGGAGACAGAAGAGGTCTACTGCACCATGTAGGCCAGCTCACTCAGGCTGTAGCAGTGACAGCACTGAGACTTAACCCCTAGGCCACCAGGGAGGCCCAATAATTCAGGTTTTTTTTTTTTTTTTAATATTAAATTTTATTTTTATATTCCCCCATACAATTGCAAACGCCCCATTCTGACCCCAATCCTTCCCCTCCCGCCTCCCACCCCCCAAAAAGTGTCTCTGGTTCATAGTTTTTTGTTGATTTTGATTTTCACTTTCTTATATTCATTTTCCTGGTCCCTTATTTAAGTTTTATAGATTCCTGCTATGAGTGAGACCTAATTCAGGTTTTTAAAGCTTCAGGAATGAAGATGTTCCAAGTAACCAGTGTTATAAAGCTGAGAACACAGACAAAACCTTATCAAGCATAGCAATTTAATTACAGGCCACTTGAGCACTGAAAAAACTTGAATAATTAATATATGTGGCTGAAAGAGTGTGTCACTGGTCCTTAGGGAAGTTCAAGAATATCATTTTTCACCTAAATTCATTTTTCCTGTTCCTTGAAGTTTTTCCTCCAAAAGGAGGGTCAATCCTGAAAATTTGAGCCCTGATTCAGTTTCCTTTCAGCAACTTTTGTAAATTTTTAAGACTTTTTTCTTGTCTTGTCTGTCACCATTACTGCCCCAAGTGCGAGACTTGCTGTAAGAGTGAAGAGATGGATAGAGGGAGAAGTTGATACACATATGCGTACAGTTTTCTCTATTCATCATGTGTGTTGACAAACATAGCTAGATATGTTGTCTCTGTGTAATGGGTAAGGGGAGGCATAGAAAGCTGTGAGTCAGCCAGTTTTGGAAGGAACTGTACCATTTATTAGTCCCGCTCGTCACAGGCGACAACTAGGTGGAGACAGCATTGAAAGGTGACAGGCATGACTGAGAGGACATGGCTGTGTCAGCTGTGCCCAGGGACGGTCCACACTCCAGGGAGATAAAGCCTTTGGATGACTCTCTAATTAGAATAAGGTGCTAATAAGGAGAATGTATATAAAGACAACATATGCAAACACATAAGGATTATATAATACATAGAATTTATCTCTTTTTTCACTATGGTGGAGGACTATGGGTGTTGGGTGTTTTGGTGGTGGGAGAGCCATGGTAACCACACCAGATGGGGAAATCCTACAATGTCAAAATATCAATAAGAATGTGAAACAGGGCCTCCCTGGTGGTGCAAGGAGTTAAGACACAGCACTCTGAAGCTATCCGCAGGCACTGCAGCATGAGTTTGATCCCCGGCAGGCCGGGGAGCAACCCACATGGTGCAGCAGACCTCTCCTGACTTGCTTGCTGCTCCCCTCAGCGGTGTATTTCAGTCAATCTGCCTGTTCTGCTCCCCATTCTGTCTCTGGTGACTCCTCTCACCCACCACACCTCTGGCCTGTATCCCAGTTATTGTATGCATAAATAAATAAATCTTTAGGGCCTCCCTGGTGGTGCAGTGGTTGAGCGTGGGTTGCAAAGCTGCCCGCAGCCTCTACAGCGCAGGTTCATCCCCGGCCTCTGGGCGAGGGTCCCACATGGCGGCGCAGACCTCTCCTGCCACCCGCTGCTCCCCTCAGCAGTGTATTGTCATCAGTCTGCTTGTTCTGCTCCCCGCTCTGTCTCTGGTGAATTCTCTCACCCTCTCGCACTTCTGACTGTACCCCGTGCTTGTATAAATAAATAATCTTCTAAAAAAAAAAAAAGAACACAGAGAAACATTTAGTATATGTGCTGCCAAAACGAGCACCTCAGAGAAGCATTTAAAAAAAAAAATAAATCTTTAAAAAAAAAAAGAATGTGAAATAATGGCCCTTCATTAAAAAAAAAATGAGAAACACTTTTGTAGCGTAACAGACAGTCTTGTGTGAGAAGATTTGTAGGCAGGCCCTGGTCTTTCTGGGCCCTTCCTTATTGCTCAAACTTGATTCTGCATCAGAATCTCATCTAGCTTTGTTCTAATGCAGACTGCTGGACCCCACCCCAAGCGTTCTGATGCCGTGGGTCTGGGGAAGCTCTGGAGAAACTGAATTCTTCAATTCCCGAGTGATGCTGGTGGTCAGGAAGACTCACCTGAACAGTTCCAATTTGAGGGAAGGCATTGCCCTAATCTGTCTACTGAATTTTTCTTTTCCTTTTCTAAAATTCTTAGTGTTGAGGATTACTCAAAGATATCTTCAAAGTCTTTTTTATTGGAAAATAAATTTATTTGCACATAATGAAACATTACTCCTCCAACTGCTTTCAGAAGAGATTAATGAGAGGCTTCACATTGAGAGTGGGACAGGAAGAGAAAGCATGTTGTGTCAGTTAATTGGTGTCTACTGAACAAAACAGGGGATGAATTAAACAAGAAAGGCATTTTCTCTGAGTAGCACATCTAACCTAAACAACAGATGGTCTCAGTTACTTGATTGTTACCTGGGTAAGCCCTCGCAGACAATTCCCTTTTCTTGTTACTTAACTTATAGATTCAGCCTGTGGGTGTGTACATGGGATTCAGCAAATCAGACAGAACTGCTGACAAGGCAGCCTCCTCTGCCTGTGGACTTAGTTCCCTTTCCAGAAATAAATGATGTAGTGTCACTTTCCATATCTTTGCACATAGCACTCTATTTTCCTAGAGTAACTTGGACTAAGCTACTTTTTGTTGTTGTTCTAATATTTCTCTGTAAGTGGCTTTACTACATCTTCCTGTCGTTGTTTGATGATGTGCTGCTTCTTCCAGGGAGCTGGATTTATCCTGAGTGCACAGCCGGCTCTGGATTCATCTCTCTATCACCTGGACTTAATACAGCACCTGACAAATGTTTTCTGTTGAAGATAGGGGCCTAGAAAGTCATAAAGTTTTTATCTTTAATGTAAGTAAAATGATCACTAAAACAAGACCATACCTCAAAAATAGGCAAAATGTGAAAGATCAAATGTCTTCATGCTTTCTTGTTGTTCAGATGAGCACAATAAACTTCCTCCAGTTCCAAGCTCTCTTGGCTCCCAGTAGCTCCCAGAGATCAGCTCCAGAGTTTGCTGGTGTCTGGTGGAAATTTCAGGAATCCACCACGAATTTCTCACCTGATATCTCCCCTGCAACCTCAGAAGGGAATTTCTGCTTTTTCATTCTTGTTTTTCTCCTTTTAGATAAAACAGAGTCCCAATATTTCCACAAATAAATAAACGGAAGGTAAGGATTTGGTGTTTAACAAGACACTTGGAGAGAGTTGGTCTTGTGTTAGATTTTTTATTGCTTTTAAAAGAAAGAATGAGGGCCTCCCTGGTGGCGCAAGGGGTTGAGCACTGCACTATGAAGCAATCTGCAGCCTCTGCAGCACGAGTTCGATCCCCGTCCAGCCAGGGTGCAAACCACATGGTGCAGCAGACCTCTCCTGTCTCACTCGCTGCTCCCCTCAGCAGTGTACTTCGGTCAATCTGCCTGTTCTGTTCCCTACTCTGTCTCTGGTGAATCCTCTCATCCCCCACATCTCTGGCCTATACCCCAGTTCTTGTATGCATAAATAAATAAATCTTTAAAAAAATAAAAGAAAGAATGATATATTCTCACTTACCTACAGAGCTATTTAAACCAGCTATCTATCCTTACATTTCATATGCGGAAAACTATATGAAATGATGTATACTTATTGTTAGTCATAGAAAATTTAGGTACTAGGATTCAAGAAATTTTTAAACACTAGTGAATCGGGGCTTTGGGGAGACAGCCCAGAGTCTAAGGATCTCAAGCAGGCTCTTTCTCAGTTCTTGTCTTTGATGAGTAAAAAATTCAATATCACATCCAATGTTACAGAAAAGGAAGAGGCTTGTTGATAGATAAGAGGCAGGACAGGAAAGCTCTCTGAGCAGATGAGGTCCCATGTGGGTAGTGACTGATGTTGTGAGAAGTGGGTGCTTATATAGGTACAGTGGTTAAGGAGTGAGGGTTTGGCCCTTCGGTGTCTCTGAATTGTGCATCTTGCTGATTGACCGGGCCCATGGAAGTCTTCTAGGCTACTGAGTTCCACTGAGTTTTCCCACGGTTACCCAGCTTACTTTCCCAAACCAGCTTTGGTCCATTGCTCCTGTGGTATTATGTTGGTGTTTTTTGCACTTTCAGTGTTTAATTGAATGGAGCAGGGCGCCCTCCTGGTCTGTGATTGTTTCTCAGTCAGGTTGATAAATGGACTTGGGGTTTGGAGCACCCTGTTCCTAACTGACTGCCTGTACCCATTTTCTATCTTCTCCTTCACTGGTCTGCATTTAAACCTGGTCAGTATTAAGTCTTTAAAAAAATGAGTATCATTTTTGCAATTGGCTTTCCAAAATGATTAAAGAACATATGGTTTCTATAAGTACTAAAAAGTACCCCATGCCTCATCTAATGTCAAACTATAGATGTATCTGCCCTATTATTCAGAAGACACAAAATATAAGGATGTGTAAACTCACGTTTCCAAACCCTCAAGCAGAAACATGACTTGTATTTGTTTATAGAAGTTTTGACTGTTGAAACCTTGCTGAGTTGAACTTGCATGACTTTGCAATCTGTAGTAGAAGGAGCATCCTTGGGGAAGGAATCTGACACTATTACAGGTAGATTAAGGAAAGAGTTATATCTGGTAGCCAAGGTGGTTCTGTCTTTAGCATGAGTCAAAGCAATGCTGTTTGTCAAGCTTTCCCCAAAAAGGCCTGGAACCTCAAAGATGAGAAACGGGGCACAGGAATCATGACCTGATTGTTGTCTAAGTGAGACATAATGAAGGGTTATCCTAGTGGTCCTTGGTAAGAAAACTTTATCAAATGACTTTATGGAGTATTTTTTTAAGGTTTATTTATTTATGCAAGAACTGGGGTGTAAGCCAAAGGTGCAGGAGTGAGGAGGATTCACCAGAGAGAGTGGGGAACAGAACAGGCCGATGTACTGAAATACACTGGTGAGGGGAGCAGCGGGTGAGACAGGAGAGGTCTGCTGCTGCCATGTGCTTTGTTTGCTCCCTGGCCCAGCTGGAATGGAACTCATGCTGCAGTGGCTGACAAGAGTTTGATAGTGCTGTCTTTAACCCCTGTGCCACCAGAGAGGCTCACTATATGGAGTGTTGATACTGCTATAAACTTGCTTTATTATTCCTTGCTGGAAACAGAATGGAAGTTTTGTTTGCATTCTCCTCCTCAAGTGATAGATATCAGATTACAACAGGAGCTGGAGACAGAGCATCCTATAGGAATTTCCAAGTAAACATTCAAAAATAAGTTGCATGATCTTAATGCACGTCAATCATATCAAGAATGAAAAAGGATCAATTCTGGTGTATCAAGGAGAATTTATGAGGATGTTTTTGAAGACTTAGTCCAAATTGGGAAAAGGTTTGTGTGCGTGTGTGTGTTGTGGGAGCTGGGGGATGAAGATGTTTATTGCCAGACAAGTCAAGAGAAAAGGGTTTCAGGGTTTCAACAAGATCATCAGAGAAATTGATATGTGTTCCCTTAGGGGACACAGTGAACCTATATCTGGTGTTCAGGGTGGGAGATGGGTCAGCTACTTGCTGTGGTCTGATTGAGCCTTTGGGATCAGATAAAAGGCTCGTGTCAGGATGAGGGGGAATGAAGATAATCTCAAGGCAGAGCACCCTTTGTATTAGTGGCAAACAGCCCTACTTTTAAGTAAAATCCCAGAGAAAGCATCCTTTTAAGGTAAGTCACAATCCAAGGACAATAGCCACCCTGGTACTAGGAGTCAATCTAAACAATGGTGTGCTCCAAACCAGGGATGACAGGCCAAAGGCAGCATGAGAAGGCAAATCAGTCAGAAATCAGTCAGGTTGCTAATTTTAAGGCATGCTATGATATAATTGGAATAAGTCAGAATTATGGTACCAGTTACATCAGGTATATGACCTCTTACCTAATGACAGAAACATCAGTTGGTACCACTCCTGTTGAAAAAAGACCAGAGCCCTCGAGTACAAATCAAAGCAACATCACATTGAACCAAGCAACCAAAAAAGCTGCTGGCTGGTGGTTCACACACCACTGAATGTTGAACAGATTCAGGCGTATCAGTTAGATTGGGGGTGGGTGGGGAAGAGAGGTGTCTGTTGACATGAAACTTAAGAAGATAAGACTTGAGTCAGCCATTTCAGCTTAGATGGATTAGGAAGGTGAATATTTAAGAGCAGTTATTATGAAAGTTAAATATAAACTTACCCTATATCTTGTTCTGTAAAATTAAATATTTGTCTCTGTTTTCTGTTCAGTTTTCCTTAAGTACTAAGATGCTGATTTGAGAAGTTTCAAGGATTGTTGACTTGTAAGTTCCAGACTAGAATATGATTTATATATAAACCAATTTATTAACATGTTTATGGTAGAAAATTATGTCTTCTACCTTAATTTTGAAACAGTTTTAGGTGGGAGGTAGATTTACCATAGGAGGTTAACTTAATAATAATTAACTTATGGCATCACTAATCTAACTCAATTTGCAAAAAAGAACAGTGAAGATTTTCTTAAAATTGGAGACATCATTAAGGCATAACTCTTCTTTGTGATATTTATTTTCAGGCTCACACATTACCTTTGAAATACTATGAGAAACTCAATTTCTTTTCTAAAGTTTATACCATGAATGATTCAACCAAGACTACCCTGTGGGTAGGAGTGGTAACAGATCTGACCCTGAAACCCAGAAAATTTCATTGACTCCTTTGGGCCTCACCTATTTGTTTATTATTCAGAATTATTTTTGTTGTAATTTACAGATAACTAAAAATGACTCAAGCAAAATATCTTATTAGCTCTCATATTGTAAAGGCTAGACAATTTGTTACACAAGAACCAGTGATCACAGGATGCCCTTAGAATTGGGTCTTTGAATTCTGGTTCTATTTCCTCTATTTTGGCTTCATTTTCCCCAGGGTGTGGTCAGAATACAACCAGACTTTCATGTTACCAGCTTAGCAATCTTAGCAGAAAGAACACTTCTTTCCAACATTCCAAATTCTGAGCTGAAGGCAAGTGATTCTGACTGGCCAAATGGCTCCATTCTAAATCAACCACTATTTCAGAGAGATGCATTGCTCCAAGCAACAAGACCTGGGCCTCATCTCCCTCACCAACAAGAGGAGAACCCCCCTCCCCATTCAGATAGACCTAGAGTGCATGCATGCAGCTTTGGGGGGCTGGAAGGAATATTTTGAGTAAGGAAAAATTTACATCTGCTCATCTAGGTACAGCCTTGTCAGATTCAGCCCTCTTACTCCTTCCTTCTTCCTTGAAGTTTTCAGTGTGTACACTTGTGACTTCACATCGTCAGCCTGTCCTCTATCTATAAATTTAGAGAATAAACAACACAAATCCATTTCCTTATAGTGTTAGATCTGAAAAGTGCTAAAATCAAGGTATCAAAAGGCTGCATTCCTTTGGGTGGTTGCAGGGAAGGATCCATTTATTTGCTTTTTGTAGCTCCTGCAGGCTAACTGCATCCTCTGCCCCATGGCCATACCCTCCATCTGTAACAGGGTGGTCCCCAGGAAAGGGGAAGATTCCAGGTTCCCCAAAAGGAGGGTGGAGCTGCGCAGAGAGAGAAGAAGCTGCAGAGGAGACTGAAGAAGGAAGGAAGCAGGATGGAGAGCCAGGAGGAGACCTGGAGGAGGCACATGGAATGGAGAGACATGTGAAGAAACTGCTTGCCTTTTGGTTATCGACTGGGTGACACAGATGTGGGTGAGACCCATGAGGAGGTGACCATGGCAGTTTTGTCTTGATTTTGATTTTGCTCTTTTCCTTCCAGACTTTTCTGGTGGTTTCTGATCCTTTTCTGTGGGTCCCCACTGGAAGATGCTTTGGACTTGCAGCAGGCTTTGGGGCCTTGCTCTGGGCAAATCCTGCTTGGGTGGACTTTTACCTAGGAGGGGACAGGTAACATTGGGTGCTTAATTTAGAAACTATATTCTTTGCCTTTTCTGTATTGTTTCCTAATTGTATTAAAGTTCCTTCCCATTAAAGTCTCATATGTTTTGTGTTGATGTGGCAGATGGCAGAACCCATTTAGAATAGGCAGGTTTGCAGGGTTTGGGCTGCCCCTCCCCCTGCCCTGTAACATCTTCAAAGCCAAAAGCACAACCTCTTCCCATCTGTCATTGGTTCTTATTGTCACATTGACTTCTCTCTGATTCTGACCCTCCTGCCTTGCTTTTGAAGGAAACTTGTGACTACTTTGGGCCTCCAAAATAACCCAGGGGAAACTTCCATCTCAAAATGCTCAATTCAATCACATCTTCAAAGTCCCTTTTGCTTGGTATGATAGCATATTCACAGATTGCAGGGATTCAACTTACTACACTAAGTCAGTATGAATAACAACAGCAACCCTGGCCGCAAAGATTTTTCACGAATGAGCATACAGTTCAATCAGAGAATTTTCTAAGGTTGATGCATGGATGTCAAAAAATTTAAATTCTTCCTAGAAGTGTTATTTATCTAAGATGCTTTGAAGTGTCATTATTCCCAACACATAGAAAGAGTGAAGCAGATTCCAGCCAACCTGGAATAATCAGAGATAAGCAATGGATGGGTGTGTGGGAGAAAGTGGGGTGGGCCCATATCTAGAGCAGTCTCCTTAAAGGCCTCTTATCCACTGGACTCTGAAATAGTGTCTTCATCAACGAATATCCCAGTATCATGGTTCAATTCATTTGTTTTTATTAAGATTATTTGAATTTTTTTTCTTATTAATGAAATTGTTGTCTACCAACTGATTCCTAGTCTCTATGTTAGGTGACAGGTCAGTACATTATCCTGGCTTAACTGATCCAGACCAATCATAGGGAAGACTTATTTTATACTCAATTTTTTCGTGCTCAGAATCCCTTGCTGCTTTTCTCCAAATGAGAAAGAAGGAAAAGAAAAAGCTGCTTGTAGCTTCTTTCCAATGTGAAAGTTCTCTTTGTTGGCAGATTTCTTTACCATTTATCTTTGTGTTTTTAGTCTTATTTTTTTCCAGAAAAGTATCATTTGTCTCAATATTTATTAACACTCATTTATGTAAACTAAGTTGAAGATACTGGCTATAGGAACTTAACTGATTTCTTGAAAGAACTGTATTCTTTATAGAAAACAGAATACTGAATAAAATTTAGACACCAATTTTTTAAGACGTCTAAATTGCTTTCTTAATCGGATGAAACTTTTTTTTTGTCTCCATTTAGGAATTTTCTTCATAGAATAGCTTACTCCACTTATAAATAAATTCCTTAAAATTGGGTCAGTTGTCAACTACATAGGTCTGTGAGCTCTCACCTGTTCGTGTGTAGTACACACATACACACACACAACTTTATTTATTTATTTATTTAATTTTATTTTTATATTCCCCATACAATTGCAACCCCCTTATTTTGACCCCAATCCCTCCTTTCCCTGCCCCTCAACCCCCATAGTGTCTCTCTGGCTCATAGTTGTTTGTTGGTTTTGATTTTTTCTTTATTATAGTTATTCTTTTTCCTGGTCCCTTATTTAAGTTTTCTAGATTCCTGCTATGAGTGAGACCATCTGGTATTTTTCTTTTTCTTTCTGGCTTATTTCGCTGAGCATGATCCCTTTCAGCTCCATCCATGTTGCTGCAAATTGCATGTGTTTATCTTTTTTGAATGCTGAGTAATATTCCATGGTGTATATGTACCACATCTTCTTGATCCAGTCATCTATTTTTGGGCATTTGGATTGTTTCCAAAGCTTAGCTATTGTAAATAGTGCTGCTATAAACATAGGGGTGCAGGTGCTCTTTGGAATTGATGTTTCTGTGTCCTTTGGGTAAATACTTAGGAGTGGAATTGCTGGATCATATGGGAGCTCTATGTTTAGTAGGTTGAGGAATCTCCACACAGCTTTCCATAGGACCAGTTTGCACTCCCACCAGCACTGCAGGAGAGTGCCTTTTTCTCCACAACCTCGCCAACATTTGTTGTTGCTAGTTTTTTTAATATGTGCCATTCTCACTAGTGTGAGATGGTATCTCATTGTAGTTTTGACTTGCATTTCCCTGATTACAAGTGATGTTGAACATTTTTTCTTATGCCTGCTGGCCATTTGTATTTCCTCTTCGGAGAAGTTTCTTTTTAGCACTTCTGCCCATTTTTTGACTGGATTATTTTCTTTGTTTTTGTTGAGTCTCATCAGTTCTTTACAGATTTTTGTGATCAGTCCTTTATCATTAGTGTTGTGTGCAAAAATGTTCTCCCAGTTGGTGGGGTTTCTCTTTGTTTTTGTTATTGTCTCTTTTGCTGTGCAGAAGCACTTTAATTTGATGTTTATCTTTGCCTTCACTATCACTGCTTTGGGTGATGTGTCTGTCAAGATGTCTTTGAGGTGCATATCATGTAGTGTTTCGCCTATATTTCCTTCTATATATTTTATGGTTTCAGGTCTTATGTCAAGTTCTTTAATCCATTTTGAGTTGGTTTTTGTACATGGTGTGAGGTAGTAGTCAAGTTTCATTCTTTTGCATGTAATGACCCAGTTTTCCCAGCACCATTTATTGAACAAATTTTCTTTGCTCCAGTGCATATTCTTTGCTCCTTTGTCAAAGATTAGTTGACCATAAATCTGTGGGTTTATTTCTGGGTTTTCTATTTGGTTCCATTGGTCCGTGTGTCTGTTCTGGTTCCAATACCATGCAGTTTTGATTATTATGGCTTTGTAGTATAGTTTGAAATCTAGGAGAGTGATGCCTCCATTCCCTTCTTTTTTTTTTTCAGGAGGGTTTTGGCTATTCGGGGGTTTTTGTGGCTCCATATGAATTTCATCAATATTTTTTCTATTTTTTTGAAGAATGACATTGAAATTTTAATTAGAATAGCATTGAATCTGTAGATTGCTTTTGGTAGGATGGCCATTTTGATAATGTTAATTCTTCTGATCCATGAGCAGGGGATGACTTTCCATTTCTTTGTGTCTACTTTTATTTCTTTTAATAGTGTTTTGTAGTTTGTAGTTTTCTTTGTATAAGTCCTTTACTTCTTTTGTTAGGTTTATTCCCAAATATTTGATTTTTTTTGTTTCAATAATAAAAGGAATGGTTTTCTTGATTTCTTCTTCTTCAGATTTATTGTTTGTGTATAGAAATGCTACTGATTTTTGTTCATTGATTTTGTATCCTGCCACTTTACTAAACTGATTGATTAGTTTAATTAGCTTTTCTGTGGAGTTTTTGGGGTTCTCTATGTATATTATCATATTGTCCGCAAATAGTGATAGTTTGACTTCTTCCTTGCCAACTTGGATTCCTTGTATGTCTTTCTCTTGTCTTATTGCTCTGGCTAGGACTTTCAGCAGTGGTGAGAGTGGACATCCTTGTCTTGTTCCAGATCTTAATGGGAATGCTTTCAGCTTCTCACAATTGAGAATGATATTGGCTCACACTCACAACTTTATATTGCCAGCATCCTATATTCCTAGTTACCTTTCTAATTCAGAATTATGGGTAACTTAGCATTTCTCTGGTTTATTATGTAATCAGCTCGATATATCTATGTCAAACTTTTAAGCAACTTGGGACCATTAGGGGATCCAATCTGGTTTTGTGTAGTGACCCCGGGAAATGCTAAGCCCAAGCACAACCAGTGATTTTTGGCTCTATTGTCAGCACATTTGCTGTTAGCTGACATTTTTATCTGACTTCTGCTAAAATTAACCTCACTTGGAATATATTCTTTCTGTTTCATCAGTGTAATTACTGGCCCTAGCGTGCCTTCCCAAAGCTGTTGTTTATGATGATTCATGTAGCAGAAAATACACAACTAGGTTCTTGAGAATCAAGCAATGACAATTCAGTTCTCTGGCAGAGAACAGAGAAAAAAGGATCAGCATAGCATATTTCTTCTTCTTCAAATGAATCTTTTTTTTAATGATGAAAGCACACACATACACACAAGCCCCCCCCCCTTTTTTTTAAAAAAAAACATCTCTTATTTTCAAAATCAGGGAACAAAATCTATGTGGTATTTCCTCTACACATGCAAGGGGAAAATGAGGGATTATTTCTGAGATTATTTCAGGAGTAATGAGGAGGCCCTGATGTTTACACAAATGCTTTCTTTGACTTGATAAGTAACTGAAATGTTAGCATTAGTGCTTTATTTCTTCAGCTTCTGGTTTAGATGTGATAAAAATGCTAATACATTCAAGGCAGGTTAACATTCAAACTTCATCTCTCTGTGTAGAAAAGATGGCGAGGTTTTTCTAACTCCCAGTTTAGCCTGCGTGGCCATTCTCAATCCTGCCTGCACATTAAAATCATGTAGGAATCTCCTAGGAAGCTTTTACAAAACACAGTTAAAAGGTACAGTATACATAAACTAGTTGAATCAGAATCTCTGGGGGTAGGACCTGGGTCCTAATATTTTGGAAAGTTAAGTGCCTCTGTAAGTTCAAATGTGAGGCTATGATTATAAGTCTAGAGAGCTTAGGTACAGGCAATCAGTCTGTGCCCAACCCACAAAGGGCACTGTGACATAAAGACTGATAGTTCAACTATGAGCACATGAAGGGTAAGGGAGAGGTGATTTTTTCCAGAAGGACACTGGAAGAGAGCAAATATGTATATATGTATGTATCTGTATGTATCGGGATGTGTGTTCCAGAAGGACACTGGAAGAGAGCAAATATGTATATATGTATGTATCTGTATGTATCGGGATGTGCGTGTGTGTGGGTGGGTGTGGGTATGTATCTCACATACATTAAGCAAAGTTTGGTGCTGAGCCATTTGAAAATTGGGGAGAGAATTCTGAAAGTACAATTGGAAGGGGTAAACTGGGATACTTCCAAATAAAATTCATAGAAACCATTTCTAAAGCACCTACAGAGTTTGTTCTCTGAAGATTTTGCTCATCTTTCATCTATCTCTTCTTCCTGAGAGGATTTTCTTGAATGCTTTGCATTATTTTATCAGAAATGTTAGGAAGAATCAGTGGTACTTATCCTTGCAAGGAAGAATTAGTTATATTTATCCTTATTAGGCAACTCTCTATAAGCAAATAGATTTAAGTAAATAACTATTCCTAAAATATTCATTTCCTATGCAAAATGTTTGTTCTGTGGTTTGGAGAAGTGATTTCATGATTTGCAAGTTAGTTTAAAAATGTTAGCTGAATAGCCAAGATATGGAAACAACCTAAGTATCTATCTACAGAGCGGTGGATTAAGATGTGGCATAGAGACATGATGGTATACTATGCAGCTATAAAAAAGATGATCGCTTGCCATTTGCAACAACATGGATGGAACTGGATGGATGCTACTAAGTGAAATAAGTAGCAAGGAGAAAGATAAATACCTGATACAAATAGTTCACTCATGTGTAGAAGGTAAATAAGCAAAACAAAGGAACTAACAAAACTAAACAAAAACAAATCCTAGATATGTGACTGCAGAATTGAGGCTACTAGAGGAGGGTAGAGTATGAACAAAGTGGGAATGGAGCACAAAAGTCTCCAGTAAAGGACTATGGGTGCTTTGGTGGTGAGTGTGTTGTGGGGGCATACATCTGAGGAGGTGTGAACCTATTTCCTTAAATCTTATACAATGTTGTAAACCAGTGCTACCAAAAATAAAATAAAATAAAATAAAATAAAATAAAATAAAATAAAATAAAATAAAGGATCAAGTGAAAAAATAAAAGATGACTTTAGGTTAGGGTCCAAAATGAATAATTAATTTATATTTTGAATCGGGCCAAGAAAGGAATCTTTCTCCCACTTTTCTATGTGTCATGAATATTTTCAGTTTTTTTTTCAAATTAAATTTATTTGTGAAAGATATCAATGATTTTTGGCACATTAAAGCATAACCTTTTCTCTCATTTAATGTTTGTCTTTAGATCAACTCATTTCTGAACTTTCCACAAGAAAAGGTAATTGTAAAAAATTGCATAATTATTAAAATAAAATAACTTGTCACCTAAAATGATTTCAGATGTAAAATTCAATGGTTTCTATTTACAGAAGAACATCTATACTTACTTTTCCCTTAACTTCACTGGTAATATAAAAGCATAGATAAAAGAATTTGGCTTTTATTAAAGGCAGATTGGGTAATTTTGACTATCATTCCCATGAAGAACAGCTGAAATGGTTGGGCAAAATATGAAAATAAACTTTTGGATGGCATTAGAGAGCTACAAACACTGCAAAGACTGTTGTGACTAAGATCCAGGATATATAAACCCAGATAGATGAGCTCAGAATTTTGGGCTGCTTTTCCCAATCGTGATACTTGCCAAATCCAGAAATGTTATTTGAGAATCCAAAGAAGCTGAGCAGATATTTCAACAGACTTATGTGGCTAGGGGGGAAGAAATGGAAGGAAGGAAGTCCCCCAGAATCCCCTAGGTGGGCAACAGCCCATAGATTCTGACCACTACACAAGTTAGAGTCTGTAGAAATTAGGTGAGTATCTCAGGTCTGGAGCCCAGCTTCAAATAATATCAAATCCTTATTGTATTAAACATATTTAGAGATGCAGTGTTCACGATTCTTACCAGGAATAAGGGAAATTCTCTTTGGAAGGAGATAGTATCATTACAAGGTTCAAGTTACATCTATTCTTTTATTTATTTATTTTTATTGATTTATGCATGCAAGAACTGGAGTGTAGGCCAGAGGTGTGGGAAGTGGGGTGGTGGTGAGAGGATTCACCAGAGACAGAGTGGGGAGCAGAACAGGCAGATTGACTGAAATACATTGCTGAGGGGAGCAGTGGGAGAGACAGGAGAGATCTGCTGCGTCATGTGAGTAGCTCCCTGGCCTAAATATTACCGTTTATATGAAATATAAAAACATGAGCATGTTAAAAGAAAACTTGAAAATACGAACAGTAGAAGTCAGACCACAGGAAATTTCACAAGAAAAACAACTGTATTTTCTTTAGCAATAAAATTTTGAAGGAAAAATAACTAAACCTGTTAAGAATTTATAAGTTATTAGAGACTTAAAAGTCAAATTAACTAATTATAATTATGTACGTTGTTTGGACCTCAATTTCAACAAAAGAAACCTTTAAAAAAAAAGGCAATAGGCCATAGAAATATGAAGAGAATGGATATTTGATTATATTAAGGAATTATTAATTTTCAAGGTTTTATGATGGTACTATAGCTATATTTTAGGTTTTATGATGGTACTATGGTTATATTTTAAAAGGAAAATGTGTTTTGGAGAAATGTAATAAAACATTTTTTATTTTTTAATTTTTAAAAATCCTTGTTTATTTTTTCACAGTATCGAATTCTTCCCCTTAGGTGTGCTCATCATAGTTTTCCAACCGCCAAAGTATCCACAGTCCTCCATCACACTCAACCATGCTCTTCTTTCTGCCTGCTCTGTCTTCTCCCTCCGACATCCCTCCTGAGTCTCTCAGGTCTGTGGTCTGCTTTCAAGGATCAGTCTTGCAGTTTATCTTTCTCTATTTCTTTGTCTGGTTTCTCTAGAGTCTGCATATAAGTAAACAATATGGTACTTATTTTTAACCTTCTGGCTCACTTATCTTAAAATAATTCCTTCCGACTCCACCCATGTTGCTGTGAATGGCATGAGTTTATCATTTTTGATTGCTGAGTAGTATTCCATTGCATATATGCACCACATCTTCTTGATCCACTCATCTGTTCTAGGGCATATTTACAAGCAAAATTCTCTGAGGCTTAGTATTTGTCTCAAAATAATCTGATTCAGAAAGAATTTGAGAAGAAACAAAAATATACGTGATAATTTTTGAAACTATGTGATGAGTACTTGGGAGCTATAGCATAGTCTGTTGACTGTAGTATAATAGGTAATGAGGAATTTGACTCTGTATTTTGGTGTTTGACTGTTGACAACTTTCAGTGTTGTCTCAGTCTTCCCCTCCCCATTGTATCCCACATTTGTATGAGCTGATAGGAAAGTTTGATATTTCCTCCTTTGGCACTTGTGCAGATTCAATCCACACAAGCCCTTCCCAGCATGGAATTTTTACTTTGTCCCACCCCTCAAGACACCCAGGCCACCCTCGCAACTGTGCTCTCTCTACCCATCTTGAACCTACCTAAGAGGGCTGTCTGCTTTCCTCAAAATCAAGTATGTAGCCAGTTGGAAGTTAGAAGTTTAGGTGCTCTGACAACTCCACTGTGGCCGAAATCTAAAGTGGGGGCAGACTCGTTGGGGACTGCACTAACTCTGGCTGGGTAGTGTCCAGGCTGTCTTGCAGCACACAGTGATCTAGTTGGTGTCCGAAAAACTCTTTATTGATATCTGCCACAGAGGCCTCATGGTAACCATTGTCTTTTCTGAATACATAGCCTAGAGTGACTGGATGTTTCCTTTATATAAGAAAAGCATAAAAGTTAGGGTATATCTGAAATCATAAGAGCAATTAAATGGTTCCAGAAAGCAAACCATCTCTGGGGAAACAAGAGGCAGTATCTCAGAGGAGGAGAGAATACCTTACACACACACAACTCAAGCATTGATTGCTCTTAGAGTTTCCTGCTTTCTCTCTGACAAAGTTGAAGCTCTTTTGTTATGCACTGAAGATTTCAACATCACAAGGTAACTTCAAGGTGAGAGCAGAGAAACATAAATTAATTGATCCATGCACTATGTATTGATTGATCGATTGGTTCCATATGCCAGACATTATTCTAGCCACTGGGAATCCAACCATGGTCAAGTCCTCATGGGACTTAGAGTCTGAAGGTGGGTTTGTATGTGTGTGTGGACTAGACCCCAAAAAGGAAATGAATTGATTAGCATCTAAAATTGCGATAAATACTATAAAGAAAGTAAAAAAGGAAATGAAAGAATAGAAACGATGTCCTCAGGGATAATGAACTTGCCAAGTGAAGAAAAGAAGAAGCAGGGCCAGCTTGTGTGGGTGGAAGGCCTGTGCATTTGCTCAAGGGCTCATGTTTAGAAGGGTCTCTTGCTTGGTGTAAAGTTCTGCTGTCGATACTGTAAAATTCTTAATAAATTTTAAATAAGAATGTTTACATTGGGCCCTCCCTGGTGGCCCAAGGGGTTAAGCACCGCACTATAAAGCAGTCTGCAGACTCTGCAGCACGAGTTTGATCCCTAGCCGGCCAGATAGCAACCCACATGGCGTAACACACCTCTCCTGACTCGCCCGCTGCTCCCCTCGGCAGTGTACTTTGGTCAGTCTGCCTATTCTGTTCCCCACTCTATCTCTGGAGGCTCTTCTCACCCCCTGCATCTCTGGCCTGTGCCCCAGCTCTTGTACGCATAAATAAATAAATCTTAAAAAAAAAAAAAAGAATGTCTGCATTATAATTTTGTAGGAGGTCCGGAAAAAGTAGCTGGTTCTGGGGAAAAGCATATCAATGGAAGAGAACAGCATGGGCTCGCACTTGAGTCAGGGAAGAAGTTTGCATGAGAAGAATAGGGAGAAGTCCAGGAAGGCTGAGGGGAAGGAGGAAGGAGTTGAGTGTCAAGAGGTGAGGTCATACGGAATCTGAAGCCCTGGCAACCTGGGAATGAGCTCTCTGGCACTGCCATAAACACAAGTGTTTCCAGTGACCCAGGCACGGCTTCCTTGAGAGGTTCTTCTGGGGAAGGCTCTCCAGATAAGCCATCACTAAACTTTGCTGGAACCTTGGGACACAGGCCAACAAGTGATAACAGCAGTTGGAAAACAGCCTGCGACTGGAGGCTCCCTGTTTATGTCCTCATCTCCAATAAGAGAGCAGTTGCATCCAGAAGTGGAGGCCACTGGAGCCACTGATTGCATCTCACCTTCGAGGCCCATCATTAGGGATCCAGTAAGTGCAAACACCAAGTAGAGGGATCTTCCAATTTCCTAGCAATTATTTTTCTATTCTTATTTTAAAGTTTAAGTTCTTCATTCTTTCTTTTAAGAAATTGGGCATTTTAACAGAGTCTATTTTGATTTGAAGAAATAGTCATTTATAAAGCTGGTTGGTTGTTACATTATGAATAGCAAATAGCGCCATCAAGTGTTGAGTATCTGAAATCATTTTGAGTGTTTTCCACTGTATCTAGGGTAAGATGTTTAGACCTTTTTATAGCGTGAGAAGCAGATATTTTTCATTTTTTTCAAATTTTGAGATTGTCAAGTACCCAGGAGATAAGGGCTTACTAGAGCTATCTTAGAATTGATGGGGGAAGGGAATTTGCTTTCAGCTGCTTTTTTTCTCCTACTTGGGAATCCTCAGTGAGAAGCAGAGAAGGCACAGGTGACGCTGGAATCATCCAGGAAAAGGTGTTTACTTAACGTATCTAAACCTGAAGTCCTTCATCAATGGGGACCCCTAGGCCAACAGTCCTTAGCCTTAGGTAAGGGGGGCAGGTGGATGTAGGGATTTAATGGGCACAAGAAAGCCTTCATGGGTGGCCGGCCCTATAGACTCTCGACACTTGCTGTCCGTGATAGGGATGGGGAATTCCATAGCAGGACTTTCTTCACTCATCTGAAGAATGAAATTTACTAATTATCAAAAATAATGAAAGCTGTGATCTGCTGCTGTTGAACACCTACTTTATACACATACTTTATACACATTTTCGAACTTAATTCTCACAAAAAAATCAAATAGGTAGTTGTTGTCCTTCTTCTGTAGTTGTTAAATGTGGAGCTTGAAGAGGTCAGGTAAATGACCTAGTGACTGAAGTCTTCAAGTCAGTCAGTGGCAGCCTAGAATTTTTCCTCAAATTTTCCTGAAGTCAAAATCCAGTCTCAAAATGATTTTGCCATCATTGCCTAGGAAGCCTCTTCTACTAGGTGACAAGGAAATGGAGCAAAACTGGGGCAGTAGTTAGCATTTTATGGTTTCAGACTGGCTGAATCCTGATTGGCCCAGTGCTTACGGGGAGCAGATGGAGCAGATTCTAGGATCCTGCTGAGCTCAAAAGAGACAACCAAGCCCTGTTCCTTCAGTCTTTTCTGCATGACATTTTATTAAATAGTTTGAAATATTAAAACCAGGCCACTGAGAGGCAAATATTAGCATAGCCCAGTTTAATGAATGTATTTCATTATTTCAACACTAGATTGGTTACATTATGTTTTAAAAATATGGGCCAGTTATGCACAAAGGGTTTTGTTTTAGATACCAGATGGCTGCAGATACCCAGCCAGATTCTCTCAGGGTATACAGGATTTCTTGGCAGTAAACTAGACTTTGGGGGCAGTGTATTAACTCTTTCCAACCACTGGAGGGATAGTTGATCCTTCAGATACTACGGCTATCAAGATGTTTTCTTAGTATTTAAAGACAGGCTCATCCAGAGAATTCAAACTACCTAACTGCATGTTATTAAAATTAAGGAGTAAGTTGTTGTTAGGGACCCAAGATGGTACATTAGATACAAGAAATAATGGTCTCTAAATTGGGTTTAGCATTGTTCACTGAGATGAGTGAAAATAATCATCTAACTAGCCATGCGGGTCTCCTTTCCATTCCCTGATTTTGGTGATACCTTTTCAACCCTTGGCCTTTTTGCCCATGTGCTCTCTCTGCCCGAAAGTTTGTCTCTGCTCAGTTCTATAGCAGGGTTGTGGATGTCTTTGTCTCAACCTCTTTTTTTTTTTTTTTTTTTTTTTTTATAGAGGCATGTTTTATTTATTTATTTATTTATTTGTTTGTTTTTGTTTGTTTGTTTATACATGCACTGGGTACAGTCAGAAGCGCGGGAGGGTGAGAGAATTCACCAGAGCCAGAGTGGGGAGCAGAACAGGCAGAAGGACCAAAGTACACTGCTGAGGGGAGCAGCGGGCGGCAGGAGAGGTCTGCGCGCCATGTGGGACCCTCCTCCGGTGGCCGGGGAGCAGCCGGGGATCGAACCGGTGCCGCAGAGGCCGCGGGCAGCTTCGCAACCCAGCGCTCAACCGCTGCGCCACCGGGGAGGCCCTGTCTCAACCTCTTGTCTCAGCTAAGATGCTATGTTCCCAAAGAGACTTGTGGAAGTGTTCTCCAGCAGTCATTCTCTACCTTTTTTCTCAGCTTTCTCACAATAACATTTTGTTGTTGCGTGTGTTTATTTCCTGCCTTCTTCTCTGTAATACAATCTTTATGAGGGGAGGATCCACAGTCCTCTGCTCTACCAATTGAGCTGTCGAAGGATAGCTGAGGGCAGGAGCTAATGATTTGTTTGGTGCTATCTTCTCAATTCCTAGACCATAATGGCTGGCACATTCCGGGAATCAATTTGTATTTATTAAAAGACTGAATAATTGATGATCTCTTGATAGTTGACAATACTTAAAAGATGTTAAATCTCTTTAGAAAAGAGTCTAAATTTTGTCTTAACATTTGACTTTTCATTTTAATGATTGTGAATGGTTTGTTGCCAAATGGAAATAGACCTACTTGTTAGGATATATTAGAAATTGCAAGTGAATGTGTGGAATTTTTAAATATTTTCTCCACTTAAGGGGAAACTGAAACAGGGCAGAGATAGCCTTGAGGCAGTAAGACAAGAATCAGCCTTCACATTTGCTTAAGAAAAAAGTATGAACAGAAAGAACAGATACAGAATTATTACTACGTGAGAATACTTAATGAAGGGCTCTTGGCTGAATTAATGATATCAGAGATGAAAAGAAAAATAGCCTGAAAACACCAGGGAATAGGGAATAATATCTGAGCTAGGTTTGAAAATTCTCCATTGTCCAAATTATTTCTGGAAGATATATGCAGGGTTACATTTTATGAGACTAGATTAGTTTGTTAGAAATAGAAAATAAACCCACCATCCTGGTATAACTAGGACAAAAGAAACCCAAATGATGGCACAGGTCTCTTAAAGGATTTGGAGAGATACTGAATCATACAGAACTTGCATTGATAGGAATTCTATAGAACTTGATATATAATCTGCAATTTTATAGTAATCTGAATAAAGAAAAATAACATCTTAATAATACCAAGAATCACCTAGTTAAGAGGAGGGAGGGTCCTAGATGTGATTTTGAGTGTTTTTATTTTGAGCCTTTTCTCACAGATGAAATGATAGTAGTAGCATATAAAAACATTGTAATAGATGGAGAAAGTGAATTATTAATTAATTATTCAAAATTTATCTCATTTGTTCTTATGTTTCTAATTAAAAACAGAACCCATGTTTTAAATTAATAAGCCTCCCTAAATCCAAGAATTTGACATCTACATCTATCTTGGTATGGATGAAAACACATTTTACTTGAAGCATCTTGCATCCTTGGTTATTATTCATTTTCCCTTTGATCTTTAAAGTGCTTCACTGCAAACCAATGCTTCTCCCACACTTTATCTCACTGTAAAGCTGGGAAGAATCATTGTTTAAGGTCTTCAGCTTTAAGATGCTAAGTATCATACGCTGCTATGGTATTCTCTAAGCTTCTTTGAGACAATTGTACAGAGTGCCAAAGTTAGAGCGGCATTGGAAAGGGAGAAGTATCTCTTGTTTTGGCCTTACTGTGCACCTTCTCCTTCCTTTGAGTAACAGAACATACATTTGCTTGTCTGGTCTGTGGAGATAAAGACTCCTGACCTACCAGTTGACTGAAGATTATCATTTAAACAATGTAACTGAAGTGCCTTGTAATGGCTTCACGTGTCACACACATGTAATCATTGTTAGATGTTATTGTGGCTGAAATGTGTTCCCTCAAAAGACCTGGTAAAATACCTCAGAATGTGACCTTATTTGGAAATAAGGTTGCAGATGTTGCAGATGTGCTTAATTCAGATGAGATCATATTGGAAAAGCCCCTAATTCTATATGACTGGTATCCTGATAAAAACTTGTTCATGTGAACATTGGTGAGAATTCATTCTGGGAGAACACCTTGTGAAAATGGTGGCAAAGTTTGGAGTGAAAGTGATTACCAGCTGTCCCCAGAAGCTTAGAGAGAGCCATGGAACAGATGTCCCCTCACAGCCCTCAGGAGGAACCAACCCTGTAGACACTTGGATTTCAGACTTTGAGCCTCCAGAACTGAGAAACATTAAGTTTCAGTTATTTAAGTAACTCGGTTTGTGGATTTTGCTATGACAGCCCTGGAGAACAAATACAACCTTCATGAGTTTTGCCATATGTGTGAATTTCTTGCTATTATAAATTACTTATAGTGTTTTCCAAGGTGACTCACTTTCAAAATAAATTTACTACCCTGAGTCCCTTGGCATATACTGGGCCTGTCTGTACCTCTTCAGCCTGGGTAGGAACCCCACCTGACCTCTCTCTTTCACCAGAGTGGAGTGAGGAGGAATTGGTATCTTTGGTAATGGGGGAAGTTAAGTACATGGTTATTTTAGTACTGATTCTATTATTAGTGTACTTCCTCAGAATTTCCTTGGTCCCTGAATTTACATGGGTGCAAGGGCTCTGGGGGAACCTCTTAAGAGACCTGGGTGCCAGATGCAGGGTGGATGGTAGGATGCAGGTGCTGGAGCATGAGATTCCTTATCCTTGCTTGTTTGAGAGGGTCTGGTCCTTTCTGATATGTGGTTTTTAATTACGAATATATAAAGTAAAACAGAAAAATAGAATATGATTGTCCATATACCATCAAAAATCACTTTGTACTTCTGATCTTATATGGTTCATACTTTGGGAAATGTTGGTTCAAAATTGGAAAGGTGCAGAGGGTACATAGTGGTCTCCCTCTAGCTCTGTCTCCCAGCTGCCCCTCAGAGATCACCAGGTGATAGAATCCTTGTGTGGCCCCACAGAAATAATTTATGGATATTAGAAGAACTATTTTGTCTTAACAAACAAACAAATAAACAAACACAAATGGTAGTGTATTACATACTTGTCATTTTGGACCTTGTTATAGACAAGTTATTTTGAAGGTTATTCCATGTTAATACATGAAGAACTTACTCATTTTGTAACTTTAAATTTTCTGGTTATGGATGAATTTTTTTTATCTAGCCCATTATTTGCATTTAGGTTGTTTCTAATCCCTTGTAATTACAATTTTAAAATGAACACCAGGCATAAAAGTCACTTATAATTATATAAGACTGATAATTCTTCAAATGAAATTGCTGAGTCCCTTTTAAGTGATAGTTGTTGCCACATTTCTCTCCTAAAATTTTGTATCAGTCTTTATTCCCAGCAGCAGAGATTAGTAGGCATTTTGTAGGGATGAAGATGGATTTCTTTTAGGATGGTGATCTCTGGATTTTTTTTTTTTTAAGGGTGGTGATCTCTTAGGGGATCCCAGGGATTTATAAAAATATAAATGACTTTGTTTCAAGTATCTAATAAAATTTTTCTCTTATAAAAATATAAATTATTTGTTAAAAAATATTATAAACCTTTATTACATTTCCCTAACAAAATGGCTAGGCATAGTATAAACACACAAATATATCAAACACACACAGAAAAATGAATGAGAAGAAGTTCAAACTCTCAAATGAGTATCTGTCATTGTCAAATGTGTCTAATTTCACTCCATTGTCATTGTGTACTTTTAAAAAAATATTTTTTTGGTTTTACTGATAAAATATTTTTTAGTTTTTAAAATTTAAATTCTTATTTTAATTTTCGTATTGCCAATGTACAGAAACGCAAAGAAAACAATACACCATACACTCCAGCAGGCGATTGCGTCACGGCGCACTCCTTAGCCCACAAGCGCATCAGAGAATGCACTTTCACTCAGTTGCATCAAGAACTGAAATGACTGTTTATTTCAGTGTCTTGGCTTAAAATGCAGGCTCATCGACCAACTGCACGATAATTAAGTCCCGAAGAAGTAAGAAAACTCTTTTTAAAAATGCGATCGGGGGCCTCCTCTGGTGGCGCAGTGGTTAAGCGCTGGGTTGTGAGGCTGCCCGCAGCCTCTGCAGCGCCAGCGCCAGTTCGATCCCCGGCCACCTGCGAGGGTCCCACAATAAATAAATAAATAAAAAATAATGCGATCAAAATGCGATCAGGACCTCCCCGGTGGCGCAGCGATTGAGCTCTGGGCTGCAAGGATGCCCGCAGCCTCTGCAGCGCCGATTTGATCCCCGGCCACGGCCGGCGAGGGTCCCACATGGCACGCTGACCTCTTCTGCTGCCCGCTGCTCCCCTCAGCAGTGTACTTCGTCTGCCTGTTCTGCTCCCTGCTCTGGCTCCGGTGAATTCTCTCGCCCTCCCATGCTTCTGACTGTGCCCAGTGCTTGTAAAAATAAATAAATAAATCTTTAAAAAAAAAAAAAAATGCGATCAGCATGGATTGTCTCAGCAAGTTGCAGACAAGCAAGATGAGTTAGATTTTCAAAGATAAAAACAAAACTTCCTAAGAAGGTACTCCAGGTAGGCAGTTCTGGATTTTATGTCTATTAAGTATTTAGTAGGCATTTTTTCTTGTGCTGTGTAAATAGGAATGAGGAGAACATATAACTGAAATGTGATTCTCAGATTAAATCTCATGATAAACATTAAAGAGGAAAGTAAATAATAGTAAAAATATTTAACATTTATTGAGCACACGCTATGTATTTGACATTATTCTAAATATGATATATATTATCTTGTTTAATCCTCAAGTGGATACTATTCATGGATCATTTTACAGATAACTAAATAGGAATAGAAAAATAAGTAGCTTTATTAAAGTTCCACAAGTGGTCAATGATAGTTAGGCTTTGAACCATGAAGTCTATAATAGTTTTCACAGCTGCCATAACAAGTTGCTACAAATTTAGCAGCTCACACAACACAATTTTATTATCTGTATTTCTCTAGGCCTTAACTGAACTAAAATGAAAGTTCAGCAGAATCACGTTCCTTTCTGAAGTTTCTCAGAGAGAGTCTGTTTCCTTGCCTTTTCCAGTTGCTAGAGGCTGCCTGCATTCTTTTTTTTTTTTAAGATTTATTTATTTATACAAGCACTGGGTACAGTCAGAAGCGCGGGAGGGTGAGAGAATTCACCAGAGTCAGAGCAGGATGCAGAACAGGCAGAAGGACCGAAGTACACTGCTGAGGGGAGCAGCGGGCGGCAGGAGAGGTCTGCGCACCATGTGGGACCCTCCTCTGGTGGCCGGGGAGCAGCTGGGGATCGAACCGGCACTGCAGAGGCTGAGGGCAGCTTCGCAACCCAGCGCTCAACCGCTGCACCACCAGGGAGGCCCTGCCTGCATTCTTGACCTCCTTCCTCCAGTTTCTCAGCTAGCAAAAGATTCGTCACCTTGAATCATTCTCACTTCTTCTTTCGCCTCCTTTTTTTGCTTTAAAGGGCTTTTAAGATAACATTGCCTACCTAGATAATCAGAGATATCTCCTTATTTTAAGGCTAGTTGGCCAGTAATCTTAATTTTATTTGCAACTTTAACATCTTCACAGTTTCCAGGTTTTTTTTAAAGATTTATTTATTTATTTATACAAGCAGTGGGTACAGTCAGAAGCGCGGGAGGGTGAGAGAATTCACCAGAGCCAGAGCGGGGAGCAGAACAGGCAGAGGAGAGGTCTGAGCAGGAGAGGTCTGAGCGCCATGTAGGACCCTCCTCTGGTGGCCGGGGTGCAGCCGGGGATTGAACCGGTGCTGCAGAGGCTGCAGGCAGCTTCGCAGCCCAGTGCTCAACCGCTGCGCTCCGGGGAGGTCCACAGTTTCCAGTTTTAAGGCCTCAACATTCGGGGGGAAGATAAGTGTTGGAGAAGGCAATCAAAAGATGGTCTGTTTGACCCAAGAGCTAGTTCTGGCCATGCAAGGCTTTTCACTGCCACTCCTTCTTGGAGCCCAGCTCCTGGGACAATCGGTGGTGCTTCTCCTTCTCCTTCCCCGGAATGTGCTTTCACAGAAGCTGTTCCAAGGACACAGACTCCAGTGGTACATTGTGGTGTTTGGCATGTGGTTGAAGCATGTGTGGATATGTGGTGGACACACTAAGTATGCACAGTTAAAACCTCACTAGCAGAGGGGCAGTCTGGAATTCTACTTTTTTTGCAGCCACTCAGAACAAAGCTTAATGATTCCTTTGTTCATTAAAACTGCTACCACCCAGTCTGAAGTTGGACCTCCTTCTCCCATCTCTCCTTGCAGTATCTGTGTGGGAATCAGTTTCAGATTATACCTGGGAGCACCTGGGTTGTCCCTCAGTTTGGGGGGGGGGGTGTACACTTTTCTGTGCACCACACAGTCATATTCCCAAGAATGTATAGTTAACAATTTCACCCTGTGGTAGAAGATAGCCATGTTATCATTTATTATTTTGGGAAACTTGGTTTGCAGATTTTTGGTTATGTGTGGTCCAAAGTGAATATGTCTTAAGAGAAAAATCATTTGAAACAATTTGCTTGTAATGTTGGTAATGTTACTTCAACTTTGAGTTGTTGTAGACATTAAGCATTAGCTAGTTTCTGAGTGTAATCCATGCAGTAGACGGGTAGAGCCCTCACCATTGAATAGGAAGCCTGGGGCTAGCAAGCTCTGCTCTAAGTGACTGTCAACATGAGCAAGAGTGATTGTGCATGAGTGAGTTATACACTTTCTCTTTTAAGGCTTTATTTATTTATGCATACAAGACCTGGGGTACAGGCAAGGGATGCGAGGGGTGAGAGGATTCACCAGAGACAGAGTGGGGAACAGAACAGGCAGACTGACAGAAATACACTGCTGAGGAAAGCAGAGGGTGAGTCAGGAGAGGTCTGCTGTGCCATGAGGGTTGCTCCCTGGCCAGGGATCAAACTAGTGCTGCAGTGGCTGCAGATAGTTTCATAGGTTGCGTCTTAGGCCCCACACCTTCTCTTGACTTGGTTGCAATAACTCCCTTCTCTATGGTTTCACTGGGCTTTGACTCAGCACATACAGTCCATTTATCCCTAGAGATGTGTTCTGTCCTCGACACTGCTGCCACCTCTTGACACATGCCCATCTGTCACTTTCTGATCTTGGCAACTGGACCATGTTTGTTACAATTATTTTAACACTTGGTGAAAATTAGTTGATCAAAAATTTTAAGAGTTTGTTTTGGGCTTAGAGTTGTGTTTAATGATCTATAGGCCTGACCTTATGTTAGAAACACATTGTATTAATTGTATAATTAATTGTATTAATTGCTTTAATTATAGATTAAGGTTTGATATCTATAAAGTGTAAGTCTTTCAACTTTGTTCCTTTTACTGATTTTATTTTTCCTTATGCATGACCCAGACTTGATTACTCTTCATCCACACCTCACCCCACATTTACCCAAGAGGGCAGGAACCTTTTTCCTATTAATTTTGACCTGCTATATCAATGATAAAGTGGCTTAGTTACAAATCTTTGTAGGCTGTGATCATAAATCTTAGGGTGTCTAGAGAGAAATGTAGGGCATTTCCAGTAATTGCTTGTTGTTTTCTTCTTTCGGTCAGTTTCTGGGTCATCCACACAATTTAGCAAGGCTTGATACTGTTCTAAAACAGAACAAAAAATAACATTTATAGAAAGGGAAATAGATATTCATTTCATTTATTTACTAAGAAATGAAAAATTATTGATCTTTTTTTCTACTCATTATGTAAAGGGTAACTGCTTAAAAATAAAGTGATAGTGACTGAACTATGTTTAAGAAATAGACCCCTTCGGCCTCCCTGGTGGTATAAGGGGTTAAGACACAACCTATGAGGCTGTCCACAGCCACTGCAGCATGAGTTTGATCCCCAGCCCACCAGGGAGCAACCCACATGGTGCAGCAGACCTCTCCTGACTTGCCCGCTGCTCCACTCAGCAGTGTATTTCAGTAGATCTGCCTGTTCTGCTCCCCACTGTCTCTGGTGGATCCTCTCCCCCCATGCCTCTGGCCTGTACCCCAGTTCTTGGATGCATAAATAAATAAATCTTTAAAAAAAAAAAGAAATAGACCTCTTCAGTTCTACCTGCCCCATTCCCACGTACTTTGTTGTCTCTGCTCTACCCATATTATTACCATCAGCTGGGTTAGCCCACTACCTAGCTGGGAACTGAATGTCAGCAGGAGATATGTGGACTATACTCAAAAAGTTTGAATTAAAAAAGAAAAGAAATAGAACAATAACTTGAAGAATTGGCATCAACTGGGCATGTATACAGGCTGAAGAAAGGAGCCAGTGGAGAATGACAGTAACTGAGCATGCAGAAAGATAGGAGCCTTGAAGAAGGCGGGAAGGGAGCAGATCAGCAAGTTTATTCCTAGAAGGACTGGAGGGTCACAATGCAGTGACATACACAATAAGGGGATTTAGGGTTGAAACCAATGGGAAAAATTCTGGAGGGATCAGAATCTCTTAGAAATCAGGGCAAGATTATCTGCATAGAGACATAGGTAAGGGAACAGGAGGGGAAGTTGATTTTGCCAAATAGAGAGTATCTTTGTTTTAGTCACCTGTTGCTTGATAATAAATCACCCGTAACAGTGACTTGAAAAACAGCCATTTATTATTTATGATTCTGCCATCTGGACTAGGCTTGACAGGATACTTTTTCCCCACGTGGTGTCAGCTGAACCATCCAAGGTTTCTGCACTCTTATGTCTGCTACCCAAGTATGAAGCCAAGATCAGCTTGGGAGTCCCTCATGACATGGTAGTCTCAGGATAGTCAGACTTCCTGTCTGGTAACTGGCTCCCAAGAGGGAAGAAGCAGCAGCTGCTTAAAGGACAGTCGCAGAATGGGCACAAGTCACTGCCATCTCACTTCTGTTTGTCATAGCAAGTGACAAAGTCAGGCCAGTTTTAAGGGGAAGGGAAACAGCTTCCACTTGTTGAAGGAAGGAGAGGCTTGTGTCTACAGGGAGGGAAGGAATTGACAGCAGTCATATTTGAAGTCCCTCCACTGGAATTTCTGAGAATTTGAACATACACCTGAGGTTGGACTGATTCTTTTTTAGCATTCCTATTTTATAAATAGGGGTTATGAGGGACCACAGCAAAAAAAAAAAATCCCCAACTAGAAAAAAGCAGAGGAAAGATTTTAATTGAACTCTTCAGAGGTCATTGCTGTTTCAACCATGCCATATATGCTGTCGCTTGCTTACCAAAAGGCCTTCAGAAAATGTTTGAGGGAGTAAATTTGAAAGTCCTAGAGTCATAACTAGTAATCAAAAAGTAATATATGTAGAAAAAAGTGAAAAAGAGACAAACATTTAATTGTATAAAGTTTTTTTCTGGCGTCTCTGTTCCAACTGCTCATCTATGATGACTCCAGGAATAATGTCATATTTCCTAATGAACAGCTGAAGCTGAAATTACTGTACATTTTATGCAGAGAGTTGCCCTCAATGGTAGGAAGATTACATATTTTTTTCAATTTGTCCATTTAAGTTATCTAGAAAGAAAAATCCATTTTTATAAAACTAACTGCTGCATTGGATTTGATATACCATACAATTTTCCTAGTTGTTATCACTTCCTGGAAGGTGAGAGTTTTCCAGGGCTGGACTTCCCTTTGGGTCTACATAGATTGCAAAGGGTTTTTCACTTTTTACCATGGTTGACTAGTCAGTAGATACATAGCAGCAATAGGTGAATGTCTGAAATGCAACTATTACTGGTAAGATGGGGCCCAAGAATCAGTGCATTAAAACGTCTTAGAAATGTAGGTATAAAAATTTTAAAGCCTTTTGGATATTTCTCAATTATTGAATTGACTTGATTCCAGTACAACTTGACCAATTTGATAAATTTCTCAAAATAAAAACGTTACCTAAGTTATCATCACATATTATGTTAATCATTCTGTCTGGTTCTGATAGCAAAAAAGGGGACCCAGTTCTTTCACTCTGACATATGGCTGAGGGTACTTTTTTGTTTTAAACAATTTCAAATAAACATTCATCGCATTAAGCTCAGAATCCATTTCTCCTCAAGGCAAATATTCTTGGGCAAATGAATTACTGAATAAACAAAGCAGTTTTAAAAGTCATGTCTAGAGCCTATAATTTTTTTATTGTGATAAGCACACATAACAAAAACTTTATCAATTTAATAATTTTAAAGTGTACAATTTTGTGGCATTTATTGCATTCACAATATTGTATAACTGATATCATTATCTATATTTAAAAAGTTTTTTTTACCATTCTCAATAAAAACTGCACTCATTAATTAACAACTCTAACACCCTCCCCCCAAGCTTTGGTAACTTCTATTTTACTTCACATTTCTATTTTCCTATTTTAGATATACATATAAGTGTAACCACACAATATTTGTTGATTTTTGTCTGCTTTGTCTTTACTAAGCATAATATTTTAAAGGTTCATCCATATTGCAGTATATATTACAATTTCTTTCTTGAGGTCTGTGTAATATATCATTGTATATATCCACCACATTTTGTTCATACATTCATTGATAGACAGACATTTGAGTTGTTGCTCCCTTTTGGTTCTTATGAATAATGCCACTATTAACACTGGCATACAAACATCCATTCATGTGCCTCCTTTCAATTTATTTGTGTGTTTACCTAGGAGCGGACTTGCTGATGCATATGGTAGTTCTATGTTTAACCTTTTGAGAAACCATCAAAGATTTTCTGTAATGGTGGGGCCATTTTATGTTCCCTAGCAATGTCTGAGAGTTTCAATTTCCCCACCTTCTTGCTGACACTTTTATTTTCTACCTTTTTGATTATAGCCATCCCAGTAGGCATGAAGTGGTATCTCCTTGTGGTAAATTTCTGTTATATTTTTATTGCAGAGAAATTTTCTCTCTCTTCTACCATGAACCAGGGCATTTTAAATTGTAGAACAAGAGCCCAGGCCATGGAAGAGTGTAGTGACAGGATGAGCCATTGAGCAGATTTTCTATGATCGGAGCAGACAGAGTAAAGGAGGAGAGTCCTGGAGACCTCAGTGGCTTTCTCAGGCTTTTGTTGAGCTTTTACATGTAGTGCAGCAACATGGTACAAGGCAGGCAGGGTTGCCAGGCAGTGGGTGGGGCGGCCAGGAGGCCAACAGGCCTCCAAGTCCCGGGCAAGTCTTCACTCTGGGCTTCTCTGGCCTTCTTTCTCTTCTTCTCTGTCCTGTTCTTTCTCCTGCCTCTGCTTCTCTTGTTGATTATCTCTATACTGCAGTCATGGCCCACAGAGACAAATAACACAACTATAATAATGTACCAACTGCAGGTGCCCCATCAGGCAGGGCAATCCTAACGGTGGGAGGGCAGAAAAGCCTGAAAATCATTTACCCTACAAGGAGGCATTTTGAATGGTTTCATTTGACTGTAAGGCCATCTAGGTGTGAGGGGTGGTGGAAGAGGAAACTGAACATTACATAGGGGTCTGATTGTACAGGGCTGTGAATGTTAGAGTCACGTCAGAGGATGAAAGGTAATTTTTAAGGAAAATGCCATAATGAAAGTAGAGAATTCAAACACAAAAGGTCTCTATGATGTATGTTGAGCTGGAAAGAACAAAGGCTGGGAATGGTTAACCCATGGTTGAGGTGGTTCTAGGAATCTAAATGTATTAATCATACCTTAAACCTTATAAAATTAGTCAAGAAAGTTGGATCCTTCCTGTATTCCACAGGCCTACTGCACTCTCCCCAGTTTTGTGGGGATACATGGATCAGAGAGTAGTCTAGACTGAAAGAAGTTCCACACTGAACACTCTATAATTCTTTGAGTCTAAATAAAAATCCTCTTTGAGCGGCTTGTATACTGATGGTCTCATACTGGGAGAATTTTGTGATGAAAAATTTGATATGTGACTTCTGGCAGATTTGGATCTGTTTATTTTTATTTTCTGATCATTTGACCATGCTCGCATTTCTGGCCTTCCTCTGAGATCAGTTTCCTGTCTTTAAAGTAGGTTTAGGGCCTTGCTGGTGGCAGTGCATGGGTTAAAGACACAGAACTATTAAGCTGTCACCAGCCACTGTAGCACAAGTTCGATGCTTGGAGCAGACCTCTCTTGTCTGGCCCGCTGCTCCTCTCAATAGTGTATTTCATTAGATCCACCTGTTCTGCTCCCCACTCTCTCTGGTGAATCCTCTCACCCCCAGCACCTCTGGCTTACACCCCAGTTCTTATATGTATAAATAAGTAAATCTTAAAAAAAATAAAGTGGAAAGTCTCCCTGGAGGTGCAAGGGGTTAAGACACAACCTATGAAGCTATTCACAGCCACTTCAGCACGAGTTTGATCCCTGGCCAGGGAGCTACCCACATGGCGCAACAGACCTCTCCTGACTCTCCCACTACTCCCCTCAGCAGTGTATTTCAGTGGATATGTCTGTTCTGTTCCCCACTCTGTCTCTGGTGAATCCTCTCACCCCCCCCCATACCTCTGGCCTGTACCCCAGTTCTTGTATGTATAAAAAAATAAGTATTTAAAAAAATAAAGGTAGTTTTTTGGGAAAAGAACTGAGACCATGCATGTACCTCTCTTGTCTGGCCTGCTGCTCCCCTCAGCAGTGTATTTCAGTAGGTTTGCCCATTCTGCTCCCCATTCTCCCTGGCGAATCCTCTCACACCCAGCACCTCTGGCATACACCCCGGTTCTTGTATGCATAAATAAATAAATCTTAAAAAAATAAAGTGGGTATAATATTTATCTCATCGTGTTTCTGGAAAAAGAACTGAGCCCATGCATGTAAAGCACGTGGCAGAGGGTCTGGTAAATAACTGGCACACAGTTCATGTACCACAAAAGCCAAAAACACTTAGGGTACTTTGTCTTTAGGTGAGCACTTGGGTCATTGGTCTTATTCTGTAAAAGTAGTAATCATCTTAGAACATGTAAATAAGACATAAAAGAGAAAGAGGAAAGAGAGAGAGAGAGAGATTTTTGACAGTGGGAAGCCTTGAGACACTTTGATGTGAGGTGTGAAGATAACAAGGTGTGGGAACAAGGAGTAGGCTGATTCAGGTCCATCTCCTGGGGTTCTCCTTACATTTGGTTCATCTTCCACTCACTTTATTGATGTGAGCTTATCTGTCAGCTGAAATGATTGCACATTATGTATAGATTGACTTGTTTCACTGGGAAATTGAAATCCTTGTAAAGCTGTGACTGCAGTTTATTCTCAGTGCAGATACATGGTGGCAGGCAATGGATTTCAGAAACGTGTATCACATAACTGGGCCTCTGTCCAGCTCTGTTCTCCTCTCTGAGAGAAAGAAGTAAACAACATAAGTAAGAGAGAACACCATCCCTTGCTGTTGGGGGTTGGCAGCAATATTTTTAGCTCTTGGATGTGATGATTTGCTTAATATTTTTAACTAAGTATTTGCCAGAAAATGTGGCATCCAAGGGTCCCCGTACCAGAGGGGTATCCTCAGTTTCAGCCTGTCAGCTACTGGCTGTGGGTATTGGCTAATACTACTCAAATGGTGCCATTATTCATGATCCTTTCTAGTGCAAATTCTTGCTGGCTGATAATATTAGCAGTTTCCATTTGGTATTATGCTGATCTGTTCCACTTTGTCTTCATAATAACCCTGTAATATGGGTGAGAAAACTGAGGCTAAGATAATTTTTTTGGCTTTACACGTTCATGTGGCTATTGTCATAGATAGGGAAACCATGGCTACAGTCATTGCTTTGACAGATAGCAATAAGATTAATTCTGGGGGAAGAGAGCTTGGCTTTAGTTATATAAAGGAACCATCAAGCAGTCTAAGATGGAACTTGAAAAACTAAATTACTCTGCATATTAAAGGAGCAGGAATGTTTAGATTGTACACCAGTGACTTGAGAGGACAGGATTCTTGGAAACCAGGGGAATGAGCAGAATGGAGCGAGCACATGGAGGTCGAATATGGTCACTTCCTGGCAGCAAGTCAAACCAAGCAAGAAAAAAACCACTGGGTTGGGAATGGTTAAAATATTTCTAGGGACAGTGACAGATACATTGAATTCAACCCTGTTTTTTGTTTTGTGTCTGTGTTACATAACTTTCAGTTGCAGTCGAAACTCAAACTCTTGATATACTAAAGCATTTTGTGTTGTTAGCATTTTGGATATATGGTCCATGTTTGGGGTGGAGTAAGGAAGAGAATGAAAATAGTTACAGGAGAGGAGCTGAGTGGCAATTGAGAATCAAACTTGGAGTAAGAATTTAGAGTATGAAGGAATGAAATCATGAATGCCCCTTCCCCTAAAATCCTCAGAAATATTGCAGATGTGCTGCATCTCTCTCAGAGTGAGTTACATTCTTTAGATAATAAAAGGAGGAATAATCCAAGAAGGGAGAGTCTTGGTGAATAAGGAAGTTAGGAAATGGGCACAGGTAGTTAGCTAGAATCAGGAGATTCCCCAAGTCCAGGTGTCCTAAATGCCTTTATCAAGCTGAATGAGGAACAATTGGTTCGGGTCAGGGTGACCCCCCCCACCAACCCAGTAAAAATTGAGTTTTCAGAACACCAAATCAATAACACAATGCTAAAGCACATACCAGAAAAACAGGTCAAGTAATCTGAGAGACTCATTGGGTCTCAGTAACATAGGCGACCCCATGGGCCTCAACCAATCGCAAGAGACATAATGCTGAGACACCCAATGGCTGAACCCCCCACTCCTCACCCACTATATCTTTATAAACACCTACTTCACATCCCCTCAGGGGCTACCCACTTGGAACCCCTCTCTCCTCAGAGCTTTCCTGTCACTCTTATCGAACAATCAGTCTTTTCTGTCTGACTCTGGTCTCAATGACATTGAATTCTTTCCTTGTCGAGACAAGGACTGAGAACCCTTCAGGGTCCTTGGACACCCCACCTCTTGGCCTGATTCATTGGTGCTCTTTGGTCTTATTAGTGGGAGGCAGAGAAGAAATTTGAGGCCAATCGTACTTCACCCCCAAGTCCTGTTCCTTCCTTCTTGCTCATTGCCCTGCCAGGGAAACACAGGAAGAAAAGCAGGCAATTTAACTGCACTCATACTCCACCCTTCACAGAGGACTCTTGTTTCCCTTTCAATGTGTGAGAGCTCTTGCCTTTCACAGATAACTCCAGCATCAATTTTCACTGCTGTCTAGGAATTTCCTTTGAAAGGCAATGAAAATCTCTAGAAGTAATCATAGCTTGATAGCCACAGAGTTCTCAGATCAGCTAAAAGTAGATTTATTAGCTGAAAGTGGATTTGCTGTTAATGTTAAAGGACCACTTTAAAACTGAGTTTGTTCCATATGTTTCTAGCAGAATCCCTATATCTCAGTTAAATATGTAATGCAGTATGCTGCGATGGACCGAGAAGGTAGAGAAAGACTTGATCACATGCTTGTAGATGATAAACAACTTTATAAGAGTAGAGTTGGTGACAAATACGGGTTGGACATGATGAATTGACGTCATATCTTTATAAAGATTTTTAAAAATTCTTTGTAAAAGTAAATATCATTTTCTCTGTAAAACAATGTTATGTGGCATTCATTATCTCTATAGCAATGTCATTCTAAACCTTTTAAAAATTTCGTTCTTTTAAATTACATATTCTCCAAGTGACTGCTATAGCCATTCCTCACTTATCCCACATTTATGTGGAAAAAATACTTCTTTGAAGCCCAGCTGGGAGATAGAATGTAAAAAGCAAGTCATGTGAGTACTCAAAATAGACACAACTCAGGCCTTCACTGAAATGCATGTTTGTTAAATGAAGACTAAACCTATTTATGCACTTGTCCTAATAAATTCATGCACATGTTCTAATAAATAAAAGAGAGTTCTAATAAATTTATATATTTATTTTACCGGTCAACAGGAAATTAGAAGGAATTGAAGGATTAGAAGACTAAGATTGTTAAGTGATAGGTGACGAAAAGATTATTACTGATAGATGACAAAAACAGTGTGTGTGTGGGGGGGACATCTGAGATCTTGTTGTTGAAGGACTACAAAATGCAGACACAGCAAAGAAAGGCACAGCTATTGAAGATCATCAGTAAGAACAGCCTAGTGCTTCTCAAAGTGTGGACCCCAAGCCGGCAGCGTCAGAATCGCCTGGAACTTTAGAAATTCCAACACTCGTGTCCTGTACCTACTGATTCAGAAACTTTGAGGTGATTCTGATGCCCGCTCTAGTGTGAGGTCCACTGGGTGCTGCTATAGTACAAGTCCGCAGGGCTTCAGTGCATTTAATTGAGTGAAATGAGTATGATTTGGGTCATAGTGGAAGAGTTCTATACAAGGAACAGCTCATTCAAGAGCATAGGAAATTTACTGTGAAAAGACCATGAATATATCTGGCGTAGAACTGGTTGAGTCACATTGACCTTACACTATTAAAAATAGCATTTCCTTTCACTCTTGAAAGTATCTTCATTTGGTTGATATTTTATACATATACACACATACACACATCTCCCTTGATATGACAAGTAATGAGATTCTAGCTTTGTGATATATTTTTTGCCCAGACTTATTGTCATCTTTCTTTGGTTAAAGGTAGATTCCCCAAACTCAGTTTTTGGCTATTCTTATTCTTTGCTGAACAGGATCTGGAGGCCACCATGGTGTCCATACAACCATGTTCCAAACTGAAATTATGGGTTCTGAGTCAGTTTGTCTTTGCATTTTCCCTTCTTAGTAACTCACTTTTTAATCCCTGAAGCTCTGGGCTCCTTGCTGTCTTTTCTTACCTCATCAGAATGTTATCCAAGGAAGAGGTCTATAAATTCACATGTATTGAGAAAACAACCGAGTATCATCTCACCTTGGAATGTTTGCATTTGGACAGGAGAGGCTGTGTTAATAGAATATGCTGGTGTTGCCCAGTGAGTGGAACACTTACAAAATTCAGGACGTGATGCACTAGCAGGGATATAATTTTGTGGCCAATAATGGGAGGTGACCCCAGGAAATGTCCCAGCATTCAAACTGTCAGTGACAAAGAAGGGTCAATATTCAACATCTTGTCCATCTCAATTAGTTCTAGATTCCAACATCAATATATTTTCTTGCAAGTAAATGCAGTCACTGAATTATTTCTTTACTCTTAGGTCTTCATTCTCCCACACCCTTCCCCTAACCTGATCAGATATATTCTTTCTAATGTCAAAATTAGATATTAATGTAATTTAATCTGTAAATGAGGTTGTTTCACTAAGTCAAATGTTAAAATTTGTTTAATTTTAGTGCTATGGATTCTTTTGCTAGAGTGTTGGTATTTGGGATTAAGTCCAGTTCTCTCATTTTGCAAATGCGGAAACTGAGGCACAGGGAGGTTAAATAACTTATCTATGACCACACGGATAGTTATTTATTTATTTATTTTTAAAGATTTATTTATTTATGCATACAAGAGCTGGAGTACAGGCTAGAGGTGTGTAGGGGGTGGTGGTGAGAGGATTTACCAGAGACAGAGTGGGGAACAGAACAGGCAGATCGACCGAAGTACACTGCTGAGGGGAGCAGTGGGCGAAGCAGGAGAGGTTTGCTACGCCATGTGAGTTGCTCCCTGGCCGTCTGGGGAATCGAACTTGTACTGCAATGGCTGTGGACAGATTCATAGGTTGTGTCTTAACCCCTTGAGCCACCAGGGAGGCCCGAATAGTTATTTAAATAATTAAGATGAAGACCCAGTTTTCCTGATATAATTTCCTCTCTTACTGCTCTTACTAGGATGCTTGTGGGTGGGGATTTCATGTTAAATCTCAATTCTGGTTTCAATCTTGAAATGAAGAGTATATTGTTAAAAGTGGAGACTTTTGGGGGGCTGCTTTCATACATGAAGATGTGACAATACCTTTCTAAGTCCCCTTTTAGGAATAATAAAATTGGAAGCACCATCACTTAGAATCTCAGTTTTTTAAAAAAGCAACCCCCCCTTGCTGTTTTAGCAGAACACACTCTATAATATAGTGCACTTTCATTTATGAGTGAAACAATAGGATGCTTATGCACATTTTCACATCTTCCTTTATAATAACAGGAATTCTATTTTAGTCAAAAGTTTTTTCAAATGACTGAGCAACTTCCTGCCCATTTCATAGTCAATCCTGAGAGAGCAGGATGATTTGGATCTTAGGCCGTTGGTCTCTAATGCAATACTTCTCAGTTTCCTCCACCAGGTTGTGGGCCGAGGAGGAAGGGCTATTCCTGGAGAGAGCTGTCCCTTTGGGTACTCTCTTCCCGGTAGGTAGTCACAGAGAGTAAGAGGGCAATACTCTTTGCTCACTGAAGAGAGAGAACCAGGAGCAAGGCTGAGGAAAAAATTGTTCAAGGTGTAAAACTTTATACAGCAAAAATTTCTATTTTGTTTTATGAGAAAATGTAGGTATTGGTTTGAAAATTAATATATTACAGTGTTGGAATTCTTAATAGATTGAATGAATTATGATTATTTAAATGTTCATACTTCATTAAGTTTTTTTTTTTTTATAGAGGCATGTTTTTATTTATTTATTTGTTTGTTTGTTTGTTTTTTTGTTTATACATGCACTAGGTACAGTCAGAAGCGCGGGAGGGTGAGAGAATTCACCAGAGCCAGAGCGGGGAGCAGAGCAGGCAGAAGGACCGAAGTACACTGCTGAGGGGAGCAGCGGGCGGCAGGAGAGGTCTGCGCGCCATGCGGGACCCTCCTCCGGTGGCCGGGGAGCAGCCGGGGATCGAACTGGCGCCGCAGAGGCCGCGAGCAGCTTCGCAACCCAGCGCTCAACCGCTGCGCCACCGGGGAGGCCCACTTCATTAAGTTTTAAAACATCAACCATCTAGCAAATTATATTTAAGTAATCATTTAACATTGAGGGAGAAGAAAGTTCCTTCCAGAGAGTTTATTTCTCAAATGACTTTTTTTTTTTAAAACAGAAAAATTACCGGTTAAAGGTTATCTTGTGTTACATTATGCTATTTCTCAAAACATCTTATAAAAGCCACAGCAATATAAATGGCAGCATTTTTTAGCATGTGTTCAACCGAAGACAAATTTGTGTCTTCAGAGAAACATGGAGGTCTTTTTTTAACTCTTATAGAAAAAACAAAAGCAAAAAATCAAGGCCCAGGAAGGTTGAGATTTACACACTCAATGTTGGAGATATCAAGAGAACTGGGGTTGACCTGGGATATGGCCCCCCCAAATAAGAAATGACTGAAACTTAAATAGGCTGGGTTGAGTCCCTTTTGTTCCTGTCATTTTTGTCCCCAAAAGATTAAAAATAAGAATTTATTTAAATTTAACCACAAGTTTTCTATTGAAGTTCTATATTTTAAATATGACATAGGGAAGACTTAAAACAAAAGGTATTAACATTAGAAAAGAGAGTGAAAAGGGAGGGGAACCAAGAATGCCTCAAGATCTACTTTATTGGCAATAGTATAAACTACTATTTCTCTCAAGAATATCTTTTAATTTTATCAAATGTAGGAAAAAAAAACAGTGATTAGTTCTTATTGCTTTAAGTGTTGAAGGAGTTTGGAAAACATTTAAAAAATCAGAAAATACTTAATAAGTGGCCAGAATGGAATGAACACTAAGACAAGGAAACCAGTCCTCATCACCACATCTTTTTTTTTTTTTTTTAAAGATTTATTTATTTTTATACAAGAGCTGGGGTACAGGCCAGAGGCATGGGAGGGTGAGAGGATTCACCAGAGACAGAGCAGGGAGCAGAACAGGCAGATGACCCAAATACACTGCTGAGGGGAGCAGCAGGCTTGACAGGAGAGGTCTGCCACCCATATGGGAATCTCCCTGGCAGGCTGGGAATCAAATGGGCGCTGCAGAGGCTGCGGACAGCTTTACAGAGCTGCACTCAACCTGCTGCGCCACCAGGGAGGCCCTCTCATCACCAAATCTTACTGAGAAAAGAGTCAAAGAGTAAGAAGCTACGTGTCCAAGCCATCCACTTTCTATGCACAGGTTGGTTTCTCGCAGAAATGACTTTAAGGTGTTTTTTTAAAAGGAAAAGGCAGGGCCTCCCTGGTGCAAGGGGTTAAGTCGCAGCATTATGAATCAATCCACACCCACTGCAGCATGAATTCGATTCTGGACAGAGAGCTAACCCACATGGGGCAGCAGACCTCTCCTGACTCACCCGCTGCTCCCCTCAGCAGTATATTTCAGTCAATCCGCCTGTTCTGTTCCGCCTTCTGTCTCTGGTGAATCCTCTCACCTCCCACACCTCTGGCCTGTACCCCAGTTCTTGTATGCATAAATAATTCAATCTTTTTTTTTAAAAAAAGAAAAGGCAAAAATAACCCTAAGATGCCTAAGATGTAATATTTATGCATTGAAAATATTCTAAAATATGAATTCAATTCTGCTCAAGAGGAGAAAAGCAACTTCAATAGAGGAAATACTTAAAATAGCACCCAAAATAGAAAATTACTCAAAAGATAAGAACTCATGAATCAGTGTCATGAGTATAAGCTTTGTCTTCCTGACACATCATGTATTATGAAACCATAAAAAGTAGCAAAACAGTAAACAGAAAAGAGTAGTTCATGTCTTTTTTTTTCCACTTTAATGAACATAAATGAAGAGTAAATTGAAATATATATTGCAAAATCCAACACGAAGCCAACTTGGAAATGTAATAGATTATTATGATCTGTAATATCAACTTACTTTATATATAAGGCAGATTGAACATTCCAACTTAAACCCCCTAATATACTTAATCAATACCCAACATATAATGACTATTTGTCTATATTTATTGAATATTTATGGTATATTTGTCAGAGGCATTGTGATAAATGTTTTTGCATAGGTTATGTTATTGAATCTTTCCAACATAGATACTATTATCATCATCATCCCACTTTTATTAATGAGAAGTTAATAAAAGACCCCAGAAGTTAAACAAGACCCCAGAAGTTTCCTTCACTTGTCTAAAGATTACATAGCTGATAGTGGTAAATTTAATATTTGAAACAGGAAGCCTGAGTTCAGAATCTAAATGTTGAACCACTGTTCTATCAATACTCTAAGAGATGCCTGTAAGATGCTGGACAAAATGTACATGGTCCCTGGTTTCCTGGAACTTAAAAGGCTAACAGAATTTTTAGATGGTCAGTTTTAAAGCAATAATATTAAATAAGGCCTTCCCTTTAAGATATAGGCTAGATAGACCCCAGCTTTTGTATGCATAAATAAATAAATCTTTAATACAAAAAATATAAGCTAGAAATTATACCCTGAATCTCTCACAAGCATTTTTCATATAGATGAACCATCATATATTTCAAGTTTTATGGAAAAGATGGCTATTAACCCTAATGTTAGAGGAAAAAGAGAAAAATGGTGAGGGGGAAAAAACACGAATAGTCTACAATTGAAAAAATCCAGGGAATTCAGCGGATATAAGTCATTAACATGTTGGTATTCAGGGAGATTCTGGGACTGGGTATCAGTGATTGATTCTTTTTTTTTTTTTTTTTTTTTTTTTATAGAGGCATGCTTTATTTATTTGTTTGCTGGTTTCTTTGTTTGTTTTGTTTATACATGCACTGGGTACAGTCAGAAGCGCGCGAGGGCGAGAGAATTCACCAGAGCCAGAGCGGGGAGCAGAGCAGGCAGAAGGACCGAAGTACACTGCTGAGGGGAGCAGCGGGCGGCAGGAGAGGTCTGCGCGCCATGTGGGACCCTCCTCCGGTGGCCGGGGAGCAGCCGGGGATCGAACCGGCGCCGCAGAGGACGCGCGCAGCTTCGCAACCCAGCGCTCAACCGCTGCGCCACCGGGGAGGCCCCCAGTGATTGATTCTATTGGGTGTTTGTTTGATACTGAAATGAAATAGATGGGGTGCTGACGGGGGTTCTGTCATCAGGCAGGGTGGTTCCACCTTGCAGGAGGACACTTAACCTGTGACTGAACTGAGTCATGGCTGTCCATGCTCTCTTTCCTGCTGCTGTCTGTTTTCTCTCTTTCTGAAGTCCTCCCGAAAGTTCGCCATCTGAACTCCTTGTTTTTGACTCCCAGCCATCCTGCTCTCCTTTCCCTTGCTTCCCTGGGATCAGAAGTCATATTTAGAAGATGCTGAACTTTCTTACAGGTCTTCATTCTCTCCTCAGGTCTCTGAGGAGTGAAATCAATTTCTTAAAAGGAAAATTATGCTAATTTATTAAAGGCTAGAAACAAATCTGAGGGGACTTGGTGATCTTGCAGACAGAAAATCATATTAGAAGCTTGAGTCATTTTCTTCTCATAATTAACTTGACTAAAATGCAATTGGTATCGAACAATGTCATGATTGCAGTGATAAATGTTTCTGTGTCACTTCACTGGAAGCTTTTCATTGGGTTAAAATATTTTGCTAAAATATTTTAAGAACTGGGAATCCCAGTTCTTAAGAGCTTGAAATATTTATTTCCCATTAGTTGTTTTAGATTATTCAGATAAATTTAGCACTTAATGTGATTTACTTAGGCAATTGTAATTTACCTCTAAATGTGCTGTGCTTTGTTGAATCAAGAAAAACTTGTTTCAGGGCCTCCCCGGTGGCGCAGCGGTTGAGCGCTGGGTTGCAGAGCTGCCGGCGACCTCTGCGGCGCCGGTTCGATCCCCGGCTGCTCCCCGGCCACTGGAGGAGGGTCCCACATGGCGCGCAGACCTCTCCTGCCGCCCGCTGCTCCCCTCAGCAGTGTACTTCGGTCCTTCTGCCTGCTCTGCTCCCTGCTCTGGCTCTGGTGAATTCTCTCACCCTCCCGCGCTTCTGACTGTACCCAGTGCATGTATAAACAAAACAAAACAAACAAACAAATAAATAAATCATAAATAAATAAAAATACATGCCTCTTTAAAATAAAAAAAAAAAACACAACACTAGTCCTAACATCTTAGAAATACAACTTCTTTCATGAGGCTATTTTGGGCATATTCCATGAAATATACTTGAAAAATGTTATAATGCATTTAACTTTATAGAAAAAAAAAACAACTCATAAACAGAAAACTTTCTATTTCATTAAAGTAATTTCTGAACTTTATATATCATTATACTTTATTTCTTTTTTACTTTTAAAATATTTTCTAACTTATTTTATCTTGTTACGTTACGTATCCCTCAAATTGACCAAACATTTTGAAGAAAATTAAGTATATGAACTATAATAATAGTTTTAAGCAGTGTGTACTTTATGTTTTGCTGTTACTTTAAAAATAAACACCACTTTCATACATACATAGTTCTATTTACGATATTAACATACATTATGGATTTGTAATTCTAATGGAATTACTATATTTCACTAGTTACTATAGCATCATTTGTTTAACCATATTCCTCCATCCTGTCATAAAGCACAGATGTGGTATACAGTTTTGGTGAAAAGAATGATGAACTTCACTATTAAAAGTGCTATCTGGCATGTTTAATCTTGAGTTAAGTACTTGAGCATTTTTTGTGATATCCAAAGTCAAGTGTCATTCTTGCGCAAGAGAAAATAAAACTATTTATATGTGCTCCTATAGATACAAAAATTTCTCTTTCAAATAACAAAAAATGGACATGAAGTAATCTAACAGTTTTTCTTTTTTAAAGATTTATTTATTTATTCATACAAAAACCGGGGTACAGGCCAGATGCGCAGGAGGGTGAGAGGATTCACCAGAGACAGAGCGGGGAAAAGAACAGGCAGACTGATGAAATACACTGCTGAGGGGAGCAGCGGGCGAGACAGGAGGGGTCTGCCATGCCATGTGGGACCCTTGCTGGCCGGCCAGTCGGCCGGCCAGGATTAAACCAGTGCTGCAGAGGCTGCTGTCAGCTTTACAGTGCTGCGCTCATCCGCCTGCACCACCAGGGGAGGCCCAATCTAACAGTTTTATAAGGAAAAAAGTAAAAGAAAAGAGTACAATAAGTTCTTGGGATTATTTCTCAAGAGGAAACTACCACATTGTAAAATTGAATTGGGGAACTTGAAGGTCTTAGCGTGAAAGTTTGGGTAATTTATAGACTCTTCAGTGAAAAAATCAGCTTATTTATCTTCCCTGAACTGTATTTCAAATTTCTTGATGATATACGCTAAATAAACACAGGAGAGAGTCAAAGGAGATGAAAATTATTTGGAAAAATTTCAGTGTAAGGAAATAAGTACTTTTTAGCTCCACAAGTTTGTTTCATTACTTGTTTTATTTTTGCAACCATCAACATTAACTTTGTGTTACAACATAAAACTATAACAAGTTTCCAGATTACTTATGGGAAAAGTACTGTCCTACACCAAAAAATAGTATACTTTAATGGCAGAAAGATGATTTTTGCAGATGAAGATAGCAATTAGCAATAAATCAAACCTCAGCTATGTGAAATCAATCAGTGAAAGACAGCTCAGTTCACATCTTTTGAACTGAGGCATTGGACATCCTAATAAACAAAACACCCTAATAAACAAACTACTGAGATACAACCAAAGACACAGGGGAGAGATTATCCTTGTGCCCAGGTTCATGTCTCCTTGTCAATCATCAATTTTTGTGCCTACTGATTTTGGCATCAAAGACTGGGAGAGGCTAACATTTTGGTATAAAACTATTCTGTATCCCATTATATTAATTTCTTCATAGTGTTCAATTATCAAGTTCAATGGAAATTCTAGAATGATCATTGGGAATTAGTTCCCCACTTTTTTTTTTACTAACTCTTGCAATTAGAAAAAGAGTTCTAGAACCTTCTTTATAGTTTGGAAGAAAGTTCATCCCTCCCCAGTTGGGGTTAAGAGTGAGACCCAGGGGTGAGAAAAAGCTCATTCCTTCCCATATGTCTAGATCTGCACCATCATGAATTTAGATGATTCTCCCACAGTCTTCCTACCCGCTTCCTATCCTTTTTCACATCTTTTCAACACTCCCAGTCCTGCCACTCTCTGCCTTTATGACATGTAGTCCGTGCAGGAGAATCACCTCCAGAGCTTGTTCCCAAGCTCTTTCAAAATCATTGACTGGGAATATTTGAAGAGGCATTCCTAATTTTACCAAATTGGCAATTTTACCAAAATCCCCATGTGATTCTTATGCATGCAGACATTAGAGAACTATCAATACAACTCAAATTTAAATAGAATTCAAATATAACCTTCAATACTGTTAAATATTGAAATTCTGTAGCTATTTCCTTACAATGTATAGTACTTGAGAGTTTGCAAAGCATTTGTATATATCATCTCATTAGATCCTTGGGTGAATCAAATGAGATAGACATGGGATATTTTAATTTAACAAAGAAGTTAATGGATGTTTGTGATGCCCAATGTCCTGGCCAAGCCATAGCAGAGCTTAAGAAATAGGTCCTCAACACAGGCCTGTTGCCTACAGATCATACTGGCTGTTGAATGAAGACATTTATAGCTTATGCCTTCTCTTATGTTATCTCATTTATCCTCCCAATAATTCTATAAGGTACGTAAGACAATACAATTGAGTGTGTCTTACAGAGGAGAAAACAGAGATCAGAGAGTTAAAATAAAGTACGCAAAGTCATAATCTAGGGAGTGGCAGAAACTGTACTTGAACTGTTTTTAAAGTCCAAATTTTGGGCCTCCCTGGTGGCACAAGGGATTAAGTACAGCACTGTGAAGCTATCCACAGCCTCTGCAGCACCAGTTTGATCCCTGGCCAGGGAGGTACCCACATGGCACAGCAGACCTCTCCTGTCTCGCCCACTGCTGCTCCCCTCAGCAGTGTATTTCAGTGAGTCTGCCTGTTCTGCTCCCCACTCTGGTGAATCTTCCACTGCCCCCCACCTCTGGCCTGTACCCCAGTTCTTGTATGCATAAATAAATAAAACTTTTAAAAAAATGACCATTGACTATCTAACTAGTGAGTAAAAAAGAAATCATTTGCTCAAAGAATTAAAAAAAAAGAAAAGAAAAAAAATTAAGTCCAAATTCTGCTTACTGCCCACTTTTTACTACTACTCCAGAAGCCAAACAAAATGAAGAAGTCTCAATGAATCATTAATATTTTAGGATTTCTGACTGCTTAATATTTTATAAATATTACTTATGCCATGAAATGTTTCTTGTGTATGTTTGACTTTCTTGCTAGTGTAGCAAATAATATAATCTTCTTGATTCCATGGCACTATTTTTATAACATTAGAAAACTTTTGATGAGATAATTGCTTTAATAACGGTTCCTTTTAAGGTCATACTAACTTTCAAAATAGAATCAGAAAATCTAGTTACTATTTCTCAGTTCATTTTTTCCCTTTCCTCTTTGCAGCACTTGACACTGTTGAACACCCCCTTTCTTCTGAAAAACTTCTGTTAAGTGGTATGCTTTTGACTCGAGCATCCCATCTGTCCTTTGCTGGCTTTCTTTCTCCCTCTACACCCAAGGATCATCTGTGGTTGCCTTCCTTTTGCCTTCCTAGATTTCCCACTGGTCATATGTACATTTTAACCAGTTCAGCAATTAGAATTATTCAGATGATACTGAAATGTTTCTAACATTTTCTTTGAGTTCTGGACTTACTCAGAAACTCAGTCACGTGTACTCAATATTTCTTGAATTAAATCTGTTTGATAAACATCTCATTTATTTCACAGATATGTATGGAGTGCCTACTAGGTGTCAAACAATGTTCTAGGTGCTGGTGGTACCTCAGTGGCTAAAATAATGTTAGTGCCCTCGGGCCTTTACTGTTTTAGTGACAGAGAACTTAGAAGGTGGCAAAGGAACCATAGACATAAAAATATAAAAATTAGATTTTGTGTGAGAAGCACTATGAAAAGGGAAGGAAAAAGAAAGAGCAGGACAAAGGAAGCAAGAGTTTGGGGAGCAGGGGTGGTGATGGGGGTGCTGGTCCCATTTTCTATAGTGTGGACACGGTGGCTGTGCCAAGAAGAAAATGTTCATGAGTCTTCTTTTTTTTAATTTAACTCACAGTACATCATGTCATTATGTAAGTTTCAAGTGTGCATCTTTGAAAATCAACATCTCTATACTACATGACACTCTCCACTAAATGTCCAATTATATCCTTATGAGGGTCTTAAAGGATATGAGGAATTCAGCTCTGTAAATATCCAGGGGAAATGCCTTTTAGGTGAAGTGTGGGCCACAGCAAAGACTGTGAGGCACAAGTGTGTCCGGTGCATTCAAGGAATAGTGGGAGAGGTCAGAGAGGGGATGAGAAGTCAGATTGTGTGGGGTCACATCAGTTCCTCTAAGGACTGGCTTTTACTCTTTGTGAAACCAGGAACTATTAGAGAGTTTTGATCAGAGGAATGACATGATATAGTTTACATGTTTAAAATGTCATTCTGATGGGCTTCCCTGGTGGCTCAAGGGGTTAAGCACCGCACTATGTGAAGCAATTCACAGCCTCTGCAGCATGAGTTCGATCCCCAGCCCACCAGGGAGCAACCCACAGCAGCAGACCTCTCCTGCCTTGCCCGCTGCTCCCCTCAGCAGTGCATTTCAGTTAGTCTACCTGTTCTGTTCCCCACTCTGTCTCTGTGTGTCCTCTCACACACACACATCCCATCTCTGGCCTGTACCCTGGCTCCTGTATGCATAAATAAAAAAAAGGTCATTCGGATTACTTTGCTGAGAGCAGGTTAGAGAGTGTTTAGATAGCACTGAGAGGCCAGTTATAAAGCTACTGTAGTAAACTGGACAATGCATGTTAGTGAACCAGAAGAATAGGGAAGGGTTGATGAGAGAAGCGCAGCGTATGGATGCATTTTGAAGCTAGAGCTATTTAAAATTGCTGATGTCTTATATGTTTGGCTTGAGCAACTATGAGGATGAAATTGCATCAACTGAGATTGGGATATCTTCAGGTAAACAGGTTTGATGGGGAGGACCAGGAGATCACATTTGAACATGTTAAATTTGAGGCATCTACCTCATGATCAAGTGGAGATGTTGGATTATTGGAGTCGAGAGCTGGGGAGTAATATTGGGCTGGAAATACATTTGGGACCACTGGTGGCATAAAGGTGGTGTTTAAGGCCTTGACTCTGAATGAGATCACAAGGAGGGTGAGCGTGGATGAGGAAGACAAAAAGAACAAGGACTGAGTCATGGCGCACTGAGACATACACATGTAGGGAAAAGAGGAAGGACTGATGATGGAGACAAAGTTTATCTATAAGGTGGGAGGAAAAGCAAGAGAATATGAGGTTTTTGAGAGCAAGTAAAAGAAAAACACATGATCAGGAAGGAGAGCATACGCAGTTACATCAAATGTTGCTGACACTTTAAGATGAGAGCAGAGAATTGACCACTGCATTTGACAACTAGGTGGTGGTTGGTGACCTTCACATGAACAGTTTTGATGGAATAGTAGGATGAAAGCCTTATCAGTAGTGAACAAGAGGTAGATATCAGATACAATGAATATTGACAATATTCATTGATACAATGAATATTGACTTTTGAATTGATCCAGAATGAAAGTGTAAAACTGCAGCATTATCCTCCCAAATCTGCTCTTTCTCTAGGATATTTTATTTTCATTGGTGGCATCTTCGTGCTCTCAGTCACTGTTCAGAGCCAAGGAGGCATATTTTACTCCTTTCTCTGTCTGTGTCTTCTCCCCTCACCACCCCCACCCCCACCCCCACCACATGTACATCTGAATCCACTAGCAATCCTGTCAATTTTACTCTAGAAGGCTATAAAAGTAGACTGTAAATAATATGCACTTTCAAATCAGAAACATCTAGTAAGCAAGTTACTTGTTCTCCCTTAGCCTTACTTAAAAAGAATACTAATACAAACAAAATCTCATTTTTTAAGGCTTAGCTCAAATGTCACATTAGTCTTAGAAGCTTCCTGACAGACAGCACCCACTTCATCTGCCAACCAAAAATTATCTCTATCCTCTATCCTTTAAAGCATCATTTATTTATTTTAGAGGATACAATAATTTTTAATAATTATTCATGCAGTGTTTCTTCTTTCTCCCTTTCTAGAATATATGCTCTGCAAGAGCAAAGATCAGACATGATTCATCTTTGTGTCCATTTAGCATGCAAGACTGTTCCTGCACTTTAGAAGTGCTCGTAATATGTGCCTTGAATTGAATTATTGGGTCCTTTTTCTGCATTTTTGACTTTAAAATAGAAGTTAGTGATTTAAAATTTACTCTTATCACTTGATTTTCTTAGTTGTCCAACTTTACTGCTAGTGAGGATAAATCACGTTAATCCAAAAGCACTAAAAAATAATGCCATTGCTGAAATAAATACAATTGCTCGTTACCATGTCTACTACAGGATCACTTCTTTTTTTTTTTTTTTTAATAGAGGCATGTTTTTATTTATTTTTTTATTTATTATATTTGTTTGTTTGTTTTGTTTATACATGCACTGGGTACAGTCAGAAGTGCGGGAGGGTGAGAGAATTCACCAGAGACAGAGTGGGGAGCAGAGCAGGCAGAAGGACTGAAGTACACTGCTGAGGGGAGCAGCGGGTGGCAGGAGAGGTCTGCGCACCATGTGGGATCCTCCTCCTGTGGCCAGGGAGCAGCCGGGGATTGAACCGGCGCCGCAGAGGCCACGGGCAGCTTCGCAACCCAGCGCTCAACCGCTGCGCCACTGGGGAGGCCCAGGATCACTTCTAAATCAAGTTGCCTAAGAGATATCCAAATTGAAATGTCTTTTCAATCATTTTATATGAGAGCTACATTGGTAGAAAGGCCATTATCTTTACTGATCTCAACGGGATCAACATAAGTATTATCTATTCTCTCCTCCCTTTTATCTCCTTATCAATTTCATCTCTTTTCACTGTCAACTTAATTTAGCTGAACAAATCAATGAAAAAGAGTTGCTTTTAAAATTGTTACCACAGTATCATCAACAAATATTGCTAAATATATGTTTCAAATAAATGCTTTTAAAACCAAAGACAGATTAGTATTTGAACACAATTATGTAATAACAACTCTGTCATCTCACTTACTGATTCAAACTGGGAATTCCAGAATATGAGACTAGCAATAAATAGCAAATCCAAACACATCCCAAGAACTTTTTTTGTGATAACATATGCCAGTTTAACATATCAAAACAACTATTTGTTCTCAGGATCACTGAGAAATTCACTCAAATAAAATATTTCTACCTTGAGTGGTTCTTAGGAGGGAGCAATATCCTCTGAGGCAATAAGTATATAAGTCCTGGTGTCTGTTTGGACTGAATGTTTGTGTCTTTCCCCAAATTTATACATTGAAACTCTAACCTGTGGTGATGGCACTTGGGATGGGCTTTTGGGAGGTAATTAGGTTTAGATGAAATTATAAGGAGGAGGCTGCTCTTTTTGTAATGTCCTTACAAAAAGAAGAGAGACCAGAGCTTTCTCATACCATGTGAGGACACAAGAAGGCAGTCATCTGCAAACCTAGAAGACAGTTCTTGTCAGTCATGGAATCCACTGGCATCTTGAACTTCCAGCCTCCAGATCTATGAGAAATGACTGTATATTATTTAACACATCCCGTTTATGATGTTTTGTTAAAGCGGCCTGAAACTGAGTAAGACAGTTGCTATCTTTTTATTTTTAAGATTTATTGTATTTATTTTTCATACAAAAACTGGGCTGTAGGCCAGAAGTGCGAGAGGTGAGAGAATTCACTAGAGACAGAGTGGGGAGTGGGAACAGGCGATCTTATGAAATACACTGCTGAGGGGAGCAGCAGTGGCGACAGGAGAGGTCTCCATAGCTTGTAGTGCTGAGACTTAACCCCTGTGCCACCAGGGAGGCCCAAGGACAGTAGCCATCTTTTATTTTCCAAAGGAAGTTACTTTTATTGTCATTGTTTTCACCACAAAACCAGGCTAGTGAAGCCAACTGTGACTACAATACTTTATATTCAGCAAATATTTCCTAGTGCTCATTATACTTCAAGAAGTAGCAAGATATTTTCATATGCATTAACTCCTTTAATTTTCACAGTAATCTAGGGCAGGGTGGAGGCATTATAATTTCCATTTTATTGATGGGGAAAGGGATTTCAGATAAATTAATTGATACAACTAGTAAATGGGATTGTTGACTCATTAATTGCTAGTATTTGAGCTGTTAGGCGAGAGGTACTGGGATCTCTGTAACTAGATGTTTGATAAATGATTGAGAGTAAGTAAGGGATAAAGATGGATTCAAACACAAGCCTTTTCCAGTGAGTGCTGCCTACTATATAAAACACCGACTGCTGGGCAGGAGTTGAGCTGACACACCCAGGGCTGCAAGTGGCTAATTTGGTGGTCTCCACAGCACCCTCTTCTCTCCGGTACAGACACAAGGTGCTCCCCTGAGCTCCTCGTTTACCATAATCAGATCAGCGCTGCCTACCTTAAGGAAGACTGCTGGGCAGATGCTGAACTGGTATACCTGGGACTTCATAGCGAAGATGGATTCCTACCTCACTCCTTTTATCAAAGTAAATTTCATATAGCGCAATTATTAATCTAATGCTAAAATAACTAACAATCTCATAGTAACTCATATCGGTTAGTCTGTGTTGCTCATGGTAGGGGCAGTGGACCTGCATGAACTATATCAACCACTCTCTTGTTTTCTGGTTTTACGTTGGGTTTTGTCAAAGGGGCATCTCTGTATCCAAGGTGTGTCTTCTGGAAGATGGTCCTCTCCTTTTAGTTGCTCCCCTACTTTCAGTGTCTCTGTGCTGCTTGCCACCTGTACTGCCTGCTCCAGGCCTCGGAGGCTTTTTGCAACCTGATGTTAAAATCTGTTGTGATTTCTCTACATTTGCTGTTCAGACCCTTTAGCATTTTGACCTCCAGACCCCTTAACATTTAAAAATTATTGAAAATCCCAGAAAGCTTTAATTTCTCTGGGTTGTAGTTTTTAACACTTAATGGTATTAGAAATTAATATTTATAAGAGTTTAAAATATTTATATAATAATTCATTTAAAATATTAATAACAGGGCCTCCCCCGTGGCGCAGCGGTTGAGCGCTGGGTTGCGAAGCTGCCCGCGGCCTCTGCGGCGCCGGTTCGATCCCCGGCTGCTCCCTGGCCACCAGAGGAGGGTCCCACATGGCGCGCAGACCTCTCCTGCCGCCCGCTGCTCCCCTCAGCAGTGTACTTCGGTCCTTCTGCCTGCTCTGCTCCCCGCTCTGGCTCTGGTGAATTCTCTCACCCTCCCGCGCTTCTGACTGTACCCAGTGCATGTATAAACAAAACAAACAAACAAATAAATAAATAAAACATGCCTCTATTTAAAAAAAAAAATAAAATATTAATAACAAATCCATTTTATGTTAGTATACTGTTCCTAAATTAAAAATAACTACATTTTCCAAAATAAAAAAATTATTAGTGAGAAGAATAGCATTGTTTTACAATTTTACTTTAAATGCCTGGCTTAATGAAAGATAGCTAGATGCTCATATATATTTTTTGCGATCAATCGATTATGATATTACATCATACAGTCTCTGAAAATCTCTGGTGTGTACTTGTGAGAGATGAAATGTGGAAAAGGCAAAGGCCCTCTTAGTATTACTGTGAAATTAGCTTTGATTTTTGTGGATCCCTGAAAGGGTCTCAGGTCTCCAGACCATATTCTGAGAGCTATTGCTCTAAACCTTGTCACCGGATTTTGAAAATATATTGAATGTCTTAAATTTATAACAAAGTTTCTGTTTCTTGTGCCATCTGTTTCTTGTTATGACCCTGATTGTTAACTCTTTCCTGTCTGGATACCAATGGATAGTTCTAGGGGATGGTGGCAAGGCAGGCAGATGGAGGTAGAGATAGAACTTGAAAATTGTTTACTCCCAGAGGACAAAGTTGCTGCAAACCAATTAGGATGCAGCCACATCAACAAAACCTAGATGGCGCTCTGCTGCCATTTAGCTTTTCTGAGCCCTTTGGGCGCAGGTGGTCTTGCTGCAGAGGTTTAGTGTGCATAATTGAGCCTAAGGTAGGAATAACTGAAAGGCAGATCTCAGGGGACTCAGCCAGTGGTAGCCAAGGGGATGTTGAGTCATCTGGGAGCTACTCTGGGCTCTGATTAGGGTGGGAGTCACTAGATGGTGTAAGTGTAGACTTACTGTGAATGTTAGCAAGCAAACCAGGTGAACAACGGAATTATTCCCCAGACCAGAAGAGGCAAGTGACACAGGACACTCCCCTCAGATCCTGCCTCTTTCCTGCTTCAGGAGGATGGAACATCACATTTTTTTCTTCATCTACCCAGATTCCTTCTTAGGAAGAGTAAAAAGGGAAGGGAAAACTACCAAGAGACATTTTGTTCTAAGAAGACTATAGAAAGTTCCAAAAAGGCCTGTGTAAATGATTTAATTTTAATGATTGTTTAAATTGGATTGAATACTTTGTTGTTTTTTTTAATCCACTAACTGCTGATTGAGTGAAATTACTCTACAGGAAAACCAAATTAGTTGCAGAAAATTTAAAGGAGATCTATTTTCTGTGCATCACAAAAATTAGCAGACAGTGTTTTGAACACAACACATTGTTATTTGAAACGTGAAAGTGTACCTACAAGTCTCTGGTGCTCTTGCCATTGCCCAGTCTCATGAATGCTCAGAGGTCCTGTTTATAGTTGACAGCCCCCACAAATGGTGAGTGCAATTTTTAAAATTTATGGCAGCATTTTATTCTGTCTTGAATTCATTCCTTAACCCAAATGCTGGGGAAGTGCCCCAGGCACCGTTGCCTAACCTGAAAGATCAGCTATTGTCTGATGAATTCTGACAGAGACAAACAATTCTTGATTTTGGAGTAGCTGAATTGTGGTATGATCTGATCTGCTGATTTACAGAATTGGATGGGCCTCCTGGGTGGCACAACAGTTAAGATGCTGTCTATGGCTTCAGACTATGAAGTTGTCTGCAGCCTCTGCAGCACAATTTCAATCCCAGGCCAGGGAACTACCCACATGGTACAGCAGACCTCCTTTGACTCGCCCTCTGCTCCCCTCAGCAGTGTATTTCAGTCAATCTGCCTGTTCTGCTTCCCACTCTGTCTCTGGTGATCCTCTCACCCCTCACCCCTCTGGCCTGTACCCCAGTTCTTATATGCATAAATAAATAAATCTTTTAAAAAACTTTAAAAAATAAATAAAATTTTTATTTTCATGATAATTTCTTTCATGCACAGAAGCTTTTTCATTTGATATAATCATACCTGTTTAGTTTTGCTTTTACATTTACTTTCTGTTGGAGTCAAGGCCCCAAAGACATCACTGAAGCCAAAATTGTGGAGTCTTTTGCCTGTGTTTCTTCTGTGTGGTTTATGGTTTCTGATTTGACATCCAAGTCTTAATTCATTTTGAGTTAATTTTTATTTATGGTGTGAGAAATTGGTTTATTTTCATTTTTCTGCATGTGTCTATCCAGTTTTTCCAAAATCATTTGTTGAAGAGACTTTCCTTTCTCCATTGTATATTCTTGGTTCCTTTGTAATAGATTGACTGCCCATATGAATGTGGTTTATTTCTGGACTTTCATTTCTATTCCATTGATTAATGTATCGATTTTTATTCCAATACCACATTGCTTTAATTGTAGTATAGTATGATGTCTATGAGCATTATATTTCCACTCTTCTTTTTTTTTGTCAAAATCATTTGGCTACTTGTGGTTCTATATAAATTTCAGTGATCTTTTTCTATTCCTTTGAAGAATTCTATTGGAATTACATTAGGGATTGTGTTGAGTCTATAAATTTCTTTGGGTAAGATGGACATTTTGACTATGTTAATTCTTATCGAAGGTAATTTTCTTCATAAAGGACATTATACTTGATTTTATTTTCCCAAGATTTTTATAAACATTTAGCTATTCTATCATTCCTTCTAATTTCCTGTTTGCCCTATGGATCCAGGGAGAAAGTCATCTCAGAATAAAACTCTACAAGAGTTATTTCTAACAAGTTCTTGTTTGGGTATCTTCTAGGCAAGCATTTTTAAAGCAGGTACTTATTTGAAATTAATAATATGTATTTCTTAAATGATCATTTAATCCCATCCAGAGAAGAATGTATGAATTAGGGAACTGGATTTGAATTAAGCCAAAAATTTACTGCAACCTGGAAAGCATTGCATGAACAGAAAATTGAGGGGAGCAATATGATTCTAATTAACAAAATGACCAGATTGAAAATAACACAGCGAAAAAGAAAGATCTGCCATGTTGGGTCAGTCTCTCAGTCTTCTTATCCTTAGTTAATACTGGTCTGTGTAAATTCTTTTATTTTGTAGGTACCAAACCAGTTCCTTTGGGTTTAACAACAAGCGTGAATGGACCAATCTCGTAAGATGTTACCTTTTTCTTAGTCTCTTATGAAAATGTGTCAACCAGGATGCTTTGTGCTTTAGGAAGTTTGTCACAGCAGGATTCTAAAGATTCCCCCTGATATTCCTGCCCTCTAGTTTTTAAATCAAATGCTAGTATATAGATACAGTTATGGAGGGACTTTTTGCTGTAATAAGTTTCTTAATCAATTGACCTTAATGTAGAGATATTGTCCTGCATTATCTGAGTAGGCTTAATGTGGTCAGAGGAGCCCTTAAAACCAGAAGATTGCAGAAAAATGAGAGACATGAGGTGGAAGGGATGGTCTGAGAGATCTGAAATGTTAGACTCAAGATGCATTTGTTCACTCTGAAGGCTATGGAGGGACCAGGAATTAAGGAATAAGGGCAGTCTCTAGATGCAAAGTATGACTCTGACTAGGAAAGAGGGGTATAAAACTTTATTTGGCCAATAATCTGCATGATCTTAGAAGCAGAGTGCAGCCCTGCTAGCACTACGACTTAGGCCCTGTGAGATCAGTAGAGGATCCAGCTGGACTATGCCATGTTAGAACTTTGGACCCACTGCCACTGTGAGATAACAAACAGGTATTGTTTTAAGCAGCTAAGTCTGTGGCAAATTTTTAAGATAACAATAAAAAACTAACACTGGTCTCCCCGATCGTGCAGTGGTTGCGCGCTGGGTTGCGAAGCTGCCGGCAGCTTCTGCAGTGCCGGTTTGATCCCCGGCTGCTCCCCGGCCACCGGCGAGGGTCCCACATGGTGCGCAGACCTCTCCTGCCGCCCGCTGCTCCCCTCAGCAGTGTACTTCATCAGTCTGCCTGTTCTGCTCTCCATACTAGTGTACCCAGTGCTTGCATAAATAAATAAATAAATCTTAAAAAAAAAAAAAACTAACACAGAACAGCTAGAACAGACTAAACACCTAGATAAATTAATTTTCTAATTAATCATTACTTAACAGATAAGTACATAATAATTAGATCAGAGTTAAGGAGGGCCTCAGGGTTACCTGATTCTGTTGCACAAGGGTGTCATCAAACACTGAGGTTGTTTTCATCTCTCTTCCCTGTCAACAGTAGGCTCACTCTAGCCTCAGGTTCCTAAAGAGGTGGATGCAGTAGTTCCTGGCAAACACAAAACATCAAAACGTGCAGATAAAGAAAAGAGAATTTCTAGATTCCTGCTATGAGTGAGACCATCCGGTATTTTTCTCTTTCTTTTTGGCTTATTTCACTGAGCATGATCCCTTCCAGCGCCATCCATGTTGCTGAAAATTGCATGTGTTTATCTTTTTTGAATGCTGAGTAATATTCCATGGGAAAATCAAAATCAACAAAAACTATGAACCAGAGACACTTTTTGGGGGGTGGGGGGCGGGAGGGGAGGGATTGGGGTCAGAATGGGGGGATTGCAATTGTATGGGGAATATAAAAATAAAATTTATTAATTAAAAAAAAAAAAAGAAAAGAGAATTTCTTTTGCGCTTCTTTATGAGTGAGGAAACCCCCTCAAATAACCACTCTTCTGTGCCAGAGCCTGCTTGTTGTGTCCCAATATCTACCTTCCACTTTTGCCTCAATAAAAACCCAGAGTTTTAGCTGGAAACATATGTAATTGCCCAGGATAAAGATTTTATGGCTAGGCATGGCTATGTATCTCAGTTGTAACTCTTGGGATTTAAGAAACATTTGGAAGTAACTTTAAAGGAAGGGGGCATTTTCTTTTTTCTCCTTTTCTCCTGTTTTCTCCTTTTCTCCTGTTTTCTCCTGGTTGTTGACTGGTAGGTAAATTTAGTGACTAGAGCTTCATTAATAATCATGGAGCACCAGGTGACCTTGAGAATGCTAGGAATGCATGGTGAAGCCCAAGGGAGGAGTGGTATATACTAAGTCTGCGTGATGGCCTTCAGAATTCTTGAACATATTTAAGGTTATGTGTTACTCACATTTGAGCCAGTTTTAAGTAATACATACTTACATCTTCCAGGATTGTTTATTAATCTGACAAAGGGGTTGGAATGACCATGATGTGTTGAGACAAATTCTCTAGGATATAATGGAGGCTGAGGCATCAACCTGTTGTCTGTCTTTTCTACTCTTGGAGGTCAGTGGACTATATTAAGGAGGTAAATCATAGATGGACATTCAGGTTCTCAAGTGGTATCACTTTAAGGGCTTTGAGATAAAGTTTGTCTTTACAGTCCCCTATGAAAGAATCATATGATCCAAAGGAATCTTGCTGGAAAACTTTTATTTTAATTTCAAAAAATGGTTAAGTCAAGGTCCTCACTAGCTACAATTGAAATGTCCTTAGAATGTGTCTGAAGTTGGGTGCCCCAAGAAGTCTGTTCAGTGACAAGAGTTCAAATACAGGTAGTTTGTGAAGGGCAGGGATCAGCGCAAGGCAAGTGGGGGAGTGTGGTCATGTGCGATGGAAGCTAAGAAAGGGTAATTTATTAGCCAACTAGCACTGGAGCTGTGGAAAATACATTATCCCTGTCTCTGAGTTATCCAGTCTGATCCTTTTTCGGAGCACAGATGCAGGTACTGCACTAAAGTATTGAGACCTGATGGTCTCATGAGTAGGACTATAACAGCTACTCTGACATGGTGCATATTCAAAAGAGTAATTTACATGCCCACCCAGTAGTACTTGCCTTTGTATGGGAAATCACACTAGGAATGAATGAGTAGCTGGATTACATCTTACAATGGAGAATTGTTTCAGAAGCTCACATTATTTTTAACCTGGAAAAGACCTTAGAAGGTAACGGCTTCTATTTCTTCATTTAACTAATGAAAAACTGACTTCAAGACTGCCATAACAGAGCACTTGGATGTAACACCACAGCAAACACCTGTTTCTGACTTTGTGCAGCACAGAATTGGCATGGCGGAGTAGGCAGGGAAAGCTTTTTCTCTCTCCAAATTTCCAATTAACCCCCTTCTCTCTTCTTTAATATGGACAATTTATTTAAAAATTTTAATGCAAATAAATTTTCAAGTCTCCTTTCTCTCTAATTCAAACTACATGGACACTCCTATGTACCATCTAACAGGATTTCCAAAGCATGTCTTAGGTGGTCTAGGACTCTTGAAATTTTTACCATTTACCATTTTGGTTAAGAAGAAAATAGAAAGTAGCTTTGCTTAAATACAACAAACAGAAATAGCTCCTCTGAAGTTAAGCATTAAATTGCATTTGAAACTGTTGGAAAAAATTTTAAGGATGAAAAAAGGCAGAAAATTCCTGAACAGGAGTTTATTCTGTTGAGATGACTGTGTAGTGGGCGGCCATCTCCACATGTGGAACTAGGACTGCGGTGCCTGGATTCTTGGTTTTCAAAAGTTCATGACTGCTTTCTGCACAGGCAAGGTTTTGAACAGCAAGTTGGAACAAGTCAGTCCAGTAGACTTCCTTGCTTTTGGTTACAAAGGGATGATAATGTCTGTAGGGGCAGGAGCTGGACATGGAGCAGGTTTTCTAGGATCCCATGTAGACCGGGTAAAGGAGGAGTCAGAGTCCTCAGTGGTTTTTGCAGGTCTTTTATTGGGATTTACCCGGTATACAGCAGCAAATCTTCACTCTATCTGGGCTCTCTGGCGTTCTCTCTGCTTCTCTTCTTCTTTCAGCTTCCGTTCGTTCTTGGCTTCTGCTGGCGTCCGGTGATGCCGCCCTTAAAAGCACAGTCTTAGCCCAGGTGAATCCCATCTACCTATGCCCACACCCTACTCCAGGTGCCCGCCATCAGGCATGCATTCAGGACAGCAAGGATCCATCATCTGTCCTGATGGCAGAGGGAAGAAAAGCCTGACATTTTTCCTTACCCTACAATGTCTCTCTTGCGGACAGACTTAACTCATCAAAAATGCCACCTATAATTGACTTTGGGTTGGGTCCCTGGGAGGTGGATTGGGCTGATAGATATTACTATCCCCATTTTAGAGACTAAGAAAGGAAATGTGGGCTCAAAGGCATCTGGCGTGGTGCTGGAGCTGGGACGGCAGCCAGGGCTCCACTGACGAGAGGGCTCCTTAAATGCTATTTAGTTGGCCTTTTACTCAATTAGTCCCAGAAATGTTGTTTTTGTGCTTGCATTTATGCCTTTGATCTCACTGAATGGATGTTTCTGTCCAAGAAAGTCTTGTTGCTCACTCAAGCGACGACATGGATCAGGGCATCTTTTGAGATCTTTTTCAATGATTTTTTTTGAAATCTGCGCATACATTTTAAAATTAAAGAAGCCATCTGACTTTAGAATCTGCTAATTACTCAATGAGTGATCTTGCAAGTCACTTAATAAGCCTCAGACTTGGTTTCATCATCCGTAAATCCTTCTTTCTCTTTATTGTCAACATAGAGGCCAGAGTGAGTCTTTTAAAATGCTAGTTTGAGAGCAGTTATTTCACTAACATGTACAGTATTTTGTCTTGGCTTTCTGTATTAAAAGTGTTAGTAAAATAAAAAAAAATAAGTAAAATGCTAGTTTGATTATAAAGAAACTCTACTCAAAGCTATCAGTGGCTTCTCACCACCCCGGACCCTCACTCCCACCCCTACTCCCGCCCTAACCCCAGGCAATTAAGTCCAAAGTCCTTACACACTGATAGTCTTACTGGCTCTGAGAGATTTCTGCAATATCTTCTCCTCCCTCTCCTCTCTCTATTTCAGCTACTTTGTTTTTCTTGCTATTCCTTCAGTTGAATATTTTTCTGCTTTAGCCTTTTGGTATTAAACTTCCCTCTTCCTGGAAATATTCTCGCAGATTCACTGCTTGGTTTTCTCCTTCACTTCCTGTGTGTTTCTGCTCAAATATTACATTTATCATCCCCTTCTCAATCTCCTTTGTATAGATGTATGATGCATACATTAATTTCATATTAATTCAAGTAATAGATGTTCTACCAATATTTAAGATGGTTAGAAAATTGTAATAAAAGTACAGCTAACATATAGTGCAGTATTGCTACATGCCATGAAGTTTGCTTTTCCTTTGGGGGATAATCTATACTGGATATCAGTTTCCTTTGGGGTATCAGAGTAGCCCTATATTCAGGTAATTTTTTATGTTCATGGCATTTTCAGCTTCATTGTTGCAAAAAGCCTCAAGCATTGAGCTAAGTCCTTTTTCTCCTTAATCTTTAAAAATAGTCCTGTGAGGCAGGTGGTAGTAAATCACCCGTCACTCCAATGCTTAAAAATCCACTAACGGCTCCCAATTGCGCTTACAGGAACCTCAAAGTCTTACTGTGGCTATAAGACTTGCCATAACAGGGCCGGCCCATTTCTTCCACTTTGTCTCTTACTAACTCTATCCACCTTACTCCACTCTATTTGGAGTGCTTGCCACCTTTTTTTGAACATGCCTCGTCAAGCTGCTTCCTGCTTCAGGGCCTTTGCACCTGCTGTTCCTTTTTGAAATACTACAATCAAATATTTCAGTGGCTGAATCTTTGTTCTCATTAACTCTCAACTCAAACTGTAGCTTCTCAGAGGCACTTTCCCTATATCTATAAAAAAACAAGCCCCCCCCAACCTTACATACCTGGTTGCCAGATACAGCGACTAAAAATATAAAACACCCTATTAAATTTGAATTTTAAATAAATAGTAAATATTGCACGAGATATTTAGGACATAAATATAATGAAACATTGTGTATTTGATATTTAAATTTAATTTGGTGTCCTGCAATTTATCTGGCAACCTTACCTCCATAGCTACTCTGTTATGGCACCCTGTTTTATTGTCTCCATGGAACTTCTCACTACCAGAAATTCGTTTTTGTCAGACTCCTCACTGGAACATAAATAAGGGTTCCATAAGGGTGTGGCCTGTCTGCCTTTTCCAACTGCATCTCCAGAACCTATCACAGTGCCTGGTTCATAGTACATGCTCAATAAATATTTTTTAAAGAAAGATTTATTTATTTATGCATACAAGAACTGGGGTGCAGGCCAGAGGTGTGGGGGTGAGAGGATTCACCAGGGACAGAGTGGGGAACAGAACAGACAGAGTGACTGAAAAACACTGCTGAGGGGAGCAGTGGGCAAGACAGTAGAGGTCTGCTGTGCCATGTGGGTCACCTCCCTGGCTGGGGATCGAACTCATGCTGTGGTAGTTGCATATAGCTTCATAGTGCTGATGCTTAGACCCTTACCCCATCAGGGAGGTCCCTCAATAAATATTTTTTTTTAATTTTTTTTTTATAGAGGCATGTTTTATTTATTTGTTTGTTTGTTTGTTTGTTTATTTGTTTATACATGCACTGGGTACAGTCAGAAGCGCGGGAGGGTGAGAGAATTCACCAGAGCCAGAGCAGGGAGCAGAACAGGCAGAAGGCCCGAAGTACACTGCTGAGGGGAGCAGCGGGCGGCAGGAGAAGTCTGCGCGCCATGTGGGACCCTCCTCAGGTGGCCGGGGAGCAGCCGGGGATTGAACCGGCGTCGCAGAGGCTTCAGGCAGCTTCGCAACCCAGCGCTCAACCACTGCACCACTGGGGAGGCCCTCAATAAATATTTTTTATAAGGTACGAAAAATGGAAAAATAAAACGCATAAAGAGATTGGAAACTCCTAGAGGACATACAGCTACCTAGAGGAAAAGTGGAATCGAGCAGTGTGGTGCCAAAGCTCAGGAACTCTTCCATGCTTCACCTTTTGGAGGAGTGGAGAGGACTGAAGGGGCACTGTGTCAACTGCCTTCAAGAGGCTTTTTTTTTTTAGTGCTATCAGGAACTCTTGTATCATATTTCCGGAGAACGGTCTGAGTAAGCTAAAATGCCTTTTCCCAATTGGCTTTGCAACAAAGCAAATGAAATTACCATACGGAAATGCACAAGAGTGAAATTAACAAGACTGCCTTGGGGAAGGGTCAGAGGCAGTGCATATCTTTCACACCTTTGTCTTCTGTAAATTCCCTGACACTTAAGGATTGGCCTTGTTAGACTCGGGAAACTGCTAGACCTTGAGCACAGGAGAAAACTACCAGTGTGCGTGCAAATAAAGAGAGGGGGTGGGGGTGGGTGGGAAAAAAGTCAAGACAGAAGAAATCAAACTCTCATTTTGGACCCAGGGCGCGCAACCGGGTGGGAGCAGCCGCGTTCAGCCTCAGAACTTCGCGGGTTTCCCCTCTAGTATGGACGCTCTGCGCGCCACAGGGCGCACGGCGGGCGCTCACTCTCCACTCCGCCTCACTCCACCAGACCCAGACTTTAGCCTGCGGGTGCGTTCAGAGACCCGCCCAGAGCGAGCTGCGTGGGGAACTGTGACCGGATCCTAGGAGCAAGCTGGCTCCGGGCCCTCCCCAGCTCCACCCGGCTCTCGGTCGCCCGCCCTCCCATCTCGGAGTTGGAGGATGGTCCCGGAGTTCTCCCGCGGAGCTGCTGGTCCTGGGTGGCTTTGGCCCGATCCGTCCTGTCGCGTGAGTGGCGCGCGCGCCCAGTCAGGAGGTGGCCGCCCCCGCCGCTGACAGGTGCTGCCCGGAGGGCGCCGGGCGCGGTCCCTGGCGCCGCTGGATGCGCACTCCCGGGCGCATGTAGCTCCTGGAGCCCAGAGCCAGCGAGGAGCCGGAGCCAGGGCGCGGCCTGGGAGACACCAGTGGACTGGAGCCGCGAAGCTCGGAGCTCGAAACTTTGCAGGCGCGGCGGACGGGACTGGGTGGCAGCGCCAGCCCACCCGGGCAGGTGCGGGAGCAAGAGGCGGCGCCCGAGTCCCGTGGCCGGAGAGCCTTGGCGGCGTCTTTCCCTTGCGCTGGCCCCAAGTCGCTGGGCACTCCCGGCCTCTGCTGCTGCGCCCGCCGCCGCCGCCACAGCCGCGGGGCTCCGAGAGGAGGCGCAGCCCGAGAAGGTGGAGGAGGGGAGAGGAGGAGCCGCGGGCGGAGGATGGAGCCCCGGGCTACTGCAGCTGGCGCGCCCGAGCCTGCGGCGCCGTCCTCCTCCTTCCAGGCCCGGCTCTGGAAGAACCTGCAGCTGGGGGTGGGCAAGAGCAAGGGCGGCCGCGCCGGGGGCTCCGAGCGCCGCACTGCGGGCACCCCATCGCCCTCCCCGCCGCCCCCCGGGGGCAGGCGGGACACCCTGACCGGCGTGGGTGGCGCGGGCAGCAGGTGGAGCGGCTTCAAGAAACGCAAGCAGGTGCTGGACCGCGTCTTCTCCTCCTCCCAGCCCAACCTGTGCTGCTCCTCTCCGGAGCCTCTCGAGCCCGGCGGCGCCGGCAGAGCGGAGCAGGGGTCCACGCTGCGCCGCCGAATCCGCGAGCATTTGCTTCCCGTGGGGAAGGGGCCGGTGGCCGCCGCGGGAGCAGCCGGGGCGACCCCTCCTGGCGGGCGCTCCCCGGACTCGGCTCCTTCTTCGTCCTCCGCCTCATCGTCCCTGTCCTCCTCACCCCAGCCGCCCCCGAGGGGGGAGCGCGCCCGAGATGACGGCACACAGCCTCGGGGTCCCGGGGCGCACTTGTGCCATCAGAAGAGTTCCTCCTTGCCGGGCACCGCCTGCCTGGAGCAGCTGTTGGAGCCGCCGCCCCCTCCTGCTGAGCCGGAGCGGAGCCCGCGGAGCCCGAGACCCCGGGGCAGGACCAGGAGCGCGGCAGCAGCCAGGTGAGTGACAGGTGGGCGCGCACCGAGCACTGGTGCTCGCGGCGACGAATCCATTTTTGAGCGGTCGCGACCCCGGGAGTTGCGCGGGCTGGCGTGCTGCTGGGCAGATCGGACAGTGGAAAGAAAATATCCGGCTCCTGCTCTGTAGAGATGGAGCTGTGATTTGCACCTGACTTGACTTTCGATGGAAATAACGCTTGCCGCCTGTAGCTGTTTGGGTAGCTTTGTGGGTTGCCAATGACAGCGGAAGTATTAAAGATAGCCAGCTAGGAAAGGAGAAGTTAGACTTAAAGTGGGTACTTTCGGGAGGTCTTCTAGAGGGATTTGTCGGCGTCTCACGTTGTCAAAAGATAAACAAATCCAACAACTTAAAAAAGCTTTCAGCAGTCAGTGCAATTATAATCTTGCGTGGCAGTGTGGAGTGTGGAGGTCCAGCCTTTGAAACTAAGAACTTGCAAGAAGAAAGGCGAAGAAGTGGGTTCATGGTCAAGGCTAGGTCTTGTATGGGGAAATCCTTAACGCAGAAGTCTGCTCATTTTCCTTCACTCGGTTCTTCTGACTTCCTGCTGCAGGTGGATCGCTGCCCAACGAGTGGACAGTGTGAGCGGTTCCTCCGAGTTAGTCATAGGCTATGTTTCTGTGACTTGTTCTAAGTTTTAAAAGTCATCTGAAGCAACTGTGTTTAGAGTATGTTGTTTATACATTAGGTTGACTCTGGTCAGGTAAGAATCAAGTTTTTCATGTGCTTAAACAAAACGTAGGATTGGTAAGTCCACTTATTGTAGGTCCAATGAGTGGCGGCTTTTATTTGGTTTTATACAGATGACTCTCTTCTGAAACTATCAAATCATGTTAACTATAGAAAATATTGTGAAGGCGCCGTTCCACCAGGGAACCAAAGAATTCCTCTCTTCTAATATATCTTAGTTTACTTAAACTCTCTTTTTATTTTGACTGATTGTTAGATTAATGATTTACTGTACACATGAAAACTTTAATTAGATTAAAAATTGAACAACAAAAAACATAAGGCTGTGTTTTGAGGGGTAAGATATGGGAATAAATGAATGGGCTTTCAGTGGAAATTTTTTATACTGTACTGGCTAATTTATTAGTGTTGTTTCAGAAAATAAACCATAATGCCGGTGTGTTTTATTGTTTAATAAACATAATTGCTTGCATTAAGCAAACACATGGTGTTTTAGAAAAAGTTTCTTTCTCAGAAGAGTAGGTGGAGATAATGTTGACAAAAAGCCTAAATAAATCTACCTTCCCTTTTATCTTGAAAGATAATTGAATAGAACTTTCCTGGCTTGAAAAATAAGCAAAAAAGTAGTTGTAAAAAGATGTTATTAATTCCATAGAGGAGAATACTATGTACTTAAAATGTGTATTTTTGAATGTGCACATAATCTTAATATGTAAGAATTTTAGAGTTGGGCATCTGTTTACATTTGTTTTTTGTTAACTTTTACTATTGACAGTAATAAACCAATAATCGAATTATTTTGGAAGGTCGATAATCATTATCACTGGGAATGCTAACTTACTAAGACTTTGCACTGAGCCAGGATATGTTCAAAGCAAAAGCAGAGAAATCTGCATTAATCTTTATGTTCATTTTAGCCAAAAAGCTTCCAGACATGATCAATATTTATTTTGAAAATACTGTTATGTTAATATGAATTTGTATTCACAATTTTGTGTACAAAATCACAATTTTGTGTACCAGACACTTGAATTTATTTTGAGAGGATACTTAAGTAAGTGTATTATATGTGCCTTAATCATATGCTGGGCACTTTCTAGACTTACATGATTTAATCATCAATGGTCCTAGTGATAGAAGTTCTTGTTGCCATTTTATGGATTAGGAAACCGATGCTTGAAGTTAAATAACCTTCCCTGGGTCACATGGTTAATAAGCGACGGAGAGGTGTTTTGTATTCAAGCCAGTCTCTAGAATCTTTATCCATTACTACATTGACTTTTGACAACTTTTAGAACTTGTTAAGTTTCTGAGATGACTTCAGTTCTATTGATTAGTACTCACAAGTTTACACATTCTGGAGTTTTTATTCTACATTCCTAGAATCAGTTCCATGCTAAATTAGCTATGTAAATTTGTTTTCTGTTCTCTGTGATGCTTGTTGCATATATATATTTACAAATGACTTAATTATTCCATCTATAATTCTAAAAAAGCTTTTCATCTTAATGAAGAGATGGGAAGAATAAAATAGCTTAAATATCTTTCCATGAATAGATGAAGGTGGGATGTGCTAGAACAATACACCTTGAGGGATTGTCCTAAGACAAACAATAGTCTGCAAAAGAGGCACTATTTTTAGCTCCCTGCATGGCTGCTCATGAAACAGTCTTTGAAGAGTAGACAGTTTTCTCTGTTATGAGTTGCAAATCCAGCCATCAGCAGCACTCCCTGCAGTACATGAGAGAGGATTCTTTACTTCTCTAAATACTTCATAGCCAACTCAAAGGAGCCAGTTTCCCTTCTCTGAATGCAAAAGAGGTAAAAATGAAATTTGGAACTGGACCTGGAAGAGGACTCACTAAGGTGTCCAAATTAGACTTAGCTCAGCAAGAGTTTTCCAATTTCCCTACAAATCTCAGAGAACTTTCCTTGCTCTCTTAGCACTTTGTCTTCAAAGACACTTTGGCATGGGGAGGGAGCTTTAGTATATGCAGATTTCAGCTTTATTCACAGTTCATAAGCACAGATGGGCACATGAAAGGAAAGACAATAAAAGCATTAAATTCATCCTCAGATTGCCTAGATTAAAAGAACTCTCAAGGAAGATAGAAAATTCATTGCAACACTAGGAAAATTGCTCAATTTTTCTCTTTTTCTTTTCTTAATCCTGGCACCAGCCATGTTCTCCAACACACTCCCCACCTCTCCACCCCCCCAGCCCCACATGAGGCCCCAACAACATATGTGCACATGCTCTAACACTTGGTGGAGATATTAAGCAAAAGCATAAAAACAGTTTGGACTGCTGGGGAAAGGGATTTGGAAGTCACTGATGTATGATGATTAAAACTGAACAAAAAGTGCTACCTCTTATGCCCCTGCCAGCCCTCTTGCTGCTGTTTTCTTTAGCCAAATATACCTTTGAAACACACCTGAACATGCCTTATAATGCATGTCCATTATTTAATGTGTTCTGCTTTGAAAAAAAGGAAAAAAATCCCTTTCTTTAAACTGATTCTAGTTCACGTGCAAGGCCATATTGTCATACCAGATGCATTTCATTTTCTGCAACACAGTTGAGAAAGACGCTCTCTCAATTTGTGTGCATATCAAAGTATGCCAATTTTATATATTCTGTCTTGATGAGTTACTAAAATTATATTTTGCTAGAATCAGAAAGTCAGTATTTTAAGACAAAGAGTAAAGAATGAATATGTTGCATATTTTAGTGATTTAACTGAAGCATAGTGTTTATACATGTTAAACTTTTATAGTTTTTTTCTTTTAAATTTATTTTGTTAAAATTGCTTTCATGGAGGAGTAAAAATATTTTTGAAAAAAGTGGGTGATTTATTCAGGTTATAATAGAAATGTTTTAAATCATAGTAAGAAGAATATCCATTCATTAGGATACAATTTCTAAAACACAACTATAATCCCTAATAAAAAGTGGAAAAATATTTTTTAAGATTAAGTCTATCCATGAAGTACGTTGTGATTTATTAATGCTGTGATCTTTTAAAGAAAACCCGTACTTTCACAAACTATTTAAAAATGTGATTTCGGTGAATTTTTTGCTATTATTTCTCAGGTGTCTTAAATAATACTTAAAAGAATATAACTTAATCTTGGGTAAAACACAAAGGTACAAAACATAATTCTAAACATACGTGACTAAAAGCCATCCCAAATTTATTACCAAACAAGTCCCCGAAGCAGGGAGAGTAGGTTTTCACAACTTCTTTAGAAATGAGAGAGGAAGGCTGAGGTCCTAGGACAATTTGGAGCAGGGAGTAAGTGCAATTTGATGTGTGATGGCATTATTGAAAATACTGAGATCATGAAGTTATTCCAGAGAGAATAAACACATGATAAGTTTGCTTTGGAGTGAAATTATTTCCCTGTGACCTTTAACTACTATTCTGTGTATTTCACATGTTTGAATAGGTCTATGAATCTTCTATAAGTGAAAATATTTTCATGTAGATATTGTGTGATGTTGACTTGACCCATAACTCAAGAAATATTAGCAATGTCTGTTATTATTGAAGAATATAATGCCATAACAAGTAAGTAGATGATTGAAAAAATTTAACAGGGAGCTTTCTTAGTTCTTTTCATTTGATTTAAGATGTGGATTGTTTTACTTGCAGTTGTGGCACAAGTAACCCAAAGTTAATTAAGGCAGTGCTGGTGACATCACAATCTCACACAGTAATGCAGAACTCTTACATTACTTTTGGCAAGTGTGTGCATGTTTATCATGAAAAAAGTGAACAAATCCTTTGAGAGAGAAAGTAAGATTAATTGTCACAAAGAAAATAAGACCAACCTCCCTCCTCTTTTCTTGTTTGGAGATCAAGGATGATTTAACAAAATTAAAGGTGAATAAAATATTTTTGCTCCCTCAGGGGAACATCGAATGTGGTTTCTTTGCTCATGGTATTTATTAAAACATTGGGTAACTCTAGGGTGACAAAGAATAAATAGTAAGTTGGAGATAATGTTGTAAACATTGACTAAATCTACAGATTCAGAAGTTAGGATCATGGTTTTTTTTGTATTTTTTTTCACTAATTACATCTATTTATTATCATAGCAGAATGTGAAATAGATAAAGCAGAAATTAGTTATTTGAAATCTCAGACTGTTGTTTGGAAAATTATATTTTGCTGGAAAAAATTACTTATTTCTTTTCCTCACTAAACTAAGCATCGTAAATATAACTTTATATTGTATACTGGATTTTTGGGGCTTGTTAAATATGCCTGCTTGTTATCATAACATTACATTATAAGGCATACTTATTTATGGCATATTTGTCTTTCTGTAAAGGTAATTATAGATTAAAAGGTAGAACATCTCTCCTCAAGTCATTTGTTTCACTTGTCAAATATCTGTACTGTTTTCATTTGTGAATTTTGATTTGTTGGTACTATTGAAAATACCTATTCTTTTTCCTGCACAATTAACTTAATGTACTATTTTGATTTCATTGTCACTGTCAACCTTTTCTTCTTACATTGCATTCTGTAAATCAAGCATGGAAAGTCAATATTTTATGCAAATCAATATTTTGCAACAATCAATATTTTATGCAAATAGATTCCCTCCTTCCAATGTATACAATTTCTTTTTTTTTTTTTTTTAATTTTTATTTATTTATTTATACAAGCACTGGGCACAGTCAGAAGCATGGAGGGTGAGAGAATTCACCAGAGCCAGAGCGGGAAGCAGAGCAGGCAGAAGGACCTAAGTACACTGCTGAGGGGAGCAGCGGGCGGCAGGAGAGGTCTGCGCGCCATGTGGGACCCTCCTCCGGTGGCCGGGGAGCAGCCGGGGATCAAACCGGCGCCGCAGAGGCTGCGGGCAGCTTCACAACCCGGCGCTCAACCACTGCGCCACCGGGAGGCCCCTATACAATTTCTTATCATTAGAAAATTATTTTTTCAGCAGACTATTAGATCACATTTTCCTTAATGTCTCCAAATATTTGTATTTAATATTAGTCTGAGAGCAAGCAGTGTTGAAAACTGTGTTTTCAATATGGAATTTAGAGTCCTGCATATTGTGTTTTTGAGAGAACAATTTTCCTGTGAAGTATCTTTTGACATTTCATATCAGCCTATTTCCCATTCCCTTGGGGCAGAGCAAACCTGAAGAATGATGACAGGTGATAAGCGAAGGGGCCTCTGGAGGTTTAGGATCAGTGCAGCCTCCTAATCCCACCAGTGTTATTGAGAGTGATCCCTTCAATATTAGCAGCCTGACCCTATTTTGCTGAATGAAGCCTGAGCTACCTTGCCCGGCACTGCTAGAGAGAACTTGGCAAGCATCAGTACAATCGACCTATTTAGTCGGCATTGTGAAACAGTTCAGGGGAAAGTCTCATGAGTGGTTGAAGTCTCAATAAATGGTTGCTGAATGAATGAAGGCATGAATGGATGGGCCAGAACTGTTTGGAAGTTCTTTGGAAAAATTTCGAAATCACTTTATGGTTGTATAACGATGTTCTTGTCTTCTTGTTTCCAAGTCTCTCAAGCCTGGCAGATGTATTTGACATTCATTTCTTCTCCCAGCCTACTCTTTCACTGGTTCTTGTCTGCATGTGTGAAGGGAGGGTATGGAACTTTTTGACAAGTGCCATATTGTGATCACGTGGGGCATGTTCTGAGGCCTCTGGATCAAGGATGCTTTTCTTGGTGCTGGTCTCTGATCCAGGTATCTGTTTTCTCACCCAAGTGTCTCTGACATTGCATCCCTGCTTCTGCATTCCCAACGCCTGCTGACATAGCCTCATTCACTTATGATCTCTGAATCTGAACTCTGCTTGGATCTTAGCTCCCCAAACTTTTCCTGCCTGTTTTCCTGCCACTTCTCCTCAGGCCCATCTCTTTGAACGAGACTAAAATCCCAATCTTGATCAAGAATCCTGGTCTCATTCGCCTGGTGCATTATGCTGCCTCTTGAATGTCAAGAGTGTGACTGGAGTTTAGATGGTTGACCAATATTTTTTCATTGTGACCACTTGTCTGATATATAAAACACCAGAACCTCTAGAAAATCTGCATTGCAGTGAACCGCATTTGCCTATAGAGGGCGTTTCTTCCCTTACAGTGCTGACCTAGAGCCCATTTTTTTCACTGAGGACTGTTCCTAATCCCATCTCTTCTATTTTTAAATTCTACCCATGCAAATTCTTTCACATCGGCACCCTTTTCTTAGTTCTGCCTGCTTTTTCCTTTCTCTTTAGTAGTTTCTCTCTCTGCTTGCGAGATGATAGGTGGGGCCACATGTAACTATTGAGTTTGGAAAATGCAGCTAGTTGGAATTGAGATGTAAAATGCACACTAGAATTTGAAGCCTTAGTCCAAAGACAAAACGTAAAATATCTCATTTCTATTTTTAATGTTGTTTTATATTTATTAGATTAGATAAGATATATTAAGGTCAATTTCACCTGGCTATTGGAAAATTAGAAATTACATGTGTGATCACATTTTATTTTTACTAGACAGAGCTGAACTACAGCAGGAATTCAAACAGGTGCCATGAAAGTTAAGAAAATGAGCAAAGAGGATTCCATGGGGCCCAAGGTGAACCAGGGAGCACAGTCCCCATGCAAGGAGTAACTGGTTCTCAGTTTCAGATGATTATTGTCATGCAGGAAAGAAGCAGCATTGTTAGAGCACTGTTAGAGCACAGCATTGTTAGGTTTTGTAGTAGGAAAGAATCTAGATTTTGTGTGTGTGTGTGTGTGTGTGTGTGTGTGTGTGTGAAGTCTCCATATTCTTGATTTTTTTGCAAATTATTTATTATGTAAAAAATACAGACCAAGTAAATATATTTCTGGACTGACTCTAGCAACAATTATTTTGAATTTGTGACTGGTTTTTCTTCTGGTTTTTCTTCTCCCCTCCTAGTCTGGACACAGTAGGTATCAATACATTTTATAATATAATGAAATCTGTTCACCAGCCAAGGGAATGTATGGGAAGAGGGATGGGTAGAAGCTGGAATGCAGTGAGTTGAAGGGTGTATGGAAAGAGGAGGTGGGGACAGGATGAGTGGCCAGGCTTTCTGACTCCATCTGGTGAGTAAGAATTAAGTGCTATCGGGAGAGAAAACCATGGGATGACATAATGGGACAGTATTATTTTTTAATGTCTGTCTCCTGAGTGGGTTGATGAGTAGCCTATGGAAAGGGAGAGGTAAAATTAATGGAGAATGGGGGATAATTGATGGTGCAAGATCCTTAAGGAACTGGGGGGCTAGATTCCAGAGAGCAGGGGAAGTGGTAGCCCCAGCCAGAAGAAGGATCCCTCTTTCGTTGGAAGAAGATCATGTGGGTGCAGATGCAGGGAAGTGGTAGGGTTGGTGCAGCAATTTGAGGGTGCTCCCACCTGATGTCTTTAGTCTTGTTTGGAGTGTGGTTAGGGATCAGACACAGGGAGAAGAGAGAAGAATAGCACCGTAGGCAGGAAGGTCAGTGGTGCACTATGTATTCAACAAATGGAAATCAGTAATGGGATTGAAATTCACTGAAGTAGAGGGTGCAGGGAAGGGAGGTAGTGGGAAATAAAGGCACCAATGAAGATATACCAGTGTCTTTAGAACAACAGTAGGTATCCCTGGGAGCAGTTGAGTAGGAGAGACAAAGCCACATGAACCTTAGAGGGTGAAGCTGGCAGTAGAGGCAGGAAACCACATGGAGACCACCAGTCTCAGTGAGAGCCTGAAGTTGGGCAGGAATCTGACCTTTGGGAAGATGGAAAGATCTGAAAGATAAGGGATTTGGCTGAATCTTCCAGGAAAGGGAAAGTAGAAGGCATTACTCACGATCACAGCATGTTTTTCCCTTTATTTATGTCTTTGATTTTTCCTGATTCTGTTCAGAAATGCTTTTATTGAAAAGGCTTTATTTGTGGAGAGGAAGAGGGAAGGTTGTCTTTTAAATTTGCATTTATGCAAAATATTTGAGGGTGCCAGGTTCTGAGTGCCAGATCGTCACCTACATAGTAGTGGATTCCTATAGTTATTTTGGATTCTTCCTGAATAAAATAGTTCTCCTTTTCTCAGAAGCACTGACACTCAAAGTAGTGAGTATTAACAGACCAAAGGAAAGCAAAACATATATTTGTCAGTTTAAAACATCAGGTAAAATAAGAAAAACTCCTAACATATCCTCCTTACTCGTGTTACAGAGATTCTTATGGTGCTGATGTCAGAAAGGGCTTGGGATCTAAGGACTCTGTTGGAAATTTTCATTCTTATGCAATGTGCTTCAAACCTGTTAAAATATGCATTTTCTCTCAGATGGAAGGTTGATCCATGCATGGCAAATGATCAGTTTCTGAAAATTGCAAATGGATATTCACTCAAAATAGACACTATATTCTATCTAGGCCCTTAAGCCATATTTGACTGCAGTTCTTTTATTGAAATGTAAAGTAGCTTTTGATAAAAGAAAAATTCAGCATTTTTATAGTTGCCTTTGAAGAGTATTTTCATCACATCAAATTAGAAGTCTGAAGGTTTTTCAAAAATATCTCTTGAGATTGAATAGATTTTGGACACAGTTTCCATGTGGCCACAGAGCTGGTGCCAAACCTCTTACCCTAGAGGACAGAACACCCTGAAGCAGCAGGGCCCTGTCTTCTGGCTGAGGGCAGACCTGAGCTGCATCTCTCCTCCTTCCTTTCCTCTACTTTATTTATTTTTGTGTATAAGAATTGGGATGTAGGCCACAGGCATGGGGATGGGGGAGAGCTGAGAGGATTCACCAGAGACAGAGTGGGGAGAAGAACAGGTGGATCTACTGAAATACACTGCTGAGGGGAGCAGCGGGCGAGGCAAGAGAGGTCTGCTGCACCATATGTGGGTTAGTTCCCTGGCCAGGGATCAAACTCTGGCCATAGCAGTGATAGCGCTGAGACTCAACCCCTAGGCCCTGAGGGAGGCCCCCTCCCTCTACTTATAAAAGGCAGCTGGAAGTGATGGCAGGGTCTGTGTCCCACCTGATTCCACTGGCCATACATGTATGTCACTTAAACTCAAAAGTTCCAAATGAGCTACCATTTTCTAACCATTTTGGCCATCACCCCTGAGCTCCTCTGTTCCATTTGATCCCTGGGCAGCATTTATTTACTCCAGATATATGCTGGTGCCTCTGTTTTGTGTTAATCAACTGAGTGAGGCTTTTTAGTCTGTTCTGTGTTAATCAGCTGAGTGAGGCTTAGTGGAACAGGCAGTGATGGGAGGGATGCTTGCGTTTCATAGTTTCCCAGGCCCTCCATCTTTTTTTCTACATCTTTCTACCTGACATTTGTCACTTTCTCCGACTTCAACCTTTTTCTTCTTGGCTATTTGCCAGACTCTTAGGAAGAACTATATGAAACTTGCCATGAGATGCTCTGTATATATCTTGGCTGATCAACCATGGTTAGTCTGTTTCACTGTCAGACTGTCCAGGTTGTATAATGTTTGAGTCTTGGCTCTTTATCTTTGGCTTTTCTGCTGTCTGTCTTTCAGCTACTTTTTTCTGTTCCTTTGCTAGGAAAATGAAAAAAAGGAAAATCAGGCTTTATTCTTTTCATTAGTAGCTTTCATAATACATGTATTTGTCATGCTCAAGTTTAAATTCTTGGCTCCTATGATGTTTGTGACAGTTTGTGTTGTTTAGGCATATGCTTCACACACACACACACACACACACACACACAATTATGCCTTTTCCAGGTATGGTTTATATTCAACCTACTCATTCACACACATTTTTTTTCCATTGGAGATAGTGATACGAGAACTCCAATATTCTTCCACTAGTAAATTTAATTTTATAGTACTGAATTTCAATAGCATAATCTTTGTTAATGGTTAATTTATATAGTCTGAGTAGATGTACAATAACAAGTTCAGCCAAAGCGGGGTGGGGGTACAATTAGAAGACAGCTTTTGTGTGTTCTACAAAGGGAATGAGTAATCCTACTTTGAATTTGAAATAATATATAAGGAATGTCTTTCCTTCAGCAGAATAATTATTCTTCCATAAGTATCCATCTTATTTATACCCACTATGGGAGAGAGGTTATTGAATTATTTCCTTAGTCTTTTGAAACCGAGATGACATAATAACTAATATATATTATTGTTTTTAAACCATTTGGCTTTACTCACAAATTGATCTGACATAAAAAATGGGGAGCATTTCTGGGAGCTTCTACATTGATGTTATTCATCTTTTAATTAGAGAAAAAGTGATAACTTTAGGACCATAAGGTGTATTCTCATAATCACAGGAGCTCATTTATTGAAGTCACCTCAAAAAATGAGTCAGACAATAATTGAATTAGGAACAAATCAGTCTGGGAGGACATACCCTTTGTGTTGACTGCTTAAAGAATGTTCTGTCAGTGTTGCTAATGATACTCAGTGGCTCTTTTTGAAAAAGTTTGCTTATATTGTTTTATTAATTGATTCATCCTTTTTATCTCTTGATTGTATTCTGAGTGATATATTTATATGTGCCCACTTCTTATTTTAAATTCTATTTTTTTTTCTTTCTAGGAGTATCTGTTTGATGTGAGTTTCAAGCAGCTACACAAATATTGTTTGTACTTGGTACTAGAAATTTGTTGTGTTTTGCAAAAGTATTTATAAACTTTTTTTTTTTACAGATTTACTTGTTTATGCATATAAGAAGTGGGGTACAGGCCAGAGGTGTGGGGGGTGAGAGGATTTACCAGAGAGAGTGGGGAACAGAACAGGCAGATTGAAATACACTGCTGAGGGGAGCAGCGGGTGAGACAGGAGAGGTCAGCTGCACTATGTGAGTAGCTCTCTGGCTGGGGATCGAACTCATGCTGCAGTGGCTGCGGATAGCTTCATAGGTTGTGTTTTAACCCCTTGCACCACCAGGGAGGTCCAAAAGTGTTTATAAACTTTTTATGGTAGTATCGATACTGGTAGGACTTGACCTTTACTACCCTGTCTTTGAATGACTTTTTATTAAATCACAATGCACATTACACCTTCTAAAGATGTGTTGCATAGGGTAGAACACACTGATTGTGGTTTCCTCGGCCTACCCTGAGCTGGGATCTCTCTGCTCAATTGTACCATCTCACTTAAAACCTGAGGACAACCAACATATGGGACCTCTTATCCTGGAGCCATTTAAAAATGACTCTTTACAACTAGTTTTACTAATAGCTAAACATTTCAGAGCATTTATTATCTATTGACACTATTCTAAATGTTTTCTAAGTATTAACTCATCTGTTTACTACAACACTTTCTGAAGTAGGTTTATTTCTCATTTTCCCAATGATGAAACAATCACAGGAAACTCAGTTACGTGCCCAAAGTCATACATCAGCATGACTTGGATTCTGGTTGTCTGACCCTTCAGCACTACAAAGGAAGGTGTCTGGTGTAGGTTGGGCCTGAGAAACCTATCTTAGGAAAATGGAACCCTTAAGTAGAAGTTTCAGTTGAAGTTTTAAAGCCTCATCTTCCTCCCCATCTCAGTAGTGATATTATAGCACTCTTTTTCTCTACCATTGCCTTCCATGTTTCTTATTTCTGAAGGTTAATTAATAATAATGTGTTTAATAAAAACAGATTTAGTATAACACTTAGAAGATTTTGGTGTCAGGAATAATCCTGGCTCTACCACTTCTTACTTGTGGTGAGGACCCCAGGATCTCTTTAATTGCTCAATAAAGATATAGGTACCAACTTCTATTTCTATTTATTTTTCAAAAAAGGCCAACATTTAATTTATTAGTAGCATAATATATGCAAGTAATAATCAAAAAACTTCCCTTTAAATCCAAATTGCCTATTTTGTTTTATTATTTAAAATTTATTTTTATTGAGGCGACATTGGTTTACTTTATTGTCTGTATTTTGGATTCCCCGCTTCTGGTGATGTTACAGTCATGATCCCACCGCTGAAGGACCCACAGTGTCCACCACCGTAGTCCATTGTGCTCCCTTCCCGTTTTGTTCATGCCCCTCCCCATCTGAATGCCTCACTTCTATGATCAGCTTTTAAGGGCTAGTTTTTGAATTTGACTGTTTGATCCTTTGTTGGTTTCTCTATATTCTACACATAAGTGACAGCATCCAGTATTTGTCTTTCTCCTTCTGATTTACTTTGCTTAGCATAATCCTCCATCTGTGTTACTACAAATGGCAAGAGTTCATCATTTTTGATCACTGAGTAGTATTCCATTGTGTATATATATCATACCTTCCTGATCCAGTCAGCTGTTTTTGGGCACTTAGGTTGTTTGCATATCTTAGCTATGGTAAATAGTGTTACAGTAAACATAGGAGTGCATGTTTCCTTTTGAATTTTTTTTGTCCTTTGGGTGTTATTCCTAGTAGTGGAATCACTAGGTCATTTGGTAGATCCATTTTTAATGTTTTGAGGAACAGCTTTCCATAGTAGTTGTACCAGTTTACATTCCCATCAGCAGTGTAAGAGGGCTCATGTTTCATCACATCCTTGCCAGCTTTTGTTGTTTCTTTCTTTTTATTAAAATATGGACCATGGTCAACAGGTGTGAGGTGGTATCTCATTGTGATTTTGATTTTTATTGAGAAATGATGATGAACATTTTTCATGTGCCTATTGGCCATTTAGCTATCAACTTTTAAATGTCAACTTTTTTTAAATGTCAACTTTTAAATGTCTACATAAAAATCAAATCAATCAATCAATCAGCTAGGCATTCTTTACAAAAGTGTCTCAAATAAACATTATAGATTATGAACATAATCACAGCAATTTTGGCAGCAATATTGCTCATTGCATTTTAAATATGGGGAAATTCTTAGAGAGGTATAAGCAACACGTCTGCAGTCCTCGATCTGTCTGTAGTTAATAAGCAGCAAAGCTTAAGAAGTCAAAACTTTTAATTTCTGCCAAGGCCATACTTTTCAAGGTACCCACTGCCCCACCACTTGGTGAAACCACATCAGAGCACCTGTGCTAGGAACATGAGTGGTGACAAACCAGTGATTCATGCAGGAATTTGGCCCTTGTTAAAAACTAGCTTTGATAATGGGCCTGAATTTCATCATTTTTTTTGGAGAGACAGCCAGAAAAATGTGCCATTATTAGTTGGAGAAAAGTATCCAGACAGATGTAGTGAATGGGAACTGGTTTCTTTGTCACATCAGTTCCCAGAGCTATGAATATTTATCAGATCATTTTTCTTATGAGTGCTGTTAAATTCTTAAGGAAAATAAAGCCATACACTCTGCAATTTGTCCATTTGTTAGATTCTTTGGACAGGAAAACAAATTCTTTTCTGAACCACTAGTTCATGCCCATTTGAGGTATGTTCTCTTAAGAAGGAAAAGGCAAGAGATAAGATCACGTCTCCTGAATTTGGTATAAATATTACTGTTTTTTAAAACATTTTTAAAAATTATTTTTGCATAGAAGAACTGGGGTATAGGCAAGAGATATGGGGGGTAAGAGGGTTCACCAGAGAAAGTGGGGAGCCGAACAGGCAGACTGACTGAAATATACTGCTGAGGGGAACAGCAGGTGATACAGGAGAGGTCTGCTGCACCATGTGGGTAGCTCCCTGGCTGGGGATCAAACTCAGGCCTTAGATGTGATAGCACTGAGACATAACCCCTAGGCCACCAGAGAGGACCCTGCAAATGTTTTTTGGCGATAATAATAAAAGCACTACAATCTTAGTCTTGTGCCAGCCACTATCTTAAGTGCTTCATAGGCATTATTCATCTAATGTGACAACATCCAGTCTTTGCAAACCTATAAAGGAGCAAGAATTATTATCCTCAATTTATAGTGTATCAATGGAGGCTGAGAAAGGGTGCAGCATTGCACAAGGCCACATAGCTGGTTAGTGACAGAGCTGGGAATTTGTACCTCAGTGGCTGTCTCCAAAACTTAGGAGTCTAATTGCCATCTTGGGTGACATTCCTCAACACTAATAGTTGCTACATCTCCTCATGAGCTTTTTTTCCAGATGTCTTAGAATGTGGAGCTCTTCGGGTTTAAATATTGTATATAATGATATAGTTCCAGATATATATGTGTAGCAAAAAAAATTGCTTTCCTACCCAATACCAGTGATTTTGGTAATTTGTCTCTCTTCTTCCCTTCTCTTTTCCTTATAAATTTATTAAATAGTACTTGTGGTAAACACACCATGTTATTAATATCTTGATCAAGAAGACAATCCAATTCCTGCTGTCATAGAGTTTATGATCTTGTAGAAGAAACTGCCATTAAATTAAAAAAAAATACACAAATCATTTCCAATTATAATTTTGATAACAGATTCAGAGGATTATGGAGAACTACAAGAGTGAATTGCAACCTAGTATTGCAGGAAGGAGAGGGCAGGGAAGAGTTTCAGGAAGAATTGACATTTCAGAAGAAATGCAGAGAATGAATATGAATTGGCCAGATTTGGGGGAGAAGAGGAAGTAAAGGATGTGGCACATGGTTCAAAGGCAACCACAGGCAGAAGGAAGTTAGAGAAAGATTGCTTGGGTAGCTGGGATTTGGTAGGAAAGAAAGGAGGGGGAGGGGTAGGGCCTATAGTGATTGGCAGGGACCACTTTATGTAGGACCTTGTGGGTTCTAGAAAGATTTTGGACTCTAGCAAGTGTTGGATCAGCATTGAGAATCCAGATGATTGGCAGTGAGGAGAACCATGTTCAGAAAAATTCGTGACTGATCTGTGATTAGTTTTCTTTTGCTGCTACATGTGGAACCACATTGCTTTCACAGAGTTGTTTTGTAAAGAGGTAGAGAAGAAGTTGTGGCTACCTTTTTGGCCCAAGATATGGTATTTAAAAATATGTATATGAACCAAAAATACCTAGTAGGTGAAAATATCTTTCCCCCGGAAAGACATGCTATTTTGTTCTTCCTGTTACTCTTTTATTGAGTGTTCTCAGACGTTCAATAAAGGCAGGGAATGCAATGTAATCTTCCTTTGTCAGTACTCACAGGAATGGTTTTTATAGACATCACATTTAAGTGGTTAGGTAGAGATGAAATGAGAAATTATGGTGAATGTAATTTTCAATTCTAGTCAGGAGAGGTCTGCTGCGCCATGTGGGTCACCTCCCTGGCTGAGGATAGAACTCATGCTGCAGAAGTTGTAGATTGCTTTATAGTGCTGCTGCTTAACCCCTTGTGCCACCAGGGAGGCCCCTCTTTTCTATTCTTTATGTAGCATTTTACTGGGGTCAAGACCAAGTAAACACAAATAGCAAAGGCATTTAATGTTCTAATTTTGTTTGGGGACAATAATGAATGAAAGTTGTGTCATTCTTTTCATACAAACATACACGAAACCAGTATTGTACATTCATCCTCAAAGAAGGAAGTCTATGATTCTAACCCTTGGACTCCAGAATCCTCAGTTGGATCCTTGGGATAAAAGGAAGTCTCAGTGAACAAAGATTGTGCTATTAACAATCCAAAAAATAAAAACTTGCGTCTCAGAATTTCAACCACGACCATGTATATCTTTATGTATGCAGAACTTTGCAGGGTACATGGATTGAGTCTTAAAGGAAAGAGCTATAAATGGGTCTTCTAGGAAGAAGTGTGGGAGTGTCCAGAAATAAAAAGTCCATTGTGACCTGCAGCATTTATTGAAGAGGGCTGCATTTATTGGAAGTCTAATTTGGTCTTTTATAAGTAAATGTGCTAGAAAATGTGCTAGTCAATGTGTTAGAAGCCTACATCCTGGAGTCATTTTGAAGAAAGAGCCATGTTAAAGCAAGTGAAGAGTTTTCAAATCTAAGAGTTGGATGATTCATGAGGATAAGGATCTCTGCTGTGTGCCAGGGACTTGAGAAACTGAAGCACAAATACAGGTGACCATGGACAACACTGGTTTGAATTGAGTGGATCCACTTATGTGTGAATTTTTTTCTATTCACCAGTGTTGGTGCTCCGAGCCACTGTTGTTTAAGGATCAATTCTAACTCCCTTTAAAATAAACCAACCACAGAACTAACTCTGAGCTCCAGACTTGGGAGCCTGATTCTCCAAGTGGGGCACTGGCTTATGAGAAGGAAGGTGGTGTAGCTGGGGGTGGAATGTGAGCCCCTGTCAGCTAACTGATGCTCAGCATGTCAAGAATGAGGAAACCTACCTGCTGGGGCTGGCTCCAAGGGGCCTGCCTGTGAGCTTGACTCTGGAACTAAAGAGACACGCAGCAGTCCCATCATAGTAATAGGAAGATTTAAGGAGAAGTTGGGTAGGAATGCAGATGCCTAACAAGACAGATGGAGCCCAGGGGTGTGGGAATCTTATTCAGGGCTCTTTCCGTGTAAGCGACAGGAGCTCAGCTCTCCCTGGATATGATCTCAAAGGAGAGTGTATTTAGTCACACCAAGGGAAGGCTGGATCCAGAGCTCCAGTGTCATCATGTCTCTGTCTCCATCCCTCCCCTCCTTCTTTCCTTTTACTCAGAATTGCTTTGCTTTGGGTATCTCCTGTGCAGCAGAGAGGTTCTGTCTACATGGTGACTCACAGCAGTTCTTGGTATACATCCTCTTCATACTTCTTTGGAGTGAGTCTCATTGGAATGATCTGGATACCCACTCTGCCCACTTAGTCAGGAGAAGGGGTGCTTGGTTAGGCTAGCAGATTTCTTTGAACCCAGGGGTGAGGGACATTCAACTTAAACAGTGTAGACTGAGAATGGGAGAGAAGCAGACACTTAAAAGCAAATAAGAGTACTATGGCAGGAGAAATTTCCACCATCTACATGGGGTTTGGTCAGTAATCAGCAGTTGGGAAAATGAGTGGTCAGCCTTCCAGAGAATTCCTGTGTCTGCTGCTGGACCCAGCTATTGGCCTGGAGTAGAGGGCTCACTCCAGACCTACAGAGTGAGATTATTTTCCCTGTGTTTTTAATGTTAAATGAGTGTAGAGTACAGAATGAAAAAAAATGTGTCAACTGGGTTCCTTTTTTATACTTTTCTTCTGAATGAGTTATAATAATTGTAAAGCCATAGAAATGAGATTAGTAGCTTTAAAGTCAGTGTGGTAACAGTGATAGCACCTGAGTAAACTAGAGGTTGTCTCATAAATTAAGTACAAATTTCCACTTATAAAATAAATCATGGGGCTATAATGTATAGTATGAGGAATGTAGTCAGCAATATCTTTGACACATGGTACTATACTGTTGTGATCACTTTTTAATGTACACAAATGTCAAATCAATCTGTTATACATCTGAAACTAGTATGTTGTATGTCACTTAAAAAAGTTACACCAGTGTCTTTTGGAATCTTAAATGGTCATTCAAACTTTTTTTTTTAAAAAGATTTATTTATTTATACAAGCACTGGGGTACAGGCAAGAGGCGCGGGCGGGTGAGAGAATCCTCCAGAGACAGAACCGGGAGCAGAACAGACAGAAGGACTGAAAACACTGCTGAGGGGAGCAGTGTGCGAGACAGGAGAGGTCTGCCGTGCCATGTGGGTGGCTCTCTGGCCGGCCAGGAATTGAACCGGTGCTGTAGAGGCTGCAGACAGCTTCACAGTGCTTCGCTCAACCCTCTGTGCCACCGGGAAGGCCCTCATTCACACTTAAGCATGAATCAACAAATCAAACTCATTCCTCCTAATTCCTAGCTAGAAAATGTGAATTTTGAACAGGAGATGGAGTATGTGGCATGGGAATGAATTAGCTCAATCTGTAGAATTTGTGGTGTGACCTGAGCCCAGGCCTAGGTAGGTGCCCCAGGACTTAGTATGGTGACGAGATATTAAGAGTCTGGAAGATAGTGGAGCTCGGAGTGGAGCTGAACAGGAAAGGAGATAGGAGAATGCTAATGACTTTTCTTTGATCCAGAACTCTGCTCCAGAATGACTCTGGATCTGGCAAGGGAATAGGAAACTCTCATGTTTTTCTCCTGTCCTTCATGACTTCTTGCTCCCAGAACTTGGGCTGGAATTTCTGGTACCATGTACTTCTTCTGGAAGCCAACCCCCACTTATGACATTGTTTTTCTGGGCAAAATGAAGTTAGTAAACAGCTTTATGATGAATTTTTGAACCTCAGCATTTCAGGAAGCCCGGAACTTCCTGCACTTTACAAATAATATTTTCCTAATGATTGGCCTTCCTACACTTGTGAATTTCTTTTTGCCACCACATTATAAAGTGCAGGTCTCAGAAAGGGTCACTTTTAGTTACTTTCTTTGCATAATATATTCCTTGCACATAGCAGATAACTCCAGAAATGTGAAATCAAGTTGAATTAACATAGTTTTCTATTAATTGAAGAAAAGCTTAATTTAAAAGAACTAGAAGAATAATTAGAAATAAAAGATAGGGAATGACATAAATGAATTTAAACTTTTAATTTTTGAAATTTATAGATTGGTTTGGTCATTTGTTTTATTAAAAGATATCTCAAGAAAATTATTAGCTATAGGATTTTAAAAAACCTGTGTATTTAATTTTCTAATATCTGCAATAGTAAAATATTTCTTAAATTCTAAATTGTTTTTAAGAAGATTTAGTCTACATGTTTGACAGTCAGACCATATCAATTGCATTACGTTTGAAAAAACAGATGAATCCAACAAAAGAAAGTTGAATGCAAACTTTTGTTTATAAAAATCATAAGTTTTTGATTTAAGGTACTTTATTCTGCCTGAGAATATCCCACATTACTCCAATTATGTTTATAGAGATTTTATTTTCTAAGGCTAAGTGGATAAATTACCAGTTTCTCATGTATAGGTGTTGTAATTTGATTTCTACTCTTTCTAAGTATATAGCAGTCGTCTATACAATCCTCCCTCAGATTTTTGTGCTGAGAACTGATGTAGGCATCTTTATGTCATTGTTGATTCTTTTATATTATTTCTATTTTATATATCATTTCCTTTAGCTTCCTAAAAAGTAATGTAATGCTTAAGAAGAATGATGCTTTTGAAATCTTTTGATGATATTTACCAAGCATTTATCGCAGCCATTAGGATAGGAATTTCCTTAACCATTTCACATTTGAAATGCACTTTGTGTTCTCAGTAGGCTCCCTGATTAATTCAAAAGGGCACCTATACCCCTATGTTTATAGCAGCACTATTTACACTAGCTAAGCTATGGAAACAACCCAAATGCCCAAAAATAGATGACTGGATCAACAAGATGTGGTACATATACACAATGGAATATTACTCAGCAATCAAAAAAGATAAACTCATGCAATTTGCAGCAACATGGATGGAGGTGGAAGGGATCATGCTCAGCGAAATAAGCCAGAAAAAGAAAGAAAAATACCGGGTGGTCTCACTCATAGCAGGAATTTAGAAGACCTAAATAAGGGACCAGGAAAAAGACATTAGAACAAAGTGAAAATCAAAATCAATAAGCAACTATAAACCAGAGACACACTACAGGGTGGGAGGGAAGGGAGGAAGAGTTAGGGTCAAAATAAGGGGGGGGGGAATTGTTTGGGGACTATAACCAAAATGAAAAGGCCTACATTGTGCAAAAATGAAAAATGATGTAAAAAATATGTAAAAAAAAAAAATTGTGTCTGATTGTAGACTTGATTTTAAAGAGCTTGGTCCTTTTAATTGAAGTTCCTGAGAGTAAATGAGCTGGCAAAGACTTAGGACAGATGCCCGCATAATCTGATGCTCCACCCAGGTCCCCAGCCTGTGACTGTCCACCCCCTAGTTGCGGGGCAATAGACTGTGATAGTATCACAGCTGTGCTCCTCACTGGGCATTGCCATCGGCAACAAAAAACTGCCTCTCTTAAGTTTGTCTCCTTCTAGGGTTCACCCAAAGGCAATGACCTTTTATCTCAATTTGGGCAGCTTTGCAGTTCTAGCTCCAGTGTCCCTTGTAGGATAGTGGAGGTTTCTGTTAAAACTGGTTTGCGGGTCACCTTCTCCCTCTGCCTAATCCTGCCCACCCACTTCCTCATAGATGCATCTCCCAGTGACCCAGTAAGCCCTCTGCATGCAGCTCTCCATTGCAAAGAATGTTTCCAAGGAACTCAGTCTGCCATTATGTGTTAAATTTCTGAGTTTTAGGAAGAAGCAATTAGATACCATGGAAACAGAGACAACAGTTTTGAAGAACTCAATGACAGGTGGACATTTTGAAGACAAACAAGGGAAGTTTTGCTGGTGGCGTTACACCCAGGCTTAAAATAGCCTTTATGGCGTGATGAAAAAGCAGAACAGTACCAGAGGAGCTGGGCATTAGGTGGCACCAGAGGGCAATGAAGTTAAATGGAGACTAAAAATATAAAAGAATCATTTATTATAGATAAAAAATTTTAAGTGTTTAAAAAAAACCAAAATCATCAAAGACTAATATGGGAGGAAACCTCTTTTTTATCTACAGAATCACATTGTGTCCTGAAGATTAAAGTGTGCCAAAAAATAGTGTTCAAGTGCCCACCCACTACTTACTATTTACTCAGTATCTTGTTGCAAGAATCAGGAAATATTCTTTAGGTGCTAAGAATTCCTGTATTATATGTCAGGGCATGAGGTTTTATGGTGGTAAAGTGTCTTTCCTAAAAGCACTTTTGCTTGATGCCTAGCTGCTTCTCAGATTTTAATTGAATGAGTGCATGAATCAATGAATAAGACTGGGAATCGAAAGCAAATTCTCCATAACTTCCTTACAGTTAAGAGGAAAGGAACTTGCTACAACAGAGAAGGTACATAGTCTAATGAGACTTCTGATGCTTCTGGTTATTACTGCAGTAAGCACTATTGTAGGTAAACATGTTATTTTGACTTTTGAAAAAAGTAAAGTGAACTAGGAATCTATTGTTAGGACATAATCAAAGGTATGAATCAACTATATAAGAAGAATTGTTTGTCACTCCTACTTTTAATGGGAAAATTGGCAGTGGCTCAAAATTTCAACATTAGAGAAATGTTTAAACAATTATAATAAAACTCTGGGTTATTATATGGTTATTATATAGAAATTCAAAATGTTTTCAAAACATTTTTGTGGTATGTACCTTAAAATAATTTAGTTTTAGAACAGTTTTAGATTCACAGAAAATTTGTAAAGATAGTACAGGTGAGTATTCTCATATATTTAGCATGCAGTTTCCCTATTATTAATAGCTCACATTTGTTGAACTATTACATTTGTTACAATTATGGGTCAACATAAAGCAAAAGATTTATATGATCTGAAGGCAAACCTGAGTACTACGTACATTATTATTAAAGTCCAGACTTTATTTTTTTAAAGATTTATTTTTAATCTTTAATTTTTTTTAAAGATTTATTTATGCATACAAGAACTGGGGTACAGGCCAGAGGTGCAAGGGGGGAGAGAGGATTTATCAGAGATAGAGTGGGGAGCAGAACAGGCAGATATACTGAAATACACTGCTGAGGGGAGCAGCGGGTGAGCCAGGAGAGGTCTGCTGTGCCATGTGGTTATCTCCCTGATTAAACTCATGTTGCAGTGGCTGCGGATTGCTTCATAGGTTGTGTCTTAACCCCTTGCGCCACCCGGGAGGCCCAGATCTCTTTAATTTTTATCTGCTCTAGCATTCTACTGATAGCTCATATACCAGCTCTTACATTTCCTCATGTTTTCTTAAACTTCTGTGGCTGTGGCAGTTGTCCAGACTTTTCTTATTTTTGATGACCTTGACAGGTTGAGGTGTACTGGTCAGGCATTTCATAGAATGTTTCTCAGATGGGGTTCTCTGATGTTTTTCTCATAGTTAAACTGGAGTAACAGGTTTTGGGGAGGAAGATCAGAGACAGAAGGTGCCATTTTCATCATACCAATATGTCTTATTGTGGTTAATGTTATCCTTGCTCACTTGACTGAGGTAGTACTTGTCAGGCTCCCCTCTCTAGGGTTATCCACCCCTGCTCCCCCTTCTGCTTGGAAGGGAGTCTCTGTGTCCAGCTTATATTTAAGGAGTTGGAAGCTATGTTCCACTTCTTTGAGGATGGAGTATTTCCATAGATAATTTAAAATTCAGCATAGGAGATTTGTCTGTTTCCTCCTATTTAGTATTTATCCAACCATTTATTTATATTAGTATGGTTTCATGAATATTACTTTAATTTATTTTTAATTAATTTATTTTTAACTGTGGTAACATTGGGGTATTCATTTTATTCTTTGTGTTGTAACCCAATGCCAATTTATTGACTTATTGCTCAGATTGTTCAGCTTTGGCAATCAGGATCTCTTTCAGTTCATCCCTATTCCCTGTTTCATACCTCTGTCCACTCTGTTGTGTGTGTGTGTGTGTGTGTGTGCACGCGTGCGCCCGCGTGCGTGTTTTCTTGACCACTTCCTTATGTTCTTACTCTATAGACATTCCAAATTCTTTGGTATTGGGGAGCATTTCAGTGTCATAAAATAATACTTATCATCACATGGAATATAGAAAGTAGAAAAATTGGGTAAAGTGATATCAATTGTGTGCATGTATGAGCTGTAAATATAAGTTCATTGGAAAAATAAAGAAAAAAAAATACCAAAATGTCAACAGTTCAAAGAGTTGTGAGGTTTTTTTTTTTTATATTTCTCCTTCCCTAAGTTCTGCCTCATGAATATTATGCTTTGCAATTAGAAAAAAGAGACAGTATCAAGTATTTTTTTAATTAAAATTATTTACAAAAAAAACCTTAAAGTTATCCATCTTCTTTGATTATATATATATATTTTTTTTTTTTTTTTTAAGATTTTTTTTTTAATTCTTACACAAGAACCGGGGCACAGGCCAGATGTGTGGGAGGGTGAGAGGATTCACCCAAGACAGAGCCCGGAACAGAACAGGCAGACTGATGAAATACACTGCTGAGGGGAGCAGCGGGCGAGACAGGAGAGGTCTGCTGCGCCATGTGGGTTGCTCCGAGGCCGGCGGGGACTGAACTGGCACTGCAGAGGCTGCAGACAGCTTCACAGCTCTGTGCTCAACTGCCTGCGCCACCAGGGAGTCCCCTTAGATGATATTTTTAAGAATCATTAATCTCTTATGTCCTACAAATTCTCATCATATACACAGGAATTGAGCCAAAGGCTATTATCAACATCTGTTTTGAGGAGAATTTGAGGACAGTTAATGTAATGATGAAAATTTCCTGGCAGCCCACATATTATGAAATTTCCTTACCACTATTCAAATGATTCAAGGACATTATTTTTATGTCAGGATTTCTTACTTATGTTAGAATTTCATTCATTCATATTTTTTATCATATTTACCTCCCATCTATACAATGTTTATTGAACAGCTTTTTCTCAGTTAATTTAAAAAATTTTTTAATACATTTAAAAAAATTTTTCACTGCCCTCAGCAAAAATCTCATGTCACAAATAAAATGTAAACTTAAAATATAATGAAGTGAAACAATGTTATTATTATTATTTTTAAAGATTCATTTATTTATACATACAAGACTGGAGTACAGGCCAGATGTGCGGGTGGGTGAGAGGATTCACCAGAGACAGGGTGGGGAACAGAACAAGCAGACTGTCTGAAGCACCTTGCTGAGGGGAGCAGTGGGTGAGACAGGATAGGTCTGCTGCATCATGTGGGTATCTCTGCAGCAGGCTGGGATCGAACCCACACTGCAGAGACTAGGGACAGCATTACAGCACTGCGCTCAACCGCCTGCGCCACCAGAGGCCCAGAAACAATATTATTAAAGATAAAATGAAGAATGTCTGATGTAAAGTCAACATGTAAATATGGTCTAAAAAGTGCTCATGCTTTTGGAATCTACTTCATTCTTCATCTTTTTTTTTAATATTTATTTTTATTTATTTATACAAGCACTGGGTACAGTGAGAAGCGCAGGAGGGTGAGAGAATTCACCAGAGCCAGAGCGGGGAGCAGAGCAGGCAGAAGGACCGAAGTACACTGCTGAGGGGAGCAGCGGGCGGCAGGAGAGGTCTGTGCGCCATGTGGGACCCTCGTCCGGTGGCCGGGGAGCAGCCGGGGATCGAACCGGCGCTGCAGAGGCTGCGGGCAGCTTTGCAACCCAGCGCTCAACCGCTACGCCACTGGGGAGGCCCTCACTTCCTCATCTTGTCATTTTCTCTCCCTCAAGTAAACCATATCGTTGTTTTTAGAGCATTTTATTGGTGTCAGCTAAAGAAGCTGTTCCTGGTCTTCCTGGCTTGGTCAATTCCCCAGTTATAGTTCTCTCCTTTGGACACTTCTGCCTGCTTCACTGTTTCCAGTCTGAGAGTTGTATTAAAAAGATTATCGATTGCCCACCTTTGTCACAGCTTTTCCTCCTGGAGGGTGTGGATTCAGACTCTGTTGTATTTCCATCATGTTGGAGAATACCTGACCTATAACAAGAACTCACTGAATACTGAGAAGAACGAATAAATGAATATAATACTCTCCAAAGATTTTGACTTTATAAATTAGTAAATTATAATATTCCTTGTGAGGATAGTTCAATTTCTTTGTCCCCTAGGGCATGTTGAATTTGACTAAACAATAATGAGGAATAGGGAATAAAAACAAAATAGCATTTTATGCCCCTCAAAATTCAATCATAAACTGAACCTCAAAGAATTTTTGAGGCTCACCTTAAATAATGACCTTCCAAATAATGACATTTCCCAAATCAATAGCTTAATTCTCACATAAAATACCTGTAGTATGGCAATGTTGTAACTTTGACAAATTAAAACAAATGCATAAATGCTGAATAGGAAAAAAAATATGTTTCTCTGAAAATCATTTTGCATATTCATAATGGAATGCATATCATCTGGGAACCACACTAATTTTTGTGATTTCAGTTAGTGAAAGAAGGGTGAACAAGAGATTTTGTTTTTTAAAGATTTATTTATTTATGTTTACAAGAACTGGGTTACAGGCCAAAGGTGCAGGGGGTGAGAGTATTCACCAAAGAAAGAGTGGGGGACAGAACAGACTGACTGAAATACACTGCTGAGGGGAGCAGCGGGCAAGACAGGAGCGGTCTGCTTCGCCATGTGGGTTGCTCTTTGGCGGGCTGGGGATGGGACTTGTGCTGCAGAGGCTGTGGACAACTTCACAGTGCTGTGCTTAATCCCTTGCACCACCAGGAAGTCCTGAACAAGAGATTTTCAAGAAGTAGTTTATTCTCTATTTATTTTACTGAAGAATAACTGTTACAATCAGTTAATGGCATACATGTCTACTCCTCCCCCTTATTAACCTTAGGTCAGTATCCAGTAAGGAAAACACAGATCACCTGAGTATTTGAAGCAGAGGAAATATAAAGTGGGGAGAGGGCTGCCCTGGTGAAGGGAAACTGAGAAGCTGAACAGGGGACCATGAAGTAACCCACAGTTTGGCAATCACAGGCAGTCAAATGTTAATGGAAGTAATTCCAAAGAATGACAGACCCAAACATTGAGGAAAAAAAATGTATTTTATTAAAGCAAAGGGCTACTAATGCTTGTGTTATCATAAGTAAACTAGGGTTAAAAACAAAGAATCTAAGGCCTCCCTGGTGGCACAGAGGGTTGAGTGCAGCGCTGTGAAGCTGTCTGCAGCCTCTCTGCAGCATGAGTTCGATTCCCAGCTGGCCAGGGAGAGTCCCATACGGTGGGGCAGACCTCTCCTGTCTCGCCCGCTGCTCCCCTCAGCAGTGTATTTCAGTGGATCTTCCTGTTCTGCTCCCCACTCTGTCTCTGGTGAATCCTCTCACCCTCCCGCGCTTCTGGCCTGTACCCCAGTTCTTGTATAAAAATAAATAAATCTTTAAAAAAATAAAAAAGAATCTAAATTTAGAAAATACTAACGAAAGCAGATATTAAAAAGAATGAAAAGGAAAGAGTAGGCAGTCATCTCCATCCTTAGGCTGGGTGGACGAAGGTAGGAGGTAATTGGATTCCCATGGGGAGAACTGAAGTCACTGAATCATCAGTCCCGGTCTGAGTCCCCACTAGAAGCACAGAGATGAGAGGAGTTATATGCTACATCTCCCCTTCAACCTTCCATTGGCTAACCCTGGTTGGATGCCAGCTGACATACAGGCAATGGGTGTCTGAGCCAAGTAAGGGGCTGGCAAGGGTGATCCACTGGTGGGTAGGCCTGGGGCCAGCACAGATGTCCTACTGCTGCGTGGAGTGGGGAGATTCTTACTTTCTCCCGGAACCACTTCAGAATACTTTCTTGCCAGAAAACCTGCCAGAAAAGAAATCCTTATTTTCCTACCATATTTCTTTCTTCTTTTGTTTTTTTGCCAATAAAGTATAAGTGAAGGACTAAAGCAAAAGAGGGGAAATGTAAAATAACTTAAACAAGGGTTATGTCCATTTAAGTGCCATGTGGCAGGACTGAGTATTGACTTTTTAACAAAAGAGTTCCTTTAAGCACAATATTTAGCCCTTGAAGAACATCAAATGTTTCTCATTAGGCACCAATGCCCCAGGCTACAGGTGAAGCAAAGCGTCCAGCATTTTATGATTGAATTTCTACCTGGTTCAGTACCTGTAATTCCCACAGATTACATAGGGCAGTGACTCAATGATTTGTCTGGAGGAATTGCTAAGAAATTCTAGGGCCAGTCCTTACAGGTGGATATATTTAGATATTAAGGGGATTAGCTTGAGTCTTTAACTCCTGGTTCTCTTGACCCTTAGGTTTGTAAGTAATGTCTTCCCATTGTTCTCTGTACTCCTGTTTAAAATAGGAAACATGAATCACAATCTTCTAATTTTATCTTTTCTAAGAAAGGACAACACTGATGCTTCTCAGTGTCTTCACACTTTTCCAGCCTCAGGCTTCAAGGCCAGCCTGTGTAACATCCCCACTGTTCACAGAGCTGTGGGTGGTGCCAAGCACTGGAGAGATCATCTTGACTTTCCAATGCCATTTGGCTTATTCTCTCCCTATTCCAATTAGAATTTGTTCTGCTTCCTTCTTAGCTCTAGTATAGGCCAGGAAATGAAAGAATGCATCATAAGAGTGTCTACTACTCTTTCCTTTAAAGTTCCAAATCCTATCAATCTTTAAAATTGAAATAAATTCTAATTTCCTAAAATTTTGCTGGCTATTCCCCTTATCTGTCTAGCTCTCTATCATTCATTAAATGTGGGCTCTGTGTCAGGCACAGTGCTATTACTGGGAGTACAAATATGAGTAAGACTGGGTGCTGCTTTTGGGGAATTTGCACTTTAGAGAAAGTTATTTGTTCAATTTTGGAAAGAGCTTTACAGGAAAAGAGTTGCTAATTCATCACCTCCTGCTACCCCAATAAATTTTGGAAGGGATATGAATTGTGCCCATATTAAGAAATATTAAGAAAGAGAGGTGTAAAAGTGCACATGCTAGGTCCAGGTTCAGGGCAAGTACTCATGAAAAAATAGAGGCTTAGTTTTCTTTAAGACCCAGTTTAAAAAACTTTTAATTGCATGTTCTTTCCTCATCTTTGAAATGTATATAAATCTTTTTAAACATTACATCAGTTTCTTGCCACTTTAAGATCCAAGAATTTTTTTTTTTAAAGATTTATTAATTTATTCATACAAGCACTGGGTACTGTCAGAAGTGCAGGAGGGTGAGAGGATTCACCAGAGCCAGAGCGGGGAACAGAACAGGCAGACTGATAAAATACACTGCTGAGGGGAGCAGTGGGCGCGGCAGGAGAGGTCTGTGCACCATATGGGACCCTCGCTGGGGATTGAACCTGCGCTACAGAAGCTGTGGGCAGCTTTGCAGCCCAGCGCTCAACCGCTGCACCACCGGGGGAGGCCCTCCAAGAATGTTTTTCTCAAGAACTAAGGAGCAATCACATTGACTCTCTCAAGAAAGAGAGCATCCCTATATCTTTATTTCTGTGGGAAAGTAGGAGCCCAGCTTCACAGCTAGAATGTGCCTCGTCCCAAAACTATGTTCTGTCAGAACGATGTGAGTTTGTATTTCCTTCGTAAAATCAATTAGCTAACACAGATGATCTCCCAATTACCAGGTGAATTTCGGATGACGTAGGTGTGACAAACGGTGCGGCAAGCCCTGCTTGAGAACATGCAGGTAGTGGGTTATATCTGGTTGGCTCTGCTAGAGGGTGAGATTCCTTTCTGCCTTTGCAGTTTTTTAGTGGATTGTCTAATGCACATCACATTCTGGTTTGGTTGCTGCATAATAAAACTGGTACTTTTGCCCAGTGGAGATTTTTTCTTTTTCTTTCTTTCTTTCTTTTTTTTTTTTTTAATGTAGAAGAACTAGGATGTAGGCTGAGGCCTGGGGGAGATGAGAGGATTCACCAGAGACAGAGTGGGGAGCAGAACAGGCAGATCTACTGAAATACACTGCTGAGGGGAGCAACTGGCGGGGCAGGAGAGGTCTGCTGCTCCATATGTGGTTTAGAAGTTAGCTCCCTGGCTGGGGATCTAACTCAGGCTATAGTGGTGATAGCAGTGAGGCTTAGTCCTTCAGCTACAAGGGAGGCCTGGTTGAGGGATTTTCTGTGTCGGTAAGGGATTTTGTTTTTAATTATATTCCCCCAAAACTACTAGATATGTAATTTGGGGCAGTTTATGAATCACTTTGTACCTCAGTTTCCTCATCTGTGAACACAGGTAATAGTAATTTTATTACTACTGTGGTTACTGGGATTGTTGTGAGGGGGAACTGATTAAAGACATGTGAAGAATGCAGAATAAATCCAGGTAGCAGTAGGCAACATTTGAATGTTACCTGTTATTATTATAAGTAGAAGTTTCAAATGTTCACTAATATTAGTTTAAAGAGAGAAGTTTTGACTGTATTCAATTCTGGTTCCTTTTTGGCTACAGTGTGTTCCCAATGAAATGGCCATGAAAATAGGAAATACACCAGCCAGACATAAAATAGCCCAGACTTCACCATCCACATGAAATTAAATACCTTCCCTAAATTTAAAAAATGTGTAAAAGATTACTCCTATGGTTAAATTACTCCTATGTTGAATTACTCCTATGGAATCATGGAATCCAGATCCTTATTATGGTTACTGAGGCCTGAATAATCTGGTTCTGCTTAATTCTTCAGTCTTAACCTCCTGCCCTTCTTGCCATTGCTTGTCATTATGTTAACATTCTTCAGTTTCTTCTAATACCCAAGCCTGTTCGCACTTCAGGGTTTTTGTACTTGCTTTTCCCTCTGTTTGGAAAGTGATACTTCTAGATTTTTTGTATTGCTGGTTTGTCATTATTTAGTTTACAGATGAAAAAAATAACCCCTTCTAGAAGCTTCTCCTAAACCTCATCAGCCACCCATACTTTGTTGTGTTTTATTAAAATACTTGTCTCTATCAGAAATGCTTTGTGTTTGCTAAATCTATGATTAAGCTTAATGAGAATAGGTACCTTATTGGCTAATTCCTGATTCCTAACATAGTGCTTAGAGTCTGAGTATTGGATGAATTACTGGATGAATTGAAATAAACTCCACTTAACTGGTTCTTCACAGATTCAGCAAACATTTGTTGAATATTTCTTTGTGCTATGTACTGAGGACATTGGCATTATTCATGTAAATTTCAGTATTGGTGTTATGAAGACAGGTCTATCAAAAAACTGTAAAGATATAATCTAATCATAGAACTATAGGCATATAAGGAAAAGGTAGAAAATGAAAGTATCACAAAAGAGAACTATGCTGAGCATTATACTAGACATTTCACACAAATTATTTCATCTAAATCATATTTAAGAACTCTTCCATTTATGTATTGTTAGATTCATTTTTTTACAAAGTAGGACAAGAACTTCACAAGTTAAATAATTGGCATATAATTGGCCGACGTGGAAGTAGATGGGCCAAAATTCAAACTTTCATTGCTCTGACTCCAAATCTTATTTTCTTTCCATTGCACTAAAAATGAAAACCTTCTCCTGTCCTCCATTCTGTCAAAACTGTGAAGGGTCTGAGATTTTACTGTACTTTCAAGTTAGCAAGCTAGTTACCATGGTTTTTTGAATGCAGAGAGAAAACACTAGACCCCTGGGTCAGAGACAAAGAATTTTATTACTCACAGCATAGCAAACAGCATGAGCTTTTAAAATGTTTCTTTTCATTTCTTTTTCTTTTTAAGTTGAGGTGATATTTGTATAGTGCTTCTTAAAATGTCATTGACTCCTCATTGCTCTCACCATGAAGTCTAAAGTCCTTATCGTGGCATATTAGGCTCTTCATGATGTGGACTCTGCTTAATTCATTTCCCAGCACTTTCTTAGTCAGACTCTGCTCCATTCATCTGGCAGGCTCATCTGTGCCCCAAATCCCCATCCATGCCTCAGGTTCACACTCACTCATTCCAGGCGCTGAATGTTATCTCTCTCTGCTTGAAATGTGCTTGTTGTTACTTTTCGTCTATGAGGTCTCAGCTTAAATATCATATTTTTGGACACAAACAGAATTTAACCGTCTTTTTTTACTCTCTGTACCTCCCTCTTTCTTGGTACTTGATATGACTATTCTAATTTTCTATTATTATTCTTAAGTTTCTTGAGAGAAGAGACACTTATGAGGTTTATACCCAGGACCATCACAGAGCCTAGTCCTGAGCTGATCTTCATCGCCATTCAGTGGAACACGATGGATGAGTAAACAATGGAGTAATTCAGGGGTTAGTGATGGAAGACTTCCAGACAGGGGAGAGTAAGGATAACTTAGCTCTTTTAACACTTCATTTAAATGTTGACAGCAATACATATTCCAGTGGAGGAAATGTAGAAATTGATTATAGTAATGCTTTTGTTGCTAAGCAGTTCTGTTTGAGAAAGAGAATAGCTAAACAACTTTACCACATTGTGTATAAGTATATAAGCATGAATGAATCAGGAAGGTCAAGAGGACTGTTTATCAAATATTTAATGGTTTACCAGGCATTGTTTTAGGTTCTTTCCACACTTTTATGATTTGTTTAATCTTTATAAGTTACCAATTTTCTCTTCTTACTGATGAATAATTAAACTCAGATATGCAGAAAAAATGTCTCCCCTCACATGATAAGAGCAAACCTTTACTCAGTGCTCAAGATGACTTAGGTATTGTTATAAGCACGTACATATAGTCACTTCCTCTGAGATGTCTCTGTTACTCCCACTCTTCCAGGCGAGGAACTAGACAAATAGAGATGTGTCTGTTTATTTCACAAAGGTAGAATTCACCAGCACCCCAGCAGGCCCACCCACGTGGGTCAAATCAAATATTCCCCTCAGACTGATGTTCCAAGAGAAACAAATTATAATAACTTCTCTAACATAAAATCAATGTGTCCTTCTCCTTGCCACTCCCATGCTGCACCCTGGGTGGGTGAGTGCAAACTCATGAACTGTTTATTTATTTATTTATTTTCCATAGAAGAACTGGGGTGTAGGCTGGAGTGGGGGAAAGGAGAGATGAGAGGATTTATCAGAGACAGAATGAGGAGTACAATAGGTGGATCTACTGAAATACACTGCTGAGGGGAGCAGCGGGGGAGACAGAAGAGGTCTGCTGCACCATGTGGGTTAGCTCCCTGGCCGGGGATCGAACTCAGGCCTTAGTTGTGGTAGCACTGAGACTTAAGCCCTAGACCACCAGGGAAGCCCTCATGAACTCTTTGAAAACCAGTTATCAGATTATTATAACCTCATGGGTGTCATAGGTAAGTCTTGGTTTTCAAGGCTAAATATTCTGGGGGGCTAATCTTTTGGTACAGGTATTAAAAGTTGGGGTGCCAATGTGATGTTTAAATCCATCATATTTAGGGAGCAACTCTGGATTTTGAGTTCCCTCCAGATTATGGGTTGCCCCCTGGGGGTGGAATTCATAGGAACACTGTGTCTCAGTTTCCCCTACCCACTTTGACATAGGTTTTCTCTCATTTGCCTGATGAGTTGGAATAGCTCACAGAGTTTTTAGTTTTTTTTTTCTTTCCAGATGAAGTTGTTCCATATTTAGCTATAGATTTAGTGTGTTCATGGAAGGAGGTGAGTTTCAGATACCCTTAAGTTGCCATCATGAACTGAACCTTTTGTTATTCTAGTTTTTTTTAATGATATAAAATAAACCACTTTAATCGATGGTATTGCCCCAATACCTCCTATTTGAGAACATAGCATTATTTGGTGTTTCTCAGAATCATAACTCCTCTGTGAAGTAAAAGGAAACTCCCAAATACATCTATTTAAATTGTTCAAGGCATTTATGAACCATCGTTATTCTAGTTTTTTTTTTAAGATTTATTTATTTATTTATACAAGAACTGGGGTACAGGCCAGATTCGCAGGAGGGTGAGAGGATTCACCAGAGACAGAGTGGGGAACAGAACAGGCAGACTGATGAAATACACTGCTGAGGGAAGCAGCAGGCGAGACAGGAGAGGTCTGCGGCGCCATGTGGGACCCTCGCTGGCTGGCCAGGATCAAACCAGCACTGCAGAGGCTGCGGAGAGCTTCACAGTGCTGTGCTCAGCCACCTGCGCCACCAGGGGAGGCTCTGTTATTCTAGTTTTGACAGGAGCTTCAGTGTTTCTTTGTGGGTGTGGCATGATATGAGCAGATTTTTTTTAAAGCTTTAATTGGCATAATTGTTGTATAGTAAATTTCACATGTTTAACACATTTCACAAGTTAGGAGTATGAGACTTGATGAATTGAAATATGCATATGTTTATTATAATCAAAATAAAAATTTTTTATGGAGCCAGAAAATTTCCTTGTGCTCCTTTTAAAGTCCTCCTTCCCCTTCCCTAAACTACCATTGATCTGACTTATATCATCATAGATTAGTTTGCATTTTCTAGAATTTTATATAAGTGAGATATAGAGTGTATATTTTTAGGTGAGTGCCTACTACACTACTCAGTGTAGTGATTATAAGATCTTGTTGGTTTAGGTATTAATAGGTCATTCCATTTTATTGCTGAGTACTGTTGCATTGCATGTATATACTTCAACTTGCTCATCCTTTCACCTGTTATTGGACAATTGGGTTATTTTCATTTTTGTGCATTACAAATAAGGCTGGAAATAAATGATTTATTACTGTGTCCAATAGAATTTCTGCTTTTTCTCACAATGCAGTAATTTGGGGACTTTTGTTTAAAAATTGACTTTAATACTTATGTACCAAAGACAGATAAGTGGGTTAAGAAGATATACTTTTTAATCTATTAATGGAATACTACTCAGTTGTAAAAAATGATAAACTCTTGTTATCTGCAACAACATGGATGGAACTAGAAGGGTGATGCTAAGTGAAAAAAGCCAGAAGGAGAAATACAAATACCAGATGGTTTTGCTTATATGTGGGATATAGAGAAATAAAACAAAGAGCCAGACAACATCAAACCAAAACAAACCTTAAAATTCTGACTGAAACTGAAGCTACCAGAGGGGAAGAGGGAGAGAGGAGAAAATAGAGGGGAAAGGAACACAGTGGACTGTGATGGAGGACAACAGGTGCCGTGGTGGTGGGTGTGGTAACATGCATCTGAAGAGGTGGGATCCTATATTTCTGAATCACATAGTGTTGTAAACCAATGTAAAAAAATATTAAAAAAAAAAATCTCTGGCTTTTAAATGATGCCAACCATTAGAGAATTTTTAGAATTCTAATTTAAATCTAGAGATGATTGAGTTTGCATAGTAATTTTCCTCTTTGCTTTTCCTTTATTTTTTTCATTAATGCCTCATCAGAAGTAAGTGAACAATAAAAAAGGGAAAAAAGGTGGAGTAATGTAATAAATTAGAAACAATCTAATTTTTGTTGGCTAGATATTAATCTGTTCACTTACTAGTTGAAAATTTCCACAGAGTTGTGTTTGAAATGAATAAGGGTGGCTTCCTCCAAAAGAAGTGAAATACAGTAAGAATTTTTTTGAGGACTTTTTTTTTCTCATTATGCCTTTTTCTGCATAGGCGTTTTTATTCATAAAGGTGTTGATGCTCATTAAACCTTAGACTCAACTTATTTTTATTTTCTCCTCCATTTTCACTCAGTGAGAGACTGTGTTTCCTTTTTTGGTAAGTATGTAACTTTTTAGCTTTTCAGACTATTTTGCTTCGCAGAGTTGTGCTTTAAATCTCCCCCAGAAAGGAAATGACTCATTTCTCTACAGTAGCATGTAGGTGTTTGATGAATGTTGCTGCCAGGTAGAAATAGATTGTAATGCTAGTGTAAATGAAGTTTTACAGGTACCAAAATATGAAAGATTTCAATTTTGTTAGCAATTTAAATTGGAGGAAAATAACTTGAGAAGTTGATAAGGCCTCTGTGTTCTGAGGGGAAAGGTAGCCAAACCAGAAGTGGTTATGAGTGTTATGAAATGGATGATGATCTATTGCAAGAATGGTGTGTTCTTTGAGATGCTTTTCTCTGCTAAGATGTTGGTCTGGGATTATGCAAGGTTGACTAGGATGATGTCTCATTTGTAATATAGGCTAGATGGGTCAGATCAACCAGATGAATTTTTTGAAGACTTTTGACTAATATGAATTCACCGAACTCTCGAAGTCTATGTGCTCTTCAGACTGCTGTAGTGCAAAGAAATAAGGAAGTGGGTTGTACAGTTATCTTCTTTTGCAGATTTTTTATGTTCTAAAAATAATGACAGTGTCTTTATTTTGAAGACCATGAGAAGTTGAGCTGCAGATACCACATTGTCCTGCAAAGCAGCTGCATAGTAAGATGTGAGAATGGTCTTCACGGGTACGAAAAGGCTGTTAGTGTTTTTACGTCAGTTTTCTGCATGGATAAGGCTCATTAAATAGGAAGGACAATGATATATAGGTAGATACCTGGCTAATTATAATTTTTTTTCTTAGTTTATGTCAGTGCCTAGAATAGCACTTTACACTTAATATGTACTTAATATAAATTTCCTAAGAATGGATAAATTTCAGCACAGAAAGATGATGCTATCAAATTTAAACTCTTCCTTGTAGTGTGATTATGTACTATGTTTTGAGCCCGGTAGTTCATGGCAATACATGTAATCATTTTATGTTCTATTTTTATTATTTTTTGATAATTTAAAAAAGTGCAATGCTATATCACCACTTTAGATTTGTTAAATCATGATCAAGAATTTTATTTAAGAACAAAATCCCATAAAATAAAAATAATTAGACTATCTGGTTGGTATAGAATAAAATATAAGAATATCTATGGTATAAAATGGCCTATTAGATACTTTCTAATATGTTCTCTTAATTAACATGAAAGGGGGGAGAAGAGGAGAGAGAGAGAGAGAGAGAGAGAGAGAGAGAGAGAGAGAGAGAGAGAGAAGAGAATGGAGGAAAGAGAGAGAAAGAAAGAGAGCTAGTTAATAAACCACAAAGAAGGAAATATTAGGATTTAATTGGTCAGAATATAAGCTGTATGAAAAATGTGTTTAGTAGAAGAATGGTCAGAGACTCTCCTGGTAGAGGGTTATTTTGTTTAAAATCCAAATTGTATGCTGCAAAGACTTTAGTATAATTGGCCAAGGTTGAATCTGCCTAGGGATATGTAGGTATAGGTAGCTAAGAAAAGTTTCTGGTCTTAGTCTGTTCTCAGTTTTCAGCCTTTGGATATCTGAAGAATAAATTCCCACCTTAACGTTGTTGCTATCATCTTTAAACTTGTGTGCAAACACCAGATTTGTGTCACATCTAATCTATACAACAACATCTCTTACATACTCAAGGTATGACAATCAAATTTAAGGTTAATGTCGGACTGTAAGCTCAGGTCTGTTGCACATATTGATCTTCTTGTAAAATGTTCTTTTTTTCATGCCATTCATCTCTGCCTAACTAACTCCTCTTGCTCTATTTTTTTAAAAATTATTTATTTATGCATACAAGAACTGGGGGTACAGGCCAGAGGTATGGGGGGTGAGAGGATTCACCAGAGACAGTGGGGAACAGAACAGGCAGATTGACTAAAGTACACTGCTGAGGGGAGCAGTGGATGAGTCAGGAGAGGTCTGCTGCACCATGTAGGCTGCTCTGTGGTGGGCTGGGGATCTTAACCCCTTGCACCACAAGGGAGGCCCCCATTCATATCACTTTTAAATACTCCTTTCTCAAGGAAGAGATCTTTCCTGCACGTCTCAGACCACAACAGGTCTCCACTGTTAATGTAATCTCAAGGCTCCTAGTGTTTTTCCTTCTTGTAGCTTTTTTTTTTTTGGTAGTTATATGAGTAAATGAGTCTACACTCCTTAGAGTCCACACTCCATGAAGAGTATTCACTTTAAGAAGGCACCCAGTGAGGTCCAACCACTATGGAGAGCTGTGTGGAGATTTCTGGACCTACTAAACATAGAGCTTCCATATGATCCAGCAATTCCACTCCTAGGTATTTACCCAAAGGACACAGAAACATCAATTCCAAAGAACACCTGTACCCCTATGTTTATAGCAGCACTATTTACAATAGCTAAGCTTTGGAAACAGCCCAAATGCCCAAAAATAGATGAATGGATCAAGAAGATGTGGTACATATATACCATGGAATATTACTCAGCATTCAAAAAAGATAAACACATGCAATTTGCAGCAACATGGATGGCGTTGGAAGGGATCATGCTCAGTGAAATAAGCCAAAAAGAAAAAGAAAAATACCGGATGGTCTCACTCATAGCAGGAATCTAGAAAACTTAAATAAGGGACCAGGAAAATGAATATAAGAAAGTGAAAATCAAAATCAACAAAAAACTATGAACCAGAGACACTTTTTGGGGGGGGGAACGGGAGGGGAGGGATTGGGGTCAGAATGGGGGGTTTGCAATTGTATGGGGGAATATAAAAATAAAATTTATTATTTATATATAAAAAAAAATGAAGGCACCCAGTGAATATTTGGTGGAAGAGGGCATGAGTAAATGCATGATTGAATGAATAAATAAAATGAGGTGGTTAAAAGGCAAAGACCGTGACCAAAATGTTTAGTAAATTGTGTTCCTAGTGACTGCGATGAGGCAGGACACAGGCTGGTATAGTCAAATGTTATGAGACTCATAGGAGGAGTAACGATCTGTCTTGTTCAGGCAGCAAAAAGCATATGCCCTGGGCCTCCCCTGGTGGTGCAGCGGTTGAGCGCTGGGCTGTGAAGCTGCCTGCAGCCTCTGCAGCGCTGGTTCGATCCCCGGCCACAGGCGAGGGTCCCACGTGGTGCGCAGACCTCTCCTGCCACCCGCTGCTCCCCTCAGCAGTGTACTTCGTAGTCTGCCTGTTCTGTTCCCCGCTCTGGCTTTGGTGAATTCTCTCACCCTCCCGCGCTTCTGACTGTACCCAGTGCTTGTATAAATAAATTAAAAAAATCTTTAAAAAAATTATTAAAAAAAAAAAGCATATGCCCCTTGGCTCTTCTTTTTGTATCTCCTTAGTCCTTTAGAAATTGGAAAAGCAGTAGCTCTTTCTGCCCTCTTGTATCTGTGCAAGTGTCCTCAACTCTTCTCTCCTTTTTAATAAGCTTGTTCTTTTGAGGAAAAAAAAAAAACCAAGAAATTAGAAAAGCAAAGAAGAGACTTATAAACATACACCCAAGAGTCCTTGTAATTCATTGTAGGAAAATCCTATGACAAGAGAAAATAATGAACGAATTCAATGAACATCCTTAATCCAAGCCAGAAAGTCTTTGAATAAGACATTCATTCAGTCTTTGATTATAGTCTTCCATGAGTAATTATGATTCACATTTTATGTTTGTTTTTCACAAGTCTTTCAATTCAAACCCAGAACTATACTTCTTGTGACAACACCTTTAATTAAATTCCATTAAAACCTACAGCTGTGAAAATAAATAAACCTCAAAGCATGGTAAATAAGTTTGAGGTGACTTTTCTATTACGGATATTACTTGGAGAAGATTTTTCCTGAAAATGGAATGATTGGATAATGGTTACTATCATGTATTGTACTAATTTTTTTTTACAGAAAGTTTGGGAACTTGAAGATATCAAACTCCTGAATTGTCTTAATTTTGTCTATTCTGTTTCTGTCAAGAGAGTTTTCCAGAGTGCATGGATGAGCATTATAACATTTTCATAATTTTGCCACTGGAGGGCTCATTGGCCTTTTAAATGTTTCTTTTAGTAGACCAAATATTAATGTTTGCATAATAGTGAGGCTTTGAGACCAATTTTGTCCCCACTTTGGAGGAAACCGATTTTTCTTTTCGGGGGGGGGGTACATTTGTATGCTCATCTGTGTGTGTCCAAAAGCCAAAATTCATATATGCCCTCAAAGATGGAAAGACTTGTCATTTCTGCATGTGAACTGAAATAGGCTGCACTTAGCTCTCCAGGGAATAGAAGGGGAGGGTGATCATACTGAGCAAGGCTTTCAGCAAATACACGTGCATCCATGGTGTGCTTGCTTGTATATGCTTGTGGTGAAATAGTTGGGAAGAAGCATTCTGAACTATTCAGGAATAATATCATTAATGTAATTGGACTGGGAATTTTTTAAGGGTAAATTGAAAGGATAGAGGGGTGGGTATTGGGGAATAGTGATCACAGATAGTTCCAGGATTCCCTGCTGCATGTTTTTTTGCAAAGATTGTGATTGTGGCTCTTTTCCTCTGAGGTTGATGAATTAGAATTATGAACTAAGAATGAATTAAGAAAAAGAATTTTGACCTGAATGCTGTACTTATTTGGCATGTGCATAATTTTGGGGGGCAGTATTATGAAAGCACTGGGTGGTAGCAATGAGGTATTACACAAAATAATTGTGGAGATGTGTTGCCCCCCAAGAAAAAGTATAAAAGCAGCATGAAGCAGAAAGATGGAAATATCAGAATGGCTCTGTCAGATTTGGAAAGACTTAACTCTAATTGAAGGGGTAACATATTTAAAGAAATAATATGCCAATAATAAGGGAGATAATTGCTCAGGCTGAATTCTACATGGGTGTAGAGCAGAGTTTGAGAAAGAAACTTTGGCAGGGCCTGCCTAAGTACTGCTCAGAAATTCTGGCATGGAATCTTCAATGCTTGTGACTTCCTCACCAGGGTGATGGATTCTCATTGCCTCTAAAATTTTGAATTTTCAGTGAATTTACCTTGTTTTGATTTCATGCTTATTCAGCTACATATTTCTCTTTTAATAATTTTATTTTTTCTTATAAAAATTTCAAACATCTATAGAGAACAATAAATCTGATGTATCCATTACCTATTTTCATCAGTTCAGCAGTTATCAGTGTATGACCAGTTTTCCCTTACCCATTTTACTTCCCTATGGATTATTTTCAGATACAATATAGATATGATAGCTCCACTTCTCTTAGATTATACAACATGCATTTTTTAAAAATTGAAGTAACATTCATTTAAAGCACTGTATAAGATTCAGAAGTATAGGATCACACCCTCCAGGTGTATGTTACCTTACAAAACCTACCACCAAGATACCCATAGTCCTCCACCATAGTTCACTGTGCTTCCTCTCCCCATTTCTCAACTGAATTTGTGGTTTACTTTGCAAATGGATTCTGGAAAAAATATAAAGAACAGATGATACCATTTAGTTTAACTTACTCTGTTTAAAGTGGCTGCTTAGTTTCTCCCTGACTATATACAGGAATGTTCACCCCAGAGTTTACAATGATGCCAAGAATCTTGCTTTATATGTGAAGGCTGGGAAGTCACTCATATTAGTTGAGTTAGCTGGATACTGTGTGCTAGGCTTCTGAAGATGATGTCTCATTTATTTTTTATCATTTGCATGTGAATTAGGCATCATCCTACTATTTATTTATTTATTTATTTATTTTTAATAGAGGCATGTTTTATTTGTTTGTTTGTTTTTGTTTGTTTGTTTTTTGTTTATACAAGCACTGGGTACAGTCAGAAGCGCGGGAGGGTGAGAGAATTCACCAGAGCCAGAGCGGGGAGCAGAGCAGGCAGAAGGACCGAAGTACACTGCTGAGGGGCGCAGCGGGTGGCAGGAGAGGTCTGCGCACCATGTGGGACCCTCCTCTGGTGGCCGGGGAGCAGCCGGGGATCGAACCGGCGTCACAGAGGCTGCGGGCAGCTTCGCAACCCAGCGCTCAACCGCTGCACCACCGGGGAGGTCCCATCATCCTACTTTTAAGGCTGGAAGTTCAGAGGTTAAATTTTATGCTCAAAGTCACACAGAACTAGAATTAAAAGTTGAAGTCCAAAAAATAAAAAAAATTGAAGTCTAAGCCTTCATTTCATTGCTTGTTCCCATCATGTAGGAAACAGAGTAAAGCTTTACACCCTGAATTTTGGCCAGCATCTGGAGAGAGTGAGAGACAGAGATAGAGAGAGAGAGCAGAGAGAGACAGAGAGACTGTGTGTATATGAAAGCTACAGATAGAGTCAGGGACTATATAAAGAGAGAAACAGACACTGAGATAGACAGGGAATTAGCATCATTAATAGTTGATAAATTTTTCCCTCTGAGTAGTCAAAATCACAGCAATAAATTGTAGAGAATTGCTTGGAAGTTTCTACCTTTGTGTTAATTGTTGTATATGTCTGAAGGGGGCATACTCCTTGGACATGAGAAAAGGCAATTCTGGGCTAGAAAAAATGCATTTATCTCATTTTTCTACTTTCTCAGAGGCAGCATAGGACCTTTATTTAGACTAATCTGTATTGATTCAAGGTCATTGATTACCTCGAGGTTTTGTGACAATTGTTTAAATGTGGAGAAATTGGACCTTGGGCTGATTCTTTAGCCTGCTTCAGAGGGCTGTGCATTCATTATGTGCTAATCGCTGAGTCTAAATATCTCTTCATAGATGTTGACAAAGCAAAATGAATATTGGAATTTGTCTTGATTTTATCAGATGTTCAAAAGATGAATTCCTGTCTCCTATCGTGAGAGCTGCTGTACAACATAGAAACCATACTCCAGGCAAGAGCCACTCACCTCTCTTCAGTCCTGCAGTTACTTGGTTTTGGGGACCAGAGTAAAATTCCATAATGTGCTGTTCATGATGGTTGGTGGTCATTTCAAGAGACTGGGGTGTTCATGACCAGCATTTCCCCTACTTATACTGTATTTTCCAAAGGTTACACACGGCTTCTTGCCATTTCGCTATGCTTCTTAGAAATGTTTACAAAGAGCCTCATTTTTGCTATGAAGAGAACTTAGAGAAACAGAAAAATGTTTCTTTTCAAGCTCATTGTAAATGGTCAGTCCAATCTTTAAAAAACATTCAGGTACATGATTTTTAGGCAAAGCATATGTCATGGCTTACAGATTTTCGAAGTTTTAAACTTGGACTCAACTTTGAAGAGAAACTGGAATTATCTACAGTTCTACTTAAAGAAAATCCCTTCTATGTGTTGACTGATACTCCTTTCACTTAAATCCCTTAGAGAATTTTTCTGAATTCAAGCATTCTATTACTGCAGTATTTTTTTTCAGTTTCTAGAAAAAAGCAGAAGAGACTTGTAGAATCATCATTAACAAATAATAGCTAATACAAGTATTAGTGTTCCTGTTTGGCAATCATAACCACCAGTAAAACATTTGCTGGACAGCATCTGGTTCACTCCCCCTTAAAGAGGGATTATATGAATAGTTATTGATACATTATATGCTGTTACAGACTTTTTAAATATAAAGAGATATACATGTAACAATTTAATGTAACTTAACATTTAAAATCTTCCTTACTAAAGTCATTATTTTAACTGGTCCTAAAATTCTACCTTTTGAAAAAGAAAAAGCCATAGAAGAAAAGGGAAAATATAATGTGTACTTCTTTTTGGCTCATTAGAGCAGTGTTATTTGGGTTTATTAGGGGTCTGGCAGCTGGGCCCCTATGTCACAGGGAACAAACAAGTGGGCTTTGGGCTGTCAGTGGAGGTGCATGTCCTGTGTCTCAGGCACTGCTTTCTCTTGTTCCCTCTTGGCAGGGGCCTGTTGCCATTATGGCCCAAGCTCAGCCCTGGACTGCTTCCTCGAACTCACTCAGCCTGACAGGATCTCATCTTGGCCCAACCGCCCCTGCCCCCTGATTTGCTTGAGAGCCCCTGAGTCCTAACTGTGGTCCTCCTGGGTGCCCCAAATACAGGGAAGTCAGCACTCCAATCAGCTGTGGAGCCAAAAATGAGTTCCCTATCTTCAAGCTGATGCACAGCACTGGCCAAGCTCTGAGATCCTCACAGAGAAGGAGGCCCGGGAAATTCTACTTGACATGCCTGGCCTCATCAGCCCCATAAAACAGAAAAGGTGCCACCTGGATCGCTCCTGTTGGAAGATTCATGGAAGAGCATGGAATCTGCTGATCTGATTGCAGTTCTTGTGGGTGTCTCAGACAAATAGACTCAGAACCAGCTCAGCTCCCAGCTGCTGCCAGTGCTTGACCCAGTTTTCCCAAGTCCCCAGCATCTTTGTTGTGAAAAAGGTAGATGGTTTGAAATAGAAGTCAGTTCTGCTGGAGCTCATGGCAGCCATCATTAGAAGTTGTGGGTTAGTGGCAAGAAGCTCAAGATAAGACAGGCCTTCCACTCACACTCAGACACCCATTGCACCAGCACAGCAGCTAAAAGCCCAGGACACAATGTGTGGGAGCCCTCAGAAGATTGCCTGGCCCCATACCCAGGAGATCTTCATGTGTCAGCCATAAGCAGGGAGTATGTGAATAAACCTAAAGTGATACCTCACAGCACAGGCCTTGCCATTGCCCTGGGAGCTCTACAGTGGAGTCCTCACTCACCAGTAACCTGGGCAAAATCTGTGCTGACATTCAAGAGAAACTCCTAGAGCACCTGCCCCAGGGGGGCTCTATAACGTGCAGCAGCAGATAGCAGTGTGAGAGGAAGAGTCAAGTAGGGAACTGGTAATCCTATAGAAGCTTCTAGTGCCCAGAGAATCTCATGTGAGGCACTTGATCTTCCAGATGGCACAGAAGGTGCGCTTCCATCTCATGCCACCTTCCTCTGCATGTTTAGCTCCATGTCTCTGTGAAGCTCCTCAAATGGCCATTCTTTACCTCCAAGCAGCTGAAAGGAGCCTCTGAGCAGAACTGGCCCTGCCTGGGATGTGCAGGGACTAGTGAGGGATGTGGGCCCGTCTGTTTCTTATTGGAGGGAGGAACTTAGTATGGCTCAATTTCCAGGTAGTTCCTCTGCCTGTGGTCTTAGCTACTTAGGTCTTAGGCATGGACCTTAAAGTGGGAGCAGGACTATCTACTTCCAGCTGGTTTGGGGCCCATGATTTCCCTCTGAGTTGCCAGCTGCCAGAGATCTTTCTCCCTGCTGAAGCCATGTTAGGGCCATGTGTCCTGCATGAGATACTGCCTCCCACCTGCTCCCCAAGATTTTGATTCTTCCCACCTCACCCTTTTCCCCAGTCTCAGATGCTAATGAAGTTAAAGGACAAGCAAAAATAGGTCTGCCTATTATCATTTCATAAACATTTTCCATTTCTCCTTAAAGTTGTAATAGCATAAATAAAGAAATCCTTGTGTTACAGAAAACCGCAAAACCATGAAGCGGAATTCTTTAAAAGGTGAGAAAAATTAGGAAATTTTATTAAGATACCAAACTCAAGGAAACATTTGAATGAAGAGTTGAGAATCAATGCTTATTTTATTAACCAAATCCTAATGTTAATGAGTCTTTACAATTAGCAAGCTTTGAATATCAAAATAATTCTCTATTGAAACTAGTTGTCCCCCAAATCTAGTCTCTCTTAGGAAAGAGAGTAGTAGACACATCTCAGTAGTAGACACGCTATAATTTCTCAGTTTTACTTGGCATATAGATGGTTGGAATACAGATCTTACTTTCAGTCAGCTTGCAGCTGCATCTATTTTTCAGTCTGCTCATAGCTATACCATGTAACTAGGTCTTGGCCAGTGGGCTGTAGCTTATTAGACTGATGGAACACAAGCAGGCATCTTGGGTGTGAGCAGGAGCTGCATGGTGAAGATGGCAAAGGAAGTAGGCAGAACTGGGCACCTGCATCATGGACTACCATAGCAGACCTGGCCTGTTGGTGTCCAGTTATTTTCTCTTTTTGAGAGAGAGAAATTAACTATTGTGTTTCATAAAGTTATTATTAGCTACAGGATTTTGGTTCAATTTTAGGATCCAAGCTTAGTAAAGCTTGAAAAGATACATTAAATAATTTTTCTTTCTGATCCCTTGTAAGATTTTTCATGTAAATAAATTCCTTAGAATAATAAAGTTCAATAGCATGTCCTTAGATCAACAATGGCATTGAGGGTGCATTTTACAATGAGATATATGTGTCTGAACCTCAGTGGTCAGAGAACTCAGCTTGGGAGAACAGGTCAGTGGCCTGGCTCCTGAATATGAGAGAATCTATAATGAAATCATCAAGACCCTACACTCAGTCACTGTTATTTGTCATCTGAAAAAAACAAAGCCACCAACAGGAGTATTAGGAGCCAAAGATGAATGAATGTATTATCAAAAATGTTTTGATATTAAAAATGGGTCTGCATTTTCCAAAAGGTGTCAAAGAGGATGTATGCTGGTAGTAGTGATGACATTGTCTGCTTTATTCTGTCACCACTATTACAGATGGTACTTCTAGTCACATGTCTCAAATGTACTCTATTAGTCACCATAGGAAGTAGAGGACAAACTTGAAGCCACCTGCAACCCCAAGCACAGACCTCCTAAGACACATTATTTCTGTTTTGGTCCATAAGCAAAATCTGCCCAAGCAGATGGCTCTTCCTAAATGGGAGACAGATTTATGCTTATAAAAATGCCTAGGATGAAGTAGGTTTTCTTGGAATAAGTTTTCCAAAGGGAACCTTGTATTCTTTCAAAAGTTATAAACATACAAACTTGAACTTATCATTGGCACTTTTTAATGTAATCATAGTTTTACCTTTTTGTTTATTACAAGCTTTACATTTATGTGAACAGCAATTCCCTCAATGCATCTTGGCATGTAGTTGATTTTGAGGAGTTGGAAATGATTCCGACTGGCATATTTTTACATGCTAGTTGTATAACATCTATGCTGGACAGCATATTTGGGGCATTCTAAAAAAATGTTATTTTCTTCCCCCCCAAAGTTAGAAATGTTTTGTTTTTAGTTAAAGCATGTTAAGACTTTTTTGCATAATTTTTTCCTGCCTTAACTGATGTTTGCAACACTTCTCAATTTAGTACCATCTGTGAATCCATCAGCATGCTATTTACTGCCTCTTCTAGATCATTAAGGGAATTGTTATGGCAATAATGCTTTATTTACATGTCACTTTTCCAAGAAACTAAGAGTTTATTTATAAAGCTATTGTATTAAACAATGGCACCCATGCGGGATTAAGAATTTTACAGCTACAGAGCATTTTAACATTAGTATGAACTTATTTTAAATGCAAGGAAATATTTCACTAATTCTAGAGTTTAAGCATGGCCGTTGTTATGTATTCTTGTTCTGAGCCAAGAATAAAGTTGTTGCAGTAGCTTCTGCTGGTCCTGTAGTGACATGTGAGGTAGAAGTGATCAGATTAGATTTATGAATGAGTTTTACTTATTTCCTTAGTTCTCTCTAGGTTCCAACATTGAAACCTTAATTATTGGAAGAGTTGAAAAGTCAATAAAGCAACAAAGTAATTATTAACTATGGTAACTATTTGTCCTATTTTCTATCTTAGCTTTAAATTATGGCAGTGTCAGTATTTGTACACATACCTAAAGGTCTGCATACTCAAGAATCCTTTGTAAAAATGGGGAAGTGAGAACCCCATTTGATACTGATGGTGTAGATTTTACTTTTTAAAATCTACTGTGGCAAATAGATAGTGTTTGGTTCAAGACAGAAAAATACTCCTCTTTTCTATAGTTAGTTAGCATTTTTACTAACTATCCAGTTAGCAAGTGCATTAGCTCTGTTTTAGCCCTTTTTTATGCCTAGTTTTGAATGTCAGAAATTAAATGTCATCAGGGCCTCCCTGGTGGTGCAGGGGGTTAAGGTGCAACCTATGAAGCTATCTGCAGCCACTGCACAATGAGTTCAATTCCTGGCCAGCAGACCTCTGGAAAGCATGGCGCAGCAGACCTCTCCTAACTCGCCCCTGCTCCCCTCAACAGTGTATTTCAGTCAATCTGCCTGTTCTGTTCTCCACTCTGTCTCAGTGAATCCTCTCACCCTCCACACCTCTGGCCTGTACCCCGGTTCTTGTATGCATAAATAAATAAATCTTTTAAAAAAATTAAATGTCATCAGTCGCAGCTTATGCGAACTTTGCAAGTTATTCAAGAACTTTGGTCTCCCAGTTTAGGTAATGAAGGCTATTGCTAATTTAGTTTTTGATATATTGGTTGCTTATTAGGTAATTAAAGGTATGATCATCCAGAAGAGTTGATATACTATCAGAATTTCTATCTGATAGTCTAACTTTATATTTTCTCTTACTTTTTAAAACTTTTAATTCATTAGTTTAATGTTTATTATTAAATTAGCCTAGTGATGGGAGTCAAATATTAATATATAAATATGAGGGAAGAGATACAGACATCTCTTTCTCTTTCAATAGAGTATAAAATATTTTGGAAAGTGGAGTTTTTGTATTTACACTTAAATTGCTCACCAGGAGAATTAAAAAATCTTTGTAATTTCCAAAGGGTCAGAGGAGTGAGGAAGCCAAGAGGCCTATCTAATATTAGAGGTTCAGAATCCTGACTTTTCCTCCTGTTTCTGCTATTTGGTAGCAAGTTTCATCTTTCTTTTAACGTTTCTCTTTATTGAGGTAACACTGGCTTACAACACTCGCTATGATTTAAAGAAATAGGTTCACTCCTCAGATGTATTTCACCATGCCACACCCCCCCACCGAAGCACCCATTGTACTTTACCATAGACTACTGGGCTTTGTCCCCATGTTGTTCCCATCCCCTTCCCCTATGGTGGCCTCAAATCTGCAGAAATATTTCTGTTTTGTTTTGGTCTAGTTTTGTTATTAGTTCCTTTGTTTTGCTTTTCTGTATTCCACATATGAGTGAAATCATTAGGTATTTTGTCTTTCTACTTCTGACTTATTTCACTTGGCATAATCCCTTCCAAGTTCCATCCATGTTGTTACAAGTGATAAGAGTTCATCTTTTATTATAGATGAGTAGTGTTCCATCATGTATCTATACCACATCTTCTTAATCCACTTTTCTGTTGTCACTCACTGAGATTGTTTCCATAACTTGGCAGACAAGTGTGGTTTTATTCCCCAAATCTACTCAACGACCACAATCAGGCTATATTAATTATCTAAACATTACTTGGGAAAACCACTCCACTGAAAGTGATTAACATAAAATATGCTTATTTGTAGTATTTAATATTTAGCAAGTTTTTAGTTTTCTTATAGAAATCTTGCTTCCAGTGTTATAACTAAGCCTCAGGACTTCTTCAGAATCAATACCTATCTACTCTCCTGTTAACTATCCATTATACCCATAGAAGTTAGTTACAGTGTAGATATCTGATGGCATGTGAGTTTATAACAAAGATTATGGCTTCATATTTCATTAGCCAGAGGAAAGAAGTGTGTCAAGATTAGCTGTGCTAATAGGCTTTCTTCATCTTTATTGGGACAAAAATAAAGAGTTGTCCGTAGCTAGACTGTGGGACTCCAAATTCCATGTGTTGTTCTGACTGAACTTCAGTGTAATTATATAAAGTGCTTCGAGAAGGGGAATACCTGTTCCATTACCTTTCTAAATTTAGATTAGATAAATTTTGACATCCTCAATGGGAGGAAAAATCTTGAGAACTCTGATGACAGTAAACTCATGAAGACATTTAAAAAGTAAAGTCAATGGTAAATTCCAGGAAAGAAAAGCTATTTACAGCGTATGCTAGGAATATTTGGAGACAATACTAGGAAACATCAAAGTGCTAGAAGGCATGAGTAATAAGTATTTTTTAAGTTTGCAGTGCCTTTTGGGATAATACATCTTGTGGTTTTATTCAAAATGAGTATGTTACTTTTCAAAAACATTACTGTGCATACATTCAAGTGTGGATTCCACTAGGGTTAGTTACAGCCTTATGCATCTACTAGTGTCATGGACTCCTTGGGGAGTTGATAAACATGCTAACCGAAAAGAGTTGTTCATCTTTGCCTTCCAGAGATAGTTTCGGGAGAGATGATACTGCTTGCAATCTTGTGCTTTACTGATGATAGTAATTCGGAGGTGAAGCCTTAGAAAAGCGTGGCAGGAAGAGTTACACAGATTGAGAGGACAATAAGGATATGTTTGTTTGCTGCCAGATTACCCTTCAGCTTAACACAACACTGTAATTTCTCACTTTGGTGTGTTTATAATAAGACTTTATAATTCTACCACCTCAGTTCCCTTTAACTTATGTTTCTCCTGAATGGCTGCTTCTCGGAGTGTTGTGATGGAATTTCCTGTGAATGCTTTAGGTTAAACTCATGCTGATGCTTCTGTGGGGCCATTGCTGCAGATAACTGTCATTCTGGGGAGTCTTACTCTGAGTGGAGAAATAACTGTGGAACACAGTGTCAGAGGAATAATGCCAAGAAAATATTCTCACTATGGGTAGCTGTGGAAAAAGAACAACTTATGGACTGTTTCTTAATAACAACTTATGGGTAGTTTCTTAATAATTCTCTGGAAAGGCAATGAATGACTTTCCCGGTTCCTTGGAGCAAAGCACAGGTTTCCTGTGGACTAATCATGGCAAGAATTCCTGGCAACATAATAGTGTATTCAGTGATGCCAGCACCAACTAGCAGAGACATCTATGAATAGGAAGGACATTGACAAGGGCATTGGCAAAGTCATGACCATGTTTTTTTACAGAACATTTAACATATACTTTTCTTCATTGGGAAAGGAAGCTCTATCATAACATCCATAGAATGCCATGAAAAAATGTTTACAACAAATGCCAAAGACCAAAGGGTTAATTTACAGTGATTTGTTTCCATTTAAATCAAAAAAAGTTAACTCTTGGCTTACCTAATCAAGAAACATATTAATCTACATTTTAAGATATCAAGAAAATAATGAATTGTTCTAAAAGTGTTATTCTGTCAGGTAGTACGAATTTTTGTTTTGTTTCTTAAAATTCTTTAGATATTAAAACTGAGCAGACCGTTAGTAGTAAAGGGGTTGAAGGAATTCTCAGAGTATAACCTCTTAATTAAAAAATATGTATTGTGAGCACATAAGAGTTTAAATTTGGAGTTTTGAGCATGGGCATTGTTAATTGGATGCAGTTCAGGCTTAAATGCCCTAAATATGTGGTTAGGTTAGAATTTGTGAGAGGGTTTGGCCAAAAACAGTGAGTTTTCTCTGTCATTTGCCTTAAATATTTTTCACATAATCCCTTGAGTAAACATTGCTTGGGAAGGGATTGCTTGATGACAGAGAAATAATTGAAATATGAGGCTATTTTAATTCTTATTTTCAACCAAAACTATTTAATTGCATTGGACTTGAAGACTTGCTTTCCATTTTTCTTTATATTGTATATATGATATTTTATATTATACTATACCCCTGGAATGGCGACTAAAGCAACTTCTGAGCTATGGCTTTGAATTCCAAGGTAGAAGCCATATTTAAGAGCAAGCCTGAGGCTAGGGTGGTAGAGAAATTAGCTTTCTGACTTGTCGTTTCTCAACTTTCTAATAATATAATTCTGAAAATAAAGAAATAAAACATTCAGAATAGTTTCCCTGACTTAGGAAAAGATCCAGATGCTTTGTACTAACTTAGTCTTATTCTATTCCAACAGAGAGATAAATAAGAGGAGCCATGAAAAAATGTGTTCTCTATATAAAGGAATGCCATCCCCCCCAAAGCAGTTGTGTACATTCTCATGTTTTATTTTTCCCACCTAACTAGATGTTAGAAAGTAGGTGGTTGCTGGGTCAAGGATTTTAGCATCTGGTTACTGCAAATGTCTTGCCCTTTTCTTTTTGGTCTGGTAATAGTTACAAGATAGCCACTGCATCTCCAACATCACATTCTTATTTCAGATGGGGAAAAAAAGGGAAGGCCAAAATAAAAGGTTCATTTTAAGTTAGCATGAGTTTATCTACTTATATTTCATTGGCCATAATTGTATTGCTTTTACCCTGTCTCTGCTGGAGAAGCCCGTTATTATTTCCTAGAAGACAACATTACTATTGCCAAAATTGACATTTTCCTAAGAAGGAAGCTGGAAAGGGCAGGGAATCAGTGTGTCACAAAAATCCATCATTAGTGTTGAGGTAGTGTTAACTCAAATAATTCTCAAATCTATTCATATCTGAATAATCCACTTATATCCTATTTAACATATGAGAAATAGGAAGTCAGTTAATTGGTTTGATCAGAGAGGAGAACGTAAGACTTACAGATGGATTTTGAAGTCCAGTAACAATTTGAAGAATAAAGTGAGGTAGAGATTCCAAGCAGAAGGAAAAAAAAGAATGAAAAAGCCCTAAGATGTAAATGATGATGGTATATATGAGTGTAATTAGATTATGGTCAAAGATAATTAGATGATGAGACTTGCTTGAGCTGAACTATCTGGAAAATCTTACGGCTATTACTTTAAAAAGTAGAATGGATAGAATGATCTATGTCAGATACTCAGATCTGGTTGTTAAATAGCATTGTGGAGAAGCATGGAATGATTAAATCATTGTCTAAGAAAGCTCAAATCTTAAAGTCTGAGAAAGAAAGAAACCTGAAAAGGAAAAAAAAAAACTTTTTAAATGTAGCTTTAATTAATGAGTGTTTAATTATGCATTTGCCTTTTCCATAGCCCATCTCCTTTGAGGAGATCTTCAAATCTTCTGAGTTTTTAGGTCATTTACATTTCATCACCTGCTTAGAACAGAAGGTATACATATATTTGCAGAATCAAATTAAACTGAGTTGTTCTCTACTCATGAACACTGGCTCATTGCTGCTGTTGAAGGGTCAGACCTATATTACCAAGGTGGTTTATCCCATCATGTCTATTCATAGACCACCTGAGTCAGAGGAAGCTCATTCACTATTAATGAATTGAGCCAAATATATTTTCTCAAGAATTTAAGCTAAAGGTTTCTTTAGCTTAAGAGTCTTAATTTAAGTCTTATGAACAAAACTACCAAGTCATGTAGAAATGGGCTCTTAGGATACCCTTTTAAATTCCCCCTAAAAAATGGGTTGTTTGATTCTTCTAACCATACCTGAGACTCACCAATGGCTACACTTTAGGTAACCTCACCATCAACCCATAACTGGAATGCTCCATCGCCTTCCTAATTATCTTTCAATGTCCTATTTAAACATTATTTCTTCTAAGAAATTTCTTTCAATATCACCTTTATTCCAAAGTCTCAGTAAATATTAGTACTATTTTTTAGTAGTTTTGTCTCTCTTATCCATTTTACCCATACTTGCTCACCAAATATAGGTAAGCTCCTCACTAAGCTACAACCTCTCATTTTTTAATTTCATGAACCTTTTAGCATATAAATCTTGCACAAATGTAATTTGAATTATGGCATTACCAAATGAGAAGCATTTAAGTAAAAAATAAAAACATTGCATAGAGAGGTAACATGATATTACATAACACTGAACTGACATCTGGGAAAAAAGTGCACTGTTCACCTTCAATGTCAGATAGAGTGCCTGATGTGGTAGAACTTGATGTAAACACACTTTAATAGAAAGTCTTACAGTTAAATTATAGTTAATAAAACTGCATCCCCTCTTTCATTTTTCAATATAGTTCAAAAAATAATGTAGCCAGTTTGCACTCCCAGCAGCAATGTGGAAAGTTCCTTTTTCACCACATCCTCGCCAACATTTGTTGTTGCTTGTTTTTTTGATGTGTGCCATTCTTATTGGTGTAAGGTCGTATCTCAATGTGGTTTTGATTTGCATTTACCTGATTATAAGGGATGCTGAACATTTTTTCATATGCCTGTTGGCCATTTGCATTTCCTCTTTGGAGAAATGTCTTTTAAGTTCTTCTGCCCATTTCTTGATTGGATTGTTCATTTAGTTTTTGTTGAGTTGTGTGAGTTCTTCATATATCTTTGTGATCAGTCCCTTTTCAGTTGAATGGAGGGCAAAGATGTTTTCCCAATCAGTGGGGTGTCTCTCTGTTTTGGTTAATGTCTCTTTTGCTCTACAGAAACTTTTCAGTTTGATGTAATTCCAGGTGTTTTTCTTTTCCTTGACTATCTGTGCTTTGGGCGATGAGTCTGGTCCAACCACTATGGAAGCTGTCTGGAATTTCCTTAGTCTACTAAAAATGGAGCTACCATATGACCCGGCAATTCCACTCCTAGGGATCTATCCAAAGGACACAAAAATATTGATTCAAAAGAATACCTGTACACCTATGTTTATTGCAGCACTATTTACAATAGGTAAAACCTGGAAACAACCCAAATGCCCAAAAATAGATGACTGGATCAAGCAGATGTGGTATATACACCATGGAATATTATTCAGCAATCAAAAAAGATAAACTCATACCATTCACAGCAACATGGCTGGAGCTAGAAGGAATTATTAATTGCTCAGTGAAATAAGCCAGAAGGAAAAAGAAAACTACCGCATGGTTTCACTTATAGCAGGAATATGGGGAACCAAGTAAGACATCAGTTAAACAAAATAGTAACAGTACAAAACACAACAAAGCAAAAACAGACAATTATAAATCAGAGATATCCTGCAGGGGAGGAAGCGGGAGAGGCATCAGAGGGAGGGAGGGAGGAGCACAGGGGACTAAGGTGATGGTGCATGGGTGCATTGGTGAAGGAAACTCTATGGGGACTACACCTGAAGGGGTGAAGGGAATCAAATATTGTTTAAAAATGAACAATAATGTAAAAATAAAAAAATACAAAAAAAAACAAACCAAAAAATAATGTAGCCATCTTTGATCTACTTGTATATTGTCATATAATCAAAATGAACTCTGTAAGGAATAAGACAATTGAGGGACTAAAAAATGACTGATTGTAATTTTGATGAACTTGTTGTGATCCAAGTTCCAGACTTGAACAAAAGAGAAAACACAGGTGAAACACCCCAGGACATTGGCTTCAGTGATGTCTTTGGAGACTCAGCAACAACAGTAAAGGAAACATAACCAGAAGCAAACATATGAGACTATGTCAAAGGGAAAAGCTTCTTCGCAGTGAAAGAAACCATACTTAAAACAAAAAGGTACCCAACCAAGTGGGAGGAAGTATTTGCACATCATACGTCCCCTTATCAAAAAGACCAGAAAGAAGTGCTGGTGATTATGTAGAGAAAAAGAAATCCTCTTACACCATTGGTAAGACTGCAGAACAGCCCACTCCCTATGGTAACAGTAAGGCTGTTTTGTAAAATGTTAAAATTAGAACTGCCATATGATCCAGCAATTCCACTCCTAGGTCTTTGAAGAATACAAAAACATTAGTTCAATGTAATTTATTTACTTATTAAATTGTTTTTATTGAAGTAATATTTATTTACAACACTATATATTTTAGTGATACAGGTTCATATCTTCAGACGTATGTTACCACCCCAAAGCACTAATAATCCTTTATTATAGCCCATTGAGCCCCTTTGCCCCTTTGTTTCCCACCTCCCACCCTCCACCTCTGGTATCCTCAGTTCTACACTTAGATTTTGAGGGTTTGTTTTTATATGTTTCTTTGTCTTGTTTCTTTATATTCCACATGACTGGAATGATCTGTTTTTTTGTTTTCTATCTCCATTTGATTTATTTTGCTTAGCATGTTACTACTTCTAGTTCCATCCATGTTATCATAAATGGCAAGATTTCATCTTTTTTTATAGCTGAATAGTATGCCATAATATATATACACAACATCTAATCACCTGTCATTGTGTACTAAGATTTCCAAAGATAGGCAATTATAAATAGTGCCTTCCAATTCTTAGAATCCCAGATAGATACTAATCTACATTTTGTCTGTATAGATTTACCTGTTCTGAATATTTTATATAAATGCAATAAATAGTCATTTGTGACTGGCTAACATCACTTAGCATAATGTTTTCAAGGTTCATCCATGTTTAGCATTTATCAGTACTTCAGTTATTTTTATTGTCATATAAATCCTCTGTTTTATGGATATACCACTTTATTTACCCACTCACTAATTAATGGGTATTTGGGTTGTTTCCACCTTTGGGCTAATATGAGTACTTTTACTAAGAGCACTTATATTCATTTGTACATATGTTTTTATTCTTTTAGGTATATAACTAAAGTATAATTGATGAGTCATATGGTAGCCCTTTGTTTAAGTTTTCCAGGATTCCCAGACTGTTTTCAAAAGTGAATGCACCAAACTTACATTCCCACTATTAATATGAGGATTCAAGTTTCTCCACATCATTGACAACACTTATTATCTGTCTTAATTATTATAATAATCTTAGTGGTTGTGAAATGGCACTTCACTATGGCTTTGTTTTGCATTTCCCTGATAAATAATGATATTGATCATCTTTTCATGAGCTTATTGGTCATTTGTATATCTTCCTTAGAGAAATATCTATTCAGATATTTCACCCATGTTTTAATTGATCATTTGTATTTTTATGGTTGAATTATAAAAGCTCTTTATATATCTAGATACTTATCAAACTTATCAAACTTATCAAACTTAGAATTTGTAGATACTTTTTCTGATTCTGTGGGAATATGAATTTTAAGATTAGTTTATAAATTTTTGCAAAGACACTAATTAGAAATCTGAGATAAGGGCCTCCCTGGTGACACAGGAGGTTAAGATGCCACCTATGAAGCTATCCTCAGCCACTATGGCACGAGTTTGACCCTGGCAGGGACCTACCCCATGGAGTAGCAGACTTCTCCTGTCTTGCCCTCTGCTCCCCTCAGCAGTGTATTTCACTCATTCTGCCTGTTCTGTTCCCCACTCTGTCTCTGACGAATCCTCTCACCCTCCGCATCTCTGGTCTGTATCCCAGTTCTTGTATGCATAAATAAATAAATCTTAAAAAAGTATAAAAAAAAGAAAGCTGAGATAAATGATATTAATTCTACTTGGGAACTACTATCACATTATTAAACTCTATGAACATGGGATGGCATTTATTTAGGTCTTAATTTCATTCAACAGTGTTGAATAGCTTCAGAATACAAATTTTTCACTTATTTTGTCAAATTCATTCTTAGGTATCTTATTATTTTTGATGCTATCATAAATGGAATTGTTTTCTTAATTTCATTTTCAATTTTCTCATTGCTACTGAATAGAAATATAATTGATCTCTATATATATTGACCTTGTATTCTGAAACAAACAGTGAATTTGCATAATCAGGAATGCATTTGTGCTACAATTCACAAATTGAGGCACAGCTGTTTGCATGGTTAGTAATTTATCCATCTGCAAAAATCTAATGAAAATGTGTCCTGAATATACAGATCTAAAATGATAAATATTGAATATTCTGCAACAGAAAAGAGATTGTGAGCCAAATGATCCACAAAAATGAAATTTTCATTAAGATGGCATATAAGTTGGGAGTCGAAGGTTAGTGATTTTAGTTACATGTATACAAAGTCATAATTCTGTCTTCCTTTTCTTTTCAAATAGTGAAAGTGTTGACATTTTCTTTTACTTGGGCATATTAGCTTTTAACTTTGCTTAACTCATTCACTTACTAATTCACCAATTCCTTTTCTTTAGTTAATTTAAAAGGTATGCATTTGCAGTAAATTCCATAGGAGATAAAAATTAAAACAGAAATCCCTATCCTGTATAATTTATAATTTATTAGTGAAATGACAATGAAATAATATGAAGTACTTGGTATGGACTTCTAGTTTAAGATGGCAATTAGGATAGTGTGACTTAGAAGAAAAACAGCATTCTGATCATTTTCATATGTATTTGGTCTTCCATGATTTCTGATTTGTAGCATCCCAAACTCTTAGAATTTCCTAAGTGATGAGAGTGATAAAAAGTGTCTTTTATTATGCTAGTGTTGTGATCTTTGCAAAGGATGGTGACTGGTTGTCAATCGAGCCAACCAAGATTTAGAGGGTTGGAAGTCTCAGTCTCATCTCGAGACTTCTGTGAAGGGGAGAAGGGCTGGATATTGAGCCAATCACTAATGAGTTAACCAATCAAATCTATGTAATGAAGCCTTCATTAAAAGCCCAAAATTTGGGCCTCCCTGGTGGTGCAAGGTGTTAAGACGCAACTTATGAAGCTAACCACAGCCACTGCAGCATGAGTTCGATCCCCAGCCAGGGAGATGCAGCAGACCTCTCCTGACTTGCCCGCTGCTCCCCTCAGCAGTGTACTTCCATCAATCTGCCTGTTCTTTTCCCCACTTTGTCTCTGGTGAATCCTCTCATCCCCCACACCTCTGGCCTGTACCCCAGCTCTTGTATGCATAAAAATAAAATAAGTATTTTTGAAAAAAAGCCCAAAGATTGGGGCTTGGAGAACTTCCAGATTGTTGAATGTGTAGAGGTACTGGGAGAATAATACACTGGGAGAAGTCTTGGAAACTACAGGTACTTTTCCTATGCCTTATCCTATGCATCTCTTCCATCTGGCTCTTTTTGAGTTATATCCTCTTATAGTAAATCAGTTGTCTAGTAAGTAAGATGTCTCTCTGAGTTCTGTGAGCCTCGATTGCAAATGAACAAACCCATGGAAGGGGTTGTGGGAACCTCTGTTTGTAACCAGTTGGTTAAAAAGTATAGGTAAAAAACTGGCTTCTGAGTTGGGGAAGGGGCAATTGTTTAGGACTGAGTCTTTAAGTTGTGAAATCTGATGTTATCTATGAGTAGACAGTATCAGAATTAAGTTGAATTCTTGGATATCCTGCTGATTTCTGAAAATTGCTTGTCATATGTTGGGAAATCCTTCTTCCAGAAGTCCTTTTGCAGCCTAAGTGCATGTGTCAGCTTCCCTTTGCCCAAAATATACACAGACATGCAGACATATACAAAGGGGAGGAAAACACAAAGGGGAGGAAAGCTGAGGAAATCGACTTATGCAAGAGTAAAAGAAATTGAAGTCTGTCTTTTCTGTTAGTATGATCTGTGATTCATAAACAAAAATAAGTACAAAATGTTGCCTTGCACTCAGAAAACACAGAAAAATGAAATATGAACCAACAGCAATTATTCCAGAAAAATAAGATAAGTTAGGAAACAAAATGTAAATTAAAAAAGTTAATGAATTACTTCAGATATACTCTAATGTGTTTAGCATCCATAAAATGAGACTATATGATAAAATAATCAAAATTAAGAAAATAATATGGGAAGTTAAATATACAGAAATTGATTGCAATAAAAGTTTGAATTGGCTAATCACAAGATGCTTATAATTGAAAATAAAGTGTGTATCTGATTTATAAAGTCAAGAAAACTTAATTTCTTGGAACTGCCATTACAAATTACTACAAATTTGGTGGTTAAAAAAACCATGGGGCCTCCCTGTTGGTGCAGGTGGTTGAATGCAGCACTGTGAAGCTGTCCGCAGCCTCTGTAGCATGGGTTCGATTCCCACATGGCACAGCAGACCTCTCCTGTCGCACTGCTGCTCCCCTCAGCAGTGTATTTCGTCAGTCTGCCTGTTCTGTTCCCCGCTCTGTCTCCAGTGAATCATCTCACCCTCCCGCACATCTGGCCTGTACCCCAGATCTTGCATCTAAATAAATAAATAAATAAATAAATAAATAAATAAATAAATAAAACTATGATATGTGGATAGATATCTCCATAAATACATATGTGACAGGGTGCAAGTGTGTGATGTTTCTACATAACTGTAATGTACTATACATATTCTATGACTTGATTTTTTTCATTAACATACGTTGGAGATGTTAGGTTAGTCCATTAACAATATGTTGGAGGTGTTAGGTTAGTTACCTCATTGCTTTTAACTACTACACAGGACTCCTGCTTAATATGCCTGATAAGTGATCATTTATATCTCCTATCTTCTGCTCTTACTGTACTGCATTCAACCTCTGTGCCTGCTTCATTGTTCCTATATATGAGTTATTGCATTGTTCTCTTCACCTATCTTTTATATTTTTCTAGATATTTCTAAATTGCAAACCTAATTTGTTTGTGTAGATCTAATCTTATCAATATTATAAAATATTAAATTTTAAAAGTGGGCTTTATGAAAAACATCTTGTTTCTGCTCAGTTTAATTTCCTCAATAACAACCTATAGTGCTGTAGATAAGGGTGAAGAAAGAAAAACAATATATTTGGAGTGAAGCTTTGGAATTGATAATGTTTTTACTAATGAACTTGGAAAACTGCTTCAAAATATGCAATGGTTAGGTACCCAATTAGCTATAAAGTGAAAACCAACAGCTGGTAATCAATAACTTAACATCAACCTGAGGGTCTTTATTGAACTTCCTCTGATTTAATACTCTTTTAATTTTTTATTTTTTTAAAGGAATTTGCTTTGGTGATGGGTGCTGCGTGGAAACATAAAGTGTAGAGGTGTGAACTTGTATTCCTAAAACATATACAATGTTGTAATTCAATATTGCTCAATAAACATAATTTTAAAAATGCATGCTTTTATGGTTCTTGTATAAATAAATAGATCTTTAAAAAATGTATGAGTTTAAATGCAAAACTAAAAATACAAAAAAGATTGGGGTAAGATTAATTTTCATATCTGCATGTTTGGCAACTGTGAAATGATAGTTGTAACTATTGTTATATATAGCTGAAGAAGGAATAAGTACATAAGAAAAATTCTTAAGACTAAGGAAAAAGAAGTAATAGGTTATAAAAGTATAATTAAAATTTCCCAGTCTCTTTTATTTAAGGAATATTTGTAAATTACTTTTATTTTCATCTAGTGTAATCTGTATCTCTCTGCATTTATTCAGCACAGAGTCAGGAACTCAGTGCAAAGAATTGTTAGGTTTCAAAACATATGGCTAATCAGGCAGAGGGCAGAAGCACTGCACTTATTAATAGTGATGATAATTACTGTTTTCTAGGAATACAAGAACTAGCCCACATACTGAACTCAGTGGTCTTCTATTTGACTGAGCATATAAACTTTTAAAAAACGAGGGATCAGGTCACTCTGTTGCACAATGGACAGTGCACTGGACTTCTAAAAAGTGAGGGATCACATATAAAGAAGACAGTGGAATATTTTCAGAATCTGATATCCTGGCTAACATTGTCATCTCTCCAGATCTCTGACCCCCTTTTAAGAATTAATTCATATATCATTTAGCTTTTATAGGTATGAAATATTAATTCTTCCTTTCAAGACCCATTCTGCTACCACTGAAATATGGTTGGAGGAATTATTATTAAACTGCTGAGAGTACTTCAGTTATTTTATGCCCACTCTTCCCCATGTTGTTTATTTCAAAGAGCCCAGTGTTTATTGACCCGGCATTTGGATCCCTTCTGTACCTTTTAGAGTGTCTGCCTGTCAAACTGGTATTTAATATACTGTCTGTTCCTGAATCGCTTTCTGCTTCCTCCTTTTCTTCTCTGATGTTTGCACATCCTTTAATTCTCTCTTTCTGGAAAAATACAGCTCATTCACAGAACACCTTCCTATGACCATGCACCCAGGGAACTCCTATTCTACGCTTGCCACCATAGCTGAGCATGCTTTTTAATTTTTCTTGTCTTCTGTCACAGTAGTTTATCTTTAATTTTTAGAAACAGATATAAAGCATTATCTCATTCTTCTGAAGAGTGAATCTTTACTTTCATATCCCCTCTGAGCTTCTGTGGTAGTGGAAAAAAAGGAAAGCTGATACCGTGTTTTAAAATTGTCATTTTCAGTCAAACTGCCTCTGGGTCAAATCTTAAGATTCAGTGAGGCTTCTGAGTCCCAAATCTTTCCTGGAAACATCATAAGCAATAACCTCTCTGTCATCAATCATTCTGAATCTCAGGAGTGTGTTCTCAGATGTGCTGTGAATAGGAGCTCTCTGTGCTAGCCCCTGCACTTTAGTTGTGGGCCATTGCTTGGTCTCAGAATTCAAGGTCTCCTTGGCCTGGCTAGATGCCATGTAGTGCTTTTCCTATTGCTGCCAAATTAACCAACCTGCCTTTCTAGTTTGACCCTTCTCTGAGAACTTTCTGGCACTTTGTCATTGCCACAGTCCCCAATTCTTTCCCCTGGTTTATAACATAAATTTATCTCTTCATTTCCTTAGATAGATACTTAAATTAATAATTTTAGATACTTTTAAAAAATATGAACATTCAAAGTTGTATATTTAAAACTAAATGTCCAAGTGATTCATGATTTTCCAGGTATTATTTTGAACTAGACAAGTAATCCAGGTAATATCTGGAAAATCACAGCCCCCAATTTTAAAGCTTTAAAGGTACATCTTTTTCCTTCCATCCTCTGGCCTTGTTTTCATCACCTCCATGCCAGGTCTCTGTTTCTGTGAGTGCTTTTCTGTGTGTTTGGAAGGAATGTTCTACTCCATGCCATCTGCTTCCTGCCTTAGGTCTTTAGCCCAAATATGGGGCAGGCTATTTTGGTTGCTTTTTTCTCTTGGAGGGGTCTGGTCTAGGCGTGTCCCTGGATATGGGGTTTAATTTTCTTTTGTGTGTGTCATAAATCATTGCTATTCCTATGATATTAGTTGAAAACTAATGTTGCTCAGTGTTGCATAGTGAACACCTGAACACTTGTGTCTAATAGAAAATAAAAAAAATATATATATCCTAAAAAAAATTCCTAATGGTAGAAAGTCAGTGAGATGAATATTCATGAGAAGTGTTATACTTGTTTTTCACTCAAATCATCCCTGTGGCTCCCCTTGATCACAAATACGGTAAACCCAGCCTTTCCCTTTTCTTCACACAGTTTCAAGTTGTTGCTCACAATAGCATGTAACTTCTCAGGGAGTAGAATGGAGTTTGTGCAAAATGTAGGGAGCCAAATTGCCAGGACCTGAATCTTACCTTGGCCACTTATTAGGTATATGAGCTTGAATAGTATTTTTTATTCTATGTTCTTGAGTTTCTGCATGGGTAAAATGGACTTGATTATAATAGCTTACAGGTTTACATCAGTTAAAAATCTATTCCATTTTTGGGCCTCCCTGGTGGCGCAGCAGTTGAGCGCTGGGTTGCAAAGCTGCCCACGGCCTCTGCAGCGCTGGTTCGATCCCAGCTGCTCCCCGGCCACTGGAGGAGGGTCCCGCATGGCGCGCAGACCTCTCCTGCTGCCCGCTGCTCCCCTCAGCAGTGTACTTCTGTCCTTCTGCCTGCTCTGCTCCCCGCTCTGGCTCTGGTGAATTCTCTCACTCTCCCGCACTTCTGACTGTACCCAGTGCTTGTATAAATAAATAAATAAATCTTTAAAAAAAAATCTATCCCATTGTTATCTCAGACTGAAAAGAGCAAGTGGTAAGTTCTGTCTACCTACCATCACTCCTATGCATCTGGCCTTTGACTTTGATGGGAAACTAAATTATTTTTCTCATAATTATGTACATTTATCCTATCTTTATTTTCTACCTGTATGCTACTGGAATATTTGTCCTTGTGGATGGTGTATAGTTTATCTTAGAGAATAGTGCTCCATACAAGTGTTAATTTAATAAAAGCTTTTCACTGAGTTTGATAATAATGGGCACTGTCTTAGATTTGCAGAGCCTTCAAAATATCAAAATCCTGTAGTCTCAATCAGTCAGATTTAACTCTGTATATTTGGTCTATTTCTAAACGTCATCCAATGCTTCTTAAGTAAATATAATATGTTCTCCACAGAAGATAAGCCTGAATGAGATCGTTTATAAATGAACATACTTTTAAACACAAATATGTTATGCAAATATAATATATGCTAAATACAGACTCACAAAATTGTCAGTTATGTTCAGATAAAAAATAAGGCAGATGTGGTTCTATTTACATAATAGAAAATGTCTTCAAGATGATAAAAAATACTTGAAATGTTTTTTTTTTATTTGTTAACCAATGGCTATGATTATTTACTTGTAAATATATTTAGGCCTTTTTTATATTTTTATTATGCTTGATAGCTTCATATGTTTTTAGAGAGCATAACCTTATTGCTATTGCCCACTAGCATTTATTAAGGTACAACTATGCATAGTTTTTGGAAAAGTGATGACTGTCCTTGGCAGAGTCAAGGTAAATCCTAACATAGAGTAGGTGAAATGTTACAAGTCATATATTTGATAATACTTCATTTTCTAGTTTCTCACCTAACATCCAGCTTAATCTTCCTTTGTTGTAAGAAGAGGTTCAAAAAATGGTTATGATCAAATGGTAACATTTTTTAAAAATATTTATTTATGCATACAGGAACTGGAATACAGGCCGGAGGTGTGGGAGGTGAGAAGATTCACCAGAGACAGAGTGGGTAACAGAGCAGGCAGACTGAAATACATTGCTGAGGGGAGCAGTGGGCAAGACAGGAGAGGTCTGCTGCACTATATGGGTAGCTCCCTGGCTGTCCGGGGATCGAACTCTTGCTGCAGAGGCTGTAGATAGCTTCATAGTGCTGTGCTTACCCCCTTGCGCCACCAGGGAGGCACCAAATGGAATCACTCTTATGTTGAATACAGAGAAAACAAACAAAAGTCAAGGAAAAGTCAAAACTAGCAAGCTGATCATAAATATGAGGCATCCAGTAAAGAAGGGGTCAAAACGGGGTAGGGAAGAACACAAAGGAATATGGTTAGTTTACAGGTGATATTGTGGTGGGACAACATTGGGGACTACAACAATGTAAGAAAAAAATTAATAAATAAAACAATCTAAAGACAAAAATGTTAATGATACATAATATGATTAGTTCACAGGTGATATTGTGGTGGGACAACTATGGGGACTACAACAGTATAAGGACAAAAAATAATAAATTAAAAAATTAATAAAAAATATGAAGACAAAAAAAGTTAATGATACATTACATATGTATCACAAAACTAATGAATTACTGTTAGATAATATTCTAGAACTTGGAAATAAAAGGAAACAAATTTGTTCAAAAAAAAGCTACTATTTTTATATTATGAACAGCTGATTTATTTTGCTCTCAACTTCCTAGAAGTCAAGGAAAAGTTAAAATAGGATATGTTAAATTCTTGGTATTATAAAGGAAAAAACATGTCAAATTATTAATATTTTGTATTATGAATGTGGTTATAATACACAATTCATCACATATTTAAGGTGACTTGTCAACCCAACATGCATGTCTCCTTTACTAAATTCATATTTCAATTACTTTTCTTAGTAATGTGGAATGTAATGTAGAGTCTTTTTTCCATTCCCTGGAATTACTCTCTTTGTGCATACAATTTTGGGTAAGCAGGGCATAGGTGATGGGGGAAATTTTGCCAGGGAGAAAAACGTGACAATTTTGAACGGATTTGACTTTTGGAATATTGGCTATGTACTCAGGATTTGGAATTGCTACATAGAAACTAACTCCCTCAACAATTGAGAAATAAGTTTGAACCAAAAAATACTGTTTTCAAATTTTGGAATTTGTCTAGAGAATGAAGATATATATCTTCATTGTAGCTATTTAGAGTTTAATTTCCAATGCGCAAGTATTTTTAAAATCGTAGCCTATGATTTTAAAAATTTCAATAGTCATTTATAAAGAGTACTAGTAGCAAACTATAAATCAAAGAGATATGATAGAATCTAGAATTAGTTATCTATAAAATGAACTTACAGCTAACATCATGTATAATGGAGAAATATTTAATGCTTTTCACTCCTTTAAATCTTTTTTTTCACTGAACTAACATTTTTTTTTTTTAAAGAGGCATGAATTTTTATTTATTTATTTGTTTGTTTGTTTGTTTATACATGCACTGGGTACAGTCAGAAGCGCAGGAGGGTGAGAGAATTCACCAGAGCCAGAGCGGGGAGCAGAGCAGGCAGAAGGACAGAAGTACACTGCTGAGGGGAGCAGCAGGCGGCAGGAGAGGTCTGCGCGCCATGTGGGACCCTCCTCTGGTGGCTGGGGAGCAGCCAGGGATCGAACCGGCGCCGCAGAGGCCGCAGAGGCTTCGCAACCCAGCGCTCAACCGCTGCGCCACCGGAGAGGCCCCCTGAACTAACATTTTTAATTTAATAAGAGGTGAAGACAAATGGATTACTCAACTATAAAAATGCACTTGTAAAAGAAGTGAGTCAGTTCAGAAAATGTATATTCTTCTTTGTTGAAATCATTTGTTAGTAACATACTATTGCCCACTTGAGAAAGAATAGTAGAGAACCTATTTTCAAGTAAATCAGTTTTACTTTCCTAGAAGTATTCAAAAGAATAAAACTAAGAAAAGCAACTCATAGGGACTTGTAACTGAGATCCATGAGGTAGACCAGAAAGTGTAATAGTAGAAAATGAAAACAAATTGCTTCCTTGGGTGGAATGATGACATCTCTGGCAGATGGTTCCTTAGATAATAGCCTCCTTGTCAGATTCACATGTGATAGAGGTTGTGTAAATATAGACTGGCATACACTGTTGTATTTTTATTAAGATCATGAGAACTTTTTGATTGAAATCTATCTGGATTTAACAGTATTTTAAAAGTTTTATTCTGCTTAAATTAAGTTTTAGTCTAAACACAGACATTTTAAACATAAGCCTTTTGTACAGATATTTAAATAGTATTTCCTGGCGTATTTTAATATATCATGATGGGTAGATTTTGTATTTTCATTGTGAAAAGTAAAATGAAAGAGTAGAGATCATTTAACAATTTATATTTATTTTTGTGTTTTTAATCTTTGAAATCAACTTGTGGTTTGATCTTCAGAATCAACTTAAAATAAAGTTTTGAGAATTCATGACTAGCTTTGAGTTATTTAGCTGTGCAAATCTTTTATGCTGGTTTCACCCATTATCATACTCATAAGACCAAATATATATAGGTTAATTTCAATTCTATTAGAATTTTGTATATTTCAAAATTTTAGTCCCTTATTTTTCAGTGCTTATGTTGACCAAACAGAAGTGACTACTCAAATTTTATCAAGAATCTATATAATAACTTTTTTCCTTAATATCTTTTACCAAATATAAATAACATTTATATAATACTTACTGCATGAAACATGCTTTGTCTTTTAAATGCATTCATTCACTTATTTGATCCTCCAAAGACCTTGTCTGGATGCTAGGGAAAGGATTACTTTTATTCCTGCTTTTTTTTTTTTTAAGATTTATGTATTTATTTATACAATCACTGGGTACAGTCAGAAGCGCGGGAAGGTGAGAGAATTCACCAGAGCCAGAGCAGAGAACAGAAAAGGCAGACTGAGAAAATGCACTGCTGAGGGCAGCAGTGGCGGCAGGAGAGGTCTGCGCGCCATATGGAAGACCCTTGCCCAGCAGCTGGGGATCGAACTGGTGCTGCAGAGGCTGCCGGCAGCTTCACAACTCAGTGCTCAACTGCTGCGCCACTGGTGAGGCCCTATTCCTGCTTTTTTCACTAAGAAACTGGGAAGAAGCAGGCAGCTATATGTGACACATAGTTCAAGTTCTGATAGTTCAACCCTTTTTTTTCATTCCATACTGAAAGTTAACACTGTAGATTTGCCCCCAGTTTGCATAGGCTGAGACTAGAAAAGTCCTTATCTATAGAATATATGTGTCTACACTATGGGGATGGGGGGCAGGGAAAGGAGGTATTGGGGTCAAAATAAGGGGGGTTGCAATTGTATGGGGAATATAAAAATAAAATTCAAAATGCTCAAAAAAAGAATATATGTGTCTAAAAGAAGAGTTTTAAAAGAAAAAATATATATAAAGGTTTGGTATATTGCTTTTGGTAGTGTAAATTTAATCTTCTAAATTAAATAACCATCCAAGAATAATTGAATACTATTTTTCATTTCAACATCTTAGGCATCATTTCCTCATGTCTTTATTATTATTATTATTATTATTATTATTTTAATTAATATGATGGTGCAATTTCCTAGAATTGTCTTCTCTGCAGGCTGATTGGAGATTCTCAGGTCTGGACATTAGAATTCAATGGCTATTCCAGAAGACATAAATGATGGTGAGCTGTTTGTATCCCCACCAGATTTCTCTTCCAGGCAGTAGTGTACTGCTTTTGCAACACAGAGAGTTGAGGCAGTTGAAAATCATTCATAAAAGGCTGATAGCTTCTTCTTAGAGGCTTCGTATGTAATTCCGCATGTCTACCTCCACAGTCAGATACAGAATGGTTTGATTACTATAGAATCTCTTGTGTTATAGTTTGGTAACCACATCTCCTCCAGGAAACCACCGTATGTTCTCCATCTGGATAAACTGAAATTTTAGGACTGTTATATGAATGGGTTCATACAGTATGTACCTTTTTAGATTGCAACTTTTTACTCACTGTAGTCACCTGGAGATTTATCTAGTTGTATGTCTATCAGTGGCTGTTCCTCATCACTATATGTTGTTTCCAGTTTGTGACTATTACAAATAAAATGATCATGAACATTAGTATACCGCTTTCTGTGTGAATAAAAATTAACTTTTCTCTGGAATAAATCCTTAAGAATATAACTGTTGGAGCATATGGTAATAACATGTTCAGTTTGAGGAAACAATGTATATTCCAGAGTGCTGGCTCCATTTTACATTTCCAGCTACAGTGGATGCGTCAACAAGCTCTTCATCAGCATTTGATGTTATCATTATTTTTAATTTTAGCCATTCTGATAGGTATTTATAGTGATATCTTATTATGATTTAAATGTTTCCTTAATCACTAATGATGTTGAATCATTTTTCATGTGCTTATATGCCATCTGTTTTGGTAAAATATCTCTTCATATATTTTGTCCATTCTCTTGTTGGAGGAAGCCCAAGTCAAAAACATTTTTTCACTGTTTAGTTTTGGGAATTCTTAATATATTCCAGAGAATCCTTTGTTGGCTATGAGGTCTGCAGATATTTTTTCCCAGTTCTTAGCTTAAATTTTTATCTTTCTATAAGGGTCTTTTACTGAGCAAATATTTAAAATTTTGCTTAAGTCCATTTTATCAATTTTTCTTCTTATAGATCATGATTTTAGTGTCAGATCTAAGAATTACTTACTTACCTCTATGTCTCAAAGATTTTTTATGCTACTTGTTTCTAAAATATGTTTTTTTCTAAAAGCTTTGTATTTTTATATTTTACAGCAAGTTGCATTTTTATGTAACGTGTGAACCTTAAGCCAAAGTTCACTTTTTCTTTTTTGTTCTAACGATGCCCAATGGTCTAGCAGTATTTGCTGAAATTGCTACATTATTCCACTAATTTCATTTGTCAAAAAGGAATTGAGTGTATTTTGTATATTTATTTCGGGACTCTATTCTCACCATTGACCTGCTATGTTTTGTTCCACCAATATCACACTGCTCTGATTATTGTAGCTATCTAGGAAGTCTTATTTTTCAGGATGAATGATATTTCTTCCCAGTTTATTCTTCTTAATCTAGATTGCTCTATTTTATTTTTTAAAAAGATTTATTTATGCACATAAGAACTGGGGTGTAAGCCGGAGGTGCAAGGGCGAGGGGGATTGACAGGATTCACCAGAGGCAGAGAGGGGAGCAGAACAGGCAGATCTACTGAAATACACTGCTGAGGGGAGAAGAGGGAGAGGCAGGAGAGGTCTGCTGGGCCATGTGGGTTGCTCCCTGGGATCGAACTCCTGCTGCTGTGGCTGGTGATAGCTGGATAGTGCTCTCTTTAACCCCTGCACCACCAGGGAGGCCCATTAATCTAGATTGTTTTAGCTACTTTAAGGTCTATGCCTTTCCATGTAAATTTTATTTTATTTTATTTATTTTATTTTTTAAGATTATTTATGCATGCAAGAGCTGGGGTACATGCCAGAGATATGGGATGTGAGAGGATTCACCAGAGACATAGTGGGGAACAGAACAGGCAGACTTACTGAAATACACTGCTGAGGGGAGCAGTGGGCGAGTCAGGAGAGGTCGGCTGCACCAAGTGGGCTGCTCTCTGGCCGGCCGGGGATCGAACTCGCGCTGCAAAGGCTGCAGATTGTTTCATAGTGGGGTGCTTAACCCCCTGCACCACCAGGGAGGCCCTCCATGTAAATTTAAGAGTAAACTTGTCTATGTCTACAAAGGTGGGATTCTGCTAGGAATTAGGTTGAAGTAGAATTAGTGTCTTTGATATGTTGAGTTTTCCAAACCATGAGTAAGGTATGTCATCAGCATTTTGCAATTCTTAGCATAAGATCCCAAACATCTTTTGTTAATTTATTACTTAAGTATTTCATTTTCTATAGTAATTCTAAATAGTGCTGTTTTAATTTCAGTTTCTGTAGGTTCATTATTAAAAATGTGATGGGTTTTTGTGGGTTGATCTTGTATCTTGCAACCTCACATGCATTCAAAACATTCAGAATTAATGTGTTTTCTGAAAAAAACAAAAAACAAAAAAACCCCCAAAAAACAAAACCATAATATCGAGTCCATTGTACAGTTTTTGCTTCCTTCTTCTCCATGAATAACCAATGATACGGAGTGAGCATTTTCTCTATATCTTGGCCAATTGTCACATTCCCTTCTAAATTTAGATCACCTTCTAATGTTTTATCCCTTGTGCCTGTAATTACTGTAATAATATACTTCTGGGGAAGATTTTGCAAATGTGCTTTTTGAAACATCTTCATCCTTTTCATGATGACAAATTTTCTTACGTTTATCTCTGTGCTCGCCATGTTCCTCTGGCTGTTTATATAAAGTTTCTTGTGTGGTGGTATCGTCAATATCCCGCGGTCAGATATTTCTTCTATAATCTCGTTTACATTTGATTCAAATTTCACTTCCAGTGTAATAATATTTTTTCTTTGATATATTTTCATCTTTATTGGCTAGTTTCTTCTTTTAATTATTCCTTTTCTTATAAAATGTTACATGAACTTATTGGTGAGGAACAAGGGGGCATATTTTGCTAGCTGTGAATGAACTAAATAACAGATGCATAGTAAACAATCACTAACAGACTTCAAAAGAAGTCATGTGATAGCTACTGACCAGCATGAACATCTGTGGTTTACATAGTGACTTGTGGATTGAAGGGTTGACAGCAAACTGAAATTTGAACTATATTGTTGAAGGACCCATCGGTGCTTTTAACTAAACCATGTTAACTGAACTCCATATGTATAGGAATATGCAAAGTCAGGACTGTGTGTGTGTGTGTGTATGTGTGTGTTTTTATAATACAAAATCAGGTTTGAGATAATTGTTATGGAGTAAAATGAAAAAGGGATGGGGACTGTATGTAGGTGGGATTTGTATGTTATATAATCATGGAAGTCCTCTTAATGAGCTACCATGTGTGCAGAGAGACCAGGATGAAGAGAAGAAATAAAACATTGATAAAATCAGAGGGAAGAAAATATGTGGAAGGAATTGCCAATGCAAAAGACCCACAGGCAAGAATAAGCTTGAAATGTTCAAAGAACAGAATGGGCCAGTACTGCTAGAATAGAGTGAGTCAGGAGAATAAGCAGAATGTGAGCCTGAAGAGGTATGCAGAAACAGATCACGTGAGGTCTTGTAGGCTATGATAAGTTATTATTTTACATGTTGTATGATAGAAAACTACCAGAAATTTTTAAAGCAGAAGAGTGATATAATTTTATTTGCATTTTCAGAAGATCATTCTGACAGCTAAATTAAAAATTGACTTAGGAACAGCTATAGTGAAAGCAGGAAACCATTTGGAATGTTTTTGCAGCAGTTCAGGTGAGAGGAGTGCTAGTTTGGATCAGGAGCACTGGAGATGGGGGAAGGGGTCAATTCCAGGGTATATCCTGGAGACAGATCTGAGCAAACTTGTTATTGGAATGGGTGTGGGCTGTGAGGAATTAGAGATCACTCTTAAGTTTTTGTCTGGGATAACTGAGGATTTGATAATATCACATACAAAGATGGGGAAGATGGGGAAGCAACAGATGGTAATGGAGAATAAAAAGTTCTCTTTTAGACTTGACAACTTGAAATGCCTGTTATCATCTATGCTAGAGTGGTGGGGGATAGAGATACAAATTTGCCATTCATCCATACATAGATGTTAATTAAAACTCCGAACTGGGGGCCTCCCTGGTAGTACAAGGGGTTAAGTCTCAGCACTATGAAACTCTCCGCAGCCAGTGCAGCACGAGTTCGATTCCTGGCCAGGGAGCTAACCCACATGGCACAGCAGACCTCTCCTGCCTTGCCCTCTGCTCCCCTCAGCAGTGTATTTTAGTCGATCTGCCTGTTCTGCTCCCCACTCTATCTCTGGTAAATCCTCTCACCACTCCCTCTGTCTCTGACCTATACCCCAGCTCTTGTATGCATAAATAAATAAAAAATAAATATTTATAAAAAATAAAGTTCTAAATTGGATGAAATCTTATAGGGAGTGACTACAGAACAGGAGAAGCTTATGGACTATACCATGTGGCAAACCACATAGAGAGGGGAGATGTAGAGAAATTCAGCAAAAACATTAGACAGGTAGGGAAATTCAGCAAAAACATTACAAAAGAACAGTCAGTGAGGCAGTGGGAAAACCAAGAAGGTATAAAGCTCAGAAACCAAATTTTATAGATTTTATAGTTTTCAAGGAAGAGGGAGTTACCATCTTGTCAAAATGTTTCTATATAGTCAAGTAGTATGGACTCATTAGCCATTGAATTTTTGTAGTTTTAAGATCAATAGGACCCTCAACAAGGGATGGTTTGTGGAATACCAGGGCTTAAGGCCCAGTTGGAATGTTTGAGTACAGATAGAAAGGTGAGGAAGTATAGGCAGCAAATATTGCCCATCCCCTCAATTTTCAGAGGGAAAAAAGAGAAATAGGATACCATTTGGAGCAATATGGTAGGTCTAAGGAGAATTGATAGATGATAGATAGAGCGGTAGATATAAGTGTATATATTCTTTTCAGATACTATGTTTATAAGCATGAATTTACTTACCATGCACTGGCTATATAGCACGGACCTTCTGTAGTAGTGTTCCCATTTCATTTACAGCAGTATTAAAACTTTTTTTTTGTATTAAAACACAAACTTTGTTGCTAAATCTACAATTCGCAAATTACAATATAAATTACCTATGTGCATTTTGAGCAGTGACCAATTATCACTTGTTTCACAGTTTTTACTGATTGGGGCCTGTGCATCTATTATTCAGCTCATGTACAGACTGAGGAGCTGTAGTTACTCTTAGATACATATTCATGTAATTGACATTATAGGCATTATTTTGTTGATTAATGAGCCAGATCATCCTGATTCTTTTTTTTAAGATTTATTTATTTAGGCATACAAGAGCTGGGGTACAGGCCAGAGGATGCGGGGGGTAAGAGGATTCACTTAAAGACAGTGTGAAACAGAACAGGCAGACTGACTGAAATACACTGCTGAGGGGAGCAGTGGGCAAGACAGGAGAGGTCTGCTGTGCCATGTGTGTTTTTTTCTGGCTGGCCGGGCATTGAACTCATGGTGCAGAGGCTGTGGATTGCTTCATAGTGCGGTGCTTAACCCCTTGTGCCACCAGGGAGGCCCTATGCAGAATTTTTTGACTTCACTTTACAGATAACATTTTAATATTTGCATTAAATATAAATAAAATTATAGAAGAATTGATCTGCAAGTGTTAACACTGCCACAATTCCATATGGACATACAGTCAGAGGAACTTAATGAATATAAAGTTATTGACATTAGTGAGAAAAGATACTGTGATGAAAAGTATGAAAATGTCCTGTGAGAATGAGGTTGGCAAAAAAGCAACTCTGTAAAGCATTTCGCAACATTGAAAATGCAATGAATAAGATGGTGAAGTCTGGTCCAAATTTAGAAATAAGTATGACAATTTACCAAGGTACAGAAAAGGTGTTTACGCTGTATTATAAGTTATACAACAAAGAGGGCAAGTTTGAAATATAGTTCTTTGTTCTTGATTAATTTTTTATGAAGAAATAAAACTCCTGAAATTCTAAATGCCTGCAATATTTTAAGCTAGAGTATACTAAGCAAATATTAGTTTTACTATTTTTATTTCCCCATATATTTATAACTTATAATAGAGATTTTTAATGTTTTAAAACACATTTTAGCTATGAAAAATTCCACACTGATTATTAACATAGTGTTGCATGGTTGCAGCTTATGTTTTCCTTTTTATTACCCCATGCCAACCAAGGCTTGTATATATTTACATAATATGATGGTTAATTTTAAGCATCAACATGGTGGGCCACAGAGTCCACTATTTGGTCAGCCAATCTCCTGGATGTTTCTGTGAAGATGTTTTTTGGATGAGACTAATTTAGATCAGTGGATTTTGCATAAAGCAGATTACCCTCTGTAATGTGGTGGGCCACATCTAATCAATTGACTGTCTTTATTTTTTAATTTTTTTAAATTTTTTAAAAAAAATTATTTATTTATACAAACACTGCGTACAGTCAAAAGCGTGGGAGGATGAGAGAATTCACCAGAGCCAGAGAGGGGAACAGAACAGGCAGAGTGACGAAGTACACTGTTGAGGGGAGCAGCGGGCGCAGCAGGAGAGGTCTGTCACACCATGTGGGACCCTCTCTGGGGCCTGGGAGGGTAACACGCGCTGCAGAGGCTGCAGGCAGCTTCCCAGCCCAGCACTCAACTGTTGCGCCACCAGGGGAGGCCCTCAATTGACAGTCTTAATGGAACAAAGACTGAGCTTGCTTTAGCAAGAAAGAATTTGCCAACGAGCTGCTTTTTTCTTTTAAAAACATTTTTATATATATTTTTTACACTGTTGTTAATTTTTGGACAGTATTTGATTTCTCTCATCAGGTGTGGCCCCTGTAGTTCTCCCTTGTGCTATTCCTTCTCCTGTTTTGGCCCCTATGTCTTCTCCCCCACCCCATCTGTATACCTCAGACCTATGGTCAGCTTGAAAGTTTAGTCTTTTTCCTGACCCTTTGTTCAGTTTCTCTATATTCCACATTGGATTGCAACTGCAACTCTTCTCTGAATCTTTAGCCTGATAACTGGCCTCATCAAATTTGAGACTTACCAACTCTCTACAATTACATGAACCAATTCTTTAAAATCTCTTCTTTTCTTACCTTCCTTCACTCTGTCCACATCTTGTTGGTTCTGTTTCTTTGGATAACCCTGTTTCTTTGGATAACCCTGACTAATACAGGGAACACTTATGTGTTATGATATTATACATGTGTGTATGTATAGGTAAATATACATTTGTATGTATTCATTATATAATTTGTAATAAATATATAATATGTATGTTATACATAATATATAATATAAAATATAATCTATAACATATTCATATATAATAATAAATTGATATATAATAAATTGTTATACATATTATATATTGTTATATAGATAGATATTTATGAACATTCACTGAAAATAAGAACTTCTATTGTTTTGTACCTGAGACCTAGAACAGTACCAGGTATAATTAACACATATTGTTAAAAAATAATTTTTATCAACTGGAGAAACAAAGATAGTTTCTGAGTCCTTTCATTTCAATTAACTAATTTGATTTTCTCAAGGATGAAGTGAGGCATATAAATAGAAATTACCACTACTTAGAAGAAATATGTACCCAGAAGAATTCAGATTTTGGTGTAAGACCTAGGTTTCTTGATTTCATAGCCTATATTTTGTGTGTCCTGGTAGCATTTTTGGAAGACAAAAAGATAATATAAATGTCAATTTTTCCAAATAGGTTTGGTCTATTTTATTTTTAAGAAGAGCTCCTTTTAATTTTTGTTTCTCTTGGGTAAAACAACTAAATTTACTGGTAGTATTGTGAACTGGATAGGAGAGTTGCCTATGGAAGCCAGCATCCCAGCAGAAATCAGTGAGTAGGGTCTCTGAAGTTAGGCTTGAGGACATCTTGTTTATCTATAGGAAATGTGGTGCAGAAAGGAATTTCTCCAAATGTAATTGTACTGAAAATCTAGACCTAGCCAAAGCTATTTCAAGCAGTCTTTATCAAAAGTCATCCTTTAGAATGCCTTAGAATTTGATTTGAAATGGATTTTTATATGATACCAGGAGTTCAGTTTTTATAGGAAGGATGATATCACTTGGAGATTAATCTAGTTTCTTCTACATGCCTTTGGTTTGAAATGTTCTATTTTCTCCTCAGTGAGAAAATTACTTTATGAAGGAATAAAGATGAAGGGCACCAATTCTGTCAAACAGGTACTAGTCAGTGACACTGAAAAGCAAACTGAGTCTAAGAACAGGAGATTGATTTAAAGCTTGCAACGTTTCCTGCATGTTTGGTTTGCTAAAGGGCAGCACACATTCAAAGCTTTTCCTCTTTGTTTAAAACTCAGCTGACAACAATGAATTGTGTTAGTTCAGGATAACATGAAGAGCTAAGGAGGTACCTACCAAGTGTTTGTATTCATTATCAGTGAATGAGTTTTATTTTTTTTTAAGATTTTTTTTATTTATGCATACAAGGACTGGATGTGGGGGTCGAGAGGATTCACCAGAGACAGAGTGGGGAACAGAACAGGCAGACTGACTGAAATACACTGCTGAGTGGAGCAGCTGGCAAGACAGGAGAGGTCTGCCATGTGGGTAGCTCTGTGGCCAGGGATCGAACTGGTGCTGCAGAGGCTGCAGCTAGCTTCAGTGTGCTGCGATTAACCCTTTGTGCCACCAAGGAGGCCTGAGCTTTATTTTCACAGAATAGTTTTTAACTTTGAAAAATGGTTTAAAAGCACAACATGTAGACTGTCTCTGCAGTGTCTTACTAGAGCTTCCTATAGAAGAGCCTTCCTCCAACCATGTCATCACAGATTAAAAAAAAAAAAAGACAAAGAGTTCAAGAAACTTGGTCAAAATGATACAACTTATAAAAAAAGATGATGACAGAGGAGGTGCCATACTTACTTTGTAAGAGGATCATCTAATAGTTGACCAGGGAGAGACTAAACCTGGAGAATTTATGACTTGGGTAAAACTGGAACACCTCTTGTACAATATAGATCAACTCAGACGGTGGCAGAGAAAATAGAAAATAGAGTCATGTTTTATTAAACAGGAGCTTGGTGGAGAGAAATGCCTGGAGGCTGTGGTCTGGGTCTGGAGATACATAGGCCAGCTGCCAGCTCAGTGGAGTCATGGAGAGGGGAGAGATAAAAAGGGTGACTTGGCTGAGGGAATTAGGGGCACAGGACCAGGGGAGCTCCAAACAGGCCAGATCCCAGTAGGAGACCTGAGATGTGTTCTGGGCTGTGCTACCTTTCCCTCTCCCATTAGGACTATTACTAACCTATTGAAACACACTATCAGTGCACAGACTGCAGAGTCATGAGACTGGAATCTCATAGAGGAGAGATATCAGTAGTGCCATAAATAAAAGTCAGATATTTCCATCCCTGGCATGCTTGCATGAGTAACCAGACCTCTCCAGGAACCTCCCACACCCTCTGACTCAATAACTGCAAAATCAAGACTCTGGACCTACAAAAGTCAGCAAAGTTCAAAAAACTAAATCAAACAAAACCACAGCAAAAGTAAAAGATGTCCAACTCTCTAAGTTGTTGCTGTATATACTTTTAAAAATTAGTGAAATCTAAAGCAGCAAAACAGGTAGCTTTAAAAAAACAACACATGAATACTTTGGGACCTCAAAGGAATATGGCATTGTAAGGAGAAAGCAACTCTCCAGAATCTAAACATGAAGACATGGAATTCTTTTTCTTCTTATCATAGAGAGTTTGAATTACTATAGCAAAGAAAATCAAGCAGATGGAAGAAAATTCAGAAAAACAAGTCAAAGTATTATAAAAGGACTAAAAAAAAATAACAAAGAGATAAAACAAAATGCAGAAAAACTAATAAGCTTAGAAATAAAAGTAATGAAAATGAGATAGAAATAACACTTTGAATAAGAAAATATACAGATTCAGGATGTAAAAAAGCTTGATAGATCATATAAAGAATTCTGGAGAAAGCTATGAAAGCAGAATTAAATCATATGGAGGATCAAATCAGTGACCTCAAAAACAGTAATGCACAGAGGACCCAAATAGAAGAAGAAAGAAATACATAAAGTAAAACAAAAATTAAAAAAAGTTCTTCAAGGATTCGATATCTGTCTATCCATTCATCCATCTATCTAAAATAAGATGCTATTTTGGTAGCATTTTTTTTATCCTTTTATCCTCCTTGCTCTACCCCTAAAATGAGGATTTTCTCTCTCTTATCCCCTTTACACATTCTCCAACATACTTTGGTTTTATTTTCATTAATTCCATTATCAGTGTTTTTAGTTTTATGACCATGTCAAAGTATTTCACAATTGAGCATGATTAATTTTCCTTCGTGTAAAACTTAGTTTCCTAAACTTTTCCCCCCATTTGCTTAGTTTTCTTAGAATCTAGGCTAGGTCTTTCCACATTCTCCAATAGCCCTATAATTTTCTGCATGGACAAATATGTCAGATTTATTGCTCTCATTCTTTATTCTCTTGGAAACATTCCTGCTGGAACTCTCTATTCTCTGACTTCCATCCGGACTAATAACTCTAGGCTTATTGAACCATTGCCATCCAGGGAATTCTTTTGCTGTCATCCTGAAATTGCCATTGCATTTCTCTTATAGATCCTGTTTCATAGAGTCTATGTGAATCTTTTTCTTGGTTTACCTTTTTGTCTTGGTGTAATACATCCTCCAGCCATTTTCTGAGAACTTGAGACAGAAGTTTTCTCTTACTTTTCACATAGAAAATATCTTTATCATTTGGTAAATAGTTCTGGGCTAAAAATAATATTCACTTAAAATTTGCAGTCATCATTCTTTGACTTCTAGCTTCTACTATTTTTTTTTATTTTTGATTATTTTTAATTGACCTGATTTTGCTTTTGGGTTTAGGATCTTTATCGCTGATTGTGAAATTTCATGTAATGAACATTGAGATTTTTTTTTATCCTTCTAAAAATACTTGTGCATTTTCTTCATTTTTGGCAATGTTTGTTTTCTTCTTTTGTTCCCATCACTGTATCTCTGTTTTCTTGGAACTAATTTCCTTTCCCCAAAAATGGCTGAAATGTGTTTTCATTACCCAATATATAATTATGAAAATAATTGTGCATGAAGTAGGAACAAATTACTGTTCAATGAATGTATATACTTTTTCATTATTAGATTCTGAGTGACCATTGTAGTCTCTCTGAGCCCTTTGTACCCACGAGCTCTTGGAGGTTTGCTCCATGTAACATGCCCTCCTACACCACAAGAGACCCTACGCTTTACTCATTCACTTCCTTATTCACTATGTATTGTGTATATATTATAGACCATATTATTGTATATATATTATAAATATGTATTGTATATATTATAGACCAGCCACAACTAACAAAAGGCAAAACTGATGTTTTGGTAAATCACCACAATGCCTCATGTAGTGTCAGATATCATACAGACATCAAATAAATGTTTTACAATGAAGAATGAGATCGTTTATCTATGTGTGTGAAGAAAGTCAGGGAGGGCCTTCTAGTACTCTGATGGTTAAGTGAAGCACAATCCTCAGTGAAGCTAGTGACAGAGGAAAGTGTCTTAAAAATTACATGAATTGTGAGCTGTTTTTGACAAGAGGTAAAAATCTAGCTAAGGGATAGTGGAATGTTGTAAGAATCTGGCTCTTAAGTGTTTTCATGAAAGATGCACTTGCCTGCATATTGATTACACTGTTATTGGGAAAGAATGTTTTGATGTGAAAAGCTAAATGCTTATAGAGCAAGCACACCTGTTTGGAACATTTAAAGTTCTCAGGAAAGAAGAAAAATGAGAAATTTCTTTGAGTGGCATAGATAAAAGTAAACACACTGATTCCTTTTTGTCCTTAGGGGGAAAAATGTGGAAATCCAGGTCTTGAGCAGTCTGGGCAATTTTCACTTCTATGCAGGACTGGAATTCATTGTCAGTGGTATGGAGATAACAGTCTGTTAATTCAAATGTGCCAAGAGTATGCTTTCATAAAGATTTAATTCAGGGAAAGCAATTTATCAATTGTGGTTGCTGACTCAATCTCAACGCTCATGGGGAATGAAGCCAGTAAGTGAAAGGGTAACAGGGGTTTATGAAAGCTTTGACCTGGAGCACAGTTGCACAGGAAAGGGTGTTAGTCTGGTCATTACAAGACCAACAAGAGAGGAAGATCTAACAGCAGGTCAAATGCAAAATTTGGGGCCAACTGGAAAAGGGGTCAGTGAATAGAGGTGCAAGATAGACAAAAATACAGGAAACAGCTGGACAGATCCAGAAAGTATAAAACTATACATCTTTGTTTCAGTTAAGATCAGGAATGAGCAATCAAGTAAAGAATTGAGTCCTTCTCAGAGTTGGAAACATGGAGACTCACAGGTCAGTACACAGGAGGTCACGGTTGATCCTTATCATTTTGTTTCAAGCAGGCTTCAGGGCTAACAGTTTACAGTAAGGGAGAGTTTTGCTGCTGGTGGTCTTTACAGAGATGGTCTGATTGTACATGTTGTTATAGTTGTAACATGTGTTTTGATTTTATGAGTGAATGGTATTTGAGTTACTCAAAGCAAGTGACATCCATTATCTTGTTGTCTCTCATGATAGATCTTTTACTGAGATCATATAAATACATAATTATGATTTTTTCAATACTAAGGAAAAACAGCTCTACACAAAACCAGATCAAGAAAAACAGTTCCAGACAAAACTTTCAACTAAGTCAATTTCATCTCTATTACTTAATAACTGTCATACTTATACCACTAATACACAGAGGAATGATCCAAAATATGTTCAGTGCTTTATCCCTCCAAAAGTGAATTGGTATAAGGCAATTACTGTGCTTATTTAATTTGGTTCCAATTCAAGGCACAGATGACTAACTTTTTCACCAAAATGTTCTCTCTCTCATTATATAGAGTAGTTTCTGGGGAATCACTGCCTAACAAATGATTAAATTTCTCACCTTTTATTTAGTCTCCTTTGTTTAATCTAGATGGGGTTGTTTGCCTACTTTATGCTAGTAACTTGTGGGAGAAAAAGTATGTTGTTTCTGGGTGAAGGCAGTTAAGAAGTGGGTGTGCCTTATCCATCCTTATCCATCCTTCTCCTTCCTTTGTCAGCTGGATACAGCAAACTCCCTCTCAGGGCCCTGGGATGGTCAAGCCACCAATGGAAGGAACATGGCTCCTTGAGTGGCCATATAAAGGCCATGTACCACCTAGAATATTCACATTGAAAAACAGACTTCTGTCAAGTTAGGCCATTTAAACTTTATGTTCAGCAACTATCACCATTCTAATTTCATTTACAAATACGAATTAAGGTGGGAATTGCCAGACTTAGTAAGTAAAGTATAGAATGTTTTCAATAAATGGCAGTTATTTTAATATTTTCAAATATCTTAATCACTTTGCATAAAATGAATTTTAATATAAGTATGTTCCAAATACTGCATGCATATAGTTATACTAAAATATATTCTCTGTTCATTGGAAATTCAAATTGAAGTGGGTGTTCGGTATTTTATCTGATAACCTTAGAATTATGAGTAAGCAAATTAGAGAGTTCATGATGTAATTATGATTAGATAATTAACTTGGTGTATGAAGTATTATCTTTTGGGAGATACTTGTTTCTGAGATTTGTTTTCTTTAATCCTTTCCTTAGTGGTGAATTGTAGAGCTCAAAACCCCAAAACATTTCTCTTGGAGACAAACTAAAGTAGGAGTTTATGAGGAGTTGCTTGTAAACCTGTCTTGAAAATGAGTAAGAAAGGAAAATGATAAAAAAAAACAATTGAAAATGAGTTGTTTTGAATGAAGACAAATAATTCTACTACTTTAATTTCACACTCTTTTGATGGAGATTTAAAAAAAAATCCTCAGGCTATTTTCAAAGAAAATTTTGCAGGAGCACCATCACTTTATACCAGGGTTGGTTGCTTTTCTGCTGGGCTGTGAATTCATAGACAGTATATGGACTCAGATGCAGAAGTAAGAAGTTATGATATAAAGAATCTCAAATTAGAGAAAATAGAAGTTGGTTGACATTGCAGTATTTTAATTAAGACCTTGTAACATGAACTAAAACTTAGAGAAAAGCCTTTCCAAAATTAATGCATGAGATAATTAATGTGACAGATTTAGATTAAAGAAAATCAGTGATCCTCTGCTATCATTTAATTGAGTTCCCCCCTTTATTTTATTTTTTTAAGCTTTATGTATGCATATAAGAGGTGGGGTACAGGCCAGAGATGCGGGGGGTGGGGGGGGAGAGGATCCACCAGAGACAGAGTGGGGAACAGAACAGGCAGACTGACTGAACTACACTGCTGAGGGGAGCAGCAGGTGAGACAGGAGAGGTCTGCTGCACCATGTGGGTAGCTCCCTGGCTGGCTGGGGGTCAAATTAGTCCTGCAGAGGCTGCGGATTGCTTCATAGTGCAGTGCTAAACCCCTTGTGCCACCAGGGAGGGCCCCCCTTTATTTTTTTTTTAAGATTTTTTTTTTATTTATACGAGAACTGGGGTACAGGCCAGGTGCGTGGGAGGGTGAGAGGATTCACCCGAGTCAGAGCCCAGAACAGCACAGGCAGACTGACGAAATACACTGCTGAGGGGAGCAGCAGGGGAGACAGGTGAGGTCTGTTTACCATGTGGGTTGCTTCAAAGCTGGCTTGGATTGCACTGGCACTGCAGAGGGTGCGGACAGCTTCACAGCACTGTGCTCAACCGCCTGCACCATCAGGGAGGCCCCGCCTATATTTTTAAAAGAGAATTGAAGACCCAGAAAAATTATGAATGTATCCCCAGACCACACACCTAATTAATACCACAAATTTTAGTTCTATGCCTTTTTATGTTCATTTTCTTTCCCAGAGAAAATTCTTATGATGGGAGCAAGCTGAGAAAAAAAGGGCAAAATTGTTTCATTAGGAGAACAATACCTATGTTTAATTGCTGTGAAGAGCAAAAATAGAACTTCGTTGTGCTATGGCACATCTCACCTATTTCAAGATACTTCAAGATATTTCAATGGTTTGGACACTACTGTCCAACAGCTATTAAGCTGTTTTTTCCCCCTTTTATTTGAAACAGTGAAAGGATTTTTCTCAGCAAAAAATGAACCAAAAGAATACTTAGAATATTTTCATATTTAAGTATGGATTTATAATGCTAAACTAATGCCAACCAAGAAACATCAATACATGGCACATATATTGGGACTATAGCACACTTAACAAACATTATCTAACCTGAAGGGTCACAGTATATCTTTCACCTTGGCAACTAACCCACATTCATTCACTTATCATTGAGCCTTGACTGGGTAATAGGCACTGTGCCTGGTCCTGGCATAGACTTGAACTTTTCTGTTTCTTTCCTCTTCACTATATTAAATCTTTAATTCCTTAAAAATAAACACAAAGTTAAGATATCTGGGCTAAATAGTAATTAGAAAAGCATACTTTGGACAGATTCATATGCAAAGAAAACATTTTGATGTGTAGATTTTTATACCTTTAAGTATCTTTTAATAGTCAATGCAATTAAAATTCTGAAGATCTGGATCACATAGACTTGTTCAAAGATTAAAGGTGATATTCCTAATATTTCTTTCCAACTTAAGCCATTTTTCAGATATGACTTAGTATTTGGTCCTATTCTCTGCCAATATTGTGCCTTGCTGAGCAGAGCCAAAAAATGGTGCCAAATGATGCTGTCAAGTTCATATGTAAATCCTCAGGGAAAAGCACAAAGTTAAGTAATATTCATACTTGACAGATTAATGGTGATAGTGACATGGAATCTCATCATTATAGAGCGAAGTGACTATTATGGAAGCTGAGAGAAATGAAAGGAATCTAAAATTTCTTTGCTACCAAAATGGTGTGTATTTCATATCAGAACATGACATTCCATTAATATTTTGGCTTAAATGTTTCCTAGCAGTAGAATGACTCTTTTGGAGAATAATCCTTTAAAAGTTAGCTTAATACAGGGCCTCCCCGGTGGCGCAGCGGTTGAGCTCTGGGTTGCGAAGCTGCCCGCGGTCTCTGCGGCGCCGGTTTGATCCCCGGCTGCTCCCCGGCCACCAGAGGAGGGTCCCACATGGCGCGCAGACCTCTCCTGCCGCCCGCTGCTCCCCTCAGCAGTGTACTTCGGTCCTTCTGCCTGCTCTGCTCCCCGCTCTGGCTCTGGTGAATTCTCTCACCCTCCCGCGCTTCTGACTGTACCCAGTGCATGTATAAACAAAAACAAACAAACAAATAAATAAATAAATAAAACATGCCTCTATAAAAAAAAAAAAAAGTTAGCTTAATACAATCTTGCTGAAATGATATAGTCTCTAGATTTAGCAGCATGTGTTTGGAGCTTGACTGTTTCCCTTTTAGTCCATAAATAATCTGAAAGAGGAAGTCAATTGCTTAGTTTTCATTGCTAGTCTTTCCCCACAAGACTTCCCCTCCTATAATTTTAGTCCTACAAATAGGTATTGAAACATCCTGCTGAGTAATTAATTTATTTTTCAAAAATATAATTTTTATTATCTTTTTATAAGTGAAGGTGGATGGATAATCTTTCAAAGAACTGAAAACTTGTTTCTAATGGAATAGATATAGAAAAGTAACTATAAATACTCAAATATCTAAGTATAACATTACATAATGAACATTATGGATTTGTCTCCTCTAAAATATTACTAATAGCACTATTCTTAGCCCACTTTTATTCTCATTTCACAAGACCTTTTAGACATCTTTACACCAGTAGCATCCAGCTACCTATGTATTAAATGACTTCCAATTCCAAATACCTGGAGTCAATTGTTCTTCTGACATTTGCATCCACATTCTCAACTGCTTATTTGATCTCTCACCAAGTATCTCAAATGGATTACAGTGTCTTTCTACAAAATTGATTCTAATTCTTAAATTCTTTTTTTTTGAAGATTTATGTATTTTTATACAAGAGCTGGGGTACAGGCCAGAGGCACAGGAGGTTGAGAGGATTCACCAGAGACAGAGCGGGGATCAGAACAGGCAGACTACTGAAAACACTGCTGAGGGGAGCAGCGGGCAAGACAATAGAGGTCTGCCACGCCATGTGGGAATCGCCCTGGCCAGCCGGTAATCGAACCCGTACTGTAGAGGCTGCGGACAGCTTCACAGCCCTGTGCTCAACCTGCTGCACCACCAGGGAGGCCCTAATTCTTAAATTTCTGATATGTCTCCATAGTATCTATATTTAGGAGTATAGCAAGGTGATTGAGAACATAGGCTATGAAACCATATGGCCTGAATACAAATCCTGGCTTTGCCACTTTCAATTTGATGGCTATAGGCAAGCTATTCAACATTTCTGTAGCTCAGTTTCCTAGTCTTTAAAATGGACATAATACCTGCCTCTTATATCAAAAGAGGATTGAATGGATAAAGCTCTTAGAATAGTTCCTGGAACATGGCAAATGTTCTATAAATAATAGGTTTTATTACTATATTCAACAAGTGGATTATTTAGTCAGTCTCTCAATTTAGAAACTAGTCATTTTTCTCCTCTTTCTATAATCTATTACCTGACCTTGTCATTACTACTCCCCAAAAATCTGTTTACCTGAACTTCATTTCTACCCCCCCTAACATAACTTCATTGCTTCCATTTGATTCCCCTATACTATTTGCAAATTGTCTACTCATGTAACTTTCTTGGTTGCAAAACTCCAGTAACTTCTTTTTTTTTTTTTTTTTTTAATTTTCTAGAGGCATGTCTTATTTATTTATTTATTATTTGTTTGTTGTTTGGTTTATACATGCACTGGGTACAGTCAGAAGCGCGGGAGGGCGAGAGAATTCACCAGAGCCAGAGCGGGGAGCAGAGCAGGCAGAAGGACCGAAACACACTGCTGAGGGGAGCAGCGGGCGGCAGGAGAAGTCTGCGCGCCATGTGGGACCCTCCTCGGTGGCCGGGGAGCAGCCGGGGATCGAACCGGCGCCGCATAGGCCTCGGGCAGCTTCGCAACCCAGCGCTCAACCGCTACGCCACGGGGAGGCCCCAGTAACTTCTTATGGTCCATGACAGAGGATGAAAATTTTGAGCACTTCTGTTTATCTTTACAACACCTTTCTCATACATGCCTTCTTCCCAAACCTAGATATTTGATGTTCTCCAACCATAACATTCTATTCTCATTACTTCATTTATTTCACATAGATTACTATTTTTTTGCAGAAATTACTACTGCCTGCTTATCATTTCTTAAGGCCAGCTTAAAAGCTACCTCTTCAGACATTCTCTGTGTTCTCTCCAGGTTAACCTTGATGCATCCTTCCTTATATTTCCATTCTACCCATGATACTTTTCTTATCTCTGCTCTGTATGGTACATCTTACAAACAGTGACTATCAAACTTTGGTGTGCCTATGAATATCATTGGAACTTACAAAAATTTAATGCTATCAGTCATATCAGAAATTCTGATTCACTGTATCAGAATGAAGACTAAACCTCATGGTATTTATGAAATTCCCAGATATATCTGATGCACATCCACATTTTAAGACACTGTTCTGTTTTGGTCATCTCTTTATCTTTAGAACCAAATACAGTATAAAAGTTATATATTATGTGCACTTAATAAATATTTGGTGGATATAAAATATGGCATTCTGTTTTTGTTGAGTGAACATATATATTGATAGAACAGCTAATGTAACTAACACATAATAGGTCCCTAGAAAGTGGGACCTAGCTTCAAATGATAGAAACTAGCTAATTGATTAATATAGTCAAATATCTAATGCCTACTGTGTAAAGTATTTGGATTTCCACAGGCTTTCTTAAGACAATTTAAATTCAAAAAAGAATAAAATTTATTTAATTGTGTATGTATTTGTTCTTACTGACTTGGAATTTTCACATACATCCATTGAAAAAGGATTGTGACACAGAAGTAAATCTTGATGGCAATACTAATCATCTTATTATGTGATGAGAGAGCTTTGGGGTTCAGCTTTTAGTTACTTGTAAAATCATACAGCCAAGAGATTTTTGAGTATACTCTCTATTCATAGGACCAGCCATGAATGTGTGAGAAAATATGAACTAATACCATTTTACCAGCATATCAGAATTTGGGAAATTTATATTTTATTGCCAAATCAATATGCTGAAATACTTTGTTTTAAACTTGACTTTAGTTAACCAATGAAGCAAATATAACAGCAGGTATTTTCATATAAATATAATTAATTTATAATTAAGGTACAGATTTTGACATAAACCCAGATGTCTCAAATTGAAATATCATTGGGAATGTTTTAATTTAATGTGAGTCATTCAATCTATTTCTGTTTACTCTTTATCTTCAGAACTGTGATCAGAGTGGTGATGAAGAAAGCAGATAAAATTTAAAAAAGTGATAGAAATACCATTCTAGAAAAGTAATGCTTGTGAACAAGTCTTCAGTTAAGGCAGATAGAGAACTGTTGGGGATCATTACTTAAACTGAACTTATTCACATTAGTTTGTCATGCATATGTAGTACAATTAAAACCCACGAAAGAAGTTCCTTGTCTCCCTGGTTGTTGACCAAGGGTTGATCTCAGCACCTAGAGGCCACTTCAGCCTAGTCAGGTGGAGCTCTTACAGTGTGACAGTTTGTATCTTCAAAGCTAGAGAGATGGACAGTGGTGATGAGGAGCACTCTCCAGTCTGCTACTATGAAGTCTTACCTTGTGGAATGTAAGAAAGGGAGTGATTATCTCATTGCTCATCAGATAGTGGAATCTAAGCAAGGAAAAGACTATTCTATTGTATTCATATTCCACAAATTAAGGGAAAAAGGTTTATATAGGATGTCAACCCCAGGGGGAAGGAATCTTGGGGCCATGTTGGAATTCTGGCTACCACAGTTAATGTACAATTTAGGTTTCTTTCAATGGCTTTGAGATCTGTGCAGTCTAATGGGTTCTAGCTATCTCATTACTAGATCATTCTTCAAACTTGATTGCCACTCTATTGTTAGTCTTTGTTATAGCCTCCATTTTGGGCCTCTAAGTTAACCATTTTCAAGGATTAAAGTGTATGTTTGCAAAAAATGATGTTTGAACCCTAAGATTTCCTCTTTTATTAGCCATTGAAAAACAAAAATAGTCATATACATGCTGATTGGTTCAAATATTTAATGTATGTCCATTTGAGAGAATTTTATATGTAGAGGCGAGATAGACAAGAATTCAGCAATTTTATTAAAACCCTGTCTTTGAATATAAGAATGTGTGGAATTTGATTTTCCACAAATTATATACTCTGTTCCCTGCCTTTCTCTCCTTATAGCATTTACCTCTGCAATTTGTCTTAATTTTAACTAAACATCTCCTTGTCTGTGACTTTATATTCTAATCTTGCACTCATTTTCTAATCATTTATCTGTATACACTCCATGATCTAAGTAGAACTCTAAGTAGAGAATATTTTCCTTAAAGGAAAATTCGACTTCGTGACTTTTGGTATGTTCACATTGCTGATGCCTTATTTTCATATTCACTGGGTATATTAAATCTAAAATAACAGGCTTACCTTTCTATTTACAAACCATACCTAGCCAGTGCTATGCCTATATTGTGATTCTTTACATCTTCACTATAAACCATACAACTTATTATGTTTTTATTTTGACCAACTTTTCCTTATATTTTGACAAAGAAACCTTTTCTAAGTAAGATATCCATCGAGGATCACCCTAATAAATCATGGGAAAGAAAAGAATTATCACAAAATTTTTATGCCATGGTCACACTTTTCATTTTTATAAAAAACAATTTTGACATTTAATATTATAATGAGTGATTCATCATATTTAAAGTTAATTTTTCCAACATTCTAGGTGCTCTCATTTTCATTAGCTTTTTTTGTTGTTTTACTCATAAAAAACATCTCACCTTATACACATTTTGGTAATGGTCACAAAATTTTAGTTATAGGGTTAAATGTATTGTTGGCTATAATAACAGAGCCTCTCGGTTTTTTTTTTTTTTTTTTTTGATTTTCAGTTTGGGTCTTGTATAATTTCATTTTACAGACGTTAATTTATGTATGCTAAAAAATTCTTAATTAGTATGTAAATGTAGTGACAGCTGTCTTGTTCATTATATTTGAATGTTAGAATTTTTATAGCTGAAATTGGACTTACAGTCCAACTAATTCTAGTCCTTTATTTCACAGATGAGAAAATGATTACCCAGGGGTTTCACATAAGTAGAAATGTGTTTGAAGGTTGAGATTGGTTCCTTGGCCTCAGGTTTCTGTTGGCATAAAAGGTTCGTTCTGCAGCAGGAGCACATGGCACTTCTGGTTATATTATCCTACACCCTAAAAGTTTCTTTGAGTAACAAAGAGCTAAGTCCTGGATGTGCACCAAATTCACCCTGGAGGGAGACACAGTCAAGTATCTGTTGGTTACTGAGTGACACCGTGTGACTAGATGAACACAAATATGTCAGCCACACAGCAAAACAGCAGCATGACAGCCATTGGCCACTTCCATAGCTGTCAGCAACATCACATTGTTACAATACTAGATTCTATGTGGACAAAAAGGTTAAAGTGCTTTAATCGAAAGGAATATTTCTTTCATCATTAAAAATTATTTACTACTTCTTTCGGCATGTTTTTAGAGAAGAGAGCTAAAAATACAGTTTTTTTAAACTTTTAGAAGTGCAACAAATGTCTTTGATTTTAGATAGATAAGTGTGGATAATAACTACTCATTTTTTTTTTTTTTTTTTTTTTTGAGGAAAGAAATTTAAAACAAAGGCTGTTCAAATGAAACTTCAGAATCCTGCTGGCCTTCCTGGCAACTGAGCTCCATTTTCTCTTTATGGGAAAGCATTTTGGCTCACTACCTCTGATCATTCCTCAGAGGGAGAACAACAAGGCACATTTAGCGACAAATTTTTTCATTACCTTAAAACTTTATATGTTGCCATTTTACTCAGCTTTTTAAACTTCTGTGCCAGCTTCAAGGTTTGGAGCATTTTCTCTCATTTGTCACCACAGGTAGATCTCTGGGGGCTTAAGTGGAGAACAGTCAATACAAAGTTGTGAGCCTGTTTTTCTGGGCACAGTTTATTGTGTGTTTGGCCTGCTGTGCTGGTTAGTTGAACTGGCCAGAATTCTGTTTGGTTTAAATAGATATTGCATGTAAATCATGATTACTATAATGACATATAGTTAATTTAGAAATGTGACTATGTGTTGTTTTTTTGTTTGTTTGTTTGTTTTTTTGCTTGCTCTCCATGGAAATGATGGATTACAAGACGTATCTCATATCCCTAGTTATCTATGCCCATCTCCCCTTTATAAGATGGTTGGTTGGAAATAGGAAGGTGTGCATTCTGCATTCTGTCTGGGAAATAACCCAAAGGTTGTTTGGGACCAAGTTCATGTCTTTGGTATCCTTAGCAAGTGTATTAGACAGCTGAGCCAGCCAGTCATAAAGCATGTGTTTGAAATTTGTTCCTATATCTAATTAGTTAACATGAGATTATTTTCCCTTTGGCAAAGTCCACATAGCACAGGAATATAAATAAAAATGAAGCCAAAAGTTATTTTTCCTATGCTGCCCTGCCTTGTAGGAATATTTGCCAAAAGAATAAAATAAAGGAATAGACTTTAACTATTGTAAATGAAGATAAATAGATCTAGATTCACTTTCTGGGTCCAAACTTACCCATTTTCTAGAGTTAATATCTCCCCCCCTCCACCCCATAGCCCATATGTGGTAACATTCCCTACTTTCTCAATGCAGAATTATCCTAGCTATTATCCTTACATAATATGATAAACCTACTAAAAGAATAACTGGGGTAAAACCCCAGTATATAAGAGAGAGATTGTACACATAGAATGAATTTCTCTGGCTGTTGGTTTTTCAGTCTAATGAGCCTAAGTCTTGCTGGCCAAGCTCATTTCCACTGCATGCCTAATTTGAAGATATAAAATTAGTGGAATGGAATTTGGAATGATCCTGATGTTTTGATCAGATTTAATTTAGGAATAAATCCAAATCATCTCTCATTTCTGAATTCCCATTGAATCTTATGAGGGCTGTGGAGAACAAGTGATATTATTTTTAGGCTTTGGTTTGGTTCTTCTTTAGTTACTGTTTTGACTATATCAAATGATTTTAGATTTTAAAAACTAGTGTTAATTGCAGACATAATCTAAAGGTTTTTTTATACTATTTAACTAGCTTAAAGGAAAAAATAATGGCAAAATATAATCTTTGGTTATAATTAGAATATTCATTAGTACAGACCTAAACAAGTATTTGCAACCGCTAGTTGTCTAGAGAGGGAGCTATAATGTGTGATGTTGCATGCGTGTGTGTGTGTGTGTGTGTGTGTGTGTGTGTTATTAGGGGTTGTTCTGGGAGTATTAGCCTTTCTTATTGAAGGCATTGAGTCAAAGGGTGGGACAGAGGATATACCAGGGTAAGGAGACCACTCTGGTCTGTGGAAAGGACTTTGTCTACAAATTAAAACCAGTTGTAATGTAGGATTTTGTGGTCCTAATAGCCAAGTCAGAGAGGAAGGTAGGCAAGTGGGGAAATAGATTGAGATGAAGATAGAGCATTGCAGAATCCAAGAGGAAGTCAGTAGTGGGCCAGAACTAACCTTTGAATTAGAAGGATCTCTTTGGTGAAGCTGTAAAAGAATGGACCTTTCACATGAGCCATGTGAAATGATATTGACATTAATGTAATAATATATTTTAAGACATATTCTTCCCATGGTATCATTTTTAGATGTTACAGTCTTTAGACTTGCCAAACAGAAATTCAGTTGAACTTGAGTGTTACTATTTTCTTAAAAGAAATGTTAAATAATTCTCATTTTCACAGTGTTAAAAAATGATGTTATAACCATATTTCCTAGAAGAACGATATTAAATTTATTCATAAATAGAATTGTGTTGTTATTGTTAACTTTAAAATTTGTTTTATTCCAAAGTAGTTGGAAAAAGCTGCTAATGAGAAATCCAAGAGCTTTTCATTCCCATGGGATATATGCAAAAAGACTCTGAATTTTGACTTGGAAATAGGTTTTTGTTAAGTTTTTCATTAAACTGTAGTTAAATTTACAACTTTTCGTAGTTGTATTCTTGGCTCCACAGTCCCTGCTTATATTTCTTTTCTTTTGTTACCCACATTGACTGTAATAATGAGCAGAAAAAACATTTTAATTTTCAGTTTTCTGGGAACAGAAGACTTTGATCACATATGTCTACAAGGAAATGTGACATAGGGTCTAGACTAAAATTTCCAAGGAAACTCCATTCCTTCTGTAGAAGCCTCCTGCTTGAATCCTAATTATAAGAACAAGTTCCATTGTTAAAAACTTATGTTTCCTGTAGCTTTATTTTTTGGCAGACAGTTCAAATTAGTACTAACAATAGAGACACATGATAAAGCTGCGATTCTTATTAACCGGAGACTTGGCAACTAGAAGAATCACAGGGTGTCTTTCTGGCGACAATGACCAAACTAAATTATGTGGTGTTAAATGGGCTAATAACTGAAGTTAGCTCTATGCATGGCCTTTATGAGACTTGTGTTAGAGGCTTCAGAAAACTATTTAATATGCAAATAATCAGGATATTTCTAATGACAACTTAATCTGAGTCAATGATGAAGAAATAATTTTAAGATATATTTTAAAGGGGTTGAAATTTTATATCATTTAATTCATAGCAACTCTTCTACAAAAAAATTAAGCATACAATAGATAACTGCTGGTTGACATCTATTCTTGAAAATGGAAACTAGCAATTTTAATAGATTCATTGTGCTTACAGATAGTTTTTCCTACCTACCAATAAATTTTCTCATTAGCAGCTTTTCCCAGCTTTGGATTAAAACAAAGTTTTAAAGTTAACAGTAATAACACAGTCCAATTTATAGATAAATTTAATGTCTTTTTTTCCCTAGGAAATATGGTTATAACATCATTTCTAATACTGCAAAAATATGAGAATTACTTAACATTTTTTAAAAGATAATAGTAACACTCAAGTTCAACTGAATTTCTGTATGATATATTTAAAGGCTATAGCCATTTAAAATTGATACATTTTCTAAACATTTTAGTAAGTATCTTATTGCCTAACGTATGTATGTGACCTGTTCTAATCAAAATTCTGGCCTAAATAAAGGTAAAATTATATTCTAATATGAAAACCAGTGCTAGCAAACAAAGAAAAAATAAAGAAAAAAATGGAGTGGGGGAGGGAAGCAAAGAAAGGAGAAAGAGGTAAAAGAAAAAGAGAAAAATAAGGAAGACAATGAAGATGAGCAGAAACAAGGATTACCAAATCCGGGAATGTGAAAACACTTTGACAATTTGGTACTGGATGGCAAAAAATTGAGTAAAACATTGTGGAAGACATCTGGTCATAATCTCAAGTCATTGAACACATGATGTGGTGATCTAAATTGAACCAAGAACTGAGAATCCTTCAATTGTGTAAGGGTTAGACTCTGAGGAGTTATTAAGTTAAACTGATATCTTTGATTTAATTCATGTAGTGACATAGGTATTTAGTGGGAATCAAGAGTATTTTACAAAAAGATTATTTTCTTGTGTGATGGACGTATTCCTATTGCAGTCTTTTCATACTTGGGTTAGTCAAATCCTTTTTTTTTTAAAAAGATTTATTTATTTATGCATACAAGAACTGGGGTGTAAGCCAGAGGTGCAGGGGGTGAGAGGATTCATCAGAGACAGACTGGGGAGCAGAACAGGCAGATCTACTGAAATACACTACAGAGGGGAGCAGCGGGTGAGACAGGAGAGGTCTGCTACGCCATGTGGGTTGCTCCCTGGGCGGCTGGGGATTGAACTCGTGCTGCAGTGGCCGGCGTTGCAAGCCAAATTCTTTTAAATGTCCATAATGAAAGTAAGGTTGAGTATCCTATAATACATTACAAATTTATAGGAACTATACTAGTGAGATTAGTATCAAAATTTAAGTAATTGGTTAGCAAGACTGAGTAAGTTGTAGCAAATACAAGTTTCAACTTTGTACAATATCATCTTTAAAATTTTGAGGGAGGAAAAGTAGTAAGGGTGAACTACTCTGCCTTAATATGAAGGGAAGTGGGTGACATTCTTGAGAACAGAGACATCAAGTCTCTTGGGTTTATCTTGTGCCTCCTCTGTTGGAAAACAGCTCCATTCTGAAATTGCCCATCCTGGAAAGGATCCGTCGTCTTTTCTAGTACATTCTCATTAACTGGTTTTAAAGCAAACTAATAGCCCAAAAGTTTATTGTGACAAATGTTTTTCAGAATACTGAAAAAAGAGTTTTTATCTTTTGAGGATTTTAAGTTTTCAGAATGCTAATCTCATTTAGAAGTCTCTATGTAGAATAATGTCCTGTTTGAAGAAAGATTCTGTTTTTCCTCTCAAGGATTCTTTCAGACAGAGACATAATAAAAGAAACCAATTGTGTTCATTTATTTTTTCCTGTTGCTAATTAGCCTAGAACACCTTCCATATCGTGTGGAAAAGTTCCAGATTACTAATAAGGACGTGAATGATAGCCAGCACTTTGGAAAACAGCACTGAAGTCAATGGAGCAGGTTACCAAAAACAGTTTTTGCACATATTTTATAAAGGCATGTATGATTACTCTCCTGGAGACAAATGTCTGTTTATTCTCTGTAGAAATGAGACACTTTTTTTTGCCATTCTAAATACTAGCTGCATTTGAGAGAATGAGATCAGAGGGAGGCAGAAGGTCAGGCTGAAGGGAAAGCTGGGTTAGCTCCTAATGAGTGGATTGCACTGAAGAGGAGCTGGGACAGGATGATAGGCAAGTTCGCTTTTCTTATCAAAAAATTTTGTCTTCGAAAATAATTGGTCATTCTTCTCTGGATCTTCAAGCAAAGTTAGTAGCTATGGAGGTTGATTACCATTCCCTTATGCTTTTATTTATTAAATCCTACTATGAATATACTAGGTTATGTACTAGATAATAAGACAAAAATTAATGACAATATTCACTTTTAAGAAACTCATGGTTAGTGGGGAGTGGGGCTAATGCTAATTAATGTTGTCCATAAGGAAAAAGTGTCTATAGATCCTATAGATCCTTAGCTTTAGGCCAGTGTTCCTGGATAGGTAGCTACAAATAGTAACATTTGGTCTAAAAACTGATCCTTTTCTAAGTATCAAGAACTTTTCTTTTCTAATATCAGTCTCAAAATATCTTTTTAATTAACTTTTTTTGTGTTTTAATAAGGTTGAGTTTTGAGACTCCTTTTAAAGTTCTTTTGACTAAAATAGTTTTGGAAAAAAAGGGAAAAATGTGAAAAGAAGCTCTCTTGTTCTCAGAGTGAGAGGCGAAGATACTGCAACAGGCAAATCTTGCTCTCACCTGCACTCATTTTCATTTGACATGCTGCAATTTTTAGATCTTTTTATTTCCTTAAGAAATTTGCATTTGCCAGAGAGAACACCATGCAAATATCTGTAAATCTCTAACCCTGTTTCTCCATGTTGGATATATTCATATAAAACTTCTTAGATTACAAAGACATTAAGGATAATATAATTTAGGTCTATTTTCTTTGTTTTGAAGAGCAAATAATTTTGATTATTAGCATACATGCATTAATTCTTTTAATCTTGACATTTGTATTTTGAGCTTTAACATGAAGATTTTATTTTTTGGTTGATATATTAAATCATAGTTATATTTCTTCATTTATATTAAGCTCATATGAATATTGAAAGAAAAAATCTAAAACTTTGAATGAGCTCCAAATGTCTTGAAAATGTAAACTCTAATTATAATCTTCTGTCATAAACAGTTCTTAAACATTTATATAAATATATATAAACTTTAAAAAGTAGACATAAATGAAGACTGACTAATTCAACACATCAGAAAAATATCTAATAAAATATAACTGATAATGGAATTGTCCAGATACATTAATAAGATACTAGCCAAAATAAATTACAATGTTTGTGTATATAACATAATGTAATATAGATTACATTGTCCAGATAAATTACAGATACTGGTTTAAAATTGCCAATCCAGCTAATGGACAAAGTCTCCATTTTACATTCTAGAAACAGTAATACTAAAAAAACGTGAAAAACAAGATAATTGTATGTTGTGATAAGGATTCCAAATGGTGATGACTGGTAACAGCTGGTGGCTTGAGGGCAGCAGGAGGGACAGATACTTAAATGGACCATCAAAGAAGGTATCAATGAAGAGCTGATATTTCTTTGGTGAGCTGAGAGGTGAGGAGGCTGACTTCCTATTGTCAGCAGATCTTTCCTTAAAATTTCAGGAAAACATTACATCAGCTCCTTGGAATTTCCATTTACATAGTTTCTTGTATAGGTATTTATGAGGTATTTTAGAAAGTGTATTTGAATGGAAAGAACTGAAAATGCTATCTTTGTATATGTAAATAATTTAATGTCCTGCATTATTGTTAGCAGGCAGGGTGAGGGGCACCTGGGGACCCCCAAATCTGCCTACTCTAAATGGGTTCTGCCATCCACCTCTTCAAGACAAAACATACTTAAGTGCTAACTTCTCCCTGTCCAGCTCCATGCTTCCTCCACCTGGAACCTCCCCTTTCTCTGGGGATTATAATGATGTGATTCTTGCTCTTCAAGAAAGTTGCAGGGGAGTATACTAAGAACATGAATGGGGACTGAGGATCCTGTGTTCTTGTTGAGCTCTGCTGCCTCTGTCTCATAGAAAATAAGCTTTCTGGGCCTTGTTTCTTATCTGAAAAGTGACACACTGGCTTCAGTATACTGTCTCCATTCCTATCCAGCTCCAAAACTGTTATCTTTTTTTTTTTTTTTATTTTATTTGTTTGTTTTTTTTTTTTTGTTTATACATGCACTGGGTACAGTCAGAAGCGCGGGAGGGTGAGAGAATTCACCAGAGCCAGAGCGGGGAGCAGAGCAGGCAGAAGGACCGAAGTACACTGCTGAGGGGAGCAGCGGGCGGCAGGAGGGGTCTGCGCGCCATGTGGGACCCTCCTCTGGTGGCCGGGGAGCAGCCGGGGATCGAACCGGCGCCGCAGAGGCCGCGGGCAGCTTCGTAACCCAGCGCTCAACCACTGCGCCACGGGGAGGCCCCAAAACTGTTATCTTTCTAGTGGGGTTGAGGGGAGGGAGTCTAACAGGAAAATCTATGACTACAATGTGGTAGATAATCATAGTGAGTTCACTAGCAGATACACAGCAGTTCTCCTGGGAAAATGAGAAAGGGATATTATTGTAAAAGACGTCTAATGAATAAGGAAACTTACTTCTCATTGAAAAATAAATCTGACATAATTTGAAAATATTTAAACTTGCTTGTTAACAAGAACTGGAATTTTAATATTTTCTGTAGGGCTCTCATTAAATATTACAATTTAGGGCCTCCCCGGTGGCGCAGCGGTTGAGCGCTGGGTTGCGAAGCTGCCAGCAGCCTCTGTAGCGCCGGTTCGATCCCCGGCTGCTCCCCAGCCACCAGAGGAGGGTCCCACATGGCGCGCAGACCTCTCCTGCCGCCCGCTACTCCCCTCAGCAGTGTACTTTGGTCCTTCTGCCTGCTCTGCTCCCCGCTCTGGCTCTGGTGAATTCTCTCACCCTCCCGCGCTTCTGACTGTACCCAGTGCATGTATAAACAAAACAAACAAATGAATAAATAAAAATAAATAAATAAAACATGCCTCTATTAAAAAAATAAATAAATAAATATTACAATTTAATATCCATTTAATATTTGTTTATTAATCTAGTGAACATTTCCTAAAACATATTACATACAACTTAAGTTCAATTTGGGGGAGACCCAGTATGGTCCCAACTTAAAGAGAACAGTTTTTCCTGGTGGTTAAGCAGGCACATAAACAAATTGCATTTACTGTTTTTCTCCACAAATGTTTGAAGCAACTTACAATAATGTATATATCTCAATACAGAGAGTTGGGACGAAGACAAATACAGTTCGATCAGAAAGCAATATTACAAGAGAGATCAGCAAGCAGCAGAAATCCATGAAGCTCTAGGATTGATGTGAAATTTTGGCTCTTCTCTCAGTAGTGACCAAAGCTCAAAAAGCTCAGGTTGATAAAAGCAAAGCTATGGCAAGTATTTAAGCAAGGTAAAACCATTTCTAGAAAGCACGTCTTAAAGAGATCTTGTGGAGCTAGTATACAAGGAGATATTGTTTGATGGCATTTATTGGGCACTTCTGTGTGTTAGGCACGGCCCTAATACTTTATATGCACTTTTTCATATGATCTTCACAACTGTATGAGCTAGGGACAGTCAGGTTATTGCTATCAAAACTAAGGCTTAGAGAATCAGATAAGCTTTACATGCTGCATGAATAGTAATAGGTGAGGCAGGGTTTGAACAACTGCAAAGCTGGTCCTCTTGTTAGTAGGTTAGGCTATCCCTCCCTTGTGCAGGGTTTGCTGAGTCCTACAGCAGGGAGCAACAGGATAAGCCACAAAGCAGCCCTAAAGACAGGATTAGATTTCATAAGTCTCTTGCTTATAACATCTCTGAGGGGAAGCTGCAGGCATCATGAGGAAGGAATTCAGGGAAAGAAATTCTACTACAAACTGAGAATGAGCAAGTCAGATATTTAGCTTAGTGGTTGTTTTTATCAATTGAGGATTAAAATTTAGCTTTTCTATGTGGTATATATATATATACATTCAGCAATCAAAGAAGATAAACTCATGCCATTTGCAGCAACATGGATGGAGCTGGAAGGGGTCATGCTCAGTGAAATAAGAAAGAAAAAGAAAAATATTGGATGGTACTTATAGGAGGAATGTAGGGGAACCAAATAAGGGATCAGGAAAAATTATAATAAATTAAAACACAAAATTACTAGGCAACTATTTATCAAAAACACTGCAGGGGAAGGGGAGGGAGAGGGATCATAACAGGGGAAGGAAGAGCACAAGGGACTGTGGTAATACTGGATGGGTGAATTGGTGGTGGGAATTTTACAGGGACTACACTGAGAGGAGAAAGCATGCATTGTACAAAAAGGAAGAATGATGTAAAAAACATGTAATATATATAAAATAAAATAAATAAATATGGATATCTTAAAAAACTCTAGATTTTCTAGATGAATTTCATAGGATATTCTCCACAAATAATCCTTGCAAAACTACAGCTTCTCTCCATGTAGTCTTTTTTTTTTTTTTTAAGAGATTTATTTATTTATTTACACAAGCACTGGGTACAGTCAGAGGCATGGGAGGGTGAGAGAATTCACCAGAGCCAGAGCGGGGAACAGAACAGGCAGACTGATGAAATACACTGCTGAGGGGAGAAGCAGGCGGCAGGAGAGGTCTGTGCGCCATGTGGGACCCTCACCTGGTGGCCGGGGATCGAACAGGCGCTGCAGAGACTACGGGCAGCTTCGCAACCCAGCGCTCAACTGCTGCCCCACTGGGGACGCCCATCTCTCCATGTAGTCTTGATGAGACAGATCAGGAGGCACTTACAAGTAGTAGTCTGGAACCTGAGTTTTGTTCAAGGAAGGAGAGCTCATTGTGGAGTAAGAATGGTCACATTAGCAGGAATCTCTCATTGGCTCTTGCTCTGGCTTGAGGGTGTCTATACCTTTGTTAATGCTCTTGACTATGTGATTCTGGACAAGGTACTCAATAACTCATGCTTTAATATCTTCAATAATAAATAAGGATAGTAACAGTATTTATCTTACAAGTTTTTGGTAAACAAAAAGATAATGTGTGTAAAACCTATCGTTAGCTCATTGCAGCTTTCTGAGAGCTAGTGTTGATTTCTTTTCTTTTAACTTCTCCTTCTCTTCCCTAACTTCCTTCTTCCCAGACTTCCTTCCCTCCCTGCTTCCCCCTCCTTGATTTTATTTTTCCCCTTCTTCCTCTTACCCAACATCCCTCTCATCAATTTCCCATTTTCTGTCTCCCCTCTGCTCGCCCTCCTTCATCCCTATTACTCTCCTTCCTTCATTTGAGCAGATATATTGTCATGGTACTTTGTCATGAATGTGTAGTGTCTAATCTGGCTCTTCCTGAGTGGACAAAGCCATCCACCCAGGAAACTATACCAAGGGGTAATGTAACAAGAATTATTCAAGAGGACAAAATACCTCTAGCTCTGTGGGTGTACACAGCAGTGAGTGAGCAGTTATCTTGGGTATTCAAACAGGAGGTGACATTCCTCTGGGTCTTCAGAAAGAAAAAAGAATGGATCAGGTTGAAAAGAGGAGGAAGGGATGCCAATACATAGAAATTATGTTATCAATATGTGCTCATGTGACAGAATCAAGGTTTTGTTTTGGTTTTGTTGCTGATGTTTGTTTTATTTAATCAAGTATTTTAATGTAATGGGGCATAAGAGTCCTGTACCATGTGGGTGTTGAGGATAATAACGTAGGTTAGCAACTGATTTTTGCAAGCTATTGTAGCTGCATTGAAATCCAAATTGTAAATTTCCAAATGGATGTTAGTGCTTGATTTAAATAATATGTTTGTTATTTTCTGAAATAGAAAATGCTTAGTGAACTTATTTGAAGTTGTAAACCAGGCTATATTATTTTCTCAGTTTACCAAACGAGAATACGATAATGTTCACTGAACCCAAAGATATTTCATTTGATTGGGAACTAGTTTATTTCATAGAGCATTTGAATGGAGATGATGATAAATTATAAAAACCATTAATATCTTTAGCTTACCACCATGAGATATATATATATATTTTTTTTTTCATGATCTTTTGGTATTTCTGGTTCCTGAATGAAAAGTTGAGACTATTTATTATAACTCATTGTATTTTTTTGTGTGTGTGGTTATAGAAACTGTCTCCATATTTGTTCAGCAAACATAAATTTTTGGTCAGTTTCATTTCATTGTGTTAGCACTAGAACTTTGCTTGATTTAATGAAATATTGATTTTCACATACCTCAGTGTCTGAGTTTGACCTTTTTTCTAATTAAAAAAAAAAAGATAAATCTTTTGCCACCAGGCAAAAGTGAGTCAAGAGCCTGGAAAAGCAATGTAACATAGAGGTTATAAAAATCCACAAATGCTTTCCAGAGATTGCTTACTATTTAGTCAAAGTCAGTAACTGTGGTGGTATTTTGAAAAATGAGAAGAAAGATTATTTTAATTAATCTGTTATATTGGATAGTAAATTGTTACAGTGAGTGCCTCCAATTAATGGCATCTTCCCATGTCAATGCCCCACTCTGACTTTATGTTTAACCGCGTGACTGACCAATTGGATGTCTACATATTGGCAAGCAGAGCCATGAAAAGCACTTGAACATTGGGGCTGGGCTTCTGTTGCTGCTTTTGGAACCCAGCTGCCCTATAAAGAAATGTTGGCTAGCCTGCTGGAGACCCAAATAACAGCCAGCAACAACATTTATGGGTGAAACTATCTTGGATCATCCAGCCACAGCTGAAAAGCTATCTAACTGCAGCTGTAAGAGTAAGTCCAGCAAAAGAACTGCGTGGCTCAGTTTGCAATTAGAGTGGATTTCAATGTAGTTGCGAAAGCTTTCAAAAATCAGTTGTTAACCTACTAATTGCTAACCTACTGAAGCTTGATGTCGTAAGATGATTGTTGTTGGAAACGACTAAGCCGAGAGGGTTGCTATGCAACAATGCTGATATACCATGAACCACTTTTTTATATGTAAGTAATCTCACCTGTAACATATGAATGAATATACAAGTATCAGAATTGAGGCTAGGTAACATCTTCAAATGCTTTCAGTGCAATTATATTTAATAACTTAAGATATTATGAAAAATAGTCTCAAAAACCAGAAAACAATAATCCAATTAATGCTGATTTATTGTTTAATCTCACCTATTTACAGAACAGATTTGAGGTATTTTATGGTATTAAAATATGTAGACCCAAACACAAGGACAAAAATCACTAGGATAATAGGAACAGATGAAAAGTAAATGCTAAGAGTACTCTAGTTACTATTATCAGTTCAGTTCTGGCTCAACATTGATAGTCAAGAAAAAATGAAACATTTTGGGCTTATTAGTTATTGTTCATCTAAGAAGCACACAAATTCATCTAAAGAACAAATCTTTTTTTTTTCCATAGAAAAAAAGGTACTGTATGGACCTTTAGTTGCTAATAATAGATTGTTGACTATCATTTGGCAAAAGTTACAAAATACATTATTATAATGGACATTTGTTGTATTTTATCTTGTCAAAAACTTAGTCCATATGACCAAATCTTCTTTTTGTACTTTTAGATTTTTAAAAATTTATTGTTGAAATACCATTGTTCTGCATCCTTGCCAGGGTTTTGACAGTATAGGATTTCCCTCTACATTTTTTTACTTTGGTAAAATATACATAACAAAATTTACCATTTTAACAACACTTCTTTCTTTAGTTATTCTGTAGGTTTCCTTTCAAAAAATTTTATTGAAATACCAACAGCTTGTAACATTACATGCTTCAGGCATTACACATCCATATCTGCATATATTACATTATGATCACTGTCAAAAGTCTAGTTTCCTTTCACTGCCATATAGTAGTTGACACCTTTTACTAATTTTACCCACTGTCCATCCACTTTTACTCTGATAAACCACCAATCTGTTCTCTGAATATACGAGTTTGCTTCGTGAGGGTGCTACCAGGTGAAGGTAGAGACCACAGGGGGAGCATACCTAGCAGAGGAAAGAGAGTCATTACAAAGGTCCTGAGGCAGCAGAGCAGCCAGAGATCTGTAGGAAGGTGACAGTACCTGGTTAGCAGAGAGCAGGAGAAAGAGCTCTGAGATGATCTGTGGTCCTCAGCCTTCCTCACACACATTTCCTACATGAAGAAAAATTCCATCAAAATATCCATCAAAATACTTTCTATTCCAAAATGTCTTGCATTTTCTCCACTAAGCACATAATACTTTTGTATTGGGGAAAAACAAAACAAAACAAAACAAAAGTTGTTTGCTAAAGGTGGCTGAAGCAGCAGGATGGCCACAGAGCTGGTCCTTCTAAGATTCGAGCAGAACGGTCTGCTAAAGGAGAGTCCTGAAGCCCTCGGTGGCTTTCTCAGGCTTTTATTGAGCTTTTACATGTAGTGCGGCAACCAGGTACATAGCAGGCAGGGGTGCCAGGAGGGAGGGGGAGCAGGAGGCCAATAGACCTCCAAGCCCTGGGCAAGTCTTCACTCTGGGCTTCTCTCTCTCCTTGGCTCTTTTTCTTTCTCTCCCCTATCTCTCTTCTCTTGGCAAGTATCTCAATACTGCAGTCGTGGCCCACAATCCTAATGGTGGGAGGGCAGAAAAGCCTGAAAATCATTTATTCTACAGTGGCCTAAAGAAATATAAAGGAGCATCACACTAAATTTTTCGTGACTTTGTTTCTTGTACTTAATGCCCTGGCTAGGTCGGAGCACTTAATTTAAACATTTAATTAAATCAGTAAGAGATGGTAAAACACACAGCTATATAAGAACAAACACTGTCATGCGTGGGTATTCAAATGCCTCTTGAGAGGCAAGAATTACACGTCCTGTCTAAAATGTTGTATGCAATCTGTGCTGATATTAATAACATTATAGAATGTTACTTGAGCAGTCTTTTTTCAATTCTGGTGATTGTGCAATAGAGATTTTTGTTGTTCATTCTCTATGCAATTATCACAAATTTTGTTATTTCAAGTTGAATTTGACTTAGAGAAAGAGCTAAAAGTTATGTTGAAATATATATAACCCCAAAACATGGTCCATTCTTTTCTAGTGCTATTCCTCTCGTGTATGAAATTCCTGAACTAGTATTTATTATAATTGTGTATGAAATTTATTAGTGTCTTTTTTATTTTTTGAAGAATATGGACATCTTGTTTTTCTTATAGTGCTTCGTAAGTCTGGCCAAGGTAACAGACTAATTTCTTGTGTAACTCATAAACCAAAACTTAAGAAATTCTAAATATTTTTAGAGTAATAGCATAACTGAAATAAGGGTAGAGTCCCCTAGGGTGACTATTTCAAAGACAACATGGTTATGTAATTTTGAGTTTTAAAAGTATGTTTATAAAAATCAGTTTACTTTTACAAAATTCATGCACTCATTCATTCAGTCAACCAATCTTTATTGAAGTCTGCTATAGAACTAGCTTTATTCCAGGTGCTTCAAGATACATCAGTGAATAAGCAGAGATACTGACCTCCAAGGAATTTTAGTATAGGCTAGACAGATAGTAAAAAGTAAATGAAATTAAATAAATAAATCAGATAATATGTCAAAAATAATAACTACCATGACCAAAGAGAGAAAGTAGACTAGAGTAAGGAGATTGGAAATATACCCAAATCTATATACCTAATATTATAAAATCAAAAATGAGACATTGGCTATAGGTCATTTTTTTTAAACTTCTCTTTATGAGTGGAAAACTCTACCCTTGTTGAGTTCCTTGCTGTAAGTCCATTTCAGTATCACAACCTTAGCCACTAACTGCTCTTTATACTGGAGTGTCTCAAAATTTTGTGTTCCAGTCAGTAAGGGCAGCATTTTTGTCATCAGTGCTGAGACATATGAAGAGAACCAAATCTATTGAATCAAACCCAGTGCCTTAAACCAGATTTTCTGGAGCTCAGCCTGACTTTTCGAAGAATTCTATGTCCCACAGGCTTAACCTTGCCCTTTCTCTCCTGCCTTTGTCTTCCATCTGAGAGTCATGCAGAAGTGGCATGCAAAAGGTGGGGTTTCCTTCCTTATTTTCAAAGACGGTTGTTTGACAACAACAAGATTTGGAAAAGCAACTCCAGTTTTTCCACTGTTATCCCCACGAAACAGGAGAGCATTGCCTACGGCACAGGGAAATAATTGACTCCAACTTTGACTGCCAGCTGTCTGTCAGACTTGGCTGCAAATAGAGTGAACCCCTCTATTTCTGAGCATTGAAAGAAAACTTTAAGATAAAACATGACAACCACAAAAGCCAAACCTGGAATTTTACCCAAATTTGATGATAATGAAATAATATATTGAGTGAATAAATCTTCCCCTTGTAGCTAGCCAAAATATCTCTTTCAAGTGGAAATAAAGCACCTTTGTCTGGCTTTTGGCCTTACTAGCAGCCCATCCCACCTGAGTTACCTTAACTTTTCTAGGGAAAAAGACACTTCTCACAATATTAATAACAGTTATTATTATTTTATAGATCAGGTATCATTTATTGAATTACATCTATATGAGGCACTCAATTAAAACTATGAAATTTGTGTTGATTGGAGAAGTGCTGCAAGTTGTGTGCTAAAAGACATAAAGCCCCAAAATATTTTCCATTCTTTTCCAGTGCTATTCCTATCTTGTATGATATTCCTGAACTAGTATTTGCTTTAAAATTGTGGATGAAACTTATTAGTCTTTTATTTTTATTTTTTGAAGAAACGGGCACTTTGTTTTTCTTATAGTGCTTCATAAATCTGGTCATAGTTTCATATTCCCAATAGAGTAAACTTGAGCCGTTCTTTTTAGGCATCTCGCACTCCTTTAACTCTTCCAGTTCTTAAATTTCTTTTTTTTTTTTTTATCATTTTCTATCTCTGTCAGACACGTTCTTCTTTCTGTCTCATAATGTTCGTGTTCCCCAGGTGGCTGCAATACTATAGTCGTTGGGGAGACTCTTAACCTCTCTGTTTCTTCTTCAACAGTTTTATTGAATAGTCACCTTATTATTATCACCCTCCCCCCACAACCACTTTAGCACATGGTAGAATTAAAAAGCAAAACTCCAATTTATTGGATAAATCATATCTGTTGTTTGTTCAGAAAATTTAAAAACCAAAGGTACCAAAGAAATTTTCTTTCATTTTTTAAAATTTATTTATTTATGCATACAAGAGCTGGGGTGCAGGTCAGAGATGTGGAGGGTGAGAGGATTCACCAGAGACAGAGTGGGGAGCAGAACAGGTGGATCCACTGAAATGCACTGCTGAGGGGAGCAGCGGGCCAGACAGGAGAGTTCTGCTGAGCCATGTGGGCCACCTCCCTGGCGGGGGACTGAACTTGTGCTGCAGGGCCTGCGGATAGCTTCATAGTTGTGTTTTAACACCCTGAGCCACCAGGGAGGCCCCCAGACAAAAGATATTTTTATGCTGTTAATTAGCTAATAACAGAAAGTGAGATCATATTGTTGTTTTGTCCTCAGTATAACTGTCGATATGTTTAAAACTGCTCCACCAAAACTCAAGCCAGACAATTGACCTCCTTGCAAGTAAAAAATATATACTTCTATTAGTCAGCTTGGGTTGCTGTAACAAAATATTAGAGGGGTGGCTAAAATGATTGGTTTTCTCACAGTTCTGGAGGGTGGAAGTCCAAAGTGTTAGTGCATTTAGTTTTTGTGAGGTTTCTCTCTCTGGTTTGCAGCTAGATAGTATCTTGCTGTGTTCTCACGGTTGGGTTTTGTGTGTGTGTGTGTGTGTGTGTGTGTGTGTGTGTGTGTGTGAGTGAGCATGTAGGGGAACGGGGAAAATGTCCAGGGGAGGGGGGAGAAAGAGAAAGGTACTAGCTACCTGGTATCTTTTCTTTCTCTTGTGTCCTGAAGACACCAGTCCCAACAGAGTAAGGCCCACATTGGAAGTTAAGGCTTGAAAGTATGAATTTTGGTAGTCAGTTGGACACCTTAAAAGGATCATTATCATAGATTAAACAGCCAGTTAGGTTTGGGAGGTATGAAGTCAAAAGATGCAAAATAGAGTAATTGATGAACATTGCAGTAGTTGCCTCTTATCTGTGGTTTCATTTGACCGGGTTGCAGCGGCCTGTGGTCACCCACAGTCTGAATACACTATGTTTAATAAGATATTCAGAGAAAGGGACAAAGAGTGGGGGGGGGGATGGAGAGAGAAAGAGAAAGAGAAGAAAGAGAGAGAGAGAGAGAGAGATATTATATTCACATAACTTGTTTATAGTATATTGTTATACTTAGTTATTGTTAATCTCTTACAATGCTTAATTTATAATTAAACTCTACCATAGGTACAAATGTATAGGAAAAATACTTCATATCTATAGGTATCAGTACTTTCTGCAGATTCAGACATTCACTAGGGGTCTAGGCATGTATCCCTCATGGTTAATGGGGGCTATTGTATTCTTCCTCCCACATAAAACATGCGCATTGTAATGTTGAATGTGTGTGCAATTTTCAGTATTAAAAAATTTTCAGTGTAAAGGATGACAGTGCAATGCACTCTTTTGATTACTGATAGCTGCTGAGGGATACTGGAAGCAAGATCTTATGGTTTAACTATAACCTCCTGTAGGTAAGTGATAGCTTGATGCCCAGATGAAAGCACTTTTAAATCATAACAAAACAAAAGAGATGCAGAGGATGAAAGTCATGAGGTAGTATAAGAAGAGCAGGAAAAGATTGGTATAAATATTTTTGAGGACTATGATGACACTTTAGATTTTATTGAATAATTTTTCAAAGTGTTTTAGTCATCACAAAGAACAGGAGAACAGGATGATGTATTTGTGGAGAATAATATGTTGTATAAGTTCTACAAACACAGGCATTGTTTTTTTGTTCCCATAAAGATTAGAAAAATACATATAGCTTATGTGTCATACATTATAGTGATAAAGGAGCAAGGATTAAGGTCATTTTATTTATTTATTTATTTGTTTGTTTGTTTATTTGTTTTGCTTCTCTTCTCTTCCCTTTCCTTTTTTCTTTTCTTTTTTAAAGATATATTTATTTATTTATACAAGCACTGGGTACAGTCAGAACCACGGGAGGGTGAGAGAATTCACCAGAGCCAGAGGGGAGAGCAGAGCAGGCAGATGGACGAAGTACACTGCTGAGGGGAGCAGGGGGCAGCAGGAGAGGTCTGCGTGCCATGTGGGACCCTCCCTGCAGCCCAGGGATCCAATTCATGTTCCATGAAAGTTTTTTGTTTTTGTTATTTTGTGTGTGTAGAAGGGCTGGGTGTAGGCCAGAGGTATGGGCCTGTGTGTGTGTGTATGTGTGTGTGTGTGTACTCACCAAAGACAGAATGGGGAGCAGAACAGGTAGATTTACTGAAATACATTGCTGAGGGGAGCAGCAGGAGAGACATAGAGAGACATAGGTCTGCTGCGCCATATGTGGGTTAGCTCCCTGACAGGGGATCGAATTCAGGTCATAGGGGTGATAGCGCTTAGACTGAACTCCTAGGCCAACAGGGAGGCCCACCCAATATGAAAATGTTTTAATTGAATGATCAGATATTTATATATTGTATAGCTCCCTATATAATAATGAAAGTCAGATTCTTGAATCAATACATAATGTAAATAGTAAATGTTTAACAAATTTTATTAAAATATAACTGTCTAATATAGGGGAGAAATATGTTATGTATTTTCTTTTCATAAAGCACTAGAAGTGCCTTTGAAAGGATATTTTCGAGTAATGTTGACTGGACTTGCTGTAAATTTGAAATAGTTGGGCAACTCTGCCAGGGATCCTATTCCTCTTCTCTAATGAAGTCACCTCCTCTGTGCCAGTGTTTCCATGCTTTCTTCTTTCTTCTTAAGTCTCCAGTAACCTCTTCCAATTGATCATTTTTTCTAGTTACTTACAAAGAAAATAAATACTTTAGAAAAACTCTAATTCATCTTCCCAATACCAACATCAATTGATCCGTTACCTTGGCCTTACGGAGCAAGCATATTCCTATTCTGCATAACACCAATCATTCAGCTCCTAGATGCCACCCATTGCTCAAAGAGTCCAGTCTTGCAATTATGTCTTTCCCTCTTATTTCTGGCATCCTTCCTTCTTACTGAGTAGTTCCCACTAGGATATTAATGTGTATTTTAATATCATTCATTTATAATTAATGGGGGAAAAATCTTTTTTTCATCTCATATCAGCCTGCAGCTACTCCTCCATTTCCTTCAATCCTAAAGTGTTTCTTCTTGTTTTATGCTTTACCTGTTCATGTAGGTTTTCAGTCTTATTATTGATTAACATGGTTTTATCAAGGTCAACATTTTGCCAATGCCAAAGGTAATAATAATAATAAATAACAACAACAACAACAACAACATTACCCTTATAAAGCTTGCTATGTGCCAGGCACTATTCGTGTGTGTGTGTGTGTGTGTGTGTGTGTGTGTGTGTGGGTGTGTAGAAGAACTGGGGTGTAGGCCAGAGTTGCGGTGGAGGGGGCAGTTAGAGGGTTCACCAGAAGCAGAATGGGGAGCAGAACAGGCTTATTTACTGGAAAACACTGCTAAGGGGAGCAGAGAGTGAGAGAGGAGAGGTCTGCTGTGCCATGTGAGGGTTAGCTCCCTGCTGGGGCTTGAACTCAGGCCTTAGAGGTAATAGCATTGAGACTTAACCCCTAGGCCACCAGGGAGGCCCCAGGCATTATAATGCCTAATTTATATTGATTCATTTAATTTTTACAATTACCTGTATAAAGTAGGTATTAGTAAAATACCTGTTTTATAAATGAGGGCACAGGAATAATAAATAACGATACAGGTCTCACTGTTGGTAAGTGGTAGAACAGTTTGTGTTCAGGATTTCTTCTCTGAACCACTTATTGTTAAAATATGCTTATTAGCAGCGTGTTTCCCATATCAACAGCACTTTAGCGTGATTGATAGTAACCTGCATGAAACACTTCAGCTCTCAAGCTCTGTGAACTATACTGAATTTTACATTTTATTTTAATTTAGTTAACTATTTAATTTTAAATTCTTGTTTTTTTTGGTTAGTTTCTCTAAATTTTACTTTCTGACACCTTTTTTCATCATCCTTTGCAGGTTGTGTTCCTTAGAGCTAATCTCAGACCTCCTTACTTGCACCCTGGGCTGCTAGTTTAAAATACCACGTCAGCACTGCTGACTAAAACGGCCATCTCTAGGCTGATATTGTAAGGGCTCAAGATTTACATAGTCAATGGTCTTCTTGACATCACCACTTTGATTTTTTGATAGACTTCAGAACTTAACATTGGCTAAGAAAAAACTATGGATTCCTCCCTCTGCCTAATTGTGCAAAAATCCCCTTCCCAAATGTCTTTTAAATCTCAATTAGTGACTGAAAGATGGAAAACTACTTTCAGTGAAAATTGAGTCAATTCTCTTTGGAGCGCTGTTTTGGATTCGCATGAGTAATTTTTGGAGAGGTACTGAAATCCTGTGGAATTGCTCTGGTAGGAGAGCTAGTGTACGTGACATAGGAACTGGCTTTCTGCTGTACCTGTTCTAGCCAGTTTCACACTGTAGAGGCTATGACAATATGTACTTGGCCAGAGCATTACAGAGCCTGTTAGGAGGAGATTGTGAATCAAAAGGCTTGAATAGCTTTTAAGGTGCTAGAAACATTTTAAAGCATAGTTTTTTAGTGCTTTGTTTAATCCATACATTTTGAATCAGATTTTCATTTTATAAAGTGCCCTTTCCCATTTTATAAAGTCATTCTGACAGATAGTATGTGCTTTCCCACACAAATCTGTCAGTTCACTAGTCTTTATCCACCACACCCACCTATGCTTCAAATTTGATAACTTTCTGAAGCAGAGACTGCCAGTCAGCTCGAGGGAGTTTGGTGAAAACTCAAAAGTAAAAATTCATCTTAAGCCTTCATTTATCTGGGATCTGAAGCTGTAGCACAGTAAGTAACTGATGGATGGGTGAAGGTCAGGATTGCTCTGGCATCTCTTAGGCTCCAGCTTAGCCACACAAGCAGGATCTCTTAAATTTGTGTATGTGACACTTAATAACCTTTCCTCCAGTATACATTTACATATCCAATAATATCTCAGAAAACCCTTATTTTTTGAATGCTACATGGCTTTATCCAAAAAAGATCAGATCTTGTTACAAAAAAATGTTTTCTTGGAAACCAAAAGTTTAATCTAATTCTGAATGACAAATTCTGCCTCTTTTTAAAAATCCCAGTGGTGCCTTCAATGAAAGGGGGCAACAAGCATTTCTCATGCAGAAAGGTGGGTGTTTTTCTTGCAAACCTCAAAGGGATGTCACCTCTTAAAAGAAGAAGTATTTTCTCATCTGAAATGCACATTATGGGTCCTCAATGACTTCTAAACTTGGTGAAGACTGCAGTGGGTTTAAACTCATGCATCTTATTTACAGAATCTTTTTTTCCTGAACCAGTGGGTAAGAAAAATCAAACTCTGCATATTTTATCTGTTTCCTCCAGTTTTAAAAGATGTGATGCTATTTTAATGATTTTAATTTTTAATTTGCATAATTAATATGGGCAGATGACACTTCCAAAAGGTACTAAATGGCACAGTAAAAATGCTCCCTATCTTATATTCTATTATCTCATTCTCTCTGGAGGGAACCAGGGTTCCCAATTTGTAGACCTGTACAGTACTAAGCTGTAGTCCCTCCTTATCCTTGGTTTTGCTTTGCATGATTTGTGATTTGTACCACACTGTCAATTGTGGTACAAAAATATGACATACAATAATATTTTACGGGAGGCAATGGGACTACATTCATATGACTTTCATTATAGTCTATTGTGTAATTATTCTATTTTTTATTGATTAATATTCTTAATCTCTTACTCTACCTGGTTATAAGTTAAACTTTCTCATAGATATGTATGTGTATGAGAAAAAAAACACATACCATGTATGTATATACAGGGTTTGCTGCTATCTGTGGTTTCAGACAACCACATGGGGTCTTGGAACATATGCCCCAAGGATAAGAGGTGACTATTGTATGCTCTTGACCATTAAGGTTCTACTAACATAATAGTTGCTATAATTCACAAAAGTTTGTATATACTTTATACTTTTAAGAGTATATACTGTCATCATCTAAGAACTTGATATTGAGGGCATTAGGTGGGTATATTATAAAAGAACATTTCAGCTCTTAATAAGTATTTCTTTCATTCTTCTTATTTTGTATTTCCACAGAATATTACATTTTCTCTACTATGTGTCTCATTGCGCTGATTGTAAGGTGAACTTTTTATTTCACATTTCAACTTTTCAGAAATCAAAATCTTTCTTATAATTGTTAGTATCTTACTATTAGTTGGTAGTGTTTTATTATTTAATGGCACAATAAATAATGATATGACATGAAATAATTGTGCTTCAGTTTAGATGAAATATGATATTTTGTCCTCTGATTATATCTGGAATAAATGACAAATTGGAATTATAGTGAATAAAATAAATAAGAAGGGATTTGCTAGGTTTCTGTTTAGACCTCCAGAGGAAATTTTAAAACATTTTCAAGTTTATTTCCAATCATTAATCACAGTGTTACTTTAGGCTGTGTTGTAATGGCTACAACTAGCATTTTAAAAATACAATAACTGAGTTTCAAATGTCACTGCATGATGTAGAAGTAGAAATAATGTGATAGTTTAATTCAATGTTTAATAGGGTGATTAAATCATATACACATATATTTTAAATGCTAATTTGGGGAGTATTCTAGGTACATTTCTTCTAGGTTTTTCCACTGAAGGTAACTTGAGAACTGTCCTCTGACATTCGGAGTTTAATGATGAGGACAATATCCGGCAGCACCTCCAATGTAGCTGCTCTACACAAGACACAGGAGGGGTGTTCCCACCTTTCAGCTATTACAGATAGGAGTTCAATAGTTAAGGTTTGATAGATATGGATACTTCCTAAGAGCTTGTATCTACAAGCAAAGAGAAGCAATGTGCAAATAGTCAGAAAAACAAATTAGAGAATCATAGGTACCATAAAAAATTCAGAGAGAGAGAGAGAGAGAAAGAGAGAGAGAGAGATTACATTTATCAGAGAAAGAGAGGGAAGCTTCATGGAGTAAGCCTACAAAATTGATAAAAAATTAACAACTCAGGAAATTATTATTTGGTCCCAATTATTGTAAAAAACCCATTTCAGTGACTTTTCATGTTCAACTCAGTTGAAACAGACCCTTTCGAAAATAATAATGTGGTTTTTTTTTTTTTTTTTTTTTAATGTACGTATGGATTTAAGTTCTGTCTATACCAAAACTCTTTCTGGGTAATCCCACCTTATTATTTGATGAGTTTGTAACACGAAGTTAAGATAGACGAAATTGTTTAACGTTTGAAAGTGTGAACTATATGAGAACATTTGAGATTTATCAACCATAAGTTAAACTGAAAATAGATTTTTGATTTAGTGTGAAACAAAGGATTTCAAACTTGTGGTCTGTCACAGCTGTGTAAAAACTCTGGGGTTCTGTACTCCCCCTGTATTTCATGCCTTTGTTCTTTCAGTGTGCCTCTGAAGGGAACACACCTACATAGTCACATTTCACCAATTTGTTGCTGAATCAACAACTAACTCATCTATTCCTCTACTTGTTTTCTTTTAAGGCATCGGTATTATTAGTTTACATAAAACCAGATAGAGTTATACACAGCAACCAAGAGCTGCAAACAATCTATTCATTGGCAGATGACTAGATAAAGAAGTAATGGTATATATACACTATAGAATGTATATAAAAGACAATGATAAAAGACAGATGAAATTCTGCCACTTGCAACAACATGAATAGACCTAGAGGGCATTTTGCTTTTTGTAATGTCAGGTAAAGAAAGAAAACACGATATGATTTCACTCTTGTGGTACATAGAGACACAAAACAAACAAATGAGTTAGTTAAGTAAGACAAAACTAAACTTTTAGACTAGAAAACTAAGTTAATGGTTACCGGAAAGGAAAGGAGGAGAAGTGTGAGTAAATAGGTAGGAATGTTCAATTGTATGGGACAGGGTAGACTCAGTTTTTATGGCTAACTTCATGTAGTATGTATAGATGTTGATTTTTTTTAAAGATTTATTTATTTATGCATACAAGAGCGGGGGTACAGGCCAGAGATGGGGGAATGGGAGGATCCACCAGAGATAGAGTGGGGAACAGAGCAGGCAGACTGACCAAAACACACTGCTGAGGGGAGCAGCGGGTGAGACAGGAGAGGTCTGCTGCGCCATGTTGGTTTCTCCCTGGCTGGCCGGGGATTGAACTCTTGCTGCAGAGGCTGTGGATTGCTTCATAATGAGGTGCTTAAACCCTTGCGCCATCAGGGAGGCCCTAGATGTTGATTTTTAATGATGTACACCTGAAAGATATAATGTTATAAAGCAGTGTTACTTCAATAACATTAAAATATGCAAATGGACAACAATGCATTTACATTGGAATTTTACTCATAATTTGAACACATATTTGTTGGTTATAGGGGATAATGCCTTGTGTGTATTTTAATTCGAAAGGAGACCTAACTTTAATTTTAGTCAGATCCTTTGACATCTAAACACATTTTAGGATTTATTGCAGATTGTAAAATGTCTGCAAAAGAATCCTTCATATTACCGCCAGGGGTGTATGCTTTCTTATTCCCCTCTCACATGGAGTCTACTACAAGAGAAATGAGGGATCTTAAGATAAAGAGTCCCAGGAAATAGTCTTCATTTCAGAAATGTACAGAGATATAATTGCAAACATCTGAAGCCAGATGTTATCTCAGTAAGTCTTATTACCCACCATATTAGTAAGATAAAAAATCTTTTAAATTTGGGCTGTTTCCAAAGCTTAGCTATTGTAAATAGAGCTGCTATAAACATAGGGGTGCAGGTGCTCTTTGGAATTGATGTTTCTGTGTCCTTTGGGTAAATACCTAGGAATGGAATTACTGGATCATATGGAAGCTCTATGTTTAGTAGGTCCAGAAATCTCCACACAGCTCTCCATAGTGGTTGGACTAGTTTGCACTCCCACCAACAGTGCAGAAGAGTTCCTTTTTCTCCACAACCTCGCCAACATTTGTTGTTGCTAGTTTTTTTAATATGTGCCATTCTCACTGGTGTAAGATGGTATCTCATGGTAGTTTTGATTTGCATTTCCCTGATTACAAGTGATGTTGAACATTTTTTCATATGCCTGTTGGCCATTTGCATTTCCTCTTCAGAGAAGTTTCTTTTTAGCTCTTCTGCCCATTTTTGGACTGGATTGTTTTCTTTGTTGTTGTTGAGTCTCATCAGCTCTTTGCAGATTTTTGTGATCAGTCCTTTATCATTTGTGTTGTGTGCAAAAATGTTCTCCCAGTCGGTGGGGTTTCTCTTTGTTTTTGTTATTGTCTCTTTTGCTGTGCAGAAGCTCTTTAATTTGATGTAGTCCCAGCTGTTTATCTTTGCCTTCACTATCACTGCTTTGGGTGATGTGTCTGTAAAAATGTCTTTGATGTGCATATCACGTAGTGTTTTGCCTATGTTTCCTTCTATGTATTTTATGGTTTCAGGTCTTATGTCTAGTTCTTTAATCCATTTTGAGTTGATTTTTGGGGTCAGAATGGGGGGGTAGCAATTGTATGGGGAATATAAAAATAAAATTTATTATTAAAAAAAAAGAAGCTGACTTTGTAAATGCTCTAGAAATAAAAATGACTTGACATGAATTCAGAATGTGGCTGTAGAAAGACAATTTACAAATAAGTATTTTAAAAGTTTACATTTCTGGGCATTTTTGAAGGGAAATGAAAATTACTCAAATGAGGTACAGAAGAACACAAATGAAATGGAGTTGAAAGAAAATGACTAGCCAATAAATTGTACAAATATCAAAAAGAAAAAAAAAAAAGCACATAGGCCTACATCTCTGCCTCTTGGAGCGAGCTGCCTAGTCAGTGAGTCAGTGGGCCCAGCACTGTCTGGAGGGTAGACAGAGGTGCTTCTATCCGATTTTGTAACTTTGAATGGGATGTGGTACTCTGGTCAATGGAAATATGACTAGAAACATAAGTTTATAAGCTGTTATTTGTATAAGCAATAAAACTCTTTTATATATAAAAAAAGCACATAGGCCTGAAGCCTGAAGTCTTCCACTATATTACAATGCTTTTTATTATTTTTTTCCAGTATGATTTATCTTAACCATTATACAAAGGAAGGAATAGAGACTATGATTCTTTCTACCCCAATTTAAAAAATCTTTTAAATACTCAGTTTGACCATAAAAACTTGTGAATTTGGGCTAAAATAAGTTTGGCCTAGCTAGTGACATATCTTGGAAGAGGCTAGACAGAGGGGAAATTTAACAATAAAATTGATACATTTTATGCCACGTTTATTGGCAGCTATAACCAATGTCTGATTTGTTCACAGATATATCTGGTAAGGTCAATGTGCTACTTAAGGTTCTGCTTTGTGGCTATAAAAACTAAACTGCAAAATTTCAGTGGGTCAACACAACAGAAGTTTTTTCTCTCTCATGTACCATCCAGAGTGTGTGTCTCTGAGCTTTCTGGAATCAGATTCCTTTCCTATTGGGACCGTGCTTTTTGCTAGGGGTCTTGGAATCCCTAGGCAAAAAAGAGAAAGATGAAGGATGGAAATTTCCCAGTCTCCTTTCCTCCTAAGTGATACACAGCTGCTGTTTTTTACTTTGCATTGGTGAAAAATAGTCATGTGACCCCATTTAGAGGTAAGAGTTAATGGGAAATGTCACTGGCAGTTGCTTGCCAGAAAAACACACAAAAAGGAGCAAATAAGTTTGCTGGCTTCACAGGTCCTATGTTATGAGATGGGGGTCCACAAATTTTATCAGAGAGTAATCTGTCTCCTCACAGTTAAAAGTTGATCACAAGACATTAAAGAAAATACTGTGAAAAATCCAGTTGTAATTTGTTTTGAAAATCTGTGTTTCTTTGGGGAAATATTTCATGTCCACCAGCTGAGTGTTTGCAAGTATTCCTGGAGGGAGAGAACTGGGAGGTGACGGTAATAAACACTCCTGTTCACCACAAACAAATTTGTGTCTTCTTAAGGAAATAGTCTATGAACGGTTCTATTTAGTGACTCTTTGAATCTAGTAAACCTACCTACTCTTGTGCTGTGTTTTTTTTTTTAAATTTTGCATATTCCTTCTAAAAGGAAATGGGAATTTATGCAAAAATACTTTTGACTTGTTTTGCTTGTCTGCAAACATTTGAGCTGATGAAGTATTGATAGAAGGAAATTGTCTTCTGACAAAGGTATTAACCTTTAACAGAATGTAATGAAGAGGGACTGTTGGACACAGACATGAGGTAGGTGTATAAGAAACAACTCCCTCATTAGTCAGTAGATTTTTCTTCTGATCTTATTTTCTGTTTCTGTGTCACCCTAAGCAAGTCCTCACCATCTTAAACAGTGAAATTAAACTGGAACCTGATCCAGCTCTCACTCTTTCTGCACTGATTTCTTTCCAATCTATAGTGCGAAGACTCTGGAATGTAAAGGGAAGGGTCATATCCTAAAAAAATTCATTATATAAGGAATTGGCTGGAGGGTTAAATGTTAAGAAAATATTATTAGCATAACAAATACTTTGATTAGTGAACAAAATGTTCAATCTTCTGAGAATTTATATTCAAAGACAAAGATATTTAAAATCTAAATAAATCTTATAATGATTTTATAACTATCTGACAATTTGGGGAACTTTTAATTTTTTTTTTTTTATAGAGGCATGGTTATTTATTTATTTGTTTGTTTGTTTTGTTTATACAAGCACTGGGTACAGTCAGAAGCATGGGAGGGTGAGAGAATTCACCAGAGCCAGAGCGGGGAGCAGAGCAGGCAGAAGGACCGAAGTACATTGCTGAGGGGAGCAGCGGGCGGCAGGAGAGGTCTGCGCGCCATGTGGGACCCTCCTCTGGTGGCCGGGGAGCAGCCGGGGATCGAACCGGCGCCACAGAGGTCACCGGCAGCTTCGCAACCCAGTGCTCAACCGCTGCGCCACCGGGGAGGCCCGAACTTTTAAAATTTTATTGTACATCTCAGCATTGTAAGTTGACTCTGTAGTCTCTATCATCCTTATGTTTCCACTAGTATTCTGCCTTGTTTATAGAGTGTATGCTACTCTGTTGAGCAAAAGAGGGTTTTTTTGTTTGTTTTTGTTTTTGGTGTTAAGGAAAACAAGACAAGGTCAAAACTGAATGTGTCAAATGTGATTGTCCTTGAGTGCTGGTTGGTCTATGATAGCAGTTAAGCTTCCTGGAGCAAAATGTGATTGTCCTCAGGCTAACTGTGTGTTAATTAATTCAGACTCTCAGTAAACTTATGAACATGCCCTTACCAGGAAACCTATATGTGCCATGCAATCAACTAGTTTTATAATGAAAAATTTTTTATCTCTATTTAATATCATTTTTCTTTTGTGATCTCTTTGAATGACATTATTATTTTAATTTTTAAAAACGTAGCATCTGTCATAGGGTAGATACAGAGTAGGGAGCTGGAGCTACCGATTGTTTCTACTTATTAATACCTTCTTCTTGATTTCTAGCCTTTCATAGCTGCTTTGATTCTTTCAGATTTCTAGCTGAGACCCCTTGACAGATATTTATTACCATCCACAGAGTCCGAGGGACCTTATCATGTGGATTGGTGGATATTATAACATATAAGAAACAGAGTCAAATGGTACAAGAGGGAAAGATGTGTAAATGTGGGTAATTTACCAGTTGTTGGCAAGGCTGGCTTTCCGTTATGATAGATGAAAACAATATGAGGAAATTAATTTGATTTGAGGGCTGGTGGGATGTCTTATTGGTCTAGAAGTTTTGCAAGTGACCTATGTCATTGAGATTCTATTGTAATATTCTATCCCTTTGCTTTGCTCTCTTAAAAGGTATTACTGGCATATATTTGAGATGTAACACATTAAGCTTGTTATTAATCATTAACATTTTGCTGTGAATTTTTTTGTGAGGTTGTTCTGTGCCAGTTAATAAGGTGTGTCAAGACCTGTCATGAAGCTGCCTGGACTCTTTTTTTTTTTTTTTTTTAATCATTATTTTTTTTACATCATTCTTCCTTTTTATACAATGTATGTTTTATCATCTCAGGTATAGTCCCTGTGGAATTCCCACCACCACATCACCTGTGTGCCATCACCAGAGTCCCTTGTGCTCCTCCCCCCCTCTGTTTTGATCCAATTGCCTCCTCTCCCCTTTAAGAATGTCTCTGGTTTATAGTTACCTGTTGATTTTGATTTTTACTTTATTATAATTACTTTTTTAAATTAATTATTTTTTATACAAGCACTGGGTACAGTCAGAAGCGTGGGAGGGTGAGAGAATTCACCAGAGCCAGAGCCGGGAGCAGAGCAGGCAGAAGGACCGAAGTACACTGCTGAGGGGAGCAGCGGGCGGCAGGAGAGGTCTGCGCGCCATGTGGGACCCTCCTCTGGCAGCCAGGGATTGAACCGGCACTGCAGAGGCTGTGGGCAGCTTGCAACCCAGCGCTCAACCTCTGCACCACCGGAGAAGCCTTATAATTACTTTTTTTAAGCTGCCTGGACTTTTAACAAAAGTTCTTGGTTTCCAACTTGTCCTCCTCTTGGAGTCCAGAGCCAGTTTGCCTGCCTTCACAGTTGTACCTGGAATGTAGATCATTTGAAGGAATAGAGAAAAAATCCCCTTTCCTAAGGATGATTCAGATAAAGCTTGATCTTTTAGAGAAATTGTTACTAAGGAGACTGTGAAGAAAGGATTATAAAACCACATTGTATGGAAATAAAAATGAATGCAGAAAATAGATTTCTTATCTTTCTTTTCTTTTTTTAAAGATTCATTGTATTTATTTATGCATATAAGACTTAGGGTGCAAGCCACAGGTGTGGTGGGTAGAAGATTCACCAGAGACAGGGTGGGGAGTAGAACAGGCGGATCTACTGAAGTACACTGCTGAGGGGAGCAGCAAGCAAGACAGGAGAGGTCTGCTGGGCCATGTGGGTTAGCTCCTGGGGATGGGGATTGAACTCATGATGCAGTGGCTGCCCATAGCTTCATAGTGCTGAGACTTAACCCCTTCTACCACCAGGCCCAGATTTCTTATATTTCTTAACTACAGTGTATAAGGAAAAAGTGTTAGATTGGTTTGACTGAATCCTTTACCTTGACTTAACTATGTTATTGAAAATGAAACCCCAGATTCCCTTTTGATACAACCATGTCATATTGCTTCTGGATTGTGAGACTAAATAGATTGAAAATTGATTGAAGTTTTCCTGACACTGTGCCACCTAAAGAAAATTGCTTTTTAATCTTTATATTAGCATATCATTCTTCTCTGTGTAAGAATTATGAATGGTCAATACTTAAACCAAAGGAGAGAAATATCTTTAGTATTTGGAGAATTTTCCAGATTAATGGAGGTGAGTGGCTTGTAGCACACAAAGCATGTGAGGGCAGAAGTCAAATATATTTACTTTTTAGTTTTACTTAGGACTTGCTGTACATGAGAACTTTAGTACTCCTACCACATTTGTTTCTATAAGTTTAACGAAATTCTTATTTTATGTTTTTATAGTCGAAACAAGGGAGGGCTCATAAACTTGCCCAAATGAGTTCTTGGAAGCTAAAACTTCAAAGAATGAAGTGAGCTAGCACAGCCATCAGTAAGGAATGACAGACACTCAGTGAGGTAAAGAAGTTAGGAATTTATTAAAGGAGAGAGAGAGGAGTGCTGCTTCCCAGGCAAGGGTGTCTCCAGCGAGATAGATGGCTGTGAAGTAGTTTTTTAGGCTACTTTCTATGTTCTTTTTAGTTGAGTTTCTGGCTTCCTGCTGCATCAGGCACTGCTGAAGCCTCTTGCTTCATTTCTAGCTTTTGTTTTTTTCTCCTTATTGGCTTTTCTTGGTCAGCAGATGTTTTCCTCTGATATTGAACTTGGTTGGGGGTCTCTGGCCAGCGGAAACCTACCGGGTGCTTATCTTACTCTCTCAAATCTGCCGGGTGCTTATCTTACTGCTTGTTTCATTATGACCTCGTTAAAGAATTTTTGTAATACTTTTACTTTTATGTATTAATGCTGAATGAACCAATTATGAGATTTTTGGGAAACATCTCTTTTTTGTCTCAGCTTATGGTTATCATCTAGTTTTATGAAGGGTGTTGCTCTATTCTTCTGAGGAAATGCTACCCTTTATTTATTAAAAACAAATTCCGGGAGGGCAGAGCAAGATAGTGGTAGAAAGAAGATGCTGGGCTCACCTCCTCTGGTTACTTTCAGCTAGAACAAAGTGAAAAATTCCTGACAGAAAAAATGCTATTTCGGCACACACTGGCAGTAACATCTAGAGGAGGGGGACCTCAGCAGCAGGCAGCAGAATGGGCCAAGCAGGTAGCTTGCCCAGGTGGGTGAGGTGAGCCCCTTTAGCCTTGTGGGTCCTGTAACCCACATAGTGAAACTGGCAAGGAGAGCCCTTACACAGTAACCCTGAGCAGACTTAATGATATTTGTGCTGAAGTGTTTAGGGGTGGAAGTGTACTGATAACTGCAACTGAAATACATTCAGAAAAAAAGACGAATGGATGAAAGTTGCATGGTTACATAAAATCACACAAGCACAATGAAGTGAACAATAGCAAACCCAGTTCAACCAGGAAAGAACTCAGTCAATACCTCATATTAACAACACGATAAGAAGAGGCATGTTTACTTCCATGTAATAGGTACTTCTCCAAAGAAGACATACAGATGGCCAATAGACACACGAGAAAATGCTCACCATCACTTATCATCAGGGAAATGCAAATCAAAACAACAATGAGATAACATTTCACACCTGTGAGGATGGCCCATTTCAAAAAGACCAGAAATAGTAAGTATTGCTGAGGATACAGAGAAAAAAGAAACCCTTATACCCTTTTGGTGGGAACGTAGACTGATCAAACCCCTATGGGAAATAGTATGACAGTTTCTCCAAATATTAAAAATGTATGTACCATGTGAGCCAGAAATTACAAGAGTTCTTGGATACAAGAAAAGACAAGGACATTACAGAAAAAATAAAAAGAAAAAGAAAGAAAGCAAAAAAAAAAAAAAGTAAACTACAGACCAATATCCCTGATGAGGCAAAAATCCTCAACAAAACTTAAGGAAACCAAATTCAACAATACATTAAAAGAAATTCACAATATAAACAAGTGGAGTTTATTCTAGGGATACAGAGATGGGTCAACATTTGCAAATCAATCAAGGTAATTCACCATATGCACAAAAAAAGGGCAAAAATGATAGTATCATATCAATACTGCAGAAGAAAGCATTTGACAAGGTTCACCATCCATTTTTAATAAAAATTCTTAGTAAAATTGGAATAGCAGGAAAATAACTCAACAAAATAAAGGTAATATATGACAAACCCATAGATAGTTTTATACTCAAGAAACGGAAAGTTTTTTCTCTAAGATAAGGCACAGGGCAAGGATTTCCACTCTCATCATTACTGTCTAACATAGTATTGGAAGTCCTAACTAGAGCAGTTGGGCAAGAGAAAGATATAAAAGGAATCCAAATTGGAAATGAAAATGTTTAACTCTCATTATTTGCAGATGACCTGATAATACATGTAGAAAATGGTTGTGGGGAAGAATTGGGGTACAGGCTAGAGACATGGGAGTTGGAGGGAAGGGGGAAGAATTCACCAGAGACAGAGTGGAGAATAGAAAAGGCAGATTTATTAAAATATACTAAGAGAAACAATGGGTGAGACAGGAGAGGTCTGCATGCCAAGAAAGATTTGTAGGGCTCCCTTTTAAAACCTGTTTCAGTGGGTTTTTCATGACTGGGAAGTTGGTCTCTGCTAGTTGCTGTCTGCTGGGACATCAGGTTACTGTTGACCTTCCGCACAGGAGGTGTCCGGCTGGATTCTGTTTGCCCAGAATTCTTGATATTCCCCTATTGGTCATGATGGACCCATGGCCAGGTTCCCATGGCAACTCTGTCGGTTTCCCTTTCTTATCTATTTTGTGTCTACCAGCACTGTTCAGCTGATCAAAGCACAGAGACTGAATTTTAATTTTTTAAATGATACCCTGACAAAAAACCTAAAGAATCCATTAAGAAACTAATAAAAATGAAAATCATGTAGTAAACTAGCAGGCTACAAAATCAACATACACAAGTCTGTTGATTTCAATATGCAAATAGTGAACTAGAAGAAAAAGAAAACAATCAAGAAAACAATTCCATTGGCTGTAGCATCAAAAGGTACTAACACCTTGCAATAAACTTAACAAAGGAGGTAAAAAAACATATTCTATGAAAACTTGACTCTATTAAAAGAAATAGAAGCCACAGGAAATGGAATATCATTCCAAGACATGGAAATGGAATATCCATCTTGGATTAGAAAAATTAATATTGTTAAAATGGCCATCTTACCCAAAGCAGTATAAAGATTCAATGCAATTCCTATTAATATTTCATGGAATTCTTAGAAGAAATAGACCAATCATTATTGAAACTTATATGAAACCACAAGATACCCCTAGTAGCAAAAGCATCTTGAGAAAAAAGAGCAATGGAGGCACCATGTTCCAGACTAAAACTCTTCTATAAGACTATAGTAATCAAAACAGTATGTTATTTGAATTAAAATGTACACACAGGCCAATGGAATAGAATTGAGAGCCCTGAAATAAACCCACATTTATACAGACAGTTAATTTACAACAAAGGAGACAAGAACATATAATGAGAAAGGAAAGTTTCTTCAACAAATGGTGCTGGGAAAACTGGATGATTACACAAGAAAAATGAAGCCAGGGCCTCCCCGGTGGCTCAGCGGTTGAACACCGGGTTGCAAAGCTGCCCGCAGCCTCTGCAGCGCCGGTTCCATCCCCGGTCACCGGGCGAGGGTCCCATATGGCACGCAGACCTCTCCTGCTGCCCGCTGCTCCCCTCAGCAGTGTACTTTGTCACTCTGCCTGTTCTGCTCCTTGCTCTGACTCTGGTGAATTCTCTCAGCCTCCCGTGCTTCTGACTATACCCAGTGCTTGTATAAATAAATAAATAAATCTTTAAAAAAAAAATGAAGCCAAACTGCTCTCTCATACCATATGCAAAAGTTAACTCCAAAATGGATGGATGTAAGACTGGAAACTATATTCTACATAAAAGAATGCTTAGGTAAAATATTGCATGGCCTGGCTCCAGGAGTATTTTTGGAACCTCGACTCCAACAGCAAGGAAAACGAAAGCAAAAGTAACTGTATGGGACTACATCAAGCTAAAAGGTGTTTGCATAGTGAAAGAAATTATCATTAAAACAAAAAGACACCCAGCTGAATGGGAGAAAATATCTGCACATTACACATCTGATAAGGTCAAATATCTAAGATCTGCAAAGAATTCATAAAATTTAGCAAAAAAGAAAACAAAGAATTCAGTGAAGAATTAGGCAGAAGAGATATATAGACACTTCTCTGAAGAAGACATACAGATGGCCAACAGTCACATGAAAAATTGATCAATATCACTTATTGTCAGGGAACTTCATATCAAAACCACAATGAGATGCCACTTCACTCCTGTGAGAATAACCCATATCATAAAAAAATAGAAACAACAAATGTTGGTGAGGTTATAGAGAAAAAGGAACCCTCATACACTGCTGGTGGAATTGTAGACTGGTCTAGCCCCTATGGAAAACAGTGTGGAGGTTTCTTAAAATATTGAAACTAGATCGACCATTTTATGCTACATTTCCACTTCTAGGCATCTACCTGAAGAATAGAAAATTACTAATTTGAAGGGATATGTGCACTCCTATGTTCATTGCTGCACTATTTACGATAGCCAAGTTTTACAAAAGCCAAGTTTTACGTACAACCTAGATGTCAATTGACAGACCAGTAGATTACAAAAATGTGGTGTACATAGACAGTGGAATACCATTCAGCTATTAAAAGAAGGATGAATTTTGCCATTTGCAACAACATGGATGGACCTGGAGAATATTATGGTATGTGAAATAAATCAGAATTAGAAAGACGAACATGGGACAATTTCACTCATATGAGGAATGTAGAGGAATGTAGAGGAATGTACAACAGTAACAACAAACCAAAACATGACTGCACAACTGAGGCCACCAGAGGGGGTAACAAGGTGGGTGCAGAAACAAAAGTGGAATGGGGCACCATAGTCTTTGGGAAAGGACTCTGAGTGCTTGTATTTTGGGGCTGGGGTAGCAACATTCACCTAAGGACTTGTGCACCTATACCCTTAAATCACATGCAGTGTTGTAAACCAGTGTTACCTCAATAAAAGATAAATAAAAAAACAAACAAACAAATAAATGCCCTGAGGCATTTCCATACCTTGTCTTCCAAAACATCTAATTCATGGTGTGAACTAATCATTGATTTGGGAAGATAATCTCTTTCCACATGTATTTTTGGATTGAAAGTGATTCCCGATTAATGGTATCAAAGTAAATTATTTAAAATGCAAACCTAAATGAATCATTGTATGCTCCTAAATCATCGTGTCCTGGTATTTCATGCTCTCTCTCTGGGTTCATTTGTTTTATATCCATCATAATGAACACTCAACTAAATTTAGCGTGGACTTTTTTTTTTTACATTGTTATTTTTGGTTAAGTAGGCTTTCAATAATGTATTTACTATTGTGTTCTAGAATACTGCTTTTAGATAATAAATATTCTGCTTCTCATAGAATAGCTTCTCAAGGATAATTTCTTTGAGTATCAGTCTGTAAAAATATACTGCCAGTTTTTCTTTATTTTTCCTAGCATGCTCACCTATTGGGTATTACTCCTTTTCCTTGCCCTTCAAAATGACTGTTTAGGTCCAGTGAAACAGGGTTAGTTCATACATTCACCATCTATGATTTTGAAACAGTATGTGACCTGCTAACCTGGAGGGAACCTCTAAATCTTAGGTTGGAACTCTGCCAACCACAGAGTTCCTATGAAATCAGCAACTATGTTTTTTTTAAATAATATATTTGTAGCCAGCCTCAAACCAGTCTAAATAAAACAGGAATTTATTGGTTCAAGGATCTGAGATGTCCAGATGTGGCTGCAGTCTGGACAGAACCCAAGGGTCACTCCATTGTCATCGGAACATTGTGTTCTCTGATTCTTTTTCCGCCGTGGACTCTGCCATCCTTTAGGTTTGTAGGCTCCCCAAGTGTAGAGGCAGACTTGCTTTGCCCAGGGTTACAATTGTTCACATGTAAATTGATTATTATGAACAACTTTGTGGGTCCCAGAGTTACCCAAAACATGATAGACCAATGAGGTCCAAATAATGGCTAAGAAAGTCTATTTCTGTACTTTATGAACAAGGATTATGTCCTTGGTTAGGGACACATTTCCTTTTATTTCTGAGTAAACACTACACTAGCATCTTACGAGATACTGTTTCAGGTTCATGATGTCAGACCTGGAAGAAGCTGACACTTTCTGTAAAGTTGTATCAAAAACTCTTTGAACCCAAACAGCACACTTTCCTTTCTCTGCTTGGCTTGCAAACAAGATGTACCTGCAAGCTGTCTGGGGTCCTCTGTTACATCTGAGATGTTACTTCCTTGTGACTTTGACTCATATTGTGTTTTTGTAAATGTCTAGAGGAATTGTAATAATTAAGAAAATTGGAAAGTCAGGTTCTGCCATAGTAGAATATAATAAAATATCAATGAATGTACAAGTATACTTGTTTTTATTATACTGAGATGCTGAGTAAATGCACATATTATTATGCTACCCCTATTATATGTTCTGATTGGAAAAGATTAATTGATCTCTGAAGAATTTCATAACAATTATTACTTGAATATAAACTTTCACTAACTGATGGACAATACAGTTATGACCAAATAATGTGGTCTTATCTAAAAATTAATTTCCAAATATTCATGTCTAATTCACATTCAGTAGAAACAGGTTAGAAAACCTTGGTCTTCAGCAAATTAATTCAGATGCTATGCAAGTCCTTCTACATTACCTTTCCATAAAACCTAATTTGTGAGTTTTCATATTATGGTATATGGGTACATCAGGAAACATATGAGGATATTTTGTTTTCACATACAATTTCAACTGTGATAACTGCAAAATAATATAAAAGCGATAATGCTGAATCATAAATAGGTTTTTTTCATAATAGATAATGGTAAAGTAGGAATATAGGGCATTTTGCTCACATTAACTAACATTATTTTACGTTGAACTCATCAATATTTCCTGACTATTTTACTTGTGTAGTTGAAGAGAGTTGCTTTACAGAAACAAGAAACAGTCACTAGGTGTTGAACCTAGAAAGAAATTCAGTAACTGCTGAGAATTCTTTCATGGTGTTATAAAAAAAAAAAAAAAAACCATAAAATCTACTCTGTAGTATATCCTTGTTCTTGCAGCAGATTTTGATATAGCAGCTAAATTTAAAACACTCAGCATAATAAAGTGCACATTGTGATGTAGATGAACACAAATATAGTTTGAAAATAAGGATCCTCAGGTGAAGTTCCCTGATAACAAGAATCACTGTGTGTTGCTATCTGTAGCAGTGGCTTATGCCTGGGATTGCTCTTTCTAAATTGAGTACAGTAACCCAGATAATAAGAAAAGCTATTTGAAGTTTCCTAGGTAGGATTTTGCTTCTTGCAAGTTTTTGCTGAGAGTTTCTATTTTACTAAACATTCAAATGTTATGGAATTAAATCATAACATAACCTTTAAAGTATGTATGAATTGATACTGCATAAAATATCAACCTTACACAAGTTAGAGCTATGGGTTCAAAATAATCAACTTGATTTTTGCTGAATTGTGTGGATGGTTAACTGAGTTAGAGAGTTATAAGACTGGTCTCATTAGCAAAAGGGAAACATTGCTAAATTTCACGTCTGGGACTTTAGAATGGGCTAAATGTAAATACCTAATGTTTATAATTAAATTCTGTTGGGCCCAGGTTATATAATATTGTAACAGTATAATATTATAAATAATTGTATTGTTCTTATAAAATTTATGCCTAAGGCACTCATGTTGGTAATTGCAGGCAGTAGATATAGGACTAGAAGTGATGCTCTGATATGATGGTGAGGATTTTATGAAAGAACGGTCTGTAGGGAAATAGATATTAAAGAAATGGACAGAGACTGGGGTCATAGCTCATGCACTATATTACTCGAATCTTACTTTTGAAAAAAATGTCCTTAACATCCCTTTCCCTCCTCATCTCTCAGAATTAGTGCTTTCAACCCATCATACTATTTCTCTATCTCAACATAGCATATTGAGTTGTAGCAATTTCTGTCTGATGCTGTCTTATCCCATACTCTGGAAACCCTCTGAGAGCAGGACCTGGATCTTATTTCTTGGAATACCCCATGTTGGAGAAGTGCTAATCTAAAGAACTTACTCAAAAATCATTGAATAAATGAAATAGTGTCACACCCCTACTTAAATGAAAGTGTTTATTTTGATTGCTTTCTGAGACTGCTGCCAATGATAGTTCCCAAGGAGAGGTAATACTGACACCTCATTGCCTTTGGAATAAGCTCTAAACTCTACTACATACGTGAGGTCCTTTATGATCCAAATCTTGCTAGTCTCTGCCTCATCTCTCACAACTATGCCTTTGCACATTATATTTTGGTCAGATTTGTCATTTGCATTCCCACATATGTGTCAGCTTTACACTGCCCTGTACTTATCCTTATTATTCCTTCTGCCTGAAAAAGCTTTTGTTTAATTTATTTTGTTAATTTGATTTATTGCAAATATATAGAATATGAAAATTCATAATGAATGTGCTTCTTTCTAAGGTTGCTTACATATATATTCGTAGTGTTTAGTGATTCCTTTCATTAAAATTTATTTTTACTTTGTTGAAACATTTTTAAATTTATAGAAATACTTGCTTATGGTAATAAGACAATAAAAAAATAATAGACTGTCTTTATTAAGTACGTATTATGTGCTGGCACCATGCTAGCACTTTATATAGATATTTTATTGATTGCTCAGAACAACTCTCTGAGCCAAGTACAATTCATATCCTCTTTTGCTGATGAGGAAACTCAAAGAGCCGAAGTAATTCGCTGACATCCATTCAACTGATACTGGAGCAACACTGAAAGTTAATCATCTCTCCCTCCCTCACTTCAGTCCCATTTTCCTGAGCAGTTTATTCTGTAATCTTCTATACTGTTCTCTATATTTGTGCAGTACACACTTACCCTCACAATACCCACTACTTAGTCTACTTACTTTTGCTCATTTTTAAAAATATTTAGCTAGTTCATACCTTTCCAAGGAGCTTCCTCTGACCCTTGTCCTGAATCTACCACCTGGATTTCTCACATTTTATCATGATCAGCAAGATAATTGCATCATCTTTTATAAATACCATCTAATTCTTATCCTCTCTAGCCTGAAATCTCCTTGATGATAGAGTATATGTATTCTATCATCCTTGTATTTAGAACAGCCTTGACATATGAAGGGCATTATAGTAGATGGATTAGTTTATTCAACAACATATTTATCCAATGTTCAGTGTTTGCTTTCCAAATGCTTGATGCTGTGGTGATCACTATGATGGTGGTATATCAGCTAGCTTTAGCTGTGTAATAAACCAGTCCTAAATTTTGTGGTTTAAAACAATGCCCTTTATTTAGCTCATAATTCTGAATGTTGGCATTTAGCCTGTGATGGGCTGGGCTCTTCTTCTGGTGTTGGATTGGCTCACTCATGGATCAGCACTTAGCAGATGGGTCAGCTGAAGCTGGCGAGACTGAAGCTGGCCTCAGCTGCTTATCTCTGATAAAAGTGGTCTTTTCCCCAGGCAGCTAGCTTGGAAAAATTTTAACAGCATATCAGCCTTAATGTCTGTCCTTGGAACTGGCACCACATTATTTTTGATGACCACAATCATTTGAAGCAAACCACAAAAAGCCAGTCTTCATTCAAGGGGAAGACAATAGACAATTAAATTCCATCTCTTAACAGGAAGACTGGCAAAAATTACATTGGCTAGTATGTGAATACACGGAGCAGTAAAAGATCATGACTCTGATAGCAATTGACCACACCTGGTGAGAAAAATCCAGTTCCTGGCCTAAGAAATCATATGCTCAAGTAGATGAAATACTATATTATTTGTCATAAAGCACAGCAATGTTGTCCACCAGTCCGCTGAAATTAGAAACCACTGAAGTCATTTATTTAGTCTGACTGTAACAAACTCTTCAGTCTCTTTGTGTATAATTCACATTGTGTTTCTATCCTCTCCATTGTACCTGTGCCAGTAGAACCATTCCTCCATAGGAAACCTGGAAACGTCTCCTCCTACTGCAGCTTCAGGCTGACTCTCTAGGTTTTCTCTCTGCCAGGTGGATTTCCACTTCTGTCTACCCTGCCCCGGGCTCACGCAATCACACGGCCAGCCACACACAGCCTGGGCTGTATCCTATAGATGAACTGGGATCTTGGTGGCGGTGACAGAATTCTAGTTCAGAACCCAGTAGGCCTATTATACTGAGCACAAAACATCCATGCAGAAAATTCTTATTCTCCATGTGCGATGTGTTTTGGTCTTCACCCCATTGAACCAAAGAAAGTAAAGATGTTTTCTCGCCTGTGTATACTCTTGTGTCTTGACAAGAAAAACTATGTATTTTGTAATAAAAGGGTTTTCTTCAGGATATAGAACTTGTTTTAAATACAAATCAGATCTGGTCTTTTGTTTATATTCGATTAAAAAATAATTCTAATTCTGTCATTCTTTCCTTTTTTTTTTTTTTTTTTTTTTGACATTTATCTGTTTGCTGTTCTCTGAACTTCCTGGATCTGTGGTTTGCTGTTTGACCAAATACTGCTGTCTGGTGTCTGGTGTTTGATAATATTTGGGGGAATTCTCAGTTATTATTGCTTCAAATATTTCTTTTGTTCCTTTCTCTTTTCTCATCCTGGTATTTTAATAACATTACATGTTAGGGTGTATATTTTCATAGTTGTCCACAGTTCTTGTATTTTCTGCTCTGGCTTCTCCCCACCCCTTTCTTTTTTCTCTTCACTTTTTAATTTTCTATTTTCAGAGTCTCGAGCGCAGCAAGTCTTTCCTCAGCGGTGTCCAGTTTGTTAATGAGTCCATTAAAAGTATTTTTTAACAATGTTTTTGATTTTTGGCATTAAATTTTTTTTCTTTGACTTTCCTTCTCTCTGCGTTCATTACCCCTGTGTTCATGCATGTTGTCTGTTTTTCCTATTAGGTTCCTTAGCATGTTTACTAATCATAGTTGTTCTGAAATCTGGTCTTCTACTTCCAGCATCCTTGCTCTGTCTGAGCCTGGTTCTGATGCCTGCTTTGTCTATTCAAACTGTGTGTTTTGCCTTTTAATATGCCTTGTAGTTTTTGTAGGTTTTACTGAATAAGTCTTCAGTAATGTGGCCATTGGTGAGAGACAGGGAAGCATTTATAGTCTCAAGCTTTAGTTTTGGTAGAAAGCCTGTGCCCCTGGGCTTCTGTGGGACAGGGTGGCTAGAGACCACTGGAGCTGGGTATGAACCTTCCCCACTTCAGCTAGCAGGTTAGGCGCTAAGGCTGAGTTTCCCCTGAGGGCATGCCTTGTTAGAGGCAGCATGCCTTGGCATATTTCAAAACTATTACTTGTGCTTTCCCCCTGCCAGAGCACGGGGCATTTTCCTTTAATTTCCCTTTGAGGACCTGGCAGAGCTTTCAGAGGTAAAACTAAAAAAAAAAAGGTGGGGCTCCCTCCGACTTTTTAACTCTCATACTGATCCATGCTGAACCTCCAGCAAATCATCAATTCCAGTTTAGGTTTTTCTGTCCTGGCACTAGTTTCCTGGAGGTTTCTAACTGGGTAAGTTTTTGTTCCATTAAGTTGTGATTCTCTTCACCTACTACTGTCTCTCCAATTTTTGAGGCAGTAGTTTACCCTATGACCTTACTTCTTTGCTAGGTCACAAGAGTTGTTAATTTTTCCATTTGTTGAGCTTTGTATGATGACTCCTAAGCTCCTACATGGTGAGCTTGAAACTGAAAGTTCTCTTCTGTGTTTATTAGCTGGGATTCTTTTGCAAATATGAGTTTTCTCTTACTTTCCAGTTCTCTCAAACACTATTCTGGACTTTGCATTTTGGGGTGATTCTAATATAAACCTCTGCAAGCTGAATCTTTTGTTCTTATGACATTATAGTTTCATCTTTGAGTGCATTCTTGCCTGCTGGCATAAAATGTCACAAATTACGTTGTATTTTCCTTGTCTCAACTTGGAGTCTGTTATTATTTCAGAATTGCTGTTTCCTTTTGATGGTATCAGTATTAGTTGGAATAAATGTTTGTCTCTATGTGACCATGTAATTTGCTTGATGAATCATTGGTTAGTTTGTTTTTATTATATTCAGGATGTTTTTTTCAGAGTTTTATTTTGAGATTGACTCTTCAGAATGATTGGTAGTAAAAAATTTTCATTTCAAAAGAAAAATTTGTAAAAACAATAATATTCAGAATTCTAAAGAATCATACTAATAACCAGTGAAATATAGCATACGCCAGTGACATCTTTCTACCATTAAACTCAACAGCCATTATATAGTTTCTGTCAAAGATCATTTATTGCATAATACTATTATTTGAATTTTCAGGCTTTGCATTTGATTTAGTTCTTGCCCTTTTTCTTTTTTTAAAAAAAAAAGATTTATTTATTTATTTATTTATACAAGCACTGGGTACAGTCAGAAGCATGGGAGGGTGAGAGAATTCACCACAGCCAGAGCGGGGAGCAGAACAGGCAGACTGACTGCAATACACAGGTGAGGGGAGCAGCTGGACAGCGGGGATTGAACTCCTGCTGCATAGCATGGATAGCTTCACAGTGCTGTGCTTAACCCCTTGTACCACCAGGGAGGCCCCATACTAAAGTCAATTTTAAAATTAGTGATTGAGACACCTTCCTCTCCCAAGGGCAGCACTTGAACTGGAGCATGGTTTGGATGCAGTTATTTTCACAATTCCCTGAGTTCTCACTGTTCTACAAATAAACAAGCACCTGTTCACCATGACCTTGTTATTCTGTTCCTCCTGGGTGATCTTTTCCTTCTAACTTTGTTGTTCTTCTTTGCTATTGCAATGCTTGGAAGGTGTTCATGAAAATAAACAAACAATGCACACAAAAAATTCTGTATACCAATCATCTTAAACTCTTTGGAAGAAATAAATATTCTAAAAATGTAAGCTAAATAATGAAACGGAAAACTTTTACCTTGGGCTTAGTAATTACTAAGAAGTAAAACAAACAGAAAAATGTGCAAATATGAAGAATATGTTACAGGGGGAATTTGGGATTAGTTGTATATTACAGAGGAAATAAAAGAATGTTTAGAGAATGAAAGATGTAATATATTTTGTTACAGAAAATTTAGAAATTCTTATAAATGGAAATAGCAAATATTATACTTGGGATATTAAAAATAATAATTCTAGATGTTTATGTGATAAACAAAAACTAAGTTTCAATTTTTATCTAAAGCAGAACTGTGTTTATCAAGATCTGATTATTACAGTTTAAACAAAATAGTGTATTATCTGCTTATGAAAAATATGCATGCTGATTTTTCACACCATATTTTCTTTGTCGTAAGATGTTTTTCATCAAAGATGTCTCTTAATTTATAAGTACAGACTACTTTACAATTGGAAGTAAGTTAATTCCTTAATGTTCTTCGCTTAGATTCATTGAAGGAAAATCAATAGTATTGTTAATGGAGTAGCTTAATTCCACAATTTGCATGTTATGTGTGAAGACTCCATTACAGATCTGATGAAAGTCCCAGGAACAAAATATTTTGATAATCAATTTATTACATAAATGTTTAATGTAACTATTAAGTTAGGAAATCATTCACAATCTCAATGTAATTGCAATTTCGTGGCAGAAATCCGATGGGGAGGAAAAATTGGTCTAGAACATGATTTGATCAGCATTATGTTCTAGAAAATTCATGAGGAAAAATGAAGATAGCAAATAAGAAAAGCAATAAAATGAGGCTCTAGTTATTGCTGCATAGCACACTGACACCGAAGCTTAAGGGGCTTAAGATAGTATCCATCACTTATTTTGTTCAACATATAATTTTGGCAGGGCCTGGCAGAGTTGGATTGTCTCTGATCCAGGCAGCTTCTCAATTAGGGACTAGAATATCCACTTTCAAGATCATTTATTCAAACACTTGAAAATATGATGCTGGTCATTGGGAGCTCAGCTGGGACTCTAGTCCTAGATTTTCCTCATGTGAGCCTCTCTATGAGATTCCTTTTGATATGGTGACAGGATTCTAAAAGCAGGACAGGAAGAGAACAAGATCAATGTTGTACTAGCTTTGTGCCGAACCTCAGAAGTTGTATATCATCCACTTTTACTATAGTCACAGTCCTGTCCAGATACAAGGGGAAGAAGTCTCCCATCATCTCTTGATGGGAGGATTGTCAATGTCACGTTGTGAGGCGAGCATGTATAATGGAGGAGATTTTTTGGAAAATAAAATTTTCTTTAATGTACCATATAGCTACAACGCATCCTCTTCACAAGAAAACATGCTCATCCTCTTCCCAATCTGAAAATTCATTCAAAATTTAGTATCTTATCATGTAAGGTCCAAGTCAAGATTAAGCTCCTTCAGTGTGTTTCTTTGGGTTTAGCTTTTAAATCTGAGGAATTATAAATTAAACATATAAGTTTATTTGTGCCTCTATGCCCAGCTTTATTCCCTCTCCCCTAGTTTTATTGAGGTATAATTTACAAGAACTATTTTTATGGTATACAATATGTTTTGGCAGCCATACACATTGAGAGATGATTATCACAGTGAAGCCAATTAATATATCTATTACTCCACGTAGTTATTTTTTGTGTGTGGTGAGAATATTTGTGTGTGTATACTTAAGATCTACTCTCTTAGCAAATTTCAGGTATATAACAAATTTCAGGTGTATAACTATAGCATTATTAGCTATAGTCATTAGATTCCCAGAACTTATCAACCCTGTACAAGTGAAACTTTGTGTCATTTGACCAAGATCTCTCCACTTTTCCAATCCTCTCTAGCACACAATTTTCCTTTTTTTTTTTTGGCATATGTATGTATGTATGTGTGTGTGTGTGTGTGTGTGTGTGTGTGTGTGTGTATTCAGGTAAAATTGGATTATAACACTATATATGATTTTGATGTACAGGATCACACCCTTCAGGTATATGGTACCACGCTACACTCACCACCAAGGCATCCATAGTCCACCATGGCCCCTCCACATCAACTCTACAGTTATATTTCTAGGGTTTATTATTGATTTGGTTTTGTCTGACCCTTTGTTTTGTTTCTCTCTATTCCATATATAAATGACATCATCTGGTATTTGTCTTTCTTCTTTTGACTTGCTCTCTTAACATAAACCCCCTTCATGCACCTTGCCATGAATGACAAGAGTTCATCTCTTTTTATAGCTGAGTAGTATTCCATTGTGTATATATACCACATATTCTTAATCTGTTTATGTGTCATTCGGAACATAGGGTATAAGCTGGCCATTGTAAATAGTCCTGCAATGAACATTGGAGTGCATATATCCCTTCAAATTAATGTTTTTGTGTTCTTCTAGTAGAAACCTTATAGTGGAATTGCTGGATCATATCATAGATTTATTTTTAATATTTTGAGAAACTTCTATACTATTTTCTTTTTTTTTTTTAAAGATTTATTTATTTATACAAGCACTGGGTACAGTCAGAAGCGCGGGAGGGTGAGAGAATTCACCAGAGCCAGAGGGGGGAGCAGAGCAGGCAGAAGGACCGAAGTACACTGCTGAGGGGAGCAGCGGGCGGCAGGAGAGGTCTGCGCGCCATGTGGGACCCTCCTCCTGTGGCCGGGGAGCAGCCGGGGATCGAACCGGCATCACAGAGGCTTCGGGCAGCTTGGCAACCCAGCGCTCAACAGCTGCGCCACCGGGGAGGCCCTATACTATTTTCTATAGGGATTGGACCAGTCTATATTCCCACCAACAATATACAAGTGTTTCTTTTTCTCCAAGACTTGTTTCATTTTCATTGTTTCATTTTCACCAAGACTTGTTTCTCGTTGTGAGGTGGTATCTTAGTGTGGATTTGCTTCACATTTCCCTCGTGATAAGTAATAGTGAACATTTTTTTCATGTCCTTTTGGCCCTCTGTGTGTTTTATTTAGCTTTTCTGCCCATTTTTTGATTGTGTTATTTATTTTCTCTTTGTTGAGTTGTTGAGTGCTTTATCAATCTAGATATCATTCCATTATCAAATATATGGCATGGAAATATTTTCTTTTATTCAGTAGCATGTATTTTGCTTTTGATGGCATGAGAGGCATAGGTGAACTTCTGCACACTCACCCGCTTAAAAGAGGGAAAATTGCGAGGTACATAGCAATCATTGACTCATAGCAATCATGAAATCCAGCCAGGTCCATTCTTCCCATTTCTTCATTTGGCTATAGTCCTACTCTGGGGATTTGTACTTTCCAGTTCTTGATTCTACACTCTAGGATCCTGTTCTGCCCTCTGAGTTAGTCCTTATCTTCCATTTGAAAAACAATTCATTTGCAGTAAATAGTCTTTTCTGCCATTTACTTTCCATAGAATGTTAGGGGTCCAAAGTCTACTTTTCACTGTACTGTCCTCAACTTTTCCAGTCTAATTGGCGGTTGCTCTATCAGAACAGTTCTTTAATAACTTTTGCATTTTCTCTGAATCCACAACCACAAATCTCCTCAATATAAGTCTTTCCCTACTCTAGGATCCCTATCAGATACCATGAGATAATATCCACAAGACTATAAGCCCAGTTGTTTAACAGAAAGGATTTGGTCTTAGAAGGTCTTCCTCTCACTAAACAGTTCTAGAAGATGTTGCTTTATATATTTTTTTCAATCCTTAATAAAGAAAAGTATAATTCCACTCTATATTCTTCTTTCCTAATGCCCTTTCTAAAATCAGGAGTTTTTTACTGTTTACTGAGGATAAGAAATGCATTTTTTTTGTTTGTTGTTAGGAAGAAGGCACTAAAGAAAGGAAAGTAGGGTTGGAAGAGGGGTATGGAATGGAGTGGGAGTGATGAATATCAAACAAGTCCAGTTTGATATGCCATAGACATTGCCAGGTAGAGGTATCTAGGAAGTAATTTGATTGATAGACTGTAAACTCCTTCTGATAGAAGGACTGACTAATTGAGAGACTCTAAAGTTAGCAGGGGCTAACTATGTGTCTTGGTCATTTTTTATTTCCCAGTGCCAGTGCAGAGGGATCAATGACCTTGTTAATGTTTGTACATGGACACAGATTACAATCAGGAGAGAGCTCTGGCTTCATGATGGAGATGTGGAAACAGTGATGGAGATGTGGACACTATCTGCATAGGCTGGTGATTAGTACCCAGGACCTGTTAAGATTATTCTATGCAATAAAATGAGCAGATGTCCTAGCCTGGAATTCTCAAACTGAATCTAGACAGCCAACACATTATGGCAATATTTTTTTAACTTAAATATTTTACATATTCTTTGAATATTAGAAAATCTGACCACACTGGGCAGAGAAGAACAGTGGTGTGTGCCATTCCCATATGTGCATGATCACTGAAAGCCATGTCTGCCTCATTAAGTTTGGGACCCCTGCACTATGACAAGAGTGTAGAGGACTAATGACCGATGACTCTGGAATAGTAGCAATTAAAAGAGAGGAGAAATAAGGAAAAGAGATAAAAGGAAAAGAGAAATTCATCAGGACTGTGTAGAAAATGTGATTGTTGATAGGTTTGCTAACAAAATTAGCATGTAATTTTTCAAAAATTGAGGCATTGATGAAAATAAAGATTATAGTGTCAATTTTTATTGACAAAGTTTGTTATTTTCATTTTTATCTCAAAGTTAATTCAAAATTAAAAATATGAAAGTAATAAGTATGATAACAGCACACATCTGGACTTGAACTGGCAGAGAGAGAATTTGCGACCAAGTCGTCAGATTCCAAAGCCTACTCTTTTACCTACCATGCAATATGGCCTCAAAGTTTGCTTTAAAAATCTCTAAAACCTGTTTCTTTTTTTTTTAAGTCAAAAGCAAATATTGGCAAGGATGTGGTGAAAAAGGAACTCTCCTACACTGCTGGTGGGAATGCAAACTGGTCCAACCACTATGGAAAGCTGTGTGGAAAGCTACTAAAAATGGAGCTTCCATATGAACCAGCAATTCTACTCCTAGGAATCTACCCAAAGGACACAAAACCATTAATTCAAAAGGATACCTGTATCCCTATGTTTATTGCAGCACTATTTACATAGGTAAGATATGGAAACAACCCAAATGCCCAAAAATAGATGGCTGTATCAAGAAGATATGGTATATATACACAATGAAATATTACTCAGCAATCAAAAAAGATAAACTCATGCCATTCATAGCAATATGGTTAGAAATGGAAGGGATTGTGCTCAATGAAATAAGCCAAAAAGAAAAAGAAAAATATCAGGTGGTTTCACTTAGAGGAGGAATGTAAGAGAAACAAATAAGGGATCAGGAAAAAATAATTATAATAAATCAAAAAACAACATTAACAGGCAACTATAAATCAGAGACATTCTGTGGGGGATGGGGAGTGGCATCAAAACAGGCATGGGAAGAGAACAAAGGACTGTGGCAACGGTGCACAGGTGAATTGGTGGTGGGAATTTTATGGGGACTACACCTAACAGGAGAAAGCATGCATTGTATGAAAAGGAAGGATAATGTAAAATATATACAAACTAAAAACATAAAAATAAAATTCTAAAACCACTTTATGATATGGAGAGGAGGAATAGGATCAGCATGGGAAAGTCAAAACAGAGGAGTGAAGATGAAAATAAAGGGAATCTGAGTCACTTCTCAGAAGCTGTGCTGGGAATTCTGAGAGGTCTAAGGCTAGGAAAGCAGTGTTCCTAGGGGAGTAAGCGATGTCTTGATGATCAAGTGGTATAAATTGTGTTAAGCAAATATGGCTGGACTGTTTGGGGAGTGTAGTGGACTCATAGAAAGAAAAGATTACAGGGCCTCCCTGGAGGCGCAGCAGTTGAACGCTGGGTTATGAAGCTGCCTGCAGCCTCCGCAGCGCCAGTTCGATCCCCGGCCACTGGGAGAGGGTCCCACATGACGTGCAGACCTCTCCTACCGCGCCTGCTGCTCCTCTCAACAGTGTATTTTGTCAGTCTGCCTGCTCTGCTTTCCGCTCTGACTCTGGTGAATTCTCTCACCCTCCTGTGCTTCTGACTGTACCCAGCGCTTGTATAAATAAATAAATAAATCTTAAAAAAAAAATACTGAGTTTTTTTTTTTAAAAAAAAGGAAAAAGAAAAGATTATAGGTATTGCCCTTGTGTGTTCAGAGGCAGGTGGAGCTAGAACAGTAGAAAGTTACTGGTGCCCGGAAAGAGGGAATGAACTCAATAAACAACAGAGACCGTTGGGGAGCCAAACAGATCCAGCACTTAAATCTGAATTTGGGATAGACCGTAGCTGAGAGCTTCTAATTTGGATTCTCTAAGTGGTAAGAAACCTGTAAAAGCCTTTTCTCGTTATTTAAATAGAAAAGTTTCCTGCACATTTACAATATGAGTCAGAAGGTGATATTTTTACCAAATCAATTCCAAAGTATTGTTCTTAATAAAAGTAGCCAAATTATGGATCTGAAAGTTCCATTTTAAGTTTAACAGAAAGTTTGGTTTAAAGTTGGAGGCGTCCACATTGATTTCTTTACTTTCAATGCACTAATTCTGAAATCAAACTTGCTCAGTTTCTAAGAAAAATGACCTTTGAATTAAACTCTGCTTCATCTTAGATTTCTCAAAAGTATTCCTATCATTACCTCCCAGGATTTATAAATCCAGAATTGAAAAGCATTCATTTCATTCACTCTCTCTGTAATAATGAGGAAAAGAGATGCAGACTTAAATGCATCTTCTTCCTTGGATGCATCTTCTAAGAGCAATTATATCCAGGTCTGTAGTTTTTATGGCAGTTACTTGCTATGTAGTTCTTAAATACAAAAGAAACATAGTTTTCATAATAAAGAGACATGTTGTATTAAGAGATTTCTTTATGTTTTTAACCATCCTCCTGAAAATCATTCTTACAGTAAAACGGAAATGAACATTTAAAATGGGGCTCTTCTTCAATTCTTTCTAGGCAATATTGTGAATAGCCCAGAGTCTGAGAGCATGCACTCTGCTGTCTGACTGCCAGGGCTTCAACCCTACCCATGCTGCCCACTAGCTGTATAATCTTGGACAAGTTACTTAGCTTCTTGTTGCCTTGGTTTCCTTATCAGATAAGGGATATTTTAGTGCCCATTTCATAAGGTTATTATGAGGAATAAATTAGTTAGATTGGTAAAATAATTCGATCAATGCCTAGCATATAATAAGTACAAAATGTTTGTGGGGTGTTTCAAAAATATGTTAGTATGCAGACAACACTGTGGTGTTGGAGTGTGAAGACCTAATCCCAACCCCAACACTTGCTGGCTGTGTAGATGCAGTCACATTACTTAACCTCCTTAAGCCTCGGTTTCCTCCTTGCAAATTTGAACAACTGCTGAAAGTAGTGTGCTTCAGTTTCTGAGGATTTAATGGGATGGTATATGGCGAGCATGTAACACTGTGTCTCCTAGCACCGATGATTACAAACACATATTTCAATTTCTGTGAGCTTCCTGTTCCTTTCTATGGGGAGGCTTTAATTCTTCAGTTCAGACATCCAGGTCATTTCTGGATTTTCACAGAAGCAGATAGAGATCCTTTGAAGGGGGTGGCCAACAGGGCAGAGTGAAGGTAATTGAGGCTGTAAGATAAATTGCTAAAATTCCTAAGAGGCCATGGAGGATGGACTTGTTTTAGGAAATTGCCACTATCTGTGGTCTGGCCCAAAGCCTTGTGGGCCCAGAAACCACACTTGTCAGCAGTTCCAGAGACCATCTGTCCCTCAGAACTGGGCTCATATTAACAAACCTCATACGACTAATGTACAGCATCAGAATGCCAATGTTTTCTTTTACAACAAGAAGTGAAACTGCTGGGGTCTAGTGGCTCATGTTCTCCCTCATGCTGTCCATTTTGGGCTTGTAGGCAGGCTACATGCCTCAACAAGCTGTTGATCTATTAATTTATAATGAGAGACAGACCTGCTGAGTTTTTCCTCAATTTTCCAGCAAGTTCTTCTGCAGGCATGCAGACAGAATACTAAATTCTAAAGAGAAAGTATTTTGGTGAATGTGGACTCAGAAGGACAGTTTTTCTCAGACTCATGAATTTAATGGAATTAGAGAGGCAGATATGCAACCGGAAGGACTTGCTACCAGCCCAGAGCACCCTCTCAGTGTTTGAATGCCCACTGCCTAAGCCTGCTGGTGAGGCTGCTTATACTGCTCTCTGTCTGGACTATGTCTATCGGTAGAGCCAGTACATTCAATCAGGTTGTTATGCCTAAGCATCCAACACTGTCCCTGGTGTACAGGTACATCTGGTGTTGAAAACTTTTTTTAAAAAAATTTATTTATTTATGCATACAAGAGCTGGGGTGCAGGTCAGAGGTGTGGGGGCCGAGAGGATTCACCAGAGACAGAGTGGGCAGGAGGACAGGCAGATTGACTGAAGTACACTGCTGAGGGGAGCAGCAGACGAGACATGAGAGGTCTGCTGCACCATGTGGGTTGTTCCCTGGCCAGCCGGGGGATGGAACTTGTGCTGCAGAGGCTGTGGATAGCTTCATAGGTTGTATCTTAACCCCTTGTGCCACCAGGGAGGCCCTGGTGTTCAACACTTTTGTTTGTATCTTTATACTATATAGAGGCTCTGATTTAAAAATCAGGAGTGTTCACATAACCACCCAGATTTCTAACCACTCATGAAAAATTTGGAGATTTTGTCTTCATAGATGCTTTCTGCACTGTATCAGTTCTCTGCAGATGAGTAGAGACTGTTCCTCCTATAAGAGGCAGAAGAACCCTGCCCTTTGTTCAGTTCACATGGTCCCCACTAGGTCCATGACATGTTTTCATTACCTCTAGATAATATATAAGGTATATATATATATGCTGCTAGATAATTGATTGTGTCGTTCTAACAATTGAAGTTCCTTTGTTTATCTTCTGACCTGCATATTTATTTCAAAGTTAAATTATCAGATTTATTTTCTCATTTCCAGACTCATTCACTATCACCCCAAGTCCTGAAAATACAGTGTAGTTTGTAAGTCTTAGAGGGTTACAGTGTCATGAAGACTGAAGTGTAAAGTTCATAGCTTCAAGGAAGTGGATACCCTTAATCTTTCCTCAGGAAATGCATAATACTGCTGACCGCCCTTCTGTATTTCTAGCTCAAGAGCGTTCTTTCTCCTGGGTAGTATTCTGTACTTTTGGAGGCTATCAATATTACCTATACCAAAAGAAACAAACAAATGTGAACATCTATCTTTATAAAAGAGGTAAATTTGAATGCTTTGTTTACGAAAGTATTTATCATGCGGTTTCTTTACTTGTTACTTCAATGTTATAAATTATTAATAATCTGATGTAGAAAGTAACTGCCATTTGTTACAATTCCTAAGAACTATTGACTTAAAAGAGAAATCTCTGTCTCTAATGAATGGAGAAAATGTCATGTGATCATTGTAAAAACCAACGTGTCTTCTAAAGAAGCATTATTTTCAAAGGAATAGCTGTCCCTTAACTTTTATGAATTTTCTAAGTAAATCATAATTAATTCCTAAATGATATGCTTGGGAAAACCTATCTGGTTGAGAAATACAAATGTCAGTGCTAGGTCTTGCTGTCTCTCACAGGTCCATACTGGCTCAAGTTTGACCACTTTATATCTTGAAAGTAATAACATAATCTCTCTGTTTTCAAAGCATGTTATTTATTTATTTATTTATTTTTTAAAGAAAGTTTTTTTTTTTTTTAAAGATTTATTTATTTATTTATTTATACAAACACTGGGTACAGTCAGAAGTGCGGTAGGGTGAGAGAATTCACCAGAGGGGGAACAGAACAGGCAGACCAACGAAATACACTGCTGAGGGGAGCAGCGGGCGGCAGGAGAGGTCTGCGCACCATGTGGGATCCTCCTCCGCTGGCCGGGGAGCAGTCGGTGAACGAACCGGCACTGCAGAGGCTGCGGGCATCTTCACAACCCAGCACTCAACCGCTGCGCGACCGGGGAGGCCCAATTTTTTTTAAAGATTTATTTATTTATGCATATGAGAACTGGGGTGCAGGTCATAGGTGTGGGGGGTGAGATGATTCACCAGAGACAGAGTGGGGAACAGAACAGGCAGACTGACTGATACACTGCTGAAGGTAGCAGTCAGTAGGCGAGACAGGAGAGGTCTGCTGTGCCATGTGGGTAGCTCCCTGGCCGGTCCAGGGAACAAACTTATGCTGCAGAGGTTGTGGACAGCTTCACAGTGCTGTGCTTAATGCCTTGCGCCACCAGGGAGGCCCCTCAAAGCATGTTATTTATGTGTATTTATATACACACACATATACCTTACAATAACATTTACTCCATATTATTTAGACTATTATTAAATTAATTACTGAGATAACACAGTCTCTGGCATATAGTCACTCCTGCATTTCATCATTATCTTCATCAACATAATCATGGTTGCCATTATCATAATCTGCTTACAACATTTTTACTCAATTAGACTGTATATTTCTTGATTGTGAGGCACAGAGCAGGTCTTCAATAAATGATGAAGTGGACTGTTCATTGAAAATAGGGGTTTTCAGGCCTCCCTGGTAGTGCAAGGGGTTAAGCACTGCACTATGAAGCAATCCACAGCCTCTGCAGCAAGAGTTCGATCCCCGGCCAGCCAGGGAGAAACCCACATGGCGAGGCAGACCTCTCCTATCTTGTCTGCTGCTCCCCTCAGCAGTGTATTTCAGTCAGTCTGCCTGTTCTGTTCCCCACTCTGTCTCTGGTGGATCCTCTCACACCCTGCATCTCTGGCCTATATCCCAGCTCTTGTATGCATAAATAAATAAATCTTAAAAAAAAAGAAAATAGGAATTTTCAGTTTCACTTTAAATATTCAATCTGACAATATTGTTGGGGATGCTTCAGGAATAATGACTTAATTTTCACCCATAGTTTAGACTTGTGAAATATTAATAATTGCAGAAGGTAAACTTTTAATAATAAACCATAAATTGCAAAATAATAAACAAATAGCAATTATAATACAAACCACACATGGTACTGTGACTCATATAATTATTGAAAAAGGAGAATTGTGCTATATAAAACTTAGTGAAAATAAATAAGGGAAAAACTACACAAAAACTACAAAAAGGCCAATGATGGTAATGATGATGATGATGTAAGATGCTCAACCACATAGTAAACAGTGAAACTCAAATTAAAGCATCTAGATTCTATTCTAATCATAAACAAATGGCAAAAAAAAGGTCAGAATTTCTATCAAGACTCTGAAATATCAACATTGTAGAAACTTCCCGCAATAATCAAGTGACAAAAACTCTCATATATTTCTGGTTGCATTCTAAATAGTCTATTAGGTTGGGGTGTGGGTTGGTAACATCTAATAAAGGGAAAACCATGTAGACCCTTTAATTCCATCCCTGGGTATCCATCTTTAAAGCTATTCTTCCATATATATAAGAATTAGAACATTTTAACAGTAAATTAGAAACAACCCAAGTGTGTGTCAATGGGAGAATGGATACACGAATTGGAATGTTATACAGCATGTAAAAAGAATACATCATGAAGAACTACATGTAAATCCAAAGAAGATAAAATCAAAAAAATATTTAAAAATATACTACGCTTGGGACCTCCCTGGTGGTACAGCAGGTTGAAAGCAGCACTGTGAAGCTGTCCGCAGCCTCTGCAGCACGGGTTCGATTCCCAGCTGGCCAGGAAGAAACCCACATGGTGCGGCAGACCTCTCCAGTTGTGCCCTCTGCTCCCCTCAGCAGTTTACTTCGGTCAATCTGCCTGTTCTGTTTCCTACTCTGTCTGTGGAGAATCCTCTCACCCTCCTGAGCCTCTGGCCTGTACCCCAGTTCTTGTATAAAAATAAATAAATCTTTAAAAAAATTCATTTTTATAAATCAATATCTTATTTGTGGATAGACACATATTTAATATAAGCATAAAATAATGTTGGGGGCCCATAAAAGATAACCCTGGAGAATGTTTACCTTTGGAGAGAAAGAATGATACAGATTGGCAGGAGCATCTATGGGCCCTGATTGTATGAGTCATATTTTATTCCTTCCAGAAAATCTGAAGCAAATTTGGCATAATATTAAGAATTTAAGTGGAAGCAAGGAGAATGGAAGGCAAAAGTCAGCAGGCACCATTGAAAGTTTAAGTTACTAGGATAAGGGAGCTATGAGAAAAAATATAGCCATACATTAAAAAATGTAAAAAATGATAAATGTTAAAAAAAGAAAAAGAAAAAAAATAAAGAATATACCTGTTAAAATGCCCATTAAAAAAAAAAAGAGCCGTACACACTACCTAACAAATTCATCCATTTGTCAGCATTGTATCGATACCAAGTCTGATTAACTATGTTAACACTCACAAGGACCCTGATTCCTGCTTCATTCTCAGCATCTTAGCTGTCCAATTTAAGAAGAGAATACTGTGGAATCTTAGGTAACACAAAAATCTGAGGTGGTTTGAGCAAAGCTAAGATAAAGTGAAGATCTTTGAGGACTAGACCAAGCCAAAAGAACAAGAAGTTCAAATTTTATGTCAGTTTGGAAGGTAATTGTGTCTGATTCAGAAATGAGATGTTTTCAGTGAACTGATAATAAGTTTATTTGCTCTGATCCAAGACTAACTGAGCTAATATAAAACATTATTATAAATATTTGTCTGTTCCTATATTGACAGCTGAATAAATCCAAGCTGTGTTTTTATGATGTAAGATGTTCAACCACAAGAGTAGACAGGGAAACTCAAATTAAAGCATGTAGGTTCTGTTCTAGTCACAAACAAATGGCAAAAATGTCAGAATATCAAGACTCTGAAATAATCTGTTATAGAGATTTCCTGCAAGAATTAAGTATGACAAAAACTCTCATATGTTGCTGGTTGAATTGTAAATAGGCTATGTTGGGATGCAAGTTGGCAATATCTAATTAAGGTAAAACTATAGAGACCCTTTAATTCCATTCTTCAGTATCCATCTTTAAAGCTATCCTCACACATATAAAAGAATTAGAGCATTTTAACAATAAATTAGAAACAACCTGTGTAATAAGAAAAACCAAAGTGTCAATAAAAACAAACAACCAAGTCAATGAAAGAGAGAATGTCAAGGAAAAAAAAAAATTCAAAGACCATGCAATGTTATAAGGTGCATTGGAGATTCTAATATGGCTCACAGTCTGTTTCCAACTTTTTGCACTCATTAGCACTGTTGACATATCTTGGCATGTTCTCTACCCAGACTGATTTCTGATTTCTATGTATCAGAAAATACATAGAAAAAAAATGGATAGAATGGGTTGGATAAAAATAACAATAACAGTAATCCAGTTAGAGTGAGAATAATGTAATAAATATGTAGATATAAAATACCAAATTTTATTATCCTAAGAAGTAAGTCTCTTCTCAAATTGCCCAAAGAATATATGAGTTTATTTTAATTTTTTTTTTTTTTGTATTTTTTTTAAATTTTTTTAATAGAGACATGTTTTATTTATTTATTTGTTTGTTTTGTTTATACATGCACTGGGTACAGTCAGAAGCGCGGGAGGGTGAGAGAATTCACCAGAGCCAGAGCAGGGAGCAGAGCAGGCAGAAGGACCGAAGTACACTGCTGAGGGGAGCAGCGGGCGGCAGGAGAGGTCTGCGCGCCATGTGGGACCCTCCTCTGGTGGCCGGGGAGCAGCCGGGGATCGAACCGGCGCCGCAGAGGCTGCGGGCAGCTTCGCAACCCAGCACTCAATCGCTGCGCCACCGGGGAGGCCCTATTTTAATTTTTAAGAGGTATGCAATAGGTAATAATCTGAGCAAAAATATTGAATCTCTTTGTCCCCCATAACACTGTCATTTTAAGTTTCTCCAAGACATAACCACTTGACCATGAAGGCTTTGCTGTCATCTGGGTCCTTTGATATTTATTTGCATATTAAAGTTCATGCACCCATAACTGGGATATTATGCCTTTCTGCAGCACGTTATTTCAATTTAATGTCTTTTAGGGAGACTTGGATGTCAGTGCACCTCGAAAACCTAATTCTTTATATAGTTAGATAATATTTGTTACTATGGCTTACCTATTATTTATTTAACTCTTCTGATATCTGTGACCCATTACAAAGTTTTCAGTTTCTTACTGGAACAGTTCTTCAGTGAGTGTTCTAGTATATCTATCACTTCATCAAAGGACTGATGTGATTTTTTAAAAATTTATTTTATTTATTTAGGCATACAAGAGCTAGGGTGTAGCCTACAGGAACAGGGAGGGGAGATGAGAAGATTCACCAGAGACAGAGTGGGGAGCAGAACAGGGTTGACCGAAAAACACTGCTGAGGGAAGCAGCAGTCAAGACAACAGAGGTCTGCTGCATCATGTGGGATAGCTACCTGGCTGAGGATTGAACTCATGCTGTAGGGGTAGCTTCATAGTGCTGAGACTTTAACTCTTTGTACCACCGGGGAGGCCCAAGGGCAGATGTGATTTAATGTATGGTGACATGTAGGAAACACAGTAGTGTTTTCCAGAATCTGCCTTTCATGTCGTTGACTTTGTTTTTCTCTTGGTTGTTCTCATCTTCAAACAACCTTTTTTCGTATGTTATCTAATATGTCAACCAGCAATGCCAGGTTACATTTGATAAATGTAACAACCTCTTTCCCAATTCCAGCAAAAGTGGGAGGACTGACTCTTACTGTTCCAACTTGAGAAGAAGGGAGAAGTGGGTGATTTGCCAAATAAAAATCAAGACGAAGAGGCACATATATTGGTCAAACAAATAAATCAATGGCCCCTTAAACGTTTATAGATATTTCCTACTTTTATGAATAGGTGATAAAGACATCCTAATTAATATGCTAATAAATAGACATTCACATCATAAACACCAAAGTATTCCTATAGGACCTTTCTAAATCTTTGCTAGAGAAATAAAACCAGTGTGTTTTATATAATATTGTATGTTTTATATAGTATTTTACATAATATTATATATGAAAATAAAAAATGTTATAGATTGAAGATCATTAACATGAAGAAAAAGATACATTTTCAATTCAGGACAATGTTACACAATACATTTGTGAAAAATTCAATGACATGATAGATCATATCTATGATGTACTAGATAATTAGTCTTAAAACATGTTTCTCAATAGTCTGTTATTTTCCAAACATTAATACATTGCCTATATTTTACGTCTTTACTTAAATTATGTTTATCAAATTCTACTATGTACTGGTCTTCTTGCCAGGGGCTAAGGGTGACCACATCAAGATCCCTGGCCTCAATTTCTTACTTTCTCATTCAGTGTCACATAATTTTTTTTTTTTAAGATTTATTTATTTATTTATACAAGCACTGGGTCCAGTCAGAAGCACGGGAGGGTGAGAGAATTCACCAGAGCGGGGAACAGAAAAGGCAGACTGAACAGAACAGGCAGACTGATGAAATACACTGCTGAGGGGAGCAGTGGGCGGCAGGAGAGGTCTGCGCGCCATGTGGGACCCTGGCCAGTGACTGGGGATCGAACCGGCGCGGCAGAGGCTTTGAGCAGCTTCGCAGCCCAGCGCTCAACCTCTGTGCCACCAGGGGAGGCCCTCAGGGCCACACAATTAAGTAAACAAATGAGACTGTGATGTACTGTGAAGGAAACAAAAAGGACCATGTGATAGAAACTTGTTACCAAATGTCATTTCAGGTAGGTGGTAAAGGGAGACCTATGTGAAGAGAGAATATTTGAACTGCAACCTGAAGACTAGTAATGAATCCCAGACTCTAGACCAATATGTTAGTCATTGAAGATAGATGACTGTTGAACACTTGAATGTAGCTATCAAGTCCAACTGTACTATAAATGTAAGATAAATATCAGATCTCTAAGAGCAGTACAAAAATGATAAAATATTTCATTAATAATTTTTGTGTTGACTACATGTTGAAATTTCAGATATATTGGGGGAAACATTATTAGAATAATTTTGCATGTTTCTTCGTAACCTTTTTTTTATGTGAACACTGAAAATATGTTTCTATTACATATATCACCTTATATTTCTATTGAACTGTCCTGACACATACTCTCAATCTATTTGCTATTTATTGACACATGCTTATTTCCTCATGTTGTCTTTGGCCATGTAGCAAATTTTTCTCCAAAGTTCTGAGTCTGCAAAATTGATTGAGGTGTCCAAGTATAATAATTCAATGTTTGATCAAGCTTAATACAGCTCAGAGCTAAGTAAGAGGTAGCGGGTGGTAAAGAAAGTACAGAAAATTGCCACATTTACTAGAGGAGTTGTGTCATTAGTCATGTTCCTTTAGAAACATTCAGAAAACAGATAAAGGAGGACCCTGAGTTGGAGAGGTAGGCAGAACTAGCATCACAAGGTAATGACAGCGTAGGACAGCGTTTCTGTGGGAATCAGTGACAACAAACCACAAAGATCTATTTCCATTCTCTACTGAGTGAGGGGAATTCTATTGTGTTGTATAGAATTGCCACTTCTGGTTCTGTTAAAAGAGTTTTATTTTACATATTATTTCTACTCTGGTGGGAATTTTAGTGATTTTAATGTGCCTCTCTTTTTATATCTCTGTAAGGAGATATTGGCAAGTTCATATACATTTAATAACATTAAATTAATTTACTGCAGTGAACATACAGGAGAGTTTTTCTGTTTGCCATGCAATTATTCTCATTTCCATGGGTGGCTATGCCACAGAGAAGAGGTTAATTACTAAAAATGCATGTTTGATTTAGCAGGTAAAAGTTTTATTATTCAGTTTGTGAACATTTCAGGACCCCAGATGTGATGTATCTTATATAATTGAACAGTTTTGTGGGGGGATACTTCTCCTGCTGGTTTGATAGAGTTGAGTCATATCCTGTGAATGTGAAGCAACGGTATTTAAACATCACGGGTTCCTCTTACTTTCATTCTAAGTCGCTGCAGTTCTGAGCAGCAAGTGCACTCTGCCAAGCGGCTGTTACTAGCTTTGTAGGTGCACAGCCTCTCCTGCCAGGATTCAGTAAAGAAAGCCAAGTCTGAATGTGCAGTTCTTTCACTGGAGTGAAAGATGTTTTGTTTTTTTTCTAATCAACGATGCTCTATAGCTGCAAAGTGAAAAGAGCCTGCAATTTTCCATTTGTTTACAGCAAGGTAAGTTCCATGTTTTGTTTTACTCATTGTGTTGTGGTTGCCTTGAATTAATGTGGCAGCTTTGGTATATGGTGATGCCTCAGGAAATACCTACATCCAGACTCTTAAAGGTGGCATTTGAGAGGAATCTAATGTAAGTCATTTTAAACTAGCAGTAGAATCCATTTGCTAAATAATTTATTAGATTGATATTCCTTTTATGAGAGGTTTTTATGAAAACTATGGTGCCTAAGATGTTGAAACATTGTAGGAGTTTTATATCGTTTTAGGTTTTCTTTGTTAAGACTTAACGGTGCCAGAGGTTTTTTGTTTGTTTGTTTTGGCTTTTCTTCATCTTTTTTTTTTTTTTTTGGCTATTCTGTGATTTCAGTTAAATGTCAAAAATGCATAAAATCCAAATGATTCTGCTTGGATTTTATCCTAAAGAATCATAGCTCAACTATTATATCTCTCTACTGAAATAAAGTGTCTCAGTAATTATTAAAAAGTTAGAAAGTAATTAAGTCTCTTGCTCTTTCATATTTAGCTTTATATTTAAGTGAAAGAGGACCATATTTATAAACTTCTGACTCATCTGTTTCTTTTAAAATGGGTGTAAGTTTATCAGTTACTATTGGAAATGCTCATACATCAATTGTATGGAGGGAGCAATCTTTAGAAAAGAAGATGACTGAGAGCTTTGTTTTTCAAATTCATTAAGCTTGCTGCTGAAAAGTCAGGGTGAGAGAGAAGATTTTTTTTTCATTATTAATTAAAGAAATGTTTAAAGAAAGTTAAAGGTGTTATCTGATGCTACATAACTCTGGACACTCAACTTAAGACCTTTGAATCCTTTTGAGATAGAAAAGGTTAATTTAATTTTGAGAACAATGGTTGTGAATTTATAAGGTGGTAGTGAAATTGAAGGTTTTTAATGTCTAATGGCATTTGGCATTATGAATTTTTTCTCTCTTCTTAATTGACCCACTAGCATTTCTGACAGAGTGTTTTACTCTTATTTCAAAATTATACCCATTACAAAATGGTTATATTCATACTACAGTATGGAAATTTCTTTTCATTAGATATATTCAATAAATCATATTTTTGCAAAGATTAGGGGTTAATGAACTGATGGAAAGTGTACAGTTTTCCTTTTCTTTGAAGGAGAAATTAAAAATTACTTCATATTCAAAACATTCCAAACATTTTGTATTGATAAAGGTAGATTTAAAACAAAATGATTTAGCACTATGAGAGCCTTTGAGATCTTGAATAATGAAGAAGCACATATCCCAAAAGATTAGAATGCAAGATGTTATAAATAGAATATCCTAATGCTAGATATGTATCATCCTTAGCTTTTTTTTTGGGGGGGGGTCTGGGCAGGGAGGGAGCTCTTCTAGTTAGTTAAGTATTTTGCTTGAGAATTTTTCCATATGTTATATGTGAATTATGAAATGTCAATGAAAAGAATAGAGTAGAAAACATCTACATCAAGACAAAAGCCAATCTTATTTCACTTTGTATTATTTCAGATTCTTAATTAGGGATTATAATGACCATATAAACTGTCATTATAAACAAATTCGGACTGATAAAATGTAAAATTAAGTTTTTATAATATTTTAAACATGGATTGAATTATTTATGACATCTTACAGCCAACTGGTAATTACCTGATTAGATTATCAGGGCATCTTGTTTCTCCTTCCTCACTGCTTTCTCAATCTTTTGGCTGTTTTCCTGCTTCTTTGTACTTCTGGAAAGGGGAGAGAGGAGGTGGTTAGTGGTCAGGGGGAGAGAAAGAGAGTGAATAAACACAAACAACATAATATTTCTATTTCTCACCTCTCCTAATGGTTTTGATGAGGTAAAAGGTGAGAAAGAGGTTAGATATAATGACTATAGTGAGTCTTCTAGATCACCTGTGGATTTCAATTATTCAGGAAATTCCCTGACCTGTGGGGTGAACAGTAATTGGGAGCTTGATTGGGACAACCTTACCAACATTACCTACCTATAATGTACGTAAACTGTAAGGTAGGATTATTGCAAATATGTAATAATATCACATCTGTTGTATTAACTGTGTGTGTTAGACATTTTTAAGGAATTGTTTTTGTGTTTTCTTGAAGTAAAGGGGTTGAAAAACACATCAGACATAATTCAGAATTCCACTCTAGATTCAGAATATTTCTTTTTTAAAGTAAGGATCTTCTTTTTATTCTCTTTGAAAGCAACTTTACTTGTTAATTTCCAACTTAAAAAAATATTTTGCAAAAATGAGCTCCAAGAAATTAAATAAAAGCCTAATTTTGTCTAAGCCCCAGTACTGTTTTTAAAAATGTCAAATAACTGAAGGAAACTTATCCTTATTCAAAAGATATCAAGTGGAATTATATTTTATTTTTAACCTAAATTCAACATAGGATTTCTCTCAAATGGGGGGCTACCTCAGCAAAAGAAGATAGCATGACATTTTTTTCTTTCTTTTTCAAGATTTCTCCTTTAAGTAAAACTTTGAAGGGGTCATGATAAGGAATCACAGAGTAGACAGCCATTGTTATTTAAATACTCATTCTGACCCTTGAAAATTAAATCTTTCTGGATAATGTCTTAGATACTACTCTCTCTGCTGAATCCTACTGGATGTCCAAAGCAGCTAACTTGTGAAAAATGAGTAGGAATAACTTCCCCACCTGAAAATCAATTATGAGAATCTAATGAGATTATTGGCATGGGAGTGCTCATGAACACTGCAGAGCTTACAAACATCATTATCTCAAAGGAAGATGTACAAAATTATATATTTGGGAGGGAATTTAAATGTCATCTCATATCGTCTCATTTCACAAAGATGGAAATTAAGGTCCAAAAGAGTTAAGGAAGGGTCCTGCTTTTCTCAGTTAGCACCTGAGTCAAGACCTAATGTGGGTCTTTCTGTGTGTGCTCAGTTATCAGAAATTGATAAGAAGCTAGCTGTTTCTGGAGCCCTCCTGCTAAGGGAGTTTTAAAAACATAAATAGTATTTTGCAGATATTTATGAACATCATTATAGAAAACAATAAACTTGGAGACTCTTGCACAAATGTGGCAGGTTTTGTGGGCTGAGGATTCTCTGTTGGATCTGGGTAAATGGGGCATGGATTTGTGGCACGATCATCAAAATGTAACATCAACTCTTGTGATCTATTAGCTATTGCCACAGTAAAAGTGTCCAGACACTTACTCTGGGGAACTGGATCATAACAGTAAACATGCATAATGGATAGGGATAGATTTTGTAGCTTTTAAATCTGTAAGTGATATGGTAGATTATTTTGATATGTATGCTGAAAGTTGTTAGCAAAAAGGGATCCCTCCAAAAACTTATCTTTAAAAGGAGTTAAGGAAAAAAATTTTAAATAACCAAAGAACTTCTGACCATTTCTGTTAGAGTGATCTGGCTATTTTATATTTATGGAATGCTGCTCTTTTCTAGGGAGAAAGAGGACTCTTCATAATTATAGAAATCAATGACATATATCCTATTATACTACTGAAAACAGCAGGTTTGAAAGTCTTATTTAAAATCTCTTAGCATGGGCCTCCCGGTGGCGCAGCGGTTGAGCGCTGGGTTGCGAAGCTGCGCGCAGCCTCTGCGGCGCCGGTTCGATCCCCAGCTGCTCCCCGGCCACCAGAGGAGGGTCCCACATGGTGCGCAGACCTCTCCTGCCGCCCGCTGCTCCCCTCAGCAGTGTACTTTGGTCCTTCTGTCTGTTCTGCTCCCTGCTCTGGCTCTGGTGAATTCTCTCGCCCTCCCGCGCTTCTGACTGTACCCAGTGCATGTATAAACAAAACAAACAAACAAACCAGCAAACAAATAAATAAAGCATGCCTCTATAAAAAAAAAAAAAAAAAAAAAAAAAAAATAAAATCTCTTAGCATAAGATTAGAAGATAGATTAATTAAAGTGTTCTTTTTGTTTTCATGGCCTTATAAAGTTAACTCGTTTTTTTTTTTAAGAATGCGAAATGTGGTTACCATTTCTTTTAATAAAAAATGAAATTCTTATGAAAGAGGTATACTATCTTCATATCCTGTGTTCTGAGATGTAGCTTCAATAAATACATGGGATTTATTATAATGCTGTCTTCTGATTAGATCCTAGCTATGATTTGCAAAGTAAAATCATCTTTACTTTGATCCCAAGAACTGTGTGTATCTTCTGTATAACCATTGGGAGGCAAAGAAAAATGCAGATGAAATAAATAAGGAACTTTAAAAAAACTTTGCTAAATAAAAATGCAATGGGATAGTGTATGGTCTCAGGGACAAAGCTCTGGGCTGTGTGAGTATGATGGGAGGAATCAATACTTCTTTGTAATGTTGACCTCTTCTCTGGTTTTTGGAGATAACTGTGAAAGTTCTTGCTTTCTTTTTCTTTTTATTTATTTATGCATACAAGAACTAGGGTATGGGCCAGAGGTGTGGGAGGTGAGGATTCACCAGAGATAGAGTAGGAAACAGAACAGGCAGATTGACTGAAATACACTGCTGAGGGAAGCAGCGGGTAAGTCAGGAGAGGTCTGCTGTGCCATGAGGGTAACTCCTGGCCAGGGATCAAACTCATGCTGCAGTGGCTGCGGACAGCTTCATAGGTTGTGTCTTAACCCCTTGTGCCACCAGGGAGGCCCTCTTGCTTTCTTTTAATTTTGTTCTGTCTACAAAGTTGAGACAAAACTTTAATCCCAGACAACAGTCCTACACATCCAGTAGGTGTGTGATAAATATTGACCTTGGGGCCTCCCCGATGGCGCAGCGGTTGAGCGCTGGGTTGCGAAGCTGCCCACAGCCTCCGTGGCGCCGGTTCGATCCCCGGCTGCTCCCCGGCCCCGGAAGAGGATCCCACATGGTGCGCAGACCTCTCCTGCCACCCGCTGCTCCCCTCAGCAGTGTGCTTCGGTCCTTCTGCCTGTTCTGCTCCCCGCTCTGGCTCTGGTGAATTCTCTCACCCTCCCGCGCTTCTGACTGTACCCAGTGCATGTATAAACAAAACAAACAAACAAATATAATAAATAAATAAAAAAATAAATAAATAAATAAATATTGACCTTGATTTTGTAAACATCAGAGTGGGTGAAGTGCTTTAAGTTCGTTTCATATGTGTCACTCTTATAAGTGTCAAGAGCACCAGTAAGAAAGCATTGGAGATTTTTTTTTGTTTCAATTACTTAATTTAGTATAGATACTCAAATTAGTCACTTGATCTCCCTTTGCTTGAGTCATTTCACTAGCAGATGAGATTGGTAATATTTGTTCATGGCAATTTACAGCATTACCAAAATATAACAAATGGAGTTCCAAATCCCTTACTCCACAAGTGTTTCTCTTAAAGGTGAAAATAATAACAATGACTCACGTTGAAGCTAGACTACATAATAGCTTTTTATGAACTACTTAATTTATTTCTTAAATCACCTTATGAGATTTGGGCATTGTTATTATTGTTCTTTTTTTACGGATGGAGAATGAAGTCTAGCGAGATTAAGTGACATATCCTGAAATCACACACACATGGTAGTTGAAGGACCAGAATTGAATGTAGGCAGGCAGACTTCAGAGCCAGGAGACTAAACTGAATTCTCTGCAGCTCCCACTTAGAACGTCTTGATTCCAGAGCTACCACGTGACTGCAGGATGCCACACAGAGCAAAAGGCATCTTTTCAATCATATCGATGACATAAGCTTTCTCATTCTTAGTGAAAACTGGGCATTTATGAAGCAGTGATGTACTGAAGTTATTTGGGAATTCGTGTAAGATAAGTTCAGTAATAATGCAAATATTTTCTGTACTGAGCAGACATTTGCAGACTTGAGAGTTCTCTGAGGTAGCAGATGTGAGAGCTCTCTGAGGTGATCATTGTCATTGGTGATGTAAGAGATTTCCTTTTTTTTTTTTTTGAGAGAGAGAGAGCGAGAGAATGAGAGAGTGAGAAGCAGTTTTTGATGTATACATAGTCAATTTATACAATCTTAGGAGGGCTTGTGGGGATTTTTGTGTTTTGAGAGAGGATTAATAACATACATGTCCTGGGGAAAAGGAGTACTTTAAATGAATGGTAGAAGGAGAGGTGTAGGTTTATTATGCAACTAAATCCATTTTGATGTGCTTTCCTCAGAATCTACACAAGTCATGCTTGAAATTCTGCTCTTTTTTTTTTTTTAAGATTTAGTTATTTATGCATACAAGAACTGGGGTTCAGGCCAGAGGTGTGGGGGGTGAGTGGATTCACCAGACACAGAGTGAGGAGCAGAATAGGCAGATTAACTGAAATACACTGCTGAGGGGAGTAGTGGACAAGACAGGAAAGGTTTACTGCACTATGTGGGTAGCTCCCTGGCCAAGGATCGAACTCTTGCGCTACAGTGGCTGTGGACAGCTTCATAGGTTGCGTCTTAACCCCTTGCGCTATCAGGGAGGCCCAATACTGGTTATTTTTTAACCTAGATGTTTCCTCAGGATTAACAAACAAAAAGTTGCTTCACAATGTTGTGTGCCCTTGTGTGCCCTTAGTGACAGCATGGTGTCCAATGCATGGGTGGATGGGTCGATGGATGAATGGGTTCGATGGGATGGGTGGATAAGTGGATGGGTAGATGAATGAATGGGTGGATAGATGATATAAACTAGGGTATCTCCAGATCTGCTTCAAGTCATGACTCATGTACATGAGACTGAGTGGCTGTGGGCACAGGGGATTGAAGGATGAGATGTGAAAAGTTTACCTCAGTTCATCATATTTCTTATCTAATGATTTTCAATTGGAACTGACATCGTTATTTCTTGCCATAAACCTTTCCTATTACATTAGAATTTTTTAATTACACATATAATCCATAATTTTCAAAAGCTAAATGTTTGCAGATGTATACATATATACTCTCTCTATACATTGTATTTATGCTAAGAAAGGAGAGCTTAAAATGTTAAAATAAATTTGAGCATTTAGATTAAGGGGAATTGTTAAAATGTGAGTATTTTAGAATTTATTATGAAATAATCAAGATGCAGAAGAAATAATTGAGGCAGAGCATCAAGGAAAAATGTATTTTTAAAAATCATTAGAATGATAAATGAATGCTTAGCTACAAATATATATATTTATATTAATCTTAGAGGAGAATTTTAATTTTTTACACAAAATTTCATTAGAGAGCTCAAAACAAGAAGTCTGTGAACCAAAATTTATTTGGCGTAAAAAATCAGTCAATTATGAGGGATGGTTTCCAAAATAAGGATTGTGATGAAAGGTAAGAAAATGATGTAAATTTTAAGAGTATTAAGGTAGTTATTGTTTGAAGCTTTCCAAGAGGGAAAAACACAGAGAGAACTTTCCTGTAAAAACACTTGATGAAACCCAAAATATACCCAAGTTTTAAACAATGGAAGCAACTCTATTGGGAAAATTACACATCTGACCTTGATCCAAAGCAGTCACTGAAAATAAAACACAAAAAAAAAAAGAGGAAAAAAAGTCCCAATCAACACAAAATCATTGGCTGGATTTTGTTTGTCTTGGTCCTAAACACAATGACCTATGGTCAATATTTGAGAATGTTGTATTCTAATGTATGGGGGTACCTTGTGTTACTTGAAATGCATTTGATTCTTGTGATTTGCTGTTTTCTGGGGCAATTTCCTTACCTGATTCATAGCATTTTTCAGGTCTGTATTAGCGAGGTGTAGTCTGGGCCTCAGTTTCAACAAACCTTAATGAAGAATTGATCCTCCAGTCTCTCTCACATCTTCCAAAATCTAAGATTGATTTTAGAATAGGAGTCTTCCCTTCCTCTTTTCCTTCCTCTCTCCCTTTCTCCCATTTCTTTCTTTTCAATTCAGTTGCTGTCGTAAATCAGGAAAGCACTTCTGAAACAATTATTTACAAGTTTATTTATCTAGCAAAAGTGCCTTAAAAATTTTGCTACTCCTCTCCTGTGGTTTGGGAACTCTTCATACTCTGAATGGATGGATGGATGGATGGATGGATGGATGGATGGATGGATAATAGGTAGAATAGATAGTTGGATAGATGATTATCTCATGGAAAATGTACTCTATATGTATAAAAAGCTACAAAGAATCACTAATACATCAGATATAAGATTTTTTAGCTTATTGTCTGATTTCAATCACTGATAAATTACACAGTATATTCAAGAGTTTTTATAAAGTGTATGCAGTTCCAAAGGTATGAAGATTACTACCAAGAATCCATTGACATCAACTTAAATGCAACTTCTTATAGTTACTTTCAAGAAAGGTATTAAGGTAGTTATTGTTTCAAGTTTTTCAAGGGAGGAAAAATCAAAATATTTTCCTGAGAATAGGCTTAATCAAACACAACTAAATGTGGTCAAATTTTATGCAAGTTTTAGATAAAAGAAACAAATCTATTTAAAAAATTGTCCAGATCCTGTATCCTACATGACAAATGTTTCACCACAAAGAGAACTATTTGGAAGTTCTTCTATCTCTCTGACACTAATTTTTTTTTTTCATAAGCCAGCCAAGGTATGAACACTACATTTGCTACATAACAATACTTCCTTCATTATATCTTAACCTCTTACTCATCGTGTCTAATAGTTTTGTGTTATCATGACACATTATTGTATTTTACTATTTTAATCAAAATTTTTAAAAGCAAAAATTTAGAAGGCTAACTAAAACTAAACAGTTTTATTTAAAAACTATAGTTTAATAAGTCAAATTAGTTCAAACTATTTTATTAGCTATCAGACTTTCATGCTTCCTTCCTTTAACCAAGTAGCATATGATTTATTGTTGCAAAATTTCAGACTTAAAGGTGCATTAGAGATCAACTAGCTCGACTTTCATTTTTCAAGAGAAAAACATTCTGGCACAGGCAAATTAAGTGACTTTTTCAAGGTTATATATGCCCAGATTCTGATAGAGCCAAGTTAGACACAGGGTTTCTCACATGCAACTTTGCCATCTTTTTACTACATCAGTGAGAACATCATTATCTGAATTTAGTTTTCAAGTGGTACATTGAATTTTTGCTTCTTATTAAAATATTAATTGTGCACAGTATAAATCAATTTAAATTTGACCTAATTTCTTTTTAGCCATAAACAAATTTTTTTGCCATAATTTTTTGGAAGGACAGATTTTAACCACATATTCTATATAGCAGCATTCCCTAACACCTGAAAGTTTACCTTTTTCTTCACATTCAGCACTGCAGATTCTCTTGTAATTACACAAAGAGGAACACTCTTACCAGTTGTGCACATCTAAGACTGCTTATGTTTTTCCACACTTGCTAACATTCCAGATCCTAAAAATAAGTGAATATACCAAATTAACAGAAAATTCCATAAATGCAAATTATTGTATTTGTATACAATATAGGCATCTATTTAAGTCATTTAACCAAATGAATGGAAGTGATTACTAAACAATGTTTTATAGTAATAACTGTAATTTGTCATCAAAGTTGTAATGCACTGGACATCTCCAGCCCTTTTGCCTCTGACTGTGGCTGCTCTAGAAGCCAGGCAGTTCTCTCCAATAGCGGAATTTAAGGTTCAGGGTTCTCTGCATTTCCAGCTGTAACTTCTCTTTTGGAGATGGCACAAGTGCAGACTACCCCAGGTAGTGTGGGGTGCCCTTCTTTTTGGATAGAGGCAGTCAAGTTTGTCTCATTTAGCTTCTCATTTGCAACTGTAGTAGAAAATGAAGAAAGCATTGTTTTTTGCCAAAATATTCTTCAGAGAGCTAGTTCTATAAAAATGGCATTGTATAATCAAATAACTTTGGGAAATGTGCCCTGTAGTATTCCCTTTTTGAATATTCATGAGGGAGGCAAAGGTAAACACTTTAAAAGCTTTAAAATGGAGGCTCAGTTTAAATTTATTTAACCCAAAGGAGAGGGAGGAGGGGATGGAATAATGCCCAGGGGTGTTGGGGTTGGGGTGGTTGTCGGTAGTGTGGGTAAATGGAACATGTGCACATTGGCGGAGCAAAAATATAACCCTAAAATTAAAATGAAAAAAAAAAAAAAACTCTTTAATCCAGTATTTCCCAAACAAACTCATTTTCAAAATACTACCTATTCGCATTATGGAAGCACAGCTTAACTATTCCCCTCAGTGAATGTATGTCCTGAAAAGAGAGGGGAGTTTGAGATACATGAATTCACTGTTTGCTTGGTGTCTCTATCCCCACCAGTGTCTCACAATATGAGTTTAATATTGAGCATCACTAGTGTTTAAACACCAGTATGCACAGTTACATTCTGTGCACTCTTTATGATAGGTTCCATACCATTTATCACTAAGCACACGTGTGTGTACACACACACATTGCTGTTGAGGTTTCTTTACAGCAGACTAAATTTATTCTGAATGATATATGACAAAAGTATAATTTTCACCTCATTCAATAATATCAGAACCACTTAAGACGTTGTATCTCTGAACTGATTTAGTGTTAAAACAATGGAAGATCAAATAAGGGAGTGATAAGCCTTTGAAATGCAAGATGGGGAAGGTTTCTCAGAAATACTCCTTAAACTGGATCTTGAAGAATATATTGGCATTTTCCAGGTGGACAAGAGCTTAGATTGGGAAGCATAACTTAGGAGTAACAGTTCAGGAAACTGGCTAAAAAAACAAACAACACACAGTATCTTTGGAGTCTGAGAAGAATGACTGATGAAGCAGGTTGTCCCGGATCAGCTCATGATGGTTTTCTGATGTTCTGCTAAAGTGCTTGGCTTTCACCTTGTAGGACAATGATTCTGCAACTGGATGGTGCATCAGATTCACCAGAAATCTTTTTCAAATGATGGGTATCCAGACATTATGCCTGAGAGATTCTAATTCATTAGGTTATGGGTTGAGTTCAAGAATGTATATTTTGAGAAATGTACCCAAGTGATTCTAATATATACTCCAAGTTGAGGAAACTTGAGTCACCAAGAAAGGACTTTAAGGAGGGGAGATGTCATTGGAACGCGGGAAGCTTTGAGGAGGAAATTTTGAGAGGCATGACCCGAGAAGCAGGAAAATTCTTTTGGAGGTTTTTTTACATCAGTCTGGGTTAGAAAGCAGCAACAAACACTGGGAAAACCAAGGCAGTAATGAGAGAGTGGAAGGGGAGTGGGTGTCACAGGTCTGATCTAAATTTGAGCCATAGTATTTGGGGCTGATGAAATATAGGTGTGATCAAGAAGCAAAATGCTAGTTTCTGATTTGATGCCAGCAATTGGGTTAGAAAACACTGACGAGGATGCACTAAGCTCCTGGCCTCTACTAATTCTTCCCCTTTCACCTACAGTTTTACTGCCTTATGGCACCTCAGCTGCTCCCATCTCACAGCTCTAATGATTTTCATCCGTAATTTCGCAGCCATTAGAACTTCTGTGCAACTGAGCTCGTCCTTGTTGAAAAATCGCCAAAGGAGCTCCAGTTTGTTGGTAGAGATTCCTAGGACCAAAAGGCACTTAGAGAAACCTTTGGATGATCAAGTAAGCTTTTGGGGAGACAAAGGCAAATGGTCTTTGTAGGAGAATTCATAGGACACCATGAGCCTAGTCAGAGATATTATTTACCAATTTCCCACTCCATACTCAGTGAGTTTGAGGAAGTGGGCTGGGGGGGTGGAGTCACAAAATGCAACAATGAATAGGTGCCTGAGATCCTGAGTCAAAGGCTCTCAATCAACACTCAACAGCAGAGAGAAGTTGAACCATGACTCTGGGTGAAGAGAAAACAAATGAAGTGAGAAAGATGAGTTTCTACTATTTATAGCCAGAGAGTAATAGCTTTTCCTAGTGCCATGATGTGGACTTGGTCCTTTCTCTGCCCAAGATTAAGAGAGAATTAATGGGATTCGTGGTGTGGGGCTTGGGAAACTTCCTGAAAAGGGGGGATGACTCGGCTGTAGAAGATAACAGCTGGTGAAAGACTTTGTGAGTTGCAATGTGATCATGAGGTAGTTGGAAGAACTATAAATAAGGAGTAAAAGGGCCATGAAGCACAGTGTTTAAGAAAGAGTTTCTCTATATATCCTATGAAAACAGCTGGCAAATAGTCTTGGCTTAGAGCTAGAAGACCTGCATTTAAATCCAGACCTCACTGCATGTTACATGATTTTGTGAACATTATTTGACATTTCTGGGCTTTGTTTTCCTCATCCTAAAAATAATACCTTCTTTTAAACTGCTTAGAATAGGTTGGGGACTCCTGGTGGTGCAAGGGGTTAAGCACAGCACTATGAAGCTATCCAAAGCCTCTGCAGCACGAGTTCGATCCCCAGCCAGCCAGGGAGCTCCCCACATGGTGCAGCAGACCTCTTCTGCCTCACCCACTGCTCCCCTCAGCAGTGTATTTCCATCAGTCTGCCTGTTCTCCTGTCTGCTCTGTCTCTGGTGAATCCTCTTACCCCCTGCACCTATGGCCTGTACCCAAGTTCTTTTATGCATAAATAAATAAGTCTTAAAAAATAAAGAATAGGTTGGGTACAGAAAATAATGCAGGCAGTCTCATAAGCTTCCCGCCTAAACAATGCATATGCCCTTTCATATTATTATAGTTCAGGCATACATTAGTCTAGTGGTGTGTGGAACAATCAATTCTTGTGAGACATTCTTGAGAAAAATTGAAAAATCCTGTATTATGCAGGATAAATTTGACTATAGAATGATATATTAGAATATTTTTATAAGCTCTTTTTTCTAATTCCTTAGCCCTGTGTAATTTGTTTTGCTCAAGATTTAACCCAAATAAGGTTAAGATGAAGAACCTATTATACTGCAGAACTAGTGGAATGCTGCTTAGTACTGATTTTACTGGAAAACAAGAGCAATTAGTCAAACAAATTGATAGAGTGGAGATGGGTGTGTGGAGTCCATTGGTACCTCCAGAACCACAACAAAATGTGCTTAGTATCAGTATGCTGACTGACCCTCAAGACACACACTGTGAGAGAGAGATAAATAGAGAGAGAGGGAGAGAGGGCGATTTTAATGAACAGATTCATATTGGTGTCTCAAAAAAGTCTGGAGTTAAGGAACCAAGACTCCTTCCTATGGACCTATTAAAATTTCTTCAGCAATTTTCCTATATGAAAATGCAGGGAAAGAGTACAAATAGATGGACTTTTACATATTGCTACCGATTCTGTTTTCTTGGAAGTCCAGCAGAGAGGTAAAATATAAAGATCATATGAAGCTTATATGACAGCTTTAATAAAAAAGCTAGTCATTGTTTAATTTTATTTGTGAACATGGATGCCATTCTGATTTTCAGATACATTAGTCTGTGTAGTGGCCATACATCTATAGAATGAAACTTGGAACCCACGGGAGCCTCTGAAGCTCACAAAATAATGCACTTTTTGCTTCAGCACATTCCGCTCTGTGCATTGAAGGGTACAAAAAGTATTTTTTGGCAGCCTATATACCATAAACTGTAGGGCCACATTTAACCGTTAAAAGGAACACAGTGTGTGCTCAAAGGAACTTGAATCACTCTGATGATTATCACATTATAAGCAATACTGAGTGACATTAGATAAAGTAGAAGATGATACAGAGTCTAATAGTGGAAGTTAATTTAGATTATGGATTCAGGGAAGTTGACACTGAGAAAGTGACTTTTAAGCTGAGACTAGAGATGTGTAGTTAATTTTGGCTTCCCCATTGTCTGAAAATTTGTGAGGATTAGAGAAAATATAGATTAAAAACCCAGCACAGTATTTGACACAAATGATATCTAGATATTCAGATTCACCTTGTCTCCTAATCAGTGAATACCAAGTCAGACAGGACTTGAAGACCAGCTGGTGGGCTGCATGTACTGTTCTGGATTCCATGAACTGTATATAAGCCCCAGGTTAGCAGTGAACCCACGTGGGCTTTTCTGATTTGGCTTCCCTGAGCATGATCTGTGTATGAATTTCTGATAAAGTCTGCTTTGTTCAACATCTCTCTCCAGAAGTGCAGAGAAAGGGAGCCTTTCCCTTACTCTTCATTCCTGTTCATTCCACTTGTCTCTGACCTGCTGCCTCCTCTCTCTGGGAATAGGGTCATCTCCTGGAATCCCAGTCCCATAAATTCCCCTTAAACTAAGATATGGCCAACTCCCCAATGAGGGATTTCAGGCTGAACCACATTAACCAAGTCCAGTGGAGCCCACAACTAAGAATGAACTTCATCTGCCCCTAGACTTTTTTTTAAAGATTTATTTATTTTTTACAAGAACCGGGATACAGGCCAGATGTGTGGGAAGGTGAGAGGATTCACCAGAGACAGAGCGGGGAACAGAACAGTCAGACTGAAGAAGTACACTGCTGAGGGGAGCTGCGGGCAAAACAGGAGAGGTCTGCTTCACCATGTGGGATTCTTGCCTTCTGGCCAGGATCGAACCTGCGCTGCAAAGGCTGCTGACAGCTTCACAGTGCGGCGCTCAACCGCCTGCACTACCAGGGAGGCCCAACTTTTTTTTTAAAGATTTATTTATCTATGCATACAAGAACTGGGGTATAGGCCAGAGGTGCAGGGGGTGAGAAGATTCATCAGAGGCAGAGTGGGTAACAGAACAGGCACATCGACTGAAGTACGCTGCTGAGGGGAGCAGCAAGCGAGTCAGGAGAGGTCTGCTGTGCCATGTGGGTTGCTCCCTGGCCACCTGGGGATTCAACCCATGTTGCAGAGGCTGCGGACAACTTCACAGTACTGTGCTTAACCCCTTGCGCCATCAGGGATGCCCTGCCTCTAGACTTTGTGGTTCCTGCTTCTGCATTCATTCCTAGGGGTGTCAAATTAATGCTGCCTGAGTTCATTAAGCCACAGCTCACACCTGCCTGGTCCTCTCCCCAACCCCAGTCTGTCCTTGGTGACACAAACTTGAATATGGCTGAAGTCTTGTGGGTCATCAGTAAGATCTCAAAGTACTGCTCCATGGGTTGTGGCAGTACAGGCTAGCTCCCAAGGCAGGGCAGCAGATAACTGATTGGGATCAGGCCATGCTGGAATTCCCTGAGGAGAATGATGCCATCACCTACAGGGGCCTGGAAGTGGACTAGGTTTGAATTAGTCATCGGAGGATCCAAGAGTAATTATGAAGGCACTAGCCTTAAGAGTGCAGTTACTGAGCTAGGAGGTTTGGTGTTCCCAGGGGTATTCCCAACCTGTAGTGCAGGGCTGGATTGCCTCCAAACAGATGAGAAGGAAACATGAGGAGGTTGGAGGAGGCCTCCTGTAGAGTTATCAAAGGCCCAGCATGCTGTGGGCACCAGAAAGTGGGGCACTGCCAGCAGCACTGCTCCCTCACCTGTTCCTTCCTCAGGGAGTGAGATAAAGCTGGGATTCAGAGGGTGAGCCCAGAGCTAGCTTGTGACTATAGCCTAGAAAGCCTTCACTGGGGCAGATGTGTCAGAAGAGGACATCAGTGGTCAAGAGGGCTTGGACATGTGTGGGGAAATGACACACTGCACCACAGACAACCAGAAGCAGTTTCTCCTCAATTTGTGGCTTCCTCGATTTCAAGACTGTTGAGGTCATTTAGGAGAAGGCAGGGTCCTCTGTTTTTCTGTCTGCAGCATCCACAATAGAGCGGAACCACAGTACAAGACAGCCAGGAAGAGGCAGGAAGAGAAGTTTTGAGGCTTCTGCTTTCTTTTTTTACATACACATCACACTTCTAGATTCTTCTGCCCAAGCAAATGGGTCCACCTGGCCTGTGTCATCATCAACATGTAGCATATTTCCATATATTTATTCCATTTTTTAAAAATCCTGTGCTTTCGAAGGCAAAGTTGACTAAGGAAAGATCCTCATTAGCAATTCCTTTATTATAGAATGTGATCCACTTTCTTCAGTCATGGAAGACCCTACAAAGGCCGGGAAAACTATAATCTGCAAAGTTCAAAGAGCATAAAATCAATTATAGTATGTAGACATTGACTTTGTGGTCACTTTCTGTTATACTTGTTCCCATTCCCTGATCTACCAATAATATCAGAGCTCGTCTGTTGCTGTATAACCTCTACCACTTCACCCCTTTCTTTCCAAGCAATCATAGTGGGCGATGAGAAAAATAGGACACATCTGAGAGAAAATAGGTGACTATTCAAAAGACAAGCACATTTCTTTGACTGTCAAAATTAGCTATGAAAATTAAGATTGAGAACATCTGTTTTAATTATGTATGTAGCACAGACTGTTCTGTTGTTTCACAGTTTCTCTCAGAAAAAAAAAAAAGACAAAAGTTACCTGCTAGTCTCTCACGATCTTCTCCTAAGTCTAATTTGCTTTTAGCTATAAAATGCTATTATTGTTATTAAATAATATTCTTAGTTGCAAATATTATGTAAAATTTTTACAATTCCTTTTGGAGTCCCTGTTTGATAAAATTAGAGAAGACAGACTAAATATGGTAAACATAAATTTCTAACTAGAAATGACTCCCTAAGAGTGTTAGTCCGGTATGTAAGTAGGCATAGAAGCTTTATCTTAGATCCATTGTGGAAGCCTTTGTAATGCAAACTGACACCAAGAAGTCTGCTGGGAACAATAAAGAAATAAGCCAGAAAGAAAAAGAAAAATACTGGATGGTCTCATTCATAGCAGGAATTTAGAAAACCTAAATAAGGGACCAGGAAAAAGACTAATTATAATAAAGTAAAAATCAAAATCAACAAACAACTATAAACCAGAGACACACACACTATGGGGGTGGGGTGGGGAGGGAGAAGGGAGTAGGATCAAAACAAGGGTGGTGGGAATTATATGGGGACTATAACCAAGATGAAAATGCATACATTGTGTAAAAATGAAAAATGATGAAAAAAATATATAAAATAAAAAAGAATGTTTTAAATATGACTTCAACATAGCAGATTTCCTAGCAAAAAAAAAAATACAACTTTTGCAAAAGAGCCATTAAAATCAGTACTTAAAAATAGTCTCAAAATGTTTATTCCACAAAATAAGAAATTACATTTTCAAATGAAAAAAAAAAAAGAAAATGGAAGTAAACAGTAAACTAAGTAGAAGGATCTGGATATCAGGCACTTGAAGTCTTGAAATATTTACCTTTTACTAAATGTCCTCAGAATACTAGGCATCACAGAAAACTAAACCATAAATGTGCCTTATCCTGCGCAGACATCACCAGCCTCTGAGGCTGTGTTCATATTACACTAGACCTTCCTTGTCTTTTTTTCTTTACTTTAAAAAGGTAATCATGGTTATATCCATTTCCTAGATTTACTGTCCCGTAGAATGTTTATTTTGCTCTTCTATCAACATTGTCACTCCCTCTATGTCTCTCACTCTCTTTCCCTTGCAGTACATATTGGAATTATTTCTGCATGCTTATTTGAATGTGGGTGGATTTTTCTGGCCTGGAGAGCATTCATAATTACTGAAATTTAAAAAATGTAGATGCCAGAAAGATCTGTGGGGAGTCTTTTGACCATGTGACGTTGAGGAGTCTCTTAGATCATTCAAAATACTAGCCTCCAAATTTATAAAGGAAACTGAATCTTATCATGAGAAAGAAATAGTGAAGCTCTTTCTCTTGTAGCTCTCTTTAACTGTACTGCACCATGATCTGAGCCCAGAGGGAGAGATGCCACCAACAGCTGAAAGTCAGAACAACATTTGGAACCAAATAAGCCACAATACATCAAGACATTAACTGTGATGGATTTTCCCAGCATTTGGGTCTTTAAAAAAAAAAAAAAAAGATTTATTTTATTTATTTATGCATACAAGAACTGGGGTGTAGGCTGAAAGTGCAGGAAATAAGAGGATTCACCAGAGACAGAGTGGGGAGTAGAACAGCAGCAGTACACTGCTGAGGGGAGCAGCGGGCGTGACAGGAGAGTTCTGCTGCTGCCATGTGGTTAGCTCCCTGGCCGGGGATCCACCTCAAGCCACAGTGGTGGGTGATAGCTTGATAGTGCTGAGACTTTAAACCCTGCGCCACCAGGGAAGCCCTGGGGCTTTTTTTTTTTAACCAAAATATATACATTCAAAACAAAGCTCATAAAGGCCACACTTGGATTATCTAAAATCTTTTTTGGCTGAATTTTTAATTCTATTCAATTGTATGAGCACATTGGGAGTTGAAAAAAAAATCAGTTATTATAAAGAATAAAATGATACCGAGTCAATGAGATGACCAAACCCCCATTCACTGGCCAGATTGGTGAAAATGGTTATTCTTGAATTCAAATCTCATGTCATTGGTTGCTTCGCTTCCTATTTTTAAATTTAAAGTTGCTAACTACTAGCTGTGGTAAGGACCATAATCTCTCTAAACCTCAAGTTCTTTATTAGAAAACAGGTTTCGTATAGGGAGGAAATACACAAGCAATGGCGTCTGCCTCTGAAGCCGAAGCCCCTACCCTTCACTGCAGCTGTATAACCTGCTGTTCACCTTTCTATGACTCAGTGTCCTCATGTGTCAAAAGATGATCACCATAAAACTGCCTCCTGCTGCTGTCATGGGTTTCAAACGAGACAGCAAATGCCAAGCACTTATCACAGTGCCTTACACAAGGAAAGCACTCAATATATGTTGGTTAAGAAAAACAGCCTTGAAGCGAGTTTGTGGAAGTTGATATAGAAGTCGATATAGAAGTTCATTGAACATGCCGTGAAAGCAGAAAGTCAATGTAAGAGACAGATCAAGGAACTTTTTTTAATCTTTTTTTATGTGACTTTGAAAACCTGTCTCCACTTTTAAGAATTCTATTTTCCATTACTACGTTTCACCCTGACATATCTATTTTAGCAATAGTTATCCCCCAACGTATTCATTCAGCCCATGTTTTTTGTTTTGTGTTTTCTCTCTGTATTTTGCATAAAAGGGAAAAAGAGGGCTGTAGAGAATTAGTGTGGCTATATTCATATCAGCTTATTATGTCCCCATCACTGTAAATGGAGTAGCCAGACAATGAATAGGACTAACAAACACCAAATGACTTTGTGCTGGGAATTACAAGTATAGAAACAGACTTCAGGGCAGATTTTTCTTTAAATTCTGCTTTTCAAAGCATCTGGAATTCTGCATAGAGCAAAGTCAGTTTGAATAGACCCATAAATTCCCCACAGAGGACAATGATATTTTCATTATTACGGAAAGGAAAATGATTCCTATTAACCCCTTCTTTATTTCAAGTGTGTTATTTTGGGTGTATATCAAAGTTTTGATGTACTTGCAGAATGGCCTTTTTTTTTCAAAAAATTTTTCAGCCATCTCTAGTTCAAGAGCAAATTATGATTTTCAAGACTGTTTATTAGAAATAGGGTGCATTTTCCTTTTTAAAAAAGATTTATTTAAGCATGAAAAACTGGGGTACAGGTCAGAGGTGTGGGGTGTTGAGACAGAGTGGGGAACAGAACAGTCAAACTGACTGAAATACACTGATGAGGGGAACAGCGGGCGAGAAGGAGAGGTAGGCTGCGCCACTTGTGTTTCTCTCTGGCTGGCTGGGATTGCAATCCTGGCTGCAGATAGCTTGATAGCACTGTCTTTAACCCCTGCACCACTAGGAAGACCCTAAACCTGATAGTAGATGTATAGCTCTTAGCAGCACTATTTTATTGAAGGAAAAATGATGCAGAAAGATTGAATTGCTGAAGGTCATATACAGAGTATAGGGTACAGATCTGGGCTTAGAATTCAATTATTCTTCCACTGTTTTCCCTTCATATTGGAATTCTTTCTCATATATTGGTCTTGACTCACATGATTAGCAAAAATACAATAATGTGAAAATACAGTAAGTTTATATGTTTTATGTTTCGTAAAAATTTTTCAAAGTAAAATCTGAATTGTGCAGCAGTTTAGACTAACACAGGACTATATTTCCTTCAGTATCTCTTAACATTGCAATAGTACAGTCTATTTTTTTCTAAGAATTAACCATACATAATTTATGTATTTGAATTATTTGAAAGAGCTTTTATAGGATAAAAGGAAAAAGCTGAGGCCTCAGCTAATTTTTTTCTGCTAGAATATAAATAGCAAAATTTGCTGGGTTGAAAATGATTTCAATCTGGACACTAATTTATCTTGAAGAACCCGTTTTTTCCCTATAATTTAATTAAGCAAACCCAGTTGATAGAAACAAAGTTACTCTTTTATTATAAATAAGCCTCAAGTCACTGGAATAAACCCAATGAAATGAAGACAGGGAATAAATGTTGTTTGGGGGGGTGATTATCTAACTTTGATTATCTCCCCCCTTTTTCCTTCTTCCATTTTGACATTTTGCTGTGCATTGGTGCTCTGTCAGCGGTTGAAAAGTGGAAAAAAAAGTGCCATGAAATAGATATGGCTTATAGAATTTACTTCCCCCTCTTGACTGTTCTCAAGAAAAATCGAGGTGAGGGCAGGGTGTGGGAGCCAAGAGCCACGAGTCACATAAAGATATAGGCAAAAATGAGGTTTTTGGAGTATTTATAATTTGGGACTATTCCTCCCAAATTATCAAGAAATTTGGAATCTTAAATAAGACAAACATCTTCTGAGAGATGCTCTTGTCTTTATTTAAATATGCACATTTATAATTTTTTATGAATTTCTGTTGAATTCCCTTTAATTTTTAAGTAGCTTATGTGACCTATAAGCCTTTGCTATTAATTTTTTTATTAATTATAGGTGGTAGAGTAAGAATTACTAATTCATAGCAACTGAATTATGCTTTTTGACCTTTATGCTTCCAAATGATACATTTCTCCACTACATCACATTCCAGAACAAATAACTTTTCATGAAGTTTTTTTTTTTCTCAAAACAGTTTCTATTGTCCAGTTAAGCATTTTAAGATTCAGCTGAAACTTTGACATAATTGTAGCTTGTATATTGATTTATTTTTAAAGACACATAAAAAGAGAAAGGGGCCTCCCTGGTGGTGCAAGGGGTTAAGACACAACCTATGAAGTAATCTGCAGCCACTACAGCACGAGTTCGATCCCTGGCCAGGGAGCTGCCCACATGGCGCAGCAGACCTCTCCTGTCTCTCCTGCTCCTCCCCTCAGCAGTGTCTTTCAGTCAGTCTGCCTGTTCTGCTCCCCACTTTGTCTCTGGTGAATCCTCTCACCCCCCCCCCACACCTCTGGCCTGTACCCCAGTTCTTATATGAATAAATAAATCTTTAAAAAAAAGTGTAGAAAGGATAGCAAGTAATAAAGAATAACATGCACCAATATTTCCATTCTCCATAATTAATAAACATTAATATTTTGTGATATTTATTCTACTCTTATTTCCAATAAATAAAATATTGTCTGTAGACATATAATATTCATATACTATAATAAAGATACATTTATAAATAATATGCCTGTAAGTATACAGGCATATATACATCTATACACTATATCTATATGTATCTATAAATACAGATCAAATTAGAGAATCTTTGTGGCCATTCATCAGGTAATCTTTCAGTCCCCTTTTAATCTTTTGACATAAATATATGTGTATCCATAAGCAAAATACAGTATTTTTGTTCATATGAATAAAATCGTACCACATGTTTCTCTGTCACTCTCTTACTCATTATTATGTCCTTGAATCAGTCCTTGAAATTGCATGCATGCATGCCTGTGTGCGTGCGTGTGTGTGTGTGTGTTTTGAGAGAGAGAGAGGAAGAGAGAGAGAAAGAGAGAAAGAGCTTTGGCTATTCGGGGTTTTTGGTGATTCCATATGAATTTCATCAATAATTGTTCTATTTCTTTGAAGAATGCCATTGAGATTTTGATTGGAATAGCATTGAATCTGTATATCGCTTTTGGTAGGATGGCCATTTTAATAATGTTTATTCTTCCAATCCATGAGCAGGGGATGTCTTTCCATTTCTTAGTGTCTTCTTCTATTTCTTTTAACAGTGTTTTATAGTTTTCTTTGTATAGGTCCTTTACCTCTTTTGTTAGATTTATTCCCAAATATTTGATTTTTTTTGTTTCAATAATAAAAGGGGTGGTTTTTTTGATTTCTTCTTCTTCAGATTTATTGTTTGTGTATAGGAAGGCTACTGACTTTTGCGTGTTGATTTTGTATCCTGCCACTTTACTGAACTGACTGATGAGTTGAATTAGTTTTTTTGTGGAGATTTTGGGGTTCTCTATGTATATTATCATATCATCTGCAAATAGTGATAGTTTGACTTCTTCTTTTCCTATTTGGATTCCTTGGATGTCTTTCTCTTGTCTTATTGCTCTGGCTAGGACTTCCAGTATTATATTGAAAAGCAGTGGTGAGAGTGGACATCCTTGTCTTGTTCCAGATCTTAATGGAATTGCTTTCAGCTTTTCACCATTGAGAATGATACTGGCTGTTGGCTTGTCATAGATGGCCTTTATGATGTTGAGGTATGTTCCTTGTATCCCAAGAATTTCAAGGGCTTTTATCATGAATGGGTGTTGCACTTTGTCGAAAGCTTTCTCAGCATCTACTGAAAAAAAAAGAAGGAAATGGAGGCATCAAACTCCCAGACTTCAAACTATACTACAAAGCCATAATCATCAAAACTGCATGGTATTGGAACAAGAACAGACATACAGACCAATGGAATCGAATAGAAAATCCAGAAATAAACCCACAGATTTATGGTCAACTAATCTTTGACAAAGGAGCAAAGACTATGCATTGGAGCAAAGAAAGTTTGTTCAATAAATGGTGCTGGGAAAACTGGGTCGCTACATGCAAAAGAATGAAGCTTGACCACTACCTCACACCATACACAAAAATCAACTCAAAATGGATTAAAGAACTAGACATAAGACCTGAAACCATAAAATACATAGAAGGAAATATAGGCGAAACACTACGGGATTTGCACATCAAAGACATCTTTACAGACACATCACCCAAAGCAGTGATAGTGAAGAGAAAGATAAACAGCTGGGACTACATCAAATTAAAGAGCTTCTGCACAGCAAAAGAGACAATAACAAAAACAAAGAGAAACCCCACCAACTGGGAGAACATTTTTGCACCCAACACTAATGATAAAGGACTGATCACAAAAATCTGCAAAGAGCTGATGAGACTCAGCAACAACAAAGAAAATAATCCAGTCAAAAAATGGGCAGAAGAGCTAAAAGAAACTTCTCTGAAGAGGAAATGCAAATGGCCAACAGACATATGAAAAAATGTTCAACATCACTTGCAATCAGGGAAATGCAAATCAAAACTACCATGAGATACCATCTCACACCAGTGAGAATGGCACATATTAAAAAAACTAGCAACAACAAATGTTGGCGAGGATGTGGAGAAAAAGGAACTCTTCTGCACTGTTGGTGGGAGTGCAAACTGGTCCAACCACTATGGAGAGCTGTGTGGAGATTTCTGGACCTACTAAACATAGAGCTTCCATATGATCCAGCAATTCCACTCCTAGGTATTTACCCAAAGGACACAGAAACATCAATTCCAAAGAGCACCTGCACCCCTATGTTTATAGCAGCACTGTTTACAATAGCTAAGCTTTGGAAACAACCCAAATGCCCAAAAGTAGATGACTGGATCAAGAAGATGTGGTACATATATACCATGGAATATTACTCAGCATTCAAAAAAGATAAACACATGCAATTTGCAGCAACATGGATGGCGCTGGAAGGGATCATGCTCAGCGAAATAAGCCAAAAAGAAAAAGAAAAATACCAGATGGTCTCACTCATAGCAGGAATCTAGAAAACTTAAATAAGGGACCAGGAAAATGAATATAAGAAAGTGAAAATCAAAATCAACAAAAAACTATGAACCAGAGACACTTTTTGGGGGGTGGGGGGCGGGAGGGGAAGGATTGGGGTCAGAATGGGGCGTTTGCAATTGTATGGGGGAATATAAAAATAAAATTTAAGATTAAAAAAAAAAAGAGAGAGAAAAAGAGATGGGGAAGTTCATTCTTTTTAATGGAAACCCTGGAGAAGTGCAGCAGTATTTGGGAATTCAGGAAGTGGTATTTCCCCAGAAAACTGGCAAGAACAAGTCATTAAGATAGGAATTGTTACTATTAGAGCAGGATACAAATATATAGACCTCAGTGCTGGACCTGGAATGTCAGGAAAAGCCACTATATCATGAGACATGCACTCACTAGAGACATGCACTCACTAGAGAAACTCAGAGAATGAAAGATCAATTTCTGCCTAACTCTTAAATGATAAATAGTCTAATGATAAGGAAAAAAAAGGTACATCTACAGTATGAATTTATCCTTCATATTTCATTTAAGTAGGTAAATCATTACATCAATAATTTATATTTTAAGCTATCATTCCAATAACCCACCTTTTGCCTAGATTATATACTTGAGAATCTTAGGTAAGTAACTCATGCAATAGAATTACAAAATCACCTTAACATGACTTGATTTTCTCCAGTACTTATTCTTAAACATGTTTCTACCCACCAGCTCTGTAAAATTTAATGTTAGCAAAATATACCTGCAATGAGAAGATTTCAAAATACACATTAATGGGATTTTCAGTATGAGCCTACTTTAAGTGGATATATTAAGAGCTAATAAATCCCTTTAGGTAAAACTTAAATGTCTGAAAAATCAAGCCAACAGAGACATTTAAAATTTCATATAACAGTCCAAGTCATGTATAATTTTATTCTTTTTTGGGGATAACATTGACTTTATATTTTTAATCAATGTCAAATATATACCATGAGTTGCACATTATTTATGATATGAATAAGGGCAAATATTCACATGGATAGTTATTATTTTATATCACATATTTACATTAAAATTGATGTGTAACATGCCAAGCTTAGCTCAAGTCAACATATTAATTTTTATTATAGAAATAATATACACCTAATGCTCACTCATTATTGTAAGTCAGGCACTGTCCTAGCTTCTTTTCATACATTGTCTCCAGTTATTTCCAAAACCATGCCTCATAGCAATTGTTGGCCCTACCTCACAAGTGAAGAAACTGAAGTTTAGTGATCTTAAATAACTTGCCCATACATACAACTAGTATGTGACAAGAATAAGATTTCAACCTAAGTCTCTCAGACTCCAACGCTGGTGCCCTTCCCTTTAAACCATATGATTTCTTAGGAACATGCAAAAAAGATGGGTACACACTGCCTGTGAGATGCATTTTCTATTCTATTGTCTGAGGTCAAGCACCAACTTACTAGTTACATGGATTTGGGCATGTTGTTTAACTTCTTGTCAGTCTCTTCATAGAGTTGTTAATAAAGGTTAAATCAGGGCCTCCCCTGGTGGCTCAGAGGTTGAGCGCTGGGTTGCAAGGCTGCCCGCAGCCTCGGCAGCACCAGTTCGCTACCCGGCCACTGGTGAGGGTCCCACAATAAATAAATAAATAAAGGTTAAATCGGTCAATATCTGTAAAATGCTTAGAAAAGTAGATGCATATAGTAAGTATACAATAAATGTTCATGCTCATTATTATTGCTATTTCCCCCCATTTTCTATATTCCCAGAGTTGACAGAAACATTTATGCTGTTGAATATGCAAATGAAGTAATGCTTGCATATATGCTATAGAAAAGAAGTATTGATCTTGGTTAGGCCAGAAGAGGAATTACTAAAAAGGAGGATCCAGTAAATAAAATTTCCACAAAACAGAAAACACTCCATTAGAAAACTTAATTTTCCAAACAAACAGAAAAGAATCCCATTTATCAGCCATGTATTGCTTTGTCAGTAATGAACTATCCATTAATATGCTCCCAAAAAAGAAATTTCATTGCTCCAAAGTGAGTATCAAATAGATGGATATAAAAATACATCGTAGATTTGTTTTTTTCTGTCATCTTTTTGAGGGTCTATGTCTCTTCTTATTTTTTCTCACTAATATCTAATTGTTAAAGGGCAGGGAGAGATGCACACTAGACCCCCCAAACCTGCCTATTCTAAATGGGTTCTGCCATCCGCCGCATCAACACAAAAACATATGAGACTTTAATGGGAAGGAACTTTAATACAATTAGGAAACAATACAGGAAAGGCAAAGAATCTAGTTTCTAAATCAAGCACCCAAAGTTACCCGTCCCCTCATGGGTAAAACTCATCCAAATGGGATTGGCCCAGAGCAAGGCCCCAAAGCCTGCCACAAGTCTAAAGCATCTTCCAGTGGGGACCCACAGAAAAGGGTCAGAAACAACCAGACAAGCCCGGAAGAAAAAGAGCAAAATCAAAATCAAGATAAAAGCTGCCACCTCCCCAAGGGTCTCACCCACATCTGTGTCACCCAGTCCACGACCAAAAGGCAAGCACAGTTTCTTCACATTTCACAGTTTCTTCACACGTCTCTCCACTCCATGTGCCTCCTCCAGGTCTCCTTCTGGCTCTCCATCCTGCTTCTTTCCTTCCTTAGTCTCCTCTGCAGCTTCTTCTCTCCCGGCTCAGCTCCACCCTCCCTTGGGTGGGGCAGGGAACCTAGAACCTCCCCCTTTCCTGGGGACCACCCTGTTACATAATGATTGTCTCTGACAAAGTAGGGGTCTGAGAGTCAATGGCATGCACGTGAGGGGACTTCTGTTTACGTAAATTGCAGTGCACCAAAATTACTCTGATTCAGGAATGGCTCTGCAAGCGGGGAGGGTAAACAATTGGGGGAAAGGCCCAGCTTCTTGATTACATCAGCAAGTAGGTGATACTTGGTCCTCAGAAATCTAAGAACTGAAAGAGTGTTTTGCCCATTTTTATATCTTCTGGAGAATCCAATACTATGTAACTGGGCAGAACAGATAATGGTTGCTAAATTGAATCACAGTTTATTATTTTTTAAATCCCAAGAAGATAATCTTCCTGATTACTGTTCTCTGTCTTCAAATGATTTTATTTAGTTTTGTAGTTATGATGTATTGAGCTGGGCCTTTGGGGACATGTAAACAAGTCCTAGCTCTACTATTAAAAAAAAATACTGGATGATCTTGGAAGGTCCCTGAAGCTGTGGGAGGCTTACCATGCTCATCTATTCTATTCCGTTATGTCTTATTCCTCAGCCATATTGGAGAAAATAAGTTACTTTTAAGCTTTAAATATTCAAAATTCTTAAAAGTAAAGCAAAACAATAACCTAGAATTTCCTGAATTCATAGTATAAAAGTGATGAAAATCTCCCCAGTTGATTCAGCAGGTTGATATGCAGCCTGGGGACTTGGCTATACGAGATTGACTTTAAAAGAGGTGAATCTTATGAAAGGGCAAGTTTGGATGATTTAATCAGGGATATGGAAGACAATTGATTTTTATCCACTGCCTAATAGCTTTTTTAGTCTTAAGTTCAATTTTATTACGATTACATAATGCATTCTTTCTACGTTCCCTTCAAGGTTCTGCTTTTCAGCACCAAACATTTTATGAATATATGACTGTCTTCTTGAATTCTCTTTTGTCTTTTCATTAAGGAGGCCACATTTGAGTGTGACATCGGTGTCCAAGGATTGTGTTGCCATCTGTGAATCAGAGTTCACCACCCACTGTGCGGATCCCACTTAGAAATCAATAAATGTTGCTTTCCTTCCTTTTGTGAATCCTTAGTTTCTCCTCTCCTCCTTTTCTTTGTGACAAAAATGTAAGTTAGATTCTTGCTTCTCAAAGTGTGGTCTGTAAACATCCAGGGAACTGAGGCCACCCCCTGGCTGCGGAATCCCAGTCTGCCTTTTTGATTAGGTGGCCAGGTGATTCCTCTGCACATGAAGATTTGAGAAGTGAGAACTAGCACTTGTGGATGGTGGAACTCTCACCCCTCACTTGTACCCGAAAGAATTCCACAGCTTATTATCCTTGTTTAGTTATGGTTCTATATTCAGTATAACACATGAGTAGCATAGGTATAAGCACAATAGTACCTTGAATTAGTGTTTGATCTGGAGTATATGATTTCACGGGGAATGAGCAGCTTGTCATTCTGATTTAAGGAATGGAGATATGCATATTGAAACCCATGAAAAAAAGCTCATGCTTCATATGCTCTTACTAATTTCTGGAAATAATTCTATAATATCAAACTTTGGTCTGCACTACTTCAAAATATTGTTTTGTATCACTGATTTACATGTAATAATATGGAATATTTACAAATACATTGTTTTGTACCTAAAAATGGATCCATTGCTTTTTGAATAATGGAGTTATTTACTATTATAAGTAGTTCTTTTGTCTCATTTTATTTGCTGTAGTAAGTTTTTGAGATGAAGAAAAAACTGTAAAAGTCCTTTCCCTGTTAAAATATTAGTTCTTTTCCATTTAAATATTGCATAGTCATAATTGAGTGAATACCCCAAGATTTCTCCGTAATACTAAAACTTGGGTTCAACTGATGAGCCACCTCAGTTCTTTAATAAAGAAACTTAATGAAAGTTTATGTGCATAGAAACCACAAATTAAAACTACAGCCCAGTATCATCAATTTCACCTCGCGTCCCTCGGTGGATGTTAAATAGGGCTTCCTTTGTTCATTCTTAATTTAATACCTGGATACCGTCTCTCACCAGAGCCACAGTCCTCAACTTGGTGCCCTTCACACCTCCGCTACAATGAGAAGCAGACTTCTAAGAGGGCTTTAGGGTGATGAATTTAAACCTGAAGATTGGGGACTGGAAAACAAGAATTCAATATGTAAAAATGTAGAACGCGAGTGGCAGAAAACATGTTTGGAGTTGTTTTTTTTTAAAGATTTATTTATTTACACAAGCACTGGGTACAGTCAGAAGCGCGGGAGGGTGAGAGAATTCACCAGAGCCAGAGCGGGGAGCAGAACAGGCAGAAGGACTGAAGTACACTGCTGAGGGGAGGACCCTCACCAGTGGCCGGGGATCGAACCTGCGCTGCAGAGGCTGCGGGCAGCTTCGCAACCCAGTGCTCAACCGCTGCGCCACCAGGGAGGCCCTGTTTGGAGTTTTAACTAACTGTAGAAACATTTAGAATCATTTCAAATCTCAAATTTCAATAGGCATAGAAATCTCTCTAGGCAAATTCCTGGGTCCCATTCCCTAGGAATCTAAATGATTCAGTAGCTATAAGGTGGAACCCAGGACATTGCCATAGTAACGAGCTGATGAAAGTTTAGTAGACCACATTTTATGAAAAACCCTGCTTTAAATGTGAAATTAATTTAACTTGATATTAAAACTAAACCTGAAAGTGCTGACTTTTATTTTAAACTTTCAAAGGCAGGACTGGTAGGAAATAACCTACTGCCTTTCCAAAATTTCAGACCATATTTACTCAATATTACACATCAGTGCATTGTGCTCAGTTATCCTGCTTTCAATTTGTGCCTTTATATTTCAACTTACTGATAACATGTAGAGTCATCATATTTCTCAAATATATTTTTTTTTTAATAATTCTTTTTTTTTTTTTAATAGAGGCATGTTTCATTTATTTATTTGTTTGTTTGTTTGTTTGTTTGTTTATACATGCACTGGGCACAGTCAGAAGCGCGGGAGGGTGAGAGAATTCACCAGAGCCAGAGCGGGGAGCAGAGCAGGCAGAAGGACCGAAGTACACTGCTGAGGGGAGCAGTGGGCGGCAGGAGAGGTCTGCGCGCCATGTGGGACCCTCCTCCGGTGGCCGGGGAGCAGCCGGGGATCGAACCGGCGCCGCAGAGGCCGCGGGCAGCTTCGCAACCCAGCGCTCAACCGCTGCGCCACCGGGGAGGCCCTCAAATATTTTTTAACAAATTTCTACTTAAAGTATAGTAAACGATTTGGTCAAGGATGGGAGATGGCTGAGATTTGAAGCTCACAGACAAATTTCCATAGAACAGAGGAAGAGTGGAGAGATTACATGTTAAATCATAAGGGGGAAGTCCTGGTAATTAAAGGAATGCTAGCAAGGAAGTCCCAAACTAGAGGAGAGGTGGTCTTCTCAAGAGAGAGACTCACTGTCACAGGATCGAGTAACTCCTGTGGCTCCATTATGGGTATTTAGATTTATAAGCTGGCATGTATTTACTTCATGATTGGGGGTTCTATAGGATTTCAGTCTTTGAGAATCTGTAGTACTGAGGAGATACAAAGCCTCAGATCTAGGATGGGGTTTGATAATACAGAAGCACAAGACATGCTTTGGCCAAAGCTGTTATATTAACCAGAGTCCATTCTTATAACTAAAGGAAAAATTTAAAAGGGAGGGAGGTGAGGTGCATGTATTCATTTCCAAGGGTTTCCCAAATAGCATGTCACAAACTGAGTGATATAAACAACAGAAATCTGTTTTTTCACAGGTTGGAGGCTGGAAGTCTGATATCAAGGTGTCAGCAGAGCCTGCTCCTTATGAAGATACTAAAGAACTATTGAGGCTTTTTCCTATAATCCGGGAGTTCCTTGGCTTGTGGAACCATAACTCCTGTCTTCACATGCCTTTCTCCTGGGTGTGTTTATCTCTGTGTTCAACTTGCCCCTTTTAATAAGGACACCAGTCATATTAGTTTAAGGGCCCATCCTATCTAGAAATAAAATTTCCAGATAAGACACAGAAATCCCAGTTAAATTACAATTTCAGGGAAACAAAAATCCTTTTTTAATGTAAATATTTCCCAAATATTGTACAAAAAATACTTAAACTAAACATTATTTATCTGAAATTTTAATTTAGCTAGGCATTTTCTAATTTTCTGCTTTTTCCCCTCTAAATCTAGTACCTAACTGATATCATATTACTTGTGCCTTCTCCTTAGTTTATGAAATATGTCTCCGATGTGCCCTAGATGGTATGAGCACTGACTGCCACGTCACCTATCTTGTGAAGTAGGAAGGACGCATCTTGGGCCCTACCTGTTCTCTATCCCCTCAAGAGCCTAAAGAGACAACAATGAAGATATTTTTCAAATACTTATTTTGAACTTGACTATTCCCTTCTTATATCATATAGAATTGAAGTTTCATTCTTAAGATTTGGAGAGATGATAGGATAAAGGAAGTTTTTAAACCTGGTAACCATGACTAGTAGACTTTGTCTATTTTCAGGTAGATAAAGTAAAGGGAGGTTTTTTTTGGTTCTAGTTCCAAAGTTTTGACTGATGAATTGAAAATATCCACCTTTGTGCATTATGATAAAGGAATTTGCCATTAGGATAATTATTAAAGCATTGTTGAAAACCAGATGGAGGGTTGAAAAGTGAGGTAAAATTTTCTTTGTACCAGGAGAACTATTTAAATGTAGAATAGAGTATCACTTTCCAGGATGTCCAATTTTTTTTAATAACTGCTTTTTTTGCATTTTAGCCATTTTCTTTTTTGTGTCTCTGGATATAATTTTGTCCTTCCTTTTCTTTTTCGTGTAGTATATTTAATTTATTAAAACTTAAATAGAACTATTTTAGAATTTTTTTAGCCTTTGTGATATTCAAAATTTAGTGGACAATAATTCTAACCTCCTCAAAAGAGTTTTGGCACCTTACCTGGTTGTTTTCCTTGAATGAGTGTTGTTCCTTAGGAGGCAAATGTTATGATACTTAATGAGAAGTGCTAAGCCCAGAAGTGCCTGCTGGCATTTTTTTGTTTTGCTGAGAAATGAGCTAACATTGGACTCAGCATTATAAACTGCTCACCCTTAGTTTGGTGAGGACAATAACACTCTGGCAATTCAGATGCATCATTCTTTAATTAAGGTGATGCCATTAAGGTAATTAAAGGTGTGAGAGAAAAATGGTTAATGCCAAAACTTAGGAAGCTTTGCCACCTATGCCTTTTAGAATTCAGTATGACCCAATTCTCACATCAATTTCCCATTAGTGCAACTTCCTGGCTATCCATCTCTTTTCCCTTGAGTAGAATAAAGTTCTTTGGAAGTAGAATCAAATAACCACACATTGAGAGCTCTTTGCTATAAAATTGGGATTCTTCTTTTCTGTTAGTAGGAAGGTGGAAACATTTATCCTTTATCATTTTCTTCCCCTTTCCACATCTGCTCTTTGCTAAAGGTAACCTAAATCGCAGAACCCTGTTAGCCATTGTAACTTGTTCTAGTGAATTTTATCCTCAATTGAGGAAATTCAGAACTGGGCGTACAATCTCTTCTGTGGGTATCCATGGGACACCCATGTACTTCAAGTATCTAGACCGTGTAATTCACCATTTTGGCATCATCTTATTCCTAAGTATTTCTTGGGTGTCACTACAGTTGCTTAGTAGCAGGAAATTAATATATTTGGGGCATTGGTGAACCCTTACTTCTGACAATGATTTATCTATTTTAGTATCTTCTCTCCTTGCCTCCAGGGAGGTAAATGACATTTTGACTGGATTCTGTGACAACATTTTATCATGATTATTTGGTATTCTCAGCACAACAACAGTGAGTATAAATTCTTTATGAAATTAATCCCACTGACAAAGGAATTGTCATTTTAATGATCTGTGTCTTTTCTTCCATGCAGTACAAATTCTGATATTAAGTTAGTCAAAATAGTGTTTTCTTGTAAAAAAAATTTCATGTAAACTATATGATATGCTTTTTCTTTGCCATCTTTATTTTATTGCAGCAAACATAGCTAATGGCAGACAAAGATTAACAGTAGATCAGTAAATTACTTTGGCTCCTGGATCATCTATTTAAATAAAAACCCAACAAATTCTACTTCTTTGCCTGGTGTGTTAGAAAGAAGGGAAAAGCAATTAAGCTACAGTTATGTTAGTTGGTTAGGTATTCAAACAAAAATATGATAAGCTCCCTGTACTTAGCTTCTAATATTTTAAATGCAGTCCTTATCAGAAAATATCTTTTGAATATATTATCTCACTTAATAACTATTCTCTATTTCATTACATTATAAATATGCAACACAAAATTTATGAATTCTCTAATGTGTAGAAGCCATGTATAAATCTATGTTTGTGTATCTATACCCTGATGGATGGATGGATGGATGGATGGATGGATGGATGGATGGATGGATGGAAGAGAGACATGGAGGATGGTAGAAAAGTGAAGGTCTAAAGGGCAGGTTTCTTGGTACTTGGAATTCATATTCTTCAGAAACACTGTTATGAATATTTTTTTAAAGATTTATTTATTTACATATACAATAACTGGGGTACAGGCTAGAGGTGCTGGGGGGTGAGAGGATTCACCAGAGACAGAGTAGGGAGGAGAATGGGTGAATCTACTGAAATACACTGCTGAGGAGAGCAGCAGGCAAGACAGGAGAGGTCTGCTGCACCATGTAGGTCACCTCCCTGGTCAGGGATCTAACTCATGCTGCAGTGGCTGCTGATAGCTTCATAGTGCTGCAACTTAACCCCTTGTGCCACCAGGGAGGCCCTGTTATGAATATCTTGACTCTATGTCAGACTGCTAAGATGCCACCATTGTTAATGTGACAGGTCTCACACAGTGTTTTTCTAGGAGGACTGGAGGACACAATGGTGACATAAAAAGAATGACTAGTTATTTTATTAAAAGGATATTATTAATTTTCCTCATTTTTGTTTAGCTTTGGCATAATATTTTAGGAGTCACCAACCAGTCATGACATACCATTTACTACCAGCTACAAGCTTAGGGAACAATGACCTCTTCACAGGACTTGACTTTCTTGTGTGATAAATTTACCAGGCAAAGGAGAAATATTCAACCAGATAGCAGTGTGCTGAGTGCCCACTTAATGAGTGTAATGTGAGCTACTAGGGAGGAAAGATGGCATAGACGCCATGGTGGTACAGATTCAGGGGTCACTTTGCAGCCACAATCGGCATCTTTTCTGAAGAATAAAAATATCTCTTTAGTTGGTGCCAATTAATAACAATTTTTTTTAAATTCACTTCAATTAACATGAAAGTAAAATTGTTAGAGGTCTCCAACAAAACAGACAAGATGGACAAGTTAATATCTGTTCTCAACAAGAAAACCCTGAGTTCTCAGGAAAGAGAACATCATGTAGCCTGTGCCACCTCTATAGCTTTAAAGACATCATGATGGCCTGGCTCATAGTTGGTGCTTAGCTGTTTTTAAGGTTATAGAAATCTGGCCCTGTAAATAAAACTGTCAATAAAACAAGCCCTATGTAAAGTATACCAGAAAAGGAGTTTTAAATGAAATACTTTGTATTTTTGGATTCTTATAATGTAGGCATATACCAGGGTGGGATTATATTCACATTCATAGTTGATCTAAAAAGTAAAATGGAGACTGTACAGGAAGAGTAGATGATCACTACACCATCTATTTCCATTTTATTATAACCACAGGTTAAACCTCAGTCCTCTTTTGATAAAGGAAACATAAATATTCCTTTAGGTTAGAGGCATCTCTTCTGATCATTCCTTTAATATTTTCTGAGTGCCCACCATGTCAGATGTTCTAGATATATGCTGGAATAAAACAAGTAGATAAAAATCATTGCTGTCAAAAAGCCTAACTTCCAGCAGAAATACCATTTGAAATGTTGCTTAGTGTGAAAAATAAATGTAAATACAGCCTTTTCTAAACTCCAGATCAATTTAATAAGCCCTTTCCAGGGTACCAGCAAAGGTGAGTTGGTCCTGGCCCTAATATCTCAGAGATTAATGTCAAATGGGGTTAATAGGTGTATGATCAATACTTAATATACAGCAAGACAATAACAGAGGTGGGTATTGGCTTAGCACAGAGTGGAGAGTAACTAAGTGCAAGGAGCGAGGTTCATAAGGGAGGGTGTCAGGAAGGCTTCTCCAATGATGTGAACCTATCTAGTGAACTCCTCATTATTTGTTAAAACACTCAAAACTTGATATTTTAATGTGAAAGTGGCGAGGTAGCATTTATGCTGGTGCTCATATGCATTTATTCTTTAGTCCTTGAATATTTTAGCATTTCTTCCTGAGGCTGGATAAAAATGAAGAATAGAGTTGATCAATAGGGAGACTATTTGCATAATGAAGTAACATCCAAGATAAAAAGTTAATATAATAGGAACATTTACTTCTAAGAGCTCTATCTCTTGAGGTATAGAGGGCCAGTCAAATTGTGAAATTGGTTGCTAGAGCTGATATAGATTTCACATTCATTAAGTTGACCAGAGCTTGTTAGAGGCTTCTGTGTGTATTCTAAAGAATTGCATGCATGCCTAATTAGCCTTTCAAATGAATTCTTTTCAAGGTAATAATAGCAATGAAATTATAGCACCTCTGCAAATTTCTTAAATTGCCTCATATGGTTAGATCCATGGAATACAGCATTGTTGGGAGACATGTTTTCACAGTTCATCCTGTCCAAATACAAGTTTTCTTTTCATTTCTGGAAAAATAATACTAACATCTAATATGTCTATAGTGTTTACTATGTCCCTGACATTATTATAAGCTCTTTACAGTTGTTAATTTATCAAATTCTCACAAACCTATGAGCCATGATCTTTGATTAGCTCCATTTCACAGGTACCTTTATACCCGAGATATAAGGAGGGGAAGTCACTTGCTCAAGGGGCCACAGCTAGAAAATGCTAGTTCTAGCATTGGATTTGAACTCAAGCAGTTAGGCCTTGGAGTTATGTTTTTAACCACTACATATATTGTTTCTGAAATACAATGTGAGCACTCTTATCGTTAGGTTATTTTGAGAACTTTAAATATAGAAATTACTTTGTAACCCTATATCAGATGTTAGATATGCATCTGCATTTTAAAACATATTCCATGCCCAATGGCAAGGCTCCTTTAGCCTTTGAACCCCATTTGACTTGTTTATAACCATGGAACATAGACCCCGCTCTTCATGACGCTGGTTGACATATTATCCAATCTTCACCGCGCTAAGTCCTGAGATACTGCATCAAATGCTGAGACTTTTATTCACTTTTTGCACTTTGGGCTTTTTATGCTAGAATACTTTTTATACCAGTCCTCTAACTTTCACTGAATCTAGGGGCCACTTTTAATTCACTCAGCAAATGTTTACTGAGTAATTTTGTGCCAAGTACTGTGGCAAAAGCAGACATTATGAGGGTATTCCACATAGACGCAAAGTTCACTAAAACCAGGTCAACTAACAACTAAATATTTCCAAATTATAATGAGTTATTTAAAGGAAATGTGCTACTCTGATAAAGAATAACTAATAGAGAACTTTTTCTGTGGTTGAATAGGAAAACTTCTCTAAGAGGGTGCCATAACCTCAAGATAAAAATGAACTATTTTTGCAAATAACCTGGGGAAGAATGAGCCAGAAAAAAAAGAAATAGCATGTATAAAGTCCCTACTGGGCAAGGTCTCAGTACATTCAAGAAACTCATACAAGGCCAGATTGGCCAGCATGTAGTAGAGGGACAGAGTAGCCAGAAAGAAAATTGGAAAAGTTGGTGGTAGAGATTTTACCTGGCCTTACTGAGCGTGATAATGAACTTTAGTGCATGGAGATTCACTGAAAAGTTTTAGGCAGCGGAGTGACATAATCTTTTTTATGTTTGATCAATCACTTCAATTGCTTTGGGAGACTGAATCATAGAGGCAACAGTGAGGGTGAGGTGTCAATGGCAGGCACCAGGTTAATCCAGATTAGGGCTGGTGGGGCATGGCCTGAAGAGTGGTGATGGGTCTGAAAAAGAAGACAGGATTAAGACACATCTTAATGTGTCCTTAATGGGGTATGTTGATAAGTCGGATGAAAAGACTGAACAGAAAAGAGAGGAAAGGATAATAATGAGCAGAATGGAAGATGAATATTTGCCTGAGTGTAGGATGAAGGCAGGCCGGTCAAAATGGGAAAATCAAGAGATTAATATTGGAAATGTTAAGTTTGCATTGCCTATGAGACATCTATGTAGAAATGTCATGTAAGTGGTTAGTTATGTGGGCTTAAAATTCAGGAGAGTCTCAGTTCCAGGAAATAGGTGTAACCTAAAACCTTGTGAACTGAAGTATTCTCTCAGAGACAGTGTAAGAAGATAAATGTGAAAAAGATTGAACATCACACAGGGGGGGCATGCCAATTTTTACAAAGAGAAGTCTGTGTTCTCTATTCTCCTGAACACAACTGCTCTTCCTCTGCTACCTGCTGGGAAGACAGAAACAGCCAGGCCATCCATCCTGCTTTTTGTCCTGTAGCAGAATGCCGTATGGATTCTGCAGATAAAATTATATTAATTTTTCCATTCTTCTCTCCCTATGGTCCCTTCCTGGACTTGAGCACATCTTTCCAGAACCTTGCTCCATGCATTGGTCTCACACCATTGATAACAACTAAGTATAGCAGGTCCTCAAGCCCCATCATTTTGTTCAAAATCATTTCATTATAACACAGCAACAACAGCAAAAAAACCCAGTCTTGTCTGATGGTGAACAAAATGATACTGTTCCAGGACCTGCTTTCAGTATACATTGTTTCACTTAAATTCTTAGTTTCTGAGAATCTATGAAAGACACTGATGAGGACTTAACTGGATGGGTACTGTCTTGAAGGACATGGATCATGTCACTTATGTGCACAGAGAGATAGGAAATCCAACTTCTCCACCCTGTTTTTTCCCCTACTACACTAAATTCTGTTCTACTGCAGAGGGAAAATGTAGCAAATGACTCCTGACAGAAAGATATTCCATCAGAAACCCTCAAGCATACACTATTTAGCTGGCAGAACTGGAATTGGTGGCAATGAGCTGTCAGAATCAGTGTAAATTTGTACTCCCTGTTTCTTGGCTCCATCCACACAAGCCATGTGACCACAGCCCTTGCTGATTTCCTTAATTTACAAATATCACATATTAACCAAGAGAAAGACTTTAACATAAAATAAAAATGAACATAGACTATGCAGGCAGTTCACAAAAACAAGTATAAATGGCTAGTAGACATGAGAGGTGGTCTCACTAGTAATTAGAGGCATGCCAAACAAACAAGGAGGTGATGTTTTAACCTATCAGAGTGGCAAACTAAAAACTTGTCTGACAGTCAGACAATGGTGAAAGTATGAACGTTTGTAACTCTCCACCCAGCATTTGTGGAATTTTTATTTCTTATTTGTTCTTCATAACTACAGAGGAAAAGAGAAAGGGGCTAAGTGGGATGATATAATCAGATTAGGAGTCAGGGGTAGGGATGGGAAAGGAGACACTGGGGTCTCAAGAAAGAAGAAGTCTTTGGCCTCCCTGGTGGCGCAAGGCATTAAGACACAACCTATGAGGCCATCTACAGCCACTGTAGCACGAGTTCGATCCCCAGTCAGGAAGATACCACATGGCACAGCAGACTCTCCTGTCTCGCCTGCTGCTCCCCTCAGCAGTGTATTACAGTCTGCCTGTTCTGTTCCCCACTCCATCTGTGGTGAATTCCCTCACCCTCCACACCTCTGGCCTACACCCCAGTTCTTGTATGCATACATAAATAAATCTTTTTAAAAAAAAAAAGAAAGAAAGAAAGAGGAAGCCTTGCTGTCTGGGGTAGGAAAAAAAAAAACTTGATATTAGTAGAAAGTGCTGCTTATCAGGCTGATGTGTGAGAAAATCTAGGAGGAGGAAGACAATTTTGAGAAGTGTTAAACTAGGTTATAATTTGGATTAAATTTAAGTTTTTTGAGAAGTGCAGGTAAATAATGAAATTTCTTGTTTAGCTTTTGAACTGTATATCATGCAGTATGACCCAATGTGGAAGACTGACTTTGTAGAAGTATCTTCTGTTTTTGGTGTGGATATATGGAAACCAGTTTTCTCTATTTGTGCAAATGTAAACTGTGGGATATTTTTAGAGGATTGGTGAGTTGACAAGATTTCTAAAAACGCAACCCTATGATTTATCAATCCCACTGGTAGGAATTTACCAATAAGATATTCACAGAAGGGTACACCATGATCTGTATAAGATGAAATTACCTGCAACATCGTTTGCTAGAGAGTACAAACAGGGGAAATACTAGCCATCAAAGTTTCCATCAACAAAAATACTGACTGAATAAGTCATGGTCTATAGTTAATAGAATCCTAAGGGTCTCTTAGAAAGAATGAGGTAGTTCTGAATGTGCTAACATCAAAATGTTGCCAAGGTGTTACTAATGAAAAAAAATCAAGTGCAGACTTTATGTTCAATTCAATATCTGTACATTATTTTTGAAGGCATATACCAATTTTTCTTTGTGGAGAACACTCAAGAAAATGTCAGGGTCATTAGCATTGGAGAGAATCTCTCTAAGTTTGAATTGGAAATGGAAAATTATACTTTTCACTTTTGCTTTTGTGTACTGCTCACAGTACTACAGATTGAGATACCATTATTGGGAATTTAGCATGTTGTGCTCCCTACTATACATGGAATCTCTAGCCTAATAAGAGTATTGCGTCTCAGGTTATTTTTTAACTCGTTTTATAAAACTTATGTGAAGTCTTTATTGAGGTAACACTGGTCCCCAACACTATGTAGTTCAGAGGTATAGGTTCCTACTTCTTCAAATTTTTCTTGCCATTACCATCCTTAAATTATGACCCCAAGAAGACAGCAGATTTCTGGATCTTTCTTTCTTTCTTTTTTTTTTTTTTTGGTTAATGTGCTGTCATTTATGTTTGTTTATTGCTTAGTGTTGGCAATTTCATGTGGAGCTGTTTGAGTGCCAAATGTTTTCACCATTTATATATGCATGCTTGATACTTACACAGAATTCGTGTATTTACTGGACCACTAACTAGGTCTAATACCAATTTGATTTGGCTGTATAAACAAACTATTTCTTACTGGCATTAGAAAAAACAGTCCACTGGCTGTGAAAATGTGTGTGGATATGCCAATTATTGATAGCTGTGAACTTTTCAAAGTACTACACTAAGTCCTAAACCAATGGAAGCAGCTGATCTAATATCTCATTTAAGGAAGTGAGATCCAGAACACAAGATAAGATCTTAGGTTTTCAAACTTTTTAAATGTGGGCTAGAACTTCAAAAGAAAATGAGATGATAAACTCACAGTAGGTTTCTGTCTTCAACTATTAGAAACAGAGAACAGATTCAACTGAAGGTCTGTATATAAAAGAACTTTTAAAAAGAAATGAACAACAATTTTTCTGAAAAATTAAAGGGTTCCTTTTAATCCTTGGAATCAAAAATAATTTTGCAATTAAATAACATTTTCCACTGTTTTAGGGAAGATTTTTTCTGTACCTTTTAGGATGTAGAAAGTTAATTATTATTCCTATACTCTGAACTGATATAAAGGCAATATGTATGATTATGTTCTATTTACTTATTATAAACTCCTGACTTTTACATACATTGAATAAAATTGTTATCAAAAAATATTGTAGTAATCAAATAATTAGCTTTAGTTAAAGACAACAAAGAGATTTGATTGAAAGTAAAAAAATATGCTTTACAAATTAAATAGAAGAGGGCCTCCTTGATGGCCTAGGGGTTAAGTCTCAGCATTATCACCACTACTGCCTGAGTTTCATCATGAGCCAGGGAACTAACTGCATGGCGCAGCAGACCTCTCCTGTCTCTCACGCTGCTGCCCTAAGCAGTGTATTTCACTGTTCTGTTCCCCATTCTGTCTCTGGTGAATCCTCTCACCATTAACCCACCCTCCTCTCCCTGCACCTCTGGCTTACAACCTAGCTCTTCTATGCAAACATCCCCCAAGCCAAATTTTATAGAAGACAGAAAAAATCTTTCCTATGAGAAAGATTCTAAATTTGTTAATTTAAAAACCTTGATACTAGAAATTTCATGTACGTTTTCCTTAACCACAACCAACCCTTTCCTTTTGATGTGAATGCTTAGTTAAGAAATCTGTGTGACTAGGATATAAGAGGTTAAAAGTGCCCTATGGTTTCAGATGTCTTATTCACTTTCTGATTTTTTTTTTTTCAATCTGAGAGGAAGCATTAGCAAAGTGATTGAGAACATGGTGGGTTTTTTTTTGACATTAGACAGAATATTTGACTCCTACTTCCACTATCTCCTAGCTGAAACAAGTTATTCAACCTCGCTTATCCCTAGTTTCCATATCTATAATACTAGGATAATAAGAGTAATTATTTCTTACATTTCGGTACAAAATAAATGAGATGATGTTTGTGCTCTGTCAGCTATTTCATCAGTTGGGATGCTTTTGGCTTCATGTAACAACAAGCAGAACTTAAACTGACTAAAATTGTGAAGGAAACTTATTAATTCATGTAACTAGAGAATCAAATGGCTCAATCAAATCACAAGAACTCAGTATATTTCTGTCTCTCCATCCAACTTTATTACCTTTATCCCTGTTTAACTCCCCCGATGAACCCAAGGTGGCTGTCAACACTTCAACAGCTGGCAACTTGTTTCCTTATTCCCATCCAGGAGGAATGACATAGCTTATATGCTCCCACATTCTCAATCAATACAATGATTCACTCTGATGAGACGAGTTCAGATCATATTCTTAACCTGAACCAGTTGCTGTAGTTAAAAGGTTGGATTGGCCTAATCTGTGACATCCTCTGCCCATGAGTTAGCATGCGGGTCAGTATCCACAATCACACTATCAAGAAAATGTCAGGAGCTGTGGGGAAATGGAAAGTTAGAAACATCTTCTGGAAATGTAACCAATACCTGTGACCATTATGATAACAGTTATCCAGGTATCATGGAGAAGGTTCTCTACTGCCAGACAGGAAGTTATCTGTGTGCCTGGGTGTGATCCCCCAAAACATGTAAAAATTGCTATTAGAAGCAGAAAAATTTCAGAAAAAGAGAAAAACTGACAATTTATATTCCAGCATGAATAGTGTATATTCCTGTAATAAGTCAAAGCTTCCCTACTTCGAATACTCATTACCAAGAAACATTTGAACATAGATTATCAGTTGAATGCTAAGTTATGAGGAAGTTTTAAAAAATCAAAAGTGAAACATTATTATCTACTCATATGAGAGCACCCAAGTTTTGGCAGTTGAAGATCTTTATTTTTAATTGTGTTTTATTTATTGAAGTAATGTGGTTTGTGACATTGTATAGGATTTTTCACAAGTTCTAGTGAGAAAACTTAAGTACTGTTCGTTTTGCTCTGTCTTTAAAACACTTTCAAAGAATATCAATTAATTGAATACTTTAAGCTAAGTATTTCTTTTCATTTTATTTATTTATCTACCAGTCAAGTCTTGATAATCTCTAGGATCTATAATTTTTTCATATCAGATCTTGCCTCAACATTTATTAATCCAATAATTTTATTTATATATGTGGAAAATTCACAAAATGCCTTCCTCTGTGACAGACTTCTGTACCTAGTCTATAAAATGAACACTCTTCCTGTGATAGTGACATTGTAGAACTTTAAATCTCAAAAACAAGGATAAAAGCATATTTCAAAAGGGAATAGATATGTATTCATGATTTCTTATCTTTTTTATTATTTTTGCCTCAGCTCAGTCTTCTCACCCATGTAAGTAAGAATAACTGAGAATAACACTCTCCTCCCAAGATCTCACTCAGATGAGAGCATTTCAGTTCATAGCTAAGGGTTCTGAAGATTTGTGAAAAAAGAAATCGCAATATTTACCCTGACAAATTACTTCCTCCAGTTGCTCAGACTTTCTCCTTTTAAGTACTTCCTTTGTGACTGTGTCTTAAAGTCTCAAATACTAATCTATCTTTCACACTATCTAGTTTACATTCTTACCTGTAATTAGACTTTCATTTTAAGAGTACAGAAGCAGGATGCAAATTTTAAATCTTAACATAGGACACTAGCTCTTTCACACATATCTTATTTAATCTTCAACAACACTATCAGGTAAGGTGCTTTTTTATCCACATTTTTCTTTTCTTTTTAAAGATTTATTTATTTGTTTATTTATTTATTTATACAAGCACTGGGTACAGTCAGAAGCGCGGGAGGGTGAGAGAATTCACCAGAGCTAGAGCGGGAAGCAGAGCAGGCAGAAGGACCGAAGCACACTGCTGAGGGGAGCAGCGGGTGGCAAGAGAGGTCTGCGCGCCATGCGGGACGCTCCTCAGGTGGCCGGGGAGCAGCTGGGGATCGAACCGGCGCTGCAGAGGCTGCGGGCAGCTTGGCAACCCAGCGCTCAACCGCTGCGCCACCAGGGAGGCCCATTATCCCCATTTTTCAAATTGAGAACCTGAGCTATTGAGTGATGGAGACAAAATTTGAAGGGAAAAAAAAAAGCTTACTAAAATCTGCTTTTTTCTTTTGAAAGTAAGAAGGAAATCTAAAAGCAATATAGATAAATCTCCTCTTATACAGATGAGGAATTGAGGGTCAAAGAGAGTAAGTTGTTTGCTGAAGGTAAATTAAGTAAGTTTCATGAAGGAGTAGGAAGTAAAAACATGTCTGGTGACTTAACAACTTAATAAGGGCTCATTGCTGTCATCATCCTCAGTTACCTGGAGTGAAATCTTTACAGAAACAGAACTAGAAAATTATTGTAATTAAGCATAATTAATATATAACTATATCCCTTAAATACATCACCCTCCATTTTCTCATATGTGAACTGGAGAAAAAGAAAAGTGAAAGTTTAGGTTAACTTATCACTAGCATGCCTTTGATGACATGTATCATTATATTTGTGTAGCAAAGATCAAAAAGAATAGTTCCCCTACCAAGCATTATATTATTTATACAAAAAGAATTAGCAATACAGAAATTTTTGAAATACCCTTTATTTTCGATAGATAAATACCCTTTATTTTCGTATTGATAGATTTATAGAAAATTATGAAGATCATATGGAGAATTTCCAAATACCACAAGCCCTACTTCCATTAGGATGCTATATCTGTCACAGTTAATGAAGGAATATTCATACATTCATATTAGCTTAATCCTATACCTTATTCAGAGCCTTAGTTTTCACGTAAGCTCCTTTTTCTGTTCCAGGGTCTCATCCAGGATACCACATTTTATTTAGTTTTCATGTCTCCTTAAAGCTCCTCTTGACTGTGGTAATTTTTTAGACTTTCATTTTTTTTTTTATAATTATGACAATTTTGAAGAGTACTAGTCAGATATTTTATAGAGCACCTTTCATTTTTGGTTTGTCTGATGTTTTTGTCATGGTAAGCGAGGTTATATGCCTTAGAAGGTCAACCACAGAGATATATGTGTTATTTACTGTATTCTTAAAATAAAGTTAAAGTTAGAGAAAAAAAATGTTATGAAGAAAATAATAAGGAAGAGAAAAGTACATTTACAATGTTGTTATTCTATCAAAACCATAAGTGTATATTGTCTGTTTACAAGAAAATCCATGGTTAAGTAGATAATGTAATTCAAACCCTTGTTGCTCAAGTGTCAACTTTAAGTTTCATCAGAAACTTGTGTATAAATGGGAGTGGTACACTGATGTGCTTTGCCTCAGGGGAAGGCATTTGTTGATTCAAAGCAAATTTATAAAAATCCATTCCATCGTATCCTTAATACTATTACCAAGAGCAGAAGCAGGAGAAAGTATTATTACTTTATTTTAATGTCTTTAAGTTATTAGAACAATGCATGCTAACATTTGTAGAAATTTTGAAAAGCAGGAAGAAAATCAAATTACTCTTAATCTCATCATCTACAGAAACCTTTGTTAGTCTGTTAGCATGTATATTTCCTTCCTGTCTAATTCCCTGTGCGTAGATTTACTTAACCTAGTTAATATCATTTTGTATATAGTTTTCTTTGTACTTCTGCCTCACTGTTTTTTCCTCAGCATTTTCCCATGTAATTAAAAATGTTCCATAAGAACCACTTTAAATGACTCAGGGAACTTAACAGAGCAGAGTGTGAGAGCAGACAGGAAGTTACAGCAGTGGTCTGCATAGTACATAATTAACGTGCAGGCTGGACTTATGGAAGAGGTTGACCAAAGAAACATTTTTATATAAAATTGATAGGGTTTCATGGTTGCACCCTGGGAATTCAGCTATAATCATGAGCTGAGCCTAGGTCACTTCAAATGATGTTTCAAACCCACATCTAGAACATTAAGAGGAAACAGCAGGTTGGAGGAGAAAAAGACTTCTCATTTACTACCACAAAATACCTCTTGTTTTGTTTTTCCATGTTGGCACTAAGCTTTATATGCAAAATTGTCCCCATGATAATCTTTGGGAAAAATAAGACTATATTCAAATGCCATCTTTTGTCCTCCTTACCATTAATTCTATACCAGGCATCTAGTAGGAGGTTGAAGAATGAGTGAATGAGTGAGTAAATGAATGAGTGAGATCTGAACGAGTCTGAGTAGAGTGCCCTAACTTTGAGCATTTAGAAGTACAGAGATTAATTTTAAAGTTGCCAATTTCCTTTTCAAATAAAACTACCATCACAATGATTTCCTCCTCCCAAAAAGTAAGTGTTAGAATAAAAGAAGTAGTAGATTTCATGCTCCCTGGAGCTTTTCCATATTATTTTTGAAGTTATCTATGTAATTTTACTGGGAAGATTGATAGGACCTTCACACAAAGTTGACACCTAATAGAAACACTGGAACATTGCTTTGGTTTTTTTACTTTTCCTGGAGTTAACTTTGAAAGAAATAATAGAATTTCAAATAATAAACCCAAGTAAAAAGTAAATTTAATTCTCAGAGAAAAAGTGAAAACTGTAGAATTATTCCAAAAGGAGTGGAATATGCTTTTAAATGTAATAAGGCATTTCCTTTATTTGAGATTCGTAAGTGCTGATGAGGCTATGTGTCTATGCATTGTCAATTTATTGACGTGAGCCTGTAGAAACTGTAAAAATATTTTCAGCAAAATCCTAAATGGTTAACATCAAGCTTCTCTCTGAGGTTGTTAAAATCTCAAAACTTCAAGTCCTCCAAAACTATGACTGTTGTCCAAATTTTGGAATTTTGTCCAACTATTGTCCAGCAGTTTGGAATATTGTCCAAACTGCTCTAATCTATTGCAACAGAAACGTTCATGATGGGAAAATGTTCATGATAGCAGAAGTGTTCATGATAGAAAAGATAACATCAATTGTCAAGTTATCATACATTATGCCTTTATTTGGACAAGTCTTCTTTCATGTATTTGCTTTTGGTTTTTGTTGGAAGTGCCACACTTTTTATTGCAGTTTGGTTTTCTTTGGGGGCAGAAAGAAGGTGCTTGAAAACTCACCAAAAAACAAAAGGTTTGAAGAGTTTGTTACAAAACATTCCATTCTGCTCTCAATCCCAACAAATATTATTTTGAAGAAGTTGTGAGGATAGCAGTCATTAAGTAATATGGCAGGACTGAAAGTGGAAGTTAACACAAGCAGACTTTGCTCTTTAATTAACCATCAGTGAATACTAGCAGTAGAATGTGTGTGTTATATATATATGGACCTATATATGTTATGTGTATTATTAACATATATTTTACATATGTTAACATAACATATGTTAACATATAATTTGAACAAAACAGACAGAATATACTTTGCATTTGTAAACAAAGACCTAGATGTCATTCTTAATTAAATAGCTGTGAGGCATAGGGAGACTTTTTGAAATCTATTGTCCTCATTTTCCTTTTGATTCCTTACAAATACTTTCTTTTTTTAATAAAGATTTATTTTATTTATTATGCATACAAGAATTAGGGTGTAGGCCAGAGGTGCAGGGGGTGAAAGGATTCACCAGGGACAGAGTGGGGACCAAAACAGGCGTTTCTACTGAAATACACTGCTTAGGGGAGCAGCGGGTAAGACAGGAGAGGTCTGCTGCACCTTGTGGGTCAGCTCCTTGGCTCCTTGGCTGAGGATAGAACTCTTACTGCAGTGGCTAGTGATAACTTGATAGTGCTGAGACTTTAACCCCTGAGCCACCAGAGTGGCCTCTTTATAAGTACTTTCAATACATTATTTATTTTTGTTGTTTCAATTCACAGCCCTTTTTAAAGAAAAGGAAAATGAGAACAACAGATTTCAAATAGTCTCCCAATGCTTCACAGCTATTTAATCAAGAATGACATCTAGGTCTTTGTTTTTACTCCTATAATCTTTTCTCTACTTTATAGTAGCTCTTCTCATTAATGGCCCCCAAATAACTGCTTATATTTAAATACTTTTTCATTTACAAAGCACATTTATACTTTTATTGTATAGTCAAAAAGATCCTTTGAAAGATATCTGCTATGTCCATTTTAAAAATTAGAATAGGGCCTCATGCCATTTGTGGCAACATGGAAGGAGCTGGAAGGGATTATGCTAAGTAAAATAAGTCAGGAGAAGGATAAATACTGGATGGTTTCACTTATTTATGTGGAATATAGAGAAACTAACAAAGGCTCAGACCAAGATAGACATTAAAATCAATTCTTCAAAGTTGACCATAGATATGAGGCATCTAGAAGGGGAGGGGAGAGCACAATGGACTATAGTGGAAGACCATGGGTGCTTCAGTGAAGGAAGAGCTATGGTGACTACACCTGAAGGGAGAAACCCTAAACTGTCAAAATATTTATATTTTGTGTTAACAGATATAAAACAATATCTGTGTTAACAGATATAAAACAATGGTACTTCATTTAAAAAATCAAATAAATAAAGATTCAAAAACAAAGGTGAAGAGGCAATAAGTATTATTGATTGAAGTGAAATGTTAGCCCTCTCAGCATCAAATTTTCATCATGTAACACAAAGCCTGGTAAAGGGTCTGATTCCAAAAGGGGGTGGTCTGTGTCATAAGAATTGAGGAAAGAGTATTTTATTGCTTTCCTTTGGCTCAGGTTATTTTATATACGGTATGTGTAGGTGGAAAAGTCACCGTGATAATAAGGCGATGCTGTACAGAACAGTCAATTAAGCAGACAAGCCAAGAGTGAGTAATCAGTGTTGTGGGAGTCCCAGAAAGACATTCTGGGTGTACTGAATTTTGTACTTTTTCTCCAGCAGTTAAATGTTGTCATTCAGTGGTGCTGCGTATTTATAGGCTGTTTCTGTTTGGGCAATTGCAAAATCAAAATCCCAGAATTAAACCCAGAGTTGTAGTTCAGTTCTATAACAAACAATCACAAACTTTAATATGGCCAGAGGAATATACTTTCCTACTCACCTTATCTCTCTAGTTAACTGAAGGCTAGTTTAGTAAGTCCTGCAATCCTGTACAGGCCAGAGGCGCGGGAGGGTGAGAGAATTCACCAAATTCAGAGAGGGGAGCAGAACAGGCAGATGGACCGCAGACTGCGGACAGCTTCTCTGTGCCACCGGGGAGGCCCTTTTTTCCCAAATACTGAAAATATTCATAAAACACAAAGATTTTCTCCTTTAATACTGCAGGGCATTGACCCCTCTTGACCTCTGGGTGGTGAGCTAGCAGGACAGAGACATTGTGTGCAAACTGTATGTGCCATGGAGAAAGAGGGGAAAGCATGGCCTGAATATATGAAATACATAGGAAATAAAGAATCATCCACAATTCACTGGCATGGCCATATTAGAGGCACCCAAGAAAATCTGGAATCCAGATATTCTCTTCTTTGTAGAGTACTACAAAGACTCTACTTTCTACTAACAATAGGGACAAACCAACAAACGTAACCCCATTTTTTGCCTGTAATGAAAAATCTTAAGAAGGCCACTTGGCCCCCTCAAATTCACATTTATCAGTATCATTATATCCACCAGTGGAAGCTTTCTTTTTTTTTTTTTTTTTAAAGATTTATTTATTTATTTATACAAGCACTGGGTACAATCAGAAGTGCAGGAGGGTGAGAGAATTCACCAGAGCCAGAGTGGGGAGCAGAACAGGCAGAAGGACCGAAGCACACTGCTGAGGGGAGCAGCGGGCGGCAGGAGAGGTCTGCGCGCCATGTGGGACCCTCGCCAGTGGCCGGGGATTGAACTGGCGCTGCAGAGGCTGCTGGGAGCCTCACAGCCCAGCACTCACCCGCTGCGCCACGGGGGAGGCCCAGTGGAAGCTTTCTTTATTTAGGTAAGAAGTCCTCCTAAACAGTAGACCTTAAAGTCATAGGGACCTAATACTGATTTCTACATATATTTCTTAGGTGTTTTATGACACAAATAAGAAAAGTCTAGAAATTCTTTGTGTATAAGCCTCCCCAGACTTGCTTTTATAATTGGCATAACGGGTCTTTAGGGTGCACATGGACTCACTGAGTTGCTGTAAGAAAAATATACTGATGTGTAGGTTCCCCTAAAGAGTTCCAGGGCCTAGTTGAAGCCCTCATGGTTGAGAACTACTAGTCTATATAAAATAAGGGACAGAGGGTGAAATATGACTCACCTGCTGCTCCCCTCAGCAGTGTTTTTCAGTCAGTCTGCCTGTTCTGCTCCCTACTCTGTCTCTGGTGAATCCTCTCACCCCCACACCTCTGTCCTGTACCAAGGTTCTTGTAGGAATAAATAAATAAATCTTTTAAAAAAAGAAGTCAGTGTCTCTGACAGTTATCTATACTCCTATGTTCACTATAGCATTATAATAACCAAGATAATGGAAACAATTTAAATATCTGTCACTAGATGAATGGATGGAAAAAATGTGGTATAAATATACATACACACAGTACAATAGTATGCAGGCTTTTAAAAAACAATAAATATAAGTCCACTGAAGTTACTTCTTAACTACGTGTTAAATTCTAAACAGCAGAAGTGAAACATCTAAAATAGTTAAAATTACCTTTGAAAATTCTTTAACTTGTCCATAGGATAACGTGCATTTAAAAAGATAAAATGAAGTACTCTATAAATTTTTATTCCCTTTAATATTTAAGAAGCACTGAAAAGAGCAAAGAAAGTTCAAACAGAAAAATACAGATATCTGAGTATTCAAATTTTTCTGCCTTTAATGTACCTATTTATACTCTAACAGAGAATGACAGAAATTTTTTCTTTCTTACAGATTTTATTATACATTTTAAAAAAATAGTAAAACTTTTTAGACCATTTTAAAAAAATAACAAAACTATTTTAGAAAATAGAAAAACCATGTTTAATATTTATTAATGGAGTTATTTATTTTGGAACTATGTCCATGTATGAACCTTAGTGAAGTATAATTGGAGTTTAATAAAAGTTAGCTGCATTTGAATTTAAACCTTGCTTATTAGTTGAACCCACATGCAAATCATTCTTTTAAAAGTTGTTTAGAAAACCTTGGCTGGCATCCTTTCTTTCCAACTTGGCATCTTCTTTGTGTGCCATTTACATTAGTTTCAAGACACCTTACCAATAGTTTGGGAGATGTACGCTGAAGGAAGACAACATGGTTTTCCTATCAAACTTGGAAATTAGTAATATTCTATGCTGAATTGGATATGAGAAATGGGCACCTTCTACGCTGTCAACAGGAGTTCAAGCTATTTAAGTTTTTTAAGAAAATAAATCACCCTATAAGAGAAAAAAACCAGCAGTCCATGCAGTGCCAAATACCGAAGCTAACTCATGTGCATCAACAAATTTGGTTTGCTTAAAACAAAGCAAACCAAATTTGAAGTGTGCCCATGATATTTTTATTAAGTATATTGAGGAATAATAGGCAAAATAGGGGCCTCCCTGTTGGCACAGGGGTTAAGCATCAGCACTATTAAGCAATCCTCAGCTACTGGAGCATGAGTTCGATCCCTGGTCTGGAAGTTACCCACATGGTACAGCAGATCTCTCCTGTCTCGCCCACTGCTCCCCTTAGCAGTGTATTTCAGTCAGTCTGCCTGTTCTGCTCCCTACTCTGTCTCTGGTGACTCTGCTCACCCTGCCCCCCACCTCTGGCCTATACCCCAGTTCTTGTATGCATAAACAAATAAATCTTTTTTTTTAAAAAAGGAAAAAAGAAGAAATAATAGGCAAAATATAACACTGTCTTTGTTTAAGGAAAAAAAATCACCAAAAACTCAACCTCAGTAAAATAAAACTACATGCGTGTGTATTTGTTTGTATAAGACCATCAATATTGTAGAAGGATGTTTCCCAAAGTGTCATAATAGGAAAACTCAGTGAGTTGGGGCAATTTGATATTTGAGGAAAGGTCAAGAAAATATTATGTTTTGCTCCTTTGCTATTAGAAGGCCCAATTCAAAGTAGTGGTAGTAGAAATTCAAAAAATAAAACAACCAAAAAAAAAAAAAACCCTGAAAAATGTAATGTGAAATGGAGTGAGTGGGATTTGGCAAATATCTGGATGCAGGGGGAGGGAAATGAAGAAGTCAAGGATGGTTCATGGATTTCTAGGTGCTGTCATTCACAGAAAAAGGAAGGAAGAAGGAAGAATCTTAAGAAGGAAGTGAATTATTGTTTATTGTAACCAGAGGAGAGATGATGAATTTGGTTTATCAATCAAAATTGTTTTCCTTCTTGTTTGAAATAATAACTACTCCTATAGGGAAGCTCCCTATCTCAATCTTCAAATCTTGGGGGCAAATGCTGCTTAATTAGAGGGTAAATTTCTTATATATGAAATATATCTCAATAAATATGTTTCTTAAATTGCTGCTTTGTAGTTGCATTTCCTGTGAATTTTAGAACTGACAGAGCCAAACTGGTGTCTATGTTTTTTTTACCTTATTCATGTAAATTATTCCAAAGCAAGAGCATTTCTTTTTGAATTGGAAAAATGTAAGAATTTAAAATCATCTCAAGTGAGCAAAAGTAAAATTTTCTATTGTATTCTAGTGCGCAGAAGCTATAAAATTTGACCTGCACAAGTTTTACTATATGTTCCTTTTGTGTGGTTTTAATATAGTGACTCCTCTTACAAGTGCTTTTGTAATTCAGTGCCTAGTGAATTAACAGAGTGCATTGTTGCTAAAGATATTCTACAGAGGCAACCTTGCAAAGATTTTTAGTTCGAGAATGAACTTATGCACATTTATTCCAGGGAAGTAGCATTAGAAACTTAGCCCAATTGAGAATTTATGCAAATACTGTCAAAATGCTGGGTGAATTTATTTCTGTATAATTACATAATATTTTATGTTGGGGCTGAAATAGAAGTGTGTAATCCGTCAGTATGAGCTCTTTTCTGTTGCCTAGATAAATGATTCAAACAAGTCACCTGAATAAATCATTTTAAATTTCATATTCAGTTATATGGAAATCAGTCACCCTTGTATACCTTTATTCTCCCTTTATCATTAATTGTATTTTTACTTCAAGCACTATTCCTATGTTAATCTCTTTGGTTGAATCATGTAGTACTTTCTATGAAAATATTTTTCATATTATATTTGCACTCTGAGTAAAAACAGTGATTTCTGTAGCTGCCATATTTGTAATGTTAGCCTATAGAATTTAATGAATTTCAACACATCCAGAGAGCTGGATGATCATGTTATTGTGTGAATTCATAAGATGATTTGTTTAATTGCTAATTCTTATAATTTGAGTTAAGCTACATATGCCCCCTTCCCTCCCCACCCCCACACACCTCCCCCCCCCCGTTGGAGGAAATCAAACAGAAATAATAAATTTAATATTATCTATACTTCTTTTGTTTCTAGAAAATAAATACCGCTGGAACCAGTAATGCAGATGTCCCTTTGGGTGATCCCGGAATGTACCAGTTGGACATTACATTAAGAAGGGGTCAAAGTTTAGCCGCCCGAGATCGAGGAGGTAAGAACGTAAAAATATTCCACCTAGAAGCTTGTTCTCTGTGTTTGTGACAAACTTTGTTTTCATTATAGTTGCTTAAATTAAAAATCAACTATAATACTATCGTATTTAAAAGATTAGGTTCAACAGTGTGATTTAAAACATTATCTGCTTCTCCTGACTTGAGGGAGATGTTGCAAGTTCAAAAATCTATGAACTAGTCCCCATCCAGACAGCAAGGCCCCTACTTACTGCTGACAAATTTGTCTCTGAATTATACATCATCAGTAACATAATCAGTTAAGTAGCTGTGACACATTTGAAGCCATATTGTAAGTCACGTGTTGCCAGACCTGAAATTCTGCTGTATATATTTATTCAATTGAAGCTGGTGAATGTGCAGAATCCTGAACAAGCATCTCACCAAAACTCAACAAGTAGTTTCGTGAGACTCAGTTGAATTTGGCAATAGCCTTATGGCAGACTTTTTTAAAAAGATTTATTTATTTATGCATATAAGAGCTGGGGCACAGGCCAGAGATGAGGGTGGTGAGAGGATTCAGTAGAGACAGAATGGGGAGCAGAACAGGTAGACTGACTGAAATACACTGCTGAAGGGAGCAGCGGGAGAGTCAGTAGAGGTCTGCTTTCACCATGTGGGTTGCTCCCTGGCTGGTTGGGTATTGAACTCGTGCTGCAGAGACTGCGGATTGCTTCATAGTGCAGTGCTTAACCCCTTGCACCACCAGGGAGGCCTGCCTTATGGCAGATTAAATAAATCGTTTTAGACCATGATGAAGGACAAGACAAAGCAAACACTTTAATTCCTGGATTTGAAATCCAAAGGCAATCTCCTGATGAACTAACCTGACCTAGATTAAGAATTCCTGGAATCCAGGTTAGCAGTAGGACTAGGAATAGACTCTAAATAGATTATGTAGCATCCTTTGTTTATTTCAAACTATCAGCTGTTCAGGACGTGGACCTTTCAGGGGCTTAATCCTAAAGGAAACTGAGTTTGGGTGCAACTCCTCCAACTAAGAGGTAGAAGTCCGTAAGCCTATAGAGTTAAGCCTAAAGAGTTAACTCTTTGCCATACAACCTAGACAGTGTTCCTGCCTTCTCATGATCTTTTCTCTTTACACTGTACTTGACATCCATACTTAGAGAATGTAAGGAACCAGATTGGGACTGTAATACATAATTTCTGTATCTCCACAAGAATTAAATAGAGGAAATAGTTCATTATGATGGTGGACATTTTAGGACTAGAAACTGTATAAATAATATATTCACTATAAAAGTAGAAACTGGTAAATATCAGAAAATTCTTTATGAATAAAGTATGTTTGGAGATTGAACATGGAAAATTTTCTAAAGTAATCATCTGACCTAGTAGCTGAGGACAAATATTTATTGAAATGAACTGTTTGTCTTTAAAAAAAAAAAAAGTTACTGTTAGACAAAAGAAAGGAAATAATGCCAACAGAATTATTTTGCTATATTTATATAATATTCTTAGTTTTTAAAATTAAATTATATTGCATCATTTGTTTTGTTTTGTTTTGTTGGGTGGGGTGTTCTTGGGTGCTTGAATATGGTGTAAGAATAATTCAAAGCCACCTCTGTAGCAGAAGCAAAAGGAAAGTTTATTTAAGTCATGGGAGATAATTGGGTATAAGCTGGAGATGTGGGGGTTTAAAGAATTCACCAGAGACAGAGTGGAGAACAGAACAGGTGGATTTATTGAAATACACTGCAAAGAGGAAGAGCAGATGAGACAGGAGTCTGCTGTGCATATTGCATCATCTGATCCCAAACAGCATTTAACAGACCTCAGGAGACCAAAAGTTTAATCTCAAACCTGACCCTCCAGTGAATATTAAATATATATGTACACAATTACTTATTACAGCATTGTTTGTAGTTGCAAAATGTCCACCAATAGTAGAGGAGATTAAATAAGCTATGGAAGAGTCACATGATAAAATACTGTGCAGCTGGAAAATAAAGAATAAGGAAAAATCTCTAGAAATTTATATAGAAAGAGTTATAGGATATATTATTTACTGGAAAAGCTAGGTGTGAAAAAGAATGTGGGATGTCTCATGTAAGAAATAATATGATATAAGAAATTATGTATTATCTGCTCATGTGTTCAAAAAGAAATATTTAACATAAAGTCCAGAAACTACACAGATTGCTAACATACATAATATCAGTAAGAATAAGTATCAAAAACAGGGGACGAGACTGGAATAAAAGGTGTGAGAAAGAAGTGATATTTCTTAAGAAACCTTACAGTATAGTTCTCTTTCACCATGGCAATATTCAGAAATAATAATTAATTGATATAGAAATAAAATCAACCATGATGTGGGAGGAACCCAAAATGAAAACTATAACCACACCTATATGTAACTTTAGCTATATATAACTATAACCACACTCAGAGTGATGAGGAATAAAACACTTATCTAAGTAATATATAAAACAGTATTTAGATTGTATACCAAAAACTCAAAACAAAAAGAACTACACCTAAATAATGTGCTCTAGGGCATGATTACCAATTCTGAAATAATTTAATGGTTATCTTAAGCATGAACAAATAAACAAATCTATTGTATATAAGGAGAGAGAAGTTTCTCACTGTTACAGAAAAAGTTACAAATATAGGAAAGGGGATGCGAGAATGGATTTTCAGGTGTTAGAGCAGAATCTGGACAGATGAATAGTTTTTAATAAATAGTGGTAGAAATAAAAATAAAAATAAAGGGGTGTGTGTGTGTTTCTTAGCTCTGTCTGCTGAGAGGGTCCAGAAGCAATAAGAAAGACATAATGGCAAAGTGCAATCAATGTATCTTGGGCCCAGGCCTTGATTTGGAAATAGTTTCCCTAATAAAAGTAAGCACTTGGAGAAATGACTGAATACAGATTTGGGGCAGGGAAAGTACATGATGAGACTGGAACATTTTGCAGTGCCAGAAAATAAGAAAGTATGCAAAAAGTGATGGCAGAATGTCAAAACAACATAGGAGCGAACTTAAAGGACTCCTAATAGTCAAAGTTAGGATAATTTCAGCAAGAAAATGATTAATGGCAATAATAAATTATAACCTATAGAATAACATACATTAGTTGATGCTGTTAAATATATAATTGAATAACTAAATAAGGGGAATGCTAAAAACCCCACCAAGAAACTATTGAAACTGAGTAAATTCTATGAAGTTGTAAGATACAAAATCAACAAAAATCAGTTGCATTTTTGTATACCAAAAATTATCAGAAGGAGAATTAAGAAAGCAGTTCCATTTACAATCACATTAAAAAGAATAAAACACCTAGTAATAAATTTAACTGAGTAAAGGAAAAATTTATATAATGAAAACTATAAAACACTGATTGAAGAAATGGAAGATGGTACAAATAAATGGAAGGATATTCCATGCTCTTGGATTGGAAGAATTAATATTGCCAAAATGTCCATATACAAGAGAAATCTACAGGGTCAATGCTATCCTTATCAAAAATCCAATGGTGTTTTTCACAGAAATAAAACAAATCTACTATTTATATGGAACTACAAAAAAATCCAAATAGACAAAATAATCTTGAGATAGAAGAACAGAGTTGGAGGCATCGTGCAAACTGAGTTCAAACTATGGTGATCAAACCAATATGGTATTGTGTAAAAACAGAGACATAGATCATTGAAATAGAATAAATAGTCGAGAAGTAAATCCATGTATTTGCAGTCAATTCATTTATGAAAAACGAGGTAAGAAAATGCAACAGGGAAAATACAGTCTTTTCAATAAATGGTGTTGGGCTAACTGGACAGCAACTGCAGAAGAATGAAACTGGATCTCTATTTTTTTAAATAAAGATTTATTTATGCATACAAGAGCTGGGGTACAGGGCAGAGGTGTGGGGGCAGTGAGAGGATTCACAGAGACAGAGTGGGGAACAGAACAGGCAGATTGACCGAAGTACACTCCTGAGGGGAGCAGCGGGTGAGTCAGGAGAGGTCTGCTGTGCCATGTGGATTGCTCCCTGGCTGGCCAGGGGATAGAACTTGTGCTACAGTGGCAGCTGATAGCTTCATAGGTTGCGTCTTAACCCCTTTTGCCACCAGGGAGGCCCTAGATCTTTATCTTAATACCAAATGCAAAAATTAACTGAGAATTGATTAAAGACCTAAAGCCATAAAATTCCTAGTAAAAAACATAGGTGATAAACTCTGTGACATCGTACTTGGATTTTTTTCTGGATTTGCTACCCTTTTTATCATAGCAAATTGTTCTCTATAGAGATCTGTCAAAAACAGTAAATTTTTAAATAGTAGAATGATATAGCTAAATTCCTAAGAAGATGTTACTTTATGTAAGTGGAGAAAAACCTAAAGTGTTTTTTTTAAGATTTATTTATTCATGCATTCAAGAACTGCGGTACAGGCCAGATGCACGGGAGGGTGAGAGGATTCACCAGAGACAGAGCAGGGGGCAAAACAGGCAGATTGACTGAAATACACTGCTGAGGGGAGCAGCAGGTGAGACAGGAGAGGTCTGCCGCACCATGTGAGTCTCTCACTGGCCAGCCGGGAATCGAACCCGCGCTGCAGAGGCTGTGAACAGCTTCACAGCATTGTGCTCAACCGCCTGTGCCACAGGGAGTCCCTTAAAGTGTTTTTAATGCAGAATCCAATCCAGTTTCAAAATTTTACTTACTTGACTGGTGTTTGTGAAGTTTTTATTTAGTAAATATATAAGAAGAGATATTTAAATAGGAGAAACAACCTGAATTGACTTTGGGATTGATTACAATTTATCCTCCATCAAACTATGAATAGCAGGTGTGTTTACATGATTATATGGATAGTATTGAGATTTCTGAATTTATATAATATAATTGGTAGGATAATTAGATGGAGTTGTGTAATTTGAAGTGGGAAAACATGATGGCAGTCATGCGGGAGAATGGTTTTGAGTGTCTGAACAAGGATTACAGATGTTGAAATGAAGAAGGGAAAGGAAATGTGAGAGTAGGATTCAGGAGTATGTCCAGTAGCACGTAAGATCAATTATATTATGGGGCTTTAAAAAAATGGAAATTTTAAGGTTGGTGATGTCTGCAAGCCATGTAGATATTGAGAGGTGAATATAAGCAAAAATATTTGCATAACTATTAGATTTAGCAGCAGTTGTATTCTTTTATTATTTATTCCATTGATGCCCTCACCCATTGCACAGCAAAAACAAATGCCTATGCTCACACATCCTATATCCTTGGGCAGGATAGTGGAAAGGAGAAACTCTTTTCTAGCATCACACCATCTCTAGAATGTTGTTTGAATATTTCTTCTCCAGAATTCTCCTTTATACATAAAAATTACTGATGTGGGCTCAGCAGTCATGAGTGGCCTTCGTTCTTCCATTTTTTATAGCTTGTTTTCCAAAACAGCAGGATTGCTTCTTGGACTGCTATTGCCTTTTTCTACATTTTATTTTCTTTTGCCTTCTGCAGCCTGCTGGATCAGAAAATATATAACCTTGGGGAATCAAGCACACATAATTTCAATGTCCAGCTCCACATTTTATTAGCTGTGTCACTTTGAGCTATGTAATCTCTCTGCTACAATTGTAGTTTTAGCAAATAAAAATGCAGATGCCTAGTTAAATTTGAATTTCAAAGACCACATTATCTCTGTATAAGTACATTTCCTGTAATATTTGGAATATAGGCTGAAAATTGTCTGAAATTTCGATTTAACCTGAATACCCTTGTTTTGTCTAGTGCCCTTCTATACTTGTCATGTTCAGTTATTAGAAAATTAGAAATTAGAAATATGACATCTATATTCAAATTAGGATACAATTTTCAGGACTGTATGATTTGTTATATTTTGAAAGTAATATCTTGACATGATTATTTGTATCATTAGAAAAATAAAAACAATCTGTGTAGGTATGTCTGATAATAGCAATTCCCTACAAGTTGATTTCTTGAATTTGTATCATGGAGTATATAATCATTTTCTAGGGTTGTGATAACAAATTACCATAACTTGGTGGTTTAAAGCAATACAAGTTCACTTTTTCACAATTGTAAGTACAGGAGTCTTAAAATCAAATTGTAGTAGGGCAACACTCCCTCCAAAGGCTCTTGGGAAGAATTCTTTTTTGCCTCTTATACTTCTGTGGTCCCCCACATTTCTGGACTTGTGGCAGCATTTCCCCCAATCTCTGTCTCCATCTTTTTAGTTTTCCCTTTGTATCTCCTTGACTCAAATCACCTCCTTTCTCTCTTAAGGACATCAGTCTTTCGATTTAGTACCCACTGTAAATCTAGGATGATCTGATCTCATGATTTTATATTAATTACATCTGTAAAAACCCTGTTTCCAAATAAGGTCAAATTTGTTTATTTCATGGGTTCAAACTTGGACAAATCTTTGCTGAGGACCAAGTTAACCGCTACAAGTTAACCTAGTATTTTTTCTCTGCAAATACTAGGAACAAACTTAACTAATATGAAAAGTTATCCATGTAAACTTGTTTATTATAATTCTATTTTATAACAAAGTTAGAAATCCCTATATTAATAGGGTTAGAGAATCTCATCAATCACCTCATTCTGAAATTCCCAAAGTCTACTTTGTGAGTCTAATTTGTTAGTGCTAAAGGAAAATTTCCAAATATTCTGAGAATGTTTTGAAGTCAGAGTAAGCATTGTAGAAACCTGGGGGATGAGAAGGGATTTAGAAGGTTACCCCTACTAAGTTTCACTTTTCTTCGTAGTTTAATGAAATATAGTATACCAGTCAGGTGTAAGAAAATGAATTGGAAAGCTTATTTTTTTTTCCCAAAAGAAAATCAATGTGATAAAATTGAAACATAATCTGTGTCCTATGTGAAAATATCACTTTTTTCAAGTTAAGAGGACTGCCAACAATTTTGTCATTTGAATGTAATCTATGCAAAGACTTAAAAATAGAGCTCTATATTGAGTGGATAAAGCATACTAATATTTCTGGTATGTATTATACATCAGGCATGATGTTTGGCACTTTATATATATTTCCTCAGAATTGGCCATAAGAGCAGCTGTCAGTCCAACAAATTCACTACAGCTTTGTGTTCAGGGTCCTCTCTGGTTTAGATACTTGGGAATTTGCCTTATGGTAGTACAACCATATACTACCTGGGGCAATTTTTGTTTTTACCTGTTGACTAGCAAAATTGTCCATAATATTTCCATTTTACTCTTGATCTCTGTATATGCTGATGCTTCCTAGAAAAAAATCTTGATCCCATTACAATTAATCAAAAATTAAGCATTATGAATGCTCCTTTTTTTCTAGAAGGACAATGTAACTTGTATTATCAGAGAAATATTGGTTACTGAGATACTTTTCCTGGCAACTCCTTTAAATTTACACATTCTTTAACCAGCTATTTTGATCATGAAATGGTCTGATATGTTGAGTTTTTGTGCTAAAAGTGTTGCTGGTCAATTGGGTTTTTGTATTCCTTACAGTTGGTAGCATCAGGTATGGACTTGGTTTGTCCAATACAGACATAATCATACATGTTATAACATGCTGCATGTTATTAATACTAAAGCCATATGATCACTAACCCCTGAGAATTAACTTCTACATAGAGGTTTTTTTTTTCTTCTTTTTTTTACATAGAGGTTTTGTAACTAACTCCAGGGTGGCAGTGTAGTTCCAGAAATCTTTTTATAGTGCTCTGAACATTTTATTAATTCTAAGTCAGAAGCAGAATCCAATGGCTCTTCTTGAGGCTTTATCTGCAGCATTCTTCAGGTGGGGTTATTACTTTTTTCTAAGTTCCCAAGATTTATCAACAGGTGACAGCCATCCTTTACCAAATGTAAATCTGATCAAGTCACAGGGAAAGTACTATACCAATTTCACGAAGAAACTCTGAAGATGATGTTTCCACATATAAAGTGCATTCATATCACACCTACCTGAATGAAATCTATTTATAAATATGCTGTTCCTTTTATTATCATGGACACAAATTTGCTTTTTTAAATTAATTTAAATAGAAAGATTCAATTTTAATTTAAACATTGCCAGAAACTACACTGCCATAAAAAGCAAAAGGTCCAGTGAAAACACATGGTATCTGACATATGGTAGTCTCTGTAGTTATAGACAAGGTCAATCTGTATATATCATACTTCCTGCAGAAGCTGTATAGACTTTGACAGTGGTGGTTTTTTAAAATATGATTTGATAGTTCATAGATGAATTTGATTTAGAAAAGTATAATTTAATTCAGCATCTGTTAACAAAGGATGGTTTAACGCTTAACTTATTTTAAAGTGCATCTCTGAGTTCTATTTATTAGACGTTGTCCTTGAATTCACCTGAGGTTAATTAGCTCATATTCATAGTTTTCCATATTCAGACTTCTGAAAGGATATGTTTCTTCTTGATGTAAGCATAAAAGAAATTTGATCTGTTCCTGGGTTTTGATGTACTGTACCTATGTGGGGAAATATTCTTAGGAATTCAAGAATTTGTTTCCTGAAATTGGATCATATGACATATACAAAATTATTATTTTCATAAACTTTGTAAGGCCTTTCAACACAGTATCTAAATAAAGAGTGAGATTACTTTTTTTAAATTTTCCATATGCGTTTTATTACCCCAATGTTCCAAAATAGTGTCATTTCAAAATGACATCAATAAGATATTTTTAAATTCTTTATGTCATACTAAACCCTTGGGATTTGTTTTTATTCTTTTTAAGTCAAAAAGCTGTATTCACTGGGTTTGGAATTATTTTAAGACAAATATATTAACAAAAACAAGTATCTTTCAAACATTTGAACTATAGGCTTCTCCAGATTTTTTTGTTTGTTCTCTGAAATACTGGCTTTCAACTCATCTGAATGTAAAGTGGAAAATGCCCAGTTCTTGGTACACTTGGTCCCCTCATTCAGATAGTTCTCAGTCAACTAAAACAAACCCTAGAAATCTGACTGTAGAATTGAGCTACCAGAGCAGAGGTGATGGTGAGGAGCAAAGGGTGTAGGGTACTGTGATACCTCATTTTCCTTTTTGTCAGGCTTTTTGTTTTGGCTATTCGAGTACTTTGCAGTTCCATGTAAAATTCAGTAGTGTTTGTTCTATCTTTGAAGACTGACATTAAAACTTTTCTAGGGATGCATACAGTATGCATTTTTCTTTGGGCAAAACACCCATTTGGGCAATGTTAATTCTTCCAATCCAGGACCATGGAATACCTTTCCATTTCCCTGTCTTCTTTAATTTAACAATATCTTACAGTTGTTATGTGTGAGTCTTTTATTTCTTTTCTGAAATACAGTCCTAGGTGTTCAGTTCTTTTTGATGTAGTTTTAATGGGGACTGTTGTCTTTATTTCTTTCTCTTCTAGTTCTTTGCATATAGGAACACAACCAATTTTTGCATATTGATTTTGTAAACTGCCATTTTACTGTACTTATTTATCATTTATAACAGTTTTTTTATGAGTCTTTAGAGTTTCCCATGTATATTATCAATTATTTGCAAATAGTGATAATTGTACTTCTTCCTTCCCAATTTAGATTACTATTATATCTTTCTCTTGCTTAACCGCTATAACTCTAGTCAACATCATTGATTTAGGACAGAAATATTTCATTAAACATTAAGCAACCCTATAACATGACCCTGAGGAATGTGGCATATTGCTTTAAAGTAATTGCTAGGTTGAAGGTCAAGGGCAGAATTCCTGCCGTTGTTTTGGGTTCAGGTCTGACCACATATAAATCTGTGCTTTAAGAGAACTTCTGTGTGATTCTAATGCATTCTCAACTTTGAGAACCACTAATCAAGTATCCACAAACTTTCACTGGCTAGTTAAAAGAGAATAGTGGGTGAGAGACCATGGGGAGGCTGACAATGGCAGCTGTTAAAATAATAAGATAACTCCTTTTGTTCCAGCTTTTTGGGACCTGCCTCAGAACACCTTTCCTATGGTTTCCTGTCAGAAGGTAACTTGGACTTGTGGCAAGCTTTTAGGTCTCAGCAGCCTCACTTTGAGCTGTCCCTGTTTGGCTAAGCATTTTCCCACAGGGGATGGCTAATTTGGGGTGTTTTATCAGGAAACTAATATCCTTTCTTTTCCTCTCTCTCTATGCACACTGATTCTACTCAAGTTCTTTCACACTAAGTGTGTATTTTGCCTTTTGTGCAGGGCAGGACATATTTAGAGTGCACAAGTTTTGTGGTCCTTGTGTACCCTTTGTTTATGCACTAACTCATTAAATTCCACAAATACAAACTACAGAACTTAGAATTCCTAATTGTTGGGGGGAAAGGATGCCCTGAATGAACTCCACAAACACAGGTTTTATGGACTCCACCCCCACCCCAGACCAAAGAGATCCAAGATACCAAGAACTACAAATCCCATAATGTCATCATGACCGAAGGGAGGGTTGCTGGGAACTAAGGGTGGAGTTAAGCAGCCAGTCTGGTGTATAACCAGACATGTGGGCCTTGAGGTCTCTTAGTTTTTTGCCAGCTCTCAGTGTGCTAGCGGGTTTCAGCTCAGTGAAACTGGTAGCACGCAGTCACAAATTTATCACCCTGTCTTTCTCCCTGAGTTATTCATTTCTTCATTTCCCCATCCTTTGTAAATAAATCCTTTATTAACTTTTTGTGTGTGCCTACAGTTCAGTACTATTATAAGTCCCTTTTAAGTGTATGGGTGAGGACCCAAAGTCCGGCAACCAATCATTTCATATCAGGATTGCCCTGTAACAGTTTGGCACCCAAAGTGGTTGACCATGTTACACCTGTGGTTGACCAGCCCATAGCAACTTTCCTTGCATTGGTCACCATCACATCAGGTCAAAGAACATTCTCTTGAAACTTGTGAAACCATTATGGACTTCCATCCTGCAGCATCTGATTTCCCTTCTGTTTCACTCAAGCTTCCAGGCCCATTTCACTTTTTCCATTTCACTTTTTCAGGCCTAATGTTAGATGGCAATGTTAAGTAACAAAAATCCAATCAATTTAATTTAAAGTTTAATTGACTTTATTAAATGATACATACATTGGGTAGTATCCTATCTAGTGTGTACAAAGGCTTTATAAAAAATTGTACAAATTGTTTTTATATTCAGAGAGAGAATGGGACAAGGGTATTAACAAAAGAAAAAAAAGATAATTCAAGCAAGCCACCTTTCCACAGGGGAAGGCAGTAGGCTCTTGTTGTGCAGATTTCCTCACTAGTACTGACTAGTAAACTCCAGATTCATACACTTAAATTTCCACTTTGAGGAGAGAGGCTGAAACTGAATTAGGTTAGATAGTATGCCTTGTTGGATTCCTGGCATGAAGGACTCCATTTTAGGCCTGCTGTCTCCTTCCTTCCTTCCTTCCTTCCTTCCTTCCTTCCTTCCTTCTTTCCTTCCTTCCTTCCTCCCTCCCTTCCTTCCTCCCTTCCTCCCTCCCTCCCTCCCTCCCTCCCAGTAGTAGGATGCCTTAAAACCACAAAACAAGACTCCATTCAAACAGCCATTAAACATTGATGCCACAGGGGAGCATTGAATGTGAACTGAAATTACCATGTCTTTAAAAAGTCTAGTAGTTTGTTAATCACAGCTACTCTTTAATTTTTTTAAAGACTTATTTATTTTTGCATAGAAGAACTGGGGTGTAGGCCAGAGGTACTGCGGGTGAGAGGGTTCACGAGAGACAGAGTACAGAGCAGAACAGACAGAAATACACTGATAAGGGGAGTAGTGGGTGAAATAGGAGAGGTCTGCTGCGCCATGTGGGCTAGCTCACTGGTCTCGAATTGAACTCAGGCCTTAGTGGTGATAGCCTTGAAACTAATTATAGCTACTATTGAAGAGGGAGATCAGGGAAACAGACTTTTTGAATATTCTGGAGCTGTTCCTTGATCCAGATGCTAACATCTGCTTAACTTTCATGAAGTAGGCCATCTCTGTAGTCCTCCAAGAATTGTGAAAGAAAACATTCCAATCAACTTAACTGTGTGTTTAGGTCAGTTTAAAAAATTATTTCTAAGAACACTTCATTGAGAAGTTTCAATATCTGTACTTCTTTATTTTATCCTAAAAACAAAAGTGAAGTTTCTAGATCACAGATCAGACATTCTTACAGCATTTACTCCCTCACACCCCACTCACCCTTCTTGGGGATAGTCAGTGAAAACAAATGTCACTTGCACTGTAAGTATACCTTTTAAGAATAACTAAGATAAATTGTTTTTTTCAAAAAGTACACTCAAGTTAAAAATTCACAAGCTTTATAGTCAAACTATTTGAAGGGATATCTTATTAATGGTCTGCCATAGAAGAAAAGACCCTGTTTTATATATTGAGTTGTCCAAAGTAGAGGCTGAGACAGGGATTGGAGTTTCTTTGGGGATAATCCCAAAAAGCAGTAGTCAGGGCCAGAGTGAGGTACACAAGGTCAGCGGGGCAGTGCAGCATGAGTGAAGAAGGAGATTACTGCTGGAATCCTCTGAGACTTGGTGTAGAATATCTCCCAACAAGTCCCAAAAAGGATTTAAGAAAATGTGAGACTTATGTAGCCAATCCCACTTACCTTTTGCTCAAGCCTGCTTCTGAGAGTGTGGCATCTTATCCTGGCCCTTTGAGGGACCCAGCAAAATCCCAAGACTGCAGAAAGTGCAGAAAATGCTTCAGATAGGAATGGAGGGAGAAAACTTTTGGTGTTTAGGGAACCGGAGAGTACAGTAATGTCTGCTATAGAACAGACTGGACTTCAGAGATATCAGAAGTAAATCACTGAAGAACTAAGCTGAGCTTTATCCCTTATCTGTAAAATAAGGCTACCAAGAGCATGTAGCTCCAGGCTTGCTCTCAAGGTTAAATGGGACTCTACACTTAGTGTTTTGGAGCTGGACATCAAGTAAGTCCTCTGATCACTTACTGTCGTCATCATCATCAACATTATTAATATTAACATGATAGTAGCAAAAATGGTATTGAAGAAATTAGTGAATATTCCTGAATGAGAACTACAAGGAATTTTTTACTTTTCTATTATTCTTAGCTAGTATTACTTATTCTAATGGAATCTGGCATTCAGCTTTCAAGTTTTTGTTCAGAATGTCCTTGGTTGTGCACTGTAGCATCACACCATAGTTTTTGTTCTAGCAACAGACTGATGTTGACAGGCTGTTCATTGTGCATCTTTGTACTGCTTCCTCAACATGACAGTCCACCCACCTCACAGAAAAAGTTGAATTCTTGTAGAGAATTAAAAAAGCAACTATTTTTGTGATTTGAAGGATACTTCTCAAACTTTTAAATCTAACTCTAAAAAGGACAAAACTTGTCTTTTCTCCTTGAATATCATACTCAGATTTCCTGAATCATTTCAGAATTGTCCTCTGAAATTATCAAAAATTAATTCTGTAAAGGAATAATTTTCACTTTTCAGTGTGGCAAGAAATAAAGCTGAAAAATACAACTAGAATCCCAGGGTATTTAAAATTATGCAAAGTTAGTTTTTACTAATTTTAGTTTCACTATCAGATTCAAAAATGTTAAAAAAACAAGATTTTACTGTTATGAATAATAGATGTTTGAAAATCAGTATTTTTTTTCTTTTTATTTTAACACATGCACCAAGAAAATCAATATTGTAAAAGGGCAACAAAACTCAAATGAGTAATTATTGTTCTTAAAATACATGAGTGTATCAGTAATGCAGAAAAATGAACAAGATTGTGGTTTGATTTTTCACGAGGAAATAAAGAATTACCAATGAGAGTTCATGAACAAAGACAAGAACGTTTTAGATTTACCATTGTTCAGTGGTTCATATACTATAGAAAAATGGTAGGGCAGGTTACATGGGAAGTTCCTGCAGAGAGACCTGGATATGCCAGGAAGGGCTCCAGAATTGGTAATTCTGTGATTTATTTGCTTATGGTGAGGACTGGAAAATAGGATGTAAGATACTCATGAAATAAAACTGAATTTAGAGACTGTGGTATAGGTAGAATTCTAACTTGTTGTAAGTCCTTGTGTTAACCCCCTCCCTGTTAGTATAAAAAGAATCTGGGGATAGGAAGGGATACCATTCTTGTAATTATGCTGGACTGTGTGATGTGGCTAAAGTGAAATGTATATTTACAAATGTAGCAACTGTCCCTAATCAATTAACACTGAGTCAATCTAAGGGGAAATGATCTTTGATGGGTCTGATATAATCAGCCATGACCTTATGAGGAACTGGCATCCTCTTTGAGATAGAACCTCTTACTGGCTTGCAGAAACAAACACCCAGGTTGTGAACTGACAGTGGGGAACAAAAGTCCTCTAGGACCTAAGAGCCTCAGTCTCACAGCTGCAAACACCTGAATGAGGTTTAAAGATATGGAGGTCCATACTAAACATAGAGCTTCCATATGATCCAGCAATTCCACTCCTAGGTATTTACCCAAAGGACACAGAAACATCAATTCCAAAGAGCACCTGCACCCCTATGTTTATAGCAGCACTGTTTACAATAGCTAAGCTTTGGAAACAGCCCAAATGCCCAAAAACAGATGAATGGATCAAGAAGATGTGGTACATATATACCATGGAATATTACTCAGCATTCAAAAAAGATAAACACATGCAATTTGCAGCAACATGGATGGCGCTGGAAGGGATCATGCTCAGTGAAATAAGCCAAAAAGAAAAAGAAAAATACCGGATGGTCTCACTCATAGCAGGAATCTAGAAAACTTAAATAAGGGACCAGGAAAATGAATAACTATAAGAAAGTGAAAATCAAAATCAACAAAAAACTATGAACCAGAGACACTTTTTGGGGGGTGGAGGGCGGGAGGGGAGGGATTGGGGTCAGAATGGGGGGGTTGCAATTGTATGGGGAATATAAAAATAAAATTTATTATAAAAAAAATAAAATAAAAATAAAGATATGGAGGTCCAGGTATAAACAACTCAGCTAACTGAGTTTATTAGACCCTGAGGTCAAAATCCAGTTAAGCCAAGCCTGACCTGCAGAAACCATGAGATAATACATGCGTTGTTTTAAACCACTATGTTTATGGTAATTTGCCACAGTATAATAGAAAATGAATACAGGATTTAAATTAAGGAAAGAAACAAAAGAGACCTTATTTGTCTTTCCTTCCAGATTGTCAGTCTATTTCAATTCTTAGGAAAAATACTCTTACAAAACATTCTCTGAGCTATTGGTCTTAGCCAGACCTTAAATAGTTTTCCTTAATGAGGCTAGAAGGTGGAGAACCAAATAAATTGACAAAGAGAATTATCAGATGCCACCTTGTTTTAAAAATTCTACTTCCAAAAATCAGTTTTATGACATCCAATGAACAAAATTGCAAAGGAGCACTTTAAGTTCACTAAAATATTAGCTTTTGGAAAATATATTAATTAATTCTGAAGTAGCGATCATGTGAATACAACAGAAATCAATTGTCACATTTCTAAATGGAAACGGGGATGTTAGGAAGATTAAAGTGACTCACAAAAGATACACCGCTATTGTGTGATGACTTATAAATCAGCCCAGAAAAAACAATAGACCCCAATGTCTGTTAACATATTTTTAAAAGATCTGTCTCAAGAATAAATGTTAATATAATCCTTCAGTACTGTTGGTATCCATTAAAAGTAGATTTCTCTTTGCTTGGAAAAAACTGCTTTAATAAATTCATAGTGAATAACTTTTAAAGAAAATAAGTAAATTGAAATGCAGAAATAAGCACTTATTGCTAGCCTAGGAGGTCAATATAGCTAAAATTTGAGTCCAATCTTTTATCTTCAACAGAGCCTAGTCACAACACATGAGAATCTGTGGCGGGATCTAGGTCTGAAGGCAATGAAGAGAAAATCAGTTATTTGGACTTTCTAATTTTTTCATACTTCTGAAATAAGAATGTAATTGAATGGGTAAGGCTGAAGCAAACAAAAAAAGCCCATAAAATTGCTTGTCTGAAAATCACACTTTGCATTAAGAAGCTCTCCAAGTGAATTTCCTTTGTAATGGTGAAAGCTTTGGACTTTCATAGGATCTTGCATTTGACTTGTCAAAAGTAAGACACCACCTCCTAATGTAAGTGACAGAGTGTAGCTATTTTGTCTTTGCATGTACATTTTAAGTTGTGTGTTCAGATTATATAGATAGTGCTGGGGACTGCCACCAGGAAGTCTGAAAGTGTAGCCTAAATTACTCCATTATTAAAAACCCGGTGTTGTGTTGTTTTTGCCCCTGAAATATTGTTCCCTGTGCCAACTAAGACATATTCATTTCCGTTTATACCTTGTGAGCATTGCCTTTTCCAGAGTTGATCCTCAATGTAGGTCTTGAGAATTCCTCAGAACACCAGAGATAGGAAAAGTAATACAAAAAAAGCATAAAGGGTAAAAGTATTTAAAAAAATCTATTTCCGCAAGCATGTGTTAGGGAGCAACCAAGGAGTATCCTTGCGTGCTTTAAAGGGGTTCTGGCATCCATGAGCACAAATGCAAAAGAGACTCTTAACTTGAATAGAATTGATGTACAATTCTCTTTTTTAAAAAAGAGAAGAAAAGAGAAGAAAAGGCCAACAGGGTTGGCCTGAAATGGGACCGAAAGCTTGACTTGAAAGCTTGAAAGCTTCTCGCAAGTCTAAGGTACCTTCTATCACGAAACTAAGGAAAGGGGTTTTGAAGCAGGCTCCAGAAAACTAAGACAAAAGGAGCAAAATCAAAGTATAAATCAAGGTGTCTCTACATGTCACCTGCATGTTTCTTCTTCCATGTCTCCCAGGTCCCTGGTACAAGTCCAAGAAGCAAGTTAGCCCTCCTTCTCTATGTGTCTCCCCAGAGCCCACATGCCTTCCTTTTTATATAGCTCTATCTGACGCCTCAGCTCTCCTCATTAAGTGGGGATGTAGAGTGGGGATATCAGAGGAGAGGCCTCTGACATATGTACACATGAAGGAGAGGCTCTAGTGTGTGCACTGCCTAGCACATTGCCCATTCTAGGAAGGAGCCTTGACATCTGGAGTTCTGTAACACAGCAGCCCCGTGAACTCCTTGGCTGATTGTGCTCGAAATGACAATGGTGTTAATAATAATTGCAAATCTCAAGTAGCATAATTGGTGGCATATTATATATAGTATAAAATAATACGTTATAAATTTATTTTGAAGTTTTAATGAGTTGAGAAATTTAAAGTGGCAAGAATAATTCCTAGCCTGTTGTAAGCATAGAGTATATGTTAGCTATCTTAATAAAGTAACAACCACGAATGAACCTAAGAAAGCTTGGACAGTGTTTCAACTGTTAAGTCGTGAGGGAAGAAAAAACAACTATTACCTTTGTAGGAAAATGTACCAAAGGACTGAAGCTGAGCAGAGATCGGTGACAACACATGCCAAAGTTGGAACTCTGCTACATGTGGAAAGCAGTAGAGAAATAATCAGGAAAATGTTGAGGAAATAAATATTATCTTCCCAGATTTGCAAAACAAAACAAAACAGAGCAAAAACAAAAACATATTAGCAATGACTGTCACATCCCACATTACCATAGCACTTTAATATTTTCATATTCTTAGTTTTCCATTGTGGCTGCAGAGTCAAGAGCCAGACCTGCTGAACACATGTTTTGAGAATTAAGTGAGCAGAATTTATGAATTGTGACAATTAAAAGTTGATGAAAAATTAGAGAGACCAGGATTTGGGGTTAGAATTCAATTTGTAAATGAAAACATTCAGAACAGGGCAAATTATAAATCTGTGATGCTTTCTACCAGTCCTTTGGGTGAGACCTTTGATCTCTTTACTGCACTTCCAAATACACATTGTAGGTGTGAAAATATAAAGAGAAGAGAAAATTTAAAAATAGACCTTATTTCCGGCAAAATAAAAATTGAGATCATTAATAACTTGGGCTTCAAATCACTTGCTGCCTTTAAGGTGGCATTTAAATTCAATTATCAGCATCACCGAGTAATGTAATTAAAATATACTGACACAAATCTTCTGTCTAACTGGCTTATATATTGACAAGACAAACTATTTTTCAGTCTCAAAAGATGGTAATTGGTTTTTTTAACCATTCATGTACCTTTTCCCCTCAATTTTTATTTTCTTAATCAGATTAATTTATTTGACTAGCCTTTCATAATCACTGATTTGCTTATTATCCATGAAATATTATTTTTCTCAGCTTCGTTGCAATATAATTGATGAAATTGTATATATTTAAGGTATACAATGTGATGATATATGTATGCATTGTGATTATCTCAATCAAGGCATTTTACATATACATCATCTCATATAGCTACCTATATTGTGTGGGGGTTAAAAACACCTGAGATCTAGTCTCTTGGCAAAATCCAAGTGTATAATATATTACTGTTAATATATTATAATTTTATACCATATATGTACTATGATGTATTATTATTATTAATGTATTATATAGTTCTCATACTATATATTAGGTCTCCAGAACTTACTCAGCATATAGCTGTTAAGTTTGTACCCTTTGACCAATATCCCTCCATTTGTTCTACCTGATAACCAACACTCTACTCTGTTACTATGAGTCTGGCTTTGTAGATTCCACATGTAAGTGACATTACTCAGAGTTTGTCTTCTGTTTCTCTCTTATTTCACTTCGCTTAGTGACATCCAGATTTATCCACTGGGTCACAAACAGCATGATTCCCTTCTTTGTTAGGCTGAATAATATCTCTGTGTGTGTCCCATTTTCTTTGTACATACATCCAGTGACAGTCAAGTTGTTTGCATATCTTGGCTATTGTGAATAGTGCTGTTATGAACATGAAGGTATAGCAATCTTTTTGAGAGAATGATTTTATTTCCTTTGGAAATACACTGTAAAGTGAGATCACTAGATCATATGTTAATTCTATTTTTAATCCTTTGAGAAATTGCCATACAGATTTCCACTGAACAGTAGCTGTACCATTTTATATTCCCTCTAGCAGTGCGCAGGGGACATATCTTTACACATCTTCACCAGCATGTGCTATTTTTGTGGTTTTGAAAATAGTAGCCATTGTAATTAGCACAGGGGTGGTATCTTCCTATGGTTTTGGCTTGCATTTCCCACCACTCATGCACTTTTCTGGTACTGGCATCACAGATTCTCACCAACTCTGAAGGTGACAACCCCAGTACAGTCTCCGCGGTCCTAATCTTTTCTTGAGTATGTTCTTCCTAATGCTGGGGGGATTTGAAAGAAAGAAATAAGCAAAAGAATAATGCTCTTATTATGTAATTGCTTTTATTACACAGAAGTATGCATTTCTTTGTAATAATTAAATGTCACAGATATTTCATTTACATCAGAATTAATATAGTATGGGTTGTAAAAGAACTCTGATGTATGATTTAATCTGTTATAAACTTTATAAGTTAGTGCTCTGTTTTTGATTTTAAAAACCTCATAAATACTAGACGGTATCTGGGCCTCCCTGATGGCACAATGGGTTAAGACGCAGTACTTAACCATATAAATCACATAATCCACAGACATATTTCACCGTATTCAGAGTTTAGGAATCTTGGTAGTGCCTTTAGGTTTCTGCCTACCACAGTAGGAAGACATTTACCACCAAGTCCCAGGTGTGGCTACCTCTTTGTATGCTGGGAAGGCCAGAAACATTTAATAAATTCTCTTTGTCTTAATTATGATATTGTAATGATGAATAATGGTTGCAAATATCATTTGATATTTTTATACCATTATCAAAATAAATGAGATAATATTGAAATCAAAAGGAATGGTAACAGATTCTGAAAGTAATTTCTATTCAATCATTTTACATTACATATAGTTTATATTTCTGAATTTTAAAGGATGTGGTATAGATATAAAGATGAGACATAAAAATTAATATTCATTTTACATTCATTAACATTTAGGTTGGTTTTTGGCAAAATAGTTCATACCAGCTAATCTTAAATTTAGAATTATTTCAGTAATTTAAGAAAATAATACGCTCCCCCATTGGCCTTTTGAGCCCATACCATTTTTCAGGTGTTGGTATTTTCCGTAATCAAAGACTGATAATCCGACATCAGATGAGATGCTATTAAAATGTCTTTAAAATATTTCATTTCCTCTTCTCATTTAACCCATGAAGGAAAATCCCAAGTTCAAGGGTCTGTAGAGTCCCATGTGACTTGTCCCTCAAGTACTAACATCATCTACCACTCACTTTCTAGGTGACTCATCCATCCCCACCAAGATTAAGGGCCTTTGCCCTCTGTCCTGAAATGCTCCCTTGTTGCTTCAGGTCCCTTTTCAAACTTGTCCTTTGGGTGCAGATTTCCCTGCACATCCTACTTAAAATAGCAGGTTCTCTGACCACTACCCCTTTCCTCATGGCTTTATGTGGCTTCATGTACTTATCACCACATTACGTATTATCCCCCTCTGTATTGGCTCATTACCTGTCTCCCGCCACTAGAATGAAAGCACCTTGGCAATTGAGACTGTTTTATGTACTGCTGAGTTCCCAGGGCCCTTCACATAATAGATATCCAGTAAACATTGTTGAAAGCATGAGTGTATTCCAGCAAAGGAAAAGTACATCAGCTGGAGGACTCATTCATTCTGCAAACTAGCACAAACATTAAAAGAGCCCTGTTGTCTATTAAAAAGTGATAGCATGTCGTGTAAGTGGAAAAGTAACAAGTTTGGCAGAAAAGCAGAAGGCAAGAAAGAGTGGGTTCATTAGGAAATGTAGCACTTCTGCTGGCTCTGTGATTTTTATTAAACTTACCAGTGCAGGCCATGGACTTTTTTCAAGCTCTGCCAGAGAGTTGAAGGGAATGCTGTGTTGAAGACAGAAACAAGGACTCACAACACCTACTACTCTCCTATATCTGCTGTCTGTGCTTCTACGGGTGACGACATGCTTTAGCAGGATAATTGCAAGTTTTGAAGTCACTTGTCACATTACACACTTATTAACTGTTTTTAGCATAAGGGGCGAAGGTTTTTTTGTCATTGTTCCTCAAGTATTTTAGTTACATTGTAGGTGTTAACATTTTGCTTTGCTTATCTTTTTTACTTGCTTATAAAACTTATATAACTATTGACTACATCAAGTAATATGACAATTGAAGAAAAGTCTTTAATGAATAATTCAGAGACATGGAGGTAACAGGCATCCCCTTTAAACTTGTATCTTAAAAAGAAGAAAATCTCTATTTGCTGCTTTATGGAAGCATACCTTTAATATTCTCCCATTGAAAACTAGCAGACAAGAAGATCATTTTCTTTTGATGACCTCAGATGTATAGTTGTGTCAGTGACTACATGTATATAGGCCCACCCCTGCTTACAAAGGAAACTGTGAGAAAAGTTTCTATTTGTAAGAGAAAAGGGTCTATTTTCTTATAGCTCTAAAGTTCCAGAGGTGACAGATTAGCTCTGCAACATTCCTTCTGTAATAGAGCTGTCCCAAATAAGGATATAGCATGTCATACAACGTACATGTTCACAAATATTGAATTTAATTTTGAAGGACTGAGTTATAAGGATTCAAGCTCCACATGGCATCTAGCACCTGGATAATTGGGATTCCTGTATTCAGTGAAAGAATGGATGAACTTTCAGTTCTAATATTATGTTTCTGTGAGACTGTTGAATCATCACTGAATTTGGAGGGAAATTATTGCCACAGGGGTATGATGAACAATATGGATAGTGTGACTCTCCTTAGAGTGTCGTCTAAGGATTACTTTTTACTGGCAGCACCCATTCTGGGAGTTAAGTTTCACTAAGTTTAGGTGTTACTACATCTGAGGGCCTGTAAAAGATAAACACCTAAATCTCAATGATGTAACAAAATAAATTATTTCATTTTCATTTCCTAGTCCATTATAGATTAGTATTTTTTTCAAGCAACATTCTTTGATCACATATGATCATTCAAGGGTTATGCTGGGCATCAGGGATCAGAAATCAAAGCACAAAATGTCAAGTGCTTTTGCAAAGGATATTTGGGAACTTCAGAGAAGGGCCTAATAATGTCCATGAGATGGATCAGGGAAGATTTCCCAGTAGCAGCAAGGCTGGAGTTTACTGCTGAAATAAACCCAATGGTGGTGAAGAAGGATGTTGAAGGCAGAGGGGAATGGAGAAAAATAGCCAAAGGCATTGGAGAGAAGCTATGAATTTGAGTTGCTACAGGATCAAAGATCTAGTGAAAGAAGAATCTGTGGAAATTAGCAGAAAATTTGTATGGCACACTGAACAGTGTGAAAATTAATCAGAAATCAATGAAGACTTTAAAGCAAGGAAGAAATATCAGGTTTTTGTGTCAGAAAAATATCTAGGCATAAGATCTTGGAGAATGAATTGAAGTGGGCAAAACTAAAAGCAGGGAGACAAATAGAAGATCATTGACTTCTTTTTCTCAAATTGAACATATGAATATGCAAGGAATATATTATTCAATTATCGTGTATTTGTGGTGCATTTTAATCATATTGTAATATAATTATCTTGAAATTGTTCCAGTTAGTGATAGTAATCAATCAAGAAGAGTCATAAAACTGTCTGCATTGTTACTATTTAGAGTTTTGATTGATGAAGAGGATTTTGTTTTCTTTTTAGGATCATAATAATTTTTTTTTGGTAGATATGTTTTATGGACTCCACTTATTTTGATGGCACATTTTATGATACTTCCTTTTACTTATGTCTGCTCTTGTAATGTTTATAATTACTTATAGCTTTTTTTTTCTTGATTTAACAAACAACAGAATAGCTCTCTTTACATAAGGACAAAGGAGAAGTTCCCTGAAAATAATCATTGTTTTCCTGATATTTATGCATTCTTTAAAAAAAATAATGAAATAACATTGCATTATAACATTCTATCAATGTCACATATTCATCATTGAGAACCGACATGTATATGTACTGTAGTAAGGTCATTGCTAAGAGTCCATATCAATTGTTCATCATCACATTGTCCCCTTTTTACTTTGCCTGAAGTCCAAAAATTTATTTTTGTTTTCTTTGGTTCATCTGTTTGTTTTTTCATTCTACCACATATGATTGGAAACATACAGTGTTTGTCTTTGTCTGACTTATATCACTAAGCATAATTCCCTATAGATACATCCAGATTTTTGCAAGTGGCAGAATTTTGTCCTTTTTATAACTATATAGTATTCCATTGTGACTATACACCATATCTTCTTTATGCATTTGTTCAATGGACACTTAGGTTGTTAGCTACTCTTGTCTATTGTAAATAGTGCTTCAGTAAACACAGAGGTACCTATATCTCTTCCAGTTAGTACTGTAATAAATATGGGGGGTGCATATGACTCTTTGAATTAGTGCTTTTATATTTTGGGGTAAAAACTCAGAAGTGGTATAACTTCATTGTATGAAATTTTTATTTTTAATTTTTGGAGGACTCTCCATGCTGCTTTCCATACCATCTGCACCAATTTACATCCCCACCAAAAATATAGAAGAGTTCCCTTCTCACCACATCATAATACTTGTTGTCTTCGGGATAATAGTTATTGTCACATTTGTGAAGTGACATCTCATTGTTGTTTTGATTTGCATTTATTAAAACCAATTTACAACATTTGCAGGCAATGGAGCAAGGCAAATATCTTCAATAAATGGTGTTGGGAAAACTGGACAGTCAAATCAAAAAGGATTAAACTTAGACCACTACCTAACACACTATCCCCTGCCCAAATCAAGATGTATTAATGGCTTAGATGTAAGACCTGAAACCAGAAAATATCAATACTTAGGGGAAAAAACATAAGTTTCTTGACATTTGCCTTGGAGATATGTTTGGTGACTAGGCTGCAACAGGAAGGAAAAGAAATGCAAAATAAATACATGTCATCATGTCAAACTACAAAGCTCTTGCAAAGCAAAAGAAACTGTCATCAAAGGAAATGATCCCTTCTGAATGGGAGAAGATATTTTCATATGATAGGGTTAATATGCAAATTATACAGTCATAAAACTCAACAATAAAAAACAGTGCAATTAAAAGCTGGGTAGAGGATCTGATAGACACTTCTCCAAAGAAGACATACAGATGACCAATAGGTACATGAAAAGATATTTATGCATTCTCAAAAATTAAGGAAAGTAGTTAAATAGCATCTATTGTCTCAACCTCAATAAATCACTTGATAGGTAAAATCAGAAATTGGATACCCACTTTGACATAGCTGTAGTTCTTTATTTCAGTTTAATTATATTCATTCAAGTTTTTACATTGTGATGTAATTGTATTAATGTGTTCCCATGTTGAATAAGATTAAAAAAATCACTAATAGTTATTGAATGTTTATTTTGTGGTAAGGACTATTTTTAGTGCATTGTGTATGTGATGTAACTAAACCCTGATAATGACTTTAATGAGATGCTATGATCATCTCCATTTTCATCTAGGTTAAGTCACTTTTCCATGTACACTCAGCTAGGAAGTACTGCAGCTAAGATCAGACCCCAGGCTTTTAACCTGGAAGTTGAGCTATTAACCACCACCCTCTGTAGCACCAACCCACCTCTGCTATGAAGGGATGAGTACGAGCCTTCATCCCTTTCAAAAATATATTAGATAATATTATACTATTTAGGGCCTCCCCAGTGGCGCTGCGGTTGTGCGCTGGGTTGCGAAGCTGCCCGCAGCCTCTGCAGCGCCAGTTCGATCCCCGGCTGCTCCCCAGCCACTGGAGGAGGGTCCCACATGGCGCGCAGACCTCTCCTGCCGCCCGCTGCTCCCCTCAGCAGTGTACTTCGGTCCTTCTGCCTGCTCTGCTCCCCGTTCTGGCTCTGGTGAATTCTCTCACCCTCCCGTGCTTCTGACTGTACCCAGTGCTTGTATGTATAAATCAATCAATAAATAAATCTTTAAAAAAAATTATACTATTTAATGAGATTTTTCTATAGAGCACCATTGAACAATTTCATTCTTCTGTAGAGAATACTAGGTTTAGACATCTAAATAAGTGCCTACCTTAGGAAATCTAATATATTAATAGTAATGCATGTTCACATCAGACACATCAATATACATCAATATACACATCGATATACACTTTATTTATCAGTTGAGTACCTGTTTTGTGGTAGTTTCTGGGATGCAAAAGAGGTATCTATACCCTCATGAAACTTGTGGTCTGTTGGATTCAAAAGACTAAAAAAATCATTTCCCTAAATAACTTCAAATTCACCTGTGCTTTTCTAACTGCTGCTCTGCTCTGATAATTCTTCAGAATCAATGATTGCTAAGTTCCAGTGAGACCCGTAGCTTCCTAATACAGTACCCAGTCTCTGATGGGGCACTTAGTAGGAGGGCTGAGGTGCAAAATAATAGCTGAAGGTAAATGGGATTGGTTGCTTGATTAGAAAACCTTATGCTGTTTAGGGAACATGGTAAACTTGAAATTTAGAAACAAATAGATCTTCTAATGGTTTCTGGAGCTGCCACATATTTAGCCATATAACTACGCCATGCAACCTAACCTCTCTGAACCAGTTTACTCATCTGTAAAGTATTAGGAATATTAATTTATTAATTTATTCAACAGCAATTTATTGGATGCCTCGTGTGTGCTGCTTTCACCATCGCACAGAGCTACAGTTATAAATAAATGAAATATTGTGTTAAAAGCCCAGGCACATAGTAATTATGCAGAAAATTAGTTCCTTCCCCCTTTGATCATTTTTTTTCCCCCATACTGATTAATCTAGTTTTGTAAGTGAGTAACCCCACTGCCCAGCAGCAGGCAGGCTGTAGGAAAAGCTGGTTCATATCGCTAAAATTCATGACACTGAATTGAATGGAAATCAAACAAGATGAATTAACTATATAAAGTCAAGTAAATAATTCAATAAGAAACATACTTTTCTAGAATTAAAGTCCAGTTAGAGAGTTGTATTAGGGTACAAGCAAAGCTTCTGATAAGAAACCCATAAGTATAGTACCTTTAAAAAGACAAGTTCTTTCCCATGTTAAACCCAGAAGTGAGATCTCAGGTTGATAAAGTGACTCTGCCTCATCAACATGTTGCTTCCTGCTCTGAACCACAGCTTTATTCCAGAAGATCCAGAATTTGCTTCTGTCACTTCTGCTCACATCTTCCTGCAAGTCACATGGCCATGGCTGTTTTGGAAAATGAGAAATTCTCTAATGAGATGATCACTTGTTTTACTAAAGTATGGAAGCTCTGTTACTAAAATGAAAATGAAGAAAATAAATATTGGGAATCAGTAGCCATAGAGTTAAATGGTATCAGAAGGCTCCATGGTAACAATATAAGAAAACAATAAACTCATAGTTGTGCCAGATCTCCTGTACAAGGAGAAACTTTGCATACTAACCCTGAGCCTGAGTTCTGGGGCCTGCATCCCTACAACCGTGCTGAAGATGGAATTGTCCATCCATGCATTCAGTCACCAAATTCCATAGATGCTCAAGTCTGTCACGTAAAATGACATAGTAGTTGCATGTAACCTGTCCACACCCTCTTGTATACTTTAAGTCATCGATAGGTCACTTACAGTAACTAATACAATGTAATGCTACGCAGGTAATTGTTAAGCTGTGTTCTTTAGAGATTAATGACAAGGGAAAAAAAATTATGTTCAGTACAGACACAAATAGTGGACCCAATTACACAGTATATTTCTATCAGTGGTTGGTTGAATCATGGTTGTGAGAATGGTGAATATAGAAAGCCCAATGTGTTTGGTTATCTAGCCTTCTCAATACATCTATGGTAGGGCATTACAAATCTCCAACAAAAAGTGAGGAAGAAATGGGAGAGCTTGAGGACATTATTTTATTTTTATTTTTACATTTTAAAAGTAAAAATTTATTAGGAAAAGGAGAAAGAAAAAAGAGAGGCACTTGCATAGTCACAGGAGGGCAGGAGAGCTGCCAACGACATAATTTTAATACATCAATAAGGTACCAGTTTTGAATATTTTTAAATGATTATTGAAAATAAATTTATATAAGACATACTCTAGGGGCCTCCCAGTGGCCCAGGGGTTGTTTCAGCACTATCACCACTATGGGCCTGAGTTCAATCCCCCACCAGGGAGCTAATCCACATATGGCACAGCAGACTGCTCCTGTCTCACCCACTGCTCCCTTCAGTAGTGCATTTCAGTAGCTCTGCCTGTTCTGCTCCCCATTCTGTCTCTGGTGAATCTTCTCACCCACCACACTTCTGGCACACCCCAGTTCTACACAAAAATAAATTAATAAAACATCTAAAAAAAAAGGAAAAAGACATACTCTATACTCTATTGATCTGAGTATGTTTTAAACTTTACTATATTTATAGGGCCTTTTCTAGTATAAAGGACATTATTATACAAATATACTTTGTTGAATTGGGGTAACAAAAAAAGTTGACTTCAAGTATTTGTTAAAAAAAGATCTGATACCTTCAGAAAGATCCATCTTAAATTTGAATTCTTATTGACTGTTCACACTTAATATTTATGTTGATTTTACTGTTATTTTTTTTCTCCTACTTTTTCTTTTCTTCTTCCTACTCCAACTTTCTCCCAATTCAGAAATTCGGTTTAAATTTTTCATTGTTGTTTTTTGGACTTAGCATTATTAAATAATTATTGATCCCCAAAACAGGAGTAACTGTTTATTTTTCATTACATCCTAGTTTGGAATAAGTTTGGTTTAAATTTATTAACCAGGACGCTGATTTATTCTGAGAATGAAAGCCAAGAGACTCATTATTAGATGACTCTTTATGTTTTAAGTATTTTTAATACTGTTGTAAGGGATGAGAGGCTGCCATCTTGTGTCTGTTACATTTATTGCTGCACTAAAGGAGACCCATTCAGACACAATTTAGCATTGGATTTACATTATATTACACTAAAAATTAACAATCACGAAAGCAATGTGTGTGTTCTCCTTGGTGTTCTGACAAAAAAAAAATGAAGACATAATATTGAGAATAAATATTCCTGTCCAACAAGATAAAACATTATATAAACCATGAAATTGCTCTTTAAAATTTAAGTAATTTGATTTTGGGGTTCGGAAATAAACAAATGATACTCTCCAGATCTGGAATGTTCTAGAATTTTAAAATATAGAAATTATAATTATAAAATAAAGTGATTAATAATGTTAAAAAATAAATGTTGAAGTTAATCTTATATGATAAAATTAATGTGTAAAAGGCTACTCTTGAATGTTGTTCAGAACAAAATCTGAGTTTTATTTTAGTTCCCTCCTAGTTTCTTCTCTCGTATTTATTTCTTTATTTTCATTTTGTTACTTCCATAAAAAGTGCTTAGTAAGTGTCATGATCCTTCCAATAACAGCCATGCACCACAAGTTGCTAGAAAATGCTGAAACCAGTGTACGGTAAAGAGACCTTTCAACAGCTGAACCACAGACCTTGCAATAATTTGATATGGATTAGTGCCATCTTGTGGTTGCATGCAATATTGCAACAAAATAGCAAGCGAATGAATTTAACTTTTGAGTTTTTGTGAACCAACAAACTTTCTTGTTTGATATATTTATTGAAGGTTAGCCACATCTAAGTGGCTTGAATTTATTGGGAGTCTCATTATGCTAAAATGACTTGAGTTCACTGAAAAGTCTGTTACAATAAAAGAATCTCAAAAAAAAATCGAAAACTTACTTTCTATGAAAAATGTAATATTTCCCAAAGAAAGACTAGGATTATTAATTCTGAAAATGGAAAGTGGGCCCCTGTTAAGAGAAACCTGATAAATGCTAGTTGTCTTATTATTTTGAAGACTCACAGTGCACATAAACTTATTTAAATATTATAGAGGGCCTCCCCTAGTGGCACAGGTGCTTGAGCACTGGGCTGTGAAGCTGCCCCCAGCCTCTGCAGCCAGTTGGATCCCACATGGCGCGCAGACCTCTCCTGCCTCCCGCTACTCCCCTCAGCAGTGTACTTCGTCAGTTTGCTTGTTCGGTTCTCAGCTCTGGCTCTGGTGAGTTCTCTCACCCTCCCGCGAATCTGGCCTGTACCCCAGTTCTTGTGTAAATAAATAAATAAATAATAAATATTATAGAAAATGAATCTAATTTAGTTCTAAGTCAGCATTTTCTAACTATGCTTGAGCACAGGGTCCTTTTTTATAAAACAAATAATACTTATTAATATTACCAAGTAAAAACTTGCTGAAATAATGCAGGGAAAACACTTTGAAACATAAAAAATGAGAGTTTTGACATAAATCTTACACTGAATCTAAATTAAAAGAGTAATGTCCCCAGCCCCCGATGTTGGAGTCAAATGCTGAACATCTTGCACGATTGACATATGATGCACAATGACATTTGCACAACCAGATTACCTAACAGTGCTCTTCTCAGAACGTCTCCTCATTGTTAAGCAATACATGATATATTAAGGACTCTAAGTCACTAAAGGTGTCCTAAGTTTAGAATCTAAAAACAATTAGGAACTCATTTAAAAGAAAAATGTGTAAAGAATTACTTCCTGAAAATTATCACATACTGGAATGATTTACTTAGGATGACACTGATTCACCTTCTCTGGGACTCCTTAATAATAGTATAGGATCAATCAGTCAAGATTGCCTTCATTCATCCACCAATACGAGAAAATGGCACAAAGATACATATAGAGATCTATCTAGTTATATATGGATGTAAATAAAGGCCTTCCCTCTTGCAGGTAGAGTCCAAGAGCCTTGGTTGGAATCTTAACTCCATCTCTTGTGAGATGTGTATCCATGATCAAATTATTTGACAGTGCTGATTATCTTTATCATCATACCCTAGAAGGCATTGTTAAGAGAGAGTAGGAAGTATCCCGATTATTTAATAAACATTTGTCTTTACTGAAAGACCTCCATCTCTACTTAACATTCTAAAATTGAAACTGCTGAGTCATAAAGAATATGGCACCAAGGATGACACTGAAGTCCAATTTGAGACTTTTCTTTCTCTAAGCCCAATTTTAGCTGTATATATAAGTCTAAATCTATAAAAACCAGTCAAGATCATTGATCATCATTTTTATAGTCAGCAAGATGAAACCAGGAGGAATGTCAGATTAATCTGTCATTTATCACACTAAATTAAATATGTAACATGCAATAATTTTTTTTGAAAGATTTATTTATTTATTTATTCAAGCACTGGGTGCAGTCAGAAGCACGGGAGGGTGAGAGAATTCACCAGAGCCAGAGCGGGGAACAGAACAGGCAGACTGACAAAATACACTGCTGAGGGGAGCAGCAGGCGAGACAGGAGAGGTCTGCATGCCATGTGGGACCTTTGCTGGCAGTTGGGGATCGAATTGGCACTGCAGAGGCCGCGGGCAGCTTTGCAGCCCAGCGCTCAACCGCTGCTCCACCGGGGAGGCCTGCAATAATTTTTTAATACCAGGACAAGGTTACAATATTAAAATCAAAATATATAGTAATGGTATAATAATAATTTATTGTCACTTTAATGTTTAAGGAAAATTTGAGGGGAAAAATATAACCCTTATTTTCCTATGGGGTAAGCTTCATTTAACCTTTTTTCCTTTAAATACTTTCTGATATTTAAATACTTTCTGAACTATTCTCTTGTTTTCATAGAAAAGCTAGATTAACATGGATCAATTTGTATCTTTTTAACAGGAACAAGTGATCCATACGTGAAATTTAAAATTGGAAGAAAAGAAGTTTTTAGAAGCAAAATAATACACAAGAACCTCAATCCTGTGTGGGACGAGAAAGCTTGCATTCTTATTGAACATCTTAGGGAGCCATTGTATATAAAGGTGAGCCATTTATTATTTTTTCCCTAATTCAGTTTGGTATAGAAATCCCTGCTTGATTTTTTTTTTTTGTCATGTCTTTCTGTCTGATGAGATTTTTCAGTAGAGATATATTCTGCTATGCAGAATTTGAGCTATGATAGAAATGAGAGTGGGGAAGGGTGAACTAGTGGGAGAATTTTTCTTCAGGGCAGGTCTTTGTCAGTCATTTATGAGGGTTATGAAGTTCATTTTCTCCTTCTGTGTGCAACTGACTGATTTGGTAAACATTAGAAGCATATAAAAACCAGTCTACATAATCTAGCAAAAAGGAAAGCAGAAAACAGAAAAACAGAACCCAACCTTTGTGTTTAAGAACCACATCAGTGAATCTGCCATTCCTGCTTGCAAACAATGCTTTACTTGGAAGTCAAGAAGGGTAAAAAGATAGAGCAGGGAGAAAATTTTCCTGTATATATTGCATGACCAAATGGAGGGGGGGCGGTGGTAGTATTTCCTCTCATTTGATGTAATTTTTAAAAGAAGCAAAACTTAAGAAAACTTTTAAGTTGTAACTCTAACTCCTTGCTTGATTTTCATACCTGACTTCTCTTGAATTTGCACCTCTAGATTTTTTTAAAGTTATACTTATTGAAGTAATGTTGGTGAAGAGAGGCACCTGCATAGTTACAAGTGGGCAGTGGGAATTTTGCCAATTTAGTTACTTTATATTCCACATATTAGGGACATCATCCAGTATTTATTTTTCTCCTTTTGATTTATTTCACTTAGTCAAAATGCATATTTGAAAGAGAATATCTTACAGGTTCTAAAACAAAAATCCGAAGTACTCATAAAAAAAGCTGTGGCAAAATATTTGAGTTTAAGAGAGCAAGAATACATACAAACACACTCACATACATGTAAACTGTAAATGAAGATAGCAGCGCTGCATGCAAGTTTAAAAGGGTGGTAAATTAAGAAAGAAATTAAAAGAGAACTCGAGAGTTTTTTTGTTTATTATTTGGTTTACCACTTTGAGTTTTTATGTAGCCACAACTTGACTTTTACCACACAGAAGGAGGTGCATAGTGAATTACTAAAAAAAAAAAAAAAAATCACTTTTTTACATTTCTCCATTAGAAAAAAATGATTAAGTGAAATAGAAATCGTTCTGGCTTCTCAATAGGAACACACACATAAAATGACAAAATTGCATTTTTATGTAATATTTATATTTTAATATGCTTTCATATTTTTTATTTGGTTTCATTTTCTGTAAAAAGCATAGGGCTTCTGTTGAGAAAATCTGACTTAGCTTTTTTCCCTGGGTGGTTTTTTTTTTTGTATTATGTAGTTTTTACCCTAACTTGGTCACAAAGACCCACAAAAAATATTGATAGAAATGATATTTTAACTTACTAGAATTTCATGAAAATTGCATCATTTTCATTGTCTCTACACGGCCTTGTGTGACTGACTTATTTGATTTTGATAGGCTGCCCACATCCTCTGTGATGGGGATTAATTTTGCCTGAAAAATTTCATAGGGACTAACCATTTCCATAGTGACAGGTAATATGAAAATGCATCCATGAACTAGATGGTTAGAAATTATTAAGTCTGCAACCCTCCATGTTAAAGGAAAAAGAAGCCCTTGCGGGGCCTCCCCTGGTGGTGCAGCGGTTGAGTGCTGGGCTGCGAGGCTGCTCTGTAACGCCGGTTCGTTCCCCGGCCGCCAGTGAGGGTCCCACACACACAAAAAAAAGAAGCCCATGCATACCCTGTATTCTGAATTCTATCAAAGGAACGTTACCAAATGAATAAAAATTCAGTTCTGAGCCAAGGTAATAATATCACATTAAAGTTTGAGTGTTTGTACTATTTCTTAGCAAAAGCAGATTTTTTTTTCCCAAAAATCATGGAATTGTCATTTTTATTTATTTATTTTTCTAAAAATTTGTTTATTTATGCATACAAGAACTGGGATACAGGCCATAGCTGTGGAGGGGGTGGTGAGAGGATTCACCAGAGACAGAGTGGGGAACAGAACAGGCAGATTGTCTGAAATACACTGTTGAGGGGAGCAGCGGGTAAGTCAGGAGAGGTCTGCTGTGCCATTTGGGTAAGCCCCTGGCTGGGGATTGAACTCGTGCTGCAGTGGCTGTGGATAGCTTCATAGTGCTGCATCTTAACCCCTTGTGCCACCAGGGAGGCCCTGGAACTGTCATTTTTAAATACTACATAGAAAATAATTAAGAATACACTTTCCAGTTGGTCAGAATTCATATAGCTTCTAATTTTATTGAAAAGAGAATATACTTTTCCCTCTGACTGCCTTCACAAAAAGGGAAGGTGAACACAAGGCTGGAGGAGTGGGCTTGAGAAATACAATGAGCTAAGAGCTGGAGTTAAAATGCAGTATTTTTAGTCAAGACAAGGGCCCTGGAGCCTGCCCTGTCTCCACAGGGAAGATCTAGCACACTCCTAAGTGCTAGGAGAAAATCATAATCCATTTCAGTTTTATTGAATTCACATTCTCTCTTGTCATTTCACTGATACAAGGTGAACAGAACACTCAGAGTTACAGGATAAGAGATAGAAATAAAATAAAAAGAGAGCTGTTTGTGTAAATCGTTGTTCATTTGGCCTCTTCATGAATTAGAGATCTGGGCATTAAATTTAAAAGCTTTTCTAAATAATAGAACAATTTCAGTAACCAAGAAAATGATTCTGTTCTGTTTGTGAGATTGTTATTTTAACAAAATCAACAGTTCCTTAAATATCCCATTTCTATCCAGGCTTAAGATTCAAAATTGAAAAGGTGTTTTATGGATGACAGTACTGCTCTATTCATAATTATTTCTCAGTAGGTTTTAAGAACCCTAAAAGAAAATCATATTTCAATGATCATCAATCCTATACATCAGAATTATCCATACTTTTTTTTTGAGGTAATATTGGTTTACAACACTAATTTTCAGGTGTACAGCTTCACACCTCAGCAACTGTGAACTCTGGTCACCCACAGGTCTAGGTTCTATCCACTCTCATCCAATAACCCCTGATACTCTTTCCATGCCTCCCCTCTCACCTCCTCCCTTGTTGGTAACTACCATTCTGCTGTCAGAATCTACAGGTTTGTTCATTTGCTTTGTTTCTTTATAGTTCATATATAAGTGAATTCATTTATAAAGAAACTAAAGTGAATATAAGTGAAATCACCCATAAAGAATCTAGATGTCCAAGTGTCTCCCTCTAAGACTGTGCTTCAGAAGCTCCATGATGGAATCCAGGCCTCTGTATTTTTAAAACACAATAAATTATTCTGATACACTGCTTGGGCAGGGAGTCACTTTTATAGACATTAAAATGGAAACTGAATAGTTGGAACAGAAATATGTTTGCAGCTATATACCACAGGGCACCCAAACAAAATCATTTCAGGGTTATAAGTATTATCTTAAATATTTTGTCTTGTGTGGTTCAAAAATACTTCATAAATGCATAAATAAAGAATATCAGTCATTTTAGGGAAAAATCAAGATAAAAATGAAACAAAGAAACAAAACAGCATGACTGTCCTTGTTTTAGGTTTATGGGCAAAGAACATGTGAGTTTATTGATTCTCACATGCTAAGTTTGCAGTCACATCTTCACCATTATAGTAACTTTTATGGAGCACTGTGCTAAGTGCAGGCCCACATTATCTTATGCAATACCCTCAATAACCCTAGGAGTAACTGTTCCCATCTCCATTTTGCAAGTGAGTGAGATTCAGAGAGACTTGCTTATGCTCCAGAAATTAAGCTACATGAGTTTTATTTTCTACCAAAGATGATTAATTGCAATGAGCACAGCTAGGTTATATTTTGATTGTTGTTTTACTGATATTCTATGATTAGAGTTAATTATTCTTTTAAAGTGAAATGGTTATTTTGAAGCTTTCTGGGGATGATAATAAGTTATGGACATATTTTCTGAATAGGATTTTATATTGAGAGTCATATTGTATGACCAGGGTGTCTTTCCACTCCCTTTTCTTATTATTCCTCCTCACTCTATTCAAATGTGTCCTCTGTCATTGTCTTCCTAAGCATCCAAAATAAATAGCCATTCTCATCACTCCCATGCCCTAAGACATTTCTCTCCATTGCATTTATCATGCCCTAACATGCATTTATTTATTGTCTGCATACCCCCCTCTACATAAGTTTGAAGAAATCAGACTGTTTTATTCACTGCCATGTTTCCAGTACCTATAACAGCATTTTGCACACTGTAGCAGTTCACTAGATATTTTTCAAATAAATGAATGAAAAAATATATGAATCATTTGAACTCCAAATTTAAAATCCCCTGATGTCATAATTACCTACCCACAGTTCAGTCATTTGAGCTAACATTCATGTTAAAGCCAATGTAAGTTGGGTTTCCATTACTTGTATTCTAAAGCATTTTATTTATTTATTTATTTATTTATTTAAGATTGATTTATTTATACAAGCACTGGGTACAGTCAGAAGTGCAGGAGGGTGAGAGAATTCACCAGAGCCAGAGCTGGGAGCAGAACAGGTAGAGGACCAAAGTACACTGGTGAGGGGAGCAGCGGGCGGCAGGAGAGGTCTGCGCGCCATGTGGGAACCTTGCCCGGCGGCCAGGGATTGAACGGGTACTGCAGAGGCTGGGGGCAGCTTCGCAGCCCAGTGCTCAACCACTGCGCCACCAGGGGAGGCCCCCTAAAGCATTTTAACTGACACACTCCTTAATGCATTTTTTCTTTGTAGACAAATGAATGAAGATCCTAAGTAAATTCATTGATTATAGAACATATGTTATTCTGAACTCACATAAAAATGAAGAGTGGTGTTACTGAGTCCCAAGCAACTTTACCTTGTTACCACTATTTTCAACACATGGAGTAGGGGAGCTTGGAAAGCAAGGAGTACATCTAAATTATTCGTATTTAAATTACTTACATTTTATTCACAGTGAGTGTCCAAGTTTTATTTGTTAGACTTAACTATGTTCTGTTTTTGAAATCCAACACAAGAAGATTTTTATCTGGCCTCCTCTTAGCTGTGGCATTTTGGGGAGTGTAACATAAACATTTTTTAAAAGATTTTATTTATTTATGCATGCAAGAGCTGGGGTGCAGGCCAGAGATTTGGGGGGTGAGAGGATTCACCAGAGACAGAGTGGGGAGCAGAACAGGCAGATTTACTGAAATACACAGCTAAGGGGAGCAATAGTCAAGACAGGAGAGGTCTGCTGTGCCATGTGGGTCACCTCCCTGGCTGGGAATCGAACTCGTGCTGCAGTGGCTGCGGATAGTTTCATAGTGCTGCATTTTAACCTGTTGTGCCACCAGGGAGGCCCGTAACATAAACATTTTAAGCTTCTGGACAGAACAACTAAATAAGCACTTCTCCAAAGGAGCATATGGCCACCAGGCACATGGGAAAATGATCACTGTCACTTATCATCAGGGAAATATAAATCAAAACCACAGTGAGATTCCACCTCACACCTATGAGTTTAGCATACAGAAAAAAAACAAAACAACAAGTGCTAGCAAGGATGTGGAGGGAAAGGAACTCTCCTCCACTAATGGTAGGAATACAAAGTCCAGCCTTTATGGAAAGAAATATAGAGGTGTCTCCAAAGACTAAAAATGGATCTGCCATACAACAGAGTAATGCTGCTTCTAGGCATTTGCCTGAAAATTTCAAAAACACTAATTCACAGGGAGACTTGCCCTCCCATGTTTATTGCAGCACTATTTATGATATCCAAATTATGGAAACGGCCTAAGTGCCCAAAACAGATGAATGCATCAAGAAGTTGTCATATATAGACTCAAAGGAATATTACTCTGTGATCAAAAAAGATAAACTCATGCCATTTGTGGCAACATGAATGGAGCTGGAAGGGATAATATTAAGTGAAATATGTCAGAAGGACAAAAATAAATTCTGGATGGTGTCACTACTATGTGGCATATAGAGAAATCAAATTAAGTGTCAGATAAAGAAAAGCTTCAAAAACTAACCCTTGAAAGCTGACTATAGAACTAAAGCATCCAGAGTGAAAGAGGAGGGAGCAGGTAAGAAAAAAGAGGGAAGGAATCACAATGAGCTATGGTGGGGAGCTATGGGTGATTGGGTGGGGGGGGGTGCACCACCATGGTGATACCTGATGGAGGAAATACCAATGTTACCTCTATTTTAAAAAATAAATCTATTTTAAAAAATTAAACTTCAGAAGCATTATATGAAAACAACTTGTTTGCTGAGTTGTGAAATAAATTTAAAAATCTATATGATGTGTTTTGTGCCATGCCTAAGATACACAAAAAGCTGTATCAGCATTCATTGTGCTTATTATGACACAGTTAATGTTATTTTTTTTTATCTCTTTTCTATGCTCTGCATTTCTGAAGTTCCACCTGGAACAATTGAATTTAAGGAGTTTTGAAATAAGTAACATAGCTAGTGATTTCCTTAATAAATGGGTTGTGTTGTTTCCATTATTTCCCATGTTTATGCTTTGGCTGATTAATAAGAATTGAGAACTAAACATCTAGCATAGGACCAAAGGAAAAACTTTCACCTGGAGAGTTAGAGAGTTTGAATATTGAATCACCCACTTGGACTCTCTATACCAGTCAATTCCCTGGGTTCACAACTGTCCACTTCATATGTGTGGGTGTACCCCAGGTGTTCTCAATGATTATGGCACCGTAGTCTCCCCAAGATTTTAAGCCTCCAGGTGATAACATTAGAAGAGGTTACAAAAAGAATTTTCTCTAATTTTTGCTGTAAATTTCATGTTGCAAAATATGCTCCTGCAGTCACTTTGCAAATACTGTAGTATCATTTACATAAAATGTCCAGTATATTCATGGGATCTGCCCCTGAGGGTGACTAGAGCTCAGAAGTGTAATTGATCCAGAGGGGTATTTATCGGAGGAAGCCTATTCTTTCTACAACAAATGTACACCTGAAAGGTTGTGTGTAAATCAAATGAATGTAAATCAAATAATTTAAAAGGCATTAGACATACTTATTACTTAAATAAACTCCCCTGTGTCTCTTCAAATTTAAGAATCCTTTGTAATGCAAAGTATTTACCTTTTTAATATATCATTTTTTTACATGTTAAATTTGTTTAAATTGAAGTACACCTGTACAAGAGAAAAGACATTAACTGATTCAAGGCTGTGGTACAGACTGTTTCATAGGCTTCGAGCTTTCTAACTAACATTATGCCAAACTGAGCACAGGAATGCTGAACTATTGATTTCTTGGACTAATGGATTCTCATTTGGGTCCAGTCAAATGGCCTGGGTCATCTATTCAAGAGCAGCCTTACCTGCTTATGTTCCTTTACAAAGATTTTCTGTTGGAAAAAGCAAGGAGCACAGTTCTAAACTTCATCTATCAATAGTAACAGTTTTTCCCATCTTAAATGTTTTCTCTGATCTCCTGTTGATTTTTCTTTTCATACCCTGTTCTTTTCTTTGCAACACTTACAAAATTTATAATTACACATCACCTGTGTGCTTGCTTGTTTAACATCCATCTCCCTCACTATTTGTAAGCATGACAATGTCAGTTTTACTCACTGCCTGGCATATTGTCTGGCACATGATGTACTTAATCAATATTGGTTGAGGAAATGAGTGAATAAGAAAATCAAAGACTGAATGGAAGCAGGCCAACTCACATTTACTTACAGTTTTTTGAAAATAGCCTTAACTGATCTAGCACTAAGCCACCTCTCCAGTCTCCTACTCTCCATCTTTCTCAATTCGCTTCAACCACATTGGCTTCTTGATGATCCTTGACTATTTTAATCTCTTGCTCCTTCCTCCACCTGGAATGCTTTGTTCACCCTACCTAACTTAACCCTTTGCATCATTCATTTCCTGAATCCCTACCCATACTAAAATAGCAGCTCCCAACACACTCCCTTAAACTTCTGTCTTCATAGTGTTCATCATTGAACCTTATTTGTAGCTGTTTGGGTCAACTATCTCAGTCCCTAACTTTGGGGTCCAAGAATTCAGGAACATTGTCTGTCTTACTCATCATGGTGTGAACAAAAACCATGAATGGCTCAGAAATATAAACTGGATATTGGGCCTCGCTAGTGGCGCAAGAGACTAAGACACAACCTGTGGAACAATATAAGCCACTGCAGCACGAGTTTGATCCCCAGCCAAGGAGCAACCCACATGATGCAGCAGACCTCTCCTGTCTCACCCACTGTTCCCCTCAGCAGTGTATTTCAGTCCATTTGCCTGTTCTGTTCCCCACTCTGTCTGTGGTGAATCCTCTCACCCCCCACCACACCTCTAGCCTGTATCCCAGTTCTTGTATGCATAAATAAATACACAAACAAACAAAAAACAGGATATTGTTTTGTCGGAAGGAAGAAATGCATTCTCTTTTCCTTTTTAGTCTTCTTTTGTTGTTAGTCATAATATTATTTCCTAATCATTGCTGTCACAATAAAAATTTAGCTTTGACTTAATATAATTTTATAAAGTATTTTAATAATAAATCTCAATGTTTGTATGTTTACAATGGCATTATCCTACAACTTCACAGAATTTATCTTCAGTGACTTCAAAATAAAAAGAACTGTAGTCATATTCTCAGTATGGAAGACATACTTGTTGAATTTCATAACAACTTACTTTTTCTTCCAGTAATGTTAATATTCCTTCTGTAATTTGAGAAAATATTCTAAGCCATGCTTCCCACATTATTTATTAATATTCTAAGCCATGCTTCCCACATTATTTATTTGATTTTGTTATTCATCTTCCTTGAAGTCCTATTTGATATAAATCAATTATTTTAAGTAAAAAATTAAACATAACTTCCTTTGAATGTTTCATGAGACCCTACTATTCCAAAGCAGAAAAACAAGCACATTTAAAAATATATTAGGAGTGTCATTGTTTGTTATGACATCGACAACCAATATTTTATAATCAAAAACATTTTCATTTAAAGTTTATATTAGAATTATTTATAATAATGATTGCCTTTTTGACTTCTTAGGTATTTGACTATGATTTTGGACTACAGGATGACTTTATGGGCTCAGCCTTTCTGGATCTCACACAACTGGAGTTGAACAGGTAACTTTTGAGACATTTTAATGCCATATCCATTATCATGAAATTGGACCTTTGTAATAGAAATGTCAGCCAAACTGGGGTCTAATCACTGTTCTGTCATTTAGAGTTTTGAGCATTTGTGCTAAGCAGCCTTTCTCAAGTACCCAGTAGAAATAATAGCTAACTTATTCCCTAACTTACGCAACAAAAACTATTCAACAAAAAAATTCTTGGATATTTGCCTTATCCCCCATCAGTGGTAAAAGCCAGGAATCTAAGATGAGAAAGTAGAGACCTGCTTTCACATTACTTGTGTGGTTATAGTGAGGGATAAAGAAGATTGTGCATGTTAACCATAATGATTAATTTTTTCTCAAATTTTACTGATTTGCTAATCATTTATACAATTGATATAATTTGGGGAGTAGATCTTCACCCCTTCATCAATGCACATGCTTCTCTCTCCCTCCACCAAAGTTCCAATGCCACCACCCTATCACCTTCTTCAAGTCATTGCATTAAAAAAAAAAAAAATTTACACTTTGCTTCAAAAAGGCAACCTTCTTATTACTTGAGACAAAGTAGAATTGAATTTTGCTATCACTATTAATCTTCCTTTACCTAGGAGTACCCTTAAGTAAAGGCAGATTGGCTGTAAATTTATATGCTGGTATTAATCACTCTTTGCAGCTAATTATGGACTTGCATATTTTTAAATGCATATAACAATTGATTAATACTACAGAAGAAACATGAGATTTTTAAAAGGTCAAACAGGGCCTTCCTGGTGGTGCAAGGGGTTAAGTCTCAGCATTATGAAGCTATGGGCAGTCACTACAGAATGAGTTTGATCCCTAGCCAGAGAGGTGACCCACATGGCACAGCAGACGTCTCCTGTCTTGCCTGCTGCCCCCCTCAGCAGTGCATATCAGTCAATCTGTCTGCTCTGTTTCCCACTGTCTTTGGTGAATCCTCTCAACCCTCCTCATACCTTTGGCCTCTACCTCAGTTCTTGTATACATAAATAAATAAAATAAAAATCTTAAAAAAAAAAAGTCAAACAGTGCTGGACTTATGGCAAATGAACCTATGGAATGTTCTTGAATGGCTTTAAGGAGAAGAAACTCCTCTCAGTTCTTGACTGTCATGCTACATCAGGTGGGGGGAATAGTGGCAAGTAGGAAATAAGAGTCATGGACCAGGTAACTACTTTATAATTCTATAATTCATTATCATTTTCTCTACAACTTCTGCATAAGGATATGCAAATTACTGGACTTAATCAAAGAATATACATTTCCCTTGTTCTCTGTAAAAGACAAATCATTAATGGAAAATAACACTATAAGGAAAATTGTGGGATGATTAAGAAAATGAAAAGATTATATATAAAAATGTTCTTATTTTACCACAATGCATATTGTGTGTATTTAGCTAACCAGTCCCTTTCCTCAAAACTACGTAAACATCAAATTTCTAGTTTTTCAAAAGCATTCTATGTGTAAGTCAGAGTTCCTGGGTATAGACAAATGGATAATAATAGTTGCCACATAAATACTTAGTCTACTGTATAATCCAATAAGGTATCTCTTTGAAAGAAAATAATAGATAAGACTCAGAGAGCAGTTGCAAATGTTTTTAAATCTTTATATGTAATCATTATAAAAATGCAATAAAGTTTTTGTTATAAATTTTTATATATGATTAATATGGGAAATCTAACCAAATCTTATTGTTAATACCATATACGCACACTTCATTGTGTTTGTGCTTTGGAATGCTAGGGTCTTAACATTCAAAAGAAATTATTGATATAAGGTTTATTTTTGGCTTTTGCTTTTAATGGTTGTTCAAAATCTTAATATTTTATATCATAGACCCACAGATGTGACGCTAACACTGAAAGACCCCCATTATCCTGACCATGATCTTGGAAACATTTTTCTCTCTGTTGTTCTTACCCCAAAAGAAGGAGAACACAGGGATGTGGTAAGTCCCCCCAGCAGGAGTGCTTTCTTGCTCTCACATGTTCAAATGTTGTGATGCTTCTTTAAACCCAGAAGTAATAATAAAGAGAAGGAACACATGACCATCTGGCCTGTTCTTGGTTTCTGTATCACGGGTATCGCCAGTCCTTGTATACTGTAGCTTTTGAACTCACATTTTCTGTTCTATGCTGCAGGTCAGAACCTCTTGTAAATAAAAGAGGCATTTGCATCTTCTATTATAACTTTATTTCCTAATTTCAGTTATGTTATATTGGAAACAAAAGGTAGTGTTCATTCAGGGAATATGTGTACTAGTAAATTGAATGTTTGGAATGCTACAGTGAGGTATCCAGATACTCCTATTTTGACTGTACTGTCAGGTGTATCATAACAAAGAAAATGAGGTGAAATTATAACAGGGGTTCTACTTTCTGGTATTTGTTTATTGAATGATAAGTGAGTACTTTCATCTTCCTGATGGGCTTCCATATTAGTGTTATCCATTTTCCAGCTCTCTCTGGCTGTCCTTCCTTGCACACCATGCTGCTATAAGAAACTGACAAGGGATACAGAGGAGCCAATTACTGTTGAAATGACATTAAAAAATACAGGTTGACCTGCATCAGTAGGCTTACCAGTGCACTTTCTAATTATTTATTAAACTCAATGTGCTTTCACTAACTGGGAGCTACTTTCACTAGTTCTGATGTAACACATTTTAGGAGTAGACATACTTTTTCCAGACAAGCTCAAGTGTTCTTTTTCAGCAATGTGTATATTGTTTACTTAAAATAGTGAATGATTGAAGTTAGTTTATGTTATATGCTGTAAAGATATCATTGAAATTTTCCTCTGGATTATAGGCAAAAATAGTGAATTTCAACTCCAAATATGGATTTTAAAGTCATTGCAAAATTCACTCTTTCAATGAGTATTTTTCTCCATCTTAAAAAAATTAAATAATGAGCACACATATTCATAATTAATATTCTCAAAGTATGATTTTAGTAACTATTTCATTCATTGAGGAGAAATTTTCTCTTTTCCAAAAATTATAAAGTATCTACCACACTTTTCATGGTTAAAGAATATCCTCTAAACTGGCACATGTGTACAGATGGAAAAATGGATAAAGATTTTTTTAAAAAAATAATATTTAGAAATGGAAGCCTATTGTTATAGAAATCACCAATTCAGAAGGCATTATTTTATCCTGCACAAGCCAAGGAATATATCCTAGCTGACTAACCCATATATGGGAATAAATTATAACTATTACTTTATTGATTTATCAAATAATCCTCATATTCACCAAGAACCTACTATAACCAGATCCTGTGCTAGACCCTTACAATACAATAGAACTTACATCCAGTAGAAAACTCAGGAATAAAATAACCACTAAAGGAAATACAAAATGACAAGTCTTCTAAGTGCCATGAAAGAGAAGAGGTACATGTTGTAAGAGCAAATATAGGAGAGTCTGTTCTAATCAAAGGAATGGGGATTCTCTAGGGTGAAATCAAAAGGGAGATGTGGTCTGAATTGTGAATACAGATGAGTAAGGTAAGACCAGGCAGAGAGGAAGTATTTCAAGGAAAGAAAATGGCATGTGCAAAGGCCCTGTGACTAGAGAAAACATGCTGCAATCTAAGAACTTTAAAAGAACTGGAGCTTAGAAAAGGCAAAAGCAAAGAGAGACTGTAGGGGGATCATGGTGTATTATGACACTGACCTGGATGGGAGATGTCTGGCAGTGTAGGAAATATTGGCTGTGTTAATGTTTGTGGTCTTTTCCCAAAGAGTAAGGATAAGCCATTGGAGAATCTGAAAATAAGAATAACATAATCATATTTGCCTTTTAAAAATTACTCTGTATAGAAAACAGATGGAAGTGCTAAGAGTGAATGCTTAGAGACAAATTAGGAGACGATTACAAAAATCCAGGTGAAAGATGGTGGAGGTTTGGATTAGATCTGTAAGAGGAAGAGGTAGATTGTTAAAGGAGGTAAAATCAACAAAACTTGGTGACAGACTATTCCTGTTTTACTATTTTGTTATTTTAATGAATGATAACAACTAAAATAGGTAAAAATACCTAGGTACTTGAGGTATTGTGTATCCCCACACCATCCAAACTGATAGTGGGGATTAGAATGAAATGGAATGACATGGCAGCTGTTGTAATTATTTTGATAACTTGGAGCATCTGCTAAATTTTGACATTAAAATTATATTTATTAAGTACTTTAACATCAAACTGAGTATGAGAGGTCAAGTTAGTATCAAAAGACCTTATGATAAATTGGCTAAATTGTTCCCAATTACAAAGAAATACATGTCAGCACAGGAGAAATAGTACCCAACATTCTTTTATTTGGACAATCCTTGCAAACATTCTTCAGTTTTCCTGGATGCTCAAATTTATTATTTAGGCACAATGTATTTCTACATTAAAAAAATTTTAAAAAATCATTTAAAATATTACAGTGGGTCTCCCTGCTGGTGCAGGCAGTTGAGTACAGCACTGTGAAGCTGTCCCCAGCCTCTGCAGGGTGGGTTCAGATCCCAGCCAGTTGGGGAGATACCCACATGGCGCAGCAGACCTATCCTGTCTCACCTGTTGCTCCCCTCACCAGTGTATTTCAGTCAGTCTGCCTGTTCTGTTTCCCACTCTGTCTGTTGTGTATCCTCTCACTCTCCCACACATCCAGCCTATACCCTGGTTCTTGTATGCATGAATAAATAAATCTTTAAAAAAAAAAGTATTACGGTGACTGGGAACTGATTATCAGTGATTTATTAAACATGAAGAGGGAAGAAAACAGTAAGTTACATAAAACAGTTACATATCAGAAATCTGGAATTCAACTTCTTCCTTATCCTTTTTCCTCATCATATCTCCCAGCTACATTCACCCTTAACATGATGACTGTTTCCTGAAATCATCATGCCATTTTCCTGACTGAAGTCCTTGTAGCTATCCCAATTTTTTGGAAACTATCCCTTAGTGACTTTTCGCTGGCTGCCTTACTTTGTGCCCTTCTCCTTCAGAATCCCAAATAGTATTTAATTTATTCTGCTACAGCAACCAGGAAATGATACTTCTTTCCTCCCACATTTATGGTGACTGTCCCTAGGCTTCTGTACCAGGAAGCAAGTTGCTGGTACAGGCACTTAGTGCCTTAGAAAAGGCACAACAGGCAGGATTGGCTTCAGGCTGGTAAACCATCCTGACCTCACATCTGAGGAGCAGTGAAGAGGGTGACCACTGTGTCTATCCCGGTTTCCCTTTGAAATGTGATCATGGAGTGGGGCCTGGGGAAGGAAGGATAAAAGATCCCACACAGGCAGCTCTGGTGGGCCCCTAATATCCTGGCTATTTGATGTCCTGGATTTTAATCTGGGATTCTAAGTGTATGCTTTACTTTATGAAAATTCCTAGCAAAGAAATATAAATTTGCTTTCTCTCTCCCTTTTTTGCTTTGGTCTATATAGCTGTTGTATAGCTATTTTAGTAAGCTCTCTAAAACTCTTAAACAGCACTAGTTGTTAGATTTCAAAACCCTGAAAAGGACCAATTGTAGGTCTCTACATAAAAAAAATGGAACATTTGATAATCTGTTAAGTTTTGTGCTAGGTTCTATAACTCCTTTATTCTTCTAAGCATTCACTTGAAAGAATGCTATTTTTTCACTTTAAAGAAACTCTTAATACTTTAAAGGTCTCTAACAAACAACATATATTCCCCGACTTGTACCTCTGCTCCAACCATGCAAACTTCTTCACAACTCACATTCTCTCAGGTGCAAGCTTTCTTCAGTGTCACTAGTCCTGCCCAAAATATGCCTAAATTTCACTTCACCTCCATTATATATCCTAAAGCTCTGGTTAAAAAAAATTATATATGTATTAATGATTGCTTCTGAATACCTTTCTTATGATGACTCTTCTCAAAACTTGTGTAGTTTTCGGTACCTAATGGTAGTTCAATGTAGATGAGAACAAATCTCTAAGAGGATTTGAAGGGATGCTTCAAAGGTCCAAAAAAAAGATATTTTAAGTGTTTTTTTCTTCTTCAGTATTCAGATCCCAAAAGTTGTAACAAAAATATTTAATAATGATTTATTGTCCTTTTGTAGTTCTTAAAGATAATGTGTTAATAATAATCTGCCTAAATTCAGGCTATTTTTCTTTTTCTCAAGATTTCTAATGGTGATAATGAATTATAAGCATGTCACTATATTTTCTTCATTTTGTATCATATCCAGAATTAACTCAATATCTATATTGTAATACCTTTGAATTTTCTTGGTTAAAAACCATCATCAAATGGGCCTCCCCTGGTGGCGCAGCGGTTAAGCGCTGGGTTGCAAGGCTGCCCGCAGCCTCTGCAGCACCAATTTGATCCCTGGCCACTGGCGAGGGTCCCACAAAAAAAAAGTCATCCAAATGTATATTAAATTAAATTTTTATGTCTGAAATACATTTTACTACACTGTAAATGGCTTGCTGAACTTTCACAGATTATCTTGGAACAAATCTTATTTATGAGATTCTAAATTAAACTGCAGCAAACCAGAAGTCAGTTACTAAATGCTTCACAATTCTATATTCAGAATGATGTATAGGGAAGGAAAAGAGGATGATTTTGCATTGACTGTCACACAACAAAATTATAAGAGTTCTGTTCTCTCTGATTATTAGCTCAGAAATCTTCTATTTTAAGCTTTTGAAACTTAAGAATTTAGTTCAAAAACCATATGTTTATTTTTATGTTTGTGTTTATAAAACTTTGCTAAACATTTTTTATGCATTGAGTTGGAGAATGCAAGAGACAAGTGTCAAGAGCCATTAACAAATAAATCCTAACAATCAAGTAGGAAATAGAACATTATTGTTATAAAAATGCTATCAAAAGTGAAAGAAATGAGTACTGGAAATACACAGTACTTTACATCACAAAGTGTTAAGATTTCTAAATCAGTTATCTTGTGAATTTTTATACACTGCTAATATTGACAACATGTTCCATGAATAATGCAGTTGGGATGATTTCTCCTTGTGTGGATTGCCAGCTCTGGAAATCAGTAAAACTGAAGAATGAGTTGAAAAACCTATCAGCTTACTGAGTCTGCTAAAGCCTCTGAAACATGCATGTGTAATTACAGCAATTTAAGAAGTATAGTATGAGTAATAGCAAAGTATTTCATAGTTGCTGATATTAAAATCTTCTCTATTGAGTTCATGATTGAGTCTTTTTTAGAAATCCCAGATGCAAACAGATATGTAGATATTTTTTTTTTTTTAATTTCCAGCATTGTGTGTACAAGAAACCAAAATCTTCATGGGGGCATGCTGATGAGTTGCATGACACAGCTATCATTTCTGTTTTAAATGCATGTCCTGTTTGAAACCTGCAAAATTGTGTAGTGCATACATGTGTGTCCTGTGTATGGTATTTTGGTCTGATAGTGTGTTTGAGTTCTTTCTGGCTCTTTTCCTAGCAGAGTTCAATCCACAGCTTTCTTCATTGGAGAATTTGTGAAATAAAAGTGAGTTAATTTGTGTTACACACTCTTTAAATAACCTAGACCTGCAACTTGCTTGACTATAGAAAATTCTAAGAAACATATGAATTGACCTTTGCTGACCTTTCATGAATTTAATAAATGTTGGTTTGCTTTTCAAAATTTCTGAATTATGCTATAGTTAATATTTGAAAGACTATCCACCTATAAAAAATAATGTTTTGTAATATATGTTCTATATTTGTAATATATGTTTTGTAATATGTGTTATTATATCTAGCTATTCTGTGATTTTCTACATCTACAGCAGCCGTGTAATTGCCTTAAAAAATCACCACAACAAAAGGTAAAAGCAAAAAGATGAACTAAGAACGTGGAATCTTTTAAAAGCATAATCTAGTCAGCAGCTGGATCACAGGTCTTATTTTTATCTACTTATTCCTTTTATTGGCTCCAAGGAACCTCAAGCTGCTAATGAAGAATTTGAATTGTACTATAATGTATTAAATAATGACACTTTAAAAAACTAATTCATATGTTTCTCAGCTGAAGTTAAGATCTTAGAGTCATAAATAAATCTTACTTTTCTATAATTTGCTTCATCTATATCTTTAACATTCCCCAATCTTTCTTCTCCAGTATGTTTCACAAACAGCAAAGGTGACAGTATTAATAGTATGTCCATTGAATTCATTTTTAAAAACTTTTCTGTTTTCAATTGTATTGAATCCACCTTAACTTAATCATCTAAAAAGAAAGAGACTTGGGAGTGGGACACTTTAGCCCAAAGTTTTACTAGTTGGTTTGGCTGAAGAAGCAGAAATCTTGTTATAAATTTAGGGCCATTTTGAGTGTCACTGCATGTGATAGTAGAATTTACCTACTGAGTCAGGAAAACAGTGAATTGGTCCCATAACCGCCAAGACTTTCGTAGTTTTATTTAAGAACACGACAGACTTTTTGTTTGTATCAATTTTCTGATCTGAAAATTATTACCCTGAAGCCTGTTTGGAAAACAGATTTTGAGAGACAGGAAAAATACCAACCCTTATCGCTCCATTTTTGTTTAGAAGTTAAGTGTACACAGCAGCTCTGAGTAAGGGGGTAATGGCATTGATCAAAAACAGTGAATCTGCAAGATTTGAGTCATGTGGCCCTGAAACCTCACTCTTCCTCATGTGTCTAGGCCCTTTTTCAGAGTACAATATACCTCACAGCATAGGATTTTATAAGATTGCTTGATACTAGATAGTAATGGTGAATGGCCATTAGCTAAGAGAATCTTTTTTTAAATTTATCTTAATTGTTCTCATTTGATTTGACTCAAATATTATCTCTAGGAATTAGCATTCTTTGTCCACAAAAGCTCTGTTCTCTGAGAAAGTTGAACATTTATTATCTGATTCCTAATATTTTTATGAATATGGCATATCATGAAAGTATCTGGCTTATAATTGCCTTTTGGTGCTAATGGAATGGTGGTGGTGGTGCTGATGACAATAGCTTAGTAACAATCACAACAAACACTGACTCCTTGTCCATGAGATGTCCATCTCCACAACCCAATGGTGTGGGTTTTACTTCAAAATAAAGTGGCATTGATATTTAGAAAACAAAATATTTCTAAAATAGTAGTTCATATCAATGCTTTGCATTTCCCTGGCTGCATTAAAAAATATAATAGGAAATTGTTGTAACCTGCAGGAAATCTATTTTTCTTCCATAGTTGGTCAATATTTAACACAGAGTATATATGGAGAAGACATAAAACTACTATGTATAGAAAAAAGTAACAGCCTTGTCTTTGACAATTTTATAATTTTCTCATTTCCTACCCTAGAACTTTATAATTCCATTTTCTGTTGAGGCTGATGGTTGCTTTCTATGTGACTTTGTCTGATATTAAAATCTTCTCTTTTTGAGGATGGGACTCAGAGAATTATACCAATTCATACATCATAGTGTACCTTTGTAAGACCAAAAAAAAAGAAGAAAAAATTCTTATTTTTTATATTTTTGTTACTTCTGAACAGATTCTGAAATGGCCTTGCTTTGTAAAGAATTCTGCTGAAAGAGATAGTTTTCTTAAAGGCAACAGTTCACCTCCTTGGTACACAAATATGACAAGCATTTCTATGAGCTATGTTCTTTGTTCCCAGTATTTCCTGTTCTCCAATTCATCTACCCTAAAGGTAGTAATAAAACTAACAGAAGATAAAGAGGTTAATTAGGAAGTTAATACCTCCTAGCTTATTGAGAAAATTTTAAAACTAGAGAGGAAGCTAAAAAAAATTGGACTTTTGTGACTGTCTATGCAAGAGATCGATGGTCTTGAGCACTCATCACAAATCTGCATAACCTTAATTACAACTTGTGGCCATGAAATACCTCTTATTCAGACACACACACACACACCAAAAAAAAAAAAACTAGTTTAAAGGCTATATTATGGTTAACCACTTAGGAAGGTGTATTAATACCATCATAATATGCAGCATTTTTCATTTGAAAGCATTTGTAGACCCTGAGGTAATTAAAGAGTAACTGGAGCAGAGACCAGTCTGAGATGCCACCACAGCAACACACTTTGAATGTGCTTGAAGAGAAAATAAAAAGTATACACCTGGTAAATCATGGTACACCCTCAACTGCTACCACCTAAATGAGCAATTACCAGTCATGAGATTCAGTATCCTTTCTCTTCAATGAATAATTAAAGTATTGCAGAATTTCCATTCTATTTAAAATGTGCTGTCCCATTTTTTTGTACAAAAGAATAGAGCAAATGAACTCTCACCAGAAAGACTGCTTGAATGTTAAAGGTACTCCGTCTTAGCAGTGTGTATGCGAAAACAATTTTTGTCTCATATAGTTGTTGGAAACTGTTTGCTGTTTAAATGTTAAGCTTCCTCTGGAAAACAATTGGCTGCCCTATTCTGACTTGAGTGATAACATAATGAAAATGCTTTATTTCATTTACAGACAATGCTAATGAGGAAGAGTTGGAAAAGATCAAGTAAGGTAATGCTTAGCATGTAATCTTCCAGCATTTCTTGTTGAGAAGAACTATCAGCTGCTTTCCCAAATTTTTCTCATATCTTTTCATATATATCACAGGATTTCATCACTCTTCAGTTGTTATTTTTTTCCCATCTACCTTAAGCAAATCATGTGATGTTTTTAAATAAACAGAAATCACTCTAATCAGTTGCACCGAAATCATCCTTTCGCTAATTTCTGGTCGTTTCTCGGCATCATTCTCAGCATCTAGTCTCTGAAATATGTACCACAGGGTCTAGAAAATGTCTTTGCTCCAGATAAGGAATAAATTGATAAGGGTAGGGTAGGAATAACTCCAGAAAGAAGGAAGATCCTCGCAGCTTTTGTTCACTGAAAATTGAGTTTGCCTTCCTCCAAACTCAAAAGTCTCTATACTGTTATATCTTTACAATGTATAATGAGAATAATTTTCCATCATTGCCTCTTCCCACTTCAAAAAATAAGTGATTCTTGGGAGTAAGAGGAGTTTCCAGTGCCTGTGACTTACTAAACCCTACCCTTCCTTATAACTTGTGAAGTATGGAAGATATAAACTCATCATCTAATATGTTCTGTGGTAGTACCACCGAACTCTTAAACACAAAAAATATATAAAAATGAAACTGAGATTTTATCTCAGTATACCTTGAAGCAAATCAAAGGCAAATAATTATAAAAATCTTGCTTGCTTAAATTTCTATTTGAAAAGTCAGTATTTCTTTTTGATAGTGACTAATTTTTTTAGACCCTGGAACATAAGTATCTTTCTTTCATTCTGATTGAATCATGCTATTGCTAAATTTTAATTTAATTTCATCATTTTTATTGTTGTGAATTAAGAAAATACTTATGTCAAAATGTTTTTTGTACTTATGGCAACATCTTAATCTGTTTTTATATGTATTTCTTAATATACATTTTCTTCCTAATTCATATAGAATTAAGGACCAAAGGTAATTTGGCTCACAAAAGCATCAGGGTTGCATTGAAAAATCACCTTTATCATTTTAATAAAATGAAAAACATTTATTAAGGAAAATTGCTCAGTACTTCTGACTTACTGAACAAAATAAAGTTTTAGAAAGTTTTGAAGAAATGTTTGTATTGTTCATATTTGTTTACTTTTTCTTTGTATTGTACTTCAAAATCAGTGTTTCACTAAAAGTATACATTTTTTTAATTCATGTAATCTGACTTCCTCATTCTGTAACTATATTATGATATATTTGTGTGAAATTATTGCAATCCATTTGTATGTAACAATAGTTTTTCTTCCAGATACAGTTAAGATGTAAAGTTAGAGCAGAAATTATGTAGTATTTAGTATTTACTAGTGGGAATGATCCACTTTATTACAGTATAAAATACAGCATAAAAAGATTCTTCTTTAAATAATTCATTTACATTTAAATTTAATATTAAATTAAATAAACATAAATCCACATCTTTTCTGTCAGACTACAAAAACTTAAGCATGAATAAATAAACATTTATTCTCTACTTCTTATATTTAAAATTCTTAGATTTATTTTTATTATTAATAATCCATTGGTATATCACACTGGCGTATTTTTCTAGTTTGCCACTGCAGAAACAGAAGTCCGTGTGTCTAACTCCATACTCATTGTGATACATGACAGATTATTTTTAATGTACATGGTAATTTGACTGTAAGGTTTTTAGCCTAAGGGATGTTTTTAAATTTTACAAAATTTTGTGGCAACATTGAATGCTGAGTGAAGAAAATTCTGTTCATTCAGTTGGCTTCTTCTATGAAAACATACTGAACATCTGATAATTCACTCAAATTTCCACTGTCCCCTAAAACGTGTCATATTCATCCACCTTAATGTTATAGGAACTGTGTTAAATTAAAAAATCAGAGAAAGTTCGAAATTTCAATTTCCATCTAGTACACCGTCCTTCACATACACCGAAACTGTTCCTCCAATTCTTTCCTCCAGAGATTAAAGGAAAAAGGATGCTGTTCCAGTAAATTGTGCTTTCTTAGAAACCATGGATAAATGACTACACTATGAAATTTTAAGTTTTATTGTGTTCCTGCTTTGTAAAAGTGCATCTTTTTTCCTAATCATTTTAATCTTTCTCTTAAAAGATTCTTGTGAGAGGTTCTTTTATTTTTGGAAGGAAGATATGATCTATTTGTAATATATTAAATACGGGTATCTTTTATTTGATATAACTGTGCTCGAACTTAAAGGTGAAGTTTTCATGTAAACAGAGGTCATTTTTTCCTTTGGGATCTTTATTTATAGGAATAAGATCTTCTGCTTATCCCTATGGCAGAATTTTGCAATACAGCCTGTCTTTGAGTACCAATGGTCCATATAAAATGTGAGAATTAAAAATTTTGTGGTAGAGACTTAAATATATCCAGGTAATGTCACTAGGTATTGTCTTCAGTGTGGAATATTTTTCCTCTTTTTTTTTTTTAACAGAAGAGCTATAACCATGAAGAGGGGAAAGCTAAAATGACATGTTATTTTTGTAATATGCACATCTCTCCTGCATAAAAATGAATCAGCTCATGGAATTCCCATTATTTAAATACCTGCTTGTCATTTTCATCAGTAATAGATTCTTTCCATGGAAACCTTATTATTTGTGGCAGTCATATCATGTGTGATTGTATTTGCTATTAAAATCAAGAGATGCATAGACAAATAGAGGACAAGGATATTGCAATTGCTGTTCAGGATGGACTTTTATGTTACTTGGAGTAAATATGCTATCATACCAAGTAGGGGAAGATAGACCTCAACTTACCTCTGAAAAGCAAGGTTTTATAAAATATATGTAACATATATAAAATATATGTTATTGTGAATTATTTATTCACAATAAATAATTGTGAATCCCATATTCCCTTTTCTGGGCATGGCGACATACTTTAAGACACTTATGCTTGTTTTCTATATGCTTACCTTCCACCATGCATATTTTTTTTTATTCATCCCAACCCCACATTTAGTGGCAATGGAAATACGTTATTTTAAGAAGAAAGGAATCAATGTCTCCCTAAACTTGGGCAACCAGACAATTATCCCAATCAAAGAACTATACTAATGTAACAAAATGCATTTTGGCAGAGAAATGGTAATGCTTTGAGTTATAGCTATGTTTTATTCCTTAGGAGAAGCTTATCATTGATCATTTATTCTAAGGTTAAATTATTCAACAAGAGAGTTTCACAAGCTCAGAAAAAAAGATGTATGCATTTTGTGAATAAATTGTGTAGGGTCAAACTAAAAATGGGGGAAAAAAATGAAGTAATTGCCTCTATCAGACAGTAAGCAGAAATGACTTTACAAGTTAAGGAGTGTGTGTGTGTGTGTGTGTGTGTGTGTATGTGTTTTAACATAGAAAAATTTGTTTATCAAAGAGTGAGATAGTAATATACTTCTGTGCTTTCAATAAGTCACTTCAATTATATGAGAAATGGCCATTGTGATAATATAAAGTATACGCTTTGCAATTCATATTCTCAACAATAGCAGTTTAGAATTGTTTTAAGAAGAGTTCATCCTTTGAATAATATAATATAGACTATGTGATGATGTCTCATTAGCATATCTTCTGTTTCTTGATGGCCTATTTTTTTTAGTAATACATCTTTTTTATAAAGATTTTATTATAATCACTTAGCATAATTTTAATGAACTATGAAACACTTAATTCACTGGTTGAATGAAGCAGTTTTTAATAAGACTTTTGGCAAGGATATTGTTAATTTAAACTGGAGAACATTTTCAACTCTGTAAGTCTGCAGGGCGTAGTTAAACCTGACACCTTCGATGACATGTTAAAAAATGCATCAGTGAAAACCTCTAAGTGCTTTAATTTAGGAAACGATAGAGAAACAGATTAACACATTTTTAAGTATCTCACACAGTCACTCAGACATAGAGGGAGAAAGTCATATTTAACAATTATTAGGTCCTTCTACAAAAATCTCAAACCTGATAATAAATAGGTGATGTTTAAAAACTGAAACATTTATTGGTCATGTACTCAGTCAACTGTGAGTGACCACAATGGTTTTTCTTTGGTGTCTCACTTCAAACCTTATGACTTGAAATGTTTACCTATTTTTGAAGGGAAAATAGAATTATTTTAAAATCCTTATTTTGCCACTGTTTACTCTTAAATTTGTGTTATTTGGAAATGCTGTAAAGTTAATCTCAGAATTAAAACTCCTGAGATCCAAAATGCAACTATGAACAAAGGGCCAATAGCATGAGCATTTCTACTATTAAAGATTGTATTTTTTAATCTCAATTAATTAAATTCATAAAATTTGTAGGATGTCTATTTAAAATGGAAATATTATCATAATGCTAGTAAATATTTGATTACTCCCACAAAAGGCATGGAGTCATAATTAAATTTTATGTTGAGATGATTTTTTTTTTGCTGTTTTGACAATATTTCCCCACAGGTATAAAGTACCATACATTTTTATGTATTGTAATTCATAACTACAAGGATTTGCTGTAGCAATGACATTACATTTATTTGACCGCTCTGGTTGAATTTTTAAAATATGTGTCCTTGGGGAGAAAATCTAGATGAATTGGCTAAAAGTAAGAGGACAAGGTATAATCTGAAGTAGAGGACAGATTCCATGATGCCTGTGTGTTAGGTCTAAGATGTCTAATTGTGGAATCACTAATTTAACTGCATGTTGCTGATGTGCGTTACCAAGTGAGCTGATGGTTTTCCAAGGCCCTTACTGGGCTGAGCAAAGGGAGGGAATGTAATTTGTCTCCAGGGTAAGTGTTGGTTCACAGATTACATGGCCTTTTAATTGAAAGATATATGTGTATACATATAATGTATATAATATCTAAACATTGGTGTGTATATATATGATATATATGTTTAGATGCATATGTATGTTAAATTGAATGCAACAGGGAGGAGAGTCATAATTCTTGAAGTCCCCTAAGTGTTCACAAGAAAAATAATCCATAATTTTGTGATGACCCTGCTTTTGAAATTCGGTTGACAGTAACATATACACATATATGCAAATACATGTCACAAAGACACATTCACAAGCTCACACACACCCAAACACACATATACGTATGGTTTAAGATAAAAATATCTTGGAAAATAAAAGACAAAGCAAGGCCAGACTTCAGTTATAGGAAGGTCCTCTGGGGAGCTGAGATGGACTCACTCTCTTCAGCAATATTTAAAAGGACAGTTGGGTTGCAGAGGAAATCGTATTTATATTTAATGAGTATAAATGATATGAACACCAGTTTGAGTAACCAGAAAACAGGAAAATAGCAATTCTGTGTGAATTTTTACTTCATGTCCCTCTTTTCAATTACATAATTATCACTAGGTTTAGTCAACTTGATGGAAGTATCTCAGAGCCGCAGCTTTGATAAATGGTAATTGCAGCCCGACCAGGAAAGTCTATGTAAATTGTTTACTTATGCCTTTATTTATTTATTACCTCCTAACTTCCCAATAAGGTACTACTAAAAGAAATTGTGTGCCTATAAAAATATGCTGTGTAATCAAGTATGCCACCTGACTTGATTTTTACATGAATATCAAGCTTCACAATTTCAAATCCATTTTGAATGCTTTGAATGTGGAGGAATTGCTGAATTATAATAACATGCATTATATTTAAAGGCCTGCACACATTAAGGCTAATAAAAAAAATAACACTTTTAATAAAAATTTAGTGGCTAATCCTTATTCATGTACTGGCAAAGTCCTTAAAGGTTTCTATGATTTATTTTAGGTAGAAGGCTGGAAAATTCATTACAATCATTTGGTGGAGGAAAAAAATTAATTGTTCTTTAGTTTTGTTTCTTTGAGAGAAAGTACATCTTCATTTTTTAATTTAAAATCTTGTTAATTTTTACATTTATAGTAAGGTTTTGGAACATTTAAGGAGAAATTTTCTTAGTGTACCTTGGTGTTTTATTGGCAAAAATAAATCTAAGATATTGCCAATGTATCCTAGCAATTTAATAAATTAAAAACTTCTGTAAAAATAGTTCACTGATTTACTCTTCAGAATAGCTTCAATAATTTTCCTTATCAATTTTATGTCTTTCTTTTTTGTTGTTTCATATTGCTGTTATTTTAAATTTTAACACTTAAAAAATGGCACTTTCCCTCACCAATCTTGTCTTGACAGAAACTAAAGTGTAGCTAAATATCTACAATTAAGATTTAAGATAAATGTCTGGAATTTATGAGTAGTTTATTCTGTTACCATAACCTCCATTTAAAATCACCTCTTTTGTTTAAAAATCATTATTACAATGCCAGGTGTTTTAGTACTGTTGTTTTTGCTATTGTCATCATTGGAACCTCTGGTGAAAGGAAGACCTTAGCCAGTCTTTTGTGAATTTTATATAGAGGCATGCTTTATTTATGGCGAATTTTATATTCGTATGGCGCAAATAAAAAAGCAGTGCAAAATTAAGTTATTTCAGTTGAAATAAAGGCATAAGTTCACATGAGTATGTAAATTGTAAAATGAAATATAAATTTTAGTTGATGAATAATGACAGAAGTAATTAAACATGGTGTGAAAAGGGACTTCAGTGAACCCAGATGTGGTTAATAGCTTTGTTTCCTAAATTTTAGCTGAGAAATATAAGTTCTAAATCTTGATAATTAAAATCCTCCCTCAAAAATTCACCAATCTCTTTTTGCTCTTTGCCTAATAGTCACATAATTTGGTCAGTCCCCTCTGTGTTCATCTGAAGATTGGAAAGTGCAGAGTTGTTATACTTTCAATATTAGTTACCTTAGATCATTTAAACTGTACATGAATTAATAATCCTATTAAATGGTGTTATCTTGTTTGTTTTAACTATCTTCAATCTAGAGCCAAGTTTTTCATATGCATTTAAGTTGCCTTAACACATTTTACATTAAGATAAAACTCACTGTGTTGTAGGACTTGTAATACTGACTTTGGGGAAATTATTTTTGTAAGGAGACGTCAACCAATTTTTTTAATATTGTACTTATTTTTCCACATGTAGCTAAACAGGCTGCTTAATTAAGAAAGAACTAGTAAGTAATCGAAGTAAGAAGAAAATTGTCAATAGAAAAAGAAAACATATCTTTTCTAAAAACTAGAATAGGTTTCTTTGCATTGAACAATAGTATAACATAAAAAAAGACTGTATTCATCCCATCTAAGGTTTGTGTCCCAATAGCCAAATGTATGTATATTTTTAAAGGACTTTTTTAAAAGAAACTGGTCTACTAAGTGTGACAGATGACAATCATAGCTATAAATGCAAATTAATTATAATTATAGTGATGGTAAAACAATTTTTTGAACTCCAGACTTTGCCCAGTCACCTCTGATATTAATCATACAACCTGATAAAACTCTGCCAGTAATTTGGGAAAATATAATTAATTTCATTATGAAATAGATTTCATGTACAAAGCATAGGTGGATTGCCTAGGCGATCTCTAATATAATTCTAGTTCTAAGCTTAAATTATTCAAATTGCTACCCACCCTAAAATAATTAAGTCCATTTTTGTATTTTCTAATATGATTTTGTTATCAAATTGGGAGGAATATATATCCTTAATCAAATAAAATTCCAAAGTGACAATCCACAAATATTTATTGAACAGATACTCTGTAGGCCTCTCATGAGTTACTGTACTATTACAGTCTTGGTTGCTAACAGAAAATCATGGAATAATTAAATGAGCTGCAAAACTGCTTCCTCTTTATCACATATCAAAGGCTGTTGTTTTCCCGTAACTGTCACCAATGTCCATAATTTTACTCTGACACTCAGAGACAGGATGTAAAACATTAAAGTTTGAAGTATGTCTGTAATTTAAATGTTCTGTTTAAAAGTGAGTAACTGTTTTTTATTTCCCCAAGCAAAATTGATTTTACTTTCTGAAATCTGAGGGTTAAGTAATAAAATATCCATTCTGAATACATTACTTTGATTTCAGCCCCATGGCCACCTTACTCACTATTTGTTTCTTTTTAAGATTAGTTTTAGGAAACTCAGATGAGTTAAATCATTTATATCATATTATATTACATTCATTATGTAATATCATAAAACTAGGAATTTTTTAGTAAGGAATTAAATCCAATTTTATTAGGAATGTGTTTATAAATAAGATTTCTGCTATCATTCTTAAAAATGTTGTGAAAGCCTATGGTGTTAAATTATTTTGTTTAAAAAGATAGCTATTAACTGGATTATTTAAAAATCTTAAAAACATGTTTAACAGTTCTACTTTCTATAAAATGTTAGACTGAGATCGATTAATCAACACTTAATAAAGAGGTAAGTAAACTCTGAAGAAAATCAGATATGAATAAGACAATAACTTTAATTTATTCAAGGAAGACAATTTACAGTTTATAATCATCCAGAGTGTTTTTAGGACATATAATTTTTTGGTTTTTATTTGTTTTGATTTTATTTTGTTTTATTTGTTTTGATTTTTGGGCTAATTATTCTCAAAAACACCAACAATTGTAGCTAAATATTTGTTTATTTTTAGGAACTCTCAGAGAATGAAGTGGTTGGATCTTATTTCTCTGTGAAGTCTTTCTTTTGGAGGGTAATGTCTCAATCCTTTATATTAATTGTCTTGACTTTTGGATCTGAATAGTTATTTTCAAAGTTAAATGTGAATTGAGAAATTCATTTTTTAAAAACAGACTCTCAGAGAGCTGTATTCATTTGTCTTCTTCTAACTTTTATTCTAAGTCATCTAGGTGGCTGATTCTTCTTTATTTGTAAAAATTAGGATCTTCATATATTTAGTATATTGCTTTGAAGTCAGTTCCTTATGGGAACAAATTTATCCCAATTTCTGAATATGTAGAGGACCAGAAACCTTCAAGAATGTGTTAGTGCTGTCTAGAGGGTCCACTAAGATTCTAATTTCTATTCTTGTGAAATGGGATTATTTTCTCTTTTATTTCTGTTTGAGACAAACTTTCTTATATTACATTGATCTTTCACTAAATATATACTAGATAATCACCATATCTTATTTTTTTTAAAAAAAAAAGACTCCCATGAATTAGAAAACAGCAACTTTGCTTTTGATTTAAATAAAGGAAAAGTAAAAATTCCAAAGAATTTGTTTTAAATGCCATTGCAATTTAATCTTATTTACTCTTCATGATTCAAACATAATGAGCTCTGTCATTCCCTCTTTCTCTGCTACAATTCTGCATTACACACAGATGATTTATTACTTATGCACTTACTACTTTGCCTTCAAGAGTTTCCCTCTCTTTGAAATTTTACAATATATGAATACCTGGCAACAGATACTGCAGTGATAATACAGCTCTTGTAGGGCTTTGCCATTTTCTTTCCTTGGCTCTCTAACTGCTCATGCCTGAAAGCTACCTTCCTTCTTCAGAATTTTGAGATTTGTTGGAGGGTCTCTGAAGCAGAATGGCAGATGATGGATGAAGTCATGCATAAACTGACCGGCAAACTAATAAAAGCCACATCTACTCATGCCCTGTCCCCATTACACTCTGTCAGCTTTGTATTGTTGTGAACATATTAGTAGTTATAGCTGCTTCATTTCCTTTTGGCATATTGGTGCTTGCCTTCACAAAGTTATTCTGTATATTTGTTAAAAGGATAGGAATTCCTCTTATATGTTCACACATTATCCATGAGCACACAGTGACTGCTTTTGAATTGTTCCATGACCTCACATTGAAAAAAGGCTTTCTGCAAAAATTTCGTCTGTTTTCTTAAGATGCACAAATATGGTGAATTCATATGGTGCAGAATTCACAGGTCTTCTATGTTGAGTTTCTCCTTTACACAGAAAATTTGCAATCTATTATAAATGAAGACTTCCCACTAGGACCTCTTCCATCAGTAATAATTTTTAAGTGTTTCTTTTTTTCAATATTCATTTATTTTAGTGAAGTATTATTATCTTACATCCTTGTTAATATGTTGACAGTATAGGATGTCTGCCCTCAGGTGTGGGCACCATAACTCTCCCACCGCTAAAACACCCACAGTCTTCCAGAGTTTCCTTTTTATATAAACCTTTCAATGTCTTCTTTCTACTATACTACTCCAAATTAGTCTTCCAGTCATCAGTACTTTCCATTTGGTTTTACTCATCCTTAAGTATTCTTTATTGACCTTTCTCAATTACTTGAGCTGTCTTTTTTTAGGATAGCAAGTAGGAAAGTTTTAAAGATGCCCCTTTTTGTATCTAAGATCCAGTGATCTCATGTCATTTTTGGGCATATGTTGACTGTCAAAATTCAGGCAGAACTTTTAGTGGTCATTTTTTTTAAATTTTTTTTAAATAATAAATTTCATTTTTATATTCCCCCATACAATTGCAAACCCCCCATTCTGACCCCAATCCCTCCCCTCCCACCCCCCACCCCCCAAAAGTGTCTCTGGTTCATAGTTTTTTTTTAGTGGTCATTTTATTTTTACCAATGAGAAAACTAAGGCCAGAGAAGTGACTTCATTGCCCTGGCACACCTGGATGATATGGTCAAGACAAATATTTTTCTCTCTCTGAATGTCATAGAAATAAATGTTTGGAGAAGTCTTTAAGCAGCAGAATTACTTTTTGGAGTGATGAGAACTAGAGATTCCCAATATAAATGTATAAATGGAACTGCCCTTAGTTTATTTTTATGACACCCTTTCAAATTCTTATATTATATGACTCTTCTAGCTCCTGACAACGTTTGAATGTGTTGGAGAGCACGACATTCCTGCGTTTGATGTCCCATTTTACAAAATCAGAAAATTAGTGATCAAGTGTACTTTGGATGCTATCACTAATTTTCAGATATGCAGAAAACAAAAATAGTTCAGAGAAAATCTTCCATGAAAAATTTGTGACTTAAAGACGATTTAATTTGAATAAAAATTATATCCACTTATTTGTGAGATTCAATATGTCATTCAGGAGACAGCTGCTGAGTGAAACTGAATCCTAGTGGGATATTGTTCAGTGAATGTCAGTGCTACTTCCTATATCTTAATGTTCTTGAGAACAAAATAATGGAAAGACTGCAGTGATATAGAGTTATTCTAATATTCTAAAAGCCTAACATTTTTAATTCATCAAAATATATCTTAAGACACAAAACATTAAGCACAGGTTCTGGCATAAGCCATGTTTCTCATAACAATGATTCTGTGAAACCAATTAGATTAAGTAAGAATTTAATTAAAAGTATTTGACTTCCCATTAAAAAGTGATGACTTAGTGTATCTCTTTCAGATGTTTAGTACACTTCAGTTTCCTCTTGGTCATCTACATTGACTAGACATTTATATTCTGATGAATGAAAGTTAATTAAATCAACCATTTTATGAGAATTTTATAGAGACTCAAAGAGAAATGTTAATATTATTTAAATGGAGGGAGATGGCCTATGCCAAGATACCTCATATTAAAAAGAGGAGAAATAGATCATATTATGAAATTGGCAAAGAAGAGTGCATAGAATACATAATAATTTGGAATTATGTCAGAGAACTGCCTTATGGTAAAATTAAACAAAAGTGTGGTTGAAGGAAAACCCTACAGACCAAGGAAAAGATGTATTTGCTTTATAAAACAAGAATGTGATGTGATTCAATGGGGAAGTACTTATATTCTGAACAACTCAACTATACATGACACAAACCTAAATACCTTCCTGACACACATGCACAAGAAAAGTTCAGGTATTTTATTCATTTAGATATGAAAGTAAGATCCTCAGGGAAAAAAACAACTTTTAATTAAATGCCTCAAAGTCTTTATAAGTGAATCTCCAGACTCATTCTTTCTTTGCCATAACATTGGTGAAAACTTGTAGATTTCTTTAGCAAACCAACAAAATTACAGCATGTATGATGACTTTATATTAGTTATATATTTTGAACAAAAATAGTAAAGGCTTAAGAACTTGAGTTTGGCCACAATTAAGATTAGAAAGTGTAGTTAAAACCTCCAAAGTAAACATAAATACCTTCCCGACACCATAAATTGTATCAAGAAGCAATAGAGACAGGAAATAAACTTTAGGGACAAAAACCAGGGAATTCCTTTAAGGATTATAGTGCCAGAGATTCATCTTCTAAGAAAAAAGGGATCAAAGCTTTATTATTAGATGAGACACTTCAAACTAGACCAGACAAAGCACTGGAAGGGTTTTCTATAAAGGCAATCCTGCTTTGAGAGGGTGGATGGACTGTGGAACAAATCTACTTGTTGGACTTCATCATCCAGGTGCAATTTACTAGAATAAACTCCATGAGTAAAGGAAAAGATAGAGCATGCCTGTGCCTGGGATTGAGCTAATAATTGCTCCACGCTCCAGGCTTTGCAGCACAAAACAGTCATTCTAGGCTGTCATTATCTCTTCTTTGTAGTGTCTCAAGGATCATTTGATTAAATAAAAGCATGTGCACCTCTGTACTGAAAATAGAGCAAAGAACTGAATCCACACATAGCTATTGTAAAGACATAAGCAATGTCTTTCACTCTAGTTTCACAATGTCTGAGTCTAATTTGGAAGGATTAGGTTGTACACAGGTAATAAAATCCAGGATAACAAAAGTCAAGGATTATTTGCACATATCAGGGAGAAGACTGGTATTGTGAGTGTTCCTTTAGTCATATATTAAGTCTAAATAGATTTTTTTATCTGTTTTTAAATCCAGATCCAGAGTAACAGGATATCTTCTATTATTAGTGACAAGTTTTTCAAGCAGTGGAATTAATTAACTTTATTAGCTAAAATTGAAATATAGAAATGTTCCCAATTTTTATGTAAGATTCCACAGTTGAACTATCTTATTAATGGACATTAAGGTATAAATTTTAATGGAGTATTTAATATGGTCTACTGAATAATAGAGAGGCTAGAGTTATTATCACCTGCCAACTTTTACTTCTTCTAAGCCTCTGATTAGCTTTTCTCAATAATCTGTACCCAAGGATATATTTCATCTAAACATAAGTGAAAGTAGTACTTCAACAAATCCTATATTTACTAATTCTTTCTTTCTTTTTTTCTTTTTTTGGTATCATGAACTTCTTAGGTTCTGTCCAAAATACTGGATGATGTAGGATGAATCATCAATTAGGTATCAACAACCCTAGATTCCAAAAAGTCAGACTGGCCAATCTCTAGACGTTTGATGTTGAGTATTTATCTTCTCCATACCTTGGTTTCTTCGTGTGAAAAATAAGTTGTCATGAGAAACCCTGGAGTATGAAAATTTTAGCACATAATAGCTGCTCAGTAAATCTTTCTTACTGAATGCTCTAATCTATCTAATTGACCTCATCTACTCCTCTCTATTGATGTTATTAAAATTGATGAATCCCGGGCTTCCTCGGTGGTGCAGTGGTTGAGCGCTGGGTTGTGAAGCTGCCCGCAGCCTCTGCAGCGCCTGTTCGATCCCCGGCCATCGGACGAGGGTCCCACATGGCGTGCAGACCTCTCCTGCCACACCCACTGCTTCCCTCAGCAGTGTATTTCATCATTCTGCCTGCTTTGCTCTCCCCTCTGGCTCTGGTGAATTTTCTCACCCCCCCGCGCTTCTGACTGTATCCAGTGCTTGTATAAATAAATAAATAAATAAATCTTAAAAAAAAAAAAGAATTTATCAAAAAAAAAAATAAAATTGATGAATCCCATTTCATAGTAGCACTATTGCTTGGAAATGTTGTCTAGCGACTCTAGAAGGTATTTAATGCAAACTTTCAGCCCAACCACCATAATTTTTCCAGTATTTCTTGTTCATCTGTATCTGTATTAATCCATCCTCTGTTACTTTTGGTGTTTGTAATAAAGGGAAACTTGGGTTGCTTTATTGTAGTAAAGACAAGAAAGAGAAGTGCTATATAGGATAAAATTTCTCATACTTTATAGAGTTCTCTTTAATCATTACAAAGGATTCACATGAGAGGTGCTGTTAACATGATCATACATATTTCCTGTCCATGTTACCTTTATTCTTCTGGAGATTTACCACTTTTCTGATTTTGGTAACTCTCTAAAACATTTGAAGCCTCAGACTTGGAAAAACGATTCTTTCCATGATTTCTCTTATTATGTTTCTTTAATCTGTTACATCTATTAATGAAAATCTGAAACTTCTCAGCTGGATCATCACCATATAATCTCTTTATTTTCTTGAATGCTGCAGCACTAAGCTACTAAAGAAAATAGTACTGGAAATGGTATCATTGCACTGGCATTTATCTTCCTTGTACTAGAATTTTCTGACAATGACTTGAGGAGCAAACACATGCTTTATTTATTTTTTTTTTAATAATGTCTTTTGAAGAGTAATGCTAGCCTCTGATTGAACTGAGGTATTAATAGTGGTACAAAGCTTTCCCAAACAGCTCTGATCATTCATTTCCATCCAGACGTACAGCAGGCCTGCTTTTCCTGTCCCGGGCTTCTTCAGAGCAGAGTTTCAGAATGCTTATTACCAAAATGCACAAGTAAGTTCTGCCATTCAGATTATTTTTTTTTTTCTGAGCTTGCATGAGCTGTGAACTTTGAATTGTCATCTTACTATTCTGAAAATTCACTCTCTATCCTAACTTTTATATATTTGAAAAATAATTGAAATGTTGAATTCTTTTTCATGGAAAAATATAAATAAACTAATGTTCTCTTTAAAATATCAGCTCACGATTTCCAAAGTCTTATTAAAGACTTTAGTCATTGACTCATTGCCTCAGACTTTGAAGTTTATGTTGTGACCTAGTATGTTGATAGTCTTTATTAAGTCTGAACTTGCTTAGTCATTCCTTATGTGAGGGGATTGCAAACTTTGTTGTGCTTGAGGACCACATGAGGCACATACAGAAATGCATTGCGGTTCTGATCCATGGACCTGAATCAACTCCAGGAGGGTCATAAGCAGGGATTTCAACAGAGCCCACTAAAATTTGGAACTACTGCTTTAAAAGTTCAAAGATTATTTCTTCCTTTTATGGAGTGGGCTCTTTGCTTTGAAGCCCACTGTGTTTTTCCCTTTATTCTTCCCTTCTTTTTTCTTTTCCTTCTCAAATTGAATTCTGTCTCAACAAGGACATAATCAAGAACATTACTTTAGGTAACCATGTACCCACTACAATATGCTAATTTTATTGCAAGACGTTTTGTTTTTATTTAATACTCCTTGTCATTTAGGTGCTCAAGAAGTAAGTTTTGGTTGACTGATTATCAATTCTTTGATAAATAGGTGTTATTTGGTTATGTCCCATGAGAAAAATGTTAATGAAGGAAGGAAATAGTAGCCTTTATATAATTTTCAAGTATATTCTTACTTCTCTTTTAAATGTTTCAAATATCCAGAGCAATCTGCTTTTCTAACTGGTAGATTTGAGCGGCAGGACTAAGGTCTTAAAATAGCATATAGAGTATTCATGCTAGAGAATGGCCAATGTGTACAATTATAGTAATTGATAAAAAATTATTAGAACATAGCTGAAAGCCTCTGTGGATGCACTGTGGAGCTTTTAACACACACTTGGGCTTATATCAAATCAACTAGACAGAGGGAGAGTGGTTAAACCAAGATCTAAACCCACCCCAAGACAGGGCTGGGACAGGGCTAAAGAATTTGAATTTCCAGCAAGTTCTCAGGTGACACTGATGTCATTATTCTGGGGACCACACTGAGAACTTTGCTAGACAGAAGAGAGTAAAACAGCAAATGAGAAGGAGAGCATTAAAGTCATTGGTTTTCATATATTTTTTGGCTGTGGAATTCTGCTTGTCACCAACTTCTTAGTGAGTTCTTTGAAACTTTCACTTTAAAGTAATAAGTGACTATCTTAAGCAAGTCAATTCTTTGTTTATGGAATATATTCTTTTCTACATAAGTCCTGCAATGCAGCCTTCCCTCCCACTTCACACACAGAATAGCGCTCTTAGTAAACAAGGCCCTGGAATATAGGTTGGAAAGCCATAATAAGAAAATTGAGACTTGAGAAGGAACCACGTGCCCAGGTTATGTAGCCAGAAATTGCTAGAAAAATGTAGGTGCTTGTGTTTTGTACTATTGGTCTCCTCAGTTTGTATCTTCCCCCTTCACCTTATTTTTTTTTCAAGTTTCTATTATTCACACTTACAATAAATATTGATCTGTTTAATGACTATGCAGCTACTCAAACAAATCATAGCTGAATTTTGGAGTTTCTTTTTAGAAAACTGCCATTTTTAATCAAAAAACCTAAAGGAAAAAAAATCACTTAAAATTACATATGATATGTCATGGGGACCCTTCCTTTTTTTTTTTTGATTCTTTTAATTCTTTTATGAAGATCATCTTCATTCCCACATTCATTAACCCTGTTTTTGTAAAGAAATGTTCACCCACCTCCTTTTCCCCCTTGATTCCGAAGCCACCTTGGAAATATCCTTCCAGGTTATAGCAGTGAGCAGTGCCTCCATTCCATTCACTTTATTTTTGTGAAAGCACGAGGCTCCCATTCTTTCCGCTAAGCTCTTGTACTCATGTGAAAGATGAAAAGAGGAGAAATCAAGTAAGGGTTCTATACTTGCTACCACCGAAGAACCTGACTTGGCATTGCTGATCGAAGCTGTGTAACCTAGACTGAATGCAATTGTTTCAAGACAGGGATGCCTTCTGTGTCTAGAGTGTGTAGAAAATGTCATTAAGTATAGTCATCAAAACTGAAGTATTATAAATATAAATACATATGCTCCTATAGTAGAAAAGTAGAAAGTGATTTCATGTATTAGCCACATAAAGAAATCTAGGAATGTCATTTTATATACAATCAGCTCTCTTCACTGGAGAGTATCCCTTCACAAAATTATACTTAAATCATTGTTACTTTTAAACCCAGGAAGAGGTCTGCTCCTCAGACTTATGTTAGGAAAAGTCCAGGAATAAAGGTTAAAATACTGGCATCTAATCACACATGCAGCATTTATTAGCCCAACTGCTCAAACTTGTATCAGTACAACAAGAATAACAGGCCTTGTCTAGTCATTTCATAGGGTCTTCATAAAAACCAAGTGACATAATAAACACATACGCACTTTGAAATTCTGAAGCTCTAGATAAATGGGTAGTTATTAACTCTTTGAATTTCTAGCAAGTTGACTAACTAACATAATGACTTTTTTTTACTCCCCACAAACTTCGTTTTCCTTCATTCCTTCATTGCCACTCACATTCCTTAATGAAACTTTCAGACCCAAAGTTTAGAGGCTGATTTAGAACATACTTGAACACAGCTTTTGAAGTTCACAGACATGCTGGGTGTGTAGGTAATGTCTTGTATTGATTGGTATTAATTAAGGCAGAAACACCATGCAATGCTGTTCACCAAGGCAAGGAAATATACGTTGTGATTTAGAAGGTTTCCATTGAAATGTTCCAATATTGAAAGTAGTATCTTTTTTTTAAAAAAGTAGTTTTCCTATTCCTAATTAAAGCATGCTGAATGTATGACTTTTGATAATGACAGATAACAATGACTATGGCATTGCTATGTTGTGGGAGAAAGGCAGGAACTCAAAGTAGAAGGGGTGGTTTGTAAAATAGGCTATACTTTTATAATGTTAACATTATAGGGACTCTGTTGAAAGTAAAGCTAATCCATAATTTAGAAGGGCAGTACTTTGAATTTGAAAGAAATGTTGAATTTTCTCATGAAGTTACTATAAGTGAAGAAAAGATGCCTGCCACTATGAAAGAAAACAGCAATTTTCATAATGTTGAATCCTCTAATATCTTACCTATATTCTCTCAATTTATTTCATATGCTATTTTTTCCAAAGGCATTATGTGATCAATTTTAGTAGACTTGCTAATTTTAGAAAATTCTTGTTTTGTTCACTAGATTAAATATTATAATTTAGAACTGAGCATAATAAAAACTCGTTATAGAAAATGTTCCAATTCTAGAATGAGATGTAATTTAGAAACATACCTGCGATGTATATCACATATGAAGTGTTAAAAATATTTGTGATTCAAATTTCAGAAACAAGCAAGATGTCTGGGTGGGCATACGGACTGTATTTTCTGTTCTGTGGTACTTTAAATAGTTCCTTGGTGAGCTGAAACTCAGTTGTCTCCGAATGTGACGATAATGAAATTTTTAAATGATCTGACTAGAACTTGCAGCAAATAGTACAACTAAAACCATCTGTAAATTCCATTTATAACATGAAAAAAAGATTTTCAAGAACCATAAGTAATTAAAAATGAAATATCACAATCTGGATGAGGCCTTTGCTATTTATATTTACTTTATATGTATTTTGACACAGGCATATTTGACACATATGTATTTGCTGATATTCCTGAAGTATCTACATCTTATTGTAATATTTGAAAGACACATTCTTTATTTGAGTATTCTTTTATGCAATCACCTTAAATTAAAGATACTAACTTTATAATGTATTATAAATATAAATTATAAAGATACCAATTTATTAATAATCTTATAATTAACTAATAACCCATAAATTAACTTTATTTTGAAAGTTGTAAATATTTTTTAAATTTGAAAAAATATAACAACAGGGTGAGGAGTAATGCCCAGTGAGGTATTTCAGCTTCAAACACATTAAAATAACTCTGCCTTCCTTTGCCTAAGTTTCAGGCCCAAAGTTTACGTCTGTCAGACCTACACAGAAAATCCCATCTTTGGAGAGGAATTGTCAGCATCACATTGATTGAGGGGAGAGACCTGAAGGCCATGGATTCAAATGGGTTGAGTGACCCCTACGTGAAGTTCCGGCTTGGGCATCAGAAGTACAAGAGCAAGGTGACCAGATCTCTTTTGCATTCTTTGCAGCATTGGGGAGGCACTGGGTGGTTGGTAGTCATTCTTTGAAAGCTAAAAACACTTGGTAGTTTTAAAAATGCTCAACAGAACTTTTGAACATCATGTCAGAAAACAAAATCAATAAATGTATTGAATTTCTTACATGAAGTGCTATGTAACGTTCTCAGTGCATAACTTCTCTATGTCTTGATTTCTTCCTTTCAAACCAAGGATAATAGTGCAAGCTATCTCTTTAAAAAAGGGGGAGGGAGGAAGAGAAATGGGTCAAATCTGTGATGATGCATAAGGGATTCAAAGAGTGTTGGCTGTTCTTATTATTACAACTGCTACTAGTGCAGTACTACAAATAACATTACTTTATATGCCAAATGTCGTTGTGTTACTCTGAGCCATTTTATTCAAACTACTTACACCAATGCAGATTGCAAGGTTTTTAAAAATTTATTTAGAAAAAAAGGGCCAGATCCTTGCTGCCTTATCAGAAATGTGCCATAGGGCTATTCATTTATCCTCCCCATGTGCAATTTCCCTCATTTAAATAATGAGAATTAAGTTTAAACCTACATAACAAAGTTATTGAGGAGATTAAATGGGTGTATGTTATGCATATAAAGGGCTTGAAATACTTTGGTGTCCATAGTAAATATTCAATAAATAGTAGTAGCAGAAGGAAGAAGAGTAACAGCATTAATAATCAGTATACTGAAAAGTAACAAATAGTAGTTATAAAATATATTAATCACATTATTAACATATCAATATATTAATCATATCAGTAGAAGTACTGATAAATATTTTTTTTAAAGATTTATTTATTTATACAAGCACTGGGTACAGTCAGAAATTGCAGGAGGATGAGAGAATTCACCAGAGCCAGAGCAAGGAACAGAACAGGCAGACTGACAAAATACACCACTGAGGGGAGCAGCGGGTGCGGCAGGAGAGGTCTGCGAGCCATGTGGGACCCTCACCGGCAGGCGGGGATTGAATTGGTGCTGCAGAGGCTGCGGGCAGCTTTGCAGCCCAGTGCTCAAACGCTGCACCACCAGGGGAGGCCCGAGTACGATAAATATTAAAGGCCATAGTGGTCACAGATACTGGCTATTTGAGGAACAGACATGGCCTCTTTGATGGTCAGTTTTTACAGCTGGTTTTCATGGATAGCTTGGGACAAAGGATCCCATCTATCTTGTATTGAAAATCACATTCTACTTTGATGGAAATATCTTCATGTTAACATCATCCTTTTCATGGATCTTGGATAAACAGCCCAGGAAAGTTTTCACAGTACCTAAGGTTATCAGCAATATCACAAACCAATTCATTAGCAGGCAGTGAGAACTGCTGCTGGCTGATTGGTTACCCAATTGCATAACCCGTGGAAGGAGAAGGCATCCTTTCCCACCTGAATGAAGTCATATAGCAAGGACTGCCCTAAAAAACAAAATGGAAAAGTTAGTTTATAGCCAAATAAGAAAGACCACTCCCACAAAAATATTATAGGAGTTATTCAGAATTATGAGACATTTGAATTTTTATAGGCTACTTCCAGTGCCATCTTTATTTTTTGACCATACACAATAGCATATTTTAAGGAGACTAGTGATTCCAAAAATAGGTGCCTATGGCCATGTCTATCTTGTCCTTTATCAATTAGCATCATTCCCATGTTCTAGTAGGCTTGAAACATTACTTATTTTTATAGTCCTGCTCTTTAGGTTTGAAATATGAAACGCAGCTATGGACATGTGTCTCTCTTTGCTCTTTCTTTCCATGATCTATTGCTGATTAATTTCAGGTTATGAACTTTAAAAATTGTGATTCATTTGCATTACCTTTGCGCATAACATACTTCATTGCTTTCAAAGTCTTTACATCTGATGATACGTCTTTCATACATTTAAAAAGAGAAAAGGCCACAGGATGCCCTCCTACTGAAAAGAATAGAGAAACAAATATGAAATGTTAGATAAGCCAATGGTGAATGGAGTTTTCAAACAATAGGACTCACTTTACTCACTGATTTCATCAGTTGTCTCATCTAAATACTTGAAGTTATAATTTTGCACTTCAGATATCTTTCTCATATATGTGACATGAAGATTGTATATATAATATACACACATATTCATATTAATTCACAAAACCTCTTTGGCATATTGTTTTGGAGGGAAAGACATCTGAGTATCTAACCAAAGACATAAATTAAAGTCTAAATTCTAAAACGTAATGACCTTGGGTTGACCATTTAAACTCCAGGTCTTGATTCATCCATATAAAACTGGAGATGATACAGCAGTGCTAAAATTCCAAGGTAAGTTTGCCTGACCACCCCAAATTGTTTCTTCCACCTGCTCTTACAGAATGGCTTTTTTCATGTATTCACACCCAAATCCCATGTATGTGGTAGGAAAATAAAAAAAAGAATACTGAGAATTCTTAGATTTCTTTATTATGAGAGGAGAGACTACAAGTTACATCTTTAACAACCAGCATTAACTGGTTATTTAAAATAAATGCTAGTACCCGAGTGAACTATTTACATTCAGACTATTTGCCTTTTCAGTGTAATTCAAACTCTTCATCTGTTATTCAAGATGAGGAGGGGGTGCCTTTTGGTTTTCAGGACACATCACTTTGGGTCCTTTTAGACAATATGCAGTAAAGAAATTAGTGATCAGATGTCACCTTTCTACCATCTCTGGAAGCTTTTGTTCAAATCTATACTTACATGGTTTTCTATGAAGTACCCAAAGTTTGGCTTAGTATCTCAAGTTAATTTTTTAAATACTGATATTGACAAGATAATAATGACTTTTTGGTTTTCCAGATAATGCCAAAAACTTTGAATCCTCAGTGGAGAGAACAGTTTGATTTTCATCTCTATGAAGAAAGAGGTGGAATCATTGATATCACTGCATGGGACAAAGACGCTGGAAAAAGAGATGATTTTATTGGCAGGTTTGTGCAATTTGATATTTTTGGTTAGCTCTGGAGAAGGTGAATTTTGTTAAAAGAGTATTTGCTTTAAGTCTGATTATTGTCATTGATCTTAATCATAGTAGATGAACTGAAAGAGGTTTGAAGACTGACCAGTAGATGGCAGTTTTGGCCAGTTGATGGGCAGGCTATTCAAATTCGCTATCCAGAAACACTGTGTGTACAAGTTATGAAAGTTGAGAAAGAATAATCTCATTTGATATAAGATCCTTAAAGGAGATAATAGCATATCCATAGTCTGTAAAGAGATCTGAGATAGTATTTCTTTTCATGAAGTATATTGTGACTATAAAATGCATTATTTCCTACAACTCCCTACATGGTAGAGAATCTTTATAATCTAGAAGTTCATACATCTATAGCATTCTCAAATTTTAGTAAAGGGAGCATGTGAGTGAAACAGATGCTTGTTCATCAGATAATGCAGAGAATAAAGGATTATTTTGAGGTTTACATATTATCTCTTTACAAGATCAATGTTATTTTCAATGACTGGATTATAAGTATTGTCTTCTTATTTTAAAGGCTATTTTTATGTTTTTGAGCCATGTATGTCTTTGTAGCAAAGCACATTATAACCTGTCAGTACTGAACTAAAGTGTAGTATACAGAGGAATTTGTTGATTTAGAAAATTCTTTCTACATTGTAGTTCTCTGAACATACAATCTGAAGAAATGCATACATACTAATAGTAATGAGAATTTTACTCTCCGAAAGTAAGAACAGGAATCCAAGCCTGCACATTTGTAATTTCAGAATTTTTTGTTGCTGTTATTGTGATAAATATGGTTTTGAGTATTTTTATCCATAGGATTATAAACTGAGAGTTCAACGAACAGCTTCAGTTAACCTTTAATATTTACCTACTATCACAGAATAACTGTCAATTTGGTGACCACAAAAAAAGTCAAAATGACTGTCATGGGTGTGTTCTACCTTAATCTCATTGATTTATATTCAAACTTTCTTAAATTGTTAAATATACTAACTTCCTGTACTTCTAAGTCCATATTACAAAAGTCCTTATCCCTTTTTAATTTTTTTTCCATAATGACAGTTATCATTTTGTTGTATTTTTTTATTTCTTAAAATAATTTCCAAATTGGAAAATTATGAAAACATCTCAATCCATTTAGTACTGACCTCGACCTTTTCTTCACTTGACAATATGAATTCTTCAGGGTCATTTCCTAATTATATTACAGAAATCATTGGCAGAGAGTTGGATCTGTTTATCTTACTTAACCTTATTTCTATTTTTTAATCCTATTATTTTTATTGAGGTAATGTTGGTTCATATGAGTCAGAGGTGCAGGTTCACCTCTTTGCATGTATGTTACCACACCACATCTGACACCAAGGCATCCATAATCTAGTCCATGGGGCCCCCACCATCTCTGCTCCCACCTTCTCTACCTTCCCTTCAAGTAGCTTCAGTTCTGCAGTCAGATTTCAAGAGTTTGTTTTGATTGAGTTTTGTCCATTCTTTTGTCTGATTTCTCTATATTCCACATATGAGTGAAACCATCCAGTATTTCTTTCTCCTTCTGACTTATTTCACTTAGCATAGTCCCCTCCAGTTCCAACCATGTTGTCAAAATTTTATCTTTTTTTTAATAGTTGAGTAGTATTGCATTGTGTGTAGCACATCTTCATAATCCACTCATCTGTCATTGGGCATTAGGTTGTTTCCATAACTTGGCTGTGTAACTACTGCTGCAGTGAACATAAGAGTGCATGTATCTGTTCGAATTAGTGTTTCCACATTCTTCAGGTAGATACCTAGGAGTGAAATTGCTAGATCATATTATAGATCTATTTTTAATGTTTTGAGACACCTGTAGGGGTTGGACCAGTCTACATTACCCCCTAGTGGTGTACAAGGGTTCCTGTTTTCTCCACGTGTTTGCAAATAGTTTCTGGTCTTTTCTATAAGGGTCATTCTCACAGGTGTGAGGTGGTATCTCCCTCATTGTGGTTTTGATTTGCATTTCCCTGATGATATCACTTCATTTTATTTTTATGAGTTTGTTCATATTTGGGGAAATTTGGATTAAGAGGTGGATCTTAGGGATTGTTCTGGATACGTAGGGGAGTTAACAAAAGTTTTATAAAGATGGAAAAAGAGAATTAATCCATTTGTAGTCTCCCGGATTGAACACATAGAAGTGTTAGGATTATGGTACTTCCAGAGATGGTATGAAAGCTCTGAACTCCTTCCTTCATGTCTGTCCTGTGCATCTCTCCCACCTGGCTGTTCTGCATTATGTTCTTTTTTGATAACCTGGCAATATACCTGGAGCAGCAGCCACTCTCCTTATTTTTTCTAACTTTGAATTAGCTTACTACCTTGCATCCATAGAACCCCATTTAAAATCAAAACTCCCTTTCCTTGACATTTGCTTACCCTCATCCTGCTTTGATTTTCTCTACTGAAGTAACCACCATGTGGCATACTACGCATTTCACTTACTGATGTTACTTATTTCCCATCATTAGAATGTACACTTCGTGAGGCAGGAATTTTTTTCAATGTTTTATTCACGGTGGCATCCTTAAAGTCTAGAAAAGTATTTAGCATAGGATTGGTTCTCAATAAACATTTGTCATATTTGAATTTCAATACCTGAAACCTGACTTAACGCTGGAAATTATGGCTCTTCCTTCTCTAACTTAATACATAATTGGTACAAAGTATACACGCAAAGTGTATACCAAATATATCCTAATTTACAATTAATTTACAATTAGGATATTAGTGAGAGGTACAAATTTTAGTGTAACTAAGGAAAAATACTGCTGTATAGTTGAAAATTAAAAAAAAAATTAAATCAAAAGGGGAACACTAATGGCTTAAATTAGAAAAGTTTTTGAGTATGCTATACTTAAAAATACTTTGAAGTAAAAAAATACTGTATTTGGAAAAATACATTTACCAAGATAAACATTTACCAAGATACTTAACATCTTTTTTGTTATTGCGAAATAGGGATAGGAAATTTGGTTGGTAAATTTTACACAAAAATAAACTTACATGAATGGATAATAATAATGCCTTACAACATATTACATACATCGCTAGGGGATAATAAGAATGGTTACCAATTTTGTAGATGCAAAAAGTGAGGCTGAAGGAGGTTTGAGCTTGCCTAGCTTGAATGAACCTGAGGTGATTGATCTGTGACTCAAATCCAAGACTTTTCCTGACTGTAATGCCTGTACTCATTTCTTCTTGGTCTTGTATTTAGTGTGTTCTGAAGCCATTAAGTACTTAATACAATGCCAAGAATTCACTAATAACTTAGGTAGTGTACACTATACCGCAAGTTTAAACAACAAATTTACCTGTGGCTGAGCTACAGATTTCAAATGAAGGTGAAATAATGTTAATCTGCATGTAATTATTTAACTTTCTGATCACCTGCGTTTTGGCAGGCAAGACGGACTGCCACCTTTACGATAATCAGCTAATAAATCCTCATGATTGTTACACTTTTATGCAGAGCAGTAATCTGAACAAATTGGCTGCTGACAGCTGCTGTAAATTGCCAAGAATGAGTGCTGTCAGAGAACAAGTTGTTTTTATGAACGTGCAGAATAAGTAAATCCTGTGTCACGCAATTTTATTCAGTTGGAGTTATTTGCAATCCAATATAGCAAGATTTATTGCATTATTTATTAGTGTGCAAAATGCTTGTTTATCTTTAAAGTGGCATTGATTTGGGGTACATATATTTTACATTGGTGAATTGCTGCTGACTTTATTTGTTGTGTTCTTACCAGAGCTGAGGCATTGGTATTGCCTATGCCAACAAAGTGCTACAGATGTAAGCTTGAGTAGAAAGCAGACTCTACTATTTCAACAATGTTTTTATTAATGATACATGATTGAAAAACTTTTTCCAAATGGGTAAGTTCTGGGTGAAAAACAAATGCTTTCAAATTCTAAAGCCATAAAAATAAATCTGTAACTCTGTGTTTTATGCTAAGAGAGAGAAAATTTAGGAAGAGTGGGTTCACAAATATGTGTTCAGGCAAATGAGGAAAACAACTTTTGACTTTCAATATTAACCAAATGAGTGTTTCCTAAGGCTGAGGGTTAATGCATTTGAACATTCTATCGATTCTGATTTGTAATAGTTTTTATTTCTAATGCCAGTGCTGTAATGATTACTTCCTACATAAATAAGAGCAAGAGCAATCCTGCTGCATTATTAATTTGAAAGCACAAAGACAGCTAGTCAGAAAATTCTAAGCTGAAAAGATTTTTTTAATTAAGTCATTATATTTTACCATTTTTCTTAATAGGGATTGAGTGAAATATTTCATTAGGGAGAAAGATAGTACTTAAGTAATGAATGGTGTGTACCATTGATGCTTGTCTTGGTTTTTTATAAACCCAATCTAAGCCAAATATATTAATATTTTAATTCATTTTCTTTCATGGGTTATTGTTTTTGCTTCTGAAGATTTTCTCAGAAATCTTATTCTGACTGAACTATTTCTTATATGATGAGTAAATTTTCCAAAGATTATTTCTATCCACCACTGTCTATAAGTTAAATAGTTTACCTTGAGTCAATAAATGGGGAATTTTGCAAATTTGAAAAGTATGATAAAACAATTTCCCTAAAGACTGCATCACTAAAATCTAACAGTCACAACGTATGACAACAAAAGGCAATTCAATTTGGAATTTTATAATGTCAGAGATAGCATAAAAGCTTCTGCATAATTATGAAACTTGAAAACTCTTTAGTGGTTACATATTGCATTGTTTAAAATGCAAAGATTCCAAGGAATTATGTAATAGATTGACTTACAATAAAAATTTAAATATGTATTATTAGTTTTACTAATGTAAAATAATCCTTGTATGTTAAAAACCTCAAAGTTTTATAATTTTATTATTAAAATTAAAAATTATCCCCCCCAAAATAAAGAGGCTTGTTTCCTTATTCTGAAGGTTTTATTTTTAAGTGCCTTCTAGTCACAATGACTTCATAATATCATTAGATTTTCAGGAGCAATGTGCACTTACAAGTTTATTGTTAAAGAGTACAGATATTAATTTACATTGCAGATGTTCTTGATTATTTTTAATTGTTCTGACTGAAGTCTTGCAATGTCTGACTGTACCACCATTGGCTTGTAAATCGGAGTGTGGGCAACACAGAACCCCACTGGGAATAGAAGTGTCAGCTCTGAATATCCTTGTTTATCATTCTGTTCACTTATGCTTGTTCAATTAGCACTATCTTCAATCCACAGTTTCTTTACTTGAATCTTTTAAAGCCAATTGTTCATTTTCTGAGGATTAGTTCAGTAAAAAGCTAGATTATAAAATCCATCAATCCACTAATAGGGCATATCTGAACTGCAATTCAGTGAAGGCAGGTCAGCCAGGAAGGGGACCCCTGTCAATTCCTCCATGTTATTTGGCTCTTACTCTTCTCTTAAGATACGCGTAGTTACATGTGACATCTATAGTGTATGGGTCATCTGTGTTAAATTATATAATAATCAATTAAATATTTGTAAAGCTTGATTTCAATCCAAGTAGTCTTCATATTTACTTCCTGCTCCCCAGTGGACTCCCAGGTATACAAACAGAGAACTTATCAAAACCATGTTTCATGTGGGAGGAAGGATCATTGGTCCCTGCTTCAAGCATGGCAGATGCTTGGGGAGAAATCAGGAAAGAAAAAAAGGTGATAAGAACATGGGAATTTCTCCCCTGAAACTCTTAGGGACAATACCACGAAATGATTGTGACTTATTTTCAAGTGGTTAAAGAAACTAAAATGTGAGTATGTATGTGTGTGTTTGTACATATATATGTATTGTGCAGGCGGTTGAGCTCCGCGCTATGAAGCTGTCCGCAGCCTCTGCAGCATAGGTTCGATCCCGGCTGGCCGGGGAGATACCCACATGGTGCAGCAGACCTTTTTTGTCTCGCCCGCTGCTCCCCTCAGCAGTGTATTTCAGTCTGCCTGTTCTCTTCCCCACTCTGTCTCTGGTGAATCCTCTCACCCTCCCGCACATCTGGCCTGTACCCCTGTTCTTGTATGCATGAATAAATAAACCTTTAAAAAGTAAATAAAACTATATATATTAAAATGTGCAAAGGACTAAAAACTTGATATGGAAGTCAAGAAACATGATTCAGTTTCTTGCCCTCACTTTCTCTGAGCCTAATCTCCCTATTTGTGTATTGAAAGAAAATAAGTCAGAAATCTCCTTCAGTTTTGAGTCTTTTTTTATCATTCAGTTGATTTGATTAATCAGTTGATGAGTCAGTTACAGACAGTAAGTTTTAAATTTTTCCTATATTAAAACTAAGGCATATGTGATACTAAAACTATATATTATATTTATATAGCACTTTCAACTTTAAAAATTTTTTTCATCTATTATTCTGGTGATTCTATGACTCTGCAAAGATACAACATGTTTTTTTTTTTTATTTCATTTGATAATGGTGGAAAACTGATACATAAAATGTTTAAATGGCTTGCTCACCATCACAATACTAGTGATTAACTGAGCTTTATTAACACTTTGGTGTTCTGAAACCCTGACAGCTGACACTAACCAAACTTGGTTCAAAACAACACACTGAATCTGTGGTAATTCTAAAAATAATGTAAGAAGCAATAAGGATGTCAGAAAAGACTTAAATCTAACAAAATCTAACAGAATTCTGACATATAAGTCACTTAAATAGTTAATGGGTGACTGGGTGGGTGGATGGATGGGTGGGTAGTGAGCAAGTGAGTGAAATAAGTGTTGTAAAGACATCAAACCACTTTCTAGGGAGACAACATAGAAGTAGTAGAATGAGAACATTATCCACTAGTCCTGGTTCTGCCACTGCCACCATGGGTAAATTTTTTACCTCTCCAAACTCTCCTCTTTAACACTTAGAGAGCACCAACTCTATACCAGGTGCTGAGGTGGTGCCTGCTCTCAAGACACCTTAGGATATAGAGTGGGGAAAATAACTTCAGGTTATCTCAGTAATTATTAGTAAAAACTTGTCAAGCAAAAATAAAGAGATACATCATTTCAGGCAGAGCAGATGCCAAACGCAAAAACATGTAAACCCTGGCATAGATGGTGAAAAAATTACAAATGGTTTGGAATGGCTTAAATAGTAGGTGAATCATCAAGTGCTACTCAAGCTGATGGCAGGTCATGAGGGGCATCATTGCTTTGCTAAGTATATTTCACAGGTGTTGGACAGACAGGGGGTCACATGGTCAGATTTGTGTTTAGCCATCTATGACTAAGGAGGATGCATTTAGCCCAAATTTCTTAGGAAATGGAGCTTGAAGCAATGACTAAACTGATACTTTATTTGGAGTATCACTCCGGCATGAGCGTGAGAGGGTAAGAACATGAGGTAGGGAAGACTAGAGAGCTATGTAAGGTGATATTTTACTGGATGATTTCACTCAAATAGGAACTCAAAGAAACAAAACAAAGCAACAAACAATACTCAACCAAAAAAAGCCTTGTCCTTCTATAGTCTAACTATAGTGAATCCTTCCTTTGTTTAGGAAATAGTCCAGGTGAGCCAAACACAGGTGAAACTTCCAGTCCATTTGGTTGTTATAACAGAATACCAAGTGCTCCTGGGTAGCTTATAAACCAAAGATACTTCTCTCAGTTCTGGAGGTTGGGAAGTCCGAAATAACTTCAGGGAAGTCAGGGTAACTGCAGATTTGGGGTGTGGTAAGGGCTCTTATCCTACTCATAGGAAGCTATCATCTCTGAGTCCTCACACTTTGGAAGGAGAAAGGGATCTCTCGGGCGTCTTTTATAAAAGTACTAATCCCAATCATGAGGGCTCCCCCTTATAACCTAAACACCCCAGAGTCCCCATTTCTTAATCCCATCATATTGGGATTAAATTTGAGGGCACACAAACAAACCATAACATTGGTCCACTTCAATTAATACTGAATTCACTTTGCATTAGCCTCTATCTCCAGAATACCATCTTGGTACATATTCTAAAACAGCAAAGGGTAGCAGAGACCATTTATCCACCAAATTCCAGCATTAATTTGCTCTGATACACACTTAATATGGAAATTAGTGTTGCTGCAATACTTACTTTATCCTTAAGTTAGCAAGACAATTTTTTCTTAGTTATCAAGCAAGGAGTTTTTAGATGAAGAGAAGATCTGAATAACCTCAACTAGAAAAAGGAAACTTGAAGTCAATAATATTCTTCTGTTCTATATATTTATATAAATAGGATTTTTTAAAAAAATCATTAAAGTAACACTGGTTTACAACATTGTAAAATAGACATTTTCTATAGTAGAAATATTAAAGTCAAAATTATGAAACACTAAATACAGGACAGGACCTGGGACTATTCTACAAGTGCAACCAGTATTGAAAAGTTAGTTGCACCAGAAAACCATAACCCTCTTTATGTATTTATAATGTAAATTTAAATTCTGTTTCATTATTTTTAAAATTCAATTTATAATTTTTTCTAGTTTATCATCTTTTAAGAACAATAGTTTATATCCTTTTCCCAAATAGATATATAAATATATTTAAGAAGTATAAAAGTAACAATTTCATACTTTTAAATTTTTCTGAGAGAGTGAGTCTAGATATTACCCACTAGGAGAATCAGTACCAGCTGCACACACTTCCTCCTGTGGTGCACAATTATTGAATAGCAGACTGGTGTAAGAAAAACCTAGATCTTGGCTTCTGTAATCCCAAGTTCAGATCTTGACTCTGCTAATAGCTAACTGATATCTCTATTAAGTCATGTTCCTTCTTTGACCCTCAGTTTTCTCAATAGCCAAATTAAGCAGATTGCAAGAATTGCAAACCCTTATGGTTATTGGAACAAGGTACAGAATTGAATGAAATAGTGAGTTATAAATAATAGTATTGAGGGTAGTAACTAAGTCAGAGTATATTTGCTCAGTTTTTAAAATTATTTAAATTCAAAACTTAACACTACAAACCAGACAACAAATCCATGAACCAGATTCAATGTGAAAGTTGCCAATTTGCAGTTCATGAACCAGGTACTCTTTAAAGCACAGTCAGTAAATGCTATGCCTGTATAAATGAGGAATAGGCTAGCATCTAGATGACCAGTGCTGAGTAGTAATAAGCATGGAAGAAAATCCTCTAAAAGGCTTTTATGTGTTTTATTGTTTTAAGAATGATGAAATATCATATAAGAGCATACATAAAGGACTAGATAGGGAAATGCATGATCTAATTCAGTGAAAGAATATCATTTGTCCCAACTTTATCTAAACAATGTACCATTGAGTTATAATCCCTGTTCAGTTCTCTAGTTGGGTATTCCCAATCCAAGTCAAAGATTCGTTCAAATTCACCAAACTGCAGCCTGGACACTGTGCTGATGCCAAGAGATCTGTGGGAAATCATATTCATGTTCTTTTTTTTTTGATTCAACAATATATCTGATTGGTTATTTTTCACTATTGCGTCTTTTAACTCTCAATTTTTTCCAGGTATTATTGACAAGAACTTAATTCCAATTAGAATATTAAATGAGGCATTTGACATTTTTTTTCGATCCTTTAGACTTTAAGGAAGCAGCTTAATAGTAGTGGATGTTGTATTTGCAGAAACAACGAGGGTCTTTGACACACATTCTAACTACAGGAAGATGTTTGGCAGACTTGGGACAGATTCTAATTTCCTGCTCTCTCAATAGTCAGTATTTAGCACACAGAGATTTTCTGTCACTGACCAGCATGTATCTTTCCTTTCATTTTGTACATCTATCAATTGTTTTATTGTGTATCTATCAACTGTGTTTTATTGTCTCTAGCCCCGGCTATTTCTTATGTTATTTTAATAGGCAAAAATAAAAGGTGAATGTCACAAGATGCTGTGTTTCTATAATTGCTCACACTAAAGAGATGTTGGGACCCAACTATTAGTTTTGAGGCCCTTTTCATAGGAGTTTAATTAAAAAGCAAAAACAATGAATAAGAAATAGAGTGAAGAATAAAAAGGAGCAAAAATTTAATCTTTTTTTTTTTTTTTTTTTTTTTTACTGGCTAACCACCCTGCTTATGATATGTTATCCCATTTATTCTTGTAATTGGCTATTTTCTGTTTTAAATGCTTTTTATTCATGTCTGCCTCTTTCCTTTCAGTTTACGGGCCTTGTGGTCACCACATTATGTTTCTCTTCCAAATCAGTTGACATTTTTATGAAGAGTTTGCAAAGTGGTTGGCTCAGAGAGTGGCATCCAGATCATGAAATGCCATGCAGTAGACCCCCTGCAAGGCACATTCTGGTATATAACACAGGAATGACAGTGTTTTTAGGGAATCTGTTCTTTATTTAGGATGTATGTAGTGTTCTATGAATAAATAGGAATCATTTTAAAAATGTAAAACTTATAGCATCACCATAGTACATATTTCCATTTGCTACTTAATAACATTTACAAGTAAGGGGAAAATTTTCTTGTTTTAAAAGTGACCCCAAAATTATCATGCTCAGTGAAATAAGCCAGAAAGAAAAGAAAAATACTGGATGTGTTCACTTATAAGAGGACTGTAGAGGATCCAAATAAGGGGTTGGGGGAAAAAATGTAATTATAATAAAGTGAAAAATCAACAAGCAACTATAAACCAGAGACATTCTGCAGGGGAGGAGAAGGGAGTTGGATCAAAACAGGGGTGGGAAGAGCACAAGGGACTATGGTGATGGTTCCTGGGGTGAATGGGTGATAGGAATTTCACGGGACTATAACCAAGATGAGAAAGCATGCATTGTACAAAAATGAAGAACGATGTAAAAATATATATTTAATAAATAAATAAATAATAAAAGTAACCCAAAATTTTAGGGGCTCTATAGTTTGTCCCTGAAAACTATTCAGATTTGTATTTCTGTAAGCATAGGCCACTGGCTTAGACCATTGAGGGATGGGAAGTCCATATCAATTTTTGATGTGGCGACAATGGGTGGTAATCAAATATGATATCACATTTTTTATTTGACAGGAAATAAATAACTAAACATTAAGATAATCATCATCTGAATTTGTAAAGTCAGCTGACATGAAAGGCATATTTTTCCAGTGGTCCAAATAATATTTGTATTGATTCATTTTTCAGATAGTTCTTAGAAGCCTGCACTTTCACTGTTATATGTGGTCCCAAACAAACAAACAAAAAGGCCACTTGCTAATTGAAAACATTTATTTGTAGGTGTCAGGTTGACCTGTCCGTCCTCAGCAGGGAACAGACACACAAGTTGGAGCTGCAGCTGGAAGAGGGAGAGGGGCACCTGGTGCTGCTGGTCACTCTGACAGCTTCGGCCACAGTCAGTATCTCTGACCTCTCTGTCAACTCCCTGGAAGATCAGAAAGAACGGGAGGAGATATTAAAGAGATATGTACGTATGTAGCCTTCCTCTTTCAGAGTCATATGTGACTAGTTGAGATTACAATAATTTACCTGGAATGACAGAATCATTTCTGAAAATCTGTCTGATAGATGACTCAGCAGAAGCAGAAAACTGGGCAGATGCAAATGCCACACACCTTTGCAGAAGCAACTGTATTACTCCTGATGTCTAGAAAGTGGATCTTGTCTAGTCTTTCACAGCAAATTACAGATTCTGAGGGTCTATTCTTGATTTGTCATGCAGCAAATGATCATGCAAGGAAACTCCCCAGAAAGGAAAGTCAAGTTTATAGGACATAACTTTAAAATTTATTCATTGATTCATTGTAACTGCAGTGTGAAGTTTATCTTCCAAATTTGGAAAGGAGTTAATGGTACTTACGTTAATTAGTAGCTTGGTAACTAGAGTATTCAGAGCAATAATTTTTAAATTCCAATTGCTTAGAAAAATCTTATTTCACTCCCGTAATGTTTTTCAATTGAATAAGAAATATGATTAAAAGAAAGTCTCCTAACCTTGCAATCAAGTGTACAGTGATAGGGTGGAATGATGAATCACTGAAATAACTACCCGTTTCAAATTTTACCAAACCAAAAAAATTCACAACCAAATCTACCTGTTTCCAGCATCCTCATACTATTCACTGCTCACCATGCAGTTTTCTTGAATTAACAGAGAGGGGAGCTCTTACTCCACCATTCTCTCTCAGTGGCAGCTCAGAAAAAGTAAATGCCTCAGTGCCCATGAAACTGGAGGGAAAAAAAGCTTTTCCACTTAAAATTACAAAGATCGTATTGTACAATGCTGCCAGGTGTTTAGAAGGCTCCTCTAGACACTCAGCCATGAAACCAAGCTCTGACTAACAAAGAACCGCTTAATTTTTTTTTTAAGATTTTAAAATATTCCTATTTGCTGACTGACATCCTTTCAATAACTGAATTTAATAAAGATGTACCTTATCAGGCTGTGCAGATAACATGAAGTGCTGGTACTAATGCTCTACAATATTCTTCAAACAGATTAGCAGGATGTGCGCTTCAGCAAATTTATTCTGGCTATCTCCACTGAATCAGCTGTCTGCTAATGCTTGTACAACTCATCCACCAATGGTGTTATCATAAACAGTTTAATAGAGGTGACTTAGCAAGGCTAAATAGTATATATTTTTAAACTACCTAGAGCCTAAGGTGTTCAGTGGCATCTTCTACTATATAATTGCAGTTATGAAAATTATTTCACAATTTGGTGCCCACCAAACTTACTCTCCCCTTACCAGAAGTGAATCTCACAAATTAAAACAATTTTAAAGGAATTAATTGGCATTGTAATATAAAAATTATTCTAGGTATTATGATACTGTATTTGATGGATTAATATTTTGACATGATCCCATATATTAGAATGATACTGCAGGGTAGGTAATTAGAAATAATCCAACTCTTATTGATTCTCTTTTTTCTTTTGCTGGATGGGATTCCTTAAATCAGCCTTTTTTACTCAGGATTTGAATATTTGCTTCCAGGACCTTCTTTCAAATGTTAGTTATTTCAATGAAATGTAAAATAGTATGTAGATGCCTCACTTAATTCTCAGATTATATTGTGCCCAATATATTAAAAAGTGAACCATGCTTTAATATAATTTCTTTTTAAGTGCTGACTTTCCAGCACAGTTCTGCATCTCCTCTCGGGACATATGCTAAGCAGCTACTGTATGCAATATAGCACATGTGTTATAATTACTTATAACAATACAAGGACAAAGACGTGTATTTTAGACATTTGTGTTTCCTTTTTATTATACAGATTATGAAATGAATGAATGCTCTCTCATGCCTGAAATATCACTTGCCTCGAGAAACACATAAAGGATGTTATTTAGAGAATTGTATTTCCTTATAAGAGCATGTATATTTTTTAGAGTTTAGGTTAAACTTAAGAATTTGAATTGCCACTGACGTGGTAAGAAAAGTAAACGAATTGCCCCACTTTCATATGAAACAAGCCTGAAAATGCTCTGCATTGCTGTCATTCAGCTGTTCATTATTGAGCATTGAAGCCCCACAAATTAAACAGACATTACTGTGTGAACCATTATTTGATCACCACATTTTGAAAAGATGGCTAATTCCATTTTTTCTTTTTTTCTTTCCTCTTTTGGGGGCAGGAAAGCAAGGAAGGTCAATAGGGGCGGGTAGTAATGGGTAGTAGACCAAGAGCGATTGTGTGACCTTTTCAGAACGGGTATGCTGAACCCTTGCTCCCCCTTGTCACAGTTTAAAAACCAGAGAAGCTAGTTTAGAGAAGAAGTTGTTAGCATTCCATTTTTATTATGACATTTCACAGTCATCTGATTTAATGTCCCTTGACCGGATTGTCCACCGTGAGACGATGGGCTTGAAATGTTATTTAGAGCATTGATAAAAGGTGAGCGGTTCTAAGATGACAGCGAGTCATAAGGCTGGTGGTGTGACATTAATTTTCTCCATAACAGAGATGGAATAAGACGTCACGGTGACAAGCTGTCAATCAGCTCTGGCCCCTCAGAGCATCTCGATGCCATAGGATGGGGTATTGCCTCTCCCGTAATAGAGCTGAACTGAGATGCTCTCCCTGACAGCTGCTGCAGCCATAGAGAAAATATATTATACAGCCTTTCATTAAAAAAATAAAGAGGACTCCTCTCCAGAGCATTTCAATCTTTTCCCATCTATTGAGGGCTGAAAGGATTCACAGCAAATCATAGATTCCTCTGCTATGGAAATTTCTGGCTTCAGAAGCCATCCAGGTTTTGAGGCCTTCTAAAATAACCATAAATAACAAGGCAGGAATATCTCTTGATGAAGCAGTTATATTTTTAAACCGATATATTTAAGTCTTTTGCCTTTTTTTTTTTTTTGGAGTTCTTATTATAATCGATGTTATCACCAGTCTAAACAGTTAAAATTTGCAATAAATTACTGAATGTCAGCTGACTAGAGGAGAGGAAACCTGCAAACAATAATTGCCCCCTCCAGATGGGAAGGCAAACACAGGAGCCGAAGGTCCAGAAACGGTGTGTCTGCACCAGGAGGTGACTGGTAGGGGACGACTCAGACTGGGTGGCATTTGTTCTAGTCACGATGCAACTTGGTATAAATTGCTCCTGAAAATTAAAATCAATAAAACTCTTCTTCTTCATTAGGTTAGGAGACTGAACTTAGTTTATAGCACTGGGTAAGATAAGATCATTATTACATTAGAAAGGCAGCATGTCTACAAACCTCTGTGTTACAAACTGCTGTCTAAAGTGTACCCTGTTCAACTCTTAATTTATAGGCCTCTAAATGGAGAGAGAAGTGCACTTTTACTGAACCCTGTCAAGGGGTAGTTTGAATAGATTTTTGATGATAAACAACTGTTTAAAAACAATAAAAGATTAAGAGCTAATCCTTGTGCTAAACACTGCTTTTTAAAAGTTAGGCTATGAGATTACACACATTTCTGCATTTCTTCCTCTCAGTATGCCAAGGTCATAGCTCCAGTGTAAACAATGACTAGGCATATGGGACTGATAAAGATAATACCACAGTAAGCTTTGGCTTGTCAGTATTCTCACATTCTTCATACAAGGATGGGAATGTTCTCTAGCAACATTTTAATAGAAAACTTTATTAGGCAAAAGTATCATATGCTCCTTGGTCTTCAGCATTTTAAAGTTTATAGTAAAGCAGAACATTTAATTTACTGAGGAGAAATACTGGTCTTTCAGAAGAAAAATTTATGAATTACAAATAAACAGTTGCTTATTTTATAAGTTTGTTTTCCTAAGTATTTCTGCCCATTAATTAGAATGCTGACTAATTATATTTGTATCCTTCTTTTAATTATACTATGCTTGTTAACACATTACTATTATTAACAAGATTAGGTTTTCTCATTTTGATTGTACTCTTCTAACAAAACTTCTATACTTCTATATCTGTGTAGACTAGAATGACAAAGTTAGAAGCTAAGAAAAATTTCTTATCATTTTTGAGTTTATTTTTAGCAATCATTTTGATTGATGTTAGAAGATAATACATTATCTTCTTTTAGATCTTTTACCTAAAAGGTTTATAGAACTATATATCTTTTGAATTAATATTAGAAAATAATATTTCAAAAATTTAATCCTCATCTCACATGTATAGTTTACAAACTCACCAAGAAGTATATATAGTAGGAAAATAATTAATTTAATGTTGACATTCTTATTCCCAAAATCTAAGGAGTGTTACATAACTTACAACTAAGCATCAATATTAAGGCTCACAAGCCTCCAACCATCATACCCACAGATGAAAGATTTCTTGGAGTGCTAGGTAATGAAAATTAAAGAAGGAACAAACATTTCCTACTTTATAATTTATATTTCACAATCTTCTTATAGCTTTTTATGAGGAAGAAATGTGGTATTTTTATTCTTTCAAAATATCATACACAATATCATACACAAAATATCATACACAAATTAACTCAATTAAAAAAACCTTAAAAAGCTAGATATTTATATAGCAACAATTATCTACATAAATATATACATGTGTGTATGTGAATGCATGCATGTTTATGTGTGTAAATGTGCATCATTATGATAGAAGGGTAATCTATGTAGAAAAAACATAAATATCTCTTTGAATCACTTAAGCAGCACCCTGAGATCAACCATAAAATTTAATGTTTTCTCAGTGTTTTCTTTAAGATTCTTTCAAACCTTTCCTTTCTTTCAGGGTCCTTTGCGGATATTTCACAACCTAAAAGATGTGGGATTCCTCCAGGTGAAAGTAATCAGAGCAGAAGGGTTAATGGCTGCTGATGTTACAGGTGAGAAATGATGCAATTCTTCCAGTTGCATGTATGTGTGTATATATATATGTATATATATATATATATATATATTATATGTGTGTGTATATATATATGTATGTGTGTGTATATATATGTATGAATGTATATATATACTGAGGTGCATGCAACACTAGTCAATGTTTGAATTCTCATTTCACCTGAATCAATCATCAAAGTAAATGTAAGATTTCATTTTATTTTTTGGAGATATCATCACTTTATTCAGATATTTGATAGTGATAGAGTAGATTAATATCTAATTTTCCAAGTTAAGAGACCTAAGACTGTTTCCAAAAGAATTCAGATCATGTTTGATGGTACTAAGATTTACCAACCACCTGACTTTTACACTCTACTTTTTACAAATGGAGGGTAAATATTAAAAATAACCAATAAAAGACAAAATAACTTTTGAATTGTTGCCTTCTCTAATATTCAATCAACCTAGTGGGAATACTTCTTCCTGATTTCATCAGTTTGGGGTAATACTCTCTCATCTTCCCCCAGACAGTATTGGCTTCACTAAGGTAATGTCCAACAGGCCAATACCTATAATTCAAATATACATGAAATCTCTTGCATAGTTCACTGAAAAGTTCTAATGAAAAATATTCAATTACTTGGTATGAACCCTTGGTATTTATGCTGCTCTTTAAATTCCTTATTTGTCCAAATTATTTAGCACACCCCAGATATAATCTGGATTCACATGAAGCATCTAGCATCTTCTAAGCTTTTTTAACACAGCAATAGAAATACCAAAATTAGTCTGCCTCTTAACACTTCCTGATTTGGATATTGCTTCTATGACATATTAATTAATTGGATGATGGAATTATTTTATCTATTTCCAGAATTAAATCATTGTTTTGAACTGCAGCTATATGACTATTCATTTGTTGTTTAATTTCATAAAAATTGGGAGGGAGCTTTGTATCATTCCTTAAATTGTCCATCTAAAGATGTGTGATAGGGGCCTCACTGGTGTCACAAGGGTTAAGCATCAGCACTATGAAGCTATCAACAGCCACTGAGGCACGAGTTCTAACCCCGGCCAGAGAGGTGACCCACATGGTGCAGCAGTCCTCTCCTGTCTCACGCACTGCCCCCTCAGCAGTGTATTTCAGTCAATCTGCCTGTTCGTTCCCCACTCTGTCTCTGGTGAATCCTCTCACACACACCACCACTCTTCTGGCCTGCAACCCCAGCTCTTGTATGCATAAATAAATAAATCTTTAAAAATAAATAAATAAAGATGGCTGATAAATAGGACTGACCAATTTTGTACAAGTTTTACTACTCCTGCAACTATATACTTATTTGTGAAATATATTTACCATTGCAAATGTTGAGAAAATTAACCTTAACAAGGTAGCTGATTTATTTGAAGAAGAAAAATGTACTTTTCCTACTATGTGAAAGCTTGTTCCCTGTGCACTTCTTTAATTCATTGAACAGAATCAAAACCAAATTAAAAGATGACATTCCTTAAAACTAAAATAGCAGATGTTCGTTCCAAAATGACAATGTTTTAAAAATTGTTAATATTTGCATAACATCAAGTGACTATTGTGTGATAAAAATAAAAATGTTGAGAGTTTACAGTTATTTAAAGAGGTAATTACCAACTCATTGTAACCAAGAAGATACTAAAAACTGTCAAACATTCTTTCAAAATAGGCATACCTGAAAATAGTAGGAAAGAGTATAATAATATTTTCCCTTACATGCTGGGCTGGGTCCTGTTACATTCATTCATTTTCTTTTTTATTTCTGGTATGATCATAATCAAATTAATTTGGGCACAATCTTTTTTTATTATCATGCTGCCTATATTGTTAGAACCAGCAGTCAACAATGAATGACTGACTACTGTTCTTTTTATATTTATTTTGGACACTGACTTAAAGGCTGGAATAGGAAGCCAGAATTGCTTTTACAGTGCAGAGTTTATGCCTGGCCTCTGACTCCCAGCAGCGGTAAATTCAGAAGTTCATGGCAGTGACATTCACCATCATGGGAGACACCTTTCCTTTTCTTCACGATTTTCTGTATAGGAGTGCTGAGCAGTAAACACGTGAAAACTGGAAGAAAAGCCTAAAATAATCAGTATCTTAGAGGAGCAGCAGGTGCTAAGACACATCACGGGGTATTTATAGTGGGCCACAGTAATTTCTTATGGAAATATTTTAAGTCCCATTTATTTCATAAGCTTGGATACCTGCCATTACACAAGTTGCATGCAATTATGTAAGTTTGTCTATCTTGGTGAGAAGCTGTCATTGCTTTTACAACTTCATGAATATGCAAATGGTGATTGCCCAGTTGGCCACTGTGCCACAGTGGAAGTTAAAGTACATAGACTTTCAAAATTGGAAAAAATAGATTTATTTCTTTCCTAATGGTTCTATGTAAATTAATGTGAATAACAATAGCCTTTTCCATAGGGAGTCAATGAGACATAATTTTGACTTGAGTAAAATGAACTTTAATTTACAGAATACTAAATAACAGATTCTCCATTTTCCCCTCTAGTTTTAGGGATATAAATCTAATGATTCCTCATTGCACACTGACCTTATAATCTAATGTGCTCTGAATTGAACAAGGGAGATGTTGAACTATTCAGGGGCAAGAGGATAATTCAGTCTTTGACCTTGCTCACTCTTGAACTTCTTGTGGTCTTCATGACATTTGTGATTGTGGCAGAAACTGAGGACCATATATTTAAGTCAGAAATATCTGAATATACTACAAATTTTTAAAATAGTCTTTAATTCTGGAAAGGCTAAATAACTTGTATATACTTTATCTCTTGTTCAAAGATGAACTTTTAAAAATATGTTGTACCTCTCAGTGGATAATCATAGCCAGGCTCTACAAGCTATTAAACAACAGTTTGAAAAATGGGAATTGAGTAAATAGTGCTGTCTTCAGATCCTCAAATTAGCATCCACTTAGGAGTGTTGTGGATGGAAGAGGGAGATTTTAATCACTGATAACGCTCTGCTAAGTAAGAATTAGAGTATTTTCTGACCTAGTATAAACAAGACTATTACTCTAAGATGTTAGACAAGTCTATCAAGACAAAGTCATATTTAACCAAATTTGCTCTACTTTTAAAATACATTCAATGATCCAAAAACATAAGATTAAAGCACCATAGTTTAAGCAAAAATTTTTAAACGATAGTATTCCATCATTGAGATGAGCACAGGAAAGGAAGATTCTGTAATCTTTTAAGTAGCCATCAATCTTACTGCAGTTACAAAGAATTTTTTCCTTTCAAAATGTAAAATTTTTCTTTTGTTACAACACATTCATTGAGAAACATTGTGATACTGTATTAACTCTGTGTGAATAAAGAGCAATTGAGACTCTTTGAATGAGCGAGTGTAAAGCACAAATTACTTTTTAATGAAACCCTCAATTCTTTCCCTTTCCACAAAAAGCCTATAGCCTTGTTCAGCTGAACACTGCTACAGTAGGTCACTTCAGTTAAGCCCCTAATAAACTGTTGATAGTCGAGGGTAGTTTTTTCTTCAGTCTCAATAGCCCAGTGTTGGACAGTGCACTTCAAATCATTAAGGTTAATACAGATTTAAAAAAGAGATTAACTCTGGTGGTTAAGGCCTCAATTTACAACTCCCACACATACACATGCATTGAGCGAGGCACAAGAGTGGATTGAAATTTCAGTCAAATTGTGGGCAGCCTTTCACAGCCTGAGAAAGTAGCACTCTGGTTTTAAAAGTTAGTCGGCTAAATTCTTCCTGACAGAAAAAGTTTGATGAACTGAAAAATACTGCTCAATACAACTTACTTACCTTTCAACTAACCAGTGAAAAGGTTAATGTCTCTCTGCACCATCAAAGCAAATCCTAGATACTGACTGGCCCTGCGTTCACTGGGGGAGATTCTCCCTACTGCTAAATCGAGTGTTCCTTAAAACTGGTCAGATTGTGAGGAGAGAAAGGCCAATGAAGGGGAATTTTTTTTCTCTTTGGTGGTGGGAAAGCGTTCATGTTGGAATTTGTCTTTTTTAGCTTTTAATTATGCTTTTCCTTGGACAAGGCCTAATTTCTGCTTTCAACAGAACATTTAAAGTCTTCTATATTGAGAGAGGCTTTCTTCACAGAGTATTTAGACCTGGCCTATTGGTTCTTTCAAGTTCTAAAAGAAGAAAGAGAAAGGGTTCCTCTCCTCAGCCCCTCCCCTTCATTTTCCCCTGGGTTGTTTTTTTGAGCTCCCCAGGAAGAGGTCGCAGCCTCCCAGGGGAGACCGGCCACTCAGTTTCAGAAACAGTGATATAGGAGAACTGTGAAACCCTTTCAAAAGATGCCCTACCTTTTCACTCTATTAGAGGTACACTAATATAAAACTTCTCCACCCCAGGTGAATTGATCTCTCAAATTAATGCACAATCTCTTTCAGGAAACAATAGAGGGAAAGAGAGAGAAAAGGAAGAGAGGGAAAGAATTTTACAATTAACATAATCTGTCATTGAAATGGTCCCATTACATGAGCATATCTTTTTCTATAACAAGGCGACACATAAAGGCTTTCAACTCACCAACCCCTTAGTCTGGAAAGCTAGGAGTTTTAAGAGACATGTTTACTACCCCTTTATTTGCATAGGCTTTGCCCATGTTTTTCTTTAGGAAAACTGTCTTCTTTGTTGGAAAATATTTAAGTAACAAAACAGCAGAAAAAGACATGCTACAGTTTTTTTATCAGCTTCCGTGAGAGTCTTATTATCTTAAGAAATAACAGTTAGCAGCTCAGATTCATTAGCAGAGCTAAATTTAAGCCCCATTTGACAGGCTGCCTAGAAAACATTTTGTTTTGCTGTCTGTGGGCTTTAATTAAGATGTGTTCAATTTCAGTTCTCTTCAGTCTAGCCCCCCCACCCCCAACTTGCTGTGTCACAGCCCGGCGATCAGACACTTTTAGATGGTCCGGCCCATGACTTTGACCTTCTGCGCAGTCCGGCGTTCCCTGGGGAACCGTTCAACTCATGAGGTCTGATTTCACACTTCCAGGATGCCTCAGCTCTCTTAACAATGACAGGGAGACAAAGCCCTTTAGAGCAGGCCGCATGGGGACTTGTTTAAATTGGAAACCAGAGAGGAGTCAAGGAACAAGGTTATGGGCTACAGAATAGTGCTTTTAATAAAGAGCTCACAGCTCTGGCTCAGCTCAAAGAGGTCTACCTCTGTACAATTAATTGAGCCATTTATCTGGAGCATCTTAGGCCTCTACTTTCTCACAGAATTGCGTGGTAAATATCAGCTCAGAAGCAAATGAGATATGCATGAAATGAATTTTAACACTTTGATTACTGTGCCTCCAGTCTTCATTAAAAGTAAATTTATTTGTATTTCTGACCTCATTATCAGTAGGCTGCCTGCATTTTTATTGGTTCCTGTGATTTCCAGCTTGAGTATGTCGTGAAGGTATATTTTATACAGAGATTTAGATTTATTGTTCTTGGTATTTTCCCTGAACATTATGGGTCTATTCATAGCAAGAAAGTGAATAGGTAGCTATACAGAAAAAGGCAAGTCTGTTTTTTGAAAGTTTTATATACAGTTTTAGAAATGCCAACTATATATAAGGTAGATAAGATATTGTCCTTTTAAAAAATTGACTTGTGGGTTACTCAGGCAAATTGCACAAGATATATGCAATTGTTGATTTGAGTGGCCCTCAGAATAAAGTGTCTCTATTGGAAGAAGTATCTGAGTATCCCCTTTATTGGAATTGTAGCAATATAATTTTTTAATAGCATGTGCCTTTAATTGCCATCATCACATTTAATAACATTGATGATATCTGATAGCTGAAACTTCAGATGTTATGATCACTATTTAAAACATACTGGAAAAAGAGAAAATATATATCTCTACATAGCTCTATTAAAAGTATTATATATAGTAAAAAGTCCATCTGAATTATCAAGGATAAAAATAACTTACCAAGTAAAAGGGAGTGAATTTGGATGTTATTCTGAGTTTTTATTTTTACTATCTTAAAATTATGTTGCTTGAAAAAGCTCTGATACAGAATGTATTAAAATTTCCCAAGCCAAGTATGTTTTATTTTCATTATATAACCTAAAGTTGTCTCTCTTTGTTTTTTCATAATTGAGTTTATAGAAGACTATTAAATATATTGTATACTTGAAAAGAAATATTATCCAATTGATGTCACATCAAAAATATCCAACATTTGACATTCTTATCATTATAATATACCTTGTTTAGAAAAAAAACATTACATATACATGTATATTAAATGTCAATACTATATAAATCTCTTCCTTAAGGATGAGACTGAACAAGTAAGGCATCACGAGGAAAAAATGCAAATCATTGCTCTTCATTTTTTTATGTCACTCTCTCACATAGGAATAGGAGTTACTTCCTTTAGTAATTGCTTTTTAAAGAACTAAACCATATTCTAATCACAGAAATGCAAAAGTGTTCTTCTAAAATGAAAATATCAAATATTTGTAAAAAGGGGAATTAAAACAATCGTTTTAACACAAGAGCTGGCTTGCCTTGAGTCTGAACTAGTGTTTTATAGGGAATTACAGAAATCATGTATGATTCATATGCAGGTCACATGGTTGGAAGATACTGCTCTGGAAGAATAGGTGGGATGACAAAAGACATTAATAATTGCTTTTGATATGCTCTAGAGGTGAAGGACTATGGGCTGAGAAAGTGGTGGTCCCACTATCAATGGGAAATGAGGGGGAAGAGAAATACTATAAAATAATTAATTGAGTTCTGTGGAACTAAGATTACAAAATTATCCTTTGAGTAAAGAAATAGAGAATTGCTGATTTAGCTTGGAGAGCTAGCTCCAGGATTTCATTCAGTGCTTAAAGGAATACTTTAATATGCTAGAAACATTGTTTCAAATTAAACTATTATTTATATTTTTGGTACATTGTGATATAGTTGTGTAAACAAGCAATGCATTTTCTAGAGCAGTAGATTAGGGAAAGGCTGTAAACAGAAAGTATCTGGAGGTAACTAGGCTTTTGAAAAAAAAATTACTACAGGAATATTTGGGATATATGGTAGTATAGTTAGTCACATGAATGACTAAATGGTCAAGCCCAAAGGCTGATTTATATATTAAAGCAGTGATGTCAATGGGATACTAAATGGAAGAATGGGGGCCTCCCTGGTGGCACAGGGGTTAAAGTCTCAGTGCTGTCAAGCTATCAACAGCCACTGCCACATGAGTTCGATCCCTGACCAGGTAGATAACACACATGGCGCAGCAGACCTCTCTTGTCTCTCCCACTGCTTCCCTCAGCAGTGTATTACAGTAGATCTGCCTTTTCTGCTCTCCACTCTGCCTCTGGTGAAACCTCTCATCCCCACACCTCTTGTCTGCATCCCAGTTCTTGTATGCATAAATAAATAACATAAATCTTAAAAAAAAACAAAAAACAAAAAACAAAACTAGGGCCTCCCTGATGGCGCAGGCGGTTGAGCGCCGCACTGTGAAGCTGTCCGCAGCCTCTGCAGCATGGGTTCTATCCTGGCCGGCTGGCGAGAATCCCACATGGTGCAGCAAACCTCTCCTGATGCACCCGCTGCTCCCCTCAGCAGTGTATTTTGTCAGTCTGCCTGTTCTGTTCCCCACTCTGTCTCTGGTGAATCCCCTCATCCTCCCATGCGTCTGGCCTGTACTCTGCTTCTTGTATAAATAAATATATCTTAAAAAAAAAAAAACTAAATGGAAGAATACAGGACTGTTGTTGGTTTAACCTGTTCAATCTATTTGCTAATGACTGAGGAGATAATTCACTGCTTGCTTATCAAACTTGCAATGCAGGGACAGTTAATTAATTTTATATGAGAGCAATATACAAAAATATATAATTTCCATGTCTATATACATATACACATACAAATATAATATACGATTTGTATATTATATATATATACATATATACATATGTATACAATCAGCAGACTGAAATAATAGGCTCACTTCAGCAAGGTGATTTTTTAAAAAATACAATTCGAAAGTTTTACGTGGGAACAAAATGATGTTGTCTTGTTTTGACAGTAGAAAATATAGAAAATACGTTAGTATTTGAATAAGTTCCAGTAAAGTAGGTTATGCATACATACATCGATTTTGTTACATTGAATACAAGATGAAAATGTGAATGTTTCTTTCTTCTGAACTTATCAGACATGTTAGGGTACAGATTTACTATTGGAAGCTGTTCTTTAAAGAAGGATAAAAATAAACAAACCAGAGTGTTTTTGATTGGGATATTTGGTGTTTAAAAATCAAGATCATTGAGAAAAGCCCAAGCAGAATGATAATATTAACAATAATATGGGGTAACTAACATTTATTGAACCCTTATTACTTGTCAGACACTATCCTAAGTTTGGTACAAGAATTATCGCAATCTCAACAACAATCCAAGTGCTATTGTCACCACTACTTTACAAATTAAAAAACTGGGGTGTGGCCACACACACACACACAAACATACATACACACTCACACATACACCAGCTTGTAAATACCAAAGCAAGAATGCTGATTCATATCTATTCATTGAAGTCACCATTTTGTACCAGAAAAAGGAATATGGTCAAGGAGATATGATTTCTTTTGTCAATTATCAAAGGCCTGTTATGGAGAAGATGTAGCTAAGACTTGGCAAGGGGAGTAAGGGCCAAGGTTCAGATCCAGAGAACAAATTTCCTTCTAGCAAATTTAATCAGAAAATTTTAAGACAACTACAGGGTCTTTGGAGGCAGGAAGGACCTAAGAAAGCAAACTCTTATCTCACTTTCCAGAAAATAATACTAAAACAACATGGAAGAAACAAAAAAATTGCTGCTCTTGTCACATTAACATGTTGGGAACACACTGTGAAAACTGCTTATACTACTCCTGCATACAGTCTGCAGCAGCAAAATGGACTTCACATGCTCTCAGTTAATTGAGTTTTTATACCAAAATTTAGAAAGTAACATCTAGTGGGTGCAACCTAATAACATCTGCAATCCTCAACATCCTGCAAGGGAGTCTAGAAATATTGCTTTGACTCTTGTAACCTCTACAATTCAGGAAGAGACACTACAAGGTAGTTAGAAGTGGAGTTCAGCAAGCCACCACACTATCTAATGCAGGAGGGCTGGTAACAAACATTTGTCAGATATTCTCTAAATAACAGATGCTGTGCCCTCCCCTTCCCATAATGATGATTTCATTGAAACATTAAAAATTACCCCAGAGGGGGCCTGCCTGGTGGCACAGGGGTTAAAGTCTCAGTGCTGTCAAGCTATTAACAGCCACTGCAACATGAGTTCTATCCCCGACCAGGGAGCTAACCTATATGGCCCAGCAGACCTCTCCTGTCTTGCCTGCTGCTCCCCTCAGCAGTGTACTTCATTAGATCTTCCTGTTCTGCTCCCCACTCTCTCTGATGAATTCTCTCACCCCCCCACACCGCTGATCTAGTCCCCAGTTCTTGTATGCCTAAATAAAATAAATCTTTAAAAAAATTACTCCAGAGAACAAATCATACAGTATATAAAAGCTGCAGTCATAATTTTGTGTGAGAGGTAAATATGCATTTCTAAAAATATATAACTGTCAAAACAAAGATCAAAATATTCCTGTGGAGGTAGTGATTTCCTAGCCCATGATTACAGAGAGGATTCAAGCCTTATATGAGCTTTTGATGTTGTCCTCTGAAACTTCTTTCCAGTCCTCAGAATCTGATATTTTGTAGTAGGCAACAAAATGAATAACAGAATCTTGAATGGGTAGATAAGAAGACAAATCCATCATTCTAAAGACAAAACCCTGACAGATGACAATTTTCAGTTTTATTGCCAAAAATATAAAAAGGTTCAATCACCTAGTATAGTACATAATTTTTTTTAAGTCTAAGGAATTTTATCTCAACTAACTAAATGACTTCTAGAGAAGATTTTTTTTTAAGATTTGTTTATTTTTATACAAGAGCTGGGGTACAGGCCAGAGGCATGGGAGGGCGACAGGATTCACAGACAGAGCAGGGAGCAGAACAGGCAGATGACCGAAAGACACTGCAGAGGGGAGCAGCGGGTGAGACAGGAGAGGTCTGCCATGCCATGTGGGAATCTCCCTGGCCAGCTGGGAATCAAACCCACACTGTAGAGGCTGTGGACAACCTCACAGTGCTGCGCTCAACCCACTGCACCACTGGGGAGGCCCTAGAGAAGATTATTTGAAACCTCATGCACTTCTGTGGAGAGTCTAATTGAATATATATTTACTCCAGGTCCTGAAGTATCTAGAATGGCTTGCAAAAACAAAGCAACTTGTAACCTTATACTCATTTTAGACCAGACAGTCTCTTTTCTTCTAATCTGTAAAAAGTCACTTGTGTTCCTATGTTAAATATTAATTGAAATAGTCTTTAAATGTCATTACCATAATTTAGCTAAACTCTTAGAAGCTTAGACATAATTTCTTCATATCCTCTTCTCATTTTATAGATCCCTATAACTTTCTTTTTCTTTCTTTTGCAGTTTCTTATTTGTCTTGGTTAAATTTCCTGTTCATCTGTCACAAATTTTGAGGTTCCCAGTATATACCAAAGTGTTTGAATTTTAGGACCCAGGAATGCATCGAGTTACACATAATACTATAAATATCCTTTGACATTTATCGTTCTAGATCCCAAGGGAAACAAACTCATATTGAACTTTGTTTCCATCGCACCTAACCATGATTGTCAAAGTGTGGCCCTGCAATCTCTGGGGATCCCCAAAAGTCATTCAGGGATATGTGAAGTCAAAACTATTTTCATAATAATCCTAAAATGTTATTTGCCTTTTACACTCTCACTCTCATGAGTGAAAAATGGAGTTTTTCAAATTCTGCATAATGTTTGATCACTGTGAAGTTATATGGATTTATTACTGTTATTTTTGAATGAAAATTAAATCATTTTGCATGTTCTCATTTTTCTAAAATGGCAAATTTTGACTCCTATAACCCACATTTTAAAAAAGCTCTTTACAATCCTTAATTTTAAAGAATTTCCCAAGATCAAAATATTTAAAAATTGTTATGCAGCAATGATTCTCAGTTGGGGGGACAACAATATTGCTCTCTCGGGTGTTTTAGAGATTTGTAAGGGAATTAGTTGCCACAGTGACTGGGGACTACCGGTGTTTCATGGTTGGAGTTTGGGGAGGTTTTCAGGGCATTTTGTCATACAAAGCATTAGACAATCTTACCTATGGAAAATTTTCCATGTCAAGCATGACTAAATATAGCCATTGATGTAAGTTTTAAAATAGCTTCATGATTATGCAAGCCTAGAGGGCAAACTGAAATACATATTTACTGAAAGCTAGTAAATGGCTGCCTTTCTACAAAGTAAACACCAAAGACCTCAGGCTGGCCTCCAAGACACTTCAAGATCTAGGTCTCATTCATTTCTTCTCTGACATGTTCTACTATTATTCCTGTTGCTCACTGAACCACACTGTCAGGCACCTTGTCCACCCCAGGCTTGTTGGCCCAGCTCTCCCTTCTCCCTAGAGCAGTTTTCTCCAAATACTCCCTTGACTACTCCTTTATTTCCTTCAGTTCCTGCTCAGGCTTCACCATCTCTCCAACTTCCCAGTTAAAAGTGTTTAAGCTGTGCCTCTCCCCTAACTCTCCAACCTCTTTATTTGAGCTATATTTTTTTCTGTTTTCCATGAGCATGTATCACTACAACAATATGTCCTACTTATTAATTATCTTGAATGTTTATTCTTTTTCTCCTCCCTCCTCACTATAAGGAAACTCCGAGAGAGGAAAGACCTTTCCCTTTTTTGTTAATATTGCCAGGTACATAATATCCACTCAATAAATATCTGTTCAGTAAATCAATATATGGTTTGTTATACACAGATTTCTATTTAATCCTCCTTTATAGTAGTGTTTTATTACACTAAGAATTATATTAAGTTCTGATATATAAGGGTCTGCTTTATTTTACTTCAGAATAATAAGGAAGGCATTATAAAATCTTCCATATGAAAAAAATATATTAAATATAGTGGATTGAGAGTCACAACTCCAGGGGGTCAGTTTTCCTGCTGCAGTGAAACCTGCTTCATGATTTAGTGAGAAAAGAGAAACCCTGTGATTATCACTTGGTTCCAGAATCAGGCCCAGTGGGGACCTAGTGAAGAGTTCAGTTAATGTAATTTTACCAATCAGATGTTTAAAATATGTTTAGGTCAGTCGATGAAAAAGGCTAAGGTCAAAGTCCTATCTCCAGTCATAAGGGGAGGATTGGAAGATGACCCCCACATCCATTGCTCTTTGTTTTGGCAGACCCTATGGAATTCTCTCAACTATAGCATTGTTATATGTTATGATTGAAATTCCAGTTTGTAGAAAGGACAGATGGCAACCTTGATTATAATTTAAAAAAAAAAGATTAAAGTATAGCCATTTCAAACTGGCAACTGAGAAAATTAAACCAAAGAGCTTAATTTGTGCAAGGTGGGCCCAAAATAAAAGACCCCCAAGAGTGTGAATTGCTTTCCATGCTATTGAAAGCCTCTGTTTTTCAGAGCAAGGCAACAAAGAGGTGGTCACTGGATCACCCCCTCCCATCACACACACATTTTTATAACACATCACATCCAGCAAACTGTGTTACTTGTCAGCAGCAAAATGACCCTAGACAAAGCCCACCACTGACGAATCAGGATTAACTTTCTATTCTGGGAGCAAAAAATAACATTCAGTATCTTTTGAGTGACTTTAATGTTGAAACCACTAGTTTGCACAAACTGAAGTTGTTCACTTGCCCACAAAACAGGTAGCAAGCAAGCAGGGGTGGTGCAGACTTTCCCACAGTTCTTTATCAATATGTCAGTGTGGTGACCTCAAAGAGCAAGGGCTAAGAGTAAGAGAGAATTAGCCAGTGAGTGCATCCCATTTAATCCTCAGTGCTGTTTGAAGATTGCCAGAAAAGATGCCCATTGGAGACAGTTCTGATGTTTGTTTTTATTGTTGTGAGAATGGCTTTTCATCATAAAAAGAATGGATGCAATAAAGTCTATGCTTTAAAATCTGTAATGGATTTAGTCCTATGAGTTAGGGTAAAAGAGCTTCTTTCTAATTTGAATGCCCTTGAGAGATTTTTTTTTCCTGTAAAAATCCATAGGGAAAAATACCCCTGAGTATTTCACGATTGTGGGTAAATGCATTAGTCCTAACATAATATTTTTACAAATCTATTTTATAGTAGTTATGTAGTATATCTCTTAGGTTTTTGTGTTACAGAGACCTCATTCATGGAAAACACAGATTTCAGTTAAATATTCCTCATCATAAATTGTTAAAGTCTTCTTTTTATATAATTGCCCTACTTCTAAAATTGCTGGTGATAGAGAAGTGTAATCATCACAGATCACCAGGGTCATCCCCACCGGGAAAAAGTCTTTACTTCTTTCCCCTCTTCCTGTTCTAGAGTTATAGAATGATGTGCTTTCTTCTCATTCTCTCATTGCATCCTTCACTTACCTTTATTACAGTGCTTTCAACCCTGCATTATAATTATGTATTTACATGTCTATCATGCCCACTAAATTGTGCGTGCTTGGAGAGTGGAACTATATCTTAATCATACTTATAATTCTGGGGTGAGAAGAGCAGACACTCAATAAGTAATGAATGCTTCAAAAGGTATTCCCATTTCTCTAGAAAATTGTCAACATGGAAAATTGCCATGCCCTCAAAAAAAAAAAAAAAAAAAGCCAAGCTTCTCTTCTAGCTGTCATGCAGTTAATGCAATCAACCCCACTGTCCCTGTCCTCACTCAGCACGGCTGCAATATGTATCTTCCATTCACACCCAGATCTCCACTTTATACTGTGAAACATAGGGAAAGGCACTTTTTAGCCAAGATGGTGGAGGTAAAGGAAAAGCCAGTTGGTACCAACAGGTCTGCTTTAGAAATGTGGCAAGGATGAGTAAGAAGGAGACAACAGGTTATATAATCTGTGTTCCTGTACATTTTGACTCTTTAAATAGTCAAAAATTGTGAGGACCAAAATACACTTGAATTCTGAATGCTGCCTTCAGTCCTTGCACTTCTAGCCATACGGTATTAAATAAAATCCTCACGGGGGACAGTTTTGCATCACTCCCTGGAGCTTTGCAGAATATAGTGCACTTTATAGACATCAATGCTCCATCCTGTAGGCAACCTGCTCTTCAGATACTCTCAGCAAGCAAAGCCCCATATCACAGGGTCTAATGGGAACCATAAAAGGATGAAAGGAAGGAATAATTAAGGAGATAATTAATGGTTAAGTCCATCACTGGTATTTCTGTGATTGTTTTCATTTGTTTAAGTGGCACATAATCAAGGCTGCAAAATTTAGGAACTGAAAAGCAAGTCATTTAAAGCATCATTTAGCAAACAGATAAGCACATTAACTATGTGTAGCCACTTCTTTAACATAAAACTATAGTGTATGCTTTTTAGTGGTAAGTTTATAGAATTTGATATTGTACATTTACTATTATTATGGTTGAAAGTGCTGTTAATTTTTAATTACACTCGATTCATGCAGTAGCAGAAGGATACTTTCTAAATTAGTCAAAAATAACAGTGTAAAGACCTGATGTTGGCATCCATTACTGATAAATCTAAAAAAAAAAAAACTTTTAGAAGGCAAAGATGAATAGAAATCAAACATACAATTTCCTCTCTTTTACCTAATTTTCCTTCATCAGATTCTAAACATTTAGTCTGTGTACTGTACTGAAAGCTTCTTGTCTTGAAAAAATATATAAGGCTAATGAGGCTAAGCTCAATGAATTATTTTTCATACCCAAACAATAACATCAAGCATGCTAGATTGATCACTATTAATATCTGTAAATCTTGATGGTTCTACCTTCAAGATACATCCAGAAACCAGCCACTTTCCATCACCTTGACTACTGCAATCGCCTCTAACACATCTCCCTACCACCTCCATTGCCTTCTCCCTGCCTTACTCTCCAAATAGCAGCCATCCAATCATGTCACTCTCCCTGTGCCTCTCTTTGTCATCTGACAGCCACCACTCAGTCTCAATCCATTCCTTCAGTCACACTGGCTTCCTGGGTATTATTAGAAACATCCTGGCACAGCTATTTCTCTGGTCTTGCCAAGGCCTGTTCCTCCAGGTAACCCAAAGTTCACATCCTTGCTTCTTTCATGACTTTGCCCAGATATCACATTAGCAGCAGGTCTCTGGCAACTTTCAACATAACTCTACATATATGTTAGCATTCCTCATTGCCCTTCCCATCTTTATTTTTCAACATACTATTGATCACATTTAAAACAATTTAAAATAATTTTTATTCATTGTCTGTTTTTTTTTTTCTCTCAGTGTAAACCCCAAAAGGTCAGGGATTATTTATTTATTTATCAATGTCATTTGTTTATTTATTTTTATTTTTAAAATTTTTTTTACATCATTTTTCATTTTTGCACAATGGATGCATTTTCATCTTGGTTATAGTCCCCATACAATTCCCACCTCCCCCTTATTTTGATCCTACTCCCTCCTCCCCCGCCCGTATAGTGTGTCTCTGGTTTATTGTTGCTTGTTGATTTTGATTTTTACTTCCTGCACCGCTGGTGGGAGTACAAACTGGTCCAACCACTATGGAGAGCTGTGTGGAGATTCCACAACCTGCTAAAGATGGAGCTTCCATATGATCCAGCAATTCCACTCCTAGGTATTTACCCAAAGGACACAGAAACGTTAATTCAAAAGGGCACCTGCACCCCTATGTTTATAGCAGCACTGTTTACAATAGGTAACCTATGCAAACAACCCAAATGCTCAAAAATAGATGACTGGATCAAGAAGATGTGGTACATATACATAATAGAATATTACTCAGCAATCAAAAAAGATAAACTCATGCAATTTGCGGCAACATGGATGGAGCTGGAAGGGATCATGCATAGCAAAATAAGCCAGAAAGAAAAAAAATACCAGATGGTCTCACTCATAGCAGGACTTTAGAAAACCTAAATAAGGGACCAGAAAAAAGAGTAATTATAATAAAGGGATTTTTAAAAAGTGTATTATGCATGTCTGTCTCCTCAACACATAGAACATACCTGCTACATGCTAAGCAAGAAATATTTTTTGAATGAATGAATCTATAGTGAAAACATTACCTATTCATTCCATGTGTAGCTACTAAGTTACTGAGGAAAGTCTTTACTCATGGTTTACATTTAAGAATTATTTAATTAGAGGAAGCAGAGCCCTTAAGAGGCGAGCATAAACCCTAAAGGTCAGCTAGATCTAGGTTTGAGCAATAGTTTCACTACTTACAGGGTATGTGACCTGGTGGATTGTATAAAGTCCCAACCTCAATTTCCTCATGTGTAAAATGGCGATAATAAAATTACCTTCCACATAGTCAAAAAAATTGTGAGCACATGAACATAAAACATAATGTAGGACTTACAATAAAAACACAATGTGCATGATTACTATAATAATTGTCCCTTTTTGTTCACTTTTTAGAAAGTTGTTTACAAATATTTATTCTTTTGACCAGGAGAATTAGCTCACAATGTGAGTTGTTTCCTGTTACTTTTACACTTTAAAACACATTTTGATATCTTAAATATTTTGGTTTAAACAGACCTCCCTTAAAGCTAGTATTTATTATGATGCCCTGCTACCAGACATTCTCTACTTAAATTGTAACTATCACCTATCTACAAGCCACTATTACTATCACCTGTCTGCAAAGGAGCCATTACTTCCTCTGTTTTATGTATAAGGAAAGAGACCCAGCATCATGGAGTGAGTATTCAAATCCTACTTGCTCAACCTCCCAAGTTTAGATCCTTCACTTTGAACTTGAATGTCTTGCCCAGAGCCCTGGAAGTGCATGGAGTATTTGAAGATTCAAAAGATGTGGTATAGTTCAAGTAAGGGGCTTAACAGACTTATGATTGGAGATAAGGCTGCACTACTACATTCCATACAGTATGGTGTAGATTTTTAACCTATAGGGTCTGGGAAGACATCAAAGGTGTTAAACTTGGCAATAAGGTTTCACAGAAATCTAAAATGACAGAATTTCTCTGTATTTATTTGTGTCAATGATCATAGTTCAGTATTTAATATGACTATAAAGATATTAAGGATAATAAATTTCAGATTGGGAAAATATTCAATTTACAACCAGTTAAACAATAGTTTGTTCTATCATAGGCAAAAGTCTCTATTTTTTAATGTAAGTACTGTTACATTGCACATGGTGTCTAAACATTGTCTCTTAAATAGTTAAATAGCTTACCCATCTAAAGTTGTAAGATACATGCAGACAGGAGAATATTTTTACCAGTGATGGTGTGCCACTGGAATTCAGAGAGGCAGAATAACTGAGAAGTGGCTTCAGAAGTGCTCAAACTGTTTTGTGTAGAAATATCTCTAGCACTTTAATATCTTTTTGCAAAAGAAGAGTGACTGAGAAAATAAATAATGGGTGATAGATGACTGATTTGATGTTTATTAGAAATGGTCTAAAGAAATCAACTAAATGGTAAGAAAATATGGGTAACTCACTGCTTTATACACATAACTAATAGTAAGCTTAGTTTCTTAATAAGATATGGAAAATGGCAAGCTTTAAGAACCCACTTTGTTTCTTTAAAATCTTTCAGCCACCAACTCCAGATCTTTTTTTGTCAGCAAATAAAGATATAATGACAATGGTGATTTGAGACTTCCCATAAGTTGATTAAAAGTATCAGAAACCTCTTATGTAATTGAATATAATAACTGTGAAAAAATTAAGTAAAGATTTCCATCATCTGCTTGTAGAAATTAAAGTACCTTTTCCTACATAGATGTTGGTTGCAGGAGTTTCTTCTTGTGTTTTACTATTGGAGAAGCACTGCTGTGTTGACTGAACCTATTAGATATTGATGATCACTTGAGGACAAGTAAAGCCAAATTGATTAAAATAGAATAGCAATCAAAGTAACACAAGTGAAAATAAGGGAATATAAATGCCTAAAATGTCTATATATATATATATATATATATTGCTGAATTAAGTATCACATGAATGTACATGTATATGAGATAAAAGGAGATCCCAGAAAAAATGTGAAAATTGCACCTGACTTTTAAGTAAGTGTTTCCAAAGCTAATCATTTCATCTAAGTTTCTTTTTGACGTGGAATTCTGTCATAAATATGGCTTGAATTTTCTCTCTAGTTGTTACAGGTAGATATGTGCTATCTCTCCAACTCTTTTTATAAACTATCTGAGAAAATAATTTCTGACCTCTGTTCTTTCATTTATACCACCCAACACAAAGTTACAAAGAAGATACTTAATGTGATCCCTAAAAATATATAAAGTTTTGAAAATAGTTTGAATCTACCTTTTATGCTTGTAACTGAATTCTGCAGAGGAAAATTAAGTTGTTGATGTAATAAATAAAATCAATTATGTGTTTTAATGAACAAAATTTTTTTCGGATACTATCAATGATGATATGTATGAGTTGTAAGTGGGAGTGGTAGCAGATAGAAGGGGAATGAAGAGATAGGGAAAAGAGTTAATATAGATCCTAAGCCACAAGTAAAATTTTCATCAGACCTCAAAGACGTTCTGTTCTCTATTCTTTGCTGAAAATTATTCCCAAGATCCCAAATTGAGAGAACTATCACAACATTAAATTATGCAATAATCCTGGGGTATCTGAAGCCACTGAAATAACACACATATATTAAATCTTTTTTTAATTTAAAATTAATAAATGAAATTAAAGGTGAGTCAAAGTTTGTACAGCTCATTTTAAGAATTACAATATGGAAAGTAAATACACTGCTGTGTGGGAATACATAGCTTATCTGTCACTGATAGCTAATGAATTCCTTCCTATTAAAATTTAATTGAAAATCTTCAATGATATTTAAGCTTTCACAGAAGTGTAAACTGTGGTGACTACAATTCACAATGCATTTAAAACAATTATTCTTTATCATTAAAGTTAATAATATGCACATTAACCTCTTATGTAGTCTAAATCAATATTATAGTTTAAAAAATATGACCTCTGGACAGCTTTGTCTAAATATTGATTTCATTGTCATTTGTATAAGGTATCAAACAAATTACATGCTGCGCTAATATCATTAATGCTGCCCCCACAGAGCCTCTGACTTTATAGGTTCTTATAATACAGGACATGACATTACAAAAACATTGAGGACATCACAAAATATAATTGCCAAATGGACAAAATTTAACTGTAGCGGAGCAGGATTGCTGTAAACAGATAACTTCTAAATCCTTTACTCTCCATGGACAGAAAAAAATACTGCTGTTTAACAGGCAGATTGGTTGTTGAGGTTAAGTTTCAAATAGCAGGATTTTTTTCTGCCTCAGAGGGTTTAATTTACCATCTTGTGATACTTTAGATATTTCAGAAGAGATTATTAAATCAGATTAAAATGTTGTAGTTCTGCAATAAGGCAGTGTAGAATTGTCTATTACAAGTTACTAGTGAGATAGATGAGTTGGAAAATATGTGCTTAAAAGTCAAGAGGGTGGGTGAACCTTTTAAATGGTCATTATAGAACTGAATAAAAACTGATTTAGGGATGGACATGCACCGCTCATAATTAGCAGTTATACTATTATTATTGCAAAAAAATCACTGCAAATTGAAATACAAGTTATATAATGTGCTCTTTTACTTTTCTCAGGTTCTCAATTGCTATGAATCACACTTGTTAATATCATCCAGATAATATCTAACTCACTTAAATTTGGTTTTAATTTTTAAAATTGTACTTACTTTTTGTTTTCAATAAAACTTTTTAGAAAAGACATATGGTCATGATCTTGACACTGAGACTGTGGTTGCTATTTATATTTAAAATGTTCCCTTCAAATCTCTTCTAGGTAAAAGTGACCCATTTTGTGTAGTTGAACTGAACAATGATAGGCTACTGACACATACTGTCTACAAAAATCTCAATCCTGAGTGGAACAAAGTCTTCACATTGTAAGTAGTCATTACTTTAAGCTCATTTCAAAAGTGACCTAAATGATATTTATTTTTGAGATTTTGTGTGTGTTTATTTTTAACCAATTAACAACTCAATCTTTCTGGACTGACTACTAGTAAATGAATTTCAGAATCACATTACCTTCCTGATAGTGAAATCTGGGGAGGGTATATGCCATTTTTGTTTTCATAGTTATTTCTTTAAACCTTGCTTTTTATATGATTTGACTAAGAATTTTGCTCCCATTAACTGAATTGCCATCCTGCTTCTTCCTTTTATACTTTCTATTGAAATTCTCCCCAATTGCACTGACACCAAGGAGGACAAAGCTCTATTTGTTCCATTGCTCAAATCAGCAAACAATTCGGTCTCAAATTTGGCAGATGCTTTATTTTTGGTTTGTTGCATTTTCGCACAATAAGAATATTAAGTATTGTCCTGGTTGCCTAAACACCCTTTGGGTTAATTTTCCTTTTGTTTTAAAAAGTTTGTGAATCTTTTTTATCATGCATTGTAAAAGCTGCCAAAGCTACACTGTGGTATCTCCTAAGCTAGCTTTTTTTTTTTCAAACTGGACTTTAGAAATGAACTCTGAACAAAGGAAAACTCTCCAAACAGAAGTACTTCTTAAAAGTTTTCTAACATAGCTTTATTTTTTTGTATATGAAAAACTACTAAATTCCTCATTAATTTCTTATAATGTCTCTGCTTAAGAGCCAGTAACTAATCAGCTTTAATTATCTGACCAATTTATCTTTAAGGAATTCCACATTTTTATAAGAGATGAAAGCCTGGTCAGGGGACCTACACTCCTAAGAAGATTGTGGAGAGTGTTTGTCTCTGGAATGCGTAATTGAATGAATAGGTTTGATTATTATCAAAGCCATTAATTGATTGTGCCCTGATAAAGCCTCTTCTCACATGTGGTTGTGGTCTTTCTGTAATGAATATATTCATTTTTTTGTTTTCTCTTAATTCATGTTTTCTTGGTGGACAGTTTGATCAAAGAATAAATGCTGTCAACAATTGGGGCTTATTTTCCAGAAACAAAATTATGTAGAGCTCGCACGGTTATTTATTAACATATGTTGTCTTTGGAACATAATGGAACATTACTTAATTTCTAAATCCCAGGGTGGTACAATAGCTATCAGTGTTACATTTTGTCCATTCTGTTTTCTGTGTTGATTAATTTTTGCTATAAACCTAACAGTAATAAGTAAATGTTTTGGTGAGGGTTGTAAACAAAAAAATAGATGTACTATGATTATAAAAAAGAGAAAAACTATATGAAATATACTGTTACTCTTGCTGATGGCAAACTTTGTAGTGTTCTATGTGAGGGTTAATAAAAAGATAGGAATCATTGTGATAATAAGAAGAAGGCAAAGACTGAAAATAATCAGTGCCACTCACTGATGGTTTGTGGGTTGTTTTTTGTTGTTGTTTTTTTTAAACTTATTCTGCACCCATCCAAATGGGAAACTACGTTTTATTAAAAATTATAACAAAATTACAATTATATGCAAAGGTCCTGGTAATAGAACCATCACTGTAATTTGCTAAGGTGCATTGTGGGAAATTCTGTCAGATACCAGGCTGCCTTATGTGTATATGTATGCAAATAGCCACATAAAAACACATACACACAGAATCAGCTTGGGCTATCTAAATTTGCAAAAGCATTTTTGTTCTTTCCCCCCACTGATGAAGTCTTTTTTCCTTATGTATTTTTATTATGCAGCAACATTAAAGATATCCATTCAGTTCTTGAAGTGACAGTTTATGATGAAGATCGGGATCGAAGTGCTGACTTTCTGGGCAAAGTTGCTATACCATTGCTGTCTGTAAGTTTTTATTCACCTGACACACTGCTCTGTGTTGCTTTTGCTCAAGGAAAAAAAAAAAAAAAAAAAAACCCTCAGCTCTATATCTGTCATTTCTCAACCAAGGTCTGTAATAAGAACACTAAAAATTTTAACATACTCAATTCACGGCCATGTTGAATCCCATGATAGTTAATTTTTCCTGACAGACTTGATCCTGGTAATGAACAGGTACTTGTCAGAATTGCCACAGTTGTTTTGGGTTCTCTGTCAGTTTCAGCAGCTGGGGGTCAAAGGTCACTGAGGGAGTGTATTCAGTGGAGACCGCGAGACAGACGGCTGTCATGTCCTTTTCCCGCAGATTCAAAATGGTGAACAGAAAGCCTACGTCTTGAAAAACAAGCAGCTGACAGGGCCAACAAAGGGGGTCATCTATCTTGAAATAGATGTGATTTTTAATGCTGTAAGTCTTAACTTTGGCTTTTTTGTACTGCTAAAGAGTTCAGTTTCATGAAAGCTTTTGTTCCTGATTTGTAGAGAATTTCTGTCATTCCTCATTTTCTCTAAACCTTGATGTATCCTGGAGAATACGCTTCTGCCACTGCCTGGCACACCCACACTTTCTGTTATAGTTGGCGGCTGCCGCTGCTGCTGTGCTCCGGCTACTACTCGCCGGCATAAGAAATGGAAGAGCATGCATGTGCAACTGTATACATTTATATTTTATGAGCACAGCAACTAGAACTTTGAAACTTTAGAAATTATTGCAAATTGAACTGCGTGAAAAACTTGTAAACATTTGTTATATATGAATCCATAACAGACACATGTGTTGATGTATAGGTGAAAGCCAGCTTACGAACATTAATACCAAAAGAACAGAAGTACATTGAAGAGGAAAACAGACTCTCTAAACAGGTAAAAAGCAAAGAAAGATTAATCCCTCTGGGAAGACCTGATTATATCTGTAAAACATCTAAGTAAATTCAAATAAACTTTGGAGGTATGGAGGGGGGAAGACTGGAATTTATGATCATCTACTACTTATGTGAAATGGCTCTTTCTTTTTTTCTTTCTTTTTTTCCTTTCCCTTCCTTTAGTTTAAAGATCAAACAAGGACAATACCAAACTAATAAATTGGATGGGGGTGGTCAGAAAAGAAAGGGGATACTGTAGGTGCTTCATAGAATGGATATGTATTCATGCATTACCAAAAGAATGATCATTTTGAACCTAAAATACAATTTGATTGCCATGGAATGTGTAAATGAGAACACCAAAAGCTGAGGTTCAAATATATGTCCAGACCACCCACAGGTATGATGCAGGTGTGTGTAAATCGAGCCCAGCATAAAGATCTTCCCTCTAATCCACAGGAGAGGGGGCTCCATCTTTTAAGGGAAACCTTCCTGTTAATTAGATTTTGACTATGATCTTTCAGAAGTGAACTTTCATTGGCATTTTTAGTTAAAAAAAAAAATCAGGCACTCTGATTTTTTCCATCATGAAGGAATTGTAAATTAGGCTTGATATCTTGTAATTAGATTTATAGTTTTTAAATTAGGTTTGATATCAAGTTAAGAAAGATTATTAAGCTACACCTTTAAAAATGTTTACTTCCAATTAGCACAGCTAAAATAAAATGTATTTGTTATGGCTATAAAGTTTACAGAGCTCATTTGTGTGTGATAAAATATTTAATAATTTTCTGTGCTATTAGAAGACTACAAATATTTTTTAATCCAATCAATTCACTATAAACTGTGCAATCTTTGTTTGTTTAAAGACTCTGAGTGGGTTATATACAATGCCTATGTAAGTAGAAATACAGATTACATTTTTCCACAATTACAGATAAAATTAATAAAAGTAGCTCCTGAAAGAAGGTGATCAGGGGGCCAAGAAGAAAAACAAATAGGGAGACTCTTTACTTTGCCTGAAAGGAATTTCAATTTTAACAATTTGTTAAAACTGGTATGCATGTACACGCATCTATATTTACACACATACACTCACACACATATAATTTTTTTTTCCATTTGACCTCAGTAAACTTCACATAGCCATTATTTTTAAAATACCAGATCAGCATTGAAGTTTATTTGGAAGTAACAAAATATTAACCTGCAGACATAGTATTTTAACTATTAACATAGAAGTAGGTACATTTTTGAACTATCAGATAAGTGTATGGGCTATCCTTTTATAGTTGTAATAATGCCTCACTTTTAAATTTTTAAAAAGTGTATCAACACTGAATTTCCTTTTTAATAAAAAATTTTGTAAAGCCCTTGGTTACCATAAATTTTTCCTAACTCCACAAATATGAAAAAGAAAATTATTGGTTGAATTTATTGTGGGAAAGAGAGGCAGAGGGAGAGAGAGGGAAGAAATGAGAATATGTTAGTAAGAAAGGGAAGATCCTGCTAAAATTGATTTCTATAATGAAACAATATTTGATAGATTTTTCTCTAAGACCTTAAATAAGAGCATTCCAAGTTATTCACTTTGCTTTAAAACATCTTGAAGTCAGAACATCTAAAGACTCTTAATACCACAATAAAATTTAAGGGTTAAAATTATATATTTAAGGTAAACAGTGTATAAGTACCAAAAAAATGTTTTTAATCTGTTGGCGATTTTGACTTTTAAAGAAATGAGGCCCAACTTACATGATAATATTATTTAAGAAAATATTGCTGGCTAAGAAATTTCTCATATTTCAGTTCTTTTCACCCTCTCCAGAGATACTTCTTTTCCTTTAACTTATGATCCAAACTGCTTGGTATATTCTTACAACTTTGTTAACTTTTGGAATCCTTTTACATCACAAAAAGCTTGGAGAATTTTGTAGACTATCTACTGTTTTTTAATCTTGCAAAGTCTAATAACATTTTCATCTTCCTTACAGCTGCTCCTAAGAAACTTTATCAGAACGAAACGTTGCGTCATGGTGCTGGTAAATGCTGCATACTACGTTAATAGTTGCTTTGATTGGGATTCACCCCCAAGGAGCCTCGCTGCTTTTGTGGTATGATCATACTGTATTACTTACATTGTTATTCATTAAATTCAGTAATCATAGCTGCATGTTTCTGTGGCTATAGTAACAGTTATGTTGATGTGGCCATTTAAAAACTCCTATTTTAAGACTTAACTGGACAGATTTGCCGTGGGCAGGAACCTGATGGATTGCTCAAGGTCTGAGTCCAAGAATATATTTCCCCCCTCAGATTTCCGGAATGCAAGACATCTCAGCCAATGTATAATTTTCTCTGTGACAGTTACAAAGTAAAATTCTACATATTGCATAATTCCAAATCCCAATAGCAGAGCCAAGAAAAGTCCTTAGTGTTAAGAAAATTAATAATCTTGACCATCCTCAATTCAATTTTATTCATCTTATAGATATAATTTTCAAAATAGGAGAATCATTGGTAGGATGTTAGTCAGTAATATTTTAATATGTGAATCCATTGGAGTGAATGTGACCTGTTTAAGAGATACTTTATTATTTCTGAGATTTCCAGGTTTTTTTAAAGGTGCAAGTGAGAATTTGATGATCCAAATAGTTCTCTAACAATGTTCATTTTGTAGTCCTTTACTTTGGCTATTTAAAAACTGCTGATGAGACCAACTTGCACAACTAGAAAATTCGAAAGGCTACTTTCCTCTGAGCTTTAGCTGGGATTTTCTGTTCTCACATTATTTTTGCTTATTCAGGATTTCAGTTTGATGTTTAAGTGGAGTTCTTCTTTGAATTCTCTATTGTCATATTTATTATTTTATGAGTACCTTATGCTTCCTTATAGTTGCCAGTTTAGCAGAATATGACTATTATGGGGACTTAGAAGAGTCTGAATTATAGTAACAAATCAACATTTTAGTATTACCATTCAAACAAATGTATGCACATCTGCTTAGTACTTTGAGCTCTGTCCTCCTCTCAGGCCTTGTATGGGACTTTCATTAATGTCTGAGCACATGGAACAAAGAGTGTGTATATCCTTTTGTGTTGTAAGTTACCAGAAAGTTAGGCAGCCTGCTTCCCATGGACATGTTGTTGTCTCCTTAAAGAAAGCAATTGTCATCATCATTAAGTTTAAGAAAAGAAAATCTGCCTCTCTCAACATTTTTTTATTTGGCTCTTTCACATAATAAATATATCCGGGTACTGTTAAACAAACTTTATTATGATTTTTTTATTAGCCTAGAGGCACTTTGACATTCATGAGGGGAAAATGATACTAAGCTTCTATGTATATTCGATGCCATTACTTCCAGGTTCCAGGGAGCCTTATACCACAGACATAATATTCTACCAAAAAGGTCGTGCTGCCATATTTAATACACTCCTTCCAAAGTCATTCCTCACAGCTGTTTGCAAAATTTGAAAACAGAGGACTCTATGTAATTATATCATTTGTTTGGGAACATTCATTTCAAACATTTTAGTATTGCATTGTGTAGTAAGTCTTCAATAAGCTTCATCTGGCTGCTAGAGATCACTCATATAAAATGAATTCAAGATGGCAGACTTTACAACAATTTCCTTCAGATAAAAAAAAGACTGAAATTCTGAGAAACTTACATATCCATGATAGCACTTGAGTGATTTCACTGTTAAAGGAGTTGAAGTTCACAGGGCAAGACATGTAATAACACCTCTCTTAGTGGTCACTTTCTACAAGTTTGGTCCCATGAAATACAAGCTGAAAAAAGGAGGTAGGACACAAATAAGGTAGGAGAAGGAACTGTTGGCACAGGCAGTGGGAAAAAAAAAAGAAGCCACAAGCCTCAATGTGAATGCATATTAGAAGAAACAATATTTACTGTTTCATTGAAAGAAAAAAGAAGCACTGAATTACATTCTATTGAAAGCAATTAAAACAATGAATAACAAAACCAAACTTCATTTATTGGGAACTGAATTGGGACTTCCATGAGAATGGGAGCACTGCCCTTTTCACCCTGGTCCCCCAGTATCACCTGCGGGGGCTCTAACACTTGCTAGGCTCCCAGTATAAAAGCTGTCTAAATCAATCCACCAACTAATGAAAACAATCAATCCAAAAATTTTCTCATGTGGAGAAACCCTTTTATCAATGGTGCTAGTTGAATAAGGGTTTGCTCTAAAAAAGCTAGTTATTAAATGATGACAGGCAGAGCTTAATGCTAACGTAGCAATCTTCTCTAGACCTTCTTTTAAATTCTAAACTATTTCATATCCTCTACCAATCATCAATTTCAACCTCAGATTAAATTCCATCATAAAAGATTCATATATAATAATATAACTAGTATTTATTAGACATTTGCATGCTGGAAAAATTTTTTTCAGGCAATAGTGCATGAAAGTGCTTTTCATGTATTAACAAATTTGATATTCTCAATAATGTTATGAGATACTGTTATTTTCCCAATATACAGAGGAAGAAACTGAGGCATAGAAAAATTAAGTGCCATGCCCAAAGCCAGCAGATATCATTCCCTTTCCAAAAGAGCATTTAATTTATGTACCTTGTAATCATAAGAACATAACAACTCAGGGGGAAAAAAAGCCCGTAGAATTTTTATTCGTGTTGCAGATATTAAATGATGTGAGTATTTAAAAGTGAAATCTATCAAAGATCTCATTGCATAACCAAAGCCTTTTTAGGGCAGTTTATTGAAAAGAACTGCTTTCCATTAGGAGTAGAGTATGAGCAGCACCCCATTGTTACAAACATATTGTTCCCATCATTCCCTGTTGATGGATCACAGGTCTATTATTATAATATTGGTTCCACTTGGCCCACTTTTTCATAAATGCAGCTGCCTCATGGAGCACATGCATTTGTGCCATTATGTGCCTTGGTTTTAGGCCCAGATCAGTAAACTTTATAATGCTTAAGTGCCTTTTTTTCTATTCCATTTGATTTTTCTTTTCTAATTTACTATCTAAAAATAATTGTGGAATAATGAAATAAAAATGAAAGAAACAATCATTTTTTTTGGTCCCAATGTCAATTAAAGTAGAAAGCGCAGGAAATGCAGGGTTAGAGCTGCTCTGGCCTTTTCGGCACTGCCTGTGTCCTGTGGGGAAGATTCAAGGTCGACTGATGATATTAGAAGCTGAAATCAGTCTGGAAGGTGATGGATAAAATATAAGCAAACACCTTCCTGGGAATATCATTGTTTTTGTGAGCTATGAATTAGGTTTTTAAATTTTACTATGAATATTGTATGCCTGGGAGCGAACACAGATGTATGTAGTACATAAGGCACTGCTTGTCTCCTGGAATCATCTATTGTAGACGTGGAAATGTCTCATAAATTGGGTCTAATTTTCATCAGGCTCTTGACCAGACATTTGTGTTCTTGTGGATGTCAGTGGGTACAACATAGGGGGAAAAAGTGTACATTCTCTCTTTCTTTTCAGTACTGTCATTCCTCACTGTAATGAGGACAAAAATAATTGGACAACTGAGCTATCAGTAAAAGGACACACTTCCGTGTGCGTCAAAGAATTATTTTACAGGACAAACTTTAATCTTTAAATGTGATTGTAGATAATTTGTGGTACCATCTGTCCATTTGGAATTGTTTTAGCCTTTTCTGTCGTTATACAGTAAGTGCTGCTGTGTTTAACATTAACATTTGATATTTTACACATTTAATTTCTGTTCTGCTGTGTGGTCCTTAGGGAACAGAGCGCTAGTGCTACATGAGAGAGACAAAGTATTGATCAGTTAACATTTCAGCTACATTTATGTATGTCGCAAAATTAATGAAAATGCCAGACAAAAATGTCAGAGTGCACAAAAAGGTAGAATTTAAATTTGGTAGTTTAATGAAAAGTTTAAGATGTGCATTATCAAAAATGTCCTGTTGCCTTTAAAGTACAATTCCTAACAGAATAACTAAAGGGAGACACATATTTTACTTAGAGGAACAATGAACATGAATTATGAAGGGATGTCAGATCCTCAAAGTACCTTGTGTTCCAAAATGGCATGTTTGAATGCTTAACTATTACTCATAAAATACATTTGTTTCTGCTCATATCTGGAGGGCTATTGGCTTCGACTCTCTGCTGACCAGCCTACGAGACAGGCGTCCTACTGAGATTCTCCCCCTAGGTTTGCCTTGGTATCCATGTGTTCCTTTTGTGTCAAAACTGAGAATTCCCTCTATAGCAATTCATCGAGGCCACTCTGCTTCATTATTTTCCCTTCCTGGGACCTTTTCAAATGCCTGGTTTTCCTTTGCTCCCAGATAATTTGTGCTCCACCTTCATTCAATCTCCATTTTAGTAAAGGATCACACTCGGGACAACAGCTACTCTCAGAAAAGCTGGTCCATTATGCAGGAAAAGAGAAAAAACAGAGATGATGTATGCAAAGAATGACATGAGGCAGCTCTGTATAGCCAAATGATAAAAAAAAAAAAAAATAAAAAGGGAGGAAGCACAGGCAAGAAGGAGAAACTGAACTTGCAGAGAAGGGAATATAATACAACGATCTGAAGACAATAGGCTCTCAAGGATACCTTATCAAGTACTTCCTGTGTAAAAAGATGGCTGCTATTAAACAACATATGGAATTTTTTAAAAAAAATTTACAAACAAAAAGGAGATTTTAAGCATCCTTCATGTTCAAGGACTAAAATGGGATTATTGTTTAAGAAGAAGTAGCAATGTGAAAACAAAGAAATGTCTATGTCACCTATGGTTCCAGTGTTAGCATTCATATTACTAAATATAAGGCACTGGACATACGGAAGGTAACTGTAAGTTTCCAACAGAAATTACTATTTAAAAAATTTTAGAGACACCTAGTAATAACACACTAATAAAAAATATGCTTCAAGAGATAACAATTTTCAGATGATTTTTATAGATTTTTTTTGGTTCTTGCTACAGTTATTTTTTTAGTGCGAGCAGAAAAATTGGAAATGTTCCAGATGTAATTTTTGTTACATTCTCCACAACAGAAGGAGCCCCCAAAGTCAAAGAAACAAGTCCAAAAGCAAAATTATCTCTTACTGATGGCACTATCCTTACATTCTTGAATTTTCCTACAATTATGAAAATGTAAACTTCCAACTTCTTCTGTCTACTCTTCTTCATTCATGCTTTACTCTGACATAAACACTTATTAAGGTTACTAAACAGTACTTCCAATTTAACTGATACAAATTTTAAAGATACATTAAAGTAGAAGTCTATATAGGAATTCATTAATTTATAAGGTTATATGCCTCCAAATTTGCCTAAAATTCCTTTTACAAAGAGTATTGAAACTTAGAAGAATATAGTGCTACAATGTTCTTTTGAGCAAATATATTGCATGCCTAATTCAAATGACCATGCTAATACTCAAGTTCATACTCCCAAAAAATATTTTCCCCAAATTTATCTGAATTCCCAGGAAGAAAAAAATTATTCAAACATTGGCCTATGAAAAATAAGATTTTCTTAAGAGGTAGCTTTCATAAAACATTCTATATAAATTCTTGCAAATGTGTAAAAGATCCCCAAATTTTAAGTAATTATTTTGATTGATCACTATTAGCTGAAATCAACTCTGAATCTTAGGAAATGCAGCAAATCTGATATTCATGGACCAAGCATTTTGACTAGATTTCCTTAATATATCCTAAGTTCTAGTGTATAGACCTACTAAATGTATAGTTTTTGTTTTGTCATTGTTTATATATATACATATACACATATGCACCTATATATACACATAAATATACATATACATATGTGTGTGTATATAAATCAATACTTCCTCATGTGAGCACTTGGTTCTCTTTAAATAGTTCAAAACCCTTTTTTGTTTGTTATTTTAATAGATGTCAACAAAAGAGTCTCCTGCTCTTTGGAGGGAGAAAATCACATATGCCATAGAGACTTGAAGTCTCTGACAGGCTTATTTCTCCTAAATTTTATTTTACATTTACAAAAAGCATTTAATACTTAAAGCATATCACGCACAGGTTTTCGTTGTCTCTGCCTCTCCTCCTTTGTCCTTTACAACAAGAAACAGTAGGATGCTATAATCCGGGTACATTTCTTTCTATGGAGTGATTGGGGTAAAATAAAATTATATCTAGTTTTCACAGGTCTGGTGGCATTGTGCTATATTATAATCAAACATACAACTACAAATATCACCCACATAACCATAATACTATATTGAATTCAGGAATTAGCCTTCTTGTGAGCATGTATGTGTGTGGAATGCTATTTGGGGTGATAGGGAAACCTGTGTCTTAGTGGTCTCTTTCTGGCTGTATGGCTACTGTTTTATTTCATGTCAAACAATTTTACATTACCTGTAAGATAGTTTCATCCTCAAAATCTTTGTAAAAACCTTAAAAATTTGTTGTGTGGTCCAGATTTTATAACCGAAATGACTAATTGTCAAAAATTATAAAGCAATGAAATCTGAGATGTCTCAATATCTGTCCCCAGATTCCTAAACCAATGATCTTGTCCTCTGAAGAATTTTCTACCTTTCTAAATTGTCAGGGATATGTATTCTGAGCAAAATGGCAAGTTACATTCCACTATCCAAATATTATTAAGTAAAGTGTTATGCAAAGTAAACAGTTTCAATGAATTAGATAATTATGTAATATATTTTAGTAAAATTGTATAAAATAACAATAATAATGCTTCTGAAAGATTACAAATTGTAACAGAAATGCAACCATTGACATTTAGTCAACAAGTTTACTCTCCACTTGTTTTCTTGCCCCTTTGTGTCAGGTAAATATTAAGAAATAGGAATAGTATGCTTTTTATTGACCTATTGTTCTGTATTAACCAGTTGTGAAGCTATATCTTAGAATTATGAATGTGCTAGAGTTAGTTTATCAATTGAGAGGATAATCTGAAATATTGTTAAAGTTGTTCTGGCTTTTCATTTCTCCTTCTCTTGCATCATATTACCACATCGTAAGTTCATGGTCAGATTTGAATATATAGCCGCAGTGTCAGTCTTGCCACATTAGGTCTGTGAATTATGACTGCTGCATCTTCTCCTTTGCTATGGTGACAGAGGTCCAACACTGAGCAAGTGGCAACATTAGTGATTAGTAATAGAGCGAAGATGAAAGAGTAATGATTTCTCAGGTTCCTAACAGCCATTAGAGTTGGCTTAAATGAAGAGAAAAACAGAGGAAAGCTAAGAAGCAAGGAAAGATATAAATGATGTCAAAGTGTAGACAGATATTTGGATAAAAATGAAAGTCAACCCTAATTTTAAAATGATGTAAAAGGTTTCAGAAACAAAACTTGGCTATTGTTTTCCTCTTAAGTCAGTGTTTCCCAATATTATTTTCATATCCACACCCCACACAGAGAAAAATCTAATTTAATTTAATGAGATAAGTTAAACATTAAGGAATAAGATTTTAGCAAGGAGTGTTGAACTTCGGAAGGCCACAAATAATTGTAATATCTAAGCTTTTTTCATTTTTTGCTATCCTACTAGAACCATTTCTTTATTCCCTTGGGTACCATATCACCCCTGTTGAGAAAGCATGCTCCAAATGAGGTTTAATGTGAATTTAACTATGTTTACTTTCAAGTTCTTGGTGGGAAAGTCTAGTTTGGATGTTCTATAGTTTGCGTACAATGCAAATTATTCCCACAGATAATTGCTGTGGAGAATGAGAATGTGTGATCTCCACAAAATTATTGACTACATTGAGTTCAATTAAAGGAAAGATTTTGTTTGGCTTTATAGAGATAGCAGAATTGGATCTTCCCCATATGAAAACTCCTGGGAGAGTTTTCTTCTCTACACCAATTCCAAGGGTGTGTTGCTGTGCTTCATTGAAATGGAGAAGTGGGCTGAATGTTAATTCTGGTCTAAGTAAATAATCTTTCTCATGAGGGCTTGATAAATTTTGTCCACACATTGTACTATATTTATGACTAATAGGTAACTGTTTTTATTGAGGAAACATTGGTTTACACAAATTTACATGTTTTAGGAGTATAGATTCACTCTTCTTTAAATATATGTTATCACTTTACGTCCACCATCAAAGTACTACTGGGTAATTTTTATATTCTTAAATGAGTATCATTTCATCAGATATATTAAAACAAGCTTCTGTGTTCAATCGTCTCTTAGATCTTTACTGGAAGGGCAAGAAAAAAAGGTTGTGAAATAGGAAAGTCATTTAAAACTGAAAATAATTAGCCTACTAGCTATTCTGCATGGCACGTTACCAATTTATCCACAGTATTCAAAAAACATTTACTATTGCAATTTGTCAATAATATTAAATATATAATGTTCCATATCCCACTTAGCTATAAATAGCTAATTTCACTGCATTTTCCATAGTTAACATTCTATACACACTCTGCCAAGCAGACTTCAGGCAATGCTTACATGTTTGAAACAAGAACACAGCATCCATCTTTGTTATAAAATGTTCGTGAATTCAATATTATTTCATTTAGTCAATTAGAGAAATCTTTTGGATTTAATTGAAAATAATAGATTGCCAATGTTAGAAATAATCCATTAACTATACACAGATTAATATAGTGAGGTTGGATAAAATATATGCTATATTTTAAAATATTAGTAAAATGATGACTGCTACTCAGAGAGAATTAATTCATAAATAAAGCAGTTCAGAAAGCTTTGTTCACTTTTCTAGTTAGATGCAACGTTGAAAACTTCTCTGATTTGTTTAACTTATTTTAAATTGAGTTTTGTTCTTCCATTGCAAGCACTTTTTGCATCCTCAATCAAAAGGCGAGTTATCTGTAAGAAAAACCTTTAACTAAGGTTCTGTTAGCTTGTATGGGTAGGCACTGCTTCCTTCATTTTTCAAATTCTCTGAATATAATTCTTCTACCACAGTTTTATTTCTAAGTCCTAAATCTTGGTTGATGTGTAGTTAAAATGAAACATTTTTCATATAGGTTCTCAACCTCTAAATAAGATGTACAAGACAATTGCTTAGACCTTGGAACACATTTCCCCATAGTGGCAAAATAATTGATAATGACATAGAGCCACTTGCAAAAGCCTATTGATCCCTTCTTAGAGTAGTAGCTGCAGAATGGAAATATCACATGCGAAAGTGGTTTCAATATCATCATGACTTGAAGTTCAGAATATCAGGAACATATCTATCCCGGCCTCAGCTTCAGGACAGAGCACTTTCCTAAAAACAATGGAAGGGGCATACAAAGGCAGAGATCATGTGAACTTTGAAGGGTAAAATTAAGTCATAGAATGTTACAATTGGAAAGGAGCTTAGAGATCATTTTACTGTAGAGGAAATTAAAGTGCTAAAAGTTAAAGGGACTACTGTGACACTAATTCTCCTTCTCTCCCAATTGCCAGTAATGAATGCTACAGGCAGCATTGAGAAGATAAGGAAGTAGGAGGTTTGGGAGGGAGGGAGGGAGAACAGTCTATCCTAAAATTTGCTAAGTCAAATTCAAGGAAAATCAAGCATCTGACATTGCCCTGTAAGGTTTTAAGAATGTGCACATGGACTTCCAATCCTCAGTATTTCCTGGTAAGAAATGTTCTGCCACAGGAGGACTACAATTGCCTACTTGCAATAATTAATCTGGGTTCACTTTGCTTATATTATTCTTGCAGTTTAAGTAATACCTGTATTTTTTTAATTCTTTTTTTTTTAAGATTTATTTATTTATTTATATAAGCCCTGGGTACAGTCAGAAGTGCGGGAGGGTAAGAGAATTCACCAGAGCCAGAGCAGGGAACAGAACAGGCAGACTGATGAAGAAATACACTGCTCAGGGGAGCAGTAGGCAGCAGGAGAGGTCTGCGCGCCCTGTGGGACCCTCGCCAGTGGCCAGGGATCGAACCCGCGCTACAGAGGCTACGGGCAGCTTCGCAGCCCAGCGCTCAACCACTGTGCCACCAGGGGAGGCCCATAACTGTATTTTTTAGGTTTTGATGAAACTTTCTATTACTGGAGGTCACCCCATACTGTACCTCCCCAAAACACTGTGGGGAGATATATGTATAGTGTAATAAAGAACTCTTAAATAGTTCACTGTGTATTTAAGTGAGGTACATTTTAAACAACTGAAGAAATATCATTTGGCCTCTAAGTGGTATAAATTACTTATTTCCCAAAATAAATGTAGACACATTAAGAATATATTTCCCAGGTTTCAAACATATATTTTCACTGAGTTGATTAAAGAGTTTAAACCATCTATATTGATCCATATTGATTTATTGGTAGCTAAAATGAACCTGTCCATGACCTAAATTTCCATTAAATTAAATAAATGCCAGGGGAAATAAGGGGATATATAGATATATATTTGGGAAAATTTAGAAAAACTGGTGATCCAGCTTCATTATATTGCTCTCACATTAAATTTCCTTTAAAATTATGTAGATTAACATTTTTTCTTGCACGTAATAAGGAATAGAAGAGAATATCTCTTTGCAAAGTGGTGGGAGTACTGAAATAATAGCAGTTTGAGCATATTTTGACATACTACTAGAATTTGTACGGTGCTCCCCACCTCATTGTATTGATTATGCTTGGTATAGTTAGCTATAACCTTTGTGGACCAATATATTGTTAGTGGAGTTACAGTGGTGAAGAAAATTAAATTAAATCATCTATATGAAATGAATTGAAATCCTTAACAGAAGGCTCTGTGGGTCATTTAATATTAAATAATGTACACAACCACAACACAAGTTTTTGTTTCTGAGATCTATGTGGCCTTTCAAAATAAGTATCGATATTTGAAAAAATACTTATCTTGAAATTATTATTGGAAAATATTCCATATGGAACCTAAGAAAGAGATAAATCATCAAGAAAAATATCCCATCAGTGTTTGCTGAAAATACATGACTTCCTCTAAAAATATACTGGAGATATATTTAATAATACCTGGGCTCTATTTCTAATTGACTAGAATGTTTAACCTAAGTTTAAAGAACTAGGAAATAAAATAGATTGTAAACTGAAAAATGCCATTTGTCAGTATCTTTAATCCATTACTGGAACCAGTGACAGGAAATAAATTCAGACTGTTCTGCTTGAGATGCATTTCAGTTGCCATTAACAGATCTTCCCGTTTTCATGCACACTCAATAAAGCTGTGTTGAATGACTGACTCAGATGACTTCAGCGGCAAAACTTGAAGTTAAAGCTATAATATTGTAACAGAAACCCCCAACAGTAGTATCAGATGAAGCTGAGAATAAATGTAGTATATCAGGCATCATAAAAGGGTGAATGTGGGATACATTTATGCCCTCCTCTATCTACTATGAGATTCATACATAAGATTCACACTCATTATTCTCGTTCATCTTAATGAGATCAGTGTGGGAACATTTTTCCCCTCTCCCTCTTGACTGTCAGAAATGGGGCACTCCATTATTTCTCCTTCCTCTCTTTACTTTTAAGGGAGTAGTTGTATTTTCTTGGGAGGCCAGAAATGTTAACTGGTTACAGCAGGCAGCCCCAGAGTATCACATGTAAAGGCATAAGGACTTCAGGTGGCGACCACAGCGCTAGTCTCTCTCTCTTTTTCTCTCTCAATCTCTCTCTCTCTCTCTCACTCCCGCTCTCTCTCTCTCTTTCTGTCTCACTCTCTCCCTTTTTCCACTCAGGCGTGCCCTTTTATTTTCTTTCAGACTTTCATCTGCTGCCATATTCTCCAGCGGGTTTCCTTAGAAAAGGAGAAAGATAATTTCTCCTGGTAGAGGAAAATAGGGTACCTGAATATCACCTCTAATTGTTATTTTGCTTCTCATTGGCTCTGTTATCCTTAGTAATTTTGTATAGTGTTCATAAACCAAGTCTGAAATCAGTGTCCAGCATTGAACGGCATACAGTCAAATGGGCAAGAGACATACTTCTAACACATCTTATACTCAAATAAATTTTCAGATCTGTCAAAAAACAGTCACTTTATAATTAAAGTTGTTAGGAGAGATTTATGTCATGTTTTTAGATCACAAATTCCTATCATTCTTAAGGACAAGACAATAGGAACTTATAAAAATATTATCTAAGTCATCTAGTCTATTGATTATTAATTTATGTTGCAGCCATCTAGCTTTTGGTACTGCTTTCCTTTAGAGAAACGCATGCATTAGAGGATTCCCTTTAACATGATTGAGGAATTTTTAAGTAGGCATTTTTAATATTTGCTGCCCTCTTAATTATAAATTGTTTAATGCTCCACTGTTAGCATAGGGATTATGAGTTAATAAAAATGTCATAGTATTAGTGAATAAAACATTATATAATTTTCCCCAGGTAATGATTAACAGCATAAGGCTACATTAGCAATACTCTAAGTGTATAGTCCCTAAATGTGTTTGATTCTCATCTTTTAGAAAGGAATTTTATACTGAAATTCAGTAATAAATATTTGAGAGATTTAGTTAAGCTAGTTAATGTAAACTTCTTAGACGTGTGGATCTTTTTCAAATCATTTGTATTATATTGCTATGTAAAATATCACTCAATCTTAAAATCAATCTGAAAGTTGTAAATGTTAGCTTAACATTAGCCAGAGCAATCTTATTGAGATTCATAAAGAGCTTGTTTACTTCATCACACACTATTTGTTAAAGCAGTTGAAAAATAAAATTAATAAGCGATTAGGTCATTATTATGTAATGATTTTGCTCGTATAGATAAATGGGTTTCTTCTCTCTTTCTTTTTAAATAATGTCTCTCTGGCTTTGTTCCAGGGCTGCAGCAGGCTGTTAGTATGTATCTTTATACCATCAGAATGAATGAGATATATCTGTATAAATTATTGATTCACTTGAGCCTACCTCTGTAATTCAGAGCTGAAAACTCTGGCAGCTTATCTAATAAAATGATATAACTAGGAGACTGAAGTTACCTACCACAGCAACAATTGCCAGTTGGGGGGTCAAATGCCCTTTTACCTTTATACCTGAACACCTGCAAATTGAGCTGTATCCCATTCAGAATTTTAAGAACAGGTCCATTGTCACAGGAAGTAGAGTTTGTTTCTTGGAGAAAATTATGCCAGTTCTAGTTCTGAATGAAAGACAAGGCTTTTATTACTCAGGGGATATTAGGGCTGACTGCTTTTTTGAGAAAACAAATTTGCTGTAACTTTATCTGTAATTTAGTCCTGAATGGGTGCAAATAGACTGCACATTGTATAGTGCAGAAAGAAGAAAATAGGGGTTTGTTAAAGCCATACAAGGACTATGTAACCATTATATTTCCGAGGGAAGTCTTATCGGAGTTGCAGGTTATAAGGGGGAATATTTTGGTTACAGCCTTAGCATCAAACACCTGTTTTGAATTTTAGTTTAGAATGACATTGGAAAAGAAAGTTTTGTGGTTCTTTTTTATGTATAACAGTGAATGATGAAATGCCCATCTCCTGAAAGTTGCTATCCAGGTTGTCTTTGACTTGGAGAGTAACCTACCCAGAAACACTAGAAATTTCATTACTCCTCATGAAGTTGAATACTATATTTGGACCTAGTCAGTGTATGTTGACTTGTTTTACTTTTATCAGAAAATTAGATTCATTCCTTTATGTACCCTTTCCAGTAAAAAAATAAATTCTATGCAATGTTTTGTGTACAAGAGTGGGATTCAAAGTTGCCAAGGCTGAGTACAAGGTGAATATTTTGAATAAGGGACTAGAAAAGGCATTCTTCACTGGATCAGCCTTCAAGTCACACAGCATGGGGACTATATAATAGGTCATATAATATTTGGAAAAAATCATCTCTCAAGTTGGTTACCTACTCCTTAGTCAGCAAGCTCTTTGGTTGTCTTAGAAACACTCTTTTTTTTTTTTAAGATTTACTTATTTATGCATACAAGAAGCAAGGTACAAGCCAGAGATGCGGTGGGTGAGAAGATTCACCAGAGACAGAGTGAAAGCAGAAAAGGCAGATGTACTGAAATACACCACTGAGGGGAGCAGCAGGCAAGGCAGGAGAGGTCTGCCACACCATGTGGGTTGCTCCCTAGCCAGGGATCAAACTCTCGCTGTAGTGGCTGCAGACAGCCTCACAGTGCTGTGTCCCAACCCCTTGCGCCACCAGGGAGGCCCAGAAATACCCATTTTTTACAGTGTTATAGTTGATCATTGACATGGAACCAGACTAGGTAATCAAACATCTTAGCCATATGCTTGTTCTGAGCTCCAACCTGGTCAATTAGCACATTTTCTATTAAAAACTTAGTTGTAATAGGTCTTCATTAGCTAGCAGTTACCATAATTGAATATTACTCAATTATGTCTGTCCCCCAACCTCATTTTCACTTGTTTCCAGAGTGCAAGTAGGAATATATCCAAGAATGTTCATGACCCCTACTTCAAGCAAAATTCATGACCCCCCACCTGAAACAAGCTGTTAGAAGTTAACATGGAGTTTAATATGTAATTTTTCCTCCAATGTTTTGGCATGCAAAGCTAAGCCCTTGGGCTCTCCTTTTTTTGTTTATTTTAGAATTTCTAGTTTTCCTTCACTGAATTAAGGAAGGAAAAAAGTCTCTGTGGTCAAGGCACATTTGTGCAATAATGTCTCTAGGATATGACTCATTTCTACCCTTAAACTCAAATTATCCTGTATTTCACTATTCTACATTGTCCCCACCAGATACCTTTCCTGGGACCTCATTATCCTGGGGTTAGTCCCCATTAACTTGCATTATGGCCCCTGTACCCACTACCTATGTCTGACACATTTTATGTCATGGAAACTCACTTGTGTCCTGTATTATCTGATCATCAAATTTGTTATCTAGGGGTGAGGATGCAGCCACCTCTAGATACCATGTTCATATGTTATCACCTATCTCATGGACAAAATAGTTTCTTAGACATCCAAATCCTATTTACAAGTGGGTATATGCAATTGGGATATCAGAAAGCAGATACAGTATTAGACCGACCTCAGATAATACCACATAGAAAATTTTCAGCCCAGTCACTCACGGGATAGCTCTTCTTAGTTGGTGAGAATTGTACTCCTTCCTTCATTATATTATCATAAAACAATCAGGAAGAGATTCTATTATTTCTGAGCCGGGTACCTTCATTGTGCTTTTCTCTGAGTAATACAAAACAAGTAAAAACAGGTACCTTTATAAGTGCAACAACTACACATAGCTTCAAAAAATATAGGGTTCAAATCTCCCACATAATGAAGCATCATAGCAATAAATTTTAGCTTTCAGAATAGCGCATGAAAAAAAGGATAGAATTAGTCACACTAATTTTCCTGTTACTGTGCATTCTCTGGAACACATAGGGACCTGTCTAACACATCTACCCTTGCTAACTGAGTCTTTGCGATTTAGATTTGTAGACTGAATTCAGTGTAAGAAAGAAAAATATATATATATAAATTGTTTCAAGGATGACAGATTACACATCTTGATTCTTCTTCCCCCAACTCCCGTGTTCACCTTTATAACAATTTTTTTCAAAAAGTAATGTGGTTTAAAAATCATTTTAAGTTGCCCAACATAAATGATAAAATCAAATATTGAATTCACAAACAATAGCCTTTATTGGTTTGTGACAAGTGATCCATCTTTTTACATTAGAGCAGCTTTCTGAACCAGATTATTTTTCATAATTGATAATTTGTGAGTCATATATTTGTTATCTGTTCTTTTATGGCTTTGAAAATAGTGAATGATGCCAAAGATCACTGTGCTTTTATAAAGAAAATTATTTTAGTGTAGTTTATTGGCTGGCATTTTCTGAAAGTATGTTACCAATAAGTTTTGCAGAGAATGTAACAAAGGTAAAAGTAACATCCATTGTTAGAAAGAGACCTTATGGGTCTAGAATTCATATTGATAATGTGAATTTAGTATCAGAATTCATTCATGTTTAGCATGAGAACAATGAAAATACATAATAAGAACAAAATGTCAAATGTAGTTCTGCCAGCTAAGAAAAAGTTTTGTTTCATATATTGGCATTTTTTTCCAATACACAACCCACATTAACACAGCATTTAAACACAGTAGGCTATCTTGCTATGAGCATTACAATTATACCAACAAAATATTACTAATATTTCTTACAATCAGCAATTCTAATTTATTTTGATAGATAACCTTAGGATAAATATCACCAACCATATACAGTTTTTATTATTTAGCTTTGTATTTTCTTTGTAAAGGCTTCTTAAATGCAATAGGAAAATTCCTACCCTTTCTTGTGGCTTATAATTATGTTATCGTAAGATTAGGGCTCTATATATTAATTTACCATAGGTAAATAATAACAAGGACTTTAAAATCTATTTTACCTAAGAGGGCAACATTAAAACCTTTTTCTTATTCTTAATTAATAATTCTCTCACATCCTGAACATTTTCACTAATTCTGTTCACAATTGTATTGACTTCACAAAGTATATATCAGTTGGAAAAGTAACAACCTAATTTACTGAAAACTATATAAAAGAATTGTTGGATGAATTAAATATTAATTTTTAATTTGTTATGGATCTGCTTTTAGAAATTATGTAGTTTGCCCTCAATCTTTATTAAAATCTCTTCTGAACAATTTAATTACAGGAAAATATTTTTAATAAAAAGATCATCTACTTAATTAAAATAAAATTGAGATATTTAATTATAACATTATTATATATCATGACTTCATATAAACACCATATATAAAACATATTCTCTTTAGAAGATTTTAATAGTAGTGTAAAGAACACCTGTGGACTAATGTCTTCACCTTAAAGTTAGAGATTGTATTACACATGTTTATAACATCACCTAATTGCTTAAAATTCATATTTTAATTCGGTGAAAATGCTGAACAATATATTATTGCCTAGACCTCAGAATATAAACTATATTAGAATAATAAAATATATTTATTACTAGTACAATGCTTATTCTTTGATGACTATATTATTTGAACTCTTTTATTAATTGAATTTCTCCTTAGATTACTACTTCTAAATATCTCAAAAATATATTATAATGTAAATTTTTATTATTCAGAATCGAATTCAATTACAAAGACTAGCGCTCTGTCCTTATTCAACCTGAGTATTTCTAAATTGTGTTTGAAATAAAGAATATGCACAGCATTTTCATCAGATGAACAAACAGGTTTGAAGTATATACATAACAGTATTAAAGGAAGATATCCTGTCTTTATGCATATGTTAGAAATGTTGACAATGTTATTTAGTATCTATAACAATGTGAGGAAGAATTTGCTCTACCTTTTCAGATGTTTTATTGGCCTCATTTTGGGCATGTGCAGTGATAGTGGGATATGTTTATTTGTACATATGGTGAGACAGATTGTTGATGTGTTTTAACCATAATATATTATTCAGTTTTGAAACCTACTCTCTTTAGAGTTGGAATTTCTTTATAGTTGAAGGGAAAATGCATCTCTAATAACTTGTCTTACAGCACTGCTCATGTTTCAGAAAATATGACTGTTATATAAGTTACTGAGAATTCAGTGTTAATTTGATACATTTTCGCAAGTGAACATCAAACTTACTTATTGCAAGGTGGACTATCTTCTGAACTTCACCTCCAAAATATTTGCTATTTTCTTAAAGAAGAAACAGTGTTTAAAATATACGTAATATTTAAATTACACTAAATATTGAAAATAGATGGTTTTAAACAATTGAATTTTTAAAGTTCTGTGGAGTCCTGGAGTTTATAGTGTATATTGCACCCCTCACCATACACACTATCTCATAAGATTTGTTCAAACTAAGGAAATTAGTTCCAAATTTTGTAACTGATAGCTTTACAAAAAAAAAATTAAATTTAAATTGTCAATGTAGATTCTGTATAGAATCTATGCATAGACGCACTATTCATTCAGAAGAATTAAATACATAACTGAAAGTAGTATTTTTTTCCCAATCAATAAAGTAATTTACATTTTTTCAAAAGATAAATAAATTTCCAGAAGAAAAATTGTGGGCAACAATGGAAAACTCTAAAACTGGATTGTAATTTTAAAATAAAAACTCTCAGTGTATATCCTAATGTGTACTACGTAATCTCCATCTGCTCCTGGGCTTACCATTTATCAGTAAAAAAAACCCTTCATGCCATTATAAACAATTGTTTACCTCTCCCCACTCCATCCCGATTGTCTTGGATGTCATTCTGCAGTTTGGCCTGTAGGTAGCAATCTTGCACCATAAAAACACTCCATTTACTCGTTTATTTAGGTTGGAAAAGCTTACACCATTACAGATCTGTTAAATGTAAGCAGTGTTATTTGCATAAATTCCAGACTTTGATGATGGTCTGTGGCCTGCATATTATTCATGCAGTTGTTTGGCCTTGAAGTTCATGATTTTGCTCAGAGGTGACTTTATTTTGCATTGTGACCCCATGTAGGTGGGAGACAGCAGAATTGTAGGGGACATAACCTGGAACCTTAAAAATCATGAAGCTATTTGTCTGAATATAATGCTTCATTTCTCATACAGCCTTCAGATAAAAAAGAAATTCTCGAGTCTTCTAAAATATAGGATAATATTTTAGTGCTTATGTAGCAAAGATTACCAAAAAAGGGTTTCTGAAGTCAGACATTCTCACATACAATGAGATGATTGCTGTTAGTATCTGGGAACCTTCACCGGTTTAGACCTATTTAATCTTGTTTCTACTAAGAAGAGTTAAAAGCCAAAAGGACTAATGTTATTGTGACTTGTTGTTTTTACACATCTACTGCAAAGTGTCATTGTATAATGTAGTTTTTAAATGGCAAAGAAGATCCTGCTTTCTTCTCAGTTGTTTTTCAGAATAATTGATTGCAGTGTATTAATTCAAACAGTTGCAAAGCATGTGTTCCATACCAAAATGCACCTTTTGTTTCTCATTCATGGGCACATGATGATTTCAGAGGTATAATTTTTGATTTTGTTTCAGAAAGACAATTCTCTTGTTAATAGGCCTTTATGTACAATTCTGATCTACTTTCTCGTTCCTTCATTCCTTCCTTTCTCAAGTTAGCTGGGTGCCCATTAAATGTCCAGGCTCTTCTCTAAAATTTCATTCCAAATAGGTTAAGACCTGTCTGTGAAAACATTTATACTTTATTAAAGTCATAACTACTGAGGAGGGGAGTGGATTTTAATGTAATCAAATATATTTTACTTTTAAATGGAAATGAATGTCCAATTTCCTGATGTTTTTGACAAGTTCAAAAGAATTACACACCCTCATTTCCCATGTGCAATCGTTTGCTGCCAAGAAACTCTGTCTTTTAGAGAATGGAGCTGGGTTTATTTCAGGGATCTTTTGAACAATTGTTTCTGAATGATTATATTTCTTAATATGGAAAATTATATTTAGGTGGGAAATAAACTAATCTTTGATTGTCACCACTACGTCAACATATTTCAAACTGTCAGCTTTTAATTTTCAGCTGTTGACCAAATTAACAGTACAGTGCATCTGTACTTTGCAAAAAATTGCCTCATTGTTCTAGAAATTGTATGTGTCATCAGTTACCACCTTGTTGATAGACCTTCAACTACATACTTTTCTGAAGTTTGAGGTTAATCCAATCATAAGAAACTTATGGCTGTGATTGCATTTCATACCCATCATGCCTACTTTTTATAATACTTGCAAAGGTTACAGAGTGCAGTTTCAGGAACAAGAAGAGCTTATTGTTAGTGAGGAGTCGCCTTTGATTCCATGGATCAGTGGTTATTAGTGCTGCAGCTGGTTCACAACAAATATTCACATCGTAAGTGGTTAGATAGAGGTCATTTTCTCACAGGGTAGGGGGCAGGGCAGAAACTCAGAAAAAGTAACTTGAATGACGAAGTTCTGAGTGGACTGGTGAAACGGGTGAGAAAAGTGTTTTTATATATTAGGGAGACATCTTCATTTCTTAATGTTATACATTTGATTTTGAATCTTTTATTCTTCCAAGATTTTCTGATTAGAAGATTTAATGATATATCCCTTTATTAAGTACTGTCAAGTTACATGTTGACTGTAGTTAGATTCAGGTAAAATTTTCAATCATTATTTTTTAGTATGCTCTTTGCAGCTCTGAAGATGTTCTATTAGCTATAAATGTAAATCACACAACAGCCCTTCTCTCCACCTGCTTACCACCCCTCCCAAATCAAGATTTAGGCTAGGATACCAAGCAGGTGACAGACCTCGGTTTCAAGGGATCAGTTTTTATCTGAGCTAAATGAGCCTGAAGTTGCAAATGAAAATAGAAGAGTAAAAAAACAGGTGTTTGAGCAGGTGGGTTTGTGATCTTTTGCCATTACACTGGTTCTCATAGCTTTAGAATAATCACAAGAAATGACAGGGCTCCCTCTGTTACAGAGAAATCTGGGATGTTCTCAAACCAGGGCTTAACTCTAAGGGGTGATGAACTTCTTTAGTGGAAATGACATTTCCCTCTCTCTCTACATTAATGTATCCATCTTGAGATATACACACACACACACTTATTGCTGCCTCTCAATATGGTCGATAAAGATTTTTGTACCTCCATAGGTCCCTTCCTATGTGTGGAAGAGGACACAAAGCAAAGAATCCGTCTTTATTCTCTGTCAAACATCAAAGACCCTATTTCTAGAGGAATGAAATGGATACATTTGAGAGCTAAAGAAAACGCCAGGAATTTTGACCTTTTATTTCTTCCCTTTCTCAAGAGATGTGAAAATGCCCTTAGAACAGAAACAGAAGTATAGAAAAAGACATAGACCTGGCACGATATAGGGAAAACTTTCTTTTTCTTTTAATAGCTAAAGAATAAATGGGTCCCAGTGTTGAGAAATGAACAAATATATTTATTAATAGGATTATAACAGCCAACTACTAGTGACAGAGTTTGTGGAGTATTGAAAAATTCTTAGAACAGGGCCTCCCTGGTGGCGCAGGGGTTAAGATGTAACCTATGAAGCTATCCACAGCCACTATAGCATGAGTTCAATCCCTGGCCAGGGAGCTACCCACATGGCACAGCAGACCTCTCCTGACTCGCCCGCTGCTCTCCTCAGCAGTGTATTTCAATCAATCTGCCTGTTATGTTCCCCACTCTGTCTCTGGTGAATCTTCTCACCCCCCCATACCTCTGATCTGTACCCCAGTTCTTGTATGCATAAATAAATAAATATTTTTTTTAAAAAATTCTTAGAACAGTGCCTCATAGCCTTTGAAATAAACACACATCACCTAGAGATCTTCTTGAACCTACAGGTTAAAAATCTCAGTAGGCCATGGGGTGATCCTGTTGGTGATGGCTAGTGACTACACTTTAAATGAAACCTCACTAAAGATCTTCAACAATGAAAATATCAATGATCTAGCACACAGCTTTTTACATTTTAAAATGTTTCCGATCATCTGGAAGGTTTTTAAAAGCAGAAATGTGGGCCCCTCTCCCAAGGATGGTGATATAATAGGATGGAGACAGGACTCACATATTTGCATTTTTAGCAAGTTTAGAGGTGATGCTAATGTTGCTGGCCCAGTGACCACGCTTTGAGAACCACTCACCTACAATATAGTCCATCCTATAGGATGATCATTAGAGTCACCAAGGTTAGAAGACCCACTCATACACCGCTTTCTACTGTTCAATGATTCTGATTTAAAGTGTCCAGGAATAATGAATAAAATCTACTACCTTCAGGTTATTCTAATGTGAAGTCTGAATAGAAAAGTCACTGACGTACCTTTGACGAAGAATACATGATACATTGGTAAAGGAAGAACTAAGAGAGAAAAGGAGACAATTTTTAAAAATTGAAGAAAGAAGTTAGAACTTGCTGGAGTCAGGGGAAAAGATGGTAAAGATTCATTCATTTTATCATCAATATAATGTAAAACTTGTGAGTGAAGGAGGTTCAGAAAAAATGTTCTTACAACTGGCAGCTGGGGAGCTGCCAGGATTTTGTTGAGACTGACATCCTGACACTCTTCAATCTCTCCTCTTTTCTGTGCTTCCTGCAAGCCTCCCTGCCACCTTAGACCCAGAAGGCAAAGCAGGTTCTTGACATGAAGTTTAGTGCTCTTGTAGTAGATGTATAGATGTGGAAGTAAATTATGAAATGAACAAACATGAAATGTCCACACGTGTGTCGAAATATTTTTTAAATGTCCTTATCTCTCCAACTCCTTCTTTTAAAGAACGAAGAACAGAAAGTCTTGTCCATTTCCAGCAACACTTGGTGACAGTGTTAACGGAGGTATGTCCAAGAAACAGAAGGAAACGAAATATAGGATGATCTTTCATAGTCCCTTTTGGTACTTGGTATCTGTTCTATTTAGAATACGTGGAACAGCTGCTCCCAGATAATCTTTTTTGGTTAACATTTGAAGATATAGCAAGGAAAAATCTTTCTTTTTTGCAAGAACACAACCTTTCGCCGTACCTAATAATCATCCCATTTGTCTCATTCACATATGCAGGTCCCACATTGCAAATTTCCAGACCCCACAAATTCTTTTCTGGAGTTGTGACCAGTTCAAAGCAATCTCTACTTGCATTTACATGGTATTTCTAAAATTTTGTATCTTCAGCTTTAGTATTGAATATTTGATTCATGCTCTTACTTTCTTCATAAACCACTCTATAACTCATAAGGAGAAATAATTACAAGCCCCCAAACTGTTTTTAACAACTGATTTTTTTTGGAAGATATTTAAATCAAACCTTAGTAAATACTCTAACCTTATTTCTTATATAAAGTCATTTCCTATCCTACCTTTATTTCCCCATAACATTTCATCTTCTAGGCCAGAGATGGCAGACACTTTGCCTACATTCTGCCACCTCTGCTATGCTTTCTCTTGCCAGACATAAATTGATCACAGCCTTCATGAGCTCACACATGTCCACACACACATGCATGTGCATGTGTGCACGCATACACATACACACAGAGTGAAGATCAACCAAAAAAAAACCCAAAACCAAAATGTGTACACAGTGAAGATCAACAATGTACTTTGAGTTGATTCTCCACATGAACCTATTTGCCATTCTCTAGGTCTTTGTGAATGTGTCTGTCTTCCCTGCCTTCTGTCCTCCTTTGTGTCCCTTTAGAAGGAGTCTGAAGAAGGTGGGGCAGTTTGTTGCATTTGTTTCTCAGTTCTACACAGGATGTGGAAGAAGGTTTTTACATCGCTGATACTCTGTCAATCCATTTTTGTTGAATTTTACTTTGTGTACTAGTGTAACCTGATGGAACAAAATATATATTTTATAGATTTTTTTATATGTAGGTCTTATTATTCTCAATAAACCTTATCTCAATTGATAGAAAACAAAATAGAACCAAGTAGAATTACCCTAAATCAAGAATGATTTCCAGCTATTTTGGATACAAACTATGAATAAAACAAAAAAATATATTCTCAAATCCAAAATAAACACTCCTCTCCCTTGATATCATGTTTATGTTATTATAATTTTCTAAGAAAATCTTTTTATGAGGGCAAAAATATTAACTGCAACTCTCTAAATTTTCACAAAGTCTGACTTAATGGGGTTTACACTAATGGTGTTTTCTATATTTTCCATCATGTTGTTCCATGATGTTTCAGTAATAAAAAGCAGGTTGCTAAACCCTCTTTATTTACTCAGTTGTGATATTTCACTATGATTATTAGAGATATTATTTATTCATAAGATAGCATCCATAACATTCACTTTGAGCAAGAACATCTTCAAGTAGATTTGTTCTATCCTCATCATATTGCAAAGAGAGCTTAATAAGAAGGAAGTGATTGTGGCCCTTTATTCTTCCATGATTCCTACCAAGACATATTACTAATTAATAATTTTGCTGAAAATCTACATAAATCAGAAAGATAATATAAAGTGAGCAGACATGAGAGAAAAAGAGAAGATTGCTGTTTTCTTTAGATGATACAATCCACATTAGAATTTAATGAAGAGCTTATCACTAAAGAAGGAAAAATGCCTTATTTTATAGCCACAATCCATAGATTCTGCAGAGAAAGAAGAGAAAAGAGAAGAGAGAGGAGGGAGAGAGAGGGAAAGAGAGTGGAGAGAGAGAAAGAGAGAGAGAGAGAGAGAGAGAGATTTTTTTCATGTGGAAGGAAACAAAATGAAGTAAAAGCTTTCTTTACTGGAGTACTGATAGTTTATCAATAAGTTTTCCTAATGTCTTCAGGGGTGGGGGAAACAAAGATCTAAGCACCTTTTAATTTTGCAGCTGCTTTTACTCTGTTATTTCTTCTTCTTTCCTCCCACATTTACACAAAAACCTTCTCAAGTCTCTTTTAAGCAGTACAGCAACTAAATCAATCCTAAGTGGCAACCACTTCTAACAGCGTTGTGTGCGACTGTGTGTTAATTAGCTGCAGTAGATTATCCCCTGATGTGCAGAGGGGTGTTGGTGGGAACTTCTCAATGTGCAGAGAGTGCTGAGGATTTCATGTTTATTTTCATGTATTGAGGCAAATTCTCAGTATGTCTCCAAATTATCTCCTTGGGGGTGTTTTTCCTGAGCTAATCCTGACAGAATCTTTCTGTCAGATATGCCCATCATCAAGAACAGGAGAACGGCGCACATACAGGAACCTCTGTGCTCGGGGCTGTATGCAAATTTAATGCCCAGCTCATTTCTGTTTCTCTTACATGGATGACAGACATTTTAACAATGTGTTCCACATTCCCCTCTGGGAATCCAGTTGGATTTCTATATGTATATGAGTGCATCTATACATCCATTCAGATTGTGTCTTTGAAGTCCGTATTGGTAACATATAGGCATACAAATGTGTTTATATATGTACATATAAGCACATTTATTATAAGTAATGCAGATATTGGGATGCATGTGTGAGGATGGGAAGGAGCCAAGCAGCTCTTGATCAGAGATGTGTCTACATCCCAGGGAGACTAATCAGCTGCTGAAAAGTGGATAGGGTAGAAGAACTGATAAACAAAGCTGTACTGAATATAATTCCACAACATTGAGGGTGGGGGCTGGGTCACTATGAAATGGTGAGTTTCAACAACATAGCAAATCGGCTTTGTTTTTTAGTCATTTTTTAATGGAACAGTTACATCCTAAAAGTTTGTCCAATCTAAGGGCCATTCTTTGTGATTGACCACATAACTGTGACTTAAGATACTTTTTGCTGTCACAGGTTGCCAACCTATTAGTATTTTATTTGTAATGCCATTATTTTCAATGACAACTTTCCACCTTGCAGATGTGTCTGAATCTCTGTGTGTATTGACTGGTGAACTAGTTTGGCAAATCTAGTGGGACAATGGAAGGACCTATCTATGATTTTCAAGCCTAGGATGCATGCCAGACAGCCAACCCTGTGCTTAACAAGGCATACCAATGTTAAAGATGCATCTTATACTGAGCACCTTCTCTGGGTCAAGTACTCAAATGTTTTATCTGACATGGCCAAATGGAGGATGGCAACTTCCATCAACAGTGTTCCCCTTCCAAAAATATATCCACCTCAAGTGAACAAACATATTTAGGAAAAAAAGTTTAATATTGAACAGCTACTTCAAAACTAATATAACTACCTTTCACATAACAATGCTGCCTTTCTAGAAACTAGGAGGTATTGCCATCTGGATTATATTGCAAATATTAGACTATTTCATTCTCACAAGGATACTTAAGTCTTAATGATAGTACTCCTATTTCAGAAGTAGAAACTAAGGTCCAGTGAGTTTATACCATTTGCACACCTGCACATGGCTATTATGTTCTGATGAATCCAAGTGTTTGATTACTAAGTGTGATGTACTTTTTCCTTTCCTAAATCCAAATAAGAAATAAAGAGGAAACAAATGGGCAACAGGAAAAGGATTAGAGCCAGTGGATATCTAGAGCAACTCAGGAGATTAAAAGTCCCAATCAAGTAGTCCTCGTAGAATCAAAATCTCTTCTCACACTATAAACTCTTCTCTTGGAAGGTCTGAGCAGAGCTTTTCTTTTTCTAAGCCCCTAGAGTTGCAACTCCTGAATGAGAAAGGAGAGAATAGAATATTCCTCTATTTATATTCCAGGCTTTTCAATTTTGTCCTGTTTTTCCTGTTGGTGGGAATGGTGGGAATGTAATTTGCTGCAGCCATGAGAGAATGCATTATGGAATGTCCTCAAAAAATTAAAATCATGGTCCCCTCTAGTGGCGCCAGGGGTTAAGCACTGCACTATGAAATGGTCCGCAGCCTCTATAGCACAAGTTCAATCCCCGGCTGGCCAGGTAGCAACCCACATGGCACGGCAGACCTCTCCTCTCTCTCCCACTGCTCCCCTCAGCAGTGTATTTCAGTCAATCTGCCTGTTCTGTTCCCCACTCTGTCTCTGGTGGGTCCTCTCACCCCCACCCCCAGCATCTCTGGCCTGTGCCCGCTGTTGTGTGCATGAATAAATAAATATTTTTAAAAAATTAAAATCATATGATCCAGCAGTTCTACTTCAGGTTATTTATGAAAGAGTATATGCACCCCCATGTTCATTGCAGCATTATTTACAATAGCCAAGATATGGAAATGACATGAGTATTCTTTGATTAATAAATGGATAAAGAAAATGTACTATGTATATACAATGGAATATTATTTAGCCATTAAAAAGAAGGAAACCCTGCCATTTGCAACACATGGATGAAACTCGAAGCTCATCAATGCAGAGAATGGATTGGCTGTGGAAGAGAGGGGTGAGAGGAGAGATATATGACTGAAGAGCATCACTGGGTTGAAAAAAAATAAGGAAAACACAAGACAGAATGTGTGGTTTATCCTTTTTCTTTTTTTTCTTTTTTTTTTAAAGATTTATTTTATGTATACAAAAGCTGGGGTACAGGCCAGATGCACAGGAGGGTGAGAGGATTCACCAGAGGCAGAGCAGGGAATAGAGCAGGCAGACTGATGAAACACACTGCTGAGGGGAGCAGCAGGCAAGACAGGAGAGGTCTGCTTGCCATGTGGGTGGCTCCGAGGCCGGCGGGGATCCAACCGGCACTGCAGCGGCTACTGACAGCTTCACAGCGCTGCGCTCAACTGCCTGCGCCACCAGGGAGGCCCCCATCCTTTTTCTTAATGTATATGTAATACCATTTTGCATTCTTAAAGAAGGCCCTCTTTTCCCTGTTTGTTCTATGATTAGACTGACCTAGATGGCTTCAAGCATCCCTGAGAGTCGAGGAAAGGGAGATTTTCCCTAGCTACATCGTTTGAAAACGGGTGTCATGTTGAAACCAAACCAGCTTTAATATATGGGCTTCATTTATGGTGACTCAGGTTGATTCAAAGGATTTGGCTTTGTATTGCCTGTGGTGGTCAGATGCAGCCATAATTGTAGTGTGTAGCCTGAGGTTATTACTACTAGATCTCTAATTATTACCAGAGGACATAATTAAATACTGAGTTGAGAATATAGATAGTCCTAGAATTTGATATGTGAATTAGTTTCTTTCAATTAAGGAGAATGAATATTTATTGAGCATATATTATGTGCCTGGCAGTGTACAAATGTCATCATGTGATCTTTATATTCATTTTAAGGAAGGTGCTGTTATTTTGGCATTTCACAGAAGAGGAAATCAAAGCTGTGAAAAAGAAATTGTCTGAGATCATAGAGTTAGAAAGTGCAAGAACTAGACTTCAAGCCCATTGTTTGACTTTGCACCTCAATACTTCCCAGATATCCCATCATCAGTGAACAGAGTCAACACCCATCCCAAGATGGCCTGGCCAGGCTGTCCTGGGAGTGGCCATGGTTGGAAGAAATTTTTTTGAAGTCTCTTGTATTATTTGAAAGTAAATATGACTTAACAATTTTAGTTTAAAACACTTTCATCTTTATTTTACATCTTTGTAAAATTACTACCACAACCACCAACAAAAATGTTTCCTACCTTGTTTAGCCTTATCCCTACCTTCTCTCAGCAATCTGCTATATGTAAGCCCTGGAGTTTTTGGCTATTCCAGTGAGAAAATTCCACTTCAGGAACAATGCTGTATATTGATTTAATGCCCTGCCCTCTTATTGTGAATTAGCAGGACAAGTAGATATGTCAGTAATGGGATGTTTACTCAAAGGCTTGGTTACCATTGATTATAAAATTGCCTATATTCAGGTATGATGACTTCAACTTAGGAGGTGATGGCCAAGTATCAGTATTGGGCAAAAGCTGGGGTATGTTTCAAAAGATTGAATTTGGCACTATTGCAATTCATTGTGAGTTTACAGACTACAGGGATGGCATCTGAAATGAATATTTATCTCTGTACCTAACATACATCTTAGTTAGTCAACATATTGTTTAATAAGCAGGCAGGCATTGATCTTCAGAGTATTTTAGTCTAGGTAATCCCAGAGACATTCAGTACCATAGAACTAATTCTGGGCAATGACGGCATTTTATTGTGAGTCAAACAATGTTACTTATAGAATTTAACACCAATAGCTCTTATGATCCCTTCAGTCCAACCAGCCCATGCGTGACCCTACCAATCATGTCATCTTTTCTCTTCTTTTATCTGCTTAAATCCTATACTTCTGTTCCAAATGTAAGCTATAAAGCTCCCTGCTTGTTATAGTTGCAACAGGCTAACTGGCGAATTATACATTGAATACATTTATTTGTCCACTCGAGATTTATTTATCCTGTACCTCCTGTGTGTCTGGCATGGTACTGGATGCTAAGAAGTAGTTCTGGTCATCTCATAGAGAATTTAGAGTTCAGATGGGTAAGAATTTAGGTGATGCATTTACATGTCCTCATTTTCCAGTCTTTTCCAATGCATTTTACAGGGTTGTCTGGAAATCACATGTCATCCATTGTTCTCTAACTCTGATGCAGTGAGTCTAATAATTGAATTGAGTCTTCTCTTTAGACCCAAGAGAAAGATCTTGGTCCTCCATGCCTCCCATCTGTCTTCCACATTACAGGAGTTCACAGTTTGAACATTGTCAGTTCAAAGAATACCATAATGAAACTATTATGGACTTCAAGAAACCCTATGTAGCAATTCACTATGAAACAGTGGAACTGAAACATAGCAGTTAAGTGACTGTCCTTTTGAAATTAGGGTTAACACCTCTGTCTTAATGAAACTTTTATAACTTACATAATATTCTGGCAGGAAAGATGCTGGGTAAGTGTAAAGTATGTTGATGGCTGCTGCTGTTGCTTCTGTGACATTTGGACAACTTAAACCATATGGCCTAAATGTAACTCTAGATAAGTGTATAATTTTAGGTTGATTTTGTTTCAGAGCACTTGGAGGTCTGTTTGAATTAGGAGCCAAATCAAATCCCAGAAACAGGTGTATTTCCAAAAAAAGGACAGGATGTGTGCTACAGATGACCCAGTTAACAAATCATTGCCTTAAAATCAAATAGTGGTATGTGAAGGAATGTTTAAATATCATTGCCAAAAGGCCTGTCCAAGCGCTGTGCCTCAGGATGTCTGCCTGTCTGACTCTTCATAAGCATAAAGTAATGTGAAATATACAGATTCATACTTGACCCTTCCAAGAGCATGCAGAGTAATGTGACCTGGAGTCCCTTATTCAGTCCCATTTTTGTTTAAGAGTTGACTGACCAATTTACCAGTGCCCTTATCTCTACTCTCAAATTCAAGGGTTTCAGATTTCTGACTTTCTCCCTCCTCATTCCTCTAACCAGAGAGATGCATAAAGAAGATTAGCTCCAGAAATGTGCCAGCAAGCTCAACCATTTTGACTCCTTTAACCTACACTTAATGTTGTGCTGATCATGTGCCAGGCTCTATTCTAAAGACTTTATAAACAGTAACTCATTTAACCCTCGTAACAATCTCATAAGGGAGTTATTCTGATTATCCTTATTTTATATGCAGATGAAGATACTGAGGGGCAGAAAAGTGAAGTCATTTGCCCAGGGACCTATAGCTGCCAAGTAGTGGATCTCATACCTAAACAGACTAGCTTCCGGCTCTGTTCTTAACGACCATGCTCTGCTGCCCCTGTAGGGACAGTGTGACTCATTTTTGCTTCTGTCAAAACCACAGAATCTTCCTGGAAAGAGATTAAAAGTCAGGTTTTCAATAAGAAGATTTGCTTTTAGGGAAAAAAAAGGCTTTCTAAGATTGGCATTACTAATAGTCATATATACAGCACAGCATATTCCCAATCAAAACCTCTTTTCTTCCTGGGATGCAAATGGCCCCATAATTTTTAAACCACAGAACAGAATCCAATAATTACCTTGCTTATCTTGTCCTTTTGTCTAAGAGAAGCGAAGATGTTATAAATAGGAAATTGCAAATGTTATCAGCTTCAGTTTATACAAGAAACTAAGGTTGCTGCTTAGGACAAAACCATGGGCAATCAGGTGGGCCTTTTAAATCTATTCCAAAGACAAAGGCTCAGACTGTGAAATTATAAAATCACTAGGGAAAGGGAATTTCATAGTATAAACCTTCCAGCATTAAGTCTCAACCCTGAGTGTCTTTATAAAGAATCTGAGTTGATTCCAGCCGCCATGGTAACCAGAAAAGCACAGGAGACTGGAGAAGGTGAAGCAATATAGTAATAAAAACCCCTCAACTCCTAAAGTGCTTTCTGTCTTTACCATTCATTCTGCTGCTTAACAACACAATATTATATTTTATGTATTAAATGGGTCCTATGTGTGTGTTTTCTCTCCCCAGCTGTATAGTGAGCCCTTGAGGACCGGTTAGCAATTCATATACCTTTGGCACCTCTCAGTGACACAGTGCTGACATATAGATGGGTTTTCTACTTCATTTCTTCCCATAATCCTGTTGGAAGACTATATGGAGGAAAGGGTAAGAGCTTTGTAGACAGGCTAGACGTAAATTATGACTCTTCTAAGTATGATAATGATGGTGTCGTAGTTATGAGAAGTTCTGGGGATCATAGTTCTGGCAGAAACATCCTTTTTCATAGGTACACAGGATGAGGCAGAACCTTGTGTTGCTGCATATAGGTAGCATCTCTGCTCTTGACAACAACAATCGTATAGCTGAGAATGACAGGGCCTAGACATGTTGAGTGTCTTCCCAATCCCACAGACTCAGCATGACAGAGCCAGTGTTCACATGCTGGCCACTGAGACTCACTTCTTTCTGCTGTATTTCTCACCTTGGCCAAGTTACCTACCCTCTCTGACCTTCAGAGATCAGGAGACTCATCCCTATCTTGCTGTGTTCTGTGAGAATAAAGTAAGAAAATGTAAGAAAGGAGTCTGTTCACTGAGCCACTTCCACAGGAGACACTTGATTCAAAATCAATTTACCTTTCCTTTTAAAATTCCCTCCCAGCACCCAAGCCCTCAGACCTATGCATTTGTAACAGCAAATTAAACTAAGAAAGAGTATGTGCAATAACTGCACAATGTCATCTAATTGAGTTACTAGGTCTCCCAATGAAGTTTTGTTTGGGATAGGTTTTTGTTTCTGGAAAAAATACAAAATCACTGGAGGAATTACACAGAAGAACATGTCTCCTGACCTAAGGGACTGACGGTCCAGTCAGAAATGGTCCTGGGGGAAGCTGCATGGAAGACATGGGAAGGGATCCCTTTCCCAGGGTCTGCCCTCCTCCCTCTAAACACATCGCACCTGTGCAACCTGAGCTCGCTAAGAGAATCAGCTGCCGCTCATCGCATGTAAGATCTCTTTGTTCCTGGTTAGTGCCTCCTAGTCTGAAAATTAATTCATCGCAGCTTTGAGATCTCATAAACAAAAATTCCTAAAAGTCTAAGCATCTCGAAGCCTTTACAAGGCTCATAAATAATGCTTATAAGCAATAAAAAGCAGTGCCAGTCTCTGTCTTGAGGAACAGATGTCCAGCGGTCAGTATCTTTCTGTGCATTTAAAATAATATGTCTTGAAAGAATTTTAGAATATGCTTGAGCATTCCAAACCTGGTTCAGGGAAGTGTTCTGTGTGTGATACTAAATATTCCTTCCTGTCCCCAAATGGTGAACTGTCCATTTCTCTGCAATAACCCTGTGTGCTTTCTTTATTGTGGACTGTACAGGCAAAGTAATGCCGTTAGGAAAGCTTATTCAGTTTTGCAGTGGTGAAATTTCACTGCTTAAAGCCTGCATTTCGTACTTTTACAAACTTGTCACAAACTTTCACCATAATGTCCAAGTCTCCCCTGAAGATTGTGCAAAGCGAAAATCAAAATTCTTGCACAGCTTTAATGATGACATCAGTGGTGAGAAAAAGATTATGCACGCACATACACAAATCCAGCTGGCACATGAGCATAAATAACAGTTTGGTGACAGCAGAAAAGTATTGATGCCTTTCAAATTTGATGTCTTTCCCTGAAGAAATTTGCTGATTTGCTGTGTTGAATTTAGGATAGTTCTCTCTTTTCTTGATAAATCTATTTTTTTTCTCACTTTCTTAAGTTATTATGCATTCGTAAACTGCATCTTGAAAGATCATAGTTGTCATCACCCACCCCAATTTTTCTTCTGTAGATAATCTAGGGAACTTTTTTAACCTTTATTTTGGCACTTGATGAACAGCAAGATATTAATACATTTAACAGAAATGGGAAAAATAACTTGAATAGCCAACATCAGAGCTCCAGAGAGAAAAGTTTTGATAGCACAAACAAAGTAATAACGCTGGTAATAATTTAGGAACATGCATATATTAGTAGGCCTCTAATTTAAGAGCTAATTATCTTTGTTTTCATTCTTAAAAACAAATTTGTTTTTTGCATTAAATATAAAAATGGTTACACCTTCTAGCAACCCCTTCATTAAAACTATACAAATAATTAAAACAAAGAAATTACCACATAATTGGGCCATATTGTGCATAATTTATCGTACGCCTTTTCAGTCTTTAGATAATAGTTTATTTGTATAAATAATTTTTATAGTACTTTCGTGTGGTGTAGGGAAGATACAGTGTCTAGGATGAAAGAAGCAGTGTGATTAGTTGATGAGGTGTTGACATCGCCTTTATTTTATTATAGCTACACAGGTTGATTAGCATCATAACATTAGAATAAATTTGCATACAATTAAAATAAAACATATTGCCAAAAAAAGGCACACAAAACTTACTGGCCTGATGGACTAAGTTCCCGTATAGCTGAATTTTGCTTTAAATTGTGTTCACCACTCTCCTTTTGCTTATTTACTTATTTATTTATTTTTTTGGCTATGCTTTGCTTTCTTTGACTGTTTTTCTTTACCTTCTGAAAGATATTTATAGCTCTTCAGGGTGCACCGGCCTACTGAGATAACTGTGTTCTTAGATGCTTGAAGACAAAGATGAACAACTCACTTGTGGTGTGTGGTTATCTCATTATCTCTACCCACCCTGTTGTAGGGTATTGCTTGAGCTGCAGTGAACTGTTTGCCCTGCTGGCAAACAAGCCCCTTGCAGCTCATGACACGTGTTTTAACCGTTATTTAGGCTAGCTCTTCGCAGTGAGCCTGAATATGCCCTTAGGCTCCCAATGAAAAGAGAGCTTAATGATGTGTCAAAAATTGCACTACAAGGGCCCACAATAAATTCAGACTTTCTAAGTACAGAAGCCAACAGGGCAGCTAAAATTTAAGGTAGTGTTCAGAATCAGACCACTTGTCATGAAGTCATCCTGGTGGGAGTGTGTTTGCCTGTGTTAGGCCAGACAGCTCAAAGCAGAAGAAGAGCACCTGTGTCAAAATGACTGAGAGAAGGAGTCAAAGGATAATTCATGGACTGTGAGTCAAAGAAACAAAGTGCACTCTTTTCAAAGCAATTTATAGAGGGAGATCTAAATGGTAAAGTTGTTGACCAGCAAAATCACTGGTATTTCCTCCCCTGAATAAATAACCTTAGGTAGAAAGAAAGCCTGGAAGAAATGGCTCTGTCTTTTTAGCAAGGGTGTGGTAATTACTTGCAAACTTTCTTTTCCTACACGGAAGCAGAGAGAATAGGACAACTTTTCTCGCTCCTTTGGCAATATTAATAGCTTCTTACCGTATTTTCTCTTAATCTAGTGAAGAAAAAACAGCTTAGGCAAGGAGAGACTGCATTATAAAATATCTCCTAGCACTTGTATTAAGAGATCCAGAGCTTTTATTTTCCTAAAGTGGTTGCTGAACAATGAATTCAAAGTAGAATATATCACAGAAACTGCAAGACCCTCAGGACTGCCCCAGTTTTGGGAGATCTTTTTAATACCCCAATCAAACAGCAACAGTTTCATTAAAGGAGCTGTCCTTGGGTGCTACTTGATCAGTAAAAGAGTCTGTAAAGTGTTTCATCCTTAGAACTTTCTTTTCTCTCTTCTTTATAACTTGAATATTATTGAAATTTCCTCTTTTTCATTTTTATTTGAAAGAAACTACTACCGGAAAACATATATATTCATCCTAAGAAACAATTTGTGGATGCTACATTCTTAAATTTCTTGAGTTTAGTCTATAAAGAGCACTTAAAGGAAGCGTCATTAAAGCTTAGGTTAATGACATTATACAAGGGATTCTTATTTACACAGCTTTGACTCTTTTTTTTAATATTTTATTTTATATAATTCTTACATCATTTTCATCTTTGTACAATGTATGCATTTTCATTTTGGTTATATTCCCCATACAATTGCATCCCCCCCTTATTTTGACTCTAGTTCTTCCTCTCCTGGCCCCTCCCTAATCCCCCCCGCCCCCCATGGTGTGTCTCTGGTTTATAGTTGCTTGTTGATTTTGATTATTACTTTGCATTGATTAGTCTTTTTCCTGGTCTCTTATTTAGGTTTTCTAAATTCCTGCTATGAGTGAGACCATCCAGTATTTTTCTTTTTCTTTCTGACTTATTTCGCTGAGCATGATCCCTTCTAGCTCCATCCATGTTTCTGCAAACTGCATGTGTTTATCTTTTTTGATTGCTGAGTAATATTCCATTGTGTATATGTACCACATCTTCTTGATCTAGTCATCTATTTTTGGGAATTTGGGTTGTTTCCATATCTTAGCTATTGTAAACAGTGCTGCTATAAACATAGGGGTGCAGGTGCTCTTTGGAATTGATGTTTTTGTGTCCTTTGGGTAAATACCTAGGAGTGGAATTGCTGGATCATATGGAAGCTCTATGTTTAGTAGGTCAAGAAATCTCCACACAGCTCTCCATAGTGGTTGGACCAGTTTGCACTCCCACCAGCAGTGCAGGAGAGTTCCTTTTTCTCCACACCCTCGCCAACATTTGTTGTTGCTAATTTTTTTAATATATGCCATTCTCACTGGTGTAAGATGGTATCTCATGGTAGTTTTGATTTGCATTTCCCTGATTACAAGTGATGTTGAACATTTTTTCATATGCCTGTTGGCCATTTGCATTTCCTCTTCAGAGAAGTTTCTTTTTAGCTCTTCTGCCCATTTTTTGACTGGCTTATTTTCTTTGTTTTTGTTGAGTCTCATCAGCTCTTTGTAGATTTTTGTGATCAGTCCTTTATCATTACTGTTCTGTGCAAAAATGTTCTCCCAGTCGGTGAGGTTTCTCTTTGATTTTGTTATTGTCTCTTTTGCTGTGCAGAAGCGCTTTAATATGATGTAGTCCCAGCTGTTTATCTTTGCCTTCACTATCACTGCTTTGGGTGATGTGTCTGTAAAGATGTCTTTGAGGTGCATGTCATGTAGTGTTTCGCCTATATTTCCTTCTATGTATTTTATGGTTTCAGGTCTTATGTCTAGTTCTTTAATCCATTTTGAGTTGGTTTTTGTGCATGTACACACCTTTGACTCTTAAAAACAACACGGAACACTGTGCTCACTGGCCAAAATGCCAGGTGTCTGTTGGCTGTGAAAAGAAATTTTCCAGTCTCCTTAAATGATATTCAAAGATTATTTCAGACATTAAATTTAGGAATTTAAAAACTGCACAAGAGTCTTATAAAAAGGATTTGTATACATATTTTTATTTTAGTATAGTTAACAACACAAACTAAAAGCTTTATAATTTGTTGCAAGTTGGAAGCATATAGAAGTGGTTTGGGGGGTTCTTATCAAACACCTAATAATGGAAAATTGCACCAGAACATAATACATAGGCTCATTTTACCCTGTTCAGGGGTATCTGACTTAATCTCATCAGTTTGGAACTATATTAGCCTGTAATCATATGGCAGTCCAGAATTTTTCTTGGTATTTCCATATATCAACTTAGTTTTCAGTATCCAGTCTAATGGCTGTAGTGACTACTTTAATAATATTGGTGTCGAGTCCTTAATGTGACCCTACATTTCAGTAGCTACTCTTGAGAGCGTAAGTCTACGGCACAATGTGTTCAGACATAATCTGACAGCACTAACTGAACCTTAGCAGAATGAAAATCCAGGGTCTTCCTTTATTTATATTGAGATATGAATCTGGGCATGGCTCTAATTATCTTTAGTTTCTTAATGTTTTACCATTTTCAAAGCATGTTCTGATACATTATTTTCAAAATGATCTTGCATGATTGGCTGGGCCATGGTTTACTCATAGTTTGAGTCTAAACCTGGAGCCAGACTAGTGCTTCTTCTTCAACATTTTATAGTTCCATTCATTCGATGAACTTTAAGAAATGACCCTATTTTTCTGTGTTTAGAAATCTCTCCCATGAAGAAAAGGAAGTTTAGGAGAGATGGCACGAGTATCACAGTGGGGCATGGGGCAGTGCTTCCACGAGGAATATTCAAACCCCTCTCAATGTATATTTCCTCCATGAGGAACCAACTAAATAAAAACTAGATTTGATCTAAAAAATTAAAAACTCAGAGAGTCTCATATTTGGAAGATCGGATTCCAGAAATCAACAATCACCTAGCCTAATTCTCTCAAAGAATCATCAGCTTGATAGATATTAAATCTCAAAGATATTTCCAGCTGGTAAACTTACACTTTGTTAAGTGTTTCCAATGTAAACTTTAAAAATCCATATCATTCCTTAATCTATAGCAGATCCTTTAAAATTTTATGGGAAAAGAAACCTTCACTTGAAAAACAAATCTTAAGTTTGAAAGTAAGAACAGGGAAGCTATTTTCTGAGACAGCAAGGGCTACTTTGAAAATTGTTTTGAAGAGCTAATTATAAATTCATATTACAAGGATACTTTATTCTGATGTGTACAAGTCCATGGAAATAACTGTACTTCTCAAATGTAATTTTTTCAAATTCACCTTTTATGTTCCAGGTTCTGAAAAGACACTAAAAGTGATGTTTTCTTAGCCTAGGTCAGAAAAACAAAGGACTTTGGTTTTGATTTTGTTTGCGTGCTCAAATCTTCTTTAGTTTACCTCTATGTATGGTAACAGAAAGAATTATTTAGAGTGAGAACAATACGAGGCTCTTGCCTGGAAATTATGAGGCTCTTGCCTGGAAATTATGAAACACAGTTAATGCTGTCTCTGCTCGGTCAAATGTGATAAAGAGTGTGCCCCCCCCCCCCATTTCCATCATTTGGTAGAAACTGCTTGAGTTGAAAACAAAATCACAAAACAGGATAAATAGCTTTAGAAACAGCATATATTTGTGCAAAGATTCAGACAAAAAGAGATACAGGAGTTTAGAGTGAAGAGTTGGCATTTCTGTGTTGCTGATACTCAGGGCTGAAACATTAAGGAAAAATCATCCTGAGAGATCAGACAATCACACGCTTCTGAGGCAGAACTGCAAACACGTTCTGTCTCTGTCCCATCCTTCCTTCCATTACCTTTTATTCTTTTTCTCTACCTTACTTTTCTTTCATCTATTTTTACTTGCTCTGTTTCTTCCCTTTAGGACATGTTTTCTTTTTTTCCTTTCCCCATGTCTCTTTTTATTCCCACTCTGTTGTATTCATCTATTCCCATTAACTTACCATGATAGGGAGCTGAAGAAACACCTGTATAGCTGTTAGGTTATCAGATTCTGAAGTCAGCCAAGAATTTGGCTTTGCTGTGTGACCTTGGGATTTGACTTAACCTCTCTAAGCCTCATTTTCCTCACCTGTAAAGCCTCAGAGTTACTATCAATATTTAAAAATTCAATAGTATATAATGCCATTTAGCACATATCCTGAAACTAAATGCTTAATAAATGCAGACTTCTTATTTGGGTTTTATTATATCCTATCTTAGTCCAGAAAAGAATGGAAGTGGATTATAAAAACACATGCAGTAATAAAGTAAATATGTAAGTAAAGGAATCACACTGAGTCCTGGAGGGTGGCAAGATAGATAACATGATGCTAGCAGTGCAGGTAGCACAGTAAAACGCAGTTCAATTACTGGATACAGGATGGTGAAAATTTTGGATATGGGCTTCTCAGAAAGTAAGTAAAGAGAAAGAGCTCTCAGTTATATGATTCACAGTCATCTTAATATTGTTATATTAAGCCCAATTAGTTGCTCATTGTATTCCCAGATATTTCCAGTACTAAGCCCTCAAAAATTCATGTTTAAGAGCTTTCATAAAGTTGACACTATGATGTGAGCAGAAACTCCAGAGTGAAATACACTGTGCTTCGTGGAATTTTCCTTTCTTCTAATCACCCTTAGCAGAGACTGCTACAACACCAAAATGCATTTCAGTTAAAGCAACTCTAATGCTAAATACGTTAGCATGAAATATGGAGCCAAACTGACTTTGGTTTGCATAGTGTCTCTGCCATTTACTTGCTGGGTGGTCTTGAGCAAGTGATTTGATGCTAGAATCATTTCCTCCTCTGGAAAACAGAGGTATTAACCCCATTTTGCATGATTATTTTAAAGATTATTAATGATGCATGAAAAGCACCTCACTCCACACTAGGCACATGACCATGAAGAACAGCTATTATTTTGAGGTGGCATAACCATGCAATTGAAGTATGTTACTCCCAAATGGCTTGGATAAAGCCAAAAATAAAAATTAGAAGATCTAAAAAGGAATTGTATGTCCTTCAGGCAACCTTCCATAAATACAATTTCTCATGACTGATTTTTGATAGGCACTGGGCAGCGAGTATTCAGTGTTATCCTCTTTTGACAAGTACTTGGAGTGCAAATATTCTGTTGCCAATTAGGGACAGACCATGCTTTAAGCCTCAGCTGAGATGGGAATATAGTTGACAACTCTTTTAAAAGTTGAGAGAAGCCTAACCAAAACATACGTCTGTAAAATGCCACCTCGCCTCCACATGGACATGGGCTGAGAATGGGACAAGATTTTTCTCACAAACCTCAAAATTCTATGCCAAAGAGCATGACTGTGATTATTTTAGCCTGCAAAAATGTTAAAAAGTGTGATGAAACTCCCACTGCCATTGGCGCAAGGAAGGTCTCATTAGAAGACACATGGAAAATCTACCCTTTAAACTTTCTGAGTCTTCCACCAAAATGTGCTACCCTTAGGTGATAAGATCTGTTCAGAATGGTTACTTGTAAGCAAGTTAAGTGTTACAAAGCACCTGGCAGGAAGTAATTGTTTGGAATTTGGGATGATTGATCTTAAGATTGTTTTTTTTTCCCCCAATGCTAATTAAATCATAAGCTCTTTGTTTTTTAAGCTCACCCTTATTTTGTGACAATAAGGCGATGACATCAATACCTTAGGGAATACTTTTTCTCTCTTCTCTTCCTGTTCTGCATCCAATGCAGTCAAAAGTGGTAACAGGTTATTAAATCACAAGTTAAAGAGAGGTGTGGTTGGTGTGAAGAAATTAGAGCACACACTGTTCATCTCAATGGAAATTTCTGTCAAGGACACTTGCCTACAAAATCAATGTCACGATGACACAAGTTGACAGAGTCTATAGAATCTTTGATGGTTGGAGATCAAATGACCTGATGCAGCTTGTCCATAATGAATTCCTGTTCATGTTGAAAAGTCCCAGAATGAACTCTCTCATATTGTTCATGACTTGTTCCCTAAAAGTTACATTTGTCAGTGATATTGTGCTTAGACTCTACCTCCTCTTTAGATAAAATATTGACCTAAGAAGATTGACTTACAAATTATTATGGGTAAAACTACCCCAGAATGTCCAATATTACAAGGCTGATAATTTATGAGAAAGAACAATTACATCTTTTTAATGGGATGACCAAACTGGTCTGTTGCATATCCTTAGAGTTGACATAACTGAACAAATCTATAGGCATTGGAAACTACCCTTAAACAGATTTGGAGGCAGGAAATCTTCCCTGAAGATTTTATCTCAACTTTACTAACAACTGAATTATGAGAAGAGTATTGCTAGCAGCCAATCAGAAACACAAGGGTGTTAATTTGGATTAAATATCAGTTGCTTTTTAAATGTGGAAAGAGGCCCAACGGGTCAATCAAGCACTTAGTCCACTTATACCAGACCCTCTTTTTCTGCTTGGCCCAACCTTGAGCCAGTTGCTATGACTAGCAGCAATGATGCTTTCATCAGTCAGGTCTGGGTCAAATGTCCATCCATTCATTAGCAGGTAAGGTGGAATCACCACATCTACCAGAAACCATCAACCGAGAGTGTTCACTTACACAAAGATATTCAGGGTGCTGAACAAGGACAAAAAAGATGTCAACTACAGGTCTAAGGCAGATGGGCCAACAGTTCCTAATAAAGGTTGTAATCATCATATATTTACAGTTATGGGGAAAGAAACTGGCAAATAAAAATAATAAACCAACTACCTGACTTTTTGTGGGCCATGTTGATCTCCCTCCCACCTCACTTTGTGTTGCAGATCAAGTAAGATTCACACAGCCAAAACTTATCTGGACCTGAGATCGATGTCTATAACACGAGACAATATCAAGAACCAACAAAAACAAAAACCTAGCACTGTACTGTTTTAGGTAACCAGGTCATCACATTACTTAGAACTTTGTAGTTGTCAAAAAGTGGTGAAATTTAAAGACTATAATGTAGCAAATTTCAACTACTTCTGCATAGAAGGCCACACACATTTTAGTTATACCAAGACACCCAGTGAATCTTGAAGGTATGAAAAGATAAGACATTTTCAGCTGGGTATAAGATTTCTCTGTTTTCGGTACCAGTTATCAAGAACATTTCTTATCTTGATACCTTTTATCTTTTTTTTTTTTTTTAAATATTAAATTTTATTTTTATATTCCCCCATACAATTGCAAATGCCCCATTCTGACCCCAATCCTTCCCCTCCCGCCCCCCACCCCCCAAAAAGTGTCTCTGGTTCATAGTTTTTTGTTGATTTTGATTTTCACTTTCTTATATTCATTTTCCTGGTCCCTTATTTAAGTTTTCTAGATTCCTGCTATGAGTGAGACCATCCGGTATTTTTCTTTTTCTTTTTGGCTTATTTCGCTGAGCATGATCCCTTCCAGTGCCATCCATGTTGCTGCAAATTGCATGTGTTTATCTTTTTTGAATGCTGAGTAATATTCCATGGTATATATGTACCACATCTTCTTGATCCAGTCATCTATTTTTGGGCATTTGGGTTGTTTCCAAAGCTTAGCTATTGTAAACAGTGCTGCTATAAACATAGGAGTGCAGGTGCTCTTTGGAATTGATGTTTCTGTGTCCTTTGGGTAAATACCTAGGAGTGGAATTGCTGGATCATATGGAAGCTCTATGTTTAGTAGGTCCAGAAATCTCCACACAGCTCTCCATAGTGGTTGGACCAGTTTGCACTCCCACCAACAGTGCAGAAGAGTTCCTTTTTCTCCACATCCTCGCCAACATTTGTTGTTGCTAGTTTTTTTAATATGTGCCATTCTCACTGGTGTGAGATGGTATCTCATGGTAGTTTTGATTTGCATTTCCCTGATTACAAGTGATGTTGAACATTTTTTCATATGTCTGTTGGCCATTTGCATTTCCTCTTCAGAGAAGTTTCTTTTTAGCTCTTCTGCCCATTTTTTGACTGGATTATTTTCTTTGTTGTTGCTGAGTCTCATCAGCTCTTTGCAGATTTTTGTGATCAGTCCTTTATCATTAGTGTTGGGTGCAAAAATGTTCTCCCAGTTGGTGGGGTTTCTCTTTGTTTTTGTTATTGTCTCTTTTGCTGTGCAGAAGCTCTTTAATTTGATGTAGTCCCAGCTGTTTATCTTTCTCTTCACTATCACTGCTTTGGGTGATGTGTCTGTAAAGATGTCTTTGATGTGCAAATCCCGTAGTGTTTCGCCTATATTTCCTTCTATGTATTTTATGGTTTCAGGTCTTATGTCTAGTTCTTTAATCCATTTTGAGTTGATTTTGTGTATGGTGTGAGGTAGTGGTCAAGCTTCATTCTTTTGCATGTAGCGACCCAGTTTTCCCAGCACCATTTATTGAACAAACTTTCTTTGCTCCAATGCATAGTCTTCGCTCCTTTGTCAAAGATTAGTTGACCATAAATCTGTGGGTTTATTTCTGGATTTTCTATTCGATTCCATTGGTCTGTATGTCTGTTCTTGTTCCAATACCATGCAGTTTTGATGATTATGGCTTTGTAGTATAGTTTGAAGTCTGGGAGTGTGATGCCTCCATTTCCTTCTTTTTTTTTCAGTAGAGCTTTGGCTATTCGGGGTTTTTGGTGATTCCATATGAATTTCATCAATAATTGTTCTATTTCTTTGAAGAATGCCATTGAGATTTTGATTGGAATAGCATTGAATCTGTATATTGCTTTTGGTAGGATGGCCATTTTAATAATGTTTATTCTTCCAATCCATGAGCAGGGGATGTCTTTCCATTTCTTTGTGTCTTCTTCTATTTCTTTTAACAGTGTTTTATAGTTTTCTTTGTATAGGTCCTTTACCTCTTTTGTTAGATTTATTCCCAAATATTTGATTTTTTTTGTTTCGATAATAAAAGGGGTGGTTTTTTTGATTTCTTCTTCTTCAGATTTATTGTTTGTGTATAGGAAGGCTACTGACTTTTGCGTGTTGATTTTGTATCCTGCCACTTTACTGAATTGATTGATGAGTTGAATTAGTTTTTCTGTGGAGATTTTGGGGTTCTCTATGTATATTATCATATCATCTGCAAATAGTGATAGTTTGACTTCTTCTTTCCTATTTGGATTCCTTGGATGTCTTTCTCTTGTCTTATTGCTCTGGCTAGGACTTCCAGTATTATATTGAAAAGCAGTGGTGAGAGTGGACATCCTTGTCTTGTTCCAGATCTTAATGGAATTGCTTTCAGCTTTTCACCATTGAGAATGATACTGGCTGTTGGCTTGTCATAGATGGCCTTTATGATGTTGAGGTATGTTCCTTGTATCCCAAGAATTTCAAGGGCTTTTATCATGAATGGGTGTTGCACTTTGTCGAAAGCTTTCTCAGCATCTATTGATATTATCATATGGTTTTTATATTTCTTTTTGTTGATGTGTTGGATAACGTTGATTGATTTTCGGATGTTAAACCATCCTTGTGCCCCTGGAATGAATCCAACTTGGTCGTGGTGAATTATCTTATGGATACATTGTTGGATTCTGATAGCTAAAATTTTATTGAGGATTTTTGCATCAGTGTTCATTAGGGAGATTGGCCTATAGTTTTCCTTTTTTGTGTTGTCCTTATTCGGTTTGGTATTAGTGTAATATTGGCTTCATAGAACGTGTTTGGTATTGTCCCTTCCTTCTCAATTTTTTGGAAGAGTTTGTGAAGGATAGGCACTAATTCGTCTCTGAATGTTTGGTAGAATTCATTTGTAAATCCATCAGGTCCTGGGCTTTTGTTTTTGGGGAGGTTTTTAATTACCATTTCAATTTCGCTGCTTGTAATTGGTCTGTTTAGGTGTTCTATTTCTTCTTTATCTAGCGTTGGGTGATTGTAGAGTTGTAGGAATTTGTCCATCTCCTCTAGATTGTTGAACTTGTTTCCATATAACTGTTCATAGTAGTTACTGATTATTCTTTTGATTTCTGCTGTGTCCGTTGTGATTTCTCCTCTTTCATTTATGATTCTGTGTATTTGTGCTTTCTCCCTTTTTTCCTTTGTGAGCCTGGCTAGGGGTTTGTCTATTTTATTTATTTTTTCAAAGAACCAGCTCTTGGTTTCATTGATATTTTGGATTGTTTTTTTAGTTTCAATTTCATTTATTTGTGCTTTGGTTTTTATTATTTCTTTTCTTCTGCTGGTTCTGGGGTTTTTTTGTTGTTCTTTTTCTAGATCTTTGAGCTTCGAGATTAGGTTGTTTCTTTGAGTTCTTTCTTGTTTTTTGATGTGAGCTTCTATTGCTATATATTTTCCTCTTATTACTGCTTTTGCTGCATCCCATACATTTAGGATATTGGTGTCCTCCTTGTCATTCAATTCAAAGAATTTTTTAATTTCTTCTTTGATCTCCTCGTTAGTCCAGTGGTCTTCCAGTAGTGTGGCTTTTAATCTCCATGAGGTAGGATAGTTCCTTGCCTTCTTTTTATGATTTATTTCTAGTTTGATGCCTTCGTGGTCAGAAAAGATGGTTGGTATGATTTCAATCTTGGTGTATCTGTTGATGTTTGTCTTGTGCCCCAGTATGTGATCGATCCTGGAGAATGATCCGTGTGCGCTTGAGAAAAATGTGTACTCCGTTTTTTTTGGGTTTAGTGTTCTATAGATGTCTGTTAAGCCCAAATGCTCTAGGTCCTTATTTAGAGCTTTAGTTTCTTTACTTATTTTTTGTCTTGTTGATCTATCCATTGTTGATAGTGGTGTGTTGAAGTCTCCCACTACATATGTGTTTTCTCTGATGTCTGTTTTCAGAGAGGACAACAGTTGTCTGATATATTTTGGTGCTCTTTCGTTTGGTGAGTATATGTTAATGAGTGTTATTTCTTCTTGAAGTATTGTCCCCTTAATCATAATGTAGTGACCATTGGGGTCTCTTTTTATTTTTTTGAGTTTGAAGTCTGTTTTATCTGATATAAGTATAGCTGTTCCTGCTTTCTTTTTTGGCCCATTTGCTTGTAGGATTGTTTTCCATCCTTTGACTTTGAGCCTATTTTTATCTTTTGTAGCTAAATGTGTTTCCTGGAGACAGCAAAAGGTTGGGTTTTGTTTCTTAATCCAGGCTGCAACTCTGTGTCTTTTTATTGAAGAGTTTAGTCCATTTACATTTAGAGTTAATATTGATATGTTAGCATCTGTATTTGCCATTATGTTTGTCTTTCCTTTGATTTTATTTATTTATTCTTTTAATAATTTTTTTTTTTTTTTTTGGTCTTCTTTCGTTGTTATTCGTCCCTCTGAGGTTCTGGCTTTAGGATTCCTTGTAGTATTTTTTGGAGTGGGGGTTTAGTCGCAATGAAATTCCGGAGTTTCTCTTTGTCTGGGAAGGTCCATATTCTTTCTTCATGGAGGAAAGAGAGCTTTGCGGGATAGAGTATTCTTGGTTGGCATCTGTTTTCTTGGAGTCTGTTGACTATGTCCCTCCACTCTCTCCTTGCCCGTAGTGTTTCTTCAGAGAAGTCTGATGTCAGCCTGATTGGTTTTCCTTTGAATGTTATCTGTTTCTTCCCTCTTGTCAGCTTCATTATTTTTCCTTGTCCTGGATTCTTGGGAGCTTTACTATTATGTGTCTTGCTGTGTTTTTCCTTTCGTCGTGGAAGTTTGGTGTTCTTCTTGCTTCTTGTATATCAATTTTCAGCTCCTTCTTCTCATTTGGGAAGTTCTCTTCAATTATATCCATGAATATTTTCTCTGTTCCTACATCTCTCTCCTCTCCTTCTGGAATTCCTATAACTCTTATATTTCCTTTCCTCATGGAGTCAGATAGTTCCCGAAGTCTTTCTTCATTCTTTTTCCTTCGTCCTTCTCTTTCCTTTTCTGTTTTGGTTCTTTTTATTTCTGTGTCTTCAAGATTACTTATTCGTTCTTCCATTTCATCTATTCTGCTTTCATTGCTTTTCCCAGAGTTCTTTAGTTCCTCCATTAATTCTTTGATCTCCTGCATTTCTCTTACTTCCCTCTTTAGGGACTCAATTTCCTTCTTCTGATCTATCACTTTTTTAATCATGGCAATTTTAAATTCTCTTTCTGGAAGGCTCAGAAGTTCTTCCAAGTTGCTGTCGTTGCAATCTGGGGAGTGGTTTTCTTTTTGTGGTGTGCTTCTTTCCTGAGGAGTTTTTAGGTTGCGTGTGGTTCTTCTACTCCCTACTGTCTGTTTTCTAATTTGTCGTATGCGTTGGGACACTGTGTTGCTCGGACTGACTGACATCTTGGGTGAACTTCTCCGCTCCCCTCTGGCTCTTCCAGGAGCCATCTCTGTCTCCTGGGGGAGCTTTCTGCTGGTTTTAGGCAGTTTTTACTGAAGAAATGTCCCTGTTCTCAAATGGCGAAGCGGGATGCAGTCCCTGCGCCTCCGGTTTCAGGCACACTCTTCTGCGCACCCGGTCTGCCCCGGACGTGGGTGCCTGCTCCCTCTGTGGGCTCAGATTGCTGGTCGGAAGGGGCCTGGCGTGGAATAACTTCCCGGCTGGCCACTGGGTCCTCCAGAAACCTTCTGCCCTTTTCAAGCAGTCTTAAGAAATGTCCTGTTTTATAGGGTGTTAGTGACTTTTTTTTTCCTGGTCGCTAGGTGGCGCCAGAGATCTCTCCTATTGTCCTTGGGGGCTGTTTTTCGCCTCCCCCCACCCCGTGGGACAGAGAACAGAGCGGGAATGGTAGGGTACACCTCAACAGCTTTGGGGTGCTGTGTCTGCCTTGTGCCCCACCGTCGTGGAGAAACCACGCCCCGAATTTTGGTGCCCCGGGTCTCAGTTCAAAGCCCTCAGTTCCAGGACGCGGGCTGTAGCCCAGTTCAGTGGCGCGGGAATGGCGCCTTTTGCACCGCTCCCGTGCCTGGGCGCCTGGTTCCTGCTCACTCAGGGAGGGACCTTCACCTCAGTGAGGACCTCCGTGCGTCTCCCCGCAAGCCTAGGTCGTCTCCCCGCAAGCCTAGGTCGCAGGCGCGGGGACCTGGGCAGCCGCGATCCCGGTCTGCACTTGCTTTTCAAGCGCGCCGAGCGCGCCGCTTTCCCACGCCAGCTTACCGGCAGCCCGGGCTGTGTGCGCGTCTCCCGGGGTCTTTGTTCTTCTCTAATGGCGCCCGGAGCCGTTCGCTCACCGCCGCGGCGGATCCTGCAGGGTTCGCCTCAGCTCCCGTTCATGGGGTGTGGTGGCTGCAATAGTTCCTTTCCACTCACAGTCCCGCTTGCTGCGTCGTTTGTTCTTGTGGGCCGTTTTGGTTTGTTGTTTCCTCCTCTCTGCGGGTCGGAGAGTGCCGCCTCTGTGGGCGGGGGAGGGGAGCAGGGTTCTGCGCTTCCCTCCCTTCTGGTCCTCTTTTATGGCCAGTTTCTTCTTCGGGCAGTTCGCTGGCGTCACCCGTTTATCTTCCGTGTCCCAGTTCTCACTGGGACCTGCCGCTTTTCCTCCCTATTCACTTTTTTTAATGGGAGATCTTACTCGCAGCGTCTCCTCGCCGCCATGTTGCTCCGCCCCCTTCTCGATTCCGATACCTTTTATCTTTAAAGGTCTTTAAAACGGGCCTAAAAATGGGAACCGAAAAGTTCTTAGAGTTGATTAATAAAGTGACACATTTAAATCACATAACATAAGAAAACTCTTTTGCATTTGATAAGCTTTAAATATATATATTTAGGGTCTTTTCCTCTGATCTCAAAGAGAAACCAGAATAGTTGTTTAAAAGCCTTTCAAATTTTACCATGTTATTTCCAGAAATAAGATCATGCAGTGGAGAGTTAAAATTATGGCTCTTATAAATGTTAGAAGATATTTGCTTCATCCAAAACTCAATTTTCCTATCTGCAATATGGGAATAAAAAGAATTAAAAATTATAAGTGTGAAAAAAGTTAAATAGTCCCTCGGGGCATAGAAGTGCTTAGATGTAATTGTTCCTCCATGATGATAATTGTATTTAATTAAAATTATTTAAAGCTGGCTTCATTTTCAATTCCTATTGAGTTTTAAATAATAAAATTCCTTAAATATATTAACAGTACTATATTAATCCCATGTAAAATTATTTCCTTAGAAGTGAAATAAACTATATCATTAACAGTACTTAATGAATTTTCTCATTATAATTGAATTGATATTTCCATTCTACAGTTGAGAATGGCCTATAAATAATCACTTAGTATTTATGGATACACATTCCCCATGGGAGGAATAAATACAGCTATAATGTAGATATACAAAATTGATATAAATTAATAAATATCTTATATCCACATACATACATTGTGAATGTATTTATAACCTTATTTCACCCTGAATTATAAAATATTCCAGCTGATTTGGGGCTGTCATTAGCCACAGTTTCTCAATAAGGGGGAAAAAACAGACTTTAATTGTTCTGTGGGAGAAACCTTAGACTACATTTTTCATCCATTTTAATTTACCTTGTCACAATGTTCTCCTTTAGGCTCTGCTTCCTGTATGCCAGTTACTTTTGCTTTGTTTTTATTTGTTTGTTTGTTTGGCATGAACTAGACATAAAAGAAAGGGAAGCAAAGCTACATAGACAATCCTGAGAATTCTATGATAGATGGTGTGATGCATGTTTTATTTTTAGAAACTATATTGCCCTCTCTTTAACACCAACCCCAGTAATTCACTTTTGCTCTAATTTTCAGTGAGGTATCAAGACAGAGTCATGTCAGTGCACTTTTCTAATTAATATTTAGAAGTCACACACCTCTCTGTGCTTCCTCAAGACTGAGCTCAAAACAAGAAAGCACGTTGCTCCCTCTATATTATACTAGTGAACGCTGGACCCATTTTGTCTGAGAGTGGCTGTCTTTATTGGAGCTGGGATCCTGATGAGCACTTTCCCAAGGGAAGGGCAACGACTTAAATGAAAGAAGTACAATGTTGCCACAACAGTGAATCTCTGAAAGGCGAGCTGGGTTTTCTGCTCAGTGTCCTGCTCTTGGAGGACAAAGCCACACCTGTCGCCCTGGGGCTCTGACAGCAGTCCCAGGAACCAGGTTAGATGGCAGCGATTGATTGATAGAGAAAATGGCTGTAAAGAGAAGGGGAGATTGCCAGCACTCACATGCTTCCCCATGCTCGATAGAATTTAGTTAACTTATAGACCCTTGTATTGTATTAAGCTTTATCGGGAAGAAATATTTAAGAGATGTATGAATTTCTCAGCAGCAGTGTAGGAAGATACAGGATTATCCTGGAGTTTTAGAAGTGCTCGAATAAAATTGGTTGGATGTGTTTTCAGATTTATTTCACTCTTCCTGCTGTGTTCAGCAGTTTTCATTTCTACTTTTCTGATGTCATATTCCGAGAAAAACAAACTTGACCAAGTAAAGGGAATGGCTGACTGTTGCTGACCAGAGAAATAAAACATATCTCTCCTAATGTTTTCCTGCTATTTTTGTGAGTGGATGTAGAGATGAGAGATTTTATTTTCTGTAGCTAGTGCTATAGGTAACTTGGAAACGGTGATCACTGAGGAGTTCAAATGAAAACCTAAGACTCTAGGCCCAAATTAAAAGAGCTCTCCCGCACGATTACAAAGTGGAAAACATTGTCATATTTATCTGGTGGTGCTTTTTCTCTGGCAGGGAAGGTGACCTCGTGTGTTGCCCATTCATACTCCTGTGGTAAGATTTGTTTCTGTTTTGATTTATTTCATGATTTTTCTTTCACGCTGTTGTAATCTCCCCTTACTTCCTTTTCTGTTTTATCCCCATATCTTCTCTGAGTATTCCTTAGCATACTTTTTTCATCTTTTCAGATGTTTCTTATTCAGATGATTAGGAATTTAACTTTGTTAATTTTCAAAATTAACTATATTTTCATAGGGATTTAGAATTAACTGCCTAATAGTCTCACCTTAGAGTGGTAGTAGTCCCTATCTCATTTTATCACCTGCTTGTAGGACCTTAGTTTTCCAGTTGTAATTAGCAATGACTGATATTGATGTTTGCTTTAGCTATTTCTTAATATCCTTTGTAGGGCTTCTCTGAACACCATAGAGTAGGAAAATTATCACATTGATGCTATCAATTAGCATTGTAAATATTTTGGTAAGTAGATCTATAACCATTCATTGCCAAGGTCTAGTTTCTTTCAGTTCTGTGAATTGGAATTTACCTCCACAGAAGTTATCCCTTTTTACTTTAAACCACTTTACTTAAGTATAAATTATAGACTCTAAGATCCACCTATATTATGTGTATAATTAGCCGATTTATAGTAAATTTAAGAGTTATACAGTGATCACTTCTAAAAGATCTCTTATGGCAATTACCGTCACCCCATTTCTACCTCCAGCCCATAGCAACCAACCACTAATCTGTTTTCTGTTTGCCTTTTCTGGACATTTCACAAATGGAATCATGCAAATATAGTCCTTTGCATCTGACTTCTTTCATTTAAAATAATGATTCTGAGTCCACGACATACAATGTTTCAGTATTGTCTTCACTTTATTGTAGTAGTCTTCCATTGTGTGGACATAGCACATTTTGATTATTTATTTGCCAGTTACCAAACAATCAGGCTGTTCCATTTTGAAGGTGTCTTAAATAATGCTGCTATGAATGAGCATTTTTATACCAGTCTTTATGTGGGCATGTTTTCATTTTTCTTGAGTAGGTAACTAGGAATAGGATTGGTGGTTTACATGTTCAGTTATGTTTGCCTTTTTAAGAAACTAGAAAACAGTTTTCCAAAGTGACTATACCATTTTGCAGCCTCACTAGTAATGTATGAAAATTCCAGTTTCTCTGTATCTTCACCATCAGCACTTTCTGCTTTGATTATAGTCATTCTAATGGGTGTGAAGCAGTATGTCAGTGGTTTAATTTCCATTTTGCTATGATGAGCTAATGATATTGTGTATCTTTTTATGTTCTTTTTTTTTAAGATTTATTTATTTATTTATACAAGCACTGGGTACAGTCAGAAGCGTGGGAGGGTGAGAGGATTCACCAGAGCCAGAGCGGGGAGCAGAACAGGCAGACTGATGAAATACACTACTGAGGGTAGCAGTGGGCGTGGCAGGAGAGGTCTGCGCGCCATGTGGGACCCTCGCAGGCAGCCAGGGATTGAATCGACGCTGCAGCGCTCAACTACTGCGCCACCAGGGGAGGCCCTCTTTTTATGTTCTTATAGAAATTAATACTTTCCATTGGTGAAATGTCTATTCAGATATTTTGCCCATCTTCTAATTAGATTTTTGTCTTTAAATTATTAAGTTTCAAATGTTCTTTATATACTCTGGATATAAATCCTTTATTAGATATATGATTTGCAATTATTTTTTCCCAGTGCATGGTTGTCTTTTCATTTTCTTAATGGTGTTGTCTGAAGCACAAAAGTGTTTAGATTAGTGAAGTCTAATTGTTAAATACACACACACACACACACACACACATATATATATATATATATACATATATATATATACATAGGTTATGTCTTTGATATTGTAGAAGAGGGTAGTTTTTTGCTGTATGAGACTTAATCTCAAATGGCACCACCTTTTGATTAGCATTTAAATTTATTTTCTGAAGTAGTGGCACCTATTTTTCTTTGTAAGGGCTTCAAATTCCAGAGAGCTCCAGAACCTTCCTGAATCTTATAGAGTAATTTAAAGTTTGAGCAATGTAGTCATTTGAGTTATTGTCTTAACAACGGATATCCAGGGAAAATGTCAACAAGAAACTGATGATCAACCCATAGTCAAAGGCTTCCCTTCTAAAGCAATGGCTACACTTCCTAACTGTCCTCTTTTGTTTAGATGGAATGCAATTTTTAGTGATGTAGGGAAACTGATAATAATAACACACTCATAGAAAAAGTTCAGAAAGGGCCTCCGCAGTGGTGCAGGGGTTAAGCGCTGGGTTGCAAAGCTGCCCGCAGCCTCTGCAGCACCAGTTTGATTCCCGGCCGGCCGCTTCCCACATGGCACGCAGACCTCTCCCGTCGCCCTCTGATCCCCTCAGCAGTGTGCTTTGTCAGACTGCCTGTTCTGCTCCCCTTTCTGCCTCTGGTGAATTCTCTCACCCTCCCTCGCTTCTGACTGTACCCAGTGCTTGTATAAATAATAAATAAATCTGAAAAAAAGAAAAAAGTTCAGAAAATCTTGATTAAAGAAATATTCACGCTAGTATAAATACTTGCTGAAAATCATACGCCTGTACCATGTGGCTCGACAAATTGTTCACTCCTGACAGGTCATTTCTTAGAAATGAGGTTTTATAGACAATCAAACGCAACAACAAAAAAATGCCTGAAAGATAATACATCTCAGCATCTCTGTGTCAATGAGTGAAAGCTTTTCTGAAAATGAAACGGCCTTCTTTTAGAACTCTGGAATCCTAAACTACCAGACATTTCAGGAACTATTTTGGCTGAAAATGATATGAGAGATTTTTCTTTTTTATAATTTTTATTACAGTGGAAATGGTTTTTGTATTTCTAACAGTTTGACAAGAGCTAATTACAATGCGCTCATCTGTTTTGCGGACTAATTTGAGCCATCGGGCATCAACACCATAGACATGCAGCAGCATTGCAAATGATACGCATGCCTCCCTTGCTCCAAGAATTTGTACTTGCTATAAAAGAAAACAGATTTGGACAGCCCTGAAAAAGTTGGGTTTGGTTTGAAGAAAACATTTCAGAATTACATTAGAGCTGGCCTACAAGTGAACTAAAAATACCTGCTCATCTCAGTGGTCTTGGCCCAGGGCCTTTCCTTTTACTGTAAAAGTCAGGCTGTTTGAACAGTTGGAGTTCGGCTTGCTTGCTGTCTAAACTAGTGTTCTCTGATAACTTCTGTTACCATTGAAACACAAGCCCTGTTGCATTTAAGAGAATGTTTAGAGGTGTGGAAAATAGCCAAGAGAAATGTATACTTAGTGTTCAAACCTCTAGGTTTCCTGTGCAGTAACTAGACCACTTAGATCTGTTAAGAAATGGGAGAGAGACTTTCATCAGTAAACATTACACAGCAAGGGTAAAAGATGGAATGGAGTAAAGAAGGCTGTTAAAATCAGCCTAAGATGATTATTTGAATTGCAAAGAGAAATGTTCAGACATAGCTAGAGCTGCTAAACATAACTCTTGAAGTTTTTCCAGAACAGAGGGATTGGGGGGTATGAGACCAGTGAAGGAGAAAATTAGAAAATTATAAGACAGAATGGGAGATGAAGTTTCAGAAGCTGGTAAGATAGCTGGAATATATGATATTATTAGGTCTTAAATCTATTTATTAAGGTGATAATTTAAAAAAACCCCTTTCTGACTTCAGCTCTGTGATTTTAAGATTGAAATGAAAATATTAAATCTGGACAAAAACTTACCAATGGTAATCACTAGATTCTGTTTTGAAGGATTAAAATGAACCATCAGAAATCAGTAACCCAGGAGAGGTATTCGTGATAAGTTGGAGATGTGAGAGTGAGATAATTTGAGTGGAAATGTATCAGAATAGTACCAAGCATCCCTCAGTTTGGCAGAGTGCACCCCTTTGCACGTCAGCTACTCTATAAAAAATGCAGTCACCATAATTGATCGTCTGCGTGTTCAAAGGTGTTCCTGTCAGTGAGATATAATGGGAAGTATAAAGACTACAGCACTAATTTTTAAAGTAAATTGTATCACAGACTTTGCTAACATGTGTTTGGCTTGTTAGATAGCTGGGTATCCTATTTTCTGGCACAGTATATAGAACAGAGGGAGTTTCCCCCCTTGAGCAATTGAAGTGCCAGCTGTTGCCCTAAATATTGTACCTGTTCATGATGGAGATAGCTTTAAAACCAGATTTCAAGTTTAGGAAAATTTTGTGTTTTGTACATCAGCAAACATTGGTATCAGACTGGAATGTCTAGATACAGCATTTACATACACAAAGAGGGGGTTTGTTCAAAAACCAAATTTAAAAATAGTACTGGCAAAATACTCATTTCTTTAAAAATTTCAAAGATAAATATTTTTAATAAATTTTAACAAAACTTTAAAACAATTCTAAAGCCTTATATATTGGGCTGTCCGAAAGTCATAACGCAGTTTTGCTTGTAAAACAGAAAAAAATTGTTAGGACTTTTCCGAAAACCCAATGTGCATGTGTGTGTGTGTAAATGGTATGTTTGTATTACAATATCCCTAAATAAAATATCACATTTAATCTAACATGATTGTTAAATAATAGTTTAAGAACTTAAAAGACAGGAAGGGATATCATAACATTATATAGTGATTTAAATATCATAGGGAAAAAAGGCCTTTTTCATTGGCATCTTTGGTTTCACTGGAAGCATAAATAAAATAAAAATTGAGACCAAACATTAAAATGACTCTTCTTTTGCCTATAATATAATTACTGCATGGAATGTACTTTGTTTATGCTAGTGAGATAGTCATGGGTCCTTCCAAAACTAGTTAGATTCTGGAGAAATGAGACACTAAAGAAGGACAAACTTCATTGGGCTTAACAGCCTCAAGTTATCCTTCCATACTTATTTGATATCGTCCTTCAGTGTCTTTTAAAGCAATTGTTACTTGAGGTCAACAACCTCCTTATGGATGAAATAATATCAGTTCCTCTTAATTATTCATACTTGGTCATTTAAAGCAATACATATGTGTTAATTTATAATCAGTTGCAAAAAAGACTTTGCAGAATATTGTAATCCTGCTATTCAATGAGCACAACTTTTGTCAATGATGAGGTTATTAAAATTAAAGACATAACTGTGTTTGGTACCATGGTAGACATTACAAACTACTAGGTGCTTTCTAATGAAAGGGATCTCAGAGAATAAGCATTCTCCAAGCATCTATATGCATTTGTCACTTTCACTCTTCATCTACACTTTTACTATCATTAAACTCACAACACTGCAGGGATTTCTTATCAGTTATTCATGTGTGGTTGATGTGATGCTTAAGTTGGACATACTCTGGGCTTTACATTTTGGAATCGTCAGTATTCTCAAAGCAAAGTCACAGCCTTTCATCTCTGACTTTGATAAAAAATAATACGAAATAGCAGTACAACTTGTAAGCTGAAAAAGAAACCTAAATAAATAAATAAATTGCTCAAGCCTTTGGCTGGCAGGTTCTATTGATATAATATCTCCATCAAGGTAAGTAGTGTGCATTATGCTATGATTAGTTGATAGCACCATCTTTGAGGTTGTTTGGTCCATTTTGTTGTAGAAATTCTGCAGTGGGAGTTTCCATGGGTCATATATAAGACATCTTCAAATGAGTCCTATTTGGTTGTCATACTTGCTTCTTTAAAATAGATGGAGTCAAGTGATGTTTTCAAAAAAGCATGCATGGAATAAGATTGTGGACTTTACATTTCAGATAGCAAATTCACAAAGTCAGTTATATTTTTAAGTGTTTAAGTAGTCAAAGTAAATCTGAATAAACTATGATATTGTAATATCATATGTAAATTATAGTGTATGTATTCCTTTCAAAGCTTTGCCAATAAATCAAGAAATTTCTCGTTTTTTCCCCATTCCTAACCATATACTCATCCAGTTACCAGAACAGATAGATAGTTCTCTTGACATAATTTGCCAAATCAATCTAAGGTCTCACTTGGTACCTAGTGCACTTTAATTTTTATTTCTCTAAACACACCCACCACACCCTCCCCCAAACACAGCACAACAAACGTCTCATCAGTTTGGCATCTAGTTGAAACCATTTAAAAAGGAAGTAGAAGAAGGAGCCATTTCAGTCTATCTTCTTTCTATTTGAGAGATGGAAGAGAAACCACTGTCTCTGAGCACGGGTCCTAACATACAGCAGCTCCTGTATCACTGTGGCATGACCATGGGAAGCAACAAAGCAGATTGGGATGGTCCAGGGGCTCTAAGGTTGTCACCGATTTTCCTGCTACTGTTTGTTTTAGAAAGCTGTCCAAGCAAAGCAAAGTGTCTCTTCAAGAGAACCCACATCATACTTGAAAAGCATCTTGGAAGTTTATCGTTATGGTAGCAATCGATCAAGTTCACTTAACCTGTCTTGAGTCCCCTGTTGAAAGGAGGTGGTTAGTGGAACCAATCAAAAGTAAACACCTTAGAATACGTAGTGATGCCATCTAACTATTTAAATCAAGGTAAAACCACTCCTTTCCCAGAAAATAAAGTTCTGAAGATTCTGATGATGTGTAGAGTCTTACATAACTCAAGGAATAGTAAGTAAGTGATCAGGGTTGGGTCTCCTCCCGTTATTTGTTAGGCATATTTTTTAAGAAATATGAAGTATTAATATATGAAAAGAATCAAGTGTACGTGCTTATTTATGAGTGCATTTTTTTTCTATTATCCTAAATCCTTAAGTCATAATTCATGCCATCATCTAGGGTATGCTTAGTATTCTTCTATATACATTTGTGTGTGTGTATATATATACATATATATGTATACACAGACATACATATATATGTATGTACATTCTTCTATATATACACACACGCAGAGTTTCTTCTTTTCTAAGTGTGTGTTATCATTTTCTGATGTCTGTGTGTGAGAAGGTGGCATTGTTTCTCAGAGAGGAGAGCTTTTGGCACTTGGGATAGGAGTTTTCATTGCAAAGGATCTTCCCCCGTATTTCAGCCTGTTTCACACCCTTGACCCCACCCATCAGATGCCACTATCTCCCCTCTCCCATTGCAATCATCCTGACAACTACAAGCATCGCTGTCTGTTTCCAAGTATGTCCTGGGGAAGAGAGGTGGCGGCGCAGCACCCAAGTGTTAGACGGTTGACCTTCTTTCCTTCTTTCCCTCTGTTCTTCCCTTATGTCAAAAGGATTTAAGGAGGATTGACAGGATTAATTCACAAACAGTGCTTTCATCTGCTTCTTACTATTCTTTTCCATCATGTTTTTAATTCAGGAATCTTATGACCTTGATGATGGCTTTTTCAAAAAGAAAAGCCACGTATTTTAGGTACCACTTTACATTCCCTAGCTTCCCTAGCTTGCTTCTTTGAGGTCAGTCTTATCAGTAGAGGTGAAATGGTTTCCTTTTAAAGATTAATTACCATAACCAGTTTTATATACTGCTAAGCACCTTACTTTTTTTTTTTTAAGCATTGTCTATTTCCTCAAAAGGCAAATGCTATTTATTGTCTTTCTAATTTGAGGCCTTTCTCACATAGAGGATATTTCCACACCAAATGCTCTCTGTTAGGGGAAGCGTGTATGTATTTTTTTATATACTTCCTCTTTCTGTTTTATCTGAAATAGATAATATTGAATAATGAAACATACAGGAAAGTACCAGAAGGGGATGCTTGGGTGAAAATTGGGTTAATACTGTGAAGGCCTGGGTGTAAATGTGTTAAGTTTAAGAAAAATATGAATTGAAATTAGAGAGGAAAAGGATTTTCTAAAAGGACCATGAAATAATTAATTGTTTTGTAGAAGATGGCCTTTCCATGTAGGCAGAAAATTTCTTCTTCACTTTTTTCTGAAGAGACAGTCAAATAGAGAATCTCATCTCTTAATTAGAAAGAAAAATACTCATCAAACACATCTCATCACTGGAGAGCTAATGATCCACAGCTGTTAGTCTGAAAGGGCAGGCTTTTTTTCCTGAACAGTAGGAAGTGTTAATCATTTTGGATGAGATTTCTTTTTAAAATATACTGTAGTTTGCAAAAGAATAGGATATTCAATATTCCAACCTAAATGATTTTTGAAGTGCGGTCCCCCAGGGGTACTGTCATGTGTCCCCCTGAATGACCATTGAATGCAGGCATCTTGCACTGCACTTCAATTAGAGCATCAATTGATGGCATGATGTGAATGGCCCAGGCCTGCCTGGGACTCTGAAAACCCCAGGCTCAAAGAAATAAAAATCATGCACAATTTGCACATCCTCAGAAATGGTGTTGCTATAAAATCTTAATATTTTGAATTGTTCATTCAACTTTGTATAATTTGCCTTGTTTAAATATGGGTAGAGAAACCTTATCCCACCTTCATTTAGCTTCTGAACAGAAAAGATTTTTTGTTTGTTTAATCTTCATGTGAAAAAGTGAGTCTTTTTTTGTCTGGAAAATGTAATTGGCTCATTCATTTTCCAATCTTTGCCTTTACGGCCACCTTGCTAACCTCTTTTAAACATTTTGGACAGAAGGAAACCCCATTTTATAGAAACTTGTGAATAGCCAACTTTTGATTATTCCAGATCTTGCAAAACCGTGAGAAAGAGAAAGAATAAAATTGGTTCCACAAACCTCAAGTCGACCATTAGTATTTGACCTCTTTGCTATACCAAACTTTTACCAGAACACCTAAGAAGTGGGATTTCATTTCTCTGTACTTATGCAAAAGTAGTTATCACAGAGTAAGATGAAGGAAAAGACATAGAGATATAGAAAATCTACAAATTGAGTCATCGCTCCCTAAATAATGTAGATCTTCAGAGCATCAATATTCATGACAAAATCCTTCACCTTGAAGGCCAGGCACTGTGGGGGAGGCAGACTGGATTGGGACTCAGAAGACCTGATCCATTCAAAGGTGGGTATCCTTAGACAAGTTTCAAACACTAGATCCTCAGTTTTCTCCATTGTAAAATGAAGATAATAGTCTCTGCCTTCCTAGTCTGCCTCTCAGGACTTTTTTTTCTACAGTTCATTCCATGCAATGTGACATAAAACGTTTATTAGGAAAAATTATGTTATTTGCTTTTCAGTAAATTTACAGATTTTTAAAAACAGCCATTCTGAACACTTAAAATTTTAGAAAGCTTTCACCAGCCCAAATAGGTACTGAAAGATGGCATTTTGCGATGTTCATACTAGTATCTTAGGCAAAATAACATTAACTTAGATAAAAAGTAAAGTGAAAAATTACAGGCTGGAATTAATATTCATAAAACTGCTAGTTCAGAACAAGATTATTTTATATATAAGGGCATAAGGTTGTTAAAAATTGCTAACGTTTATAAAACTAATTGTTTTAGCTCCAGAGTTCACGAAATCTGTAATGTATGCTAATGCCATTTACTAGCAATAATGAGTTTCTATAAAGACATGGGTTTTTCTTGTGTCAATTATTGGTAAAAAGTTAAATGCAACCCTCTGTGTGACACTTACGACTTTGTTCCAACGAAACCCTTCCTCCTCCCTACACACACATTCTTACAGTATCATCACCCATCTTGCATAGCTGCTCATAGGGCAATTATCACATGACTTATCATAGGGTATTAGTTTATTAACTCTGTGTTTTTTTAGAACAGTTTTCAATATGAAAAGCAGAAACTGATAAAACTTACATTTATATAGTACTTTGTGATAAAACATTTTCATATATATTACATCATTTTTCCCTACAGCCAACTTATAAAATAGGCAGGTATTACCATCTCTATTTTATAGATAATAGACTAAAATAAAAGAGAGTAACTGACTTGCCCAACGTCCTATGATGATCAAATAGCAGAAATGGAACCAAAATGTCTTCTTAGGCTTCTGGTCGAACCCTATCACATTGACTCATTATAGAAAGAGTGTATCAGTTAGCTTTTGCTGTCTAACAATCCACCTTATAATTAGGTGTTTAAAGCAATCACTGTTTATTTAGTGATGTTTCTGTGGATCAGCCATTTGGACATTTGGACCAAACTCAGCAGGGTATTTGTTCTGTTCACTGTTGGACTCACTAATGCATCTCTATTCAGCTTCTGGTCAGTTAAGCAGCTCCACTTCTGATTGCTGTCTAACTTACAGCTGAGGTGATGGAGGCAACTGTAACACATGTCTCTTATCCAGCCAGCTAGCAGGGCTTGACCACCTAATGACTTGGGTTCTAAGAAAGAAGAGGACAAGTCCCAAAGAGCAAGTGCTGTTTAAGCTTCCGTGTTCATCATATTTGCTATTTTCCTTTGGCGAAAACAAGTCATATGCCCAATTCGAGTATCATTACAGAGGCTATTACAAAAGGCATGGACAAAGGGAAACATAAACTAATTTGGGTCTTTACTGTATGCAATCATCACATGTTAAACATAAAGATAGTGAAAATGGCTCTCATTTCATCATCTTTTCCTATTGTAATTGACGTGGCTTCTTTAGTATAGTTGTTCAGCTTGAAAAACTATTATCTATAGAATTTAGGATGGTGTAATAAAAGTGATAAGCTAAAAAGTAATAAGCTGAATGAAAAAGTATATGCAGTATGAGCTAATAAATTCCTGCTTGTAATAACACCTAGTGCTTGTTGAGCTAATTCCATCTAAAATATTCAGAGTAAATAATATAATTTCTACTTTTAATATGATAAAACTAAGGGAAATCTAGTAACTTCCTAGGGTCACACAGCTAGTGGATAGAGAGCTTGTTATGTAAGCATGAACCTGATTTAAACCCCTGTGCCCTTTCCACTGCACCACACTGGAAGAGCTATTTGAAGGATCTTATGATCATAGCTAACAGTCCAAGACAGATTGACAGAGAGTTTCTAACATCCAGGATAATGGGTAAACTTCTCAATATCCTTTTTCTAATGAAGGAGGTTGTGTGTATTTATTACCAAGTGACTAATATCCCATGAAGATGTTCTGCTATAGAATTCTAATTGTAAATCACAACAGCCATCTAGTGATTTAAAAAGGAAAACCATCAAATTATTGGTATATTTTTAGTCTCTAATGAGCAAAGATAACTAATTTAGGATTATATCTTTGGTAATAGAACAGATGGGGTCACAGATTCTACAAAAGTAAAATGTATATAGGCCAAGTTTCTTATTAATAGTACCAGAAGAAAGGGGGAAAGTTGAGGAGACAGTGACAGAGAGAGGAAAAGTAATGAAAATATACCATAGTAATGGAGTGAAAGGAAATTAAACATTACATGTGTGTGAGAGTCTTAACATCAAAAGATTCTAGAACTATGGAGTCTTCTTTCCATTTCCCAACATGTAAGCATGGGTTGGGAAAAATGCTAAGCACTATGGTTTGTATTTAAACCTGTGAATGTTTCAGAGAAATTTTAATTCCTTGATTTCTTTTTCACCCCATTTTAGCTCATTATTTTTTTCTCCCACAAACCTATAAAATAAATCTAGTCAGGACCAAGGACAGATCCTGAATTGTCTTGACTTTCTTGGGGTTCTCTGAGCTGTATTCTCTGTCTTCCTGATGTCTCTGTGAGACCCTGAAAACTGAACCCTGATTGTTATCTTGTTGCGGGGGGTTCTATGGATGGGAAAAGGACCAATCCTTGTGCATGTGGCCCCAGGTAAATGGCAAGCAGCTTCAGTATGAAGAGAATGAGCTAAAATATGCCTTTTTCCTCTGAGGACTCTCTCTAGGAGGAGTCTCACAAGCTAACAAATATTAAAATCATCACGTCACTAGTACTATAAGTGAATGATCACTTTTTTATTAGTGATTCTTAACAATAAGAGCCAGAGATCATATCTTATGCTAATTTTGAACAACCAGTATTGCACAGCATATAGTAAAGTATTCAGCAAATACATTTTATTGTTAATCTGTGATGATGTGTTTTTTTGACCTTTTGAAATCCTCAATTAGATGTTGAGAAAGAAAAAACAAATGCTTTTGTATTTAGAGTTTATTCAAAGCTCTCTTGATTTTTAAAAAAAGATATTTTCAACAGCAGGGGCTCCTTACTTAGTAACCCAAAATTAGATTCCTAAAGAACACACAATAGGGAAGGGGAGACTATTTTTCCACTGCCAGAATCCATAAAACTACATCAATTTCTTCTTTTGTCTGCCTCTTCTATGTCTTTCTTCCCCTGTATTCTGGTGCTCATGTTGTTAAGTATATAAATACCATAGGTATTCATGAGAAATGTTGTGTCATTTCTGAGTGCTGTGTTTTAAGAAAACTGCTGATGCTTTGATTTGAATGTGTTGAGAGGAAGATGTCCACATGAGTGTGCCTTGAAGCCATAGCTTGTGACAGGTGTCTTATGCAACTAGTGATGTTGAACCTACAGATTAAAAAAAAGCAGGGTAGATGTATTGATTATTTGCAGGATTATCCTTTAGGAAGCTCAACCCATGCAGTACCTGGTCTACGATTATCAATACCCAGGGACATTACAAGGAAGCTCATTCTGGGTAACATCAGTAACACCAGTGAGTAGACATTACAAAGGGGAATATATATGTTTAGCAGGTTGAAAATGATGACAATAGCTGACACTGAACAATGGAATAATCCAAGTACCATCCATGAGGCCAGAAGACACTGAGTCAAGTGAATGTTCGCAACAAAGTTAACTGTATAGAAAGACCTCTGAGCACAACTGTGGTCAGACCATAACATACAAGATAGTTAATGATGACACAACCAGGATGAAAACAGAATCTTTCTAGTATGTCTATACTAGGTACTTTTACCTCATAGGCCTCAGATGGCAGTTGGTTAGTATCATCCCAGGTTGTAATTATGAATACGTTTTCCTGAAGTCCCTTGGTTTTATAAGGTGGTTATATATTTTTTAAAGATGTATTTATTTATGAATATAAGATCTGGGGTACAGGCCAGAGGTTCAGGGGGCGAGAGGATTCATCAGAGACAGAGTGGGGAGCAGAATAGGCAGACTGACTGAAATACACTGCTGAGGGGAGCAGCAGGCAAGACAGGAGAGGTCTGCTACACTATGTGGGTAGCTTCCAGTAGGCCAGGGATCGAACTCATGCTGCGGAGGCTGCAGATAGCTTCACAGTGCTATGCTTAACTTATCCTCTTGCACCACCAGAGAGACCCTAAGGTGGTTACATATTTACTATTACAAAACTAAGTATACTTATGTTCAGTGACTGGGAACACACTGTCCAGTAGTTTATTAATTCATCATATATATGTGTCTTGGTGACCTCCTATGCCCCAAGATCTGTTCTAGGCTCTGGGCATAAAAGAATGAACAAAAGGAAAAAGTCCATACCCTTAAGGAGCTTATGGTCTAGTGAATGCCTATAGTCTAACATGTAAATTGGTGAAGAATCACTATGAATTCTAGCCAAAAATAATTTTCCCTTTTATATGTGTTGATGTCTGTCAAATTTGCCTTAGTTCACTTCCTGAATAAAGATTTATCTTTTCAAAATACATTTAATAGAATAAGCATAACCATCTACTATAATTTATATCTCCTTTATATAGTATAAATATCAAAATTAAATAGAACTATTTTCATTTTCTGGGAATGTTTCTACTTTTCTGGTGAGAGAAAAGATATGGCTCATGTTTCATGCATTGAAATATTTGAGATTTTTCTTATTCAGGAACTTGAAAATATAGTTACCATGTAATTCTGCCCAAAATTCCTTTCTTAGGTTACTAAACCATTGTTTATGCTTTTTAGTGTTCATCTGATTTATGACTATCAAAAAATTCAGTAATATATATAATTTTAGAATGTAATGTCACATTTAAAAAAAACAGATGGTTCATTCGCATCATGAAGTTGTTTAAATATTAGAGAAGGGATGAGGTGATGGGGTCTATAGAAATCTGTTTAGAAATGAAAATCCTGAGGCAAAATGACTTTTGTTTTAATTGAATAACGTTGTATATAACATTACATAAGTTTCTGGCATTCATAGTTGAGAATCTGTATGCATAAATACTGCTCTCTAAGGCCTAGAGCCTTTTTTCTGGCCCTCGGGCCAGGGGGCTTGCTACCACTCCCCTCAGTTTCATTTTCTCTGCCAGTTGAATAGGCTGTAGGCTTGGCTGAGATTTATTAAAAGGGCTGCAAATGACCTGTGCCTGCTTTGCCTGATCTGAGTATTCTTAGGCTATTTTCCCCTAGCCCCTCTCACCTATCAAATGCAAGATCGTTGTATACCTCGAACAACTGGTTCATATTCCCAATTTTACTATGGATTCAGCTAAATCTTTAGCAAGTAAATGACTTCCTAGTGTACACTATTAGAATATGTATTACTTGGACTATCTAGTCCATAATTAGTCAACTTTCTTTAGCCTGGTAAGGATTTGATAACATTTATCCAATCATTTTTTTGAACACTTATTACGTACCAAACTGCGTTAAATCCTTAACCCATTTCAGCTCTTTAACTCTTACAACCTCTGAGGTAGATCCTTTTAATATCCTCATTTTATGGTGGAAGAAACTGAAGTGGAGATATGTGGACTGCCAAAATGTTATAAAGCTACTGATAGTCAATATCAGCAATGGAATTCACCTCTTAAATATATAGTTTTCAAAATTTAATGTAACATAAAAAAAAAACCAGATGGTACAATAACAACATACAGTCATTTTTTTTGAGTTAATATCACCTTAATTTGACAGCAGGAACCACAAACTTTCAGCATTTAAATAATCTTTTCAGGATTACAATTAGTCTGGTGGGGGACAAGGAAGAGTCAGACTTTACCCAATGCTGCTTATATTACAATGTAGATACTTTTAGAATGACTTCCATCTGCCAGTTTGGGTGAGTTCTCAATCTAACATGCGCCTTACAATTAAAAAAAATATTTATATACTTCAAGAAGTGGGTAGTTCTAAAAGATAATAGGAATAAGTGTCTGAAAATTTTCTTTGACAAAGTTATTCTGTTTTTTTAAATAGCTGTTTGATTTCTATGGTAATGCTAAATGTTAAGCCAATCTTTTATTGCTCTTGTTGATGACATTGCTTTTATTCAAAATATGATATCTTTGGGGCTCTCTGGTGAAGACTTAGTATTTTCATCTGCCTATTATACATGTTACATTGTGTTCTCCAAATGAAATTTTTTTTAAAGTCCCTGACATTAAATAGTGATTCATTCTTTATCATTAAGTCAGAGAGACTGGCTATTTCTGACAATGCAGTGAAGCTCATTTTGCTGCCTTTTTTTTTTTTTTTTTTTTCAATTTACTTTGTCCAACCTAACAATAATTTCACTGGAAGAAAAAAATTAAAATTGCCTCATTGACAATGTAATGATATCAGTTTTTCCTTCATAGAAATTAAACAAAGTAAAAATCTTAACAGTGACTTTCCAGGGTTCAGTTGTGCTTTTAGAAAAATGCCTAACAAATTCTCAAGGCTTCATTTTCAAGCTAAATCTTCCTGCTCTAAGGCATTTAGTTTTGTGCTTTTTGAAGTGGAGTGTGGATAAGAGAGTCCATTTAATGAAATTCAGAGTTGACTCATCTTTTTTTCTCTTTTCTCTCTCCTCCAGCTCTTTCTCTTTGTTGTCTGGAACTTTGAGCTCTACATGATACCACTGGTTTTGTTGTTACTATTGACATGGAACTACTTCTTGATAATATCAGGGAAAGATAACAGGCAACGTGATACAGTAAGTCTCTACTTTCTTATTTGTATGTGTTTTTGTTCTTATTCCCTACCCCACTCCCCAGCAAGATCAACATTGAATCTGCTTTTGCAAACCAGAAATTCAGCTATAAATGCACACGTTTGGAGAAACATTTCACTAGTTCAAAACTAACTATTCTTGGTTGTAACATTATAGAAAGTATTCACCTATTAAATTACTCTCCTTGATAAAGACTAAAGTTGGGAACATACCCAAGAATGAGCTCTGATTTTTTAATTATAAATGGGTTCTTCTAAATGATTATTTCTTTATTCTCCTGGTTCCTTTTTGTGTATTAAGGAATCCTGAATTAAGACTTAAAATTATTATTGATCCATTCAAACCAATGTATTGTATTCAAGGCAATTTCTGTGTTCTGTCATTGAAAGGAAAGAAGATTTGATGGTTGCTGGCCTAGAAAAGTACATAAAGTACCTAATTCAATAAACATTCACTCACAACAGCAAATCCCTTCTGTACATCAAGGCGGGGAAGGGGTATTAAGAGACTGATTCAAGGCTGAATAGATTTCATTTAACCTAGGGAAAGTGATACAAATCCACCTGCCTTCTCTGGTATTTTTGAAAGTTTCTAGAATGCATGAGACAACCTTTCTCTCAAAGAGTTTAAGACTGAGAAGCAGATGCTAGCCTCCCCGTAATCACGTATATTGTTCTCTTGCCAACTTTCACCAACCCCCCCCATTATCTCCGTCACAACATCCTATCAATAATTAACTTCAAAAAGTATTTCCATATATAAATAAATGGAAGGGGAGTTGTCTTCTCTAAATGAAACATTTGTAACTGAATAATCTAAAGATTGGTCAAACATGAAAATGTATTTGGTGGCTGTATGTCCCCATCAATTGACATAAATTGTTCAATTTGCATAAAGATTTGTCCTTTTATTATATAATAAGGACTTTTTGTCAACTACTGTGCCCATCATGATGCAGGAAAGAGAATTATTTCATCATTAGTTTAATAGTTTATTCCTATATAAAACTTTATTTTAATAGTGTGATAATCTTTGCATACAGACATGGAGCAAAAAAAAAAAAAGAACCCATTTTGAAGTAACACAAGTAAAATATCAAATGGTAACACAAACAAAATAAATACTTCTTCGAAGTAATTATCTTTGTTATCAAAATTGAAGAGAAATGCTGATGTAATAATACATTTATTTCCTTATGTTATTTGTGTCTATTTCTATCTCTTTCTCTCTCTGGATTATAAATTTGAGGGAGGAAATGGTTCATCTTTGTACATACTTGCATTGTCTGTAGTGCAAGTTTAGCAAATTTTAGGTGTTGGAAACATTTTTCGTAAAGTTTATCAAGTAAGCATGAGACTGCTAATAGAGATTTTAATGGTTAGACAACATCAACACAGAAGAAGTTATTACTATTATTGGTAAAGATTTTATGGATATATATTTAAGTTGCATATTGAGAGACAAGCCCCAAATGCCATAAACACTTATATTATGGGGACTAATAGGTACTTTTTTCAATTAATCCAGGATGTTTTCTTTAAGAAAATAAGTCTCTCTCAGACAATTGCTTTTTTGTCCCATTTATTTCAGGGAGATTGTCAAGAGAGAAAAATATCTACTTTTCATTCAGTTGCCTTGAGACAAATTTGCAAATAAGATTATTTGCAAATAGGAGAAAGTGGTAATTTAGTTTCAGCTTCTTAATCCTATGAGGGGCCTTATCTTCAATATTTAGTCATTGGTTTGAGTGTTCTTAGTGAAAAATCCTGAAACTATAGTTTTTGCTTATTATCTTCTCCAGAATATGCCTGCCTTGGCTGGAAAGGTCTGTTTTTAGAAGGAAAATAATAGTATATAATGTATCCCTTTGTACTTAAAAGTCTCTGAGAATTTTTATAAACCTGTTGAAAAGCTACATATAATGTAAATTTTTCTAGTGCCCCTTTTACCCCAAAAGACATAACTTAAAAAAAATCACTTGCCGCATCTTTTCCTTTTAGGTAGATCTCTAACAGACTCCCCCCTCCCTTTTTTAGTTATGGACAACATTTTATTCCCCAGTCCATCCCCTCTGTGAGACATTCTATAGTTTAACTTTCATGAAATGCCAACTACACTCTATAACTCCCAGTAATTGCCTTTTATTTGCCCAAAACACACATATCCACAAATTCTGTTCTTTCTAGGCACCAGAGCAGCAATCACAACGTTTCATTCAGTTTCTCATTCACTGGCTCAGTTGAGACCTTACGTAACTCTTAAATCCAATTTGTCTAATTATGTGTTTTCTGCCATACCCAGCTGTGCATTTGAACTGGTTGCTCCTTTTGAAAAGAAACCTGGATTATACTTTGCTGGTTTATACACACACACACACACACACACACACACACACACACCCCGTGTGTAGGTACACATATATATTCACATACACATATATCTGCATATATGTAAATTTAAAGGAAGTGCCATACCGTGTCTAAGCAAGTCTACTGCATAGTATATAGCACTGGAAAGATGGTATTTTTCAGTAAGTCCTTATTAGTATCCTACACACATTGCAAAATTTTTCAGCATGTATGAAAATTTTAGGGTCTCTCTGAGGTCTGTTAATCACACTGTTGGCTGATTACAGACCAGAAAAATTTGTGTATTAGGAGAGAGAGAGAAAGAGAATTTTCTGCCTTGATTAAAAAAAAAGTCTTCACATTCTTGCTGAGAAAATTTCATTAGGATCAAAATTGTAAAAGAAAAACAAATCAAAATGACCTTTAAGAAGTGAGAAAATAAAATAATATTTCCATGATATAAAAAGTTGAAGGAGAAAATACATACTGTGAAAGATGAAAAGTTCGGGGTAAAAATTTTGTCTTCCAAATTTTTGTTGATAGTTGAGATTGATAGTAAAATAGGAAAGGATTTTTTTGTGTGTTTATTGTTTAAAAGGAGAGGATTTCTTTTTTTCCGAGACCTCAGATCACAGGAAGTGAAGCCTCCTATCTCTGAGCCACTATAGTGCCTCTTCTCATTTAATGAGGAAAAATGAAAAGTAATCCTTGCTGAGCAAGTTTTGCTGCATTTAATGAAATGAACCCAATAGTAACAGGATAAGGAAACAGCCATCCCGAGGCTAATGTTGTAGACTCAGAGGTATACACAAGAAAGAGGTGTGGTTAGAAATGATATTTCACCCCTTCTGTTCCCAGTCAGACTTGTTAAAGAGAAGCAGTCCTAGATCTAATTTTCCCTATACTGGCACTATGGCATCAAAATTTCTATCCAAAGAATTATTAGACTTTTCCAGAGAAAACTGTCTAATAGAGTTCGATGGGGATAATAAGAGGGGAATATCATACTTCTTTTGGTTTGAACTGTCACTCCAAAACCTGAGGAAAATTTCCCCCTGTGCTACCTGCGAGGTTGGTGCTAACTCTCCACCTTAAAATAACCATGGACAGAAATCTCATAAGTTGAAGAGTTGATGACAGAAAGAGGCCTTTACATTGGGTTTAAGAGCTACTGAATCCTCATTATAACCTGCACTCTTATTAGTGCTTCCCAGGGGGGTGGGGTGGGGGGAACTGGATGTGTCAGACCAGCCAATTGGGTTGGCCCTCCACCTCTCTCATCTGATGCAAGTGAGGGAACTTATGCAGGAGTATACAGCTATGAGAGTCCCACCCTTGAGAGAGAGGAACCAAGTCTCATAAGAAGAAAATGGCAAACCAGGGGTCTGTTCTACACGCTATGAGACAGGTATCATTATCTCTACTTTACATAAGTAAAGTACTTAAAGGCATTAAGTAGCTTACCTAAAGGCAGAGAGAAAGTGGCAGAAAGGGTATTAGAACACGGGTCATCTGGTCTGAAGTTTGTACTCCTTACTACCAGTTAATCACATTTCCTCTCGAGGTTATATTTTTGAGAAATCCCAGCTCTCCATGGGCATCTTTTTTTTTTTTTAAATAAGATTTTGTTTTATTTATTTATGCATACAAGAAATGGGGTGTAGGCCAGAGTTGCAGGGGTTGAGTGGATTCACCAGAGACAGAGTAGGGATCAGAACAGGCAGATCTAATGCAATATGCTGCTGAGGGGGGATCAGCGGGCGAGACAGGAGAGGTCTGCTGAGTCACATGTGTTAGCTCTCTGGCTGGGGTAGAACTCATGTAGCAGTGGCTGGTGACAGCTTGATAGCACTGAGACTTTAACCCCTGTGCCACCAGGGAGGCCCTTCATGTGCATCTTTGAGGGCAGGTTTCTCCCTTGAGTTTCAGAAATTCGAATAGCATTAACTCTACAGAGTTAGTTACTCAACAGATTGATGGAAAACACTCATTTTTCTTCATTTTACCCACCATGTTCTCTTTATCTCTCATTCAAGGAAACAGAGCAGATATTATTTTATTTTATATATGTTTTTAAATCATTTTTCATTTTTACACAATGTATGCATTTTCATCTTGGTCATATTCCCCATACAATTCCCACCCCCTTATTTTGACCCTAATCCCTCCCTCCTCCGCAACCCCAGTAGTGTGTCTCTGGTTTATAGTTGCTTGTTGATTTTGATTTTTACTTTATTATAATGAGTCTTTTTTCCTGGTCCCTTATTTAGGTTTTCTAAATTCCTGCTATGAGTGAGACCATCCCAGAGCAGATTTTTTTTTAAAGATTTATTTATTTATGCGTGTAAGAACTGGGGTACAGGCTAGAGGTGTGGAGGGTGAGAGGATTCACCAGAGACAGAATGGGGAACAGAGCAGGCAGATCAGATTGACTGAAGTACACTGCTGAGGGGAGCAGCAGGCGAGTCAAGAGAGTTCTGCTGCACCATGTGGGTTGCTCCCTGGCCAGGGATCGAGCTTGTGCTGCAATGACGGCGGAGAGTTTGATAGGTTGCGTCTTAACCCCTTGTGCCACCAGGGAGGCCCAGCAGAGCAGATATTTTTAAGTAACTTCTATATATTGAGTATTCTGTTAAGCCTTTTGGAGGCAACATCATTTAAAATATCTTTACAATAAAAATACCAAGTAAATTTTCCTAAATAGTTTTATCTTCATATTACAAATGAGGAAATTCAAAATCAAAGAGGATAAATAATGGACTCCCTAAAATTAATAGGATGTGGAGCCAGCTCTTGGCTGTTCTGAGACCTCCAACTCCTTCCACTGTCCATGTTTGGGCTTCCCTTACCCAAGGGATCACTATCTAAGTGTTCAGGGCCTTACTTGGAATCCCAGGTGTTCCTAGGTGCCTTCTTATAACTAGTGACCCCTTACAATGGTGCTAGTGGGCCTCCCTGCTGGTGCAAGGGGTTAAAACGCAACACTCTGAAGCTATCCACAGCCACTGCAGCACAAGTTCAATCCCCGGCTGGGAACTAACCCACATGGCGCAGCAGACCTTTCCTGAATTGCCCACTGCTCCCCTCAGCAGTGTATTTCAGTCAATCTGCCTGCTCTGTTCTCTACTCTGTCTCTGGTGAATCCTCTCACCCTCTCCATCTCTGGCCTGTACCCCAGTTCTTGTATGCATAAATAAATAAATCTTTAAAAAAATAGAATTGGTGCTAGTTACCTTTTTGATCCCAGGTACTAGTGCTAGTTACCTGTTTGATCCCAGGGGCTAGTGCTAGTTACTTGTTTGATCCCATTAATGTTAAGAGTAGTCATGGGCCAGAGGACAATCCTCTATCCAGCTGGTGAAAATGGGAGGAGCACAACAAATCTGAGAATCCTTCACACTAGTGAATTAAGTCTTTGAATATCTTTGACATACAAAAATTCTTCAAACAGTTTTTTTAAATTACACTTTAAAAGAACATTCATTTCACTGTCATGATATTCCTCCCACATAACAATCTCAGTTGCCTAATCAATGGAGGCATTAAAAGACTAAAGAATGGGGTAGATCATCGAAATTGTTCTGACTCATGATCTGTCACACAAATTGGGCCAAAGTCTGCCTTGCTAAAATACTTTAGTAAATACTGAAATGCTTTCTTAGTTCCCTCAAATAGCAAAGCTCTCAATGCTTCTTTTCCCCTGTAGACTGGTACTGTTTCTTGCTGGGTCTGTTCTAATTAGGACCAGAGAACTTATCTACAGAAATAAAGCTTATGGACCTCCCGGGTGGCACAGGGGTTAAAGTCTCAGAGCTATCAAGCAATCACCAGTGAAGCATACATTTGAACCCCAGCCAGGGAGCTAACCCACACATGGTGTAGCAGACCTCTCCTGTCTCACCTGCTGCTTCCCTCAGCCGTGTATTTCAGTAGATCTGCCTGTTCTGCTCTCCACTATATCTCTGGTGAATCCTCTCACCCCTGAAACTCCGGCCTAGACCCCAGTTCTTGTATGCATAAATTTAAAAACATAAAGCTTGTAAGAAGAGAATTCTTTCCTCCAATCAATGATGTTGATTGGGTAGTTTGGGATGCAAGTCACCAAGAAACATGTCTGTTTGACTTGAGTGTCTATAGATCACACATGTATTATTTTCCTCAATCAGAACTTTCAGTTTTGAACTCCATAGAAGAATCTTTGAATATGTGGTATATTGAATAAGTGACAGTCCTAACAGGATCTAAATAGACTGTCCAAGGCTGAGCTGAAAAGAGAGGACTCCATATGCAAAGTAGCATAGACTAGAACCTCCTGTGTTTGCATTTCAGTACCAAAAACGACCACATACTTGTTCTTAACAGAAGCAGCACTGAGTCATACAGCCTGTAAACACATCTAAAAATGGATGATCACTCTTTTCTTTTCTCTGCTTATTTCAACAGCAATTTTCTCAATTTTTCAGAAGGTCACCAGCTTGCAAAATCTGAGGAAGATCATGAAAAGTACCAGACCTTTAGTTTTCCAAAACAATCACTAGCATAAAGAAGCAAAATCCAACAGCCAATCAGATGTTAGTAGAAAAGTTCATCCTCTGTGATCCATGTCAGTGCTGTTTACCACCTGCTTAGCTTTGCCAAATGATCATTCATTATACTGATTGGTATCCCCAAACATCAGTGACCTATGTTATCAATAACCTCATATGGATGTCGACCAACAGATTTCTACATTTTCCCCACACTGTTCAAATGCCCGCCCCCCCCCCCCACTTTTGGGTGCATTTGCTAACCAGGCCTTCAACTCTGCAGATATCCTCAATCTTCAGATCCTGATGCCCTCCAAATTTGTCCTCAGTTTAGGGTTGCCAGATTTAGCAAATAAAAGTACAGATGCTCAATTAAATTGGAGTTTCAGATAAACAACAGGAGATATTTATACTAACAAAATAATTATTATTTATCTGAAATTCCAATTTAAGTGGATGCCTTGTATTTTTCTGTCAACTTTATCCCAAAATATACCTTATAGTCTTACCTCAACACTTGTAGGAAGATAATCACTCCAAAATAAAATTCTGATCATCTTGCTCTATTATTTTGGTCTCCACAATCTCTTCAAGCATAACATAGTAGATTCCTTGTGAGCAGGCCTCACCCAAACATGTCTTCAGCTTTATAGCCGTTATATTTCAATAGGATCGTTTATTTGCTTATATGTCTCTTTGGTTTCTGTTTTTTCTTTAAAAGATTTATTTATGCATACAAGAACTGGGGTACAGGCCAGAGGTGCAGGGGGTGAGCAGATACACCAGAGACAGAGTGGAGAACAGAGCAGGCAGACTGACTGAAATACGCTGCTGAGGGGAGCAACGGGCGAGACAGGAGAGGTCTACTGTGCCTTGTCAGTAGCTCCCCGGCCACGGATCGAACTTGTGCTGCAGAGGCTGCGGACAGCTCCATTGGATGCATCTTAACCCCTTGAGCCACCAGGGAGGCCCTCTGTTTCTTATTTTTGAGTACAGAATGTTTACTTAACAAAAGATGGAAGTAGTGGACAGAAGTGGGGAAGTGCAGACCATATCAGTGCTCCTTAGTTGACTTTTCCACCCAGAAAACAACTGTTGACCAGTTAAGAGATCAAGAAAGCAAGGCTCAGTAGAGCAATGCCACTTGCAGCTTCACAGCACAAGGGACTGGACCTCAGTACTGACTGGCTCCTCAGAGGTGTTCTTTGCCCTTCTTCCAACTCACGCACTCATTCCAATGGTCAGGGAAGGGCAACAACTTGATCTATAACAGTAGGAAGGCGTAGGGGAAGGAAATGATGTTTCTCATTTTGGATAGATGGGGCTCTTAGGCCCAGGATAAGGTAGTAATATGTCAGTCAGTGTGGGAGTACACTGTGGGACCACACGGGGCAGTATAGTCTGGGAGTGTGTGCTGTGCCTACATGCAGCATCCTGGAAATGCATGGGCCCCAGGGACAGATGTGCAGCAAGCCAGCCCTGGCATTGCATGGCAGGTTGCTTGAAGTCTTTGCCACAGAAACCATACATGAAATGGTTTAAGGTTCAAATGCTGTGAGACACAGTAGCTGCAGAAGGCTGTTGGGGAGGCAGGTGCCTCCCTGCTAGGATCAGGCTTTCCTGGGCACCTGGCTCTGGGATACCTGTGGATGAGCGGATGGTGACCCAGCTGCAAGGGGTCAAAGTCCTGCAAGAGAAGAACGGATGAACCAGATGTATTCCACCTTTGGAGAAAAGTGGAATTTTGAGATATTAGGTATCCCTGGCTTCTGAACAGGGAGAACTAAGGGTGGGTGGGTTGGCAGCTGCAGCAGTATTTGGAGCAGAGTATATTTGTCGTTTCTCAAATAGTCAATACACTCTGTCTTCCAGTCTTTTTAAAAATGTATTTATGAATGTAAATGTATTATTACTGTTTGCTTATCATATGTACTTTGTTTTTTTACAAAAATTGAATCCCATTAAATCCTCTCTTAGTGTACCTACATTTTGTATTCAGCAACATATCTAGAAGTATCCCTCCAATTAGGGCAAAAACATGATTTTGAATGACTGCATAGTTCTCACCAGAGTGCAATGCATAGTGTACCTTCTAAATCTCTCATTTTTTAAATGATCACTTCAGTTTTGGTTTTTTTTTTTTACCATCTCAAACATACTGTAAAGAAAAACCTAAACAAATCTTTCAGCAGGTCTCTAGGAGATGTTCTTTGGCAAAATCCTTAAGGTAGAATATCTGGGTGAGAGTATATGCATTTTGAAGTTTTGATAATACTTATTTGTAATTAATCAGGCTTTTAATATTTTATACATTTATGCCTAGGTAACCACAAATTATCATTTTTTCTGGAATGCCACCTCTGACTTCCCTCTTATTCTTGCCACCTACCAGCATCCCACTTCTACCAACACCATCTCTCAGAGACTCAGTGAACCCACTTCTCTAAGTTCCCATGTCCCCTCACTGTATTGTAATACAGTAATATCCTCACCAGCCAGAGAGATTCTAACTGTTTCATTCATTTGTTTATCTAATCCTGGCACTAGTCAAGATGTCTCACACATAGTAGCATAATAGTTGCTCAAGAAAAGTTTGATGAATAAATGAATATTTTAGTCCCATTTTTCCAAATTAAAATATTGTCTAAATGTTATGCATAATTATAACCATTTAGCAAAACATACTGCACATATACGAGCACTGTACTAGCTGTTGTTCAAAGATGATTAGGGCCTGGTCCTGACCCAGAATAGTTAATGTTCTAGTGAGGAAAACAACAAAATTGAACACGTGAATATAGTAGCTGCCATGACAGAGACTGCTTATGGTATGCAGAGTGTGCAGTCAAGACACATTTTGATCATCTTGGATGTATATGTATGTGCTGCACTTGGAAAGAAAAGGGGGTTTATCTGACTGTGACCACAGCTTTTATTATTTTACCCTCAATCTGTCCCTTTCAGTCAGTAACTCCATGTTTGCCTTTAATACTTCTTCAGTTTATTGGTTATCCTTTTACTGTATTCTGAAACTGCAACTAAACTTCAAATTGGAAAGATGAAATTGTAAAATGGTAGAAGATAAGTGTTACCTGTACGTGACATGTCAGTGCCTATAGAGAAAGATGTAAAGGAAAACACTTCTATTTTTAAAAGTCAATTTACTAAAGATCTTTCTCACTGGAAGGCAGCCTTCTTGCTTTAGATCTATCAGGAGAGAGACTTAGAGTTTAAAGTTAGTGGTGGTTGCCACAGAACCCACCTGAACAGTTACTTTCAGATGTTAGCTCCCCAGTTTCTTCCTGAATCCCCTCCCATCTTGTTCAGCTTCTCCAAAAATGCCTCCAAGACTGTGAAAAGGGAAAACATATTCTTCATTATCAGGAAGGATTTCTTCCCTAGAATCTAGCTGCTTTTGTACCATATAAATTGTCTTGACAACTTTGAAGGGATCCTGAACATCTCACCCCCTGGTTTTCTCTTATTTGAGTCCTAGTTGGCCCTCGGTACCTCAGAAACTCATTGAAAAACCTGCAGCCTAAACTCCCTTCAAGGTTTTCCACAGATTCAAGGAATTCGCCTTCTAGATAGTTCTCCAAAGTGTCCAAACCTAGCATTTATAAGTCAACTCAATGACTTTATTATTTGTTTTCCTTCCAAGAGGTCTGCCCCCACAATTTCTCATTTCTGTAATTGGAGAGTGAGACATAGAAGAGAAAGAAGGGTATCCCCAGTTCTGGTCTCAGTTCTCAGGGTGGCTGTGTTTATTCTACCTATTTCTAGTGGTGCCCTATTTGCTCTTTCTCAATGATTTTGTTCTCTCCTTAACATACAAGGATCAAAACAAGGGCAGGAAGAGCATAAGGGTCTATGGTGATGGTGCACAGGTGAATTGGTGGAAATTCTATGGGCCTACACCTGATGTAAAATATATCTAAATAAAGACATTAATTTATTTAAAAAACATTATAGTAAGGAAGATAGGATGTAGGGCCAACAGAAGCGGACTCATGACCCGGTAACTAGTTTGTGTTACTTCTCTTGATCGTCATGCCTTGTGTGGTGGGTGGTGTTGGCAAAAGGTTTCATATGGTATTTGTGGAGACTTATTGTCCCTAGTTCACAAAGGTGACAGGAAATTGGAAGACCTCAATTAACAAACTAAAAGTGGAAACAAAATGATATGTCTTTATCTGCTAGCGGAAAATGTTTATAAATCAGAACTATTATTAGGAGTCCAATAACCCTGAGAGTTTTATAGTCATTATTTTTTCTTTTTTAGCATTGCATGGGCTACATTTTTCAAGAACATGCCAGCCTATACACAGAATCAGGATAGTACGTGTAGGTTACCAGACTAAAATTTCCTTCAAGGGAATTTTCTGTCATTTGTTACTGACTTTATTTCATCATGCAAGAAAAAGTAAACTACCATGCCATATCACTCACCTCAGACATAATTGAATAAATTGAATATTCTGTCGTATACTTAAATAAGGGAGGACAATTCACCTAAACCATGTTCCCAAATGAATTCCACTCCCATGAGCAACAGTATCTTGAAAATGAGTATTGCCAGGACCTGTCTCCAGCTGGTAGAGGTTAAGAACCCAAACTTTGAAATGAGGAGACTGGGATTAAATTCCAAGCTGCCTATTTGTCAGGTATGTGGATTTGTTGATGCTCCTAAGCATCAGTTTCCTTATCAATAAAATAGGTGTATTACTCAACTTGTTGCAGTCTGGTGGCCATTTAGGTGACATGTGATAAGCGTACAGTGTGTGATCAATAAATGACAATTAGGTGCCTGACCATGTATAAAACAGGACAAACAAGTACAATGGAGGTTTAAATATTGTAGAAGTCACTATCTCAAAGAGTTTCTTTGTAAGGCCTATTGAAGAGAATGATTTCCATGACCATGACTCCTTAATTTTGAGCTTGTAGACAAAAACTATAGCATTGCCACAGCAAGATTTTCCTGCTTATAATCCCCCTACTAGGCACTTGGAAGCCCCACAAAAATGAAAGCTCTATTTTTATCAACAAAAAAAGCAGATGAAGAAATTTCAGCAATCCTCTACAGATTAAAGCTTCGTGGGAACCAAACGTCACAGAAATACTATAAACATCTGCTATTCTGCAGACCATATCCATAGATAATTGAAAGAAATATTTTTCTTGATTGTTACAATACAAATCTGCACCCTGCACAGTGCATAAAGACAAAAGCCGACGGCATCAGAAGCAAAGAACAGAGCATTTCCCAGAAACCATCATTGAGTCCCAAAGCAAAATATTCCTTCCTAACAGCCTCACGCTAGATGTCGACTAAGAGAAAGAAAGGTAAACCTATACTAGCATACCATGCCTGGGCACAGGGACTAATTTTAATAAATCAGAATAGAACATGAAAATGTCAACTTAATCAAGCATTTAAATTTTATTAATCAAGCCTAATTTTTATGAGTGCAAATAATCACTGAAGCTGGACAAATTTGTTCTCGATTGCATCAGAAACATAATTTTAATATTTAATGGACTGATGAATTTAAATGGAGAATTATCTTTATGAAACATGCTCTTCATAATTTGCCATTAAATGAGAAATAAAAAAAATCAACATAAATCTTACATAAAGGTTATTTAACTAAATGTTGGTACTATAAATATTATAAATGCATTATGCACTAATTTAGCAATCACACAGTACACTACATAAAGCAGAAATGATAAGTGGATGAGGCAAGCGTTCCCTAGGATATGCAGCTCTTATGTGATATTGTAGGAAGCTCATGATAAAATGGTTACGGAGGTTTTGTGTGAGGTTTCGTGAACATTCTTTTCATTCAGGCTTTTATGCTACAATTCACCATTCACCATAGATATTCTTTCCTGTTGAAATGTAGGTTTAAACCCACACGAGCTTGTGTGTGTGTGTGTGTGTGTGTGTGTGTGTGAGAGAGAGAGAGAGAGAGAGAGAGAGAGAGAGAGAGAGAGAGAGAGAGAGAGAGGTGGTTATTCTTTACAAAAAAAATTAAAAAGTGTTTTATCAGTATTATTTATAGAAAAGTAGTAGGAGGAAAAAACTGAAGTTTTCTGACTATGATTTTTTGACATTCAAAACATGCTCCATTATTAAAGTTAGATTCTCTGACATAATGTTCTCAGGCCTCAAAATATTCTAGGCACAAGGGGGAAAAAAGAAAAAGAAAATGAAAAAAAAAAATCAAATTAGTGTCAGAATAGTTTTCTCTATAAATGTCTACCTATTTCCCTTACTCCCACCACTACCCCCAACATATTACTTATAACAGAGAGGAGTCAAACATAACAGAGCAGTTTGGTTCAAAAGTTTGGTAACATCTCCCAGATAAATGATTTTTTAAATTTTCAAATTCTATTCTTTAAAGGTTCCTATTCTTCTAAAAGTGTAGCATTTACCTGTATGACATGCACTAAACTATACTTTTATGTGAAAAGGAGCTTCTTGCCTATTGCAGTTTTAATGCTCCAAAACATAATTCATGGGGTTTGAGCAAATTACATTTCTGAGAAGATTGGACAAGATTGGAGGACATGGTTCTCCTACAGAGGTCATTGTCACCCCCTCTTCTTGCTCTGCAGAAAATGTTTTAAATATATATAATATGGATTCTTCATTAGACACTCAAAAAAGACGAATTCCTAAGGTCATTTTTAAATTTTGAAACATTTAAAATTGTGTCATTTTTGTAAGAAAAGTATAGTTCTGGAATGGAAATTTGATTTTATATAGAGAGGATGAACTACATAATTTTCTTTTTTATTTGATGTACAAAATTATGATTATTATGCTTATTATTAATGTACAAAAATGTTTTGCTTTGAGTACATTACATTTTATGAAAATAGACTAGTGTTAAGTTACCTTTTAATCTCATTTGCAAAGCACATTAAACAATTCAATTTTTTGGCCTCTTGTATACTTTTTTTCAACCTGACAAATAATACAGTTCCAAGAAAGCATTATTATTTATAAAGCACATTGTAGGTTAATAGTTGACCTATTTTCCCTACTGAGCTGGATTAATATGCAATATCCTAAAGACACCAAAATTAGCATTTTTCCCTGCAAGCAAAAAATACAATACATGGTAAAGCCTTTAGATGGAGACATAGTTCAAATAAACTCCAGAATTCTGTTCACAGTGCTTTGTATAAGAGTGAACATTTAAGAACACTGAGAAGGAAATATGAAAAGAAATTCATTTTAGATGCTTATACTGATTATAGAATTTATATTAGATATTGTTTAGCTTTTCTTAATGGAAGGGTTTTTCTGCATATTAAGCCGGCACTTAAAAAAATACAAGGTTACATACTCTTGACCAATAAAGTAAATTTACTGTCCTTGCACCTTACAGCAAACCATATTATACTGCAAATAAGAATGCTGTTGTTGATGATGCAGAATGCAGGCCGTATGTAATCAGTGGAATGCATCAAAAGTCATCTGATAGCCGCATTAAAGCCACATTTCCTATTAAGAATCAGACTAAATTACAACATGGCACTTCCTAGAATGAGTGGAGGAAATGCATTCTGCAAGAAGAAATAATTGTATTTGAGTGTCTCTGTAAAAATCAGGAAGTCTTTTAGCAGTAAGTAATAATGCTTTTCTTTTTAGTCTGCCTTCTTTTGTATTGCAATATATTCAGCCTCACTGGCAAGCCTATCACACTAATTATTATTACATCTAGTGGTTCAGTTATCTTGATGACTACTGTAGCTGAAATACTCCAAGGTCAAATTCTTAATAGCGTGAATCAAACTAAGCAGCCATCATACATACAGTTGCTTTTGAGATATACTAGATGAAGCAATGTATCCCAGACCTGTTTATGAGTCTTATTATTCTCACAAATGTGGAGTAAATTATATGTACAGTTTAATTGCACCATTCATTTTGCAAAAATTCCTTCTTAAAAATCTTGTAAGAAGCAGGTGTCCTGTTGTGAAAATGACAGCACAAGCACACCTATAATGATCTTATTGACACAGAAGTCTTCAACCTGACCTTTGCTACTTTCCAGTGATTCGAAATAATCTGAGTGATTATATCCATTTCTCAATCCACAGATACTCACTGATTTCATATTATACTTACATGTGAACTACCCCAGTGGCACACAAATGTATGCTCTGCTTGGGTTTGCACATACAACATGGTATAAATGAACTCCAGACCTTGTTGAAGAATACTGTTCTCCCCAAATTCCTCCATATCTCTATGGTGGAAATAGGCATTTAGTTTGTAATGTGTCCAAATTTAAGCATCTGTACACATTTGGATGTTCTATGAATATGAAATCAAATATGAAACTTCTTTCTTTTGTGACAATTTTCTTTCTTTAATTTTTTAACATTGCAGTTGCACATCTGGACAGCAGTAATTTCTTCTTTAATTTAAATGTGTTGCTTTTTTATAGACCATGTTTGAGTAAAGCAATTTGAATTGTGCAACGATTCATTCTGAACATAGCAAAACATCCATTTAATTTGAAGATTATTTCCAAGGGAAAAAGTAAACATACAAAAGAAACTGGTTTGTGTCCATTTTGATTTTCAAGGGTTTTGGGTTTTGTGATACTCATAGTTACAAGGGTCATATAACCAAGGTTCTTTTGATTATATTTTGCTTAAAGAGATATAAGTAAGTGGGAGATTTTATCCCTGGGAAAATAATAGTCTGAAGTGGTTTAAAAATTATTCATAGACCTTTTAACCTACTTCTGTTTCTTTAGTTTTAAAACATGAACCCACAACTTAGTATTAAAAAGCAATAATTAGTATCCAAAGCCCCATGATGATTTTAATAATGAGACTTAGCTAAATCCACTTTTCCCCATGCTTTCATTGTCTTGGTGTTCTTCTCTGCATCCTTTTGGGCCCCTTTCTCATATATCTTTGCCTGGTGGAATAACTCTAAATATGTTATTGTATTTTTACTCAGAATACCAACACCATTCTTATTATTTTCAGCTGAATAAAATTTCATTTCCTTGCAGATCATAGTGTTTAGTTGTATTAAATTCTAATTAAAAGTCTTATGATATTAAAAGGGCTCCTATACAACTTTACAAAATATATAGATCATGTGGATATAATTTTGCTCCATTTTGAAAGTGGAATTCTAAATACACAGACTCATAGGATATTTTGTATGTTAATGACAAATGTTCAGCAAATATTGAATATGAAGGAAGAAATATTAAGCTTTTAAAAATAATGTTATCTGCTTATTCTTTGGCTATAATGTAGCTGGCATGCTGCTTTTGGGGCTGTCTACGTGTGTTTTTTAAAATGTCATCTTTATTAGTATTACATTCAAGGAATAGTACCAAGAATCAGTTTCTTTCAAGACCTTCCTCCAGTGTGTGGCATATAAGTCTGTGACGAGCGACATTACAGAAGGTCATGTCACTTTTAACTGCTTGCATTACATCTTTCTGATTTCCCTAGTGCCCTTCCTTTGTTTGATTAATACTACTTGCTTTCAAGCAAGGTATCAGAAAGCATAATTTGGAAAGAGAATTCGAGAGCCGATTGGAGATATGCCCCCTCAAGAAAAAAAGAAACAGAAAACAAGTTTGTAAAAATATATCTTTTGTGACACATGCATTTTCCTTCACTCATTTTATTATCCTCAAGGAGATCCTACCTTTTTGTCATTAAATTATTACTGGCCAATGGTGGGTCAACTGGACTTGTGCACTTGAAAACAAACTATGTAGTCCTTATTTGACTTTATTTGAAGGGGAAAGAGATGGAATTTGAGACTAGAACTACTTTATTTTATTTGTTTTCCTTAGTTAAGTGTTAAACTCCAGCAGTTTCTTTCTAAATACTAGGTGTTATTTGAGTTCTCTGGGAAAGGTTGCAATTTTGTGCAGTCATTAAATGCAATTCAGTGTTCTATACAGTTTGTTTTTAAAAGCAAACTTTGCAGTTTCTGTAGGCATTGAATTTGGTTAGGGCTCATGAGTCCAAGCATAGCCCAGCTTCTGAGACACTCTTGCCTTCAAACCTTTTCCTTTCATTAGACCATTGAAGTTTGAAAACTAGTTGTGAAATAATTATCATTTCAATTGAGAAGCTGTATCCACCCCTCTAACTGTGTCCTTCTATCTGTTTCCTAGTGTCAGTGAAACATGAACCAGAATTTTGTATGTCATTAAGAACGCTGAATATTTTTCCAGGAAAAATAAATAGTATATATTTGTATAGATTTGAACATATAACCCCTGGAGCAGATACAAAGATGTAAACCTACTTTACCTCAATAAACATAATTTAAATATATATGTGTGTGCATAATTTTCACAATTAATGTTTAAAATCATGTTAAATTGATATTTTTGTCACTAGTCAACATTTTTGAGTACCTACTTCAGTGTAGGAATTGTGCTGAGCACTTTAAATACATTAATCAAGGCTGTGGGAAATGTATTCCTATTACCTCCATTTGCCAAGGTACCTTTAACTTCACCTGAGCAAAATGTAGTAGAGGGATGCATTCTGAAGCAGCTTAATGGTATCAATAGGAAACCATCTGTATTATAAATCCTCCTTGTAGATGTTTACGGTCTAACATTAAAAAGACACTGGAGTAGGGGGAAAGCCCTCACTAGAGCTCTAAAACACAACACAAAGGCCTCCAACTAACACAACACTTTTCTGCCAAATGTAAAAGCAAATGGTTGTATTGGGTGGTTCCGGCTGCACATTTGTGGAGCAATTGTGCGTAGCCAATTACCCGCTTGTGCAGGGTAAGAACAATTTGGGTTTTGCAAGTGAAGAATCTGATTCTATACATCTATTTGAATCATTCTTTTTCAACCTCAGAAAATTAACTAGAAGGAAGTAGAGACCTCTAAATCCTAACATAAAGGTTAAATATTTATGGTTTCTCTTTCCAGGCAAATACTTGAAAGCATTATAAATACTTGCTTTTATTAATCTGCACCTTTCTAGGTGAGCTAGTTTGGTCCTGCAAGAGAAATGATAGACACTTTACCAAAAAGTCTACTCAAACATACAAAGAATAGGTGATGCATTTACTCTATAAACATATATTTCTTGAGCATCTGTTCTATATATTATATGAAACCCGCTAGGCACAATCTGACACCGTTCTGCTTTTTAGCATCTACAGTATCATGGTAAGTTCTGAAGAGGGGAGGCATAACATACATTCTTAATGGATACTAGCTAAAATATTGAGTTTATGCACAGGAATAAAAGTGTAGTGTTTATCTTATTTTCTTTGACCTAGTTAATATATAATTCTACATGGGTAATTTTTGCAAAAATCATCTGCTCTAAGGTTTATCAGTTCCAACATTTTGTATACCTCCAATATGGGAAGGTGTATTATTTATTAAAAAGAAAATAAATAATAATGTCTGAATTTAAAAATTAAACTGAATGTAAAATTCAAAACATTATTTTTTAAGAGATACAAAATAGCAGTCACTTAAAAAGTATTGTGAGGGTTAGGCGAAATCTTTTTTAAAAATTTTATCTTTAAATGCAAAATACACATAACAAAATTTTCATCTTAATCTTTTTTTTTACTTAGATAACATTGGCATACAATACTGTATATGATTAAAGATCTAGCATCATATGTCCTTCAGGTATATGTTACCACACCCTCAGCACCAAGGCACTAAAAGTCTTCTCCCACAAACCATCACACCCCCTCCTGGCTGTGCTCCCTCTACCCCATAACCTTAATTCCACAGTCAGATTTATAGGGTTGGTTTTGGTTTGGCTTTATCTTACCCTTTGTTTTGTTCTCTATATTCCACATCCGAGTGAAATAATATGGAGTTGGTCTTTCTCTTTCTGACTTATTTCATTGAAATAATCCCTCCAGTTCCATCTAACTCATCACAAAAGGCAAGCATTCATCTTTTCTTTTATATAGCTGTGTTGTAGTATTCCATTATGCTTATAAACCACACCTTCCTAATCCACTCATCTGTCCTTGGGCACTTAGGTTGTGTCCATGACTTGGCTATTATAAATAATGCTGCAATGAAAATATGAGTGCATATGTCCCATCAAATTAGTGTTTTGCATTCTTTAAACAGATACCTAGTAGTAGAATTGCTGGATCACATTATAAATCTATTTTTAACATGTTTAGAAACCTCCATACTGTTTTCTATAGGAGCTAGACCAGTCTACATATTCACCAACAGTATATAAGGGTTTCTTTTTTTGCCACATCCTTACCAACCCTTGTTGTTTCTGGTCTTTTTGATATGGATCATTCTCACAGGTGTGAGGTGGTATCTTATGTGGTTTTGATTTGCATTTCTCTGACAATAAGTGATGAGAATATTTTCATGTGCTTGTTGGCCATCTGTATATCTTCTTTGGAGAAGGGTCTATTAATCGTGTTAAATGTACAGTTCAGCAGTGCTGAGAATATTCATATTGTGTAACCAATACCTAGAACTTGTTCTTGCAAAAAGAAAACTCTGTAGCTGTTAAACAAGGTATATTATTTTGATGCAACACAATATACCAAAATAGTGTGGCTGCTTTTCCAATTGAAATTTCCACCACAAATACCCCAATTTGGAATAACCTGGCATATATCACCTCAATTATACATTGTCAGTATTAGTATCTGTACATTTATGATGTGAATACATCAGAATTTGAGTAAATTCAGACTTATCATGAAGGGTTAACAGGTGGTCCCCATTTAGACTCCACTGAACTTTAACCTTCTTGAGGGCTAATATGAGTGTAGATGAAGTATCAATGCATTACTCCTCTTTATATTCCAGTAGCCAGCAGTCTGTGCTCTGGCAGGGTGTTAATAATAACTGCTTACGGAGTGGTTGAATACGTTATAGTTAGAATGTCAACTAAGACTGAATTGCTTTGTATGTTCCAAAAATAAGTGTAAACTCAACAAATTCTTTAAATCACATGATTGTACTACTGTGGTTCTTTTGAAATGCTGAATATCCAAATGAAAGACCACAACATCATACCATTTAATAGAAGATTTAAAGCATGACATTAAATTAGGAACAATCTCATAGGTTGTCAGATGCTTTTGGTTATATATCAGTTCATGAGACCCGGAGGTTTCTTTTAGGTTCTTCTTTTCAATCAGTGAATATTTTTTTTTTTTTATAGAGGCATGTTTATTTATTTATTTATTTATTTATTTATTTATTTTGTTTGTTTGTTTGTTTTGTTTACACATGCACTGGGTACAGCCAGAAGCACGGGAGGGTGAGAGAATTCACCAGAGCCAGAGCGGGGAGCAGAGCAGGCAGAAGGACCGGAGTACACTGCTGAGGGGAGCAGCGGGCGGCAGGAGAGGTCTGCGCGCCATGTGGGACCCTCCTCTGGTGGCCGGGGAGCAGCCGGGGATCGAACCAGCGCCATAGAGGCCGCGGACAGGTTCGCAACCCAGCGCTCAACCGCTGTGCCACCGGGGAGGCCCTCAATCAGTGAATGTTTTTAGAATACTTGAGAAAAATTATTAAAATAACTGAAAGAGGAGGATCAGATATAAGTCTTTGTGTAATATAGTCTTAGTTATTGAAGTTTTTGCAAATAGCATAGTCATGTCTGTATCATTAAGCCACATGAAAGAAGGGCTTCTGTCTTCAAAAGTTAAAAATTTTGAGAAAAGTTTCTTTTTAAAAATTTGATAACCATGTTTATTCAGAGATACAAAGATACAGATACAGACTAGATAAAGAAATAAAATCACGACCAGAATTATAAATTATTTCAAATGCCATGAATACAATCGTAAGTTGATCCTTACCAGTATAACAATACCCCTCATCCAAAAGTTTTTAAGATTTCTGGTTTCCATGGAGTCTTATGTGTATGTATACATGTGCAGATGACTTTATTTTGGCTTTATAAGCTATAATGAAATACTCAAAACAGAATAAAGTCTCATTCAGGTACCTGCAGCTATATATTGATTGGGGCAAAAGGAAGTTTTTTGGCAAATTCAAAATGTCTAATCCATTCTGCTGAAGTAAGTAAACTAAGAACCATTAACAAACTGCACACATATCCACACACATGGTTTATGTATACATATTGTGCACATTTAATTAATGACTCCATTGCTATTCTCTTTCAATAATGTCCATTCTTACCATTCTCATGTTATCCTTATGTAAAACCTCAGGAGTATTAAAATTAGTTTCAGGAAATCTACAAAGTCATAAAAGTCATATAGGCCATACAGAGATCATCAGGAGTTGACATTATACAAAAGAAGTAAAATTTTGAGCCGGGAAAGCTATTGTTAGTTGTATTCATAGACCACCAGCATGAATCAATGAACATATATAGATTTTTATCTTACAGTTTGGTTAAATGTAACTCAGAAATAGTAGAGCTGGGTGGGGGGGGGGGGTGGCGGGAAGAAATAGCAGAGCTGTTTTCTGCTTTGTTACCTAGCTCCAAATTTAAAGTGCCTGATTAATACAAACGTTGGAATAGTAAAAGAGAAATGTTCTGATTTACAACAATGCCTCAAATGAATGTTAGTTTATCTTATACATATTTCACATTCCTTAAGTTGTCACAGAACATTTCACACAAATTGGGTTCCCCTGACTGGGATTCTGTTCCCTTGTTTAATCAATTAAAGGTATAGCATTTTCCTAATCTCTATCTCTAGATCAAATACTCCCTCTCAGCGCATCTGTTTCGAATGTTAATAAAGTTTTCATTTCCAAAAGGTTTAAAATGACAGAACAAAATTCTCTCCTTTAAGAGCATGAAAATGACTTCTGTTTCTGTCTGCAGGTAGTGGAGGACATGCTGGAGGACGAGGAGGAGGAAGATGACAAAGATGACAAGGTAATTATCTTTCCCAGCACTTGGGTACCTGGGGATGGGGAAATGTAGACATGACACTGTTTTCACAGACAGTTAAAAAAAGGAGTTGAAGTGTTTGAGTCCAGAAAATTGGACAGTGCTGTTTATCATCCTAACAATGCCACTGCATGTTGCAAAGAGGGAGAGAGGGCTATAAATCCTCTCCGCTTTTGTCCAGAGCTTGGTCAAATATTTTTCTGCCAGGAGCCAAAAAAAAAAAAATAATTCAGCTTGTCTGGAACTTGATAGCTCTCGTGAAGATAACAGCAGTGACAACTGTTTTTGAAGGGCAAAAATTTGTCCTATCTTGAGTAATACAAATCGGGCTACACTTTGGGGGAAGAGAGAAGTGAGAAAATAGCAGCCTGCATGTTGAACATGGAAATTGTCATCTGTAAGTCTTGGAGAATTTCTCAGCAAAGGAACACATGTGTGCAGAGGGCTCCAGAGGAGATTTAAATAATCCCAGTGGTCCCTGCCCTTGCATAGCCTGGGAATGGTCTCATGGCACCTCAGTCAGGAAAGCAATTCAGAAAGCTCATGTTTCGATTGTTAGTTGACTTGGGGATGGTGACCACGGTAAAAAACAGCTAGTTTCTGGGAGTGCTTGGATTGGTTGTCCCCTGGGGAGATGGGCCAACTGGAGGAAAGAATTAGATGACCTTGCACCAAGGCAGCAGTGAGTGTCTGGAATAGGAGGAATAGCTTTCTATGGCAAGTCAGATAGCGATGTTGGTTTATTGTCATTTGGGGACATTTCTAGATCAAAGATTTTTAAAAGTCCTGGGGTGAAATTGGAAGGGGGAAGGAGGGCGAGAGACCAGCATTCATTAGTAACACACTGTTTGGCATATAAAACTTGAAAATGACCTTCACCAGAATCTATCTGACTTCTGTTATAGTAACAGTGAAAATTTTTGAAGGGGAAAAACAATGATTCTTAATTTATGCCCTTGACCTTTGATTCTAGTAGAAATGTACAGTTAAAACCCTCTGTAAGAATCTGAGTGCTGGAAGCAAGCATTGGAAATGTCAAAAATAAAAAAAAATCAACAGTGATTAGTTAACTTCTCAAATGATTTTTTTTCCTGTCTAATAATCAATGCTAGAAAGAAAATGAAAACATGCATGTCACATACACACATTTTCTCTCTTCTAGTACCGTTGCAAACATTTTTAAATGAATGAAGATTTGTTATGAATTCTTTCTCCTATACATCACTTAGTCATTAACAACATTATCAAACATACACTAACAAAATCTCCTCCCTGCAAAAACACATATGTGCTTGTTTTTTAATGTTCAATAACATAAGCATACACTTCTGGCAAAAATGATATGATTTATTGTTAAGGTCAGTAGTAGAGCTGTAGAGAGCTTGTATTTTAACTCAACATGCCAGCTCTGAATCATCATTTCTCTGCTGATAAACACTGAGCTGCCATCCATTTATGACCATTTTTCCCTTGCTTGTTGCTGCTTTATTATTAAAGCCACCATAAAGATCCATTCCAGCAGCAGGCGTTTCCCCAGAAATGTTAATAAATGGAAGCCCCTTAGTGAAGTCTAGTACTTCAATGCCCCTGCTTGAAGTCAACCTCTATTTTTTTTTATTGTTGATATCTTTGTTTTTTGCCAGCTTGTTGATATTCTATACCACTAACCTCCCCTTTCTGGCCACTTTTTTTTAATAGTGAGGATGTTAGAAGTGGGAAACAAACATCACACCTGTTTAGCCAGCTCACCAAAACATAGATGTCAGGTCGGACATACCAGGGTGGAATAACACCAAAACTCTGGAGTGGCATCTGTTGTAACCTAGTGTTTGGTTGTCTGAAATGGACACTGGTCTTAACACATTTTCAGATGTAGTTACCAAAGTTGACTGAAAGTAAGTGCTTAAATTACTGTGTGAGTTCAACTGTATTCTTCTGCACAGAATGCGGACAGTATACCTTCCATTTGGAAGGATTGTGAGCCTATTTTCATATTGCAACACTTTATTTGAATGATTTTTTTAAAAAATATTTTTCTTCTTTTAACTTATAACGCAACTGACAACATAAAAATCATATCTGAACAAATAGGAAAATTGAAAATGCAGTAATTTACAATACACTCTTCAGGGCTTGCATAATAGAGGAAAAACTGTTGAGTGGACTTTTTGAATTATAAGGTTTTACTATAAGAATGGAGATAGGAAAGACCCGTCAAGCTTCCATTTTTCAGCTTCCATTTCTTGACTGGCTCTCACAGCAGTGTTACAAGTCTTGGCTATCAGTGTGCCCGAATGGGAGAAGGGTAATTTCCTACTTTAAAAAATTCATTGGTTCCTCTATTTAAAGTTTGTGTATAGAGTCATGCGTAATGGAATTTCATGAGAAAACAAATGTGGTTTTTGCCATACGAGCAGGTACTGACCTCTAGCTCTCATTATTTCTCTGTTTTCTCATATGGTATAATAGTGGGGTCAGGTCAGTGGGTCCTCTTATAGGATAAAAGTAAAAAAGATTAATAAATGTGCCAAAGCCTCACTTTAATTGAACCTGAAGCATATGTTGCAAGTATGTAAAATATGTCCCAGATGTTTCACCAGGGCTAGTGTCTTGGCTTTCCCTGATTACCGCAAGGCAGCTATTAGTCCTATAACCTTTGGACTTGGGGGTAAATGGGGTATTACGTGGCTCACAATGAGAGCACCTGTTTTCCATTCAGCAAAGACCCCTGGCAGGCTTTGCCTAAGCCTACCCATATGTTTTCACTTAGCAGATTGTTGGGCGATTATGAAAAGTGTCTTTCTTTAGAGCCAGCATTGATATTAGTCACTCACAATGAAAGGGCAAATCATTGGCTACTTGACAAGGTCCGTGTGGGCACCCACTGAAGTTGTTTATTTCATTTGAGCTTTGAATATTTTCCCTCTGCATAATTATATGAATGACAAAGACACAGGTAGACGAAGTTGAAGTTGAAGCAGACGATTCCTTAACGTGATGGTTTAGTAATGGCTTTTCTTTAGTGTGGATTTTAGCACCTGGGAAGATTTGGGTTAAAGTTGGCAAAAGCTAAATTATGACTTACCTGGATTCTCAGAGTTTGTCCAGATGATGGCTTTTTGAGTATTTTTTTCCATGAGTTCTTCCTTTTTTATTAAAATAGTTGATCATTATTCAGGCTAGGGTTTGTGATCTTCAGACTTACTCTCCATTCTAAAATCTATTGTCCACATTTGCTTAAATCTAAAATAAGATGACTTCTCTCTTCATCCATTCCTATGGTTTTCACAAAGGCAGAGAATATGAGTTTTAAATGGCAAGTGGTAGTCGTGAATCATTGACTTTTTAATATTTTCATTTATCTGCCGTATATAGTAGCACTATGTTAAGCTGTGCCGGGGTTGAAATTTTTCCTGAACTAAATGTTAAAAAGATGTCATACTGCTAAATGTTAAAAAGATGTCTTCAGTCTCCTCTGTTGTAGAGCATTCTCTCAGTCATCCACCTCAAAGTCAGTTTGATCTGAATTTTGATCTGACACCAAATCCTGCCTTTGTAGCTAATAGAATACCTTAGTAAATAAGGTTTAACTAAATTACCTAGGTGGGGCTATCAACAAGCCATATAATAGTGTTTTTCACCATGTTATATATAATAAGACTGTGGTCAATCTGCATAATCTAGACATCTAATTTATGAAGATCAGCTTTTGCTTTGTGGCTTAAAAAGTTTAGGCTTGTTGCCCATGGTGTGGCCTACCCTTGTAATAAGATCCAGCTGTGGTATCAGGAAGTCAAAGATAAAATGCAGGTTTTCCTCAGGAAAAGCATAGATTCAAATGCATGGCATTGTTGTAATGTTTATTGATAAAAGATATTAAAATGTTCAGGCATTTATGCTTACATTGCTTCTCCTATTTCTTCAACCATTATGTCAAGGTTACTGTGTTTCAAGATAACTAGATGCAATAAATGAAACATATCTGAGTTACTTCAAAATGCACAGCTTGTTTGCTTTAATTCTTGAAATCTGTGTTTTCTAGTTTGATTCGCTAGCCCTAAACATGTATATAATATACCCAAGATGAATTCATCTCCGCATCTCAAATCAACTGTGAGGGGGGAAAAGGAGATAACACTGATATGTGATATAGAAGATTTTAATCTGACAAAATGTCATTTTCCAGTTATATTCAATGAAAAAAAACTGCATGGTGAGGAAACAGATCAAGGTTTTGGGAAAAGGCAGAGACAGACAGGAGACAGGAAAAAAAATTCTTTTACATAATCCTAACTCATGTCTAATTAATTCATTAATTCATTGTATTAGTTGATTGGTTTTCTATTGCTGCACAGCAATTTGCCACAAATTTAGAGACTTAAAATAACACATATTTACTTGTTCTCAGTTCAACAGGACAAAATCCCAGGCACAGCTGTTTTTGGCTTTCTGCTCCCAGTGGGCACTTTTCATGACCCCCCCCCCTGTAGTGGCAGGAATGGGGCATGGAGCAGGTTTTCTATGATCCCATGTAGAAGGGGTAAAGGAGGAATGAGTCCTGGAGCCCTCAGTGGCTTTTGCAGGCTTTTACTGGGATTTACTGGGTACACAGCAGGCAAGGGTGCTGGGGGGCTGGGAGGCTGGCAGGTTTCCCAGCCCCCAGCAAGCCTTCACATTATCTGGGCTCTCTGGCCTTCTCTCGTGTTCTCTCTGCTTCTACTCTCTCTCGGTTCTGCTTCTCCGTTTCTCCTGCTTCTCTCAGCTTCTTCTGGCATCCCTGTGACACTGCCCTTAAAAGCCCACTTAGCCCAGGTGAATCTCATCTACATATGCCCACACCCTATTCCAGGTGCCCGCCATCAGGCATGCATTTCGGAACCACAGGGTTTTCATCTATCCTAATGGCAGGAGGGCAGAAAAGCCTGATACTTTTTACCTTACCCTACACCCCCTCAATGGAGAATTTTCTTCTGTTGAATCTCTTTCAAAAACATCAAGTCAGGGCCTCCTTGGTGGCGCAGCGGTTGAGCGCTGGGTTGTGAAGCTGCCCACAGCCTCTGCAGCACCGGTTCGATCCCCGGCTGCTCCCCGGCCACCTGAGGAGGATCCCACATGGCGCGCAGACCTCTCCTGCCGCCCGCTGCTCCCCTCAGCAGTGTGCTTCGGTCCTTCTGCCTGCTCTGCTCCCCGCTCTGGCTCTGGTGAATTCTCTCACCCTCCCTCGCTTCTGACTGTACCCAGTGCTTGTATAAATAAATAAATAAATCTTAAAACAAAAGAAACAAAAACATCAAGTCAAATCTCTCTTCTGGAAGATCCCAGTCCCTTTTAAGAAATCATCTGATTAGGTCAGAACACCTCCCTTCCAATATTACCTAATCATGTGGGTAACTATCTCATCATATTCCTAAATCCCCTTCACACACAGAGGGAGGGGATTATATAGGATATACGCTAGGAGATGGGAATCTCAGCAGTCATCTAGTACCATCCATGCTCTAGAACAAAAATGGAACAGTCTTTGTGTTCCTCGTTTGTACCTATCGCTAGGTTGTGACACCGCTATCCTACAAAAAACAAATTAGGAAAGAGTGTATGCCTAGCCATGTCCTTTCAAAGATTATAAGAAACATCTCATATCAGAGGTATAATATACAATCATAATACAATGTAGTCCACTTGCTCATTATCTAATTCTTCTCTGAGTTGAGAGGTGGTTCATCAGGCAGAGCCCAATGGACTCTTTCCCCTTCTTATCTCCCATGGAGAAGAAGAAGAAAGAATAAAATTGGCAAAAGGCCAAGGGCATAGATTTACCCCTCCTCTTGCTCCTTAGAGCAACTGAGCCCACTGACTGGAATCAGTAGAAACTCCATCTAGCATCACAGCAACATTAGAACTGGAGGATACTCAAGATAGTGACCAAAAGCCCTCTTCACCTGGTAGCTGCCCTCATCCCACACCTGTGCAGTCACTCTCCCAGGATGGACTTGGAAATACCACCCTGCAAGACTTCAGGCCAGAGGCCATACAGATCTGGTCATTGAGTGAGGACCTACCACACCAGCCTGGTCCTTGGGTCCTGGTCCACTGACCGGTCTAAGGTGCCTAGGGAGGTATATACCTGTCAGCAAATCTGTGGTCCTTGTTCTCACCATCATTAACTAGACCCAGAAAGAGACCATTAGGAAGTTACATTAAAGCAAGAAGTAAATGTCCCAGGATCCCCAAGGAGGCATGTATCATGCATACTCAACAAACATGAGGAGAACCTGAGACCAAGACATGGTAGTGAAGGAGCAAGTATACCTACTATGGGAGTGCATGGTGAAGGCTGGAGAACTGACATTAATAAAACGCAAGCTGACTCTGGTTGGGGCAGGGAGATGGGAAGTCACTATTACTAGCTGTGAGGATAGAGGAAGGAACCACAAGCCCAGAAATGTGAGAAATCTCGGGATGCTAGAAAAGCCAAGGAAATGGATTCCCCTACAGAGCCTGCAGAAGGAAATGCAGCCCTAGCTACAGCTTGGTTTTAGCTCAGCCTGAAACCCATTTCCAACTTCTGAACTATAGAAATGTGAGATAGATTTAAGTCAAAGCACTTTTGGCAATTCATTATAGAAGCAAGAGGAACTAATTCAGATGCCTCCTGACTACATTTTCTATACTTCTGCAAATATATAAACTGTATTTTATTATTTTTTTACTATCATTGACATATATTGCAAAAATAATACAGATGAACACAATTACCTTAGCAGGGCTAGGCAATAATTTAAAACTGATTTTATAAAAAGATTTTAACCATCTTTAAGATAGACAGAAGGTTGAAAAAGTAGATTAAGAAAGTATTAAAATCTGTGCTCTGAGAGTAAGCAGACAAGATTCAGGACCAAGACAGCTCTCACCTTAAATTACTGTTTTTCATGTTACCACTCTATGGAAAGGAATAACAAATTTGTACCCAGTGTATCAAAATCCACTGCTAATAACCATAAACTCCTATATAGAAATTTCTAGATGCAGGCAATCCAGGATCCTGCTGTCCTCACGGACCTAATGTAGAAGCAACATCATGATGAGAAAGAAGGATATACTGTATTTTAAAGCACTAAGCTAATTTTTCCTTATTAACTTAGGCCTGTAAATATAGCTATATAGTTCTTTATTCTGTATGGGAATTAAAAGCACTATCAACAAAACAAATATTTTCATCCAAATTACCTTAGTTTTTATAGCTAAATTGGAGTGGCTAGTGCCAGTCATTAATATAGCTGGTTACTTTCCTGTTGAGGAGTCTGCAATATTCATTGGTGAATGTAGCACCAACAAGGGATAGTTAACTTCATTTCAACAGAAGAATTTCACTTCCTCACCACAATCATTTCATTCCCTAAGATGTTTTCACTCTACAAAATGCAAGGTCAGAGAGGATATTAGCCTCCCTTAGGTCACAGAACCTTTGAGAATTTGAAGAAAGCTGTTGAATTTCTCCTCAGAAGAACTCATATAAACACATATGCAAAAATTTTTTTCATGTAATTTTTTACAATAGAAATTGAATTATTTTACAGAAACTATAAGTATTTTTACAAAGTTATATCTCTATTGCTTTCACCATGTTTCTCTTGACATTTATGCCTATTTTCTCAAACAACTGAGATAAGTACAAGTTTTTCAAATAAAAATACAGTTTAATTCAACTCAGTCTTAAACTTCTACAAAAAAGCTGAGGTTCATCTTTAAGATTGAAATTATGAAGCAGTTTTTGACAAAGCAATAGGCGTGTTATTTTTGACAATTGTTTGACTATGATTTCAGTTTCATGGCAATAAATACTTAAAACACTGACTTGATAAAACAGTAACAAACAAAATGGGAACCACTATGATTTTATTAGATGAAGGTTAGGCAAGTGGAATTCCTGGACTTCTCCAAAATCCTTGCTGGAGTTATTTTGTTTGGTGAGAGGGTCTTTTGAACAGTCTGCAACATTAATGCTTCACGATTTGAAAATGAAAGGTTCAAGTATTCATGTTAAGGTCATTGGAGGCAGAATTGGCTTTCAGAGTTTCAGCAGTCTATGCGTTTCTACCTGTAAACTAATCAGTAAGCTTTGTTACTCTTTGTTCCAGTTTTTGCAGAAGCAGTGGCCTTGGCATGTTTAGATAGATGTCTGCCTTCAACATATTCTTCCAGGGTGGCAGCTGAGCTAAAAGACTTTAAATGGAAACATTTACCTAGATAATTTGGCAAGGGTATTTATCAAGTAAAGCAAACTGTGAATGGCCTGTTTCCTGTTGGATTATTCTAATAATTGATTTTCTTTGCCTCAAAAAAAAACAAAAACAAAAACCTAGAACTTTCATTTGAAGGTCAACCAAATGTTTCAAGACAGGTCCTCTGGAAAGCTAGTTAACTTCTATATTGCATCGGTGAACTTCCTCTTCTACTCCCATTTCTTGACAAAGTCTCTTGAAATAACAGCGTGTCAGCCCTGGCTCTCAGGAGGGTTGACAACATTTGTAGAAATAGACATGATTTTTTCAGGATAGCTGGCAGAGTCATTGACACTGGCTGACACCACTGCATGTTGAGATGAGGACATGTTTCTTCACCAAAGCAGCAGAACCAGATGTGTTGCCAAGCATCACAGATGCTCCATCTAAACCTAGAGTGCCAAGATTTTTATTCTGCCTGAAAGTTTATTTGGCAAAGAAATTCTTTGCCATGTTAAAAAGACATTGACTCTGCAGATTCTAAAAGGACTTCACAAGTAGGAATTCTTCCTTGTTTTTAAGTAATTGCCAATGGACGTTGGCTTGCAAATAGAGGTATCTCTTTTCATTAAGTTTGGACAAAAGAGAAATATTAAAGAAATCGCATAAATGTTGTAGCGTTGACATAATTTAATGAGCACCAACTTCAAAAAATGTGTAGCTTCATCAAACTATTTCCAGTAGTATATGGGTTATTTTTCTTGGTGACACAATGAACTCAAACAATATTTTAATACAAGTGTTTTTTTTTTTCCTTAGGGCAATTATATAAAGAAAAAGATCTACTGTGTCTGGTAGATTTTCAGAGTAGGTACTTCCAACCTGAGGTACTCCTCTAATTTTATTGATTCCATATTTCCATTGGCCAGAATCACCACACAAGAAATACTGTACTTTTTTGTGTTCCAATGCAATCCATAGTTAATATCAAATTAATAGATATGGAAACTTCATGGTACTATTTTTTTCATTGAATTTTTCCATGGAATTCTCCATTTGCTACTATCAAAGCAAATAGAGACATCTAGCTATAATCATGTTAGTGGGGTTGTGTTTTCTTAGATGCCTATGAGCAGGAAACTATTCTACATGTCTTAAGATGGTAGTGGTTAACATCATCTGTTTATCTTCGATAACATCTATGGTAGATTGCCTTTTGTTCAAAATATACTCCCGTGTCTTCTGATCTCAGCCTTGGCCATGTAACTCACTTTGGCTGACCATACCACTTCCCAAAAAAACTTCAAGACTCATCTTTGTTTTTACCATCTCTCTTTTCCCTCTGCCACACATGATGATAGATAGGATTGTCCTTTTAGGAGGTCCTCCTTAGACCTGAGTTCTGTATAAAGATGCCATGACATCAACACATATAGACTTAGTTTGAGAAAAAAAAAAACACCTCATTTTTTAATAGGTCTCTATGATATTGAGAACTTTGTTTTACAACAGAATCTTGTCTAGGCTGATAGATATAGCATCTCATCCATACCACTCTGTGTGCATTGTTCTTAATACTATAATTTCCATAAACACGAATTTCTTTTTTTAAACATGAATCTCTAATCAAAGTCTCAATGTAGCAATGAGTTTGGGTCTTGAAGGATAAAAGAGAATGCAAGAGGGATGTGGGATATAAAATCAAGGAGTATGCGGTGTAGTAGGAGCATAAAGTGCAAGGGTAGAATTGCAGGCAAACAACACAGAAAAGAAAGTTTAAAATTGGGAAGGCTTTGGCTGTCATCTAAGGAATTTGAGTTACTTTATCCAAGCAATAAAAAAGCAAAAGCAGTTCTAAAGTAGAGAATTGTCCTGGTGAAGTTGGCAATATCATTTTGTATATTGGAATGTAACTCATCAACACTGTCCATGTTGATGGATGTTAATTAGACTTATTATGGTGACCACTTTCCAATGTATACACATATCAAGACATCATATTTTACGCCTAAAACTAATACAATGTCATATTTTAACTATATCTCAGTTTTTTGATGACATTGATACAGTATATATTTCATTTACATGAATAGAATTTGATTTATATAAACAACTGGGAATAGGATAATATTTTCAAATAACTATAAATAAAAGATGTCATCCAATATCTTTCTCTTATGTGACCATAATAATCTAATAAATAATAAAAATAAAACTGTGAGATCATATTTTTTTATTTTTATTTTATTTTTTTAAAGATTTATTTATTTATTTATTTATACAAAAACTGGGGTACAGGACAGATTCACAGGAGGGTGAGAGGATTCACCAGAGACAGAGTGGGGAACAGAACAGGCAGACTGACGAAATACACTGCTGCGGGGAGCAGCGGGTGCAACAGGAGAGGTCTGCCATGCCATGTGGGACCCTCGCCGGCCAGCCAGGATCGAACTGGTGCTGCATGGGCTGTGGACAGCTTCACAGCACGGCAGTCAACCACCTGCGCCACCAGGGGAGGCCCAGATCATATTTTTTTAAAAAAAGAACTTTAGCAATGGGACATAGAATGGAGTAGGAAGGACATGACAAATTAAATAAGGAAAGATGATAGATAGGAGTTGCCATAATAGTACCTATACCTACAAAAAATAATAGTGTCTTACACTTAAACAAAGAAGCAGATTTGAAGGACATGTTTCATAGTAAATGTAATAAGATTATTGAAAAAATTTATGTTGAATAGAATAAGGGAAAATTTAGGATTGTGGTTAGCTGTGAGATATCTAGCTCAGACAACCTTGTATTTGTTCACATTCAAATTTCACATGTTTCAAAGTACTTACTCTTCCTTACCTTATTGATTGATTGCAATGATTGTCTATCAAGTATTATTCCCATGCTTCAATATCAGGAAGATTAATTTGGCTAGTGGATAACTAACTAACTAGATTAAAAATCAGATAACGTGACTGAAATAGAGAAGTAGTTGAGCATAGAAAAACTAGGACTAGGAACTAGGTAACTTGTCTAATGATGTAAAAAACTGAGATCAGAAGACAAACCCTCTAATTTATTTTCATTACTAGAAATGTAGCAAAGCCTGCTGATTCACCCAAAGATGACTAAGCCATTTGGAATGCAATTTTGCATGGTTATTACCTGTTCTGTTCAGTAAAGACGAAATAAGTTTCCTAAATGCCTACCAAGCCCTCTTTTTCCTGGCCCTAGGTCTTAACAGCATCTAGAAGATACCTGGGGCTGCCATTATCTAAAGGCTTGCATAAGATGGACATCCCAAGTGGGAAGTCCCAGATTGTCACTTCTGCCATATTTTAATTAGCTAAGCAATCCCTGAAAAATAAGATCAGTTACAATTTCCAAAGACCAAAATTGTGCCTCCCTGGTGGCACAAGGGGTTAAGTAAGACACAGCACTATGAAGCTATCTGCAGCCACTGCAGCACAAATTCGATCCTCAGCCAGGGAGGTGACACACATTGAGCAGCAGACCTCTCCTGAGTCGCCCACAGCTCCTCTAAGCAGTGCATTTCAGTCAATCTGCCTGTTCTGTTCCCCACTCTGTGTCTGGTGAACCCACTCACCCCCACACCTATGGCCTGTACCCCAGTTCTTGCATGCATAAATAAATAGATCTTAAAAAAAAAGACCAACATCTTCTACTAGACGCCCTATAGAATTAAGGAATCTGGAGCTTACCAGGAGACTTTCTTTTTAAGGTTTATCAATGTGTAGTGTTAGATTAGGTTACCTCAAAAACTAAATGAAAAGGGCCTCCCCGGTGGCGCAGCGGTTGAGCGCTGGGTTGCGAAGCTGCCCGCGGCCTCTGCAGCGCCGGTTGGATCCCCAGCTGCTCCCTGGCCACCGAAAGAGGGTCCCACATGGCGTGCAGACCTCTCCTGCCGCCCGCTGCTCCCCTCAGCAGTGTACTTCGCCCTTCTGCCTGCTCTGCTCCCCACTCTGGCTCTGGTGAATTCTCTCACCCTCCTGCACTTCTGACTGTACCCAGTGCTTGTATAAAAAATAAATAATAAATAATAAATAAATAAATCTTTTAAAAAAAAAACTAAATGAACAGCAACTTCCAATTGCCAGATATATCCAAATTTTACCATACTATATATTTTTATTTAATTTTTTTGTTTTTCATTTACAAAATGAGACACACTAAAGGATTGACTGAATTGTCATTCTCTAGTTCACTGACAAAAGGACTACTGAAAACTTTCTTCTTTTGCTTTGCACGCAGGTTAGGATTCAGTCCAAAATTTTACCTTCTAGTTAAGCTCTCCCTTAAAGTTCACTGGGGGATAGGAAGGAGCTGTGGACAATCCTTTAAAAATTCCTATTTAAATTCTGTAGAACATCCATTATTCCCCACTGATGGAGGACAATATACCAATGTCCTGTGTTCTGGAAGTCAGGCTTTCCTTACCCAAGCTGTCTGCCAAAACTAAAGTCCAGGGAGCAAATGAGACTACAGAACATTTCCTTCCTTAAACAAGATTTTCTACTTTTAAGACAATGTAATTAGAAATTGCGAAAAGTTCTTATCTGGTATTTTACTAATTTGTTAAAGGACATTTCTCATAGGATTTAAAAAGATCACTAATAGCTTTAAAATTTTTGTTATGGGATCTGTAAGTATCTCAGTCAAGACTCTTGTCCAGAATCTTTAGGGTTAATGTTTCTCTTTGCTGTAGAAAGGTGGCATAATGTGGACGTTAAAATCAATATTTGGCACATTATGCACATAAATACTGTTTCTTGGTCCTGGTGTCTTAGCCAAGTATTCTGATCAGCAGTGATTTGGAAATGGGAACAGCATCTGTATTCTCTGTGATTCCACACTTGAATATTTTAAAGACACACAAGGCAATATGATAAACGAATATACAGCTGTTAGAGCCTGATAATGTAAGATTTTATTGATTATCCAACAGTTACCACCCTGGGTATTAGGTTTGCTTGTCACAACCTTCAGTGCCTGGGGTAGTTGAACAAGTTCTTTTTTTCCATTAAGCTGACCTCAAAGTCACATAGTTTCTAAATCAAGGTCCTCAGATTTCATACTTTGGCAATTTCTTTCCTTTCTAATGGGGTGTATTAGAGAAAATGTGTCACCTTTTGCACCATGTAATACCAAATCAGATCAGAATTCATGCACAATTTTGTCAGTTGGAAATCTAATAGTACAGGCTAGCTTATCTCCTGATAACACATGGAAAAATAAACTTCCACAATTGACAGATTTGCTTGATTTTTTTTCCCAGATAAGTTATTTGTAAGTAATAGAGCAAAAGAATGTAACTGGATTATTTTTCATACTATTTTTAAAAACCCTCAATGGTAAAATGATTGCTAAATATTTGAGCTCTGTTGCTCTGTCTTTTCTTCCCCTCTTTCTTTGAAAAAGTTCTTGGATAATGAATGCAAAGAAAGAACAAAAAAAGACGTTCTGCAAGAGCTGTATTTATTAAGAGAACTAACAACCTAAGGAAAACAAAATTTACATAAAACACTTAGGTGAAAATAACATCCGTTGATAGTTAATGGCATTTAAGTAACATGGGTTATGTGGTAGTCTACCTGGGAATGATATTAGACTGCCTAAAAAGCATTCATCTGTGTTTCTCTTTTATAATCAGAAAAAGTCAAAGCCCATCACTAATCTAAAGTCTTCTTGAAACCAATTAAAATAATTTAAGATAAGTTGTACTGCAAATGTGCTTTTTAAGTGGTTTAGACTTAGGGTGTCTTAGGGATGTTGTAACCCCTTTTAATGTTACTATTTATATATAACTACCATGTGTATAGTATTACACCTTTAATGCACTATATTAGCTGTCACTTGAAATTAAGTGCAGGCATGTACTTTTTTGGCCTTCAGTTTCTCCTACATTAAGCATTTAAATGATGATACCAGTAGTAAAAGGGTAGGTAGCATTCCCAGTGGAAGCTTGCTTCTGCATCTGGTTGGGTTGTGTTCTAGTGACTACGTGAAAGATATTGTAATATCAGAATCTCTTAGTGTTTACACACCTGGTCTCCAGAACTTTACCTGATTCTTTTCTCAGGGAATTAATGGAATCAAAGCTTATGGTAGGCATGTTTGATAGATATGCCTTGTCTGTAGAAATCTAGTGATAATTCCATCAAAATTTGTCCCTAGTTGATCATATATCTATGCATTTTTATATCTTTGTGGTTTTCTTCAACTCTGTGCTTGCATCAGTGCCTTCATCAGAAGGTCAGGTTTTGAGGATTTAGTAATTCACCTTGAAAATGTACTTTAAGTTGAGTGTATCAAGCAAGAGTTTTCTCCACTCAGCATGAATTTCATAGCATTAAAAAAGGCAAACCGTAGCTACAATATTTTCTTGATACGTGTTTCTAATTTATATGAGGAAAAGTTAATAAATGCTTATTGATTTCAGGTGGTTTTTTTTCTGTTTCCATAAGTCATGTTTACTTTTTATGTTGTAAGGATATTGTGCAGACTTTCTCCATGATGATAAAATTGTACATTTTCCAAACATTCAAAGCAATTAGCTTTATAAAAGGAAGTTATCCAGATGGGAGTCACTGGAAGGGTTATAGTTTGTACTTAAACAGCTGATATGAAAATTAAAATTCCTATATTTATTCACAAATATTACTCTTTCTGCAGTCTAAATCATCGTGATATAGCCTCCTGTGTGGGTCTTTTCCCAAACAACAGGCAAATGTTCAAAAGTGACCAGATTTTATATTACGAGGGTTGACCAACTTTATCATCTACAAATACTTTTGCATTCTGTTTACATACTTGTAAATGAAGGTAGAAATTTCCTAGTTAGGAAAAAAATCAACGTGAATGATTCATTCAGGTTATTCATTCCTGTTGCATATTTGTTCATGCGTGCACCTAATAAATATTTGAGTACCTATAACAAATATTTATTCTGTGCATAATATACTGACACATTTTAAGAAAGAGTGTAGGGCATTTTCTTTTCCTTCGTTCACCATCAATCTCAGACTTGCTCTACATCTGCTGCCTCCATTTCCTCCCAGCTTTTGTTCAATCTTAATTCTTTCCTTGGTCTCTTCCATCGATAATGTTTTACTAAACTTGTCCCCCAAAGACTTCAATAACCTCACTTGGAATTCTACCACTTCAATGCATTTATCCTAATGCCCTCTTGACCACCCTTTAATATCCCATTCTATTTCCTTGTGTACTCATGATTTTTTACTATAAAACCTCCATTTTTATTTTTTGTCTCTTGTGTTTGGCTACTTCCCAGTTTTGTTCTGCTTTAGAAAACTGATCTGTTCTCCCAGTTTGAACTATCACTTCAGTGAAAATAATGGCAAAATCTTTACTTTCACTCATCTGTTCATTCCTCTCTGCAACAATTATTGATTGTTTGCTATATTCAAATCATTATGCTAGGTGTGGTGAGGGATACAAAGAGAAAAGTGACTCAACTCCTCAAGTTGCTAAAAATCTGATAATGCTTACCTTTTTGAACATTGAAAATTTGTCCCATCTTAAACCCCAAGTCAGTACATTTCAATCTAAACTTACATCCTTCCTCTAAAAAGGGCTTCCTTTCATGACTAATGAACTTTTCCCAGTAACACAATTATTTTGCTCATGGAGACTCTGTAACACAAATCATCTTTGGTGTTTCTCTCTCTTATACATAATCAATATTCTATAGATTTTATTGTAATATTTCTTAGTTTATACCTTCTGTTTAGGTTCTCTGATTTAGATGCTCTGTCTTGCTATTGACATGAAATAACCTCTTTGCTTATCTAGGCTCTGCCCATTCTTTGGGCCCTGCTTGGAATCTATACCCACTCCCAACATTAAACTTTTAAAAACAGAGAGAGCTCCTCTTCAGATATAATAATGCATTTGTTCTCCTCAGTTGATATCTTTCTTTCCCCTTCCATTTCTTTTTGGAATTATGTTCTAGGCACTTGTTGAATATTTCATGTGTATTATCTCATCTCTTCTCCATGATAGCTGTATTAAATAGGTCCTATCATCCAAACTTTACAGATGAGAAAAATGAGACACTGCTAGACTTATCCATGCTTATGCTAACACCCTATCCAAGGAGACAAAAGAAAGGCTGAAATTTGATCCCAGTTCTATCTGGACTCCAAAACCCAATATTTAGGCCTTGTTGCCTTATGACATTTACATATTATTTTTAACTCATGCTCTTATTTAATTTTAATTGTTTTGCCTCCACAGAAGCATTATACATTCTAGTGTTGAAAACTGAGTATTACATAATACATAATATGCATAGTGGTATATTAGTAGTAAGCATTTGGTTAAATGTTCAATAAATAGAATGGTAAGTATGAATGGAAAATAGAATTTCAGATATCAGAGTCCCATAACCACTCAAACAAGCTGTGTTGTATGCTGGATAGTATTTAGTCAAAGAAATGTGACCATCAAATCATCTTCATTTAGCCAATATCTTCTTAATCTCCTGTCTAACATGTACACCTCCCCATAAGGAACTAGAATTGCATAGTATGCTAATGCATTCTTTGCCGATATGATAGGAAAAGGAACTTTCTTCTCCTTGTGTATATAATTCATTCCTATCTCCCTTCACTGATCTCTGATACCTTCTACTATCCACAGCACTATAAAGGATAGAGTTGAGTGCATTTCCTTTTGTTACAAAGCTACAATGTGTCCCCATCAGTAAGTTTCCTTTATATTCCCATAAACACCACTAGATTCCATGTCCACCATCCCTCAAATGAGGGATGATCTTTCAGCCATTCTCAACTATAGTATGTCTTAAATGCACTTCCAGGGGTCTCCCTGGTGGTGCAAGGGATCCGCAGCCACTGCAGCAGGAGTTCAGTCCTCAGCCAGGGAGCTATACACATGGTGCAGCAGACCTCTCCTGTCTCATCTGTTGCTCCCCTCAGCAGTGTATTTCAATCGAGCTGCCTATTTTGTTCCGCATTCTGCCTCTGGTGAATCCTCCCACCACCCATACCTCTGGCCTGTACCCCAGTTCTTGTATGCATAAATAAATAAATCTTTAAAAAAAAAACACTTCCAACGATCACTGCAGATTTCTTGAGGTAAGTTAGTATAATTATTAAAACTAATAATGCTGAAAACAGGGTGCTACGTGATATTGGGTAGGTATTTCAACCTCTATCTGTCAATTATCCCATCTGAAAATAGGATTAATAATTCCTACCTCATAGGGTTGTTATGAGGATTAAATTAATAAATATGTATAAAGTTTAGGATAATGTCTAAGATATAATAATATTCTCATAATCATAATATATCATTAGTATTATTATTGTTAGCAGCAACATTATCAGTTATGAGTGGCCAAGAAAATTGTCATATTATTAAGTAGAAAAGAAGGTCTGAGTAGAGATAGATTCTAGAGGAGAAGAAAATTACTTCTGTTTCTAATATGTTGAGTTTGAAATGTCATCAGGCCATAAAATTACGTATTTTAGAAGATAATAGAAATAGAAATCTGGAATCCAAAGAAATTGTGGCCGGAGACTTCAATTTGAGCAGTATTCTTTAGAGATAAAAGTAATTGCTGAAACAGACTGCTAAGAGTGAAGGGAAGAGGGCCAAGGACAGTTCTGTGGAGAATGCCTCTATTTAAGGGGCAAGGGAGGATGAAAAACAGAGCATATGGCTGAGAAGAACTCATCAAGTAGTAGGAGGGGAATCAGAAGGATCCCTGTCATGGAAAATATGAGTTTTGAGAAAATATATCACTAGAATTAAATATGGCAAATGCTCATGAAAGATGAAAACAAAGCAAAAAGTCATGAATATTAGTGATTAGATAAGTCATGACTTTGGTACTGAGTCTCCCTAGAGTGGTAAAAACAGAAAACCAAGGGCAAATCAGAGGTAGTAGCATGAATTACCCTCAGAATGGTTTGATTCTGAAAGGGAGAGGAGAGTGGACAGGACCTTACAGAGTTGGCAAAAACTTGACATCTATTTTAGTAATGAAGAACTCACACTCTGTTAGAAGGAACCAGTGGAGTAGGTAGAATTGCCTTCTTCTGGAAGGCAGTGGAGGATCAAGGTCTTAGGAGAGTGTGGGATTGGTGGAAAGGAGAGCACAGGATAAGGGGTGAAGCTCTGTGGGAGATTTGGACTCGAAGGTTAGGTTTGAAGAAGCACATGGTTTCAGTTCTCTCTGGAAAGTGGGAGAAAAGTCACCTGTTTTGAGTTGGAAGTTGGAAAACTGTGAAGGAAGGAGATTGAAAGAGTACTTGGGAGAAAGTGATAATCAGTTAATGTGAGATGAAAGAACAGATCATCAGGCCCTACTGGGGCTGGATCGACATAAGAAGAGTATATAGTAGCTGAAGCAGACAGCTCACAGCTCAACATCCCAGAATGATTTATACAGAAATAGAATAATACAGGAAGGACATAGAACAGGTATAATATAGTCCATGTAGGGTGCAAAGAAGGGGATGAAGTCAAAATTGAGTGGATGAGCTGAGAGAATGGTGAGAAGAGTTGGAAAGAGGATACCTCTTAATTGGTGGGATAGGGAAGGTTTGTCCACCAAATGAATGTTTAAGTGAAAGAACTAGATTATTGTATTATGTTAAACACTTCAAGTCTGTCCTTCCTTCCCTTCCTTCCTTCCTTCCTTCCTTCCTTCCTTCCTTCCTTCCTTCCTTCCTTCCTTCCTTCCTTCCTTCCTTCCTTCCTTCCTTCTCTCTTCTCTTCCTCCCTTCCTTCCTTCTAGTAGCAAACTAGATAATAAAAAAGGATATATTTTAAAGTCAAATATACTTTGACTCTTTTGAAAGCATCAGTTACCATTGAGTAAAAAGGGGGAAATTTTGTTCTCCATCTCCTTTAACTTTTCACCTATGGCTTTAGATGAAGTCTGCTTTAAAGAAGAAAAAAAGATGTCAAAGAGAGTTGTAAATTATAGAATGACATCTATCATGTGGTTCTTCTGTCATGCTCACTAATATTGCTTAGCATTTTGAGTTTCAAAAATAACACAGTTATTGAGATTTAAAACTCTGTGGATGCAGACTACATTTTTGAAAATAAGACTTTTTACTATGCATAGCCAATTATAGTCCACTGAGAAAATGATGTATTTTTCCAATACATTTTTATTATGTACTTAACTGACGGACCTTCCTAGGTTCTTCATAGACATTCCACTCCATCAGCCACTGTACATAATATACTTCTTAGGAATCTACTTAAATTTGTATTTACCTGTGAGGCTAGATTGGCTCCAGAGGACACAGTCCTTTTTTCCTTGAGTAAATTATACATATTTTAGAAAACTATCTAAAAACATATTTACCTCATATGGAATTCAGGTCTCAAGGGTAATTAAGACAAGTTTTTGAAAAGCATAGCCAATATACTTTAACTCTCTCCGGTAAATAAGATATATTTTATAATCATCTAAGAGCGATTTCTCTCTTCCTTTCCTTCTCTTTCCCTTCTCCTGTAACTATCAGCATGCCTCTTTTATACACATATTTAGTAATTATTTCAATGTTTCCTCAGACATTGCTTTTCTCTTGGGGACCAGCACACCAATTATACTTTCCTTCCATTCGATGTACTGAAAACTATACATGGAAAAAGGAGAGTCTTCCCTAAAGACAATTTCTAGAAAAGAAGTTTCTTTGTGAAAATCCAGATTCTCCTGCATATATATTTTGTTTGGTGTTTACATTCTAAGGAAATCCTATAGTTTACCCATAAAGCTAAAAGCAGAGTTTTGTTCACTAAGAGGCAACTAATTGAATGAACACTGTATATTATAGAGCTTATTTTAAAAATGGGAGTTAATAATAAAGTAAATAAGCAGTAACATCTTTGTAATTATTTGTAAAGAAACTGTATTCCACAATCGTTAAAACGAAAAAAGTAAATGAGATTTCCTAGAAATACATGCTTTCTCCTTTAGCTATTTTGTACTTCTAAGACATCCTTTATACAGTGATTTGCTTGCATACATTGGATAATGAAAATCCACAACCCATTCTTCCTCTGCATTACAGGAATATTGCAATAGTTTCCCCAGAAAGAAAGCAGTGGAAAACCCATGCAGTACCTGATTTTCAGGTGCTTTGTGCAACCTAAATGAAAACAAAACTAAAAACTTAAGATAGAAGGGTTACTGAGGATGAGTGTAAGGAATAAAATAATGCCCAGTTTGTTTCTGTTTTTCTCCAGTCTCCAGGACTGATCCTTTGCATCTCATGAGACTGTCTGCTAAAGCTGCTATGGATAAATGTCACTGCTTGCATTCATTCTTCCACTGTAAGGTCAAGATGTCTACTAGTTTCTTCCTAGTCAGGGTATCTGAGAATTCATCCTGTTCTGCCCAAGCCAGTGTGAGCTTCTGAACCAGATTCTCTGGATTTAGAGCTCATAAAACCCTCCCCATTAAAAAACTCTATGGGGACTACATCTGAGGGGGTGGGGAAAGCAAATATTGTTTAAAAATTAACAATGATGTAAAAAATTATAAATAAATAAATAAATATCCAAATCCATTCAGGATGTGGATGAGAAATTTCTGTTGGGTTGATGGCCTAAATCCTATCAACTGTTCTCCCCAGATTAGTGTTAGGACTCAAGTGACAGTTTGCTGAGTTCTAGTTTGCTGAGTAGGATCCTACTATTATCCTCCTATAAATGTTAATAACTTACCATTTCACATTCAAAAGTATTTTGGTTTAAATTATAAATGGCTTGATCTCTAGTTACATATTTGAATTGAATATTGTTTCCTTGAGGGTTTTGATTTTGTGCTTTTTATGTTTATGAAGGATCATGCTCTTTCCTTTCCTAGTAAAGTTAATTTGAGGAGACTTTTATAAAGAGAGACTCTAGTTTTTATCAAAATAATCTAGGAACTATGCTAACCCATAGATTCCTTTGCTCTACCCCAAGAGAACATGATTCAAAAAAGATAGGATGAAACTCGGGAATTTTTTCATCTAGGTGATTTCTAGACAGTTTAGAGTTTGAAAGCTTTAATTTCAAGCATCTGCAAACTCAGTCTAGCTATTTGGCTCCTAACCTCTGAACTCAGATATATGCATAAGGATATAGCTACCCCAAGTACTTTGGTGAAACTGATTATAGTTTGGCCATGTGATACTGACAGATCCAAACTAATACTTCTTTTTTTTTTTTTTAAGATTTATTTATTCATGCATACAAGAACTGGGGTACAGGCCAGAAGTGTGGGATGTGAGAGGATTCACCCGAGACTGAGTGGGTAGCAGAACAGGCAGACTGACTGAAATACACTGCTGAGGGGAGCAGCGGGTGAGTCAGGAGAGGTCTGCCACACCATGTCGGTAGCTCCCTGGCCGGGGATCAAACTCTTGCTGCAGTGGCTGCAGACAGATTCATAGGTTGCATCTTAACCCCTTGCACCACCAGGGAGGCCATCAAACTAATACTTCTTAAGTTAGTTCAGAGTCCTAGTCTTCACTTACCTTGTCAAGGTGGGAACTCTGGTGACCATTTTGGAAGAAATTCAATCAAAATTCTTTCCTGATTCGCCAGCCAAATACACAGACACTGTTTCAGTCAGCTTAATTAATCGACATACCTGAGGAAGCTATTTTGAATATCTTGCATGGTGAGTGATGAGTAGGGACTTAAGAGAGTTTTTTTTTGTTTTTGTTTTTTCTGGAAGGTTGATCCTAGAACAAAAGAGAAATCATTAAATGATTCACCCCACCCACCCCCTTGGATTCTTCACACAGCTGTGCTGTGTGCCATCAAGGACACATGTCACTCAACAGCGGCTCCGCTTTGCTGACACTCTCAAAGTCATTCTGTCCTTTCCAAGCTGTCAGGGTTCTGCACACTTTCAGCATTCCTTCTGGGCCCTGGGTCTTCACATGTCACCAGACAGGAGAAGCAGGCCCCTGAGTGAACCAAAAGAAAGCAAGGACCCTGGGTCTCCCCTAGATCAGGGCTACTGGCCTCGTACATATTTTTCTTTTTAAAGATTTATTTATTTATGCATACAATAACTGGGGTACAAGCCAGAGGAGTAGGGGGTGGGAGGATCCACCAGCGACAGAGTGGGGAGCAGAACAGGCAGACTGACTGCAATACACAGGTGAGGGGAGCAGCTGGCGAGACAGGAGAGGTCTGCTGCACCATGTGTGAGTAGCTCCCTGGTCGGGGATCAAACTCATGCTGCAGAGGCTGCAGTTACCTTCATAGGTTGCGTCTCAACCCCTTGTGCCACCAGGGGAGCCGGCCTTGCACATATTAACAAACTGTCCTTTACATCCTCCTGATCATTTTTTTTTTTTAAATAAGTTTTCTTTATCTTTCCTAGGAAATTTTTTTTTTTAAGATTTACTTATTTATGAAAGTACTGGGGTACAGGCCGGAGGTGGAAAAGGGTGAGCGAATTCACCAGAAATGGAGCAGGGAGCAGAACAGGCAGAAGGACCGAAATCCACTGCTGAGGGGAGCAGTGGGCGAGACAGGAGAGGTCTGCTGCCCCATGTGGGTAGCTCCCTGACTGGCCGGGAATTGATCCCTCACTGCAGGGGCTGTGGACAGCTTCACAGCACTGCACTCAACCCTCTGCACCACCAGGGAGGCCCTCCCAGTCATTTTTATTAGTCTTTCAAGGACACCTGCATTGGAGGGTCTTAACATTTTTTTTCTCTTGCTCTCATCTTCACCCCTATTGCTCCACCCTGACTTGCCCCTTCTCTTACATACTATCTTGCATGCCTGGGCTCTGTAGAAGGAAATTAAACTGTGATTTGGTATGCTAAATTACCTGAACTAAAAACTATAATTTGCAATATTATTAAGTCATCACTGTCACAGATTTCAATTTCTTTCTTTTTAAATCCTTAACTCACAGCGTTGCTCCTTTTGATTATTACAAAAGGAGAAAAGGAGAGAAAAGCCCTTGGTTGCTCCCCTGACTGATCTTCTCCATCAGGAAACTTAAATAGAATACTTCTGTGTGGTTACTTCGGCCTGGCCAGTTTTTAGTTAAATATTCCTCATTGGTTTCACAGTGAGCTAATTTACATCTATGAACATATGGGAAAGATACAGGACTTTTTGAATGCTCTGTGACAGTTTGGGGTATCAGGAATTGGAAAACTCACACTTCTACTTCCAGTGAAATCCTGACCAGGCTTCAGTTCTGAATGATGAGGACTTCTCCGTTCTATTCTGTAATCCCCAATCCTTTTAAAAATACCTGGTTATTTTGGATAAGCTGGCAGCATCGATGACCTCCACAACAGCCAAAGTCTATCTGCTTCTTCTCCAGGTATTCCATATCTTCTATGTTGTTGCTTTGAATTTGATTTTAATATTTTCTGCAGAGTGGACCAGCCAGGCGAGGCTAGGATTGGTTGCAGTAAAGACTCCAAATCTGTGGCCTTAAAACCACAAAGGTTTATTTCTTGTTCTTACTACATGTTTGTCACGGTCAGGCAGAGGAGCTTACTCTGCACCTTCACTAACATCCTCTCCTTGGACCCTAGGTTGAAAAAAAAAAAACAGATAATTTTGGAAATATTGCCAGTCGGCATGTCAGGAGAGACACAACATCACACGCACTAGCTCTTAAAGCTTCTTTCTAGAAACTAAACAGACCACTTCACCAGTCATTGGCCAGAGCAAGTCACTTCTAGGGATTGGAGAAATGCACTCCCATCCATCGCTCCAAAAGAAAAGCCTGAATATTTACACATGGCCTTGAATATTTACACATGGACTACTACAAGGGTCAAGTAGGTTCGTGATTCTAAAATAATGAAGGGAGAAAATGACTATTAAAACTTAGTTTCATTTACCCCCAAAGGGTAAATTTGAACGACTAAGTGTAATTTGAACTACTAAGAACTTAATGCTTCCTGCGGCACTTCGAAACACTACAAAAGCAAGATGCTGACTTTTGTCATTTTTGGAAAATAGCAATGTTCAGATCAGGTGACAGTCCCTGTGGTTGTGCTTCCCTCTGAGGCTGCCCAGGCAGGACAACACAAGGTAGCATGTGCTCTGTTAAGTCAGTAGTGAGTTAGGGGACAAGAAGACTGGGATATGCTGTTTCCTCTCTCTGTCTCTATCATTCAGCAAGCCTCCCAGAAGACAATAGATTTTATCAGGTGATTGTACAGATTTAGAATAATGGTTCCTTCAGGCTCTGAAGTCAAACTTCCTCAAATCCCAGCTCCATCACTTACTAATGCAATGACCTAGGTAAATCGTTTAATCTCTCTGCAGACTCAGTTTCCTCATCTTTATAATGGCTATATTAATATCATTTATTTCACAGCATTTATAAATTATTTATGTCTCCTGGGAAGGTTCCATAAATGTTATCCTATTAAGAGATCCACTTACCACTTTCTTATATACTTTCTTTCTTATTTTTAATGAAGTACTTTTTCTTACATCCTTGTTAATTTTTGCACAGTGCAGGATTTCTCCTCTCAGCTGTGGTCACCATAGTTCTCCCACCACCAAAGTTACCCTCTTTCACTACCAAAGCAGCCTTATTTACTTTAATACCAATACTTACAAAATCTGAAATTTGGGGAAACATGCTGTTTTTCCACTTTTTTGCTAAAATATTTATAATACTTTACATTCTTCAAAAGTTCTCAAAGGATTTCATAATGCCAGGAGGAACCCTTTAATAAGAAACCATTGCAGGTATCTTTTGCCCAATTTTATCTACTCAAAGAATTTTTTTTCTTTAGTCTTCTGGATAATAGATGAGAATAGCAAAAATTATTATAGGCTGGTGAGGATTCTGAACTTCTTTCAAGGTTGATCTCAGTATTTAAATATGATGCGCATAACCTAATAAGACATGGATGCTCAGAAGCAAAACATAACCTTGGGTCACGCCATCAGTCAAGGACAAGAATGCTGTGGGGCCACAATTAGAGCAGAAGCATAAAAAATAACTGTATTTCTTGACCTTCTAGAGTAAGCTTACATCCCTGTCTTCTAATTGTGTTGAATAGTCTTGCATAGGCTGGCCAGTCTATTAATGGCTAGCCTGCTGTGAATAGTCAAGGGAACAGCAACTTGTGTTTACCCAGGAGAGTAAAGTATATTAGGCATGGTTACTCCTTTTGCTTCCTCTGAGTTTGAGGGCTGGAAAGGCCCCGAAATATAGTGTTACAGTGCCTCTGACTCCAAGAAATTCTTCTTGAAAAACTGTTAGTATCCTCACAGAGTTTTAAGACAATGATCCAGAAACTTAGAGTGCTGATAACAGTACTCAAGAAGTAGATATGCAAGGGAATGTTAACTATATTTTCCATGACATTCCAGGCCTATTAATAGAGGGAACAAAGGTCAGAGAATAACAGCTTGCCCCACAGAAATTTTATTTCCTGCCAAAGATTTGAATCAACAATGCAGAACTAAATTTTTTAAAGCTTGGGGCTAAGGAAGTCAAGTAATCAAGGGTTTTGTCCTATAGCCGCAAAGGGTATTCCTACCCCATGCCAGAATGACCCCTGGTAAAATAGGAGACCAAGTTAGAAAGTTGGCAGAGAGCCATGTGTATTCAGAATCACTCCACAGGATCTTGTCAAGGGACTACCGACCATCCTGTCAGTGTTTTTAGTGGTTCCAAAACCGACAAGCACTAAGTCCTAACTGAACATCCAATTGTGGCATTTGTTTGTCTAGTCCTCTGCAAGATAAACAAGAAAACTGAGTCTTAAAGTTCACTTACCTTTGGAAAATCCAAAGGTGAAATAAAATCCACTTCAAATTATATAGACCACTAAGCAACCAATCAGAAGATCTGGATTCTAGATCTACCTCTGATGCAATTGGAGCCTTGGAGCAAACGGTTTTGTCTTGACCTAATATAAAAATGGGCTGTTTAGACTAGAGCAGAGTAAAACAGACTACAGTCCGTGGGCCAAATCCAGCCCACTGCCAGTTTTTTTTTTCTTTTATAAATAAAGTTTTATTGGAATGAAAAAAAAATCCATTTTTTTAGTAAGTGTCTGTGACTGTTTTTAAGCTATAACAAGGGAATAGATTAGCTGCAACAGAGACCATATGGTCTCTAAAGCTTAAAAATTGATTTCTTTATAGAAAAAAAAATTGATCCTGAATTAGAAGCTACAAAGATACATTTCTTCTATTCCTCATCAATAAAATGGGAATAAAAATAGTGCCTCATAAGATTATAAGGATAAATTAACAGATCTTATAATAGTTCCTATAAAGTAGATATAGCTAGTATATTACTAAATAACTGTTAATTAAATTCTGAGCATAATCATACCAGAATTCTAACAATCAGCTTCTCATTACAAAAAAAATTGCTGCTGCAGTACTCCCACTAAGTAAAATATTGCTTGGAAAGGAAAGGAGGGCAGTTGTCATGTAAATTTTGAACACTTGGAATAACAAAACCCAAAATAGGCAGAAGATATACCATTGGCAAACTGTTTTTCCAGCCTAGAGAATGCTGAAAAATCACATTACCTAATTATCAACTTGACAGTTGAGCCAACTTTCGAAGACTAAGTCAGATGCAGACAAGTCAAAAGAGGATTTGAAAGTGTTTAAAGTCAAGGAAAGCAGAATGTCTAAGAGGCATTGAGGGTCAGTGAATAAAAAATGCTTGGCTGGCACAAGCAAAATATTCTGATTTTGATGCAAGAGTTATGAGTTACCAGGCTGGGAAGGTGGGTTGAGGCTTGGTTGTAGAGTTTTGAGCACTGGAGCAAGGAATGTGGAAAGTATTTTATGTGCACTGACGGTTTCTGAACCCAAAAGAATTAGTATTTCTAGAATAATTTATCATCTTTATGGCACAGAATGCATTAGAGGACAAAGAAACAGGAAATTAACTTCCCTTTATAGAGATGAATTTCAGTTTTGTCTGCAATGTTGTTACAATTACACAAATGTTTTATATTTGTTGTTTATGTTTGTTCTTATACCCCTTTCTGAAACTTCACTTAAACCTGCTTTACCTAGTGTGTTGAAAATGGAGTTGTAGCTAATGCACAAATGTAAAAATGAACCCATGCTTTTTTTCTTTTATAACTACTTTTAAAAGCATCATTTTTCATGTACTTTTACAATGTATAATATTTTCAGTTTATCAACAACATTTATTGAGAGCCTTTTGTGTAAAAGATAGGGAAAAATGAGTAAATCGTGGGTTCTGCCTTCAATCTGGGGCAGGATAGAGGAAATGAGTGACATCAGTAAATTAAATAAAAGCCATTAGTAATTTAAATATTCAGAAATAGTAGGGGTGGCAAGAGTTCCAAAGGTGTGGCAAACACTGTTGGTATATGCCCGATGTCTATTTTCCCCTTCTTCTTTGCTAATAGATTGGTTTTATACACCACAACAAAGAATCTAGCTCAATACTCATTTCTAAGGTTTAACTTCAGCTGTGGATGCCCAACTAATGTGGTTCTGGCCAAAGACCTGAAAGAGAACATTTTCTAGTGTGTTCTAGAAAAGATTTCTGCTTTCTTGAGAAAAGAGGAGAGATGTTGTCTCCATCCTCCTTTTTTTTTAAAGATTTATTTATTTATTTATTTTTATTTATTTATACAAGCACTGGGTACAGTCAGAAGCACAGGAGGGTGAGAGAATTCACCAGAGCCAGAGCAGGGAGCAGAGCAGGCAGAAGGACCGAAGCACACTGCTGAGGGGAGCAGCGGGCAGCAGGAGAGGTCTGCGCGCCATGTGGGACCCTCCTCCGGTGGCCGGGGAGCAGCCGGGGAGCAGCCAGGGATCGAACCGGCGCCACAGAGGCTGTGGGCAGCTTCACAACCCAGCGCTCAACCGCTGCGCCACTGGGGAGGCCCTCCATCTTCCTTTTCATGTAGCCTCAGAAGTGGATGCATCTCAGGGAACTGGGACGACCGTCCTAGTCCTATAAGTAATAAACAAAAGGAGGATGGAGTAGAAAGACAAGCCCCAAGATGTCTTTGAGCATCTAAAGCAGCATCAGTGATCACCAACTTTGGAATTCCTAATTACACAAGCTGAAAATTAACCCTACTGCCCAAACTACTATTGCTTGAATATTGTTATGTGCAGCCAAATACTAGAAGATTCATGAAGTAAAACTGATTCCATCTTTATTCACCTCTATGCTTATTTTTTTTCTAGAAATATTTCCTTCTTCAACACAACTATTTCTTCAGATATTTTTAAGCACCCACTATGTGTCAAACTCTGTGATAGATACTAGGATTAAAAATAGTTCTGTCCTAATTTCACTCTGCAAAAATATCTGATGATTGTAAGATACTCAGATGGAGAACAATAGAAAGGTCTCCTCTATTCATTCACCTTTATCTTTCAAAGCACTCTAACTGTCCTCTCTCTCTCTACTCCCTGAAAAGTAGAAAGGGACAAGGTAAAAATGAGGCCAGGAGGATTTAATATATTTTTAGCTATAGTACATATGCCTCTTCCATTCCCTCAGAAGAAATGGCCACTCTGTAAGAACAAGTCAGGAGAACCAGTGCAACTTCTTTACCCCACCTCACATCTTGCACCAAAGAACACCCTGTGAGCTCCCAGGTAATTATGGGATCCCCATCTGGGATATTACAACAGATGCATTTGGGGAAAGGGTTAGTTCACATGTGGAAATAATGCCCCCAAATGGAAAGGTGCTCTTTATCAAGTTCTCAAACCCGAACCCCTAAATTCCCTCTCAGACCTTTTTGCACTCTTTCTGTACTTGTGTGGAAAGAAATCCATGAGCATGAGACAATGGCTGAGGAACACTTATTTTTGGTGAGTGGAAATACATAATAGGAAATCTTTGGATTCTTCTTGTTTCTCTCATGCTTAGTGTTATTATCAAACCTCTGGATAGAATCAATTAAGACTTAATCCTTTGTTACAAAAACCCAACCACTTCAGAAATGATCATTTGGCTAAGAACTGCAATGATGGGCCATTGACAGAACAATATACCATTTATCAAAACTCTACTCAGATAAAGTCACCTCGTTGTTCCTGAGGTGACTTTAGGAACAGGAACAGTTTGTTTACAAACTGTAAACAAAATGACCTCACACCCAGGCTCAAATACCTTATTCCTGTCAACAACTTAGCTGGTTGTTCTCTCCCTACCATCTCTTGAATCATGTCCATTCTGGTCATCTTACTGCCTTAAACAAGGCCCTTGCTGCCACTTCTTGGAACTAACGATGGCCTATTTTGTGGGTTTGGGAAGTTTGAAGGCTGAAAACTGGAAATCAAGGGGTTGAATTCAGCTGTGGACAGGATTTTTAAACAATCTTCAAAAATCAGGAAACAACCAAAATGTCCTAAAACAGATGAATCAATCAAGGAGATGGAATATTACTCAGCAATCAAAAAAGATAAATTTGTGCCATTTGTGGCATCGTGGATGGAGCTGGAAGGATTATGCTGAGCAAAATAAGTCGGAATGAAAAAAATAAATAGCAGGTGGGTTCACATCTATGTGGAATATAGAGAAACCAAACAAAGGGTCAGGAAAAAGACAAAACTTGCAAGCTGATCATAGATATGAGGCATATAGTAGGGAGAGGTGGGTAGAGGGGAGAAAACAGAGGAAGGGAGAGCACAAGAGCCTGTGGTGATGGATCACTGGTGCTATGGTGGTGGGAGAGCTATAGGGACTATTCCTGAGGAGAGAAATCAAAAACTGTACAAAAGTGAACAACAATGTAAGAAAATTAATTTAATTTTAAAAAAAGCAGATTTCATAAAAAAATTTGGAAATTTAGTTTCTTCCAAAAAATAGAAAGTTCTGACAGTGTTGGGTCTGGTTTCCCAAATGGTCATTAACTAGGGAGACCGGGTTGTGGATGCCTCCTCTCTATGGGGCTTATATTCTAACCCAGTCTGACTGATGCAGGCATTTGAGTTCGGGTCCTTGATAGCAATTTATTGGCACCTATCATAAAGCAAGACACATAATAGTAAAGCTTGTTTCTTGATGTGAGCTTCTATTGCTATATATTTTCCTCTTATTACTGATTTTGCTGCATCCCATACATTTAGGATATTGGTGTCCTCCTTGTCGTTCAATTCAAAGAATTTTTGGATTTCTTCTTTGATCTCCTCATTAGTCCAGTGGTCTTCCAGTAGTGTGGTTTTTAATCTCCATGAGGTAGGAAAGTTCCTTGCCTTCTTTTTATGGTTTATTTCTAGTTTGATGCCTTCATGGTCAGAAAAGATGGTTGATATGATTTCAATCTTGGTGTATCTGTTGATGTTTGTCTTGTGCCCCAGTATGTGATCAATCCTGGAGAATGTTCCGTGTGCGCTTGAGAAAAATGTGTACTCCGTTTTTTTGGGGTTTAGTGTTCTATAGATGTCTGTTAAGCCCAATTGCTCTAGGTCCTTATTTAGAGCTTTGGTTTCTTTACTTATTTTTTGTCTTGTTGATCTATCCATTGTTGATAGTGGTGTGTTGAAGTCTCCCACTACGTATGTGTTTTCTCTGATGTCTGTTTTCAGAGAGGATAACAGTTGTCTGATATATTTTGGTGCTCCTTCGTTTGGTGAGTATATGTTAATGAGTGTTATTTCTTCTTGAAGTATTGTCCCCTTGATCATAATGTAGTGACCATTGGGGTCTCTTTTTATCTTTTTGAGTTTGAAATCTGTTTTATCTGATATAAGTATAGCTGTTCCTGCTTTCTTTTTTGGTCCATTTGCTTGTAGGATTGTTTTCCATCCTTTAACTTTGAGCCTGTTTTTATCTTTTGTAGCTAAATGTGTTTCCTGGAGACAGCAAAAGGTTGGGTTTTGTTTCTTAATCCAGGCTGCAACTCTGTGTCTTTTTATTGAAGAGTTTAGTCCATTTACATTTAGAGTTAATATTGATATGTTAGCATCTGTATTTGCCATTGTGTTTGTCTTTCCTTTGATTTTATTTATTTATTCTTTTAATAACTTTTTTTTTTTTTGGCCTTCTTTCATTGTTATTCGTCCCTCTGAGGTTCTGGCTTTAGGACTCCTTGTAGTATTTTTTGGAGTGGGGGTTTAGTTGCAATGAAATTCCGGAGTTTCTGTTTGTCTGGGAAGGTCCATATTCTTTCTTCAAAGAGAAAGGAGAGCTTTGCGGGATAGAGAATTCTTGGTTGGCATCTGTTTTCTTGGAGTCTGTTGACTATGTCCCTCCACTCTCTCCTTGCCCGTAGTGTTTCTTCGGAGAAGTCTGATGTCAGCCTGATTGGCTTTCCTTTGAATGTTATCTGTTTCTTCCCTCTTGCCAGCTTCATTATTTTTTCCTTGTCCTGGATTCTTGGGAGCTTTACTATTATGTGTCTTGCTGTATTTTTCCTTTCGTCGTGGAAGTTTGGTGTTCTTCTTGCTTCTTGTATATCAATTTTCAGCTCCTTCTTCACATTTGGGAAGTTCTCTTCAATTATCTCTTTGAATATTTTCTCTGTTCCTACATCTCTCTCCTCTCCTTCTGGTATTCCTATAACTCTTATATTTCCTTTCCTCATGGAGTCAGATAGTTCCCGAAGTCTTTCTTCGTTCTTTTTCCTTCGTACTTCTCTTTCCTTTTCTGTTTTGGTTCTTTTTATTTCTGTGTCTTCGAGATTACTTATTCGTTCTTCCATTTCGTCTATTCTGCTTTCATTGCTTTTCCCAGAATTCTTTAGTTCTTCCATTAATTCTCTGATCTCCTGCATTTCTTTTACTTCCCTCTTTAGGGACTCAATTTCATTCTTCTGACCATTGTTTTCCCTCTCTAGGGACTCAATTGCATTCTTCTGATCGTTGATTATTTTTCCCTTATCATTGTTTTCCTTTATGACTTCTGTCAGTTTTTTAATCACGGCAATTTTAAATTCTCTTTCTGGAAGGCTCAGAAGTTCTTCCAAGTTACTGTCGTTGCAATCTGGGGGCTGCTTTCCTTTTTGTGGTGTGCTTTTTCCCTGGGGAGTTGCTAGGTTGCGTGTGGTTCTTCTCCTCCCTACTGTCTGTTTTCTAATTTGCCGTATGCGTTGGGACACTGTGTAGTTGGGACTGGCCGGCATCTTGGGTGAGCTTCTCTGCTCTCCTCTGGTTCCTCCAGGAGTCATCTGTCAGTTTCAAGCAGTCTTTACTGGAGAAAGGTCCCTGTTCTAAAATGCCAATGTGGGGACACACTCCCCTGTGCGCCTGGTCTGCCCCGGCGGTGGGTTCCTGCTCCCCCTCTGGGCTTGGACTGCGGTCTGCAGACTTTTAATCCTTGAGCTCTTATTGGTTTGGATCACTGGATCCTTTTCCACAGATTGATAAATACTGGTTATGCTGTTACTTATGCTTATAGTTCATCAAATATAAAATTCAATCACTTCATTTGTCCCGATCCGCAGACCTGGAAACCCAAAGGCACTCTCAGAGCTGGCCGGATGCTGCGAGCTGGCGGAGAGCCAAAATGGGGGATCCCCTGTGTTACTCCTGTACCAAGGAAATCCAACACGCAAAGATCTTCTTTAATGATACCGAGTTGGGAAGCAGACAGCAATTCTCCTTGTTAAGTAGATGATGTAATTATACGTAGCTCACACAGGAGTCGACGGGCTGAGGCGCGAGCCGCTCCGGGCCCTCCAGTCCGGCCAGTCCGCCGGGTCCGAGGGTGTCTCCAAGACCCGGGCCTGCGCCTCGAGTCGCCGCCAGAGCTTCGCCCCGCGCCCGGCGGCCGCGCCAGTGCTCGCGCCCACCCGCTTCAAGCAGCCGCGCGGGGAAGAGGCCGTCGAGGAGGCTGATCGCGGGGTTGGTGGGAGGCGGCGGGACCCCTACGCTGGACGCGGGCTGGCGGGCGAGAGGGGCGCGCCGCTGGCCTCAGAGGCCATGCTCTGCGCGGCTGTCCACGGGCTGGGGGCTGGGGGCTTGGAGGGAGAGGAGGGGTTCTTGGGAGTTTGTGGGTATGTTCTCTAGGAAGAGGGCAAAGAGGAGAGGCCTGCTGCACACAGGCCAGGGCTCTCCCTCGGAAGTCTTTCCGCCAGCCCCTCGCTACCCCACCCGTCGAAGGTCGCCGCTGCTCTTGTTTGTTTTTTTTTTTTGAGATACAATTGATTTACAATATTACATAAATTTTAGGAGTATATTCATATCTCAGCAAATGTATAGCACACTACTTAAGTTATTAAACACAAAAGGAATATTTTGTTGTTGAGTTCTTGGGAAAACTTAGAGGCTTCAGAAGTTCCTTCTGGCTCCTTCTAAAACCACCTGAGTAGTAATTGGGTTCACTGGCCTGGGCTTCTCTGTACCACTGCCTTGGGAGGCAGGACATAGAACTCACAGAAGACTTGGATGTTTGATCAGACTGTCAGCCATCACAGTTCCTGGTTTCACTGACCAAAAACCTGGTTTCATTGACCAAAACAAATGGCAATTATGATATTCCATTTTCTTAGCATCCCCAGATCTAAGAAATTACAAACCAGTTGAAATACTTAGAACTAATAAAAATGATGTGGCTGTGGCCTCTCTTTTATTTTCTGCTGTTGGGCGATAGTAGAGTGTCACAGAGTAATTTCTTCTTACAGTTTTCCACTTTCTGGGAGTTTTATCCTGATATTTTATTGCTCTAACAGTACTCAGAATTTTGCTTTAAACTTTGCAGCATATGTGATGCCATTTAAACATCTTGGAAATAAAATAAGGGCTAACGTTTATGGAATATTGCTGTGGGCCAAACACTGGGACAGAAGCATTTTAATTGGATCATTATATTCAATCCTTACAGCGACCCTAAGAAATGGGTATTATTATTAATTCAGATCTTACATTTGAGGAAACTGAGGCTTAGAAGGGTTAAGGAACTCATGCAAAGTCACAGCTAGTAAATCAAGATGGAATTCCAATATAACTCACATAAGCATTTGCCCTCTGCTATCCCAATATTCTGCTCTCATAAGCCACTTTGCAGAAATCCCTCAAACAAAGGTGCTAGTGACCCACTAGCAGAGGTCGTGACTTGGTGGCATGGTCTACTATTCAACTATTATTGAAGCATCTGAGAAGCAACTAGACACAAGATCAATTCATTTTTAAATAATGCATGTGGTAGCAATAGTAGAGCTTCTCAAAGGAACTGTGTGGTCTGAGTCCCTGAGCTTGCCTTGTTTCCCTTTAATCATCCAGGATTGCTTTTACATTGGATGCCATCTTGAATTTAGCACCATAATTATTAGTACAGGAGAGAAGCAAAGTCATTTTATTTGCTAATACAAGATGTCCTTTTTATATTATAAGAGATTATTCTTTTTCTTTACTTTTTTAATTAAGGTACTGATTTACAAGGATGGTGTGAGAGTGTCTACAGAAGCCAGATATTTTCTGTAAAATTATAAGTTTTGGCAACAGAATTGTAAATAAGAGAATAATTTACCTTTCAGCGTTCTCTTTCTCTCACATTTGGCGTAGACTAAAGATGAACAGTGAACATTACACACTTCAGGGGGGAAAGAGAGTGCCAAGAAGGCTGAACAAATCCCCTTGGTCTTTGAGTCTTTTGGCAACTCCCCAACCTGCTTCCGCTACCTTCCTTCTCCTTTGATGTCAATTCTTGGCTTTAATTCAGTACATTGCAGTCTCTACATTCTGTGGCCTCACTTCCAAGAAGTCTTCTTGGATTAACACCACCTACCTAGATAATCACTCCTTTGTTCAAGTTTTGCCCTGAATTAGTGGACTTGGGATCTTAAGTATGAACGGTATTTTCATGTAGGGACTATTAAACTCCTCAAGGGCCTAAAAGTCCTTTCAAATATCTTTGCAAATACCTGGTTTAAGAAACTCTGCACCCAGTGGGAACTCAGGAAATATGGAAGGACTGACTACATAAACAGAGGTAGGGCCTCCCACAGAATGAACTATGTATACTTTGCATAAAAATTGCTGAAGTGTCAGGCATAATGTCTCCATTCATATTAAAATTATGAAAGCCAACAGACAGAGTTTCTCCCACTTACAACCACATAGGATTTATTCCCAAGGGACAGCTTGTTTGCTGGGAAAACCTGACTCAGCAGGTTTAAATTATTCCTTTTGAGCCACTTAACTACTGAATTTCCTCATTCAGTGGCTTAAACTTGACTTTAATACTGCATGCACTCAAAACATTTGCATTTAATTGCAGTGGTAGTATGTTTTCCTGTTGCCATCTGAAACATATTCATTATCAGTGTCAGGCTTACATTGAGAGAGTTTGGTTATTTATATCTAAAAAATCAAATTCAACAAAGATAACTGAAGGCATGTAAGTAGATTTTTCCACTTTTTTATTGTAAGAATATGCAGTCTGTAGATACAAAAATTCAAATTCTTGGCAAATCATATTTTCAATGACTGTTTGTCTAGAGATAAATGGATATGAGTAGAGTAAGTTATTTTAAGGATGATAAGTCAACATGAATTTTATTTTTGTAATGTATATATACATATATTTTCAATATGTGTATGATTCAAGAAAATATTGTGTCTGGCAAGTAATTGCTGTAGACTTCATGTGAGGAAGAGATTTGAGCCTTATAAAAATGTATTTAAAACTGTTTTAAACCTTATTCCAAATTAAAGTACATTAAAATCTTGTTCTATGCTCATAACTACAGGGTTAAAATGCAGGTTACAGATGCCAGTGGGCTGAGTGTGCACTCCATTTTATTAAGACCAACATGTCTTCCTATTAGAATGTCCTGCCACTGGGGGCACACATGGCAAAGTTCAATACCCTTTGTTATTCCGGGAGATATTTAAATTCACTAAAGAACAAAGTGTTCCCTTGGATCCCCAGTTGTTGTTGCAGTAGTTTTAATCAGAACCAGAAGGGTGCTGGCAGCCTCAGGTGATGTCACATGAATAAATGTTTATTTTATTAATCCTGTACCCTGTTGATCAGACCACATTCTTGTCGAACGTGTTTGTGAAACAGTAAGTTTCTCTCTTCAAAGTGGAAGGTTGCTACTTAAGATTGATGTATATTAAAGATGGATAGTGACCTTTGAGAGGTATTCATAAATCACTTACAACTGACCTGCAAATACAAAGTGAAGTGAATAAATGAGTCAAATCCTTGCCAAAATTAAACCAAAATTTCACCTTCAATACCCAGGTAATTAAAGAATTGGTTTCTTGGCCAAAGTGACTAGGAGCTACTAAGCCAGAATTCCTCCTTACTGAATATGCAGATACGGTGACATGATGCTACTGCGGCTATTGAAACGATCACATGTGTTTTAACTAGGGAGAGATGACAGGGTGATCAGAAGCCACACCTGGGAATCATCTGTATCCTAAAAGATCAGCATAATGAAATACTGTTAAGGATTGGGTCAGTATTTATTGAGCTTTGTGTTCTTTAGCAGGCTGGGCAAAGTGGAGAGGGGGTATTTAAAAGCAAACAAGAAAAACGGCTGCCTGCAAGGGGTTTTCCTGCATCAGCTGAGAAACTGTCCACTAGTCTGCAAACAGTAGATGCTAATAAGAAGGCAACAACAGAACAAGGGTAAATATTGAGCTATTCAGACAAGCATCATTTTCAGAATTCATCACAGGGAGAGATGGATGGACTGCAGTTGTCAAGCAGGCCTCCTGCAGGCCAAGAGCTTTGAGCTAAGTCTTGAAGAATGGGAAGGAAATCCCCAGGTAGACGGGAGAGAGGAAGGACACTTTAAGTCAGGAATTTCATGCACGGCAGGCTGGGAAGTGTGATGTGTGCTTCAGAACAGCCGCACTTGACCCTTTTTCTAGAATTCAGTTTTCTGAGCAAATTCAGAATAAGTCACTTTACACTAGGTGGTTCTACTGGATATGTTTCAAAGGAATTTGTTTCATATTTCTTAAGCAAAGGAATGCTATAAATGGCAGCATTTGAGAGGAGTAGGAGGCTGTAGGCAGAGGCTAGGACCACAATGCCATTTTAGGATGAATGTGATCTGGTCAAGACAGCATAGCAGGAATTGATAAGAGATCAATTGAGAAGCCATTCCACTAAATTGTTAGAGGCTAAAACATAACATAAAATTATCCAGAAAACGCGAGTTACCCGCAAAGTTTCCGATGTTATCCGTGAGTTAAGTTAGCAGAATGTATTGTGTAATATACCTGCAGTTTGTGAAAAGGGCCGCTAGGTGGCGAACGTGCATTATTCGTGGCTTTAGCTGCTTCTCTTCTGGTGAAAGAGGTTTAACTAATTCTGAGAATTTGAACTAATCAAATCAAGTCAGATTTTTCTACTTGTAAACTATAACTTTATAGACTTATAACTAGTAATTGATAGAGGAAACTGAAAAATTCCTCAGAGGTGGTTATTTCACATATATAAGAACCTGTGTACAAAATTGGAGTGATCTAAATGTCTACAAAACGCCCTGTCTTGTTTTTCCTATTTTATGCTTACTCAGGAAACTACCTTATTTAGTAGTCAAATAGTAACAATTATCTTTGGTAACAAATGAGATCAACCTATTTAGGTACTTGGAGATTTGGAAACCATGATGAATATATCTGATCCAAATGCTCTGGATTAGCATGTTTTCTCTACTTAACTGTTTACGCTAATGTGTTATCTAATACCCTTCATCTGGTAGTGATTCTGATACTCCCAGGAAGCCCAGGGAAGGTGTATCTCATTTGCACTGTCTCCCTCACAATATTTTACATGACTATAGGCACCAGGAAGGTTAGGTTTAACACTCTATCCAGTGCCTGGCATGGCGTCAAGGATAGAGTAGACCTCCAATGAGGTAATGCACTTTTTCTGACAGTCAAAAAAAAATCAGTGTCCTTTCCACTTGATCTCAGTCAATTAGATGCATTGTGTTGTGTTGCATATATTTGCAAATCAGGCTTATCTCTATTATCTTCATAGAATGAGTCAAAAGAAGAACATGCAATATGTTCATATATTCTTTATTTCTTGCAATCTTTTATTTTAACTATTCACATTATACATTTATGTGTATGTGTGTAAAATAAAAGACCTGTCACTTTATTTTTTTTTAAGATTTATTTATTTATTTATACAAGCACTGGGGAATAGTCAGAAGCGCGGGCGGGTGAAAGAATTCACCAGAGCCAGAGCGGAGAGCAGAACAGGCAGAGTGACAAAGTGCACTGCTGAGGGGAGCAGCGGGCGGCAGGAGAGGTCTGCGGGCCATGTAGGCCCCCTCACCGGGCCGCCTGGGATCAAACCGGAGCTGCAGAGGCTGCAGGCAGCTTCACAGCCCAGCACTCAACCGCTGCGCCACTGGGGAGGCCACCCTGTCACTTTATTGGACCTTTCTAAATCAAGATTAACTAAAAAAATTTATGATTTTGATAATGCTAAACTCTTAGTTTATATTTATCTATGTAAACATGAGAACACATCTTATAATGGGATAAAATATTTGGATTTGGAACTGTGCTTCCAATAGAGATATTACAAGTGGTAGTGGTATTGGTGGTGATCATTTATTGGATACTAATTATATGTCCTTTAATATTTCTACTACTTAAGTATTATTCAATCATATTTTATAGATAAAGATCTGAATCTCAGATTGGAATAATGAGGCACACAAGGACATATTGTTATCAAGCTAAGGTCCAAACTTGGGCTGTTTGAGTGTGTGGTCTGTGTACTTCACCAGAAGGCTGTGTTGCCTGTCTCTACTGCTGTGTTGCGTTTTCCTGTTTGCAAACCCATCCAAAGCAGTACAACAAAAACATTTATTCAAAAATATGTATGGGGTTAAGTGCCTTGAACATAATTTATAAATAATATTAAAATTTCTCTCAGTAAAACAATTTTGGCAGAATTTTCCTTTCAACAAAAGTAATTCTGCTTAATCTATGAATAGTTTTTAAATAATTCATGACCTTCCTATACCATAAAACACTCAACTTGTTTGGCCATTTCTATAGCCAGAGTAGAACTATCTTTTTGTCTAATATATATTATGTACACAATAATCCTGTTAATCAATGTGATTATCACTTAATTCAAAACAAAATATAAACTGAAAGTATAAAAACTAACAGTATTGAGCCCCTGCAGCAACTATGCATGGCCCAGAAATACTCTTGAAAACAAAATATTCTTGCAGAGAAGAGGCATGTTTCTAACGCAGACTGGCAAGGAATCAGGCTCCTCCGTGTCCTCCTGGTGGGAGTGGAAACTGTACAATCTCTTTTGGAAAGTGATTTGGCAGTAGGTGTCAAAATTACAAAAACACAAATCCTGTGGCCAAACAGTTCCACTTCCAAAAGTTTATCCTAGAGCTACACTTACAAATGCGTGAAATTACCGTGTACACAAGGTATTCTTCTACTTTTTTTTATAACAGAAATATATTAGTAAAGAACATAAATGTCCATTAAAGGGAAACTGGTTACATAAATTATAATACTTCAACACAATGGTGCTTTAAGATTAAGGAAGTTTTTTACGTTCAATGTAGACCCTATCTAGCTAGCTAGCTCTTGCGCTCTCTCTCTCTCTCTCTCTCTCTCTCTCTCTCTCTCTCCCCCTCATTGTCTCTCTATCTCTCTAGTTGCAAGAGTAAAGGGCATAGCAATGTTTATAACATGCTACTATTTGAGCCTTAAGAGAAGAAAAGGAAAGAAAATAATACATACTTACAAGTATATATATTTGCTTGACTACACACAGAATTATCTCTGGAAGAATATATAAGAAATTGATGACATTTTTACTTTCAAGGAGGGGAGCAAATTGGCTTGGAGCCAGAGAATAAAAAAGAGACTTTTCCATATAGTTGAGCATATAGTATCTATCTATTTTTTAAAAAGTCTTGTTAATTTTAAAAATGTTTTAAATGTGCATTTTCCTATTCTGAATTTCAAGTTTTAAAACTTTAGCCTGAGGGTATTCTAAAAGATGTACATGTACTTAGGTACAAACATATTCTTAGCGTCATTACTTATAATGGTAGAATCAAGAGGGCAATCAATAAAATGTTCAGCATTTAACAATTAAAACCAAGAGATGTGTGCATTTTATGTGCACACTACACATCTCCTTTGTAAAATGCAACAAATTTATATAATAATATCAGGGATTCTGGAACACATACTCATGAGTATATATATTTATTCATTGAACCCACAGCATCTAACATAATGCCTGGCCCATGATTATCAGATGATTAACAATTACAGAATGATTAATAGAAAAGAAACTAGAAGGATATACTTTAAAATGTTGACAATATTTATTAGAGATATTTCTTCTATTCTTGTTTTTATTTTCCAAGTTTTTCACAATGGACACAAACTATTGGAAATGATTCTTATGATTGAAAATAAGTACAATAAGTTTTATAAGACTGCATCTAAAAAAAAGCATATTTTCCATGCATGTCTATCTATAGAGGAATGAACAGCTATTTTAATGAACACTAGTGAGTGTTTGCATTTGATCAGCAGTGCTTACAGAAATTCTGGAAAGGATGGTGGTGGTATGTAAGTGGCAGCTGGTACATTTAGTGTGTATTGGAGGTACATGAGGGGATAATTTGAATGCTAATTACAATATCACTCAGCACTTAGGAGGGATCACAGAATGAGGGTTGGAGTTATTTCACTGAACAGTTACATATACATTGAAATCTTTTCAGTAAATTAGACCTGATTTTTGGTTTGTCCCTGTTTTCGACTGCAGACACATCTAGGTTCTGATTTCCACTCAGCAGATAATACATTCTTTGATCTTTCTGAGATCCTATCAATATGTCTCCATCCGTAAGTGTGGTCTTTTCGGGACAGAGCACATTTCTGATGCAAGTAGAGTTTAGCACAGTACCTGGCATGAAGAAAATTTTCATGAGCTCTCCTGCTCATTTTGCTCTTCTCACATCCATCACCATGTCTGGATGTCAGTGGAGAACTAATTGTTGGTTTATAAATGGGGAGGGAACTAATTTTTTAATCAAATATTTTAACCAACTCCACTAATGATCCTTTAAGATATGATTCATCCCATCTTTCCCTGTGGGGACGGAGTATTGCCTGGGGAGTTGGGACCATTCTAAGACCCCAGTGATTAGCACCTATGATGTGCTGATACAAAATATACACACACCCTCTCTGTGACCTCTAGAATTTTGTTCTAAGGAAAGAAGATGGAAATCCTCTATCGATCTTTTGCCGTGCCTGAGGACACTAGAGAACTTATTACATTAGTCTTTGTTTTGGATGTTTGCCTAAAGCCACAAACCTTTTGATGTCCACCTTCTAGCCCTGAGAAATTCCTCATCACTCACATAATTCCTGAAAATAAGATAAAGCAGGACTTTTAATGGGAAATTCTCTGCTCTTCCTTGCTCTCTGACTTATACTGCATAAATTTTTTTAACTACTAATTTAACAAAATGATTTTCCAGTGTGTCTCACAAGTACTTTTTAACATTCTCTAATGCAGTGAGCTTGCTTAAATAACAAAGTAGATGAGAATGATCAAATTTGTCATATTTGTAATAGACAAAAATTACTTCATAAGTAATTAAGCAACACTCAACTTTAAACACTAAGCATCAAGTTTTAATACATAAAAGCAATTTTATAAGCCATACCTGGATGATTTGACTAATTTTTAAGCAATTAAAATGTTGATTAATTTTTTAATTAGTTAATAGAATACTAAGGAGAAATATATAAACTTTTAAATGGGTGAACATTTTATAGTGGCAGAAAAAAATCATAGCAATCAGCAATGTTAAAAAAATTGCTGTCAGTGAGTCCTTTATTTAATGTGATCCTACTGCCTTTTAGTATTTCTTAAAACCATGTTTTTTAAATGCAGTCACTGAAGACTGATTTCTTCCTATACTGATAAAACTCACAGGACATTTGCCACTAGGTGGCTCTTCCACAGAATGACCTTACAATTGCTACCTGACTCTGTTGATTTCACATTTTTAACTGATAATGCCTATTACTTCTGCTAAGTTAACAGATATGGATCTCTATTTACTAAACAACAGTATTTCAGTGATTCTCAGAACTACAAAAACAAGTATGCAGAAATTAGAAGGAAAATTTTGGCATTTGGACTAATAAAGTGAATAACAAAAATCTTTTCTAAATGTCAGTTTATAATGTTGTCTCTGTTTCCCTCAGCTATTTGTCTGTCTGACGAATGATACTTCTATTTGTATTTCTGCATAGCAGCAGTTTGGCACAGATAAAATATCCAATTCATAATACTAGTAGATGCCAAAAAGTCACACAAACCAGAAGGTTAAAAATAATTTCTATCAACTCTGCACAGTGTGTTTGAAGAAGAGCAGATTGTTGTAACTTTTATGCTTACAATCAGGGTATATTCATAAACAGAGGCATTTAAATGTTTATGTATACCCAATATCATAGAAACATTCAAAACCAGGTAGGAAGTATCAAGATTTATTGTAACTTATCTTCCAACAGTTAATGACAGTAACAAAAATCATAGTGATAACATTAGAATTAGGGAACATTTTTAAGAACTTACTACATACCAAACAATAGACAAATACTTTAAAGTTTGGGATTGAAATTAGACTCAGAACAATTTTGAACTCCACCAAGTATGTGGTGACTTTAATTAAACTCTAAGAGAACCTATCCCCCCAAATTTATTTTATTGGGTATATTTTCTTTGTTCTCCTGAAATGAGTACTATGAAAAGAATTGGAAGATCACCCTTTCTTGCAGGGGGAATATTTCCCAAATCCCAAAACCTCAATTGCAGGTTTCCCTCTTGATGTGGTCAAGAACCTATGTGAAAATAGTCAAGTTAGTCAAGTTCTCCTGCAGTCAGTGAATGTGCTTGTGTGCCTGTGTGTCTTTGGCTGGAGTTGCTATCATGAGCTGTGATCCACAACTGCAAGTGTTTATGCTTTTATTATAGACATTCCCAAATGGTGATGAGTATCTATTTCTAATTTCCTACTGGAACATGTGGGAATGGGGGTTAGTGGGACAGAAGGAAAGTCACAGGATGAGTGGAATGCAAATACTGACAGCTGACAGAGGTGCTTTTGGGAGATGCCCCATGAGCTCCTCCTTCTAGAAGATGTGGCTTTGAAACTTGCTGCTGTACAGATGGTGTCACTTAGATGTGGAATATAGAGAAACCCAACCAGCAGTAAATTCTTAACATCTGAATGCAAAACTGAGGCAACCAGAAGGGGAAGCTGGCAGGGTGTGAGTTGCGGAAGGAAGAAGCCCACTAGACCATGGTGGAGGATTATTGAGGCTTTGGTGGTGGGGATGGTGTGAAGATATGCATTTGTGGAGGTCTGAACCTATAACCCCCAAAGATACAATGATGTAAACCAACTTAACATCAATAAACAAAATTAAAAAATAAAACAAACTTGCTTCTGGGTCACCACATGTATGTCAGCCATCTCTGTCACCAACTCTTTTGCAATTTACATCAAAAGCAATTTCTCATTCTTACTTGCTGTTGAAATCTCCAGGATAAACAAGAATGAAGAAAAGGCCCACACACAACATAAATTAGGGGGTGTTTATTTAAAGAGTCAGGACAAGGATACTGGAGTTTTACGAAAAGAAGAGCAACTTATAATAAGCCAGTAGTTAACTATTCCCCCCTTTAACATGACCAGTTGAATGTAAATAGATCTAGAAGTCACCAATGACCTTCCTGGTAACAGCAAATAATTTTCTCTAATAGATAATATAAACCTGGTGGGCTGTCAGATACTTTAAAGACTGATTTCCTGCCACCATTCAACATAATGAAATAAATTTAAATTACCTATGATTAGCTAAATCCTAAAATGTCTCCTTAGAAAGCAAAAAACACCGGGAATAAAAAGCAGAAATTTGTGAGAAATTAAAAAAAAAACAGTCATTTCTTATTGTTCCCAGATTTTGGCTTGGATACAGGTTGAATACCCTTTGTTCTGGGCCAGGACCTGCAAGGGTGGTCTTTATGCAAAAGAAGTTTCCTCCTCCTCCTTATAGTAGCAAATCTTGGCTATTGAATACAACATTGATTTAGACTTTTTAACGGGAGGATATGTAACGTCCTTTTAAGCTATATAAAAAGGGGTTAGATAAAAGATTGGCTAGGCAAGATGGATAAAATTCTTAATTAAGGTAGTGAAAGAGACTGAAATGCAAAATCAATAGCAAGTTGGACATGCAGCGCTTATACTGATCACTCTGTAGGGCCTGTGATCAAACTTGAGGACAGTGTGTCTCCCAGGAAGACAGTCTTGGCCCTGTGCTGTCTCCTCCACCCTTCTGTACTAGCTGCTGCTCCTGCTCACTCTCAACTAATGATTTTGCCTCCTTTATCATTGAGAAAACAGAAGCAATTAGGAACTCCACGTGTTCACTTCTTTCTACTGTCAGTTCAAGACATACTTTTCCTGTACTATTCTCTTACCTTTCCTCTGGGCCCCGGGGAAGAGGTGTCCCTGCTTCTCCCCTTCACTTGTGTTCTGTCCTACCCTTTGAAAACACATTGCTCCTACAGTTAGTGACCCTTTCCTGCACCATCCTTTTCTCCTCTCTTCTAGATCATTCTAAGAGCAAGTCAATATCCTCTAGTCTAGCCCTGTTCAAACTTTAACCAGCATATGAACCAGCTGGGGCTTTTGTTAAAATACAGATCATAATTTGAGTATTATGATCTTTTTATTATGTTTAATGCTATATTTCCCATCTTTAAAAAAGCAATACCCTCTTCAACCCCACACCCATACTCTCCACTACCTTCCCAACTTTTCAGTAGCTCTTTCCAGCACTTTCTGATAGTGGTATCTGCAGTCAATGTGTTCACTTTTCACTCACATACTCTGCTCATTCTATCCAATGCTTCTCCACCACCCAGCTGAAATTGCTTTTGTCAAAAAACTATTTCTCAAGTCCACTAACATGTCTTGATCTTTTAGCAGAGTTTCAGAGAGATTACCCCTTCTTCCTTCTTGAAACTCTTTCTTTTGAAACCCTTTCTTTTGACTTCTATTTTTTTTCCTACATCAGTCCTTTTCAGTCTCCTTTGCTGGTTCTTCATCATCTGCTAAACAGCCAGGATTTGTTCTGCTTTGGGGGTCTGTTTTGAGGCCCTTCTGTCCTTATTCTTTTCCTGGGTGACTCTTCCTGTTCCTGACTTTAAGGGCCTTCTAAATGCCAACAGCCTTCAATTCTGTATCTCCAGGCCTGACCTGTCACATATTCATCCATTTATTTCTGATGGCGATATCTACTATCACTACAGCCCAAAAGCCATCCAATGATAGCTACCCAACAACCATCTCATATTTTTTCATCATCCAAGCACAGTTCTTCATTTCTTTTCTCAACCTTGCTGCTCTTCTGTTCTTCTCCGACTCAATAAAACCAGCCGTATTTACCCAGTTGTTCAAGCATAAAATGTACACATTTCCTTGATTCCTGTTTATCTCACCATCCAGAGCCAATCTATTGACATATCTATGGTAACTTGACTTCTAAAACATTCTGTATATGTCCACCCTGGCCTATCATCCTCTTGTGAAATATAACAATACCTGTTCTCAGGTTTATCTTCTACAATACATTATGTCTAATGGTCTTTTACAAATGTAATTAGTTTGTTATTTCCTTGGTTGAAATACTCTAATGGATTACTATGATGCTTAGAACTCCATATTCTGGTGTACATGGCCTCAGTGGCGTTCCTTCTCTGCTACCTTCTTATGACACTCCTCCCTTTACCTGACTACTATGTTTAGTGTACCCTCCAGCAAGTTACTTTAGTTTATTCCTTAGCACATTTGCGTTACCATACTGGTTCCCCTTACTCTCTTTCCTTTGACTAGCTCCTTCTAATCATTAAGATCTTGTTCTGTTTTTTTCCTGTTAGCTTCCAGGTTGATCTCACCCATCCTTCTCCTGCAAAACACATTTCCCAGCTCTCTTGACAAAGGCTTTTGGGGGATTTGGCCCATGGGAGAGTCTGTAAGGAGACTGGAAATAGAATGAAGGAGTAAAAAAGGACAATTTCTATCTCATTCTCCTCCCCTTTCCTTTCTCCCTCCCTCCACACCCCACTTGCCACTTACACCCCACTGTTTCTGGGGGCATTTTCCAGAAATAACTACTGCTGGGTCTCCTTGATGTTCAGTTTCCCACCAGAGACACTATAATCCCAAACACTGTCAACCAGCCCCATTCAGGGCTGACATTTGGGTTCCAGTAACATCACTTCCCTCTGGTAGTGAGTGGCTTCCTGCAATTTGGATGTCTGTCACTCTATTTGAATCTCAGTCCTTCCATCACCAATGTAGCCACTTCTCTGCACTAAATTCTATTTGTTACTAGAGTAGTTTGATACTAGAGTAGTTTCTAGTATCCTGACCAAAATAGTTCTCAAGTATGAAGTACATCCTCAGAGCAGCCCTCTCTGACACCTGGTTACTCCCCAGCACAAGCACCCATTTGAAGTCTCTTCACTGCAATTTTCACTTCCTGCTATTTTTCCTTCTTTATTTATATTTTTGGTACTATCTTGTTTATTTCTGTCTCCAGAGCCTAGAATAGTGTCTGATATGTAGTTGGCATTCAATTAATAAATATTGAATAAATGAATGCAAGGAATGGACTGAGATTTTGCTAAACATAACATGGCTCAAATGGGGAAGTATTGTGAATGATAATCAGGCCTCGAAATACAAATTCCAAGAAAAATAAAATATAAGAGGCAAAAAACAAATATAATTAGTGGGAAGGAAACTTGTATTTAATATTGATGAATGTGCCTGTTATTTTACATACATGATTTTATTCTGTTCCCACATCAACACTATCATATAGACATTATATACATCTTATTAATGAGGAAACTGAGAATCTGAGGGGTTAACTTATCCATGGTCCCACAGCTATAAAGTGTACACCAACTGGCATTCAAGCCCACATCCATCTCCCTGATTAGGACAAGTGTAGTGCCAGCAAGGCACAGATCAGGATCTCTATGATCCAGGCAGACAGGTAAAGGAGAGTCCTTGGAGCCCTTGGTGGCTTTTCAGGCTTTTATTGAGATTTTTACACCATTTGTAGTGTGACATCCAGGTACACAGCAGGCAGGGGCACTAGGGGACCAGGAGACCAGGAGGCTGGCAGGCCTCCCAGCCCCAGGGAGTCTTCACTCTTTCTGGGCTCTCTGGTGTTCTCTCAAGGGCTCTTCTCTTTGCTTCTCTGCTGCTGTTTCTCCTATTCTCGTTCTGGTGCTCTGCTGGTGTCACAGGGATACCACCCTTATAAGCCCAGTCTCAGCCCAGGTGTGCCCACCTATGCATGCCCACACGCTACTCCAGGTGCCCTCCATCAGGCATGCATGTAGGACCCCAGGGATCTATCATTAATGCTAATGGGGGGAGGGTAGGAAATCCTGATAATTTTCACTTGCCCTACAACAAGCCTAGGAAAGTACATCATAGCCTGGATCTATGCCAATTCTATGTCAATTTTAAGTGAAGAAATTTTAAATGCAGATACATAAACTACCATTTCTGAAGGATTCATTTTATCCTATTAATGGCCATCCCCAATGTAAAAATTTGATATTCTTTTCAAATTGATTCTTTAGTTTTCTTACCCTTTCCTACTCTCCTCTTCAAATAAACTAAAATATCGTGATCCACAGTACTAAGTAAGTCACAATATGGCCATCAGCTCAATAAAGTGGACCTTTGGCAATTTCTTATAGGTTGACCTCAGAATGAGCCTGTTTTAGTGATTTAGTCTGCACTGAGGAAGAGGTTTAGGGGATAGGTCCATCCTATATATCAGCAACATCCCATAGAGCATGAAGTTGTTATTCAGGTATGTGCTACATATGGCATCAATAGAGAAAGATGGCTCAGTTCCCTCCAGATTCACCAGGCCCTTTATTTGTACCCACTTCACCTCTGTTTTGTTGGATTTCATTGAAAAACCCCTGTTATCTTCTTATAGGACACAACTGAGTCCTTAATGCTGACCTTGATTTCCTATATTGTCAAGGTCTGAAAATGGTAGGTGATGTCATCATGTTATACAATTTATAGGGAAACTGGGGAAGAAAGGCCCAAAATAGTGGAGCAAATTGTTTTTTTCCTAAGGTTAATTTCCCTTGTTTGGTAGATTCAAGTCAGGCCATTAACACCACTTTGACATTTTTCTTAAGACTTTTTCTATCCCCAAACATCATGGTCTTAGAACACTGAAAACTTACAGCAAACAAACAAATCATGGAAATTAAATAGCAATAAAACTGTTGTTGGCTTCATATAAAAAATATTATCCAGTATTTAAATGGCGATTATTTCCAGAAAGTTGGCAATTGTAACCATACAAATGATGAAATTGATTCCAGTCACAGTCCATCTTTGTTTGGAAAGGAAATACCAGTAGTGTTTGAAAAATGGATTATTAAAGACTTTGGTTTGCTGAAGGTGGCTCATATGTTCTATTTGCTAACACAGCATCTTGTTGGGGGAAAAAAAATAATAAGTGCAGCTTTTCCCTACCCCAGATTATTTTCACTACAGATCTTTAGAGCAGGAAATAAAAAACAGCTAATGGTTCATGGGGCATGTGGAATTAGTTTAAGCAAAGCCGAGCCCTGGTCCTGCTGACCGCCTCCTCTTTCCTGTGCTGTTTTGTCTATGCTGGCCTTAGAATATGTCAACAAATCTCCTTTAAGCTCAGATAGGAAGAAAGGATGGTGATTCCTTCTCTTTCTGTAAGGGATAATTTACAACAGATGGGCTTTTTTTGAAAGGTACAAGTTTGTCTTGTAAAATATTTGTAAAGAAAAATAGCCTCCAGATTTCCCAAAGTAATCCTTACTTGGTTTTGGAGATGTCACAAAGAGCATTGTTTTTATAATACTAATATGATTCTTTTCTCACACAATTTGATTATAACTTAAGGTTAGTTTTAGGAAAGAGCCAAGTTAAAATATCTAAAACAATGGAGTGAAAAAATTCCATATGTAACTTTATGGCTTTTTGACAATGATCTGAAAGGAACCCAATTCAGTTATAGGACATGGGTTAAAGTCCCAGGAAGTCTTTCTGACTAGAAATAAAATCTGAATTCCATGTCTCAGTTTTCTTATCTGTAAAATAGGGAAACCACCAGCCCCTATTATCCAAGTGGGAAGCTAAATTCAAAATGCTTTATAAACCATAAAGTTCACTTAAAGAATTAATTTTATAACAAATCTATTCAAGGAAAAGAAATCTATTCAAGGTTCCACATCTTCTTGCAGATGCCTCTTATATATAGGTGTATATATCTATAATGACCTTTCTTTGATTAAATACTAGTAAGTACATTAGCAACAAAGCTTATGCTATTAAGATTAAATAGTAAATTCTGGCCTTGATTTAGCCATGAGGCTTGTTGAAGGACAAATGAATTCTAATAGAAAGTTCTAACTGTATAAGTATGGATAAAATCGCATGATGCATGTCTTGTCTCACATGAGGAAGGTGCGTATCTTACATGTGTATGACTAACCCTGGCTTTCAGAGAACATACAACTTTCAGTGAGTTGTGAATGTTATAAATAGATCGACCCTGCTCAGATTACCGTATTTCAAATCCCATATCATGGACATGAACAAGTGAGGCTGGAGGTGCCAAAAGAGAGGAGGCATAACTGACATAGAAGTTTGAGTTGAAACTTCAGGCAACCAACCCCTCACCATTGTGTGGCTTTTGTCAGGATGATATAATACCCACCTTGAGCTGTGATTGAATTAGAGGACAAAGAAGTTACCAAAATTATTGTATAAGATATTCCTGGGCCTCCCCGGTGGCGCAGTGGTTGAGCGCTGGGTTGTGAAGCTGCCCGCGGCCTCTTCAGCGCCAGTTCGATCCCCAGCTGCTCCCCGGCCACCGGAGGAGGGTCCCACATGGCGCGCAGACCTCTCCTGACACACACTGCTCCCCTCAGCAGTGTACTTCGGTTCTTCTGCCTGCTCTGCTCCCCACTCTGGCTCTGGTGAATTCTCTTACCCTCCCGCGCTTCTGACTGTACCCAGTGCTTGTATAAATAAATAAAATCTTAAAAAAAAAAATTCTTAAAAAAAAAGATATTCCTGAGGTGATGTGTATCATAAGGAGGTAGGAAGAATAATCTTTCCTTTTTTACTAAGTTTTAGTAAAATTTATCATTTAAAAGTTGTAGTATTTTCATTCTCTTGTTATTATTAATGACTAATTAAGTACTTTCTAGATCCAGGCATTTGTGGTAAATGTTTCAAATGAATTAAGCTACTTAATTTTATAACCATCACAAAGTAGGTTCTGTTGTTACCCCCATTTTACAGGTGCAGTTAAGTCCATTGTTCAAGAACACATAGCTGAGGAAATTATGCAGGTGGGATGGGAACCACTCTTAGCAATAGAAACAGTCAGTGGGAAATCTAGTAATCTTCTAAATAAGACTGTGGTCATCTAGAATAATAGAATAATCTCTAAACTCTTAATTGCCCTCTCAGCTGTGCATTTGAACTCCAACCCTATTAAACATACACTGAAAATAAAATAAATTATTTCAAAAGTTTTTATTTGTTTGTTTAGCATAGAAGAACTGGGATGTAGACCAGAGGTGCAGAGGGTGTGAGGATTCACCAGAGACAGAGTGGGGAGCAGAACAGGCAGATCTACTGAAATATACTGCTGAGAGGAGCAGCAGACAAGACAGGAGAGGCCTGCCTTGCCATGTGGGTTAGCTCCCTGGTCAGGGATCAAACTCAGGCCATAGCTGTGATAACACTGATACTTAACCCCTAGGCCACCAGGGAGGCCCTTAAAAGAGGTTTTTTAAGACACACAACTTGTTCATTCTAAGTTTGGAAAAAGAAAAACTAGCTTAGCATTTGCTATTTGGATTCAGAAACAAGCTCAATCCTTCTATTTCCTTTTCTCTCTTAAGTTTCAATTACTGAGCTCATAGAAAGGGTAGAAGAAATTCTGCCCACCAGCGATGTCCTCAAATAAGCTTTTAAATGGCTCTGAGGGGCAGAAGCTATTTCACAGCCCTTGTTATCTTCTCTGCAAAGTGGTTAATTGGAACCAGAAGGGATTTTAGGATACACCTGATGTAACCTTTTCTCTCCCCTCAAATAGGGGCTAAAGAAAGGTAATGATATGTTTTAAACCACTGCAATCCTGAGTGTACGTTCCCATTTTCAAAATCTTGCCACAATCTGTTCATTTTGACTTCACAGAAAATCCTCTGAGGCACACAATTTCTTTTCCCCATATTATACCATGCGGTCCTGGGTGAGAGTACCCTTTAACACTGGTTTTCCTTCCTGGTTCCTTGGAAACAGCAGCCTCATGACTTCTGTGGTGGTTTCTCTCAAGGTGAGCCAGGAGCCAGGCCTGTTGGCCCTTTCTCTTGGAGGCTCTCTGAAAACAGAACTTCTCTGGGACAAAAGCCTGAGATAATCTATAGAGCCACTCTCTGAAAAGTGCACTTCCTGCCTGCTGGCAAGGAGATTAAGTCAAAGGTTCTGCTATTGATATATAGTCCTAATCTTTTAAGAGCTTTCAAGTACTAGCGGGACAGATAGAAGTTTTCTTAAATCATTAGGACTAGGAGATTTGCGAGCCCCACAGGGCCTACTTGAAGAGGGGTCTAAATAGCAAGAAATGTGGCCCCAGGAAGTTCTCCATCCAGACAACAGGTCCATCTGCCCTGGGTGCTTTTTATAATGTTTACATTTACATTTAATGGAGATTAACCACTTCATGTTAAGACTTACATTTGTTTTTCTTTTTCTTTTTTTTTTTTTTTTGCTTAATTAGAAGTTAATGTGGCTGGCAACTTTTGATTTTGCTTTGGCTTTACATATTTTTATTTCTGATTCAGGATGTTTTCCTTACCTTTCTTGTCTTTCTCCCAAGCTCCCTGTTTCCTCCTTATTCTCCTGTAGTCCTGTAGGGTAAGTAAAGTATCAGGCTTTTCTGCCCTCCTGCCATTAGGATGGTTGACGGAACCCTGAGGTCCTGAATGCATGCCTGATGGCGGGCACCTGGCATAGGGTGTGGGCATATGTAGATGGGATTCACCTGGGCTAAGACTGGGCTTATGAGGGCGGCATCATGGGGACACCAGCAGAGAGAAGAACTGGGGAAGAGCAGAGAATCAGAGAGAACACGAGAGAAGTCCAGATAGAGTGAAGGCTTGCTGGGGGCTGGGAAACTTGCCAGCCTCCCCGCCCCCCAGCACCCTTGCCTGCCGTGAACCTGGTAAATCCCAATAAAAGCCTGAAAAGCCACAGAGGGCTCCAGGACTCCTCCTTTACCCAATCTTCTGGATCAGAAAACCTGCTCAGTGGCCTTCCTGCCACTACTAGTCCCTTGGAGTGTCTCACCTTCAAGTTTTCCCTTCCACTCCCTTCCCCTCTCTCCTCAGATTTCCTCAGTCTCCTCACTTTTTTACTCCTTCCTATCTTCTCTCTTCCCTCTTTTTTCCTCCTACTCTTTCCTTCCTTGCTTTTATTATAACCCTCAGAGTGCCAACTGCCATTTAAAAATGACTGTTGTTTACATCGCCTAACACAAGGGACATTTCTGGCCAAATTCTAGTTATTTTACAACCACCTTTACAGTTACATGCCAATGTATAACGTTAAACTAATAGGGCAAGGCACAACGAAATGCAATTACAAATTGTAGTGTAGAAAATGAGTACTGAGAAGCATAGAATTCCCTTGCAACAGAGGAAGCAAAAAGCTAAGCCCAGGTAAATGCTCATTCTGGAGGGAAAAAAAAAAAACAAAACATGTGCAGAGTCAGCAAAAAAGAAAAAATCTCAATGTAACAAAGAATCTACCATCATTTTCTGAAATGGAATCTGACAAGTTAACACTAAGTCATCTGGAGCAAAAGAAAACTCACATTAAAGAGTTTACATGTTTGCTTCTTCTAACAGATCAAACTTTTGTCTATGTAAACAAAAATAAAGATAACTTGAATCTTTTAATAAGAAAATATATAAAAGTTTATTACTACTGCTACTAACTATATTTATTTATACCAGGCGTTGTACTAAGAGCTCTATATGTATTATTTAATTTATTCTTTTTTAAAAAATAATTTTCTTACATTGTTGTTAATTGTGAGCAGCATTTTCATTTCACCTTCCAGGTGTAATCCACCACCATAGCACCTATGAACCATCACCATAGTCCTTTTGTTATAGAGCAACCCCGATATTAAACGGGTTCCTGGCTGTGGGTCCTCACCCGCGCGCTTTAAAGGGACTTATGAATACTCTACTACAGACACACGCAAAAAGGTTAATAAAAAGTTTATTTACAAGAGGAAAGGAAATAAGGAAAATGTACAACTCAGGGAGAAAATAGGGAAATAAAGTCTTTAATGCGTCCTACCCGATCTGACGACCTGAAAACCCTAAGTCACTCTCAGAGCTGGCCGGACGCTGCGAGCTGGTGGAGAGCCAAAAATGGGGGATTCCCCAAAGCCCACGTGTCTGCCTTTTATATCCACCTGGCTGCTTAACCCCACCCTCAGGTCCCAGCCACCTTCCCTTTGGTGGTGATGGGATTTGGAGTTCCCAGTGTCTTTGGCTTTGGCCTGGGGTGGGGGTGGAGTCCACAAAGCCTATATGGAATTTGCTTTGGGACATCCTTTTCCCCCTAACACTTTGTGCTCCCCCCCCCCCATTAATTAAGTCGTTTTTGTAACTGTGAAATGTAGATGTTTGTGTGAACTGTTATGTTTTTTAAAAGAAATATATTCTGTCTTAAATGTTGTCCATTTGACCTCTTATCCTTAAATATACACAGAATTCTTCAGTGTCTCCGGGGAGGGTTCCTATTTTTAGGGTTTCTATCAGGAAAAGAGCCAAGGTACTAGGTAACCTGCATAGGATTTGATATAAAAAGAACTGAGTAAGACACTAAAATAAGATTCAGTAGCCAACGGTCTTTGTGAGATGCCAAGCTGCTCTCTGTGAGAATTTCAGTATTCTAGATTTCAGACTGAAATGTAACTTTCTCTATCTGAAAAACAAGGAATATTGGCACAGAGAAATATCACTTCTTTGTGTTCTATAGTTCAATCTATACATATATTTTTCATAGGTTAGAAATATAGATCTGAGAGGAAGTCTGTTTAGCAGGGCATCTTACTGAATAACTTATGAAAGTTGCTTATCAAATTCATCTTTAGCATGAAAATAAATCACACGAAACAAACATACTCCAAACACAATTGTACACTTTGTGCTGTGTGAGAATATATTTACTCACAGAAGAGCTATAGTCACTAGTAAACTGTAAATAATAGTTGTGTCCTATAGCAAATATCAGTCTTATTGCTCACCTTTTGCCAGAGGTCACACAGAAAGACTTTTTTTAAATATTTATTTATTTACACATACAAGAACTGGGGTACAGGCCAGAGTTGTAGGGGGTGGTGGTGAGAGGATTCACCAGAGACAGAGTGGGGAACAGAACGGGCAGATTGACTGAAATACACTGCTGAGGGGAGCAGCGGGCGAGTCAGGAGAGGTCTGCTGTGCCATGTGGGTAGCTCCCTGGCCGGGGATCGAACTCATACTGCAGTGGCTGCAGTGAACTTCATTGGTTGCATCTTAACCCCTTTGCGCCACCAGGGAGGCCCAGAAAGACTTTTATTTATTTAATTATTTATTTATTTTTAAAGATTTATTTATTTATGCATACAAGAGCTGGGTACAGGCCAGAGATGTGGGGGAGTGAGAGGATTCACCAGAGACAGAGCAGGCAGATTGACTGAAGTACACTGCTGAGGGGAGCAGAGGGTGAGACAGGAGAGGTCTGCTGCGCCATGTGGGTTGCTGCATGGCTGGCCGGGGATCAAACTCGTGCTGCAGAGGCTGCAGATTGCTTGATAGTGTAGTGCTTAACCCCTTGTGCCACCAGAGAGACCCCAGAAAGACTTTTAAACAAGCAAAATTATGATCAAAATCATCTCTCTGGGCTAGCAAATCTGAATGCTTTCTCCACAAATACTAAGTACGGTGGCCATATGGCCTAGTTTGTTGGGATGGTTCCATTTTATACTTGTCGTCCTGGCATATTTAATTAACTCCTCTCCTTGCACTCTGAAGACAGTGTCTCACCCTAGGAAGTGAAATGACAATCATCTCATAACATTATTTGGAATAAATAGATTTTACATACCTGCTCTGGACAGTACAACACAGATGTTGAATGGATTCATTTTCTCTGAGTCACAGGACTGACAGTGACCACTAAGCAGGTGGATTGACCATGGCAGGAGACAGCTGGATGCATGAGGCACCCAACCCCTCAATACATATCTCTCATGTCTACCACTTTGGCTCCGTGTACACCTTCAGAACAGAATCAGTAGATGGGGGTACTTGTCATTTTGATTTGAAACAGAATTCTCCAAATATTTCAGGTAGTCCTATTGACTCACTAGATCTTTAGACTTTCTGAAATATCTCCAAGCGGGAAAGTACATACTTCTTTGGAAGATTCTAGTTAACTCTGTGGTATGTGACAGTAAAACTGGTGAATAAAAAAGAATCTCTGTATTTCCAGTTTTGCAATTATTGATGTTTTGTGGACTACTTAAATAAGATTTTTTAAAAATTATAGTGAATCATTAGAAACAGTTGTGCAGTATAAATCTCACATGTTCTCAGATTTATTGTTATAGCTGCTTTTATGGGTAATTTTTTTTTACATCTTTAAAAGAAACCTTAATAATGTGTTAAAAAAAAAAAGTGTCACTTTCAAGCCTTTGGATGATTAACTACCTGAAGATATTTCTTTCATCCATGTTGTTTTATAAAGGAAAGCAAAAACGACAATAAAAGAAATGTACCAATTTATTCTCTACTAATAAAGTATTGAACATTAGTGAAAAAGGTATGAAATATTGGAATGCAACACAGAGCAATTCCATTACCTATTGCAGTTTTGGGTCATATACTGTATATAAAGAGTAATTACTTCATTGGTTAGAGACCACAGTGGGGGAATATAGAATTTGATGAAAGAGATTTTAAAATAAAAATTTTATCCCAAAGTATTTGTTTTCAAAACGTGCCAACATTACAGACTATCCTACTTTGTTTTTGGTGGCCAGGAGTGAGTGACTGCGAAAGCACACATTACCCTCCACCATGCATTTTATTTTTTTCCTGAAGATTTTATCTGCATGATGAACTTGAGGCTAGATCAGGTGTCTACAGTCTATATATCTAAATTTTATCAAGTATTTTTCCTTTTTTATCTCATAAAGATTCTGGACAGGGAAAGAAAGCATCCTGGTTAAAATGGTAAGGTCACATGGTAGAATATGGCAGGAAGATACTTCGGAATTGTCAAGCAGAGCCCCAATTCACTTTCCCCCCAAGTATCCAATTCTTCTTCTAGAGAGTGGAGAGATACATACACATTGCAGAATGGCTGTGTGAGGTTAAATAAGTTGTGGAAAAATACATTACAGAGCTTAATAAATGTGTATATTCTGCTTCTTTCTGAAAGTAATTTAAGAAAGCATATAAAAATGCATTAAGCGAAAAAGATAAAATGGACTAGAGTGGAGAACTATGCGTACCTTGATGGTGGGTGTAGTGTGCTAACATACAGTTGAAAGGTGTGATCCTATACCTCTAAATCATATAAGGTGTTATAAATCAATGTGACCAATAAAAATGAAGATGAAATAACCCATGTAAAGTCATACTTGATGAATATCAATTCCTTTATTTCTTCTGCTAGTCTTCCTTCAATAACAATATTAGAGAAAATCAGGGAAACATTCTGATTATGAAAGCGAAGTATACTAATTGCAAAGAATTAAGCATTACAGGAAGGTATGAAGAAGATAAGCTTCCATTATAGTTAACGTTTTGTTACATGGCCTCCAACTTTTTTGCAACCTACCCAGTTTTTAAAGTTAGAATTATACTCTAGATCCATTTATTTCCTTTTTTATCAATATTATTTGATAGTAAGCATTTTCACTATTTGATTTTCTCTTTAAATAATATTTTATATATCTCAGTTGTATGTAGCATAATTAATCCCACCCATCATGTTGATGATTTTTCTTTTATTATAAATAAAATATAAATGAAAAAATTTTCAGTTACTTATTGAATTTATTGGAAATCCCATCCACAATTTTTCATGTTTATTGTAATTTTTTCCTACTTAAGTTTTTTAAATTTATGATGATTTTTAATGTAAACTTTTAATTTTATGTGACTTTTGCTAGCATTTTCCTTTGTGATTTGTTACCTATATTTTCTTCTGTTTTTACAATTCATTTTCAGTTTTTTGCTTTTTAATTAATCTAAAATATACTCAGGGCTATATATTTGAAGTAGATTTGGGCTATGTCAAATAGATTTAAGTACTTACTAAGGTAGGATTTAACATAATTTTCCCAAATATTTAACTCAACCATTCAATAATAATGCTTCCATTTTTATAAAGTGTATATGATGCTGGCATCTTATACACCAATCTTTCTTTCAAATGTTAATTATTAAATATCTGGTACAATAAATGTCTTCTCATTATTTCTCCTTTGCAAAAATTTCTTGGTTATAGTTATTCATTTATCCTTCCAAAAAAATTTTAAAAACACTTTTCTCATTCACCCCATCTCACACCATTCTAAACATTTTAGAATTTGCTTGATTAAACCTATAGTTTCAAGTTAAAAATAAAACATATTCATTCAACATTCAGTGTCCAAGTACACAAACACAGAATCTCTCATTGCCTTATATTGATTGCATACATTTCTTGTTAAGGTTATGCTTAATTATTTTATATATTTTTACTGTGATTGTGTCATGATTTTCAACTGGTAAGACATTATTTTCAATGAACTGTCATTGTGTAACCAACATGCCTCAACTCCAGCTTGATTTACGCTGCATGTAGAAAAATATTTACAAGAGCATTTTATTTCATAGACATGAATGTAGCCAGTGCCCGTGAGAAAACACTGAAGGCCATGCAGATTATTAGATCAGACCAACTTTATGTTTATGAAAAGAACTAGAAGAAGCCACTGGTTATCCATTTTATTCTAAAGTGTACAATTGCATAAATGAAATGAGCGATTTGTTTTATTCCTGAGGTGGAAGACAATACCCGAATTTGATGAACCCATGTCTGTAACAAGTGAAGGGTAACTTTTGAAGATAGTGGGGATCCTGAGATTAATTGTTCTCTACACTTGAGTCTTATGTATCTCATCTACCTCATTGTCTGACAGTCCGTTTTGACATAAGCAAGATGAATAATGTAGATAGTACCTCTGTGGGAATTAAATTTAAAATGAAGGCTCTAAATAACTGGTATCTAAAGATCACATTATAAAACTGGCCTCCATATCCTCAGTCCCATTGTATCCTGTTGTCCTTGGAGGCTGCACACACACACACACACACACACACCTGTCATTCACTTACCCTCGGTTTCTATGGTGGCAGGATGCCAGCCCCAACCAAGTGTTCACAGTGCAAAGTGCTTCAGACTCTTCTGAAATGAAAGTCGGTATGTAAATGTGCAACATGACGACATTATTATTCTAGCTTCCTGGCTGCTTTCAGCAAGCACTGACTGCCACATGAGGTCTCAAGTGTTCTGGCACAGCGTGCAAGTGTTCAGAAGAAGTTAAAGTAATGAAATTGGATCTACATTTCCATAGATATTCAAGCTGGCATGGAGGAATGGAGTCATGGAATCAGGGTTGGATGGTCTCCACCACACAGCCTGGGCAAATGCCTGTTATGCCAGGCTACTAAGCAGAATTTTTCAATCATGAAAGGCCACCACTCTTTCTTCCTTTGGGTTTAAAATGACAACTTTGTACCTTTTCCCCAGGTGCACACCACTTTCTGGGTGATTTATGCACAATCCCCACCTAACCATTCTCTGGAGCACACCAGCTTTGCTTCAATCCAACAAATTTTAAATTAAGAACTAAGTACATAAAAGGGAAAAAAATGTTTAATTAAAATCCTAAACTAGCATATGCTACAGTATAGAGTGTGTGACTGTTAATCTTAGGGGAGTGGGCAGACTCACACTGTAGCTCATCTAGCGAAGGTACTATCTGGGAAGTGTCCACTTAAGTTGACCTTGTCACTGTTTATGCAGTTTTCATTGCTCAAAATTCTTCTCATTTGCATCCAGCATTCTGCGCTGTTGAAATAACTGGGCCATACCAAACTTAGGCCTATGTATGGGGGGAGGAAGGAGGTCAAAACTGCATCTACTAAGTAATGAGACTTGGTAGGCCCGGGCTCATTCTGAGACCTGATCTGCAATTCTAGGTTTGGTCATTCTGCGACCTGACCTTTTGTCCTTTTATGCCTCCTCGCCTCTTGGCTGAAATGTTTCTGTTCCTCTGGGCAAAAGCAACAGAATCCAAGCCCCCTACTTTGCAGATATCTTTTTTTTTTAAGATTTATTTATTTATGCACACAAGAGCTGGGGTACAGGCCAGAGATACAGGGGGTGAGAGGATTCACCAGAGACAGAGTGGGGAACAGAACAGGCAGACTGACTGAAGTACACTGCAGAGGGGAGCAGCGGGCGAGACAGGAGAGGTCTGTTGCACCATGTGGGTTGCTCCCTGGCTGGCCGGGGATCAAACTTGTGTGCAGAGGCTGCAGATTGCTTCATAGTGCGGTGCTTAACCCCTTGCGCCACCAGGGAAGCCCTAACTTTACTTTTTTTTAAAGATAAAATTTAAGCATACAAGAACTGGAGCACAGGCCAGAGGTACAGGGTGAGAGGATTCATCAGAGTAGGGAGCAGAACAGGCAGATCTACTGAAATGCACTGCTGAGGGGAGCAGCAGGCGAGACAGGAGAGGTCTGCTGCACCATGTGGGTCACCTTCCTGGCTGGGCATCAAACTATTGCTGCAGTGGCTGTGGATACCTTCATCGTGCTGCGACTTAATCCCTTGTGCCACCAGGGAGGCCCTTTGCAGATAGCTTTATAGTAGCACATGTCCATGGTGCTAGATAACTTTCTTCCTCCATTCATGTGCTGAAATATTTGTGGGCTGCAAGTACCCGCCCTCCCCTCCACCCCCGCAACACACACATTCATACAAAGTTTATTTAGATTTAAAAATTCAAGAGAATTCAAAGAATTAAGCACTGAGTAACTTTATTTATACCTATTCTCTTCTTTTTTCTATCTTTTATTTTAGGACAGTGAAAAAAAGGGATTTATAAATAAAATCTATGCCATCCAGGAGGTATGTATCAGTGTCCAGAACATCCTAGATGAAGTGGCTTCCTTTGGCGAAAGGATAAAGAAGTGAGTGATGCTGACATGTGAGCTCTGGCCTTCTGTGGGACAGTGTCCATTTGTTTCTCAGAGGTGGAAATGCCACATTCTTTTTGGCAGGGGACACTCCTTCTGGATGATTTATTGCTCAGTTCCATCATTATTTACTTTGTTTCTGCCAGCCTTTGGTTTTATGAAAGTTCTGTCAATTTCCTTCCCAAAATTTAGAACATATTGGTTGGAAAGAAGTCATACTTGTAGCTGAAGAAATAACACCGTCCTAAATTTTAGCACATTTCCACAGTGAAACACTTTGTTCTTGAACTATATCTGAAATTGTAATATAGAAAAAAATAAGCAAAACTAAGTAAGAATTTCAGGTAATCAAGACAGACCTGCATTTTATTATTGGTCAAACTGTATCTTCATTGTTACTCTAAATTTTAAAAATCATATAATGTGTAGCACCCTGCAAGAGTATTCTTTCAAATTTGTGTATTTAACTAGTTGAGATTTTAATTATAGATGGAATAAACTAATGCTTTGTCATTTAGAAGATGTACAGAATTTTCATAATAAAAATTAACTTCTTTTCCTTCTTCTTTTGAAATAATAAAACAGAGCTTCTTGAGATCCATGTAATATTAAGAAATGCATTTAAAATTTTACATGAGTTGTGTTTTATGTCAAATTTTATTTGCTAAACATATTTTTTAAACCAACAGTTTAATTACAACAATGAAATTATTTATAACAATTATCAGTAAAAAAAATACTAAACCCTATACTAGTAAAGTAGTGAAAATTGGTGTACATTATGATTGCTAAATTGTATATTTAAGAGGGGGTGCTGCACATCCAGAGAAGCTTACATTTCCCTAGTTTCATATATCTGCTCATTGTTTATTATTCATAACCAAAAGTGCATTGCAGATTTGGATCCTTGGGCATACGCAGAATTTGAAAGGAGTAAATTATTTAAACTAAAGGTGTGAGTCATTCATCCGGTGCCTTTCATGTTTTAAGGGCTAATGCATTTTATTTTGTATAATTTTTTGTTTAATACATTTCCACATATGCATAGGTGCTGAGTTTCCACTTTCCTATATCATATTAGACAGAACAGCCTCCCTCTCACTCCCAAATGTGCATCTAAGCAACATTCAGTCTCAGACTTTTGAAAACAGATTCCCACAACTTTCTCTTTCCTTTTCCTCTTTACCTTATTTCCTCTTTTAAGAACGGGCCCTTTTCCTCTATAGTGTATCCACTGAAGGGGAGTGTGAGGTCCTAAACAGTACATTTCCTGAGTAAGTGTTGTCCTTCCTCTGAGGCACACTGTGTATCGATGTCTGACAGGAGCATCTTATTTATAGCAGGAGACACTGGGTCAGCTCTGCCCAGACTGGTGAATGAGAAAAAGTCTTCTTTGTAATACTGGATGGCGGGAGGTCTTAGAAAAGGTGGTTGGCTAGAAAACATGGTATCAGTTGAAGGATATTATCCTGGCTGGAGATCAGCCTGGTGACAAACTAGATTTTATAGAATTTTCTGTAATTGTCGGTAGAGTTATAGATTTAGGTACAGGCATAGGCTGAACATGCCATGTTCCTGTAAGTGTCACCTTTTCGGCCCAATAATCATCTGAATACTTAAAAAGAGAAATTCCCCTAGGGTCACAGATGAGAAGATACATCTATCCAGAAAGCAGATTCAAAATAAATTTTTAAGTACAAAGTGAAGTCTCTATAACTACCACATCTTGTTACTAAATAATCATTCCAGAACTTTCTTGAATTGTATCTCTTTTTTGGTGGGAAAATCAAAATCTAGATTTAGATTCCATAATTCAGTGTGGAAATAGAAAACGGTAGTCTTTCCCCTCGCCCCCCTCCCCGACATCAGCTACACTGGTAAGAATCCTTTGCCACTTATCCTGGGTAAGGAGAACACAGGAGGCCCTTAAGTGAGGCTGCCCAGCAGTAGAGTTTTCAGAGTGAAGAGCCAGTGCCCTCACATATGGAGCAGTGTGATGGATGGCTCTGAGCTGAGCCCCAGGAAAGCAAGCAGACCCTAAGCCTTCTGTTCTCTCCACAAGCAGCAGAAAGAAGGGAAGCGCAGGTGCCCATAAAGGAGGGAAGGCATGATCTTCTACCTGGTGACAGCTACAGGATGCTCCTGGGAGAAAAAAGAAACAAAGACAGAAAAGCCAGACGCTAAGAGTCCCTGAAAACAGGACATCCAGATAGATCCAACTTTGGCTCTTTTACTAGAAAAAGACATTTTTAGGCATCATTGGATTTAGAGAGTCATAAAAAGCAAATATCTACCACAAAGCTAAGGAATAACTAAGTTGTGTTCTGCCAAGGCACACACAGTATAGGAAGAAAATCTCTTAACAATCATCCTGTATTGGATCAAAAACTGCACCAATAAACCCCACCTCAAGTGACTATGGCATACATACCAGGAAGTGAGAAAAAAAATAGAAAAAACACTAACATATATTCACGTCATGTATAATTTCACATTTTTTTGAAGAGTCTTTAGAGCCCTTCTCACTGCCCTGAAGAAAAGCCATACTTTCCACTCCTGGGGGTGATTAGCTCTAATAATATCACTGCCATCACATAGCCCTGTTACCATCATTACAGTCTCCCTTGATAAAATAAAACCTATCCTGATTTTATAAAGCCATAAAGAGTTTCACACATCTAAAGTCACATAGATGACTCCAAGTTTTGAGCACAGATCTTCTGCCTTCTTAACTCTTTTCATTAAATGCTGCGAAAGAGTGATTCAACAGGATGTGTTAGTCGCTCTATGGAGGCTGAACGCTGAGGAAATGGCATGTCTGTAATAGTAATGTACTCAGCCCTAAAGGCTGCATGCGATGCTTCACTGTTTTCTCTATAATTTTGTGACTCTCACTTAGAAACCACCAGAGAGGCCCTGCAGAATAGCTACATGAGACCGTAAACTGTGATCGTCTTTCCATATTTTATTTCCCTGATTTTCTATATTGTCTTTTTTTGCCTTCTCTTTTTCCTTTCTCTCCTCCTTTTTTGTCCCACTAAGTTCCTTCTCATCTAAATACTGCCTTTTTGGGGATTCCCCTCCCCTGCTCCTATTCATTGTTTCATTTCTGTTCTTTGTTCGATATCTCGCTGTCAGTACTCAGTCTTCCCTGACCCTCCACACCATCAATCAGCAGCCACACAGGAACGCTGCAGACACACCAGTCAGCGCTCCCATACCCCCTACTTTCTCAGCTTGCATGCTTTTTTTACAGTTTTTCCAACAAATCTACCACATGCCATGCCTTCCTTTGACAAAGGTAATATAGGGAGACTAGTAAACAATACTGACTTTATTTCTAAGTTATCTAAATATTTCTGAGAAGGATAAGGACGTTAAGTGCATTCTTACAAGGGTAACTGCCCTGTTCTCCTGCCTGACTTCTAGTTCCATTTAAATCTAGCTGAAGTAGGAAATGAGTATTGTTTTTGTGAATTCTAAAGTTCAGAAGATTTACACAATGTGTAAGGCTTAGGTCTATAGAACTGCTGGAAACACTTTATTTTCCAGTGTTGGGGGACCCAGTGGAGTACTGATGAAAGAATGTAGGTCCAGAGACATTTCCTTCTATGAAAATTTAGAGAAAACAAGATCAGTTACTTGTTTTAGAAGTAGAAGATAAAAAATTCAAAAAATATATATAATTTACCATCTGAGGATTCACCCAAATAGTGCACTAGCCTTAGAGCCTGCAGTTACCTGGTCTAAAGCTTAAAGAGGTGAAGGCAAGACCCTTTACCTCTATGTTGGAGCAGATGGTGACTAACCTATATCCTCTGATACTCCTACAATTGGCTTCTATGCGGTCTTGCTAGATCTCAGTTAAGATTTTGAGTTACAGTCACTCTTATTTTAATCTGTGCTTGAAAAAATATGCAAGTGGTCAGACTGCTGATGTGTTAATTTCTCATTTAGTACTTTCAACTGGACCGTCCCATTCTTAAGCTGGCTGGCCATCGTAGCACTCTGTATGTTCACAATCATCTTGTACTTCATTCCACTGAGATACATTGTCCTTGTCTGGGGTAAGTAAAGGCTTTTCTTACTTTTTTTTTCAAACTGTCTTAGCGGCTAAAAACAAACTATTTTTAAGGAATGAATTATACTGTCCGTAGTTCCCTATATTTATGGTCATGAAACTACTCCATGATGAAAAGAGACAGGTCAGTTAAAAAATCACAATAGTATAAAGATTTAGGTCTACCTGCAAAATGCATTTTTCTTATCTGGCACCATAGGCTCCATCATACTATAAACATGCAGTTGTGTAGCTTCTTCATATATCAAAGTGTAGCTTTGTCTAGATATCACTCTGATTTATTTTCACCACTTATACGTAAACAGAGACATTTCGATCCATATGGTGCATTTAGGACAATATGCTTTTGTGCTGTGGTACTTTATCTTGTGGAAATCTGTAAACATGGTGCTGTATATGGCCACCTGTTTAAGAGGTCACCTTTAGGATGTAGGAAAAGGATTCTCGGCATTGATAGGTTGCTTAGGAAAACAAAAACCTGCTTTATGTGTACTAAACAAGTATGCAGCTGCAAAACCCACTTCAAAACAATATTTTTAATGCATTTATGTGGCACGCTGACAATTCCTACTCAGACTCCACTTAGGTGGTAATTGCTTCAACATTCTTCATAGGTTTGTGTTTTTTCCTTATCTGACAAAATTCTTGGTTTGGAACATTCAATTTTTAGTCTCTAGCCTAGATTGACTAATATATAAAACTATGACATTAATGATATAAACAAGATTGGGTAGAATTCTCTACTTGCCCCTGGCCTGCATACACCTAGGATTGCTAAATCTATAGGAAATGCAGGGTAACAAAATGAGTCTTAACTCCAGAGAACATGTGCATGCATACCTGGAAAGCAAAGAGATCAAAGGGCAGGTTTTATTCTTTTAAAAAGATTTTAAGGAAATAATCTGTCTGATGCTCTCAGCTTTGTTTCCTGTCTTCTTGTTTTTCTTTTTTTCTTTCTTTTTTTTTTTGGCTTATCTTGTCATTTCTACAGCAAGCCTTCTTACCCCTTATTATTAGTATCACTACCTTTACATCTTGGGTAGGAAACTGAGGACAGGGAAATGGTGATTTCTTTTTCTCTTTTTAATGGCTGTAATTTAAAGAAACAGTTTCAACTAAGACACTGAGTTTCAACTTAGATAGCATTTTCACTAAACAAGAGAAGAGGCATATCCATCATGTTCTTGCCTCCCAGTTGTATGCTCCAGCCCCTGTCCTTCATTCCTTTCTCTGATATTTAAAACAGATGCTGTTTTATTGAAGGAATTAGGTAGGGTGTTAGGTGTGCCAGTTTATTACCTCTAACTTGCCGAGGGTCAGCCTGCCATATCAGTTATGATAGAAGGGGGACCTGTAGTTTTGTTTCCCCACATTCTGAGAAACTAGAGTCTGTGGCAAACATCTGGCCACGTAACCTGGTGTGGCCTTACTGGCTAGCTGTCTTTAATGTAATTTTTAGAGAATGTGTTTGGGCCTCTTGTTTCATCAAATAAAACAATACAGGAACAGTATTCCTTTAGTGGTAGGTGATTGCTGAAATATTAACTAGAAATTTAAGACATGGATCTCACATGGGGCGAGAGGGACCAAAATCATGATTGCAGTTTGTTCTGCTGAACTCCCTGAAAGAACCAAGATGCTGCCATTTATGGCCCAGTTTTTACAATCTGTCAATTTCATATAAAGCTGTTCATTTGTTTTTAATGTAAATATGTTTGGTAATTTAAGTGCAGTATAAATTTAAAAATTTTAAAAATTAGATCTATCCCACTGAAATTATAGCATGTAGAATGGAGACTGGATACTTCCAATTTTGTATATTATTTTGACATTTCTATCTCCCTTTGAGTTTTTATAATAGCTCCAATTTCACCCGTATTTGCCCTCATCCACACTAGTTCTTCAGGTAGTGCAGAGGAATTCACTGTTTAGTATGGGTAGAGAGGGCTCATCCATATGGTTCTTGATCATTCTAATCCAAAAGTGATGCAAGCAAGTCAATCATGGCAGTATCTTTTGCAAGCACTGAATTTATATTTATTGTAATTTGAAGGGAAAATTGGATTCTAAAAATCTCAATGTTAGAGATGTAAAAATGGAAACCTTTTTTCTTGTGATGAGGTCTTCCAAAATCCACTTTCTCAGCAACTTTCTAATGTGCAATGCGCTATTTATTATTGTCACATTATTTCCACAGGACTCACCTCATAACTGGAATCTGCACCTTTTGTGCCCTTTCCCCTGCTCCTCTCCCCTCACCCCATGCTGCTGACAATCACCAACGGTTCTCTGTATCTATGGGCTTGTTTTTGTTTCTGACCTTTTTTTTTTTTTTTAAGATTTCACATAAGTGAGATCATATGGTGTTATTCTCTAACTTATTTCATATAGTGTAAAGTCTTCTAGGTCCATCTATGTTGTTACAAAGGCAAGATTTCCTTTTGTTTTATGGTTGAGTAATATTCTATTACATGCATACCCCAAGTTTTCTTTATCCATTCGTCCATTGGTGGATACTTGTTTCCATGTCTTGGCCTTTATAAATAATGCTGCAATGACCATAGGGGGGCAAAAGTCTTTTCAAATTAGTGTTTTTACTTCCTTTGGGTAAAACCCAAAAGTGAAATTGCTGTATCATATGCTAGTTCTATTTTTAATTTTTTTGAAGGCCGTCCATAGTCTTCTATAGAATTATACTATATTAATATTTCCACCAACAATGCACAAGTGTTCCCTTTTCTGCACATCCTCAACAGATGTTTCTTGATTTCTTAATATAGGCCATTTTTCCAGGTATTTCATTGTAGTTTTGACTCACATATCCCTAATAATTTTTGAGGCTGAAGTCTTTTCCTGTTCCCATTGACTATTTGTAGGTCTTTTGAAAATGTCTATTCAGATCCTCTGCCCATTTTTCAATTGGATTATTTTTGCTATTGAGTAATGTGAATTCTTACATTCTAATATTTTGTATATTAGTCCCTTATTTTTGTTTTTGTTGCTTTTGTTCCGGTGTCAGATCCAAAAAAAAAAGATACTGCTAAGACTCAGTCTCCAAGAGCTTACCCACTATGTTTTCTTTTAACAGTTTTATAGATTCAGGTCTTACTTTCCACTCTTCAATCTATTTTGAGTTTGTATCTGTGCATGGTACAACACAGTGGTCCAGTCCTTTTGCAGGCATAAGTGGTCCAATCCTTTTGTGGACGGAAGTCAAAGATAGTGGTCCAGTCCTTTTGCTGGTGGAAGTCAAATTTCCCAAAAACAATTTGTTGAAGTGATTATCCTTTCCACATTGTGTATTCTTGGATGCTTTGTCAAAAATGATTTTACTACACAAACATAGGTTTATTTTGAAACTCTCTGTCCTGTTTTATTTAACAGTGTGACATTTTTATGTCAATGCCTTATTGTTTTGATTACTATAGCTTTGTAATATGACTTGAAATCAGGGAACATGATGCCTCTAGCTTTCCTCTTCTTTTTCAAGATTACTTTAGCTATATGGGTATCTGGGGTCTTCGTGGCTCTATACAAGTTTTAGGATTGCTTTTCTATTTCTGTTAAAAAGGGCATTAGAAATTTTTTTGTTAATTCTTCAATCCACGAGCATAGATATCTTTCTACATTTTTGTGCTTTCTTCAATGCCTCTCATTAAATTCTTATAGTTTTCAGTGTACAATTCTTTCAGTTCCTTTGTTATGTTTATTCCTAGGGTGGTTTTCTAATGCACTCATAATGGATCATTTTCTCAATTTCTCTTTCTGATATTTTGTTATTAGTGTATATAAATAAATAGCTTTTTAATACTGACTTTTAGCATATAAACTAAATTTATCAGTTTTAACAGTCTTCTATGTATAAAATCATGTCATTCACAAATAATGATAGTTTTATTACTTCCTTCTCAATTTGGATGCCTTTTCCTCTTTTTTGCCTAATTTCTTACTTTCTTTGGGTAGGACTTCCAATACTGTGTTGAGTGAAAGTGGCAAGAATAAGCATTCTTTTGTTGTTCCAGAAAAAATTAAAATTAGAACTATTATATGATGCAAAGAAAGCGAAAACACTAATTCAAAAATATATATTCATCTTCATGTTCACTGCAGCAGTAGTTATATTATATTACATTAGCCAAAATTGGAAACAACCTAAGTATCTATTGACAGGTGAAAATATAAATGAGTGTGTGATGTATATACACAACAGAATATTGTGCAGCCATAAAAAGAAATCTTTAAAAACAAAGAAATGAAAGAAATCTTGTCATCTTTCATAACATAGATGGATCTTGAGAGAATTATGCTAAGTGAAAAAAGTTAGACAGAAAAAGACAAATACTATATGGTCTCACTTTTATGTGAAATTTAAAATGAAGCATAAAACAAAACAAAACTAAGCTCCCAGATACCGAGAAGAGATGGGTGGTTACCAGCAGTGGGGCGGGGGGGAGAGGTCAACATAAGTGAAACAGATGAAGGTAATATAGAGGCAGAAATTTCCTTATACACTAATAGGCAATGATATATTTTTGCAAACTTGAAAAATTGCTAAGGATAGGAACTTGACTTGTCACCATTATATATAAATGTCATTATGTCGTACATCTGAAACTAGTAAAATGTGTGTTGATTATACTCCCAAAAATTAAAAAAAAAAAACGAAAAACAAGAAATTCTTCATTACATGCTAAGAAACCTAAAAAAAACACAAAGCCCAAACAGTTCTTATCCAAAATGTAGGGAGACAAGTTTCATTCAAAAATATATATTCAAAAATATATATTCATAGATGGAACATTAAAGCATGGCTTCTATAACACTGAGGAAAAAAGTAAGTTATGTCATTACTTATTCTTGCTAGATGCCTTTTGCTTCCCAAATAGAAATCCTTTCCTACTAGGAAGAAATCACTGAAGTAGAAATGAAAAATAACAGCCACTGAGTTGGGAAGGAGGGAGGAAGTAACAAAGGATAGAAGGAGGAAAAAAAGGAAAGCGATGGAGAGAGAAAACTGGGTTTATGGGTTCATTCAGTCCAGGACAAAGGCAGCTTAATTTAAATCTTCAAATCACTGTAACTTTTGCCATAAATGTGCTTTGTATAATGTTAAACTTTGGAGATTTCAATTATATTTGATCTATCACTCCTTCAGGCATCAATAAATTTACAAAAAAGCTTCGGAGTCCATATGCAATTGACAACAATGAACTACTTGACTTCCTTTCCAGAGTCCCTTCAGATGTACAAGTGGTATGTAGATTTCAGCGCTATTACTAATTTTTTGGTGTAGCATGACATTGGATTTTACCTTTTACATCCTTTCAACTCCAAGGTTTTTTGAAGTACCAGGTAAAGCCAATAGAAGTAGCAGATAATGCCATTTGGGAACTTAGCCCACTATAAAGCTGAGGCTATCGGCGGGGGAGGGTGAGAGTAGAGAGGGAAGGGAGGTGGATATAATGGACTATGGTTGCCTTGGTGGTGGGTGTGGTATGGTAAAAACACCTGAGCGGTTGGATCCTCTATTTCTGAATCACATATAGTATTGTATACCAATGTTACTCCAATAAAATAAGTTATAATGTAAAATAAAATAAATAGAAGAACTTGTATAGAAATTGGGCACTGGAGAATGAAATGGGCATGCACAAAGAACCTACAAGAGTTGTCAGGGACAGTCTTCCAATGAAGGTGACTAGAAGTCACCATTACCTGAGGGAAGGAAATAGGAATATTGGATGATGAAAGCAAAAATGTGCCAGTGGATATTTGTGAGAAAAACTTCTTTATATAATTTGCATGAACTAAGTGAATTTTAAAGATGCATATTTTGGAGATCAGTGAGTGGGGATCGGTGACTGCTTTTTGAAGACTTGGGTACTTCTTAATCCTTGAAATCCTTGGAGGTTAATGCCCATTAACCATAAACTATTTTCAGAGTAAAATGAGAAAATGCTTTTATGAAAATCTTAAAGCTAGTTTACAGCAATACCTTTCCCTTTAGTTACATTTTTGATGGTATCAAACTTGAGTGGCTGGAGATTAAGTCTATATTAAACAATAAATTACAAAGAAATATTATCTGGACCTTCAAGCTAAGTGGAGATAGTTTTGTTTTTAATGTAACCTGCTATAGACAGTGAAGAGCCCAGCCTGTTACCCAGGTTCCCATCAGGGCTCTCATGTAGATTTTGGCAGGATTTCCTTCTGACTCCTGCTCTATCATTCCATTGTTTTCTGCATCCCAGCTGCAGATCTCATACAGCTTCCAGAGTGAGCAGTTTTATCCCCCAAGCATAGTCTCTCATTCCTTTGCTTTCTTTCCTTTGCCAGAAAGTGGCCACCTGACCAGTCTTTCTCTGAACTCTGTTTAAACAGGTGCAATACCAAGAACTGAAACCAGATCCTTCTCATAGCCCATGTAAAAGGAAGAAAAACAATCTTGGGTAGCCAACTCCCAGCACTGACGAGACCAGCATCTGTTTGGGAAGATAAAAGAAAAAGCCTTTAGCCTCAGCAGCATTTCCTTTCTTTCTGCTTTTTATTTATTTTGCCTTTTTATCATGATCGAGGGAATTTGTAAATAGTGTACAAAGGCATATGTCTTTGAAAATATACTTCCATTGTACAGACTCAATTTGATAAAGGTTTAAGTTACTGCTGTGTGAAAAGCTTTGCTAGAACAACAAATGTAAGAATGGTAACACACTGAAAGATACATACTTCTCTAATTACATGTGAAAGAACCAGAATATTACATTAAATGCTCAGCTGTGCTCTGATTAAATTGACATAAAATGTAAATGTCTATTTGATTTTAAAGTTTTTCTTATGTGACTATTTTTTATCTAAAGAGTAATCCATTACAGTTTTCTATGTTTTATACATTTCAAAAGGGTGGGGAGGGGAATCCCAAAACTGAAAAGTGGAACAGATGCATTTCAATTTAACGTAGATTCTGACACCAGATTCTGACATTCATTCCTGTGCAAATTATTTAGATATGACTAGGCTGATTTTAAGCTAATGAGTGAAGGTATATTCACCCTCTCAAGAGAATTTTCCACACTCTGAAAATCAACCCTGCAAAGAAAACTTAAAACATTCTATTATTCCATCTAAAACCTTAAAATCTCTACAGAACTACTCAAAAATACTGCCAGATTTATAAATGATTGCCTATCTAAATTTTTATATCTACCACTCTTTTAATTTATATACTAAATTAGCAAATTAGGAGCACAGTTCAGTTGTCAAAAATACTAGTAAATAAAATCCATATTGTTTTTGGTGTTAGATCATACCTCTGTGCATCTAAAAATATTTAATGCTCAAGTGTTCTCACAGAAAAAAAGTATCTGCTCTCTCATTAGGATACTGAAATGCTTTAATATATACCATGACTTTTGTTATTAGTGTGAATTTTAATGTAGAGGAGAATGCAGTGTGCTAAGTGATATGCCAGTGTTTCATCACTTTATTTTATGGAAAAAGTAATCATTCTTGGTAATATGAATGCATGAAAACCTATTTTGTAAAATAAACTGCACATAGGGAGGGAAAATTTGCCTTCAAAACTCTTTCACTTCTTACCATAGAATCTATACTTAAAAATTACATTCCCAAGACTCTTATGGTAGTTTTTGTACCTAACTCCCTGTTATATCAAGGGACTGTACCTATGGAGAAAGATCCTCTGGTGAGAATGTATTACTTCCCTGATTTGGTAGGGAATTGAGCTTGGTTGAAATTGCTGCAGACAATTGTTTGCACTACTTTATTATAGAAAGGGGGTGGGGTGAAGGTGGAGGTTTTGCTGGAAAAATGTAGAAAGCCAGAAGCAAGAAATATATATTTATTCTAAAGAAAGGCTCTTAAAAACTATTCTTTAAAAATAAATTTGATCTCATCAGAGCTGATTTTTAAAGTATTTTTATTTTAAAGCTATGTTGTTAAATACTATTTCTTATGACAAAACTATTTTGATCTGTTTATATACTATGCTTGAAAGAATGTCAATTAAATCCCTTTCTACAGAAAGGCTTTGACCTCAATATGCTCTATATTTAGTGTATCATGTTTATAATGACATGCCTACATCTGCATACCATCACTGTCTGTTGCTAACACATAATACTCCATGAAGTTGATGTTATTATAGGAAGTTTATTGATGGGATAATTTGAAATAACTTTCAACTACACCTGTATGAGATTTATGTTCTCTGCTGACATGTCTACTCAAATGTCTACAAGCCTGATATTCTACAACCTCAGATGTACCTAGTAGATAATAACCATTAACAGATGACTTACTTCTGTTTGCTTCATTCTATCAAATTTCAGATGTTTGGTGCAATGGTAATGTTAACTATACATTCACTGCATTAAATAAAAAAAAAATCTTTTCTATGTATAACTAGTACTTTTTTTTGTGGATGAGAGAGAAGTAATGGAGGATTGTGTGCATATTCTTACAAATGACACTTCACTTAGGGAAACCAGGTTTATTTTGCTAAGCAAGACTTTCCCTGAAACCCTGACTATTGTATAAAACCTAATACCTTTGAAGAAGTGAGGCTCCAATGAAGCAGATAGAGGAGTAAGAACTATTTTAAATCGAGAAAATGCTGTTCAAGGGAATCTTCATTGCTTTTAGAAACAACAACTTTCATCTGAACAAAAGACTATTCTAGTAGAATTTTAACTATTTCTTTTCCTTCATCAGATAGTTCAGTTGTGCCTTCTAAAAGCTGCTTACCTTGATTTTATGTTGAGAGATTTGTAATTATTTCAAGATATCTTTACTTAAGAGTTTGGATGTCACTCTAAAACCTATTTTATTATTAAATATAGTAGTTGTATAAAATATTAAATATATTCCTTAGCATCTTTTAGTGAGCATATTCACTGAGGTCATTCATATTCCAAACTATTATTGCCATTAATTGTGACAATTCATAAGAAATGCATAGTTTAACTTTTCATTTTTAAGAACATAAAAATTCTTGTTCATTTTGGTACTGTTTCACAACTTACGCAATCTGTAGGAATTTAAAATTATTTTTTAAGCATTCTATGCACAAGGATAGTCTGAATTGAGAGACTATCTATATGACTTTTCTTTGTGATATATTTATGGATACCTACTATAATTTGCCCAGCCATAGGCAATGGTCAAACCAATGATAATAAATTCAAATCTGCAGCTAAAGTATAATGAGACCAAAATTTAATTGATGTGTTTCTGAAAATATCTTCTATAGAGTTTTATTTCATACATTTTTTAATTTTTTAAAAATATTTTTATTTATGCATACAAGAACTGGGGCAAAGGCCAGAGGTGTGGGCGGTGAGAGGACTCACCAGAGACAGAGAAGGGAGCAGAACAGGCTGATTGACTGAAGTACACTGCTGAGGGGAGCAGCGGGAGAGTCAGGAGAGGTCTGCAGTGCCATGTGGATTGCTTCCTATAAGGCGGGGGATCAAACTTGTGCTGCAGCAGCTGTGGACAGCTTCATAGGTTGCGTCTTAACCCCTTGCACCACCAGGGAGGCCCTTATTTCATATTTAATGGTGAAGAAAAATTCAGTACTAAGCTTTCTTATACAGGGACAATAGAAACTTTTCCTACTTTGATATCAATATTCAAATTGTCTCTAATGCTGTAAATAATCCATTTTGTATTAACAAGTCTTTTTCAGATGGTTTGATTTCTTTATATACTTGTTAAATGCACCTAAATGTTCATAATATTTTTGAACTTTGCATTCATGTAGCATTGAAAACAAACCAAAAAATAGTCAAGGCAGAAATATAAGTAAAGAAAGCTACCATTAGGATCCTTGCAAAGCCTTAGGTATTATTAAATCAATGCTTAAATTCTGGGGCTTTAAATATTTGTGTGTGTGTATGTGCAGATGCCTATTCATTTGTCTGATTAATATCTAGAATCAGCCTTTTCTAAATTGCTTAGTCAAGTATGAATCAAAACCACAATAAATAATGTAATAGATTCTTAGAATAATGTTATTCCTTTCAATTGTAGTTCTTTTTCCCAGATGACTAGTGTAACTCACTGAGAAAAATCATAAACCTCCTTTTATCACGAAAATGTCATTCTCTTATGCCTCAGTTTCTACATTTGTACAGTTAGTCATATCATTAAGATTTATTCCAGATGAATCTGAGATTTAAGAAGGAAAATCTCTCATTATGTAAGAAGAATATGCAAATGAAAGTCATTAAATGTCCAGAGTAGAAACTAACAATATTGTGAAAGATGTGCTTTTCCAAGGGAATGCAGGTGAAGAACCAAAAAAAAAAAAAAAAAAAAAAAAGTGAGATAATCAAGTATGTAATGGTTTTCCAATGAGTATTTTCAACTTATTGGGCTCTTCCTTCAATGCAACATAATAGCAAAAAGTTATTGTATGCAGATGCAGCATTTTGGTAAACAGTTAGGTTTTTTACTTATATGATGTCTGGTCTCCAAGTATCACTGAAAAACTGTATGATTCCCTTTTAAAATAGGTAACCAAATGGCACAGCTGTTCTGCTCTAATCAATTAACAGTGTTATGAAAACTCTGTGTTAAAATGGAAATAACAGGTAAACAGTGGTGCCAAAGACTTTTTGTTTGTAGCAAAAATAAAATTGCAGTGCAATTTTCCCCTACTGTAGATTCTCAGATTTCTTTTAAAAGAGAAAAGAAGTGACTAAGAGTCATTGGGCAAACCTCAAAACCAGCAATACATCTCTTTTCCCCAGAGGAATGATCTGAGGAGATCCAGAGATCTGACAGAGTGGGGTTGTTGCTGCCATTAGTGAGGCAAGATAAGAGAGTTCAGTTACATTTTTTTAGTCAAAGACAGACTTCAAAATGGCATGAGTCAAGCTGAGGCATTTTATTTTGCCAGAGTTGGTAAAATTTTAGGGGAAATGCTAAGTGCCTAGAGAAAGATGCACACCTGACCCCAACCACTCTTCATTTATTAATTACACTCTGGGAGACACAGCCAAGACCTCAGGCAAGAGTTGTTACAGAGACAGGTTAACCACAGAACTGAGATGAGGACATGTCAATATCTCTCTCAATTTCAGAGATTTTTTTTTAAATACAGCTATTCAAAGAACTGAATACTATATTACTAAACTTTATGTCATATCCACCAATCATTCTTCCTCAATACAGTAGTGATGACAATTACACATCAAAATCTATAACTTGTAATACTGAAACCATGGAAAATGATTTATTGGTGTCAAAAACTGAAAAACTCGTAGAATAATTTGATGAAAATTATGTGTATATTCCATTTTATATAAAGAGGGATAATTGTAATTTTGACATCACTGTGGTATTACCTAACAACTCAAGTTCTGACCCAGCCTCATATAATGGCATACCTATCTACCTATGTCCTGGAACTTGTACAGATTTTGGATTCCATTAACACACAACCTAGCAAATTATACCAAGGTATTTGGAGCACATGGTAAACAACCTGGAAAAGAAATATATATATATATATATATATTTATATATACATTTTTTTAAATTTATTTATGCATACAAGATCTGGGATACAGGCCAGAGGTATGTATGGGGTGAAAGGATTCACCAGAGACAGAGTGGGGAACATAACAGGCAGATTGACCGAAATACACTGCTGAGGGGAGCAGCGGGCAATTCAGGAGAGGTCTGCTGCACCATGTGAGCAGCTCCCTGGCTGGGGATCGAACTCATGCTGCAGTGACTGCAGAGAGCTTCATAGGTTGTGTCTTAACCCCTTGCGCCACCAGGGAGGCCCAGAAAAGAAAAATACTATGTATTTTAGAAGAAACAGTATTTAAATAGTACCTTGTGGTGAATATTAATTTCTAAATTTCTCTGTAGAATAGAAAGAAGGCATTTTTAGAAATGAGAAAAACTTGTTTTTGATGGGAAGAATCACAATATGACAATATGAGGTAGTTGATAATTTAAACAAGAACACACCACCCTAACTTGTGTGGGGTGGAGTATCAGGCCCCAACACATGACACTATGACATTAATACAAAGAACACACATGTAACTTGATATCTAGTAATCACCCATGATTTTGACAATCCTAACAAGAGTAGAAATCTCCTGCCAAATAACACAGTGATGTGATAATTCTCCCTCTGTTCTGTAATTATGATGTAGGTATCCAATGTACATTGCAAATATACTGTATTTTGAATATTGTATCTACTAGTTAAAAATAGTATAAGAAGTTATTTTTCCTGACCTTCACAAAAGAGGTACAAAAATATGCTGTGGAGAATAAGCAAGATTCGTTCATTAAAAATTTTCTTTATAGATGGCTGGCTGCTTGCGTCTGCATTAAAACAAAATGAAAAAATTTGTTTTAGGTAAATTTCTTTCCAGATCTATGACAGAAAAAAAAATTCTTATTTTAAAAACATAGCAGTGAGTTGTAATCAGGGAAATGCAAATCAAAACTACCATGAGATACCATCTCACACCAGTGAGAATGGCACATATTAAAAAAACTAGCAACAACAAATGTTGGTGAGGGTGTGGAGAAAAAGGAACTCTTGTGCACTGTTGGTGGGAGTGCAAACTGGTCCAACCACTATGGAGAGCTGTGTGGAGATTTCTGGACCTACTAAACATAGAGCTTCCATATGATCCAGCAATTCCACTCCTAGGTATTTACCCAAAGGACACAGAAACATCAATTCCAAAGAGCACCTGCACCCCTATGTTTATAGCAGCACTGTTTACAATAGCTAAGCTTTGGAAACAGCCCAAATGCCCAAAAATAGATGACTGGATCAAGAAGATGTGGTACATATATACCATGGAATATTACTCAGCATTCAAAAAAGATAAACACATGCAATTTGCAGCAACATGGATGGCGCTGGAAGGGATCATGCTCAGCGAAATAAGCCAAAAAGAAAAAGAAAAATACCGGATGGTCTCACTCATAGCAGGAATCTAGAAAACTTAAATAAGGGACCAGGAAAATGAATATAAGAAAGTGAAAATCAAAATCAACAAAAAACTATGAACCAGAGATACTTTTTGGGGGGCGGGAGGGGAAGGATTGGGGTCAGAATGGGGCGTTTGCAATTGCATGGGGGAATATAAAAATAAAATTTATTATTTAAAAAAATAAATAAATAAAAGGTGAGCTTTTCTTCAAAAATAAATAAATAAATAAATAAAAACATAGCAGTGAGGGCCTCCCTGGTGGCACAGCGGTTGAGTGCTGGGTTGCGAAGCTGCCTGCAGCATCTTGCAGCACCGGTTTGATCCCCAGCTGCTCTCCGGCCACCGGAGGAGGGTCCCACATGGCGCGCAGACCTCTCCTGCCGCCCGCTGCTCCTCTCAGCAGTGTACTTCGGTTCTTCTGCCTGCTCTCCTCCCCGCTCTGGCTCTGGTGAATTCTCTCACCCTCCCGTGCTTCTGACTGTACCCAGTGATTGTATAAATAAATAAATAAATAAATAAATCTTTAAAAAAAAAAAAAACACATAGCAGTGAACTCCCTTCAAAGGCATTTAAGGTACAGTTTTTCAGGTAACCATCATTTAATCTTACCAATTTCCCTCTGGTTTTTGGTGTTAAATCTGAAAAAGAAAAAATCAGAGAACAAGTAATTACTTTTCAGGTTCCATGAATACAGCAGATCCTGATATAATATCCTTTCATTCAATGTTGATCATTATAAGGTTGATGAGGAAAAAAAATGCAGGCCTACACTGAACTATTCCAGGTACTGCTTTTGTTACATGTCTTTTAGTTTAAGTCATAGTTTCCAAGAACCTATTGAGATTAAGTGAGGACTTACTGTGCTTCTAAAATCAGAAAAGACTGATAGTGACAATATGTTGTCAAGACTCCAGAGACCTTTCATCTACAAATTAAGAATTCTAGTAAAGAGTAATGATTCTACCCAATGTGATGAAGTTCTAATTTGAAAGGGTTTAAAATGAAGAGTGGAGAAAAACAGCAGTAAAATGTTAAGTTAGCTTCTTCCTCAAATAAGGGGCAGATAGTGTAAGCACATTTGAGATTTGCATTAGATGAAACTCATTATATTATATCCTATCTTAAAGAAAAATGGCATTATTTTAAGTACGTGTTTTATAGATACAGTTTAAATAAGACAACGTAAGAAAAATGATGAAGCATTGTCGGTGAAGCATTACTTCTAAAACATAGATTATTGGCATTATAAATAAACATTTAAAAAAATTAAGTGAAATATGTATTGCAAATTATATCACACAAACACACTCTTCGCAGTTATTTGCCATTTTCCTTATGAATTTTAGAAAAAATACATTTAAGTAGTTTTTAGTTTTGAAAAAACTTCTATTTAAGTTCTTCTTATAACAACTATATATAACTTAAAAGTATTATGAAATTAAGAAATAATTTAAATCACTGGAAAATAAGAACTAAGATTTGCCTAAAATTGTTAATTTTTTTTAATTGAGGTAATGTTGGCTTGCATTACTGTTTGTATTTTGAAAGTACAGGTTCTTCCCTTTCTGAGTGCTGTTACCATTTTGACTGAATTTCAACAAAAAGAAACTATTACAAAGCAATTTTCTGGATGCTTGATTTATAAAACATTATTAAAAATATCCAAGTCACACTTTATCTCTGAGATTTGATTTGTATATATGACTCTTTTCTGATTTTATACTTTGAACTAACTTCTCAATTATTAAATAGCATCTAAGAATCTTTCACCTTCTTGATTCTATTAAACCAGTATGATTCCTAACCATCCTACTACCACTCATCCCTTGGCCTAGTTTTCATCTTTACAAATCTGCTTTTTTTCATGGAAAATTCTTTAAAATGCATTTTAATTTTACCAAACTTTACTTGCTGCACAATTTTTTATTTCTGTTATAAGAGAATGCAAAGTAGGAAATTGCATCTTTAGAATGAAGTCAGATACCTAAAATATAACATTCCTTAAAGCAAAAACAAACAAAAAAACCTTAGAAATCAAACCATTCTGGTCATTAGAAAAATTTGTCAGTGTCACGATATAAACCATTGCTGACCTAACCTTTTAGTTGAGAAGTACTGACAACAAACTAAGTTCTTTTTATCTGTCACCACTTTAAGATTAATGTTTTTTTTTTGTTTTTTTTTTTTCCAGCATGACTATTTCATTTGAGGACAGAAGAACGGAGACTCATTGGAAATTTTTAGTTCATCTACTATCAAGATAAATGGTAGTATGATAGGTGTAAATTTAAAGCTGGATTCCAGATTTTCAGTTGAGTGCAATTTGCCTGCTGGAAGCATTAAGCGTATTTTTAAAAAAATTTCATTCTTCGGTAGAACTAAATCATATGTTCCAAAGTAATTCCACATTCTCTATTAATGTTTAACATTCAATATGCATTAATGTTAACTTGATCCAATTTAGATACTTTTAAAAGGAAGGGGATTAGATTGACTAAAACTGAGTTTAAGATTCTAAAAGATTTGGGGACCATGATAAAAAAAAAAACAAAAAAAATATGGAAGAAATATTTCAATTCTAATTGAAGACAGCTATTTATAAATGATTCACTAAATAACTTTAATATTTTTAGTCTTTGCTTATTAAGGGTAGCATTACATATTTTAATGTTACATATATAAATGTTATATACTTATCTTACTAGGAATATTTTTATAATAACCGACAACTGGTCACTTTGCTAACTTAATACTGTGTACCTTAATTCAGTAAGTAGTTTAAAAATCCAAAACAGAGTTTACTATTTAGGTCCTATGAAAAGTCTATGAGGGAATTTATTTAACAGCACAAAGACATTACAGAAAAATAAACCAATTGTATCTATTTCCAAGGATTATATTTTAAGTTTTTTTATCTAGTTTAAATATATTTATAACCAAAATTATATAACTACAATAAAAAAGGACCTAAATTAACTAACTAAAATATAGATCATACCAGAAACAGCTTATAACACAAAAGTAGTCCCAACAGCAGATTCCTCTGTGGTAAAAGTCAATCACTTTGGATTCGTGATTACAATTCACATAAATTCATGTTTCTCAAGAAATAAAGCTGGTTTTGGGTCTTTCTTGCTTGATGCTTTCATAAACTGGGAAGCATGAATTAAATACATTTTTAACATGCTTTTGAAGATTATTAAGCATTTACTTACAAGGAAAAACTTTTTTTTAAGCATTTAACAATCAATGATGTTAAAAATACTGTTTCTTCTCTGAAGGCCTTCTTGGAGTAGGATTTGCAGTACCTTGAAAAATGCACATTTGGAGCCAAAATAAAACAGTATCACAGCCATTTCTAATTAACTTCCAGTCTAATAATCTCTAATTCTGTATCAGAACAATTTACTACCAAAGTATATTCTCCCATCACAATTAATTTTAACCTACAAAGTAATTTTTTGGATAACATAAATTTGATTTACAAGAAATAGTTAACTATTCCATGCCTGTAGTTTTGACATTACCAGGCAGTCTAATTCCAATAATGCCATCACTGACCTTTCTAACTAAATCCACCTTCTTTATAAAAACAGTCATCATTCTGAATTTTGCAAGCTCCACGTCAGCAGGAGGTGCAATTGGCGTGGAGGGTGCGTGATAAATGCCTGAGGGAAAGTGTGCCACATGTCACTCAAAGATGACCCCTTCTTACTGATTAAGGAGCAACAGTGACAGGCGCTCATCAAGTTCATCACTTAACTGGAAAGGAGTATAGAGGCATATGGAGTACATATTTCATCAATAATTGTTTCATGTGAAGGGATTCATTTAATTCTCTACACTAGCCTATGCAAAAATGGAAAACACTTTCCAGTATTTATATAAAATATACTAGCATTAATGCTTAGTTCATTAAGATTGCAAAAGCATACCCCACATTCTATTCACTCTGAAATCGCTAAAATCATCTGATCAGAGAGTTAAACTATGAGATTCTTGGATATTCTCATTAAACAAGACAATCATGTTTAGTTTTAGAAACACAAATTTGAATTTTTTTCAACATAAATAAGACAACGAAACTATTAATACTTAAACAAAATTTACCTTCTTTGACTGTAACTTTTTTCCTCTTTTATTGTAGTCAGCCTCCCTGTTAAGCACATCAACATGTACATACTAAGTGTTCAAGAAATGAACTCAAGACACTGATTAATTTTGCATGAATTATATGAAGGTGTTTTTCTGTTCATCTTGGAATTAATGAAATAATTTATATAGTTGCAAATTAAAATTATGAACTAATAAGCTAGAAACTAACTTCATGGATACTTTTTCTATATACAGCCAACAAGATATTCTAAAATATCTTATAGCCCAAATATTTGTGGGGGTAATACATGGGGAAAGCTGAGTATTAACAGCTCAGAAATCACCTTTCAGGCTTTATTCATATAGTAATAAGTGCGTTTACAGGCTTTTTTTTTTTTTCCCCACTGAATTCCTTATGAAACCTGACAGGGTCTTGTCTTAAACTGCTTCAACTTTAAGAAATTTATAACTGAAAGCCAGGACTTAGCTATGAAATTTATTTTATTTAGGATTTCTGTTTGTTTTTTTCTAACGTAGGACTGGGCTAACTCTTATGTTGCTCAAAATAAATTGTAAGAAATAAGGTTTCTCATTGTACGTTTAAATTCACATACATTTACTGCTATTGATAACAAAGATGCACTTTAGAAGTACAAAACTGCATCTATACCTTCTTAAGGCAGAGACCTCAATGACATTTGAGTGTTTAATACTTCACATCATAATGGCTTGTAGAATTTGGCAGATAAAACAGTTATGAAATATTAATACCAATTGCAACTAAATGACTATTTCTTATGAAGATTTAAATTAGAAAAGTACTTTTTCTTAACAGTGTAAACTCCTAACTCATAATGTTGATTATTTCACTAAGTTTGAATTATTACCAACTTAAACAATTATTGTCTTGCATTTCACTTAAATAATTCGTTATAACTATAAAGAGAAGGCAAGGACTAGAAAGGAAGCATGTTTATTAAATGTCTTATAAGGTGGTAGGGTAACTTAATTTTATCACGACAATGATACCTGGTATTATTTCCATGTGACAGGTTAGAAAAAAGAAGAAATAACACAGGGTTTGAAACTATGTTTTTCGGATACCAAAGTCTAAATGTATATTAGTTTATCAAACAAACATTATTCCAGAGGGTCTTTATAGTAAGTGAGGTAAAGTGGATACTCTATGGAAGAAAATGTTCTTATTTCATCATCTGAGGAAGCACTTCAACTTCTCTAAATATTTTAATGTTCTTAGGTGGTCTCTGATACTTTGGCAGATTGAGTAAATATTAAGAAATTTGCATGATGTCAATCTGAAGCTAGAAATAACTAATATTCAGTATGTGTAAAAAATTACTGATTTAAAAACAGAAAAAAAAAAAACCTGAGATTTTTATTCAGAGCCAATCTACTAATATAGTAGTTTTTAGTTTAGATTATAAACCCAGTAATAAAATACCAAGCATTTGAATCTTGTTAAAAGATCTATTTCCAAGATAAAACTAAAGTGAGCTTCTTTAGCAGATTAATTGCTGTGAGCTCATCATTTTAGTTACATAAAATCTAAATGGAGTTTTAATGTTTCTTTTCCAGCTACATCACAATGTAACTTATCCCCCCTAGTGAAACAACTTCAATTTCACAAGTGGTTATTATCCACACCCTTTCTTTTAGTTTCACTATAAATTGCTATTAGGGAAAAACTGCAAACTGAAATGTTACTACTCTGTAAATTCATACTGTATTTTAAGATGTTAGATAACCTCAAGTCTATTCTTGGGTGCCATTTATAACCTTAAAATGAAATAAAATTTATTATGTAGCAGAATGTTTCACTTACTGAGTTCTGGTTACATGGACTGGAAATACACTTTGTATATGAAAGGCTAAAAATAGGCCAAAGGATCAAACTCACATTCACTTGTATTTAAAAACCAAAAGAATATTAATGTAAAGTTTAGAAATGTTTATTTTAGAAACACACAAAACTAAAACCAACATTTTAGTCCAATAACCTATATGGAAGAAAGAAACAGGGAGTAATATGTTTACAAGCATATACTTGCATGAATATCCTTGCCATGATTCTAAGACCTAGAACACCTTGAGTAAAGAACATTACATTTTGATTTGAAAAAATATTTAAATTAAAAATTTTTACAGGTATATTATAAATAGATAAATAATCACATCCAGAACAAAATATAATAAGATTAATAAAAGCAGTCTATATATCAAACAAAACTATTTTTTTCTTTTGAGTCAAATTCTACACACTGAAAAGAAACAAAAACCCATACCACAATTCTGCAGAAGTTCTTTAAGTGCTTTTAAAATTTAGTAAGGCCGGAAATTTTGTCAGTAAATAAATCAAATTAATATTTGTTAAGAAGTTATGCAGCTGATTCCTACTTTTTGGTATCATGAAAACTCTGCAACTGACCGACACATCATTTCCAATGTCACCAATAAGGCTTCAGTGTGTACTCCAGGACACACTTTTAAATTCTCCGGCAGTTCCTTAAGAATATTTGGGAGCTTCTGCAATGTTTTTATATTTCTGGAATAAAGATCCAATAACCAGTCAGTATGAGCACTTGTGGTTTCTTTATAATTTTTACAAGCCATAAGCAGCTCATTGAGATGTGTTAACCCTTTAAAAGCTAAGAGGAACTCTGAAGATAAATCAAAAATTGAACAAAAATTTAGCAACATCCTACTAAGTAAAAATGAGCCAAATTCAAGTTGCTGGTGGTGAAAATGTTTCTCTGCTTGTGCATGAAAGTTCTCTACTGTATCTTCTATCTTTGTAATAGCAAAGAGCTCTTCTTTGACTTGAGATGATATCACATAATCCAAGGGCAATTCTCCCTTAGCATTTCTTTGCTGTAGAAGCACTGGGCCTGTGAAAAGAAAATGCTGAGAGTAAACAATTTTTATTTTGGCAATGTAACAGCTGTTTTCTCCTTCTTTTAGGTCAAAAAGAATCTAGGATCTTATTTACAATCATATTTTGTACTGATTCATGTTGACATAATTAACTGGCTATATATATTGACTCTTAATAAAGATGCATTTAATAAAACCAAAGTTCTAATCAATTGCCTGATGGGGTCTGCCTAAAGGTACATGTCCTTAGTTCAATAAATAATATATTTAATTCTCAATTGGAAAAACCTTTGATAAAAATGAATAAACCATCATCTTACAATAATAATTTCAATATCCCAGAAGATATTAACAAAATATATTCATCTTAAAATCCGTATGAGTCTTAAAGGTATTTCACAATTCACCAAGAGGAAAATGCAATGCCTCCTTTCCACTTCTGATAGGCAATTATGGCATAGCAAGTATACTGCAAAACAATGTACACACAGAGAATACATTTTCTATTTGTCTTTGCTTATGTTCAATTTTTAGTACAAGTATTGTCTCACAAAAATTTTGTTAACTTCTCTGGGTAAAATTTCAGATTTCAACCATTTATTCTAGCTAAACCCATCTAGCCATCTACTTAGAAAGTACTAAAGCTGGAGTTCATCTCTCCTAGGTAGGAAAAGATGACATAGGAGGAGAAAAACAACTCAGTAATTGGTCACATAACAAAGTACATGAGTACTTGGCACCTCTGTCAGTTAAGTCCTATAATTATTTATATACTTTGCTATAAAAAAGTTATTAGGGATATAAAGAGTTTAGTACTAGACAACATAATTAGAAGGCTCTACCATATAACACAGATCATACTGTCAGAGACAGAATAGATTATAGCTCCTAAAACTCTAGATGAATCTGGTCAGATATACATAGGGCCTAGATATAAAATGTATTTAATTAAAAAAATTAACCATTAATGATAAATGATTATAACTTATGGAAAAAAGATAATTATAAATCAAAATGAGGTTCCTTTTCATTGTGCTGATATTTCAGAAAAGCCCAGTAAATATTACTCTTGTCATAAAAACAACAAAATTATGCACACAAGATACCAAAAGTAAACAAAGGTTTTAGAGACAGACATAAATTCTTAAAATCACTATTCTCAAAGCTGAGTGACTCACAGTGAAGAGATAATGTAGCAACAATTATTACAATGATGGTTAAAACACTTGACAAGTCCAAATCCAGAATACGACTAAGCCAAACTTAAGTTTTTATTACTGCCAAAGGGCCTTGATAAATATAAGTAAAGGTAGATTTACTCTCTTAGAATAAGGAACTCATTCATTTACTATTCTTCACCAAGGGTCCCAGAAAAATGCACATACATTGCTACCATGCCATTCTCTATTAAAGAGTTGTGCTTAATACAAAAATGGCTCTTGTATCACTTAGACCATCTGAAGCAAGGCCAAATAATGGCTTGGAATGTCAGATGCATAAATGAGTAGAAAAATGAAACATTAGAGAATCAAAACATTATGATTTAATAAACAATACTTAAAAATAAAAACTGAAAAATATATTTATTATGAAGTGGTGTTAGCAAAATAGACACGCTAAGGCCTTTAGGGGGCAGGAGAAGACTATAAATAACCAAAAGTCTTAACTGTATAACTACCAGGTTATACAGCCTTTCATATATATACATACACACACGCACATATACATATATATATATAATAAAAAGGCATCTAAAGAAAATATGCTTTTTATCATCTATCATGCAGAATCAACAGCTTTATTTAAGGAGAAAATAATTTTAAATTCCAAGCTAAAAGTCGTACAAATAAAAGTGATAGGAAATTTAAACACATCTTCAGTCATCACTTTTCCTTTGTTTTTCTTTTTTAAAACATGGATCAATTTTGACACTGTGATGCAAAGTATGTATTATTTAATTAAGATATAACAAGAATGTCACTGAAGGGGACTCTGAAAGCAGAGATCAAAATTCAGCAGAAAAATCAGTAGGTGAATATTAAGCTCAAGTTACCTCCATCACAAAACCCCTGCATAACAGCTACCATCATTTGAAAATCCTCCTACTTTAACTTAATTGACTACAAAATGTGAATGAAGGAAAGATATTCTAGGATATCTTTTTTATAGTCTATAAAGAAATGACTCATAAAAAGAAAGATTGATCTAGTTAGCAGTTATACACAGGAAATGAAACAAGAATGAAAAATACAACTAGTCACAATTGAACATTTGCATTCAATGATTAATAAGCTTTCAGAAATGGCTGATTCACAAAGCCATTCACAAAGGCTGATTATACACTTTAAGTAAAAAGATTAATATTTAAAACCAACAAAGTCAATTCAAAACACACTTTCATACACAAGCCTAAATAAACTTATTAACACAATAAACAAATAAAATCAAATTATGAAAATCTTTTTCTCCCTACTCAGTAAAAGATGCTTACATTCTAGGAGATTTTTTATTTTTACTTTTTAATTAATATGAAATAAAGGCATCTTTTCTTACAGATCTTTAGAATAAAATACTTTCTACCTCTGAGGGATTCATCAAAAAACTGGATAATTTATCAAAACCCATTTAGCATAAATGCACTCACCCCCATGCTGAAGTAGCAGCTTGCCAATTTCTACATGTCCGTTTGACAGTGCATCATGCAAAGGAGTCACCCCGTCCACTTGAGTGAGCAGATCTACCTCTGGACAACGCTGCAAAATTTCCTGGACACACACTGTGTTGCCATAGTTACAGGCTTCATGCAAAGGCGTCCAGCCAGCATTGTCTAAATTAGAAATCAAGGCAAGTTTTAAAACAGCAAAAGTAGGACTTAGTAGTGAACTATTGATATTCTACTCCCCTTACTAGAATGACTTTCTAGTTGCCTTATTTACAAACTGAAAGCATTGATAATAATGAGTAGGAAGTAATACTTTTTTTAATTGGAGAAAAAAATAAATAAAAACAATGTTAAAATACTGATGTTGGGGTCTGAGCAAATATAGACACCAAAAAAACATTTTTGCACTATTAGCTATAGAACAATGTATGACGAATTTCTCAGTTTTGTTGCTGGCAATATTTTAAAGATTTGTTAAGTAAATATACTTAAATGATTTTTCTTAATGTTGACATAAAACTGTTTAATATCACAAATACAAAGACACTATTAGACCACAGAGATTTACAACTTACCTTTAACATTGATGTCTATTCCTGGCAAAGAGAGAAGAAGAATCAATTTCTCCACTTGGTTATTTATGCAAGCTCTATGGAGGGCTGTTTCTCCTGCCATAAAAAATTAATAGATTATTCCAGAGAAGACAAGATATCAAGTAAAGAAAATAATCAAAGGGCATGAACTAGGAGATCTGGTCACATGCCAGAAAATTATTTATTGAGTTTTCCTTTTGACTGGCTTAAACATTTCTCACATTGAAAAAAAAAAAAAGATGGGGGAGGGAACCCCACCAAATCATAGAGCTTCTGTTCTATCAGCAATTCAGCAATGAAATTCTACTGCAAAACGTTTAACACAAGCATTGTCTTCCTCTAGTTCAAGGTTTAAAGCTTCATTCCTGCTATAAAACCCCCAAATGATCAGAGAACACCAAAAATACTAGGTTTTACAGTAATAAAAGTTTAGAATGCAATTGCCCTCTCTTAAATTTATTCATGAACCTATGTTAAATGTAGGGCTCCTTTTTATACAGCATTTATAGCTTAATTCAAATGAATGTTTCTGGCTAAGCACGAGTGCCTCTACACACTCAAGTATAATTCAGAACTTCAAATCCATTAACAGATGGTTTGCTGCTTCTCAATAGGCTGTCTGGCTTGGCTACAGCAGTATAGAGATGGAGAAATGGGGGAATCTTAATATAAACACACACACACCACAGAAAAAAATCCCTAGTACCATTTAAAGCTGAACAAGAGTGACAAACAGAATGTCAAAGTTTTTTCTAAGAGAGATGCAATTAGTGTCTATTGGCTAAAACTGCCTATATCCATCTCTGTTGCAACCAAGATTATTAAGGTAAGTCTTACTTGATATAAGGGAAATTAAAAAAACAGAATCTGTATTGCTAAGAAAACAAATGAAATAGTGAATCAAATTCTTCTTGCTGTAAGTAGCACATTTTACAGTGTTCATTTTTTCAAATTATCTTTAACTTTACCAAAATATTTCTTTTACATGCATCGGAAACCTTTTTAAGTTTTTCTCTATTTCTCAATTTTCTTCTTCCCTCCTTGTTCTGCTGTTCAGACCGAAGTCATTACATTTATCTTACTTTATAACACAAAAAACAAAAAGGACATTATTTTGTAAAGTTAAATACCTGAGCTCTCATTTAATACATTTTTTTTTTTTTACATTTTGAGCCAAATGGGCAGCTATTTTGAATTTGTGATATGCAATTATGAACTTAGGTTGAAAGATTAATGAAAGCTTCACTGTTACTTTTCCCCTGATGTCATAATGATATTTGTATTACAAATGTGATAGAGCTCATAAACAAGAGACTCAGCAATTTACTTGGGTGAGGCACAGACTCTTGAAAAAGTAACTTTTATTTTTGTGTTAAAAGATGCCTAAGTAAAAGAAGTACCAGAGAGTATTATTACAATGCTCTTCTTGTTTCTCCATCCTCTGGGTACTTAGGTTCCAGTATAGTTAGAACCAAAAGCCAAACACATTTCATAGTCTGGGCTCAATGCCTGGAAGAAAAGAGTCCATATGCTTAACACAGCTATGTAACATAGCCTATTCCTCATTCTTTGTTCACAAAATGTCTAGGACTGAAAGAGATGAAGACTGAATTATACTTTCAAATCAGAAGACACTGATCTAAGCAGAACAGGTAGAGGTGGAATAGAAAAGTAAGGTGGGCAAGTCTGGAATGAACTCTTTACAACTACGCACTATGTTTAACATACAGAGAGGTGGGGCAGATGGAGGAATGAAGGGGAGAAATATTCTATTATACTGGGTATTACATGATCACTTTCTTTGCATAAATGACAGTTCAAAAAATAATATACTATCCAGGAAAGTATATCCCGGACCTCGTCCAATATTTAAGTTCAAAGTATTCATTAGGATCAGAATGTAAAAGTTGCAAATACTAAGACAAATACTAAGGCAAAGTTCCTAGCATAAATTAATTCAGATATTTGGAATACCTTTTAGATTAGTCTTGTGAAAATTCATCTTTGTAACTAAAGAGGGACAGTTTTCCTTGGAACATGACAATTCTCCTTCTGACTTCTTTTTCAGTCTTTTTAATGATGAGGAACATTTAGCCAGGTTCAGCTCTCTGAAAATACAGTACGAAATAATGAAAGCTTGTTTTCCAACACATGGCAATATACATTGGGTGGCGTGTATTAAAAAAAAAACAACTTTCAATTTAAATCTCCTAATTCACTGAACTCTTTACTGTTGTCTACTTTTTAAAAATTTATTTCAAGTATATAGAAACAAATTTTAATGCATTAATTTCATTTCATGAACCTCACATCCCCAGCTGCCTTCTGAAAAGTTTATCAATGGATTGTCAGGTGATGAGAAAGAGATGATGCAAACCACATTTGGCAGATAGAAAAAAGCAAAAATCTAAGATCATAATGTGGGTTCCTATTTCATTCTTATTTTCATATTCTGATCCTATTCTTCCTAAAAACATTTCAGAATTTCTGAATTTTATATAGCATGCTTTCAGAGGAGGTTTCTCATTTGGGGGAAGATACTATGACAACTCAGATTAACTCATATCACCATGCATTCTGAAATCCCATCCTTATTATATACAAGTAGTAATTTATACCACAGGCCCAAAATTGCGTGAAACAATAATTTGATAACAGTATTATTTCTTTTGAAAGTATTTAATTGTCATATATAGAAAGCATGTACCTTGAATTTAACAAAGTCAACATGTTAATCATGTATATTAATAGGTCTAATCTGGGTTTTCTACTGATCAGTATAATTCAGACATAATAGGTAACTCTAACATTCAAGAAATGTGTCAGAAAGACTCTAAAACAGGGCACATTTGCTATACAAATCACTTACGATAAGTCTGGCAGTCCTTCAAATTGTTTCTGTTTAGCACCATTCAGCATCAGTAAGGCCCTCTGAGATTCAAGACAAGGCCGCTGTCCTGTTTTCTTTGGTATTTGCATCTTTCCAATCCCATACACACCAGTTTTCCCCAAAGCTGGCAAATAGGAATATACCTGTTGCAAAATAATATTACATTGCTTTCTTAATTACCAGAGGGGTAAAAGAAGGTGGAGAAGAAGGTAGGGAGGGAACGCAATGGATTATGAGTTCCTTGGCATTTGGGATGGTATGGTATGGTGACATATCTCTGAAGAAGTATGAACCTATACTTCTGAATCAAATATATGTTGTAAACCATATTACCTCACTTAAAAAAAAAAAAAAGACATGCAAAGCAGTAAAAAAGACTTCTTGAATCATTTCACCGTTAAGTTTGGTCATATTTTCTTGGGTTTATCACTTTATTTGCCAATCTGTCTCATCTGAACATGCTAAAATATTAGAGAAAGATGTTAGCTTCATGTCATATGAACAAGAAGAAAAATATCTTCTTGAAAATAATTATTTTTTCTAATTCAATTTTAATGCTCATTTAGAGAAGCTATTTTGTTTAGTCTTATGTCCACCTTGTTATGACCATTTTTATTATTTAATATTTCTGATTTATATACATCTGATATCTTGTGATTTCACTTTGGTAATGCATACCTTTGATAGAAAACAAGTTTAGAATAAATGGAATAAGAAGAAGTGCACAAGTCATTAAGGATAAGGATTTTTACAAAACAGAATTTCACACTGACCAATTAATAAGCATATTTCTCATTTGCTGAAGAAATTGCTGATAATATTAAATATTAATAATAACAAAAGATAGACAAGATAAAATTGGAAAATTCAGACTCAAATGCAGCTTATATAGATCTATGTATGTTTATATAGAATAAAAAGGAATTTATGAGTTTTGCTTTTTAAATATCACTAAATACGATGAAGAATTTTTTTGGATCTCTAGCTTTTCAAAATAATAATCTCATATACTATGGTATTTGGTTAGGAAACAAAGATTCTTGTATTATTTTTTGGTTATCAACCTATCATTACTCTCAAATTACTAATTAACATTTCTATTCAGTAGTTATCCCACTTTTGAGGTATACATATTTTGCTACATAAAATATGAATGGTCTGTGAACTGATATGTTCTGTCCAAATAACTAAGAATATTTTACAATTGAATTTATGAACAAACTTCTTGGAGATTAAAAGAACTAGAATAAATTGGTGTTTACCATTTTTTGAAGAGAGAGTGGCTCAGAAGAAATACTGATGGAACTCTGCAAACACAACTTTTTAAAGACTGCCTCTGCAACAAACATTTGGAGCCAAGAGGAGGAAAAGGAACAAATGAAAATCTCTAATTCCTGTGAAGAAAAGTCTGTAGAAAACAAGATATGTAAATATAACTATTGTTACACTCCATAAAATTTCTTTCTATAGCCTATTTCCTCTGTGGATTTTATTCATTCAAATAATGATTTCTATACCAGTAAGATTCACCCACATAATTTTAAACCACAAAAAATTAGATTATATTCCCAATCCTTGCCTTTCAAGAGAAATGTGTTTATGGCACATGTTCTTTCATTTGAAAAACAATCATTATTTTTTATCATTTTAAATAAAAACCCTAAAAATATGCACACTCACATGCAGAGAGAGGTGATATATGAATAGACAGACAAGGGATTTTATCTATTACTGTACTTTATAATTAATGTTAGAAATTTCACAACAGGGCTGTGCCTTTGGAAAACAGTGGCCTGTATATATTCAATACATGTATGTATGCAAGTATTTTCACAATTTATTTATTAATCAAACTGTGACACAACTGTTCTTGTCCCACTTAGTGTGAATGCTTGTACATTTAACTTCAGATTGACAACACATGCTATTGGTGATGTAATAATATACGGTATGTGCACCATATTACCTTTCTAAAATATAAAACCCCTGAATTCTCAAATATATATTTAGCCTGAAAGGTTAGATAAAGAGTAATGGACATATTAAAAAATTCATTTCCAGAAATAATTTGAGGCTTGAGTAATTCTATATTTCTCTCATTAAGATTTTTGTTTGCTCCTGAAACACTAAGTGTTCTAATAGACTAGAATAACTATGATTCAGTTGCAAGATTTGAGATTTTTGATAAGCGACTTAAAAAACTAAGCTTGTATATTTTATTAATGATTTTTATGTATTTTCTTGGGGAATTGTCCCCTTTATCATTATGTAAAGTCATTCTTTATCCCTGATAATGTTCCTTGCTCTGAAAACCTGCTCTGTTAGAAATTAACATAGCTACCTTAGTTTTCTTTTGACTAGCATGTTATATGTTATATCTGTAACATGGTACATTTTTCTCCATCTCTTCACTTTTAATCTATTGTGTCTTTATATTCAAAGCAGGGTTCTTGTAGAAAACATATAGTTGAGTCTTATGTTTTGATTCACTCTGACAATCTCTGTTTTTAATTGGTGTATTTAATTTGTTTTTAAATGGGCACACATGTATTTAATTTGCAGTGATGGGTCTTGAGTTGATTTGGAACTTTTAAATAGAGTTATTCATCTAGAATAATTGGAAATAAAAACTATAATGGATTCACATATTACTAGGTAACAGATTCAAAGGGAACGATAAATAATAGATGAACAAGAGAATAAGAGAAACTTAGCCCCCAGACTGTAAGATCATTAAGGGCAGGACAATTTTTATAGTTCTCTAACTTATAAGGTCATTAATTTGCACAGAATATTTAATATTTGATAGATGAATGAATGAATGAATCAATGGAAGGCAGACAATAATAAATCTAGAGAGTCAAACAAGGATGATTTTTGAAATATGCTAAATCAGATCATGCTACTCCCTTGGTAAAATGACTTCAAACTCCTATCATATCATGGCTTACAAATTCCCACACAAACTCTTCTACCCACTTTTTGTTTTTGTTCTTGCCACACTTCTCTTTGCTGCTTGCCATATGTCAGGTTCCAGAACACGTCAAATACACCCAGCTCTTTCCTATCCCATAGTCTATGTAGATGTTTCTTATGCCTGAGCACTCTTTCCTGACTCTGCCAAATCCCCACTTAGCCTTCAGGTTCTGCTTGCCCTATTCACAAAATATAAAGTAAGTTTACCCATCCAATATCTAGCTTTTATTGTTTGGCACTTTAGCATTTGTAAATGATGTATTTACATTATCTTAATTACAGTCTGCTTCTCCCAGTGAATTCTCCAAAAAAGAAAAGGCTATGTTTTGTATCACTAATCTACTACATACAAAGTGTTAGCTCAATGCCTGGTAGAGTGTTAATAAAATTTTGTTGATTAAATGAAGGGACTAGAAACATTTGACTGAGAAAATTTATAAAATTATAAAAATTATGGAATTTTTATAATTATGGAAGAGGTCTGAAGCATGGAGAGAGATTAATATAGACATTACTCTTTTTTTTTTTTTAAAGCAAATTAAGGTATGGAACAACTATCAGGAAAAGATAATGAAGTAGTCTGTGAATGGCAAAAGAGGCTTTTTTAATGTTATTTAAAATGTAAGATAATACTAAAAAAAAATTATTGTAGATTTTGATGACATGTTTTCTTTCTCAGTGAAAAACAAGAGAAAAGTTCATATTAGGGATTGGCAAACTATGTATTGATATTTTAATGAATAAAGCTTTATGGGAACACATATACATTTAAGTATTGTGTATGGCTATTTTTCTTACTATAATCACAGAATTGAGTGGCTGGGACAGAGCATATGGAGACTGCAAAGCCAAAGATATCTACTATCTGGTATTTTACCAAAAAGTTTGTTAACCCCTTCTTTAAGTTAATACATTTTAATCAGATATAAAAGAGAAATTTCAGATCACCTGATTTTAAAAAATAGAAAGGAATAAAAGGACAATTTCCTACCAAACAGTTAAAAACTAACAATTTACTAAACAAAAAATATGAATGAGTAAAGTCACAGAATTAATTTTATACCTTATAAATTAAGAAAAACCAAAAGATCCAGTTCGCCATAAATGAGAAATATGGACCAATATCATCAACTGGAAGTTATGTAATAGCCAAATGACAACATCTGTACTTAGGAAAAGCAAAATATAGTACTGAGCTGAAGAATGATGTAAAGAAATATTTAATAAGTTTAAAAAGGGAGTATCCACGGAGTAAAAGAAATTGCTCTTCATTAAAATATCAAAATATTGACAAAAAGACAGTATTACAAAAAAAAAAAAAAAAAAGACAGTATTACAACATCTGGTTGACTTGTATGGTTAAGCGCATAACACTGCAAGCTCCACAATACAAAAATCAATCTTACATATTAGCTGCAGAAAAGCTGCTGCTTTTTTCAAGGTAATTTGTTCACTTGATTTCTGTCTCCTGACAAAGGTTAAAATTAAGCTATACTAACAGCAAAAAAAATAGGTAGATATAAATTCCAACCATTTTAAGAAATAGATATAAAGTTTTAAAAAATCTGCCTAATAGCCTAACTGGAAGCCCAAGGAACCAGTTGTGTATATATGTTGAGAAGAGTAAAGAAAGGCTTAAACACACTTGTCAAACAAATATAACTGACACATTTAACTAGCTATAGTTAATTATATTATATATACAGTTAAATATATGACTATATATAATATACAATTAGCATAGTGATGTGGAGTTTTAAATATTAGTGATCAAACATAGATCCTATAATCCCTCAGTTTGTCATCAGGATTATAATGGTAACATTAGAGTTTAGTTTTAGTTTAAGTCAGTCACAGGCTCAAATTTGTTGGGCTTTAATTTATCATGTGAAAATGGAGTAACTGCGGGCCTCCATGGTGATGCAGGGGTTAAAGTCTCAGTGATATCAAGCTATCGCCAGCCATTGCTGCAGCTGCATTAGTTCAATCACTGGCCAGGGAACTAACCCACATGGCACAGCAGACCTCTGCTACCTCAACCACTGCTCCCCTCAGCACTGTGTTTCAGTTGATCCACCTGTTCTGCTCCCCACTCTCTCTATGGTGAATCCTCTCACCACCGCACCTCTGGCCCACCCCAGTTCTTGTATGTATAAATAATAAAATAAATCTTTAAAAAAAAAGGAAAATGGAATAACTGAATAATGATGTGATACCTAGCTTTAAAGTGAATGGAAATATAATTAAAGAGTGACTGAAGCCGATATATAAACATTTAGTTAATCTCATTTATTAACATTAAAACAAGGCTCATTATTTCATGTGTCTGGCTGTACTACAAGATAAGTTATATCTACCTTAAGGTATGTAACCAATATATACTGAAAACAATACATACTGACAGATTCTAAAGCCACTGCTAATGCTATCTTGGTTTCCCACTCAACAAGATTTCAATATGGAATAAAAACAGAGAATCCTTTTACTGAATTTTTAGTTCTCATTCTAGCAAATAATGCCAGAATTTTTACTGTTTCTAAAACAGAAAACAAAACAAAACTACTACCTAGTGGAAATGGAAGGACAGAAATGATAAGGGTTCTGAAGGAAGATTGAATTTGAGCTAAGAAATGTTTAAAAGTCATACAACAAAGGACAGCCACTCCACAAAAGGAACAGTAATCACCCCTGAGCTCAAAGAAAGAGGAAAAAAAAAAAAAGGAGATAAAATGCTTTAGATAAAAATCTTCTAACTTCAGTAGTGTGAAAAGAGACCTCTCACTCTTGCAGAGGGCATCATGGAACAAATCCTGAACCCAGTTATAACCTGGATTTCTATTCCATAATCTTTCTTCAAAGTATTAAGGTGATTGGCAGCATATTCAAGAACTTATTTTAAATAAAACCAAGATGCACTGAAATGCATCTATATGTAATAAAACAAAATAATTATCTGGCCGTCTACAATAATTTTAAGTATAGAAAACCATTTTTCATATTAGAGGGCCACACAAGAAAAGCTCATCTGGTTTAAAATAGTTTCATTTTAGGAATTCAGGATTACAGACAGAGAAAAGAAGGGGTGGGAAAGTGGAGGAGAGAGAGAGAGAGCACCAAAAAAGAATTAGAGGGGCACATGAAATGAGTTCTGTCATTATATTGCTTAAATGATATTCCTACTCCAACTTATTTTAAACTGTAAAATTAAAGGAGATAATGGGTGGTGGAGGAGGAAGAGTAAGAAAATTATACATATAAATGACTTCTATTTGCTTCAGCCATGCTCATTGTTAAATCACCCACCTTAATAGAAAAAAGATAGTAGCATCTTTTTATGTTACAATAAGAGAAATTACACAGCAACAGGAACATGAGGAAAATACTTTAACCAGTGATATAACCCAAGTTAATGCAAGTGGCTTTCTAACATGGTAAGTATTCTGATTCAATGAATTTCATTTTTAATATCATTTGATATTAACTCAAAAAGAGACTTTGAAAAAAGAAACAACTGTTCATATGGTACAGATAAGATTAGAGACAGATAATCCTTCCTACTTAAATGATTCTAAGTATTAAAGATACTGAAAATAGTTGTGACCTTATCAGAATCTAAAATACCATAAACAAAAAGCAAAACTATCTCTCCAACAAAAAAGAGAATAAATTTTTAATGTCTAGTTAAATGTTTTCTTTCATAGGTATTTAATTAAAATTTTTAGTTGTAGGATTAAGGAAAACACTTATAACATTACACATAAATATATATTAATTTATTTCCAGGTGTTATTCGATACTGCAATATAAAATTAGATTTTCATAAAATCATCAAAATAATGTTTTTGAATAATTGATATGTGTGTGTGTGTGTGTGCGTAGCTCATGTAATGTTGAGAAGAAAATATGGATAGTTATATATAAAGTTAAAATCCTTAGAAATACTAGAAGGAAATATATCAAAACTTAACAGTGGTTATCTGCACGAGAACATTCATTATGGGTAATTTTCACCTTCTTCTTTATATTGTCTATATGTGTGTATATATACACTTGAGTATATATGTGTATATATGTATGCATATCTGCAACTATTTTAAGGAAAGTTTCATATAAATATACATTATATGAAATTCAAAACTAATTTCTATTAATAGGTCTAAGGAAAATATAGCATGAACTTACCATCACATGAAAGGGAAACATAGCTTCCTAAGTCATCAGACATGTGTCGCATCACATTTCTACCCATCTTAAGACCAAGGAAGATCCAATAATCTATTGCTGCGCCAAGAATTCCAGTCAGTAAGTAAGCTAATTCATGTTTGAAGACCTAACATTAGGAAGGGAAAAAAATACTAAAATGTATAAAAACATTGGCTTTCTATCAGTGTTTATATTGAGTACTTGTTAAAGCAAAATTTAGGGCATTTAAATTACAGGTTATGGGCCTCCCCTGGTGGCGCAGTGGTAGAGTGCTGGGCTGCGAAGCTGCCCACAGCCTCTGCAGTGCCGGTTCAATCCCCAGCCGCCGGGGAGGGTCCCACATGGCATGCAGACCTCTTCTGCTTCGCCCGCTGCTCCCCTCAGCAGTGTACTTCGGTCCTTCTGCCTGTTCTGTTCCCCACTCTGGCTCTGGTGACTCTCTCACCCTCCTGCGCTTCTGACTGTACCCAGTGCTTGTATAAATAAATAAATTAATTAAAAAAAAAAAAAGAGAAAAATTTCTAAAAAAAAATACAGGTTATGCCAATGCATGCATGCCATAATGTATTCTTGAGAACCCTGGCAAACTCCCTCTTTCTCCCCTTCCTTCTTTGCCCCCTCTTATCTATTTATCTACATATATGAAAAAACAGGTAATAAAATAATTCCAGGGACTTATATATGGATATATTATAACAAACATTTAAGATGACTTTATCCAATCATATCTAGTGCTTTAGTAAGGCAATGAGTTCTTTAACAGAAATATATATTTCTGTTAACAGAAATATGTGACTATAAAAGATTTAGTCACTCCTATTTATCTATACTGATTAATCTTTACAATTCTCTAAATGGCATTTCCCCAAAAAGCACCTGAAAAACAATATGAATGGAAGCTTAGAAATACTTCGATTCAAGTTGCAATTATTAAATTATATTAAATACTTTTGCCTAACTTGGAATGTATAGAGATCAGTTTTAAAAACATTAATACTAAAAGTATGACTATCGGAAGGCTCAATAGGAAGATGGCATCAGAGGAAGTTTTCTGCTTTGCTCTAGGGAGAATAAACTAAGAGGTCCAGCTAGGCAGTGTAATCAGAGGATCAGAGGATTAATGTGGGACAAAATTGGAGTACCTCACAATCACCAGGGACCAGTGTTGATTAAGTGTGAGAGAAGAGATACAAAGGAAATTTAACTTAGGGAAACAAAGAGTAAGCGTGGGAAGTGGCGGTTGCCAGGGCATCTGTGGATAGTTAAGTTCTTTTCCCCGTTTGTAAAATAAACCCCATGGTTACTGTTCCTGGAGCTGAGGTTTCTTGCAATTGTGTGTGTGCATGGGTGAGAACCCACAGTGAACCTGTCCTCTTACTGGGCACTGTCCTTTGTTAGGCTAGAGCCTTGATTTTTGGCCTTTTGGGGCTTTCTGGTGGCTCTCATTTCAAAGCCCCGGCAGGTGGGTGGCTGTTCCATCTTTCCATCCAGCCTCCTGCCTTGTTGCCCTTTGGCCCTGTCTGCCCCTGTTTCAGGAAATAAATACACAAGTCTATGAAGCAAAAAGGATACCAGATAACAAAAACACAATGAAACCTATGACAAAACATAGAAGAGTGAAATTTTTAACAACTCAAAAAACAAAGAATATTGAAGCTGGCTATGGGGAAAAAGCAGAACCTATAAAGGAACCCTATCAAGCTTGCATCTCACTTCTCTAAGGAAACAATCTGGGCAGTGAAAGAGTGGAATGACATAATCAAAATACTTAAGGGGGGCCTCCCTGGTGGCACAGGGGTTAAAGTCTCAGTGCTATCAGGCTATCACCAGCCATGCAGCATGAGTTCCATTCCCGGCCAGAGAGGTGACCCACATGGTGCAGCAGACCTCTCCTGTCTCTTGTGCTGCTCGCCTGCTGCTCCCCTGAACAGTGTATTTCAGTAGATCCACCTGTTCTGCGTCCCATTTTGTCTCTGGTGAATCCTCTCACCCTCTGCACCTCTGGCCTACACCCCAATTCTTGTATGTATAACTAAATAAAAATAAATCTTTAAATAAAAATAAAAACAAAATACTTAAAGATAAAAACAAACCAAGCTTACTCCAGCCAAGATTACTCCAGCCTCCATCCTGTATGGCTCTCCTTCAGATTAGATGGAGGGGGGAAAAGGCATTCTCAGACAAACAGGAGCTGAAGGAGTTGTCAACATTAGATTTCCCTCCTCCAAGAATACTAAAAGGAGCTCTCATATCTTAATAAAAAAGAACATCCACAACAAACAAACGAACAAACAACTGAACAAGCAAATAGACAGAACCATAAAATTACGGCCAAAATGGCAGTAGACTTTCACATACCAATAATCACACTAAATATAATCAGAACTCATCAATTAACACAAGTTGGATAAAAAAACAGAATCCAAGTTTCTGCTGTCTCCTGTAAATGCACCTGAAACTTCAGAGATAAATGCAGACTCAGAACAAAGGGTTGGAAAACCATCCTACTACAGATGACCTAAATGAAGGTAGGGACAGCCATACTTTTATCTGAAAAAAAACAAAAAAAACAAAAACAAAAAAAACCAAAACAGATTTCCAGCTAAAAAAGGTACTAAGAAATAAGGATGGGTACTATATAATGATCAAGGGAACAATTCATCAGAAAGACATAACACTTGTCAATGTATATGCACCAAACTAAGGAGTATCAAGATATATAAGGCAGTTACTAGTAAATCTGAAAATGAACATTGGGAAAAATCACATTTGTGGCAAGGGAATTCAATACCCCCCTTTCACCAATAGACAAATCAAGCAGACAGAAAATAAATAAGGATATAATAGCCTTAAACAAAGAATCAGACACATGGCTGCAGGAGATATTTATAATACACTGCACCCCTAAAAAGCTGTATACACAATCTTCTCAAGTACACACGGGGCATTCACCTTACTGACCACATGTTGGACCAAAAGGCAAATATCAACAATTCATGAGAATTTAAATTACACCAAGCATCTTCTCTTACTATAAAGGTATCAAAACTAGAAAGAAAGAACAAAAAGAAAGTATAAAAAAACTAAATTCTAATATGTGGAGATTGAAGAACATATTACTGAATGACTACTGGGTTAATGAGGAAATCAAAGAAATTAAAAAAACACCTAGAAACAAACAACAGTGAGGACATAACCTTCTAGAACTTATGGGAACATAGTAAAAGCTACATACTAAGTACTAAGATGGTAGTATACAACACAGTACCATATCAAGTAACAAAGACCTCAAATAAGTAATCTTATCTCTCACCTTAAGGAACTAGAAAAAGAACTAGCAAAACAAAAAGTCAGAAGAAATAATAAAAATTAGAGCAGAAATAAATGAAACAGAAATCAAAGACGGTGAAAAAGATCAACAAAACCAAAAAGCTAGTTCTTTGAAAAAATAAACAAGTCAGACAAATCTCTAGCTAGGCTCAAAAAGAAAAGAAGGGAGAAAATTTAAATATATAGGGATCAGAAAGGAAAAAGTTGTTACAACGAATATCTCAGAAATTGAGAGGATTATAAAAGATTATCATAAACATTTGTGTGCCAGTAAGCTGGGTAACATTTAATAGATGGACAAATTCTTAGAAATATAAAAACCTCCGAGACTGAACAGGGAAGAAATAGAAAACCCGGGAAGAACAATTACAAGCAAGAAAAATGAAATAGTAATCAAGTCTACAAAGAAACAAAAGTCCAGGACAAGTGAGTTCTACCAAATGTTTTAATATAAACGAATATCTATCCTCCTATGTGGAATATGGGAAAACCAAAGAAAAGGTCAGATAAATTCAGTCTAACACAAACCCTAGAAATCTGAATATAACTGAGGCTACCACAGGGAGAGAGGAAAAAGGGAGACACAAGAACGAGGTAGGAGCACAGTGGACTAAGGCGATGAACTGTGGGTGTGGTTAGTAATAACAACCAGAAAGGAAAATCCTCTATGTCTAAAACACAAACAATGCTGTTAACCAGAGTTACCTCAAAAAAAAAAAAGGTAAAAAGTATGAATATTGTTTTATATTATCACTTCTATTATATTACATTCCCATAAAAATATAACAAGGCATACAAATCTTAGAGTGTTTTGCCTTAGTGTTTAAAAATGCCTTTCTAATCCTTAAACTATGAAGATAAAGAGGTGCAAAAATAATATTTTTTAAACACCTTTGATTTAAATATAAACACTTTTTCACAATGACATTAACACTAGTTGGAATTCCTATATTTTTTGTATTTGTTGTCTAGGAGTGTTAGATGCGTGAAAAAAATCACTGAATTAACAGTTGGGTAGAAGGCATGTGAAAAGTTTTAATAATGTTATGATATCCAAACTGACTGTAGCTGTTATATTCTGCTACATACTATGCCTAATACGGGATTGGTGATAGAAATTTCTAGCACTTTAAGCCCTCAGAGACTATTGGATTTATTTCTATTACTTTAGTAGACAACATCCTTATAGGTATACATATTTCAACAGGACATCATTTCTTAAGAAGCTAGTAGTAAATGATTTCAAAACTGAAGTTCTATTTCTGGTTTAGTACGCAAATAAGGGCAAATGGTCAAATAACACATATAGTAGGCCTGCAAAACAGTATTGACTGAAGGAGAAACCAGAGTTGGGAAATGAAGCAGGTATGCAGGTGTCTTGTTCCCTATCAACCCTGGGGCAGCGCACAGATTCTAGCAAGGCTGGGGGTCAGAATCTAGGACAGAGAATAAAAAATGGGGCTGAGTGGATTTTTAGTTGCATGATCAGGGAAACACTGTTTTCCTTCTGATATTATTTGGGGCCATAAATCAAAACCTGACTACAGCCTGATTCTGCAAATTCAGGGTTCATTGGTGGGTGTGAAGTTCATTGAACTTCAGGTCTGGGTTCAAGCCTTGCAGTTGCAGTTGTATGGCATGGAAGGACTGGCCCTATCAGCTGACTGTGAAACTACTACACCTCCCTTGGTAGGATCTGAGGTGCTAAGATCCAATTCTTATGGTTGGTGAGAATGGATCCTTTAAGAACCCGTCTGAGCCAGTCTTCAAAGAACTTTGCAGGAAGCCAACTTCAAACCTAGTAAAGCCAACATGTAGATAATCACTCTGAGCAAATTAACTTTTACTTCTTCCTATAGTTCAAGTTATCAAGAGAACATAAAACAGGACTGTGAAATCCTGTATTTAAACTACTGACTGACTGATCATGTCAAGATCCAAGGATGCAATGTTCCTTCCAACATAATGTGTATCTGAATATCAGCAATGCCCCTATTCGGAAAGGAAGAGACTGGTAAATCCTGATTTCTTTTCTTTTTTTTTTTTTTATAAAGATTTATTTATTTATACAAGAACTGGGGTACAGGCCAGATGTGCGGGAGGGTGAAAGGATTTACCAGAGACAAGTGGGGAACAGAACAGGCAGACTGACTGAAATACACTGCTGAGGGGAGCAGAGAGCGAGACAGGAGGTCTACCTCACCATGTGGGTTGCTCCGCAGCTGGTGGGGATCGAACAGGCACTGCAGAGACTGCAGACAGCTTCATAGCGCTGCGCTCAACCCCCTGTACCACCAGGGAGGCCCTGATTTCTTAAAATTATTCTCCATCTCAAGGGTATAGAAAATAAGGATCATCTCAGATCCCTCTTCTTAAAAGTCTGAGGGGAGAAGGAGTAAGCCTCACATAAAATCACAATCCAGCACTCCATCAATTTAAAAATAACATAAAATTTCAGTTAGGAATTCCCGTTTTCCTTACACAAATATCTGTTCACAAGTACCTAATACCAAAAATGAACATCAATGTTGCTTAATATTCCTTTTACCTTGACTTTATTATTATTAAATAAAAATGGGTAGAAAGTGCTTGCAAATAATAAGTAGTTTCTTTTAGTAGTGCTTGCAAACAGTAAGTAGTTTCTTTTTCATAAGATCCTATTACAATCATTCTTATCCATGTGTATTAGCAAAAAAAAAAAAAACATATCAACAATAGGAAATTTTTATATAAATTTAAAACTCAGGTTCTTGGATCATTTTAGACTATATTCTTAACTATGAAATTCACTATAACTAAGGGGCCAAGATAATACAGTATGGATTGTACTCACTGACATTTTAACAATATAAACTATTTCTAGCACAGTCGATAAGCATGTTTAAGAATGCAGTAGTGAGAAAATGGCAAATAAACCATCAAAAGAGAAAAGCTTTCTTGAAATGCTGAAATGTTTGCTAAACTTGGAAGAATGTAACATGAATACCTTGAGAATTAACAAAGAAATGACAGATAGACATGATTTACACATATGACATATATTTACCTTAGAATTCCCTTCTTATATGTTAGTCTATTATCATTTAGTCAACATAGTTCTCTATTATCTGCCAGCATAGGTAATCTCCAGTTTACAAATTTGGCAATCTTACAAGAATTGACTAGCATTAATGTGGAACTACATTCCTGGCCATCTGATTCCTAAGATAGGACTTTTCAGAATATCCCATTGCAATAGATGCCAAACTGCTGCTCGAAGCCCCTTGGTCAGAAAGATGCAAACAAAATTCACATATTTTGTTTTTTCCTGTTCTAAACACTGGCATTTGAAACAAGAGAAAGGGCGTTGCAATGGAGACTTGGCCTCTAGTCAAGGTTTTACCCTAACAAGCTGTGACACCTTGAATAAGTTAAGTTCTTTAGCCTCAATTTCCTTATCTTTAAATACAAACTAGCTTCCATTTCTACCTATAATTATAGGGTTACGTTAAATAGTACTTAAGGACATCACAAAGAAAAGTAGGACTAACTACCAAGCTTAGTAAAATCTGTACCTCCCTCCCATAACCTTGACACAGCCCACCTCTGCTCTTTGCCAAGGAAAGCCCAAAGCTTTCTCAGATTAATGACAATGAAATTCACTGCCATTGTGTCACTCTGCAATACATGCTGATTGACATTATGACAAAACAATATTAGCATAAATCGAGGACTTCTGTTTAGCTAATGACTTAAATTGAATGCTTCAACTCAGCAAATCAAGAAACAAATGCTTTACAGTACAGAAAATGATGTCTGTGAACATGCATGGAATTCTTGAAATTGGAAACTGCCAAAAAGATTTAATTAAGTACAAAATGAATTTTAACAAATAAAGTAACACAATAAAAAACAGCTTATATGAATTTAAGCAATTCAAATGTTAAATAAAATATTAATTTGCAAAGTTTAAACAGTTCTCATATTACAACTGATGCTATAATTTATTACAGATTGCTATACAAATATGTTGAATTTATTTATAAATCTGAACAAAAATTTTCAAGTTAAGTATGTATAAATCTGTTACTATTTACATCAATATTTCCTGAATAAGTTCTGTGGTAATCCTTTGGTGATTTAGTAAAATTGTAGAAATGTCATTTTTATTATTGTTTTCAGTTATAAATGAGCAATTTCACTTACACAATGAAATGGATAAAAAAGAAATATTTTATAATGAAATAAAATTTCTATCCTTAATAATCCTAAAATGTACATACAAAGGCAGACCACATTAATAAGGATGTCATCGGTTTGAGCACAGAAGCACTATAGGCAGCTGATAAAAACTATAGATTGTTCAATTTCTGTTGAATATTTTCAAGTCATACACATTTATATAATCATATTTCTTTTTCAAACACAAACATGTATAAGGCAATGCCTAATCACCTGGTTATTGCCAAATAAAAGAACTGCTTGATCACAAAGAAATGCAGCTGCACCTAAAAATAACCCTCCCATTTTAATGCCAATTTAAAAAAATTGGGCCCTCCAATGAATTTTCTTTAACAACTAAATAGAATTTCTAAAAATCAGTAAGGGATTCTGCTTCTGACAATGGAGGCTTAGATAATTCAGCTAAAATCCTCTTAGAGAAATACTCAAAATGTTGAATGACCTTTGTAAAACATCTTCTGAAAAGCTATGCGGAATTGCTAAGCAAAGATCTAGAAGGTAAAAGTCAAGTAAAGCACTCAAAGCTAGTCGACTTTGTCTCAAGGACATCTGCTGACCTCCGAAACAGAAGTGAATATTTGGAGTCTAAGATAAAAGTGGTACAGAAGTGATAGCATGAGGTCTAACATTGAATATGGTGAGACCCTAGAGGGCTTTACTGTCACAAGAAAGTGAAGCAGAAACAAAACTACATATATTTGTAGCTCTGTACTTCATATGTACTAGCCAGGAACCTTCAAACCTCAACACTGGATTAGGGTAGTCTTTGACAGTACACTCAAAATAACTTGCAAAAGTACTATATGAAAATGTTTAGAGACTATTATTTTAAGCGATACCAAATCAAATAATCCTTGTAAAAGTCTGAGTAGAGGGTACTGAAGATGTGTTGTATAGTCCAAGTAACATATTTCACGGCTTACATTTTGTATAATACATAGTGACTTATAATGAAGCACACCTAAGACCTTATACTATTACAATACAATGTTACTTCAATAAAAAAATTAAAAAAGAAACCCTCTGAAATGATTCTCAAGCTGCACTAAAAAGGCAATTGTATTAAGAGTATGTATTAAAAAGAAAGAAGACTAAAAAAAAAAAAAACCTCCAAACATCCAAGAAAGTAGAAGTGAAAGTAAAAGGAAATATGTCAAAAATAAGAATAGAAATTATTATAACAAAAAAAGTTACAGCAAAAAATGTAGACAATAAAGCCCTTTTGAATAGGAAAAAATGTGACTAATATTTATCATGCACCCAAAATGGTGCACCATATTCGGTAGCGTAGTGGTTATAACGTTTGCCCAACACTTCTCACATTTTACTGCATTTAAGTTTCGCAATTATACTGCTGTTAGACAAAGCAATAAAACCACAATATATTAAATTTACAATAACAAGCAAAATATACTTTGAAGAAATAGTTCAGGTAGTAACTTATAACATCTAGAAAGGTAGTTTTAAAAGCCAGTAAAACTTTTTATTAGTAGTTAAAAAAAAATTATATGGATTCATTTAATTTTTTAAATCACAGGTTCCTTACAAATTGAAATGTACAAAGGTAAAAAAATCTAGAGGTACAGATTTCTGTCCCTTACTATCATATCCAAATGTGAGATGATGAGGACATCACGTTCCAAGGTCCTTAAAACTAGATAAACTAAAAGAAAACAATGATCTTAATTTTTTTCATTTTATTCAAATAAAGGGAAAAAAAGTTTAGTTCAAAGATGTACTTTAATATGCAAAAAGCTATTATTCACTGATTAATGAATCCTACTTACATCATTAGACTTGCTTTTTTCCTTGTGAGAATATATAGTCCAATCCAAAAGCATGTTTACTGGTTTGGTCAAAAGCCCAGAAGTCTCACTTCCAGACCAAAAGATTTCAAGGAGAATTGCCTTCCCTGTTATTTTCAAGCTCTGAGAATCTGACCAGTCACACAACCTAATAAAAATATGAACCAAAAAAAAAAAAAAAATTGTATCTTTTTGTCATTTGTCATTTTTAGCTTTAGTGTTACTGGCATACTATCTTTTGTAATTAAAACAAAACTCTAGCAATTTCTTAATATAGAAAGGTCATAATGTACAGAAATTTTAATTTATAATTATAATAGAGACTAAAATACAAAATATGGTCTCAGTTAAACCGAGTACATACAGTAACATTTAGAGCATATATAAAACTTATCCTGGACATTACAAATTCAGTATTAAAATCTAGTGCAGCTTTTTACTTAAGCATTCAATTAACAAAGAATTTTAAAAACTGTAAATGCTGAAAAATAAACATCTGTATGACCGTGCAAGTTAGTTAAAGATAAAAAATGTGAACTAGGGGGAAAAAAAAAAAAGAGTATGTAAGTCTTCACTGCCACAGATGAACCATGTCTAGAAATGTGTTTTGACAACAAATCTATTTTAAGCTAGAAAACAAAGTGAATTTTATAGGAATATGCATATAATCAGAAAAATGGTGCACAGAAACAACAGAAATATACAAAAAATATGATTTTGGTATTAAAACTTACTTTTGAGTTAAGTGTCTCACTTCACTTTCCACTAAATTAAAGAAAAATTTGAGTAGGGTCAGGTGGAGCATTTTAGAGTCAATATTTTCTGAAATTTGATGACAAAAACTTTCATTGAAAAGACAAGACCTGCAAAACATGGCACAAAATCCATGAAATACAAGCAACTTATTGAGTAATTTGTAGACAAATCATCTATTTTTAAAAAAGTATTTGTTGGAATTTTAATGAAATTGCTTCAATAAAATATAAATCTAATTTAATAAAGTTTTATTAATGATATATTTCCTTCCTTTATAAATTACACCAAGTCAAGTATCTCTTGATACTTTATTTTTAATAATATAGATTTAACTTATTTTCTACAATGATTATAATGTTTAAGACTCTATCTCTTTGTACTCTTTATTTTACTGCTACAGAACAAAAAATTGTGAATGTCATTAAATCCTTTTGATTCAAATGATCAGCAATACTTTCCAATTTTTAATTTCTATTCCCCATAACCCTCCTTTTACTACAGATGAATCCTCCTTTTACTACATTGGTAATGTGATGGGATGCTTATTGGTAATGTGATATGTACAATGAGAAATTGAATTTTTAATTATTTAATTATCCCAATTAAATTGAAATATCTTATGTGGCAAGTAGCTAATGAGTTGGACAACACAGCTCTACAGTATATTTTTAAAACAGAACAAAAGTAAACTTAGAATTGTAGCACTAAAACATAGTGTTTAAGCAACAATATTACAATCTTCAAATTCTGTTATCAATTTATCAGCAGTATACTAGTTAACTTTCTACGACTGTATCCGCCTTACTTGTCTTTTTTTAGAAAAAGATTTATTTATGCATATAAGAACTAGGGTACAGGCCAGAGGTGCAGGGGGTGAAAAGATTCACCAGAGACAGAGTGGGGAACAGAACAGGCAGACTGACTGAAACATACTGCTGAGGGGAACAGTGGGCAAGACAGGAAAGGTCTGCTGCGCCATGTGGGTAGCTCCCTGGCTGGCCAGAGATTGAACTTGTGCTGCAGAGTCGAGAATAGCTTCATAGTGCTGTGCTTAACCCCTTGCACCACCAGAGAGGCCCCTTACTTGTCTTTTTTACTGAATCTTAGTATTAAGAGGGTCCTTAATAGCTGTTAAATTTAGCAATTCATTTAAATACATAAATCTATTCTACAATATCCTCCAAGCCCATATACTTATTCAGCCTATCTTAAAACTGTCACAGATGCAAACTACAGTATCTTTATTACTTTTAAATGTGTATAATGGAATATTTGAATGATATCAAAAGTAGACTAGGCATCTATCCCCTTTTCTCCCAATGAATCTAATTATCTTGAAATAAAATCTGGGTACTCGTTTACTAACTAATGCATTCAAATAATTACTAAGCATGTATTTTGTTCAAGCCATTATAGTAGCACTGAGAATGGAGTAGTCTAAGACTGAGAACTTACTGGGGCCTCCCTGGTGGCATAAGGGGTTAAGACACAACCTATGAAGCCATCTGCAGCTACCTTAGCACGAGCTTGACCCCCTGGCCGGCCAGGGAGCAAACCCACATGGCGCAGCAAACCTCTCCTGACTCGCCCGCTGCTCCCCTCAGCAGTGTATTTCAGTCAGTCTGCCTGTTCTGTTTCCCACTCTGTCTCTGGTGAATCCTCCTACCCCCACACCTCTGGCTTATACCCCAGTTCTTGTATGCATAAATAAATCTTAAAAAAAAAAAAAAGACTGAGAATGTACTCCTAAGAAAGTCAGAGGCTGATGTGAATGAAAAAATTAACTTAGAAAGGGCAAGAGTTAGGCAGTGGCATATGAATTGCATTTTAAAGGATAATTAAAAGTTTGTCAGTTATTTGTGGGGTGGCAGGAATAAAGGGTTATGTAGGCAGAGAAAACAAGAGCAAAGGGATAGTAAAAGAAAAAAGTTCAGTCATTGGGTACATTCAGGAAAATGAAGAAGAGAATGGTGACATGTATAGGGCCTAGATCATAAAGGGTCTTATATGTTTTGCTAAGGAATTTAAACTGTCTCCTATAAGTGATGTGTGAGATAATGAAGGACTTTTGTCTGGGAAATGAGAAGATCATTTGGAAAGACCATACGGGGATGTTTTGAAAGATAAAGTGAAAATAATAGAATCAAGATCACTAAAGAAGGCATTACAATTTACATAAAGAAGCAATGAGGGATTTTAAATAAAGGCTATGATTACTAGTAAAGAAACATGAAAATTAGGAAGGATGTCAGCTATAAAACCAAACATCCTCATATCCCATGCTGGGCTAATACTGTTGTGTCAGAATTGTGCTTACATTTTAGTCACCTCAAAAGGTAGGAACACTTAATTCATTTACCATTTTATCCCTGAAATGTATTACAGTGTCTGGATTCTAGTAAGCACTCAATAAACACTGCTGAAAGAATAAATAAATGTATATTGGCTGGTTGATTAGCTTGCTTCACTTCAAGTTTATATCACAACCTAAACTGTTAGCGAATTTTTATGATCTCAAAGAGCTAAACAAAAGGCTAGCTTTTGCCAGTTTAGTCAATTATTCTCTTACTACTATGGACCTCCTAAAACTGAACACTTCAATAAAAGAAACATCTCCCAGACAAAGGAGGGCTATCACATACAGAAAACCCTCAGAGAAGAAAGGGAAAAATGACTAATCTGTTTAAGAGAAAGGAGAAATAGGAAGGTTTTCTAAAGACAGTAATATCTGGAAGACAATGGAAGTATCTAGGCAGGTGACAGCATGTGTACAGAAATGAAAGAGTTGACAGATTCAGGAAACATTCAGATCAGTTTCAAAATTCAAGTTTCTAGCTTTAAAAATATAGAAGTGGATATTTATTCACTTACAATTATTTACATAATTGATGAACACAATTTGACAATAAAGGCACTATTAATTTCTTAAATACGTAAATTTATCATTTTGTTTAAAAACAGTAAAAACAATGATTTGGCTTTCTTGAGTTCATTTCATGTATTCATTGAACATATATTTTTTAATGAACTGGCTAAAAATGCCAACACAGACTTGGTATGAGTTCTGCAATAAATACAACACACAAAAATATACTATACACACACAAACTTTTCCTAAAAAAGCAGTACACTTCTTTTATTAATGCATTAAAAAATACATAGCAAAACAACTTGACAAAATTTAGGATCCCCATATGTAGAATTCCTTACCGGATAAGCACTTCTATTAGAGACCACGCTCCTTTCATGCAAGTTGGACACTGAAACAACTCTAAATAATATCTTGACATAGCTGGGGACTTCCAAGGAGGATGCAAGTGAAGAAGAGCTGACAATATATGAAAGTATCGGCCAGAGAACGTATCTAGGTTATCCTGATTTTTAAAAATAAACAAACAAAACAAAACATGGTTGCTAAAAATACAGTTATACCAGCTAATTCAATCTAAAATCGTAATAACCCTGGTCTAGCTTTCTTACCAAGTATATATATTTGAAGAAAGAAGATCAGAAGGAAATCATGTCTAGCTAATTAAATACTGCAACTGAGAGAGGCACACTTGAAATATGTATCTATACATTAAATAATCCTACCCATTGGGACCAACACTTGAATGTATATTTAACTTTTTATAATTATGGTGAGATTGCATTCCCAAATATGACCTGAAAGGAATTTATAGGTAATAAAACTTTTCATGCAATATTCTTCCTTATCACCATTAGTCTAATATTGATTACATCTGCCATTTCTTAAAATTAGCACCTTGATGAAGAACATAAATAGAAAAACTATCTTTGCAAAAAGCTGTACCTACTGGTTTTCACTGGAGTATGTTCACAATCTGTACATAGTGATTATCATCAATGCACTAAAGGAGTGATTTAACAAATGACATTTTAGATCACTGTAATTTAATTTTCATGTTAGATACTCCATGGTCACAGGAAAAAATAAGACAACTTTCTCCCAAGAGAAAATCATCTTTGGAAATTCTGAGAAAATAATAAGTAAAAGCACTCACAGTAGTACTTAGTATACAATTTAAAAACAGAAAGTAAGTGGTAATAAATGGGTATCACATGTCCCATTGAGAAAAACAGTAAAAGAGAAAAAAAGTAAACATACAAAAAAATGAGAAACTGCTCATATTCTAACATTCTTTGAAAGATTACAAACTCTTAACACTACTCTTACCTGTAGAATGTTCTCTAGAAGAGCATGCAGAAGGCATACAGGGGGGATGTAATGTGCTTGCAAAGAGGAGAGTTCCTCAATTGCTTCTTTAAAAAACTGTCCTTCTATGAGGCTTTCAATTAAGTTTAATACACCTCTGGGAAATTCAGCATTTTTAACCTAAAATAAAAAGGGAAAAATTTTTATGACTCAGAAAAAAAAAAGGGTAAATTGGTAAATTTCTGGAGTCAAACATTGAATCAGTAAGGAATTTTAATTTCCTCACTTATAAAATGAAGATAACATAGGGCTGTTACATTATTGAAATAGGATGATGCATATGAATGCATTTTGTAACTATAAGGCACTGCAGAAATATACATTATTATTTTACTTATTTTCTCTTGCCTCAACTGAAGGGGAAATACTGCCTCTAAATAAAACTTTAAAAGGCATTTGCAAAAATCTGCCCTGTAATAAGGAGACCTCAATAACAGCTACAACTATACACAGTTCTTTAGGTGCAAAATAATTATTTTTTAAAATTATAAATAAACTATGCCTGTTAAGATATTAAATAATATTACAAAGTCACAAACAACAGGTGCAAAAATTAAATCAATATAGTATCATAAAATGACTCTAAGGATACATAGTAATAGAATAAAAGGTTCTGAAAAATACATCCCCCTTGTTCAAAATATTTTTAACAATAAAACAAATATAATTACTTAGATTTGGTTAAGACTCAAAAACCCTCTGAAAGACAACATGGAATAGAACTTTAAAGGCACAAATAATGATATAAAGGAAATAATATAGTTCAATAAATATTGTATCAAATATGGAATGCAGAAGTAGTAATTATGAAAGCTATGAAATGTAAGAACAGGGATATAAATCTCATTATGATAAAAACAACATAAGCTTTTATTCTTCTTAATAATTTTTACTAATGTGTAGATTTTTTTGAGCTTTGACATAAGAGTATTTTTCTCTTTCATATTTGGAAACTACATTTCAAATTTGATAGAAACTGTATTTTAAATTTGTGAACTATATTTGAGAAATATATTTCAAACTTTGTCATACAACCAATACATTCCTTTATATCAAAATTACTAAAAATAACAAGACACAAAGCTTCTCATTTGCCCCTTCACTACCCTATTCCAAGCCCCTTACCTCCACATTGTATACTGGTTGTTTATCTATCCTAACGCAGCTGTATCTGATAGCCTACAAAACAGCAATCACGTAATTAAAATGCAAAAATTTTAGGTTGAAAAATACATTTCTGCTTACACAGCATAAAACCTTGGCCAAACTTATAAAACAGATTTAAAAACATATTAACACTATAATTGATCTGGTCATGTATGTTCAAACATCATTTTAGGTAAAGGCACAGTCACGAGTATGAACATTTTCAATTTTCCCCTTGTAAATTAAAATAACTTACAAGATAAAGTTATATTCACTTTCAAGACCCGAAGAGGTCCACTGTCTTCAGTATTTTAATAGTTAGAAATATAAATGTGAACATTTTATAAAAAGTCCATAGGAGAAAAAAATGTTCTCTATAAAGTCACATGTAAAATCTTCCTGCAGTGTTTTAAAATACCTATAATTGTGTACATTTAAATATACCATGGGAAAATATTTAGACCACACATAAAAAAGAGAAAATATCCTGATCACAGAAAAAGTTCCATAAATGCTGAAATGCTGAGATACAGAAAAAACAGAAAACAATTAAGAATAAGCAATTAGCAGATCAAGTGAAGGTATAAAATATGCTTAATCTTGCAATTAACAAATACAAATTAAAACAATAATATACCACCAGTTTCTACTTAGGATTTACTAAGCTGAAAAAGAAAGGAATTCCCACATTATGAACAAGGAAAAGCTGAAGAAGCCACCAAATCATAATTTTTGAACTCATCAGAAAGCAGAGATTTTAGTAGAACCAAAAACCTTCATTCCTGAAAAGAGGGGCAGGGAAAGAAAATGGTCCCAGGTCAGTAGAAAATCTCTCCCAATGAGGGCAGGGCAAGAGCACTTAAAAAGCCCCACCCCAAAACCCAGGGCTTTAAGGTCAGTTGAAAACTGAAGCTGAACCCAGAGAACTGAAAAAATGAATTTCCAACATCAGGCTAGTAACACCCAGCAGCAAATTACAGCACTTATACTCATGTTTATTTGGGGCGTTAATGAGGAATAATAGCAGAGAATTGAGCATATTTACTAAAAGTCCAAATATTTGTATTATAGTCATAACAAACTGAGGAACTAAGATGATTTTAAGATATATTCAATATAATACTTATATTATTATCATCATTAGTAGTAGTTATTTTGGTTATACTAGAGGATAGGACAGTATACAAATTTTTTTAGAATGCCAAAGTCTACCTGCGCTCTATATATATGCCTCCTTAAGAGATTTTTTATTTCAACAATATCCACATCTGTCTGGATATCCTTGGTTTTTGATTCTTTGGCATGACCAGCAAAAACAGAATTCTTCATTTCTTTCTGCATAGATGTAAAAGTACTTTAGACAATATAATAAAGATAGTATCAACACAAATGATAAGTATCACAATCGAAAATATACTAGAACACATTCATGCAGTAAAAATATTTACAAATCCTATAATGAAATAAAAAGCTTAAAAAGGTAAACATTTTAATTTGGAAAATTTACAAATGCACTTTCTTAAGGTACTTTTCATTTTAACATGTTCAAAATCTTTTCTGGATCTTCTCTTTCTTCTCCCCCCTGCCCCTTTTCTTTGTTGCCGTGTTCACACAAAACATGATTTATTATTTATTTACCTTTATTTTCTGGAGATACTTCTGATTATATGCAAATAAATATGCTGTGGTTTAGACTGCAAAGTTATAGTCTAGAAAAATTAATTCATGAAGGATTTCCATTTAAAAGAGGAATTATCTTATTAAAAATGGCCTAATCAGACCAGAGAATGTTAAATGTAAATTAGCCCTTTGCACTCTGAACCATTTTACGATATTTTGATTTAATTTCTTGTGCCATTTCAAGATAAAACTTCAGGGAAACATGCATGTCTCAAAAAGTTGCATTGAAATAACCTCAATTCCCCGTAATCACTAATAAATTGCAATGTCCCCTGAGAGGGGACAGCGGAGTGCAAAGGGTTAGAATGTATTACCCAAGCTATATATACATGTATTATTAGGGTATTTTTCATTTCAAGAATTTTAGCCTCTTTTTTTTCAGAAGCTTTGTTTCATTTTATTTTTTTCAACCTCGGGCAAAACAAAATATACTTCAATATAATGATTATCTCAAATTTCATTGTATATGCATATAAAATACTTTTATTGTGAGCCAAAGTTAATTATAACATTAATTATGAATATCACACCACATTAACTGAAGAAGCTCTTTTTCATAAGATATTCAGGTTTTATTTAACATCAAGCAATCACAAAAGTCAGATTATATGTCTATAATACATTAAGGAAAAATCAGAAAAAATGAAAACTGTACATGTCATCAAATAAAGTTTTTACCTGATCTCTGTATATGTGTTTTCTTAAAGTACTTTTAATTTTTTCATGTTTGATATCCATCTTGGAGTCTCTTTCTTTTTCTTTTTTACATTTTTTCCTCAAAGTAAAACTCCTTTGAAGATCGTCATCCTTTTTCTTAATTTCCTTCTACATGTATTTAGTCCACAATTAAAACAAATCTCAACATGAATGACATATATTACAAAATCCAAATAAATTCAGATTCTTAAGTTTATACAAAAGTATAAATTTAATACAAATATGTTAGAAATTATAGAACAACAGAAATAACATTCACATTTTGGGAAACAGTTGGGCATTGGATATGTACAGTCCTTATGGCCCAGCAATTTCTAAGCTAGAGAAACTCTTGAATATGTATACCAAGAGTCACATAAGAAATTGATCACACTACTCATGACAGAACTGTTCCTAACTGCAAAATGAACCAATCAATCAAACACAGATCAACACAAAGAAACCTAAATACTTATCAATAATAAAGGATAAAAGATATAATTGTGATACAATAAAACATTACTTATACCAGAAAATAAAGCACGGTAATAAAGACTATACATACCATGAAAAACAAAGCATTCATTAAAAGGCAAAATTAAACAATATATTATTAGGGACACATAGAGAGCTGGCAAAACTATAATAAAAAAATGAGAAGATTATTAAAATTCCAATAGAAATTACCTCTGTGAAAGGAAGAATATGGGATATTGCCTGGCTACAGTAAGATCTTAACAGAGAATGTTCTATTTCTTAACCTAGCTAGTCTATATAAAAGTCAACTTTGTCTTTTTTTTAAAATTATACACAAATGCTTTATATATTCTTATACACAATTCAGAAGAATATTAAGAATGACAAATTTTGTAAATTTAGAAAAGAGCTGGAAAATATGTTATTCCTAATTTGGTAAGTCTTACCTGATTTCCATATGTGTGTTTTTGTAAGGCATTTCTTGTTTTAACAAATGTTATATCCTTAGTGGAATCTTTGAATTTTTCTTTTTTGTGATGTCCAGTTAAAATAGAACTAATATTAATATCTTCATCATGATTTTGCCATTTTTTCTGCATGGTCATAAAAATACTTTTAGTATGGATTAACCATAGTCTCAACACAACCAATACAAGTCAAAACAGAAAAATTCAAAGAAGGTATGTTTCAAAAATATACACAGGGCCTCCCCTGGTGGCGCAGGCAGTTGAGCACCACCTAGTGAAGCTGCCCGCAGCCTCTGCAGCACCGGTTCAATCCCGGCCAGCCGGTGAGGGTCCCACATGGCACAGCAGATCTCTCCTGTCGCGCCCGCTGCTCCCCTCAGCAGTTTATTTCATCAGTCTACCAGTTCTGTTCCCTGCTCTGTCTCTGGTTAATCTTCTCACCCTCCCGCAGATCTGGCCTGTACCCCAGTTCTTGTATAAATGAATAAATCTTAAAAACAAACAAACAAAAACAAAAAAACAAAAATATACACAGGAAGACTGGTCTAGCTACTCTGAAAAGCAGTATGGAGGTTTCTCAAAAGATTAAAAATGTATTTCCTATATAATTTTGAAATTCTACTTCTAGGAATCTTATCTAAACAATACTATCAATAATTTGAAATGAAATTTGAGCTCCCATGTTTACTGTAGCACTATTTGCAATACCTAGTTACGGAAACAGTTACGGAAACTTAGTGCCCAAAAATAGACCAGTGGATGAAGAAGATGTGTTATTTATACACAATGGAATATTACTCAATAATCAAAAAAAATAAACTCTGGCAATTTGTGGAAATGCAGATGGAACTGGAGGGGATAATGCTAGCAGAAATAAGTCAGAAGGAAAAAGGCAAATACCTATTGGTTTCACTTATATATAGAATATAGAGAAAGCAAGCAAAGGGTAAGACAAAGGCAAACTTTAAAATCAACGCTTGAAAGCTGATGATAGAAGCGGGAGGGAGAGGTGAGAACAGGGTAGGGAGAGAGCACAACAGACTAAAGTGGAAGACTATGGGTGCTTTGGTGTGGGTGTGCTATGGTGAGTACACCTGAAAGGAAAGATCCGGTACTTCCAAATCCTAAAAAGGATGTAAACCAATGTACTTCAATTAAAAAAAAAAAAAAACAAATAGAAGAAATGGATGCTCATAGATAATAAGAATTAACATTGTTAAAATGACCATCTTACCCAAAGTAATACCAATGCAATACCTATCAAAATTTTAACAGAGTTCTTCAAAGAAACAGACAAACATTAATGAAGTTTGCACAGAACCACAAAAGAATCCAAATAGCCAAAGCAATTCTGACAAAAAAAAGAAATGTGGAGGTATCATACTCCCAGACTTCCAACTATACTACAAAGCTATAGTAATCAAAACAATATTGTATTGGAATAAAAACAGACACAAAGACTAATGGAACAGAACTGAGAACACACAAATAAACTCACACTTACATGGATAATACATTTATTAGGTGCCAAAGTAGCCAAGTGTATATAATGGAGAAAGGAAAGCCCCTTCAACAACAGGTAATGGGAAAATTGGGCAGCTACATGCAAAAGAATGAAACTCTACCATTATCTCATACCATCAATGAAAGTTAACTCAAATGATTAAAAACTGAAAACATCAAATACATAAAACACTCCACAACAATGACTTTAAGGATGCCTCTGGGGAATCAAATAAATAGCAAGGGAAAGAAATGCAAAAGTGTAATGACCCTTTAAAAATGTAAGTTAAATTATGCTCCTCCTCTGACCAATACTTCTGATAATTTTCTGTCCTCCTTAGAGAAAATACCACAGTTTCTTCATTGACCCACATCTCCCACAACTCTCCTTCCTCTGGTTACTCTGAATCAGCCCTACTGACATCCTTTCTGTTCATAGAAATCACCAGGCACACACCCACTTCAGGTGCTGATGCCTTGCCTGGGTAATTCTTTTCAACAAATGTGTACATAGCCTTATATATGTGTATGTGTGTATATCTGTTCATATATATACTCAAATATATCTACATAGATTCATGTCTATGTACATGCATGTCCACATATAAGTCTAATTATATACATATGTCTACATAAAAACTCTCAAGTCCTTACCCAAATATCATTTTCTGAGTAAGATATTTCTGATAACATTATGGAAAACTGTAACCATGCTCCTCTTTTCCTTTCCCTCTTTCTCTGCTTTATTTCTTCTCCACAGCAATGATTACCATTTGATATGTATTGTGCTTATCTGTTTATTATGTTTTTCCTCCACTAGGTATTAGTCTTGTGATGCTGAGATCTTTGCTTGCTTAGTTCCCTGTTATATCCCTCGTGCTTGTAACAGTGTCTGGCACATCCCAGTTATTGAGTAATCATTATTAAGTGAAAAAAAATTGGAAATCACATTGGGTAAAATATAGTAAATAGACTTGTGACTATATTACGTCTTATTCAGACTAAGAATCAGCAGAAATACACAGAATTTTTTTTTTTTATTTCAGAAAGGTTTACATATATTTTTAAGTGTTTCAGTTTTGCTAACAATCTTTTTGGAATCTTTACCTTTCTATGTGTTATATGTAAATCAAAACAGATTTTTGTTTGCTTTCATTGTTTTATTTTTCCAGATGCTTTTAAAAATTTAGGTTATAGATCACATGGATTAAGTATATCAAATGCAATATCTCAAGAAAATTTTTTATAGGACATAGGTATAATATTAAACAGAGTAAGGTATATCATAAGACACAATGTTCATTCATTATAAAAGATATTTTTTAAAAACAATAAATTTCTGCCTAAATTCTGTATATTTCCTCTTGAGTTCTAAAAGGAATTCAAGATATAGATAGATAGATAGATAGATAGATAGATAGATATATGTATTCTAATAATTTCCATATCTTTCATGAAATTTCCACAATTTTTTCTATGATAAATCAAACTTAATTTTATTAACTCCACCATTGTTTTATATTCCCTTCCTTCTATATGTACAGTTCTTGTACTATGGCTTATAATTCATATTTCAATGGATATATCAACTTATAAAAAACTCTTATTAAGACCATGCACATGTATTTAATCATAGAAGTAGTCTTACAAGTAACATAAATATCAAAAAGTACTGGAAAAGCCAGAAAAATGCAAAAATATTTTAAGCTCTTGGAAAGGTTTACCTAATCTCTCCATATGTGATTTTCTTAAGATACTGTTCAGTTTAAGTTCCAAATTATTCTTAGAATTTTCTTTGTAAAATTTTTGACAGATACAGTAGAAACAGTTTTATTTTTAATTTTTTTGATTGCTTCTACTAAATGAAAATTTTTTCTTGATAGTCACATACATATTTTCTTAAGATACTTTTAACTGCTCCGGGTTCAAAGTTGTTGATTTTCCTCATCTCATATTTAATAAGAATAGAATTCATTTGGGTTGTTAAAAATATTTTTGTCTGCATGCAGTAAAATACTTAAATTTAGTTCATGAAGTATGAAAATAAACTGCTGACAAATAATAATCTCTTATAACACACATATTAAACATGGGGGGGGGGTCGGGAGGAGTTAAGTAATTACCATGTGTTGAGAATGGACCTGCATTTTCTATACACACATATGCATTATTTCACTAATAATCTCAAAACAGAGACATAGAGCAACATCCCAATATACTCAAATCATAGACAATAAAATACAAACCTGGGCTCAAATTCCAGTTCAGTGATTCTAAAATTCAAGTTATTTCTATCACACATTGTTTATGAAACAACTTGTAAGAAAAACTAGAAACAGATTTAGCTTACAAAATTTTACCTGAGTTCTACACATGGTCTCTCTTAAGGCATCTTTCATTTCAAAAAATTCTGTATCTTTCCTGAAATCTTTGTTTTTCTCTTGATTGCTATGTTTATTCCAAAAAGAATAGGTTTGGGAATCTTCGGTATTCTGAATTTCATTCTGTATGTATATAAAAATGGTTTTGGCAAACAATTATGTATAATTTTAATATTATATACTTTTAATGATATTCAGCTTTATCTACAACTGCAAAATATGAGTCAAAGAAGGAGGTAAAATACACTCTCCTAAGTCATAGGTTATTAAACATTAGTAAATTCTTTTAGGGAAAAACAATTATTACAACAAAGGTACTTGAACAGTAAAGTGGTTTCTGTCTATCTCAAGAAAAGCTAATGTTTTTACAGTTATAATCTAGATTAAATAATTTCAGATTATAGACTACTCATATTATTTCTTAGTTTTTTACTGACAAGATTTCTCATTTGCAAGTATACTATACAGAGAGAAAAAGAGATTGAGTAATGGCTGAATTCACAGCTTTTATTATACTTGAATAACAATGAATAATTATATTCACCTAACTCTACTTCAAAATACTTGAATTTCCCTTACCAAGAAATCCAATCTGAATTCATAAATCATGTATCAGTAATAATTTTTTCAAAACTTACATCTGAATCTATGTATGTAATTCCAGACATTTAGAAGGATAAAGAGTTAGGAGTGAAGGTGAGTTCATACTTCCTAAAATATACTTACGAAAGGGTATTCAGAGATTCACTACCTTTACAACAGAAGATTGGAGAATCACTGTCCCTCCAGGGAACAATTATAATATAAGATGATATGTGGTAAAGTCTATGGTATGATCTTTGGCTCCCTTTCACTTATTCTGGTTTCCTACATGAATATGGGAGTCCTTTAAGAGGCTGAAACCTTGTATCCAGAGAATACCCTAAGAGTAGCTGATCAAAATTCTTTGGTTAGTCAGAAAAATGTCAACTGAAAACTAAGAACAATGAAGACATTTCTTCTTTCCTATTCCTGACATCAAAGAAAAGATTACTTTGAATGTACAAACAACAATTTTTGTTAAGGACAATTTGAAGGGGGATAAAGTAAATTTCTGGCTTAAATTTAAAAGTTGCCAGTGAAGGATAAACCCTCAGACTCAGATCATCAAGAAATGTCTAAAATACAGGATAAATTAATCCCATAGAAATTCCAGTTAAAATGTAGTTTAAATAATCAAGCCATTATTACTAACTGCGCAAGAACATAGTTTTCTAATGCCAACTATATTTACTGATGTATCCATTTTGGATAATATATAATGATCTATGAATTAGGATACATAAATCAAGTACCCTTATAAGTTAGCCAATCAAAAATCATAACAATATATCAACCGATTTTTGCATGATTTTTGAATGTTAAAAATATAGAGCTTGACAGAGGCGGCACTCTCCGACCAGCAGAGAGGAGGAAAACAACAAACTAAAACGACCAACAAGAACAAACGACGCAGCAAGAGGGACTGTGAGTGGAAAGGAACTATTGCAGCCACCACACCCCATGAACGGGAGCTGTGGAGAACCCTGCAGGATCCGCCGCGGCGGTGAGCGAACTGCTCCGAGCGCCATTAGAGAAGAACAAAGACCCCGGGAGACACGCACACAGCCCAGGCTGCCGGTAAGCTTGCGCGGCGCGCTTGGCGCGCTTGAAAAGCAAACGCGGACCGGGATCCCGGCTGCCCAGGTCCCCGCGCCTGCGACCTAGGCTTGCGGGGAGACGCGCGGCGGACCTCACGGGGGTGAAAGTCCCTTCCTGAGTGAGCAGGAACCAGGCGCCCAGGCACGGGAGCTGGGTGCAAAAGGCGCCATTCCCGCGCCACTGAACTGGGCTACAGCCCGCGTCCTGGACCTGAGGGCTTTGAACTGAGACCCGGGGCACGAAATTCGGGGCGTGGGTTCTCCACGACGGTGGGGCACAAGGCAGACACAGCACCCCAAAGCCGTTGAGGTTTACCCTACCATTCTCGCTCTCTGTTCCCTGTCTCACGGGGGTGAGGGAGTTGAAAAACAGCCCCCCAAGGACAATAGGAGAGATCTCTGGCGCCACCTAGCGACCAGAAAAAAAGTCACTAACACCCCATAGAACAGGGAAATTTCTTAAGACTTCTTGAAAAGGGCAGAAGGCTTCTGGAGGACCCAGTGGCCAGCTGGGAAGTTAGCCCACGCCAGGCCCCTTCCAACCAGCAGTCGGAGCCCACAGAGGGAGCAGGCACCCACGTCTGGGGCAGACCGGCACACAGAAGTGTGTGCCTGAGACCGGATGTACAGGGACTGCGTCCCGCTTCGCCAGTTTAGAAAAGGGACATTTCTTCAGTAAAGACTTCCTGAAACCAGCAGAAAGCCCCCCCAGAAGCCAGAGATGGTTCCTGGAGGAACCAGAGGGGAGCAGAGAAGTTCACCCAAGATGACGGCCAGTCCGAGCAACACAGTGTCCCAATGCATACGACAAATTAGAAAACAGACAGTAGGGAGTAGAAGAACCACACGCAACCTAACAACGCCTCAGGAAAGAAGCACACCACAAAAAGAAAACCACCCTCCAGATAGCAACGACAGTAACATGGAAGAACTTCTGAGCCTTCCAGAAAGAGAATTTAAAATTGCCCTGATTAAAAAAGTGGCAGAAGTCATAAAGGAAAACAATGATCAGAAGAAGGAAATTGAGTCCCTAAAGAGGGAAAACAATGATCAGAAGAATGAAATTGAGTCCCTAAAAAGGGAAAACCATGGTCAGAAGAATGAAATTGAGTCCCTAAAGAGGGAAGTAAAAGAAATGCAAGAGATCAAAGAATTAATGGAGGAACTAAAGAACTCTGGGAAAAGCAATGAAAGCAGAATAGATGAAATGGAAGAACGAATAAGTACTCTTGAAGACACAGAAATAAAAAGAACCAAAACAGAAAAGGAAAGAGAAGTACAAAGGAAAAAGAACGAAGAAAGACTTCAGGAACTATCTGACTCCATGAGGAAAGGAAATATAAGAGTTATAGGAATTCCAGAAGAAGAGGAGAGAGATGTAGGAACAGAGAAAATATTCCAGGAGATAATTGAAGAGAACTTCCCAAATGCGAAGAAGGAGCTGAAAATTGATATACAAGAAGCAAGAAGAACACCAAACTTCCACGACGAAAGGAAAAACACAGCAAGACACATAATAGTAAAGCTCCCAAGAATCCAGGACAAGGAAAAAATAATGAAGCTGACAAGAGGGAAGAGACAGATAACATTCAAAGGAAAACCAATCAGGCTGACATCAGACTTCTCTGAAGAAACACTACGGGCAAGGAGAGAGTGGAGGGACATAGTCAACAGACTCCAAGAAAACAGATGCCAACCAAGAATACTCTATCCTGCAAAGCTCTCCTTCCTCTTTGAAGAAAGAATATGGACCTTCCAGACAAAGAGAAACTCCGGAATTTCATTACGACTAAACCCCCACTCCAAAAAATACTACAAGGAATCCTAAAGCCAGAACCTCAGAGGGATGAATAACAATGAAAGAAGACCAAAAAAAAAAAAAAAAGTTATTAAAAGAATAAATAAATAAAATCAAAGGAAAGACAAACACAATGGCAAATACAGATGCTAACATATCAATATTAACTCTAAATGTAAATGGACTAAACTCTTCAATAAAAAGACACAGAGTTGCAGCCTGGATTAAGAAACAAAACCCAACCTTTTGCTGTCTCCAGGAAACACATTTAGCTACAAAAGATAAAAATAGGCTTAAAGTTAAAGGATGGAAAACAATCCTACAAGCAAATGGACCAAAAAAGAAAGCAGGAACAGCTATACTTATATCGGATAAAACAGACTTCAAACTCAAAAAAATAAAAAGAGACCCCCGTGGTCACTACATTATGATCAAGGGGACAATACTTCAAGAAGAAATAACACTCATTAACATATACTCACCAAACGAAGGAGCACCAAAATATATCAGACAACTGTTGTCCTCTCTGAAAACAGACATCAGAGAAAACACATATGTAGTGGGAGACTTCAACACACCACTATCAACAATGGATAGATCAACAAGACAAAAAATAAGTAAAGAAACTAAAGCTCTAAATAAGGACCTAGAGCATTTGGGCTTAACAGACATCTATAGAACACTAAACCCAAAAAAAACGGAGTACACATTTTTCTCAAGCGCACATGGATCATTCTCCAGGATCGATCACATACTGGGGCACAAGACAAACATCAACAGATACACCAAGATTGAAATCATACCAACCATTTTTTCTGACCATGAAGGCATCAAACTAGAAATAAACCATAAAAAGAAGGCAAGGAACTATCCTACCTCATGGAGATTAAAAACCACACTACTGGAAGACCACTGGACTAACGAGGAGATCAAAGAAGAAATTAAAAAATTCTTTGAATTGAATGACAAGGAGGACACCAATATCCTAAATGTATGGGATGCAGCAAAAGCAGTAATAAGAGGAAAATATATAGCAATAGAAGCTCACATCAAAAAACAAGAAAGAACTCAAAGAAACAACCTAATCTCGAAGCTCAGAGATCTAGAAAAAGAACAACAAAAAAACCCCAAAACCAGTAGAAGAAAAGAAATAATAAAAACCAAAGCAGAAATAAATGAAATTGAAACTAAAAAAAAATCCAAAAGATCAATGAAACCAAGAGCTGGTTCTTTGAAAAAATCAATAAAATAGACAAACCCCTAGCCAGGCTCACAAAGGAAAAAGGGAGAAAGCACAAATAAACAGGATCATCAATGAAAGAGGAGAAATCACAACGGACACAGCAGAAATCAAAAGAATAATCAGTAACTACTATGAACAGTTATATGGAAACAAGTACAACAATCTAGAGGAGATGGACAAATTCCTACAACTCTACAATCACCCAAAGCTAGATAAAGAAGAAATAGAACACCTAAACAGACCAATTACAAGCAGCGAAATTGAAATGGTAATCAAAAACCTTCCCAAAAACAAAAGCCCAGGACCTGATGGATTTACAAATGAATTCTACCAAAGATTCAAGGACGAATTAGTGCCTATCCTTCAAAAACTCTTCCAAAAAATTGAGAAGGAAGGGACAATACCAAACACGTTCTATGAAGCCAACATTACACTAATACCAAAACTGAATAAGGACAACACAAAAAAGGAAAACTACAGGCCAATCTCCCTAATGAACACTGATGCAAAAATCCTCACTAAAATTTTAGCTATCAGTATCCAACAATGTATCCATAAGATAATTCACCACGACCAAGTAGGATTCATTCCAGGGACACAAGGATGGTTTAACATCCGAAAATCAATCAACGTTATCCAACACATCAACAAAAAGAAATATAAAAACCATATGATAATATCAATAGATGCTGAGAAAGCTTTCGACAAAGTGCAACACCCATTCATGATAAAAACCCTTGAAAATCTTGGGATACAAGGAACATACCTCAACATCATAAAGGCCATCTATGACAAGCCAACAGCCAGTATCATCCTCAATGGTGAAAAGTTGAAAGCAATTCCATTAAGATCTGGAACAAGACAAGGATGTCCACTCTCACCACTGCTTTTCAATATAATACTGGAAGTCCTAGCCAGAGCAATAAGACAAGAGAAAGACATAGAAGGAATCCAAATAGGAAAAGAAGAAGTCAAACTATCACTATTTGCAGATGATATGATAATATACATAGAGAACCCCAAAAACTCCACAGAAAAACTAATTCAACTCATCAATCAGTTCGGCAAAGTGGCAGGATACAAAATCAACACGCAAAGTCAGTAGCCTTCCTATACACAAACAGTAAATCTGAAGAAGAAGAAATCAAAAAACCATCCCTTTTATTATCGAAACAAAAAAAATCAAATATTTGGGAAAAATCTAACAAAAGAGGTAAAGGACCTATACAAAGAAAACTATAAAACACTGTTAAAAGAAATAGAAGAAGACACAAAGAAATGGAAAGACATCCCCTGCTCATGGATTGGAAGAATAAACATTATTAAAATGGCCATCCTACCAAAAGCAATATACCGATTCAATGCTATTCCAATCAAAATTTCAATGTCATTCTTCAAAGAAATAGAACAATTATTGATGAAATTCATATGGAATCACCAAAATCCCCGAATAGCCAAAGCTCTACTGAAAAAAAGAAGGGAATGGAGGCATCACACTCCCAGACTTCAAACTATACTACAAAGCCATAATCATCAAAACTGCATGGTATTGGAACAAGAACAGACATACAGACCAATGGAATCGAATAGAAAATCCAGAAATAAACCCACAGATTTATGGTCAACTAATCTTTGACAAAGGAGCAAAGACTATGCATTGGAGCAAAGAAAGTTTGTTCAATAAATGGTGCTGGGAAAACTGGGTCGCTACATGCAAAAGAATGAAGCTTGACCAGTACCTCACACCATACACAAAAATCAACTCAAAATGGATTAAAGAACTAGACATAAGACCTGAAACCATAAAATACATAGAAGGAAATATAGGCGAAACACTACGGGATTTGCATATCAAAGACATCTTTACAGACACATCACCCAAAGCAGTGATAGTGAAGGCAAAGATAAACAGCTGGGACTACATCAAATTAAAGAGCTTTTGCACAGCAAAAGAGACAATAACAAAAAAAAGAGAAACCCACCAACTGGGAGAACATTTTTGCACCCAACACTAATGATAAAGGACTGATCACAAAAATCTGCAAAGAGCTGATGAAACTCAACAACAACAAAGAAAATACTCCAGTCAAAAAAATGGGCAGAAGAGCTAAAAAGAAACTTCTCTGAAGAGGAAATGCAAATGGCCAACAGACATATGAAAAAATGTTCAACATCACTTGTCATCAGGGAAATGCAAATCAAAACTACCATGAGATACCATCTTACACCAATGAGAATGGCACATATTAAAAAAACTAGCAACAACAAATGTTGGCAAGGTTGTGGAGAAAAAGGAACTCTCCTGCACTGTTGGTGGGAATGCAAACTGGTCCAACCACTATGGAGAGCTGTGTGGAGATTTCTGGACCTACTAAACATAGAGCTTCCATATGATCCAGCAATTCCACTCCTAGGTATTTACCCAAAGGACACAGAAACATCAATTCCAAAGAACACCTGCACCCCTATGTTTATAGCAGCACTATTTACAATAGCTAAGCTTTGGAAACAGCCCAAATGCCCAAAAATAGATGACTGGATCAAGAAGATGTGGTACATATACACCATGGAATATTACTCAGCATTCAAAAAAGATAAACACATGCAATGTGCAGCAACATGGATGGCGCTGGAAGGGATCATGCTCAGCGAAATAAGCCAAAAAAAAAGAAAAATACCGGATGGTCTCACTCATAGCAGGAATCTAGAAAACTTAAATAAGGGATCAGGAAAAAGAATAACTATAAGAAAGTGAAAATCAAAATCAACAAAAAAACTATGAACCAGAGACACTTTTTGGGGTTGGGGCCGGGAGGGGAGGGATTGGGGTCAGAATGGGGCATGTGCAGTTGTATGGGGGAATATAAAAATAAAATTTATTATTTAATAAAAAAAAATAATAAATACAATGAGATGAAAAAAAAAATATAGAGCTTTCAAATGATTAAAATGTAATTTTCTCCTAGTTAACAGTACTCTAATTGGCTACTCTTATGAAATACATAGGTATTATTTCATTTAACTTTACTAATTCTTACTTATAATATTTCTTTAGTGCCAGCTATGTACTTGGCATTGTGCTAGGTGTTTGCTTTCTTTACCATCTAGAAAAAGAGGGTCAAAGAGAAGACTCTCCTATATTTTATAAAATAATACTATGTTTCAAAATTACCCACAGACTACTCAGTACATTATTCTATTTTCTAGGAGTAGGGCATTAAAGTACAGTAATGACAGTTCTTGCTTCTAATTGAGATGTTTCATTAGATCTCCTGTCTTGAAGTAGCTGTAAGAATGCTCTGCAATCCAGGTCTTATACCTTGATTCAACCACGGCATTTGCCACAAAACTTGAACGAACTTATTAGACTGGATGGAGAACTACAGAGTCAAGTAAAGAATGAGAATTCTACATGGTTTTATATAATATTTACCCTTATTCCTAAATGGTATCTCCATAATCCTATGATTGACTACTATTTATGGCAAAAGTAAAGCACAAAATAAATTTTAAATTTAACAAGTGAACCTCATTCACACCTATCAGAAATATTCTCTAATACTTAATTGAGAACAACTGCCTTAAAAACATGCCATTTTAATTACTTGTAATCATGATTTTTTCAAAATTCAGAAGATATTAATATATATTTCACAATATTGATATTAAAATATATAGATAATTTTAAATGTTTATTATTATACTTACCTCTAAAAGAAAATCCCCTAGGTACTGTATTGGATAAAATGGAGCCTTAAAATTATCTTTTTCTTGTTCAGCCTTGATTCTTGCATTACTGGCAATCACATGAGTTATTCCACTTGGCGAACCTTTTGGTAAAATGACATTTGCTTTTCCAGCCTCCAAAACTCTAATTAAAATTATAAATAGTATAGAAAGTATTAAAAGTTATATTCAATCAAATTCTCGAGATCAATATGCAGTGAAAAGACCTGAAAGATAAACAAAGGTCTTCTCAAGCAAATAAATCTTGTGGTAATACACTGCTCGGAGACCTCTTTACAAAGACTACCAAAAGGAGTTCTTTAAACAAAATAAGTGTGATATCCATTTAAACACAAAAGATAAACATAGACTGAAAGTAAAAGGTTGGAAAACAATCCTACAAGCAAATGGACCAAAAAAGAAGGCAGGAACAGCTATACTTAAATCAGATGAAATAGACTTCATTAAAAAAGATAAAAAGAGACAAAGACGGACACTACATTATGATGAAGGGGACAATACAACAGGAAGAAATAACACTCATCAACATATACTTACCAAATGAAGGAGCACCAAAATGTATTAGACAATTATTATCAGCTCTGAAAACAGACATTAAAGAAAATACATATACAGTGGGAGACTTCACCTCACTCTCACCAATGGGCAGATCAACGAGACAAAAAATAAACAAAGACACTAGAGCCTTAAATAAAGACATAGAACTCATGGACATAACAGACATCTATAGGACACTGCACCAAAAAAATTCCAAGTACACATTTTTCTCAAATGCACACGGATCATTCTCCAGAATCGATCACAAACTGGGCCACAAGACAAACATCAACATATACATGAAGATCAAAATCATTCCAACTATCTTCTCCGATCATAAAGGCATCAAACTAGAAATAAATCATGAAAAGTAAACAAGAAACCATTGCACTTCATGGAGATTGAAATCCACACTATTAGAAGAACACTGGAATAATGAGGAGGTCAAAGAAGAAATTAAAAAATACTTTAGAGTTAAACGACGAGGACACCACTTTCCAGAATGTATGGGATACAACAAAAGCAATAATAAGACGAAAATATATAGCACTACAGGCTCACATCAAGAAACAAGAAAGAACTCAAAGAAACAACCTAATCTCACATCTCAAAGAGCTAAAAAAAGAACAACCAAAAAACTCTAAAGCCAGTTGAAGAAAGGAAATAATAAAAATCAAAGCAGAAATAAATAAAATGGAAATTAAAAAAATAATCCAAAAGATCAATGAAACCAAAAGTTGGTTCTTTCAAAAATAAACAAAATAGACAAACCTTTAGCCAGCCTTAAAAGAAAAAAATGGGAGAAAACACAGATAATTAGGATTTTAATGAAAGAGGAGAAATCACAACAGACTCAGTAGAAATCAAAATAATCAGAGATTACTACCATGAACACTTATATGCAAACAAATTCAACAACCTAGAAGAGATGAACAAATTCCTAGAATGATATAATCATCCAAAGCTAGACAAAGAAGAAATACAACAACTAAACAGACCAATTACAAGCAGCAAAACTGAGGCAGTAATCAAAGCACTCTCCAAAAGCAAAAGCCCAGGTCCAGATGGCTTCACAAATGAATTCTACCAAACGTTCAGCAGTGAATTAGTGCCTATCCTACACAAATTCTTTCAAAAAATTGAAAGAGAAGGAATACTACCAAATATGTTCTATGAAGCCAACATTACACTAGTACCAAAACCAAACAAAGAAAGCATAAAAAAAGAAAATTGCATGCCAATCTCCCTAATGAGCACTGATGCAAAAATCCTCAACAAAATCCTCGCCAACAGAATCCAACAATGCATCAAAGGGATAATACACCATGATCAAGTGGGATTCATCCCAGGGGCACAAGGCTGTTTCAACATATGAAAATGGATCAGTGTAATCCAACATATCAACAAAAAGAAAAATAAAAACTTTGTCAAATGCTCTCTCAGCATCTATTGATATGATCACATATCAATAGATGCTGAGAGAGCATTTGACAAAGTCCAACATCCATTTATGATGAAGGCCCTTGAAATTCTCAGGATAAAAGGAACATAACTTAACATGATAAAAGCCATATATGACAAACCCACCACCAATATTATTCTCAATGGCAAAGAGCTGAAGGTCTTTCCTTTAAGATCAAGAACAAGACAAGGATGTCCTCTCTCACCACTGCTCTTCAACTGAATACTGGAGGTCCTAGCCGGGGCAATAAGACAAGAGAAAGACATACAAGGAATCCAAATAGGGAAAGAAGAAGTAAAACTATCACTATTTGCAGATGATATGATAATATACATAGAGAACCCCAAAACTCCACTGAAAAGCTACTCAAAGTAATCAACCAGTTCAGTAAAGTAGCAGGATACAAAATCAACACGTGAAAATCAGTAGCCTTCCTATGCATAATCAATCATTCTGAAGAAGAAATCAAGAAAACCATCACTTTTATAACTGAAACAAAAAAAAAATCAAATACTTTGGAATAAACCAAACAAAAGAGGTGAAAGACCTATACAAAGAAAATTACAAAACACTGTTAAAAGAAATAGAAGACACAAAGAAATGGAAAGACATCCCCTGCTCATGGATTGGAAGAATTAACATTATTAAAATGGCCATCCTACCAAAAGCAATTTACAGATTCAATGATATTTCAATAAAAATCTCAATGACATTCATCAAAGAAATAGAACAAATACTGATGAAATTCACATGGAACCACAAAAAAATCACCAATAGCCAAAGCCCTACTGATGAAAACAAAGGAGAAAGGAGGTATCACACTTCCAAACTTCAAGCTATACTTCAAAGCCATAATAATTAAAACAGTTTGGTATTGGAACAAAAACAGACACACAGACCAATGGAACCGAATAGAGAGCCTGGAAATAAAACCACACTTATATGGACAACTGATCTTTGACAAAGGAGCAAAGAACATGCAATGGAACACGGACAATTTGTTTAATAAATGGTGCTGGGAAAAATGGACCACCATATGCAAAAAAAATGAAACTAGACCACTACCTCTCACCGTGCACAAAATAATCAACTCAAAATGAAGAGAACTGTACATAAGACCTGAAACCATAAAATATATAGAAGAAAATATAGGTAAAACACTACAAGACATACATCGCTATAACATCTTTAAAGACTCATCACCCAAAGCAAAGATAGTTAAGGAAAAGATAAACACCTGGGATTACATCAAACTGAAAAGCTTCTGTGCAGCAAAAGAGACATTAACCAAAACAGAGAGACACCCCACTGATTGGGAAAAAAATCTTTGCACTCCATTCATTGGATAAGGGACTGATCACAAAGATATACCAGGAACTCACACAACTCAACAAAAACAAAATAAACAGTCCAGTCAAGAAATGGGCAGAAGAACTTAAAAGACATTTCTCCAAAGAGGAAATGCAAATGGCCAACAGGCATATGAAAAAATGTTCAACATCCCTTATCATTAGGGAAATGCAAATCAAAGCCACATTGAGATACCACCTTATTCCAGTAAGAATGGCACATATCAAAAAAACAAGCAGCAACAAATGTTGGGGAGGATGTGGTGAAAAAGGAGGTCTCCTACATTGCTGGTGGGAGTGCAAACTGGTCCAACCTCTGCGGAAAGATGTCTGGAGGTTCCTCAGCCTACTAAAAATGAAGCTACCATACGACCCGGCAATTCCACTACTAGGGATCTACCCAAAGGACACAAAAACAGTGATTCAAAAGAGCACCTGTACCCCTATGTTTATTACAGCACTATTAACAATAGGTAAAACCTGGAAACAACCCAAATGCCCCAAAATAGATGACTGGATCAAGAAGACGTGGCTTATATACACAATGGAATATTATTCAGCAATCAAAAAAGATAAACTCATGCCATTCGCAGTAACATGGATGGAGCTAACCCACATGATGAAGCAGACCTCTCCTGTCTCACCTGCTGATCCCCTCAGCAGTGTATTTTCAGTCAATCCTTCTGTCCTGCTCCCCACTCTGTCTCTGGTGAATCCTTTCACCCTCCTGCATTTCTGGCCTACACCCCAACTCTTGTATGCATAAATAAATAAATCTTTAAAAAAAGCCAAAAATCAAAGAAATATATAGTATAATCTAATTATGGAGGTATAAATAACAATCTAATGTAGAGATGACAAGAAACCACTAAAAAAATTCAGATGAGCCAAAAGAAGTAAAGAGTTTAAAAACAGAACAAAGAAAAGATGAGGCAAAAGCAACTTACAAGATGTTAAATTAAAATCAAAAGTTTCCAACAATTATGTTAAGAGTAAATGATGTAAACAATGCAATTAAAATAATGGTTAAATTAGATTTCAAAAATACCAAACTATACATAATCTACAATAAACCTACTTTGAAATGCATCAATAGGTGATTTTATTGTTATGCAAAGCTAGAAGTAAATTCAATATCATAGTTGGTTCCAAACTTCTCTTTCAACATCACATACATTTTGCTTTGGGATGATCAGGGTGCTGAGAGGGATACAGCTTCCATGTCTGGTTTGTCAATCTACTTCATTTAGAAGTATTTCCAAATAATATAGGCCCTTTCTGAATTTTTCTTAATCTCCTTGTTTTCAATGAAGCAGATACTCTGACAGTTTACATCATTTTCTTTATAATTATTCTTCAAGATCAAAGCTATTGTGGAACAGGACACGTCTTACTGGTGAACAATGACCATCAAATCACCGACTTTACTCTTTTTTTTGTCCTTACTCACTTATAATTTCCTTTCAATCACCTAACATGGCTCTTACTGGCAACATTAGCGGTTGACTTCGTATGCTAAGGGGCCCCAATGAATAAAATAACATGGGATTAAATCAAGTAAAGAGAAAGTGATGCCATCAAGAGACATCATAAAAGATGTATGAGGTTGCTGCCAATGTAAAATGCTATGAAGTTGTAATAGCTACACAGTCACTAGGCAACAGGAATTTTAAGATTACATTTATATATGTGGTCTGCTGTTGACAGAATATTATTATGTGGCATACAATTGTAAAAGAATAGAAAATTTTCTACTCCGAAAAAAAATTTTAAAAGTTAAAATGGCCACATTAGTATCAGGGAAAGTAGATTTCAAACAAGGAATATTACTAGGAATAAAGTAAAACATTACAATAAAGATTTTAATTTGTCAAGATGATAGATAATAAAGTATTAAATACAGATGCAACTGAAAACAGATTTTTAAAGTGAAAAAAAAAAAAAAGCGAAAGAAAAAAAACAGAAACAATGTGGAAAAAAAACAAAAACTAACCAGTGGCAAGAAGTAATGACAAATCCATAATTACAGTTAGAAAATTCAAATTCCTCTATCAACAATCAGTGGAATAGTATAGAGAAAATCAGGAAGGATACAGAACATTGAATGACATCATCAAATGATTTGACTTAATTGGTAAAATTTATACTCATTTGAACAGTAGAATATACATTCTTTTCAAGTACATATGGAACATCTACCTACTTAGGTCATATCCTGGATAAAACAAATCTCAACAGATTTAAAAGGACTGAAATCACATAAAATATGTTCTCACAAATTAAATTAGAAATCAGCAGTGGAAGGATATCTAGAAAGAAACTCTGCAAGTATTTGTGAAATCCAGAACAAATTTATAAAAAAAAAAAAAAAACTACTGGATTAAAGAAGAAATCAAAAGAAAATTTAAAATACTCTGAACTGAATAGAACTGCAAGCACACTAATCAAAATCCATGGTGTGTAGATAAAGCAATGCTTAGGGGGAAGTTAACAGAAAAGAAAAAATATTAACACTAGCCTTAATGATCTAAGATTTTACTTTAAGGAGTCAAAAACCACAGAAATTAACCAAAGTAAGTAAAAGAAAGAAAATAATAAAAATTATTTCAGGAATTACTAGTGAAATATTACTTAAAATTAATGAAACTAAAATAAATTTTAATTACCCATTGTAATATAAAATTGTGTACAAAATTATACATAAAATATAATACAATGTATAAATTTATAATGTGAAAGAATGCCCACAAAAATGACAATAAGTAAAATAATATTTAAATAAATTTAATATGTGTAATAGTTTTTATACAGTGACTTGCTATCCTGTGTTCTCGTTAAATTCACTAAATTCTAATAGGTTTTTATGGGAAATCATTTAGAGTATATGACCATGTCTTCTGGAAATGAAAAAAATTGTTTTTCTTTCTTTACAACTATGTGTTTTTCATTTATTTTCTTTGCCATATTGCATTGTCTTCAGTGAGATGCTAAATAGAAATTGTCAGACTGAATATCCTTATCTTGTTCTGAATATGGAGGAAAAAAGAATCTAAAATATTAAGTTTAAATTTTTTCATATAAGTCACTTACCAAGCTGAAGATACAGAACATCCTAACAAAATATTTACATATACAATCACACAGAGGACCCTAACAAAATTTTACAAATAGCACTAGCAATTATTAAAAATGGATATACAGGGCCTCCCCAGTGGCATAGCAGGTTGAGCGCTGCGCTGTGAAGCTGTCTGCAGCCTCTGCAGTGTGGGTTCGATTCCTGGTTGGCCAGGGAGAAACCCACATGGTGCAGCAGACCTCTCCTGCCTTGCCCACTGCTCCCCTCAGCAGTGTATTTCAGTCTATCTGCCTGTTCTGCTCCCTGCTCTGTCTCTGGTGAATTTTCTTACCCTCCCGCGCCTCTAACTGTACCCCAGTGCTTGTATAAATAAATATTTTTTAAAAAATGGATATACACTATGAAGAAGTGGAGTTAATCTCAGGAACACAGTTTGGCCTAACATTTAAGAACTGATCAAAATAATTTACTGTATTAACAGAATGAAGGAGAAAAGTCAATTTATCTCAATAGATGAACTTAAAAATTTCAGAGCAATCCATTTATAGTAGTCCACCAAAATATGAACACCTAGGATTGAATTTAACAAAATATGTGTAAGACTTCTAAATGAAAATTACAAAACATCAATGACATGAATTAAAGAGGACCTGAACTGTGTCCAATGATGGGATTACTCAGTATTGCTGACATCTCTATTTTACCCCAATTTGACATATAGATTTAATATAATCACAATCAAAATGCCAACTTGGTTTTTGTGGAAACCAACAAACTGATTCTAAAATGCTAAAAATCCAGAATTACCAAAATAATTTTTAAAAACACAATGTTGGAGGACTCAAACTGCATGATTCAAGACACAATATAAAGATAATAAAAACAAGTATAGTAGTAACCATAAAAATAGGGGCAACCGATTTTTAACAATAGTGCCAAAATAGCTGCAAAACAATTAAAACTCTTATTCAATGCTAGTGGGAATATAATATGGCTCCAACACTTTGGAAACTAGTTTGTCATTTTTTTATATATTGCTCTCAACTGAGCCAGCAATTTCATTCCTAGATATTTATCCAAGAAAATGAAAATATCTATATGAAGACTTGTACTCAAATGTTCATAACAACTCTATTGACTCTTCAAAAACTACACAAAAGAAAAAACGTACATCAATAAGTAAATTAACAGATTGTGGTATATCCAGAGTGGAATACTTCTCAACAACAACAAAGGAATGAACTGCTGATACATATAAAATGTACATGAACCTCAAAATATTTTGGTAGGGGAAATGAAGCTACATCAAAAGAGTTTATCAGTGTAATCCCACTTATATTAAACTTTAAAAAAGACAAATCTAATGTATAGGACAAAAAGCAAATCAGTGGCATTGGAAATGCAGAATTAAAGGTGCAAAGACACAACGGAATGTTATAGGATGATATATATGTTACAAATCTTGATTGTAATGGGGTAAATAAGTGCATAAATATGTCCAGGCCCATCAAAACATATAGTTAAAATTTGTCCATTTTACTGTCTATAAATTAACACTTCAGTGAAGGTGATAAAAAGTCCTTATGTCACCTGCCCTCACCCCCCTCCCACCAAGTCATGGGACTCTCAGAATATATAGTTTACTCAGTAAAAAGCTTTTAAAAAATTTGATGAAAAGGATAAAATAAAATCAACAATGATAGTATGAAGCATGAAGAAGAACTATATAAGCCCAAAAAGAAGCCTATGTGATATTATAATCTAAATCTTAACTCATCATGGATAGGTTTTTGGAAGCTTTGATTTTAAGCAAAAACACATAATGAATTTGGTTTTACCACAGGCTAACTAATAAAAGTAAGAGTTAAGTTCCTCTGTATATTTTGTGCAACAAATACATAACTAAAATAAATATCTGAAACACTTCTAATAATAAACAATTTGTATTCATTCATTCTTTTTTCTAACCTGCCTATTCCAGTTCAGGGTTATGGATAGTCAGATCTTATCCTGGCAATTCAGTAAAGCAGGAACCAACGACTGACAGGACACCATTCCACTGCAATGTGCCATGCCCTCACCCATGTAGTCTAGGACAAATTTAGACATGTGAGTTCGCCTAATGTAGACATATTGGGGATATGGGAGGGAACTGGAGTAACCCAAGAAAACGCACACTGACATGGGAAAAACGTGCAAACTCTACGTAGACAGTGGCTCCAGACAGAAATTGAATTTTTGGTGTTGATATATTTATGTTTTAATGAAATAACATTGAATGAAATGACACTGTGAAACTGTTCTAACATGAAAAATCTAAAAGTGCTTCAAAACTAAAACCAAAATCTTCCAATTATTCTTTTAAATTTTGCTTGAACTGCCAAAAAACCACAAAACACAAACTTGGAAAGTAAAACAAGGATCACCGGAATAATCTAACAATATTTTAAAATAGATTTTATACCATTTAGACCCATACAGCTAAATGTGCAGACTGGCTTAACTAGGAAATCAAAGAGTAAATCACCATGGCTCATTTGGACTAAAGAAGTAATTGCAAAGAAATACAAATATATATTTAAACAAATTAAAACTGTTTTCTCATTCACTGCATCAGCTTTTATGAGATCTCATCTTACCTTACAAGAGAATCACTTCGTTTATCAGCTCTAACAAGGAGGACAACTTTCCATCTGTGGAAGGCCCCTGGAGCACCAGTGCGTTTCAGTTCTTCACGCCATCGCTTAGGTGCAGATTGCATTTGAGGTGAATAATGGGAGTCTTTCTCAATTTTATATCCCCATTCATAAGTTGTTTCATCAAGCCATCTGCCACTTTTGGCACTATGAATTATATAGTCCTTAGTTAGTACCCACTTTCCTAGAAAGCAAATAAACATCAGTCACGAAAGGACTTTTGTTTTGCTAAGTGATAAACAGTAAAGTCCAAATATAACATAAAGTTGGACCTTTTCAACACGAGACTTTACACTGCTGACTTTTTTTAACTGTTTCCCATATTTTTCAATATTGAAAAGCCTACATCCCTGAACATTGTATGTAATCTTTCCCAGAATGCATGTAGGTTTAAATGTTACTGAATAAGTTATAAATCTAAGGTCTTAATTTTAAAAACGGTACTATTTACAAATTATGATTACTATTATTCACTTTTTAGGTTAGCTTTATATTCTTCCTTCCATGCACAAAAACTTTCTCAATATTGACAGCATTGTTATACTTTGTAAAACAAACTGAGATATTCAATGATCTTTTAAAAAGTGCAGGGACACTGCATATATCCATTTGTGTAAGTAATGGTAAAATCACCTGAGTTCAATGCAATTCTTTTTTTTCCCAGTGGACTAGTAAGAAGCCAGGTGAGTCAGAAATGAGAAAATGATCCCTAATTTTGATTGGCGGGATTTAAAAGTCCCATGAAAATATTGCTTCCTGGCCTTTTGTCTAAGATCAACTGTAAAATCTCATAAAAATAAGATAGCTTGATCACTCCTTCACTACATAGACAGAAGAGAAGGCATCAGCAATAGAACAAAAACAATGACTATTTTCAAGATGGAACAAAAAAAAGAATATTGATACTAGCTGAGGATTCAAAAAAAGTGTTTTTTTTTTCATTTTGTGCTAATCCTTTGATTAAAATATTTTTGCATAAGGCAATTACACTAAATCTTTACCAAAATAATGTTTCTATTTAACACATTTTTCGTTTATTACAAGTTTGTTCCAAAAAAATAAGTGCAACATGTTAGTGTCACACATTTAATATTTTCAGAAAAATATCAGAAAAAACCTTTATGTTCTATATAATAAACATATTCTTTCCAGTCACTGAAGGACTTTTTTCTTTAATATGAGCATTTCTTTTCAAATGTAGGTGGAAGGCACTTAACTATTAACTAACCTGCTGCACAAGCTGCTAAGAATTTTTCACTCTTACATAGGCGTTCAGCTATAAGATGTGTACAATTTTTGTATTTCTGGAAGGAAAAAATTCACATGAAAAAATGTTACTCAGGAAAGATTTATTTTATAACACATTCCTTTTATTCTTACAATATCAAGTAGGCATTTTATCATTATTAAGCCAGTGTAGCGATTCCTTGACTTAAGATAGGGTAACATACCGATAAACTCATGGTGAAAATACGCACAGAATATCCACTTAATACACATTAAAATATATGAAAACTTAGCTTAACCTACCTTAAATATGATCAGAACAGTTACATTAATTTATAGTTCAGCAAAGACACATAATGTAAAGTCTATTCTATAATACAATTTATTGAATACTGTACCAAAATAAAATTATCAGTTGCTTACATGGCGGCATGGGAGCTGCAACTGCTGGCGCTGCCCAGCATCACAAGTGGCCTGTGGCACATGGCTACATCAGGTAAAGAGCAACATTCAAAATCTGAAGAATGGTTTCAGCTGAAACTTTCACATCATAATAAAGTTGAATAATCATAATTCAAGAAGAAATATATCAAGGATTGTCCGGATTGTAATTATTTAACTATTTCTTGAATTGTGCTATGTTTCTATACTCACCTCACTCTTAATGAAAGTGCAATCTAGTTTTAAAAGCAATCTGCCCAGAGCTTCCTTTTCTTCCATCTTAAATCCTGTCATCTGGATGATATGCTTTGGGGTACCATCTTCCATCTGACATTTATGCACACAAATAAGATACTATATGTTAAAGATGTTATTCACAGGATTGACTTTATCTTACTGTGAATACTAAAAATAAAAACTAAAACCATTAACCATATAATGAAGTAAACAAACAAGGTTTAGTTGTAAACATTAATGTTAAAGTTGCGTAAAAGTTATCTTCTCAAAATATGATCTTAAAGTGAGGTTTTGGGATTTTTTGGGTCTGTTTTGAACATTGGAAATTTGAACAGACTGGTAAGTGAATATAATTCACAAAAGGGCAAATATTTATATAATATTCACATAACACTAGCTTTAAAGAGTACTGTTCAATTGTGGTGAATAAAATTAGACTTTTAGAGGTAAACTAATATTGTATATACACATACTGATTTTTTTTTAAGATTTATTTATTTTTATACAAGAGCTGGGGTACAGGCCAGAGGTGCAGGAGGGTGAAAAGATTCACCAGAGACAGAGCGGGGAAGCAGAACAGGCAGACGACCGAAATACACTTCTGAGAGGAGCAGCGGACGCAATAGGAGAGGTCTGCTGTGCCATGTGGGTATTTTTCTGGCCAGCCGGAAATCGAACCCGTGTTGCAGAGGCTGCGGACAGCTTCACAGTGCTGCACTCAACACGCTGCATCATCAAGGAGGCCCTACATATACTGATTTTTAAGCTGTATATATCTGGAACATGTAATGATGCAATATTACTTTAATAAAAACTTTTTAAAAAATACTATTTGGCTAAGAGCTTTTGAAACAAGTACACTGGGCAATGAAACCATTTTGTGCAGATTTTAGTGTTTCTGGACAGATACTGAAGAATACATGTAAGTAACTAGATAAATTCTTAAGAACTTATGTTCCCAACAGCACTTATGCTAAATATTTAGTATAGTAGATACATATAATAAACTTGGATTCTTTTCCCAGTCTACATTCTTGAAACATTTTGTTGAGGTGGCACTAGTTTACAACACTGTATGATTCAGATGTGTAGAATCACAACTCTTTAGATATATGCCAACATACCATTCCTACCACCAGGGATTCACCAGTCCATTGGGCCCCTCCCCCCTTCATTTCCACCTTTCCCCTCCTCCTCTGATTGCCTTAATTCTACAGAAGGATTCCTATGGCTTGTTATTGGGTTTAGTTTTGCCAGTCTACATTTCTTAATTCTGCTATATATATGTTAATTTCATTACCTATGAAATAGACTGAAAAAAAGTCATGCTTTTCAAATTTATTTTGATAGGGTCCTTCTCTATATTTAATGAAGGTCACAAAAGACTTTGTATTTCAGGTGTTACATTTATTAAGCAAGAAAGGGAAAACTCACAACAGTTCTAATTAGAATATAATTTTTGTTTGCTTGTTTAGATTAGACCTTTATAACTACTTAGCACCTTGGAGAAAATTTAATTTTTCATTACAGATGAGAAAAGCAGGGACTAGAAAAAATTAGAGCAATTTTTCATTTTTCTAACAATTTTGTCATAGTAGCTCTTGATTTGTATTTAATTAATGCCATAGGCTGAACAAGAGCAGCTGATTTCTCACAAGACAATTAAAATTAAACTCCAAAAATGGTGACTGTTAATGTAATGTATATAGATGTTGACTTATAAAGCTATATACCTGAAACCCTATATGATGTTACAAATCAATGTTACTTCAAGTTAAAAAAAAAATGTATTAATTCTTTGAGTCCTGCATTAGTAACAGACACCTGGTAAAGTAAAAAAAAAATAAAATAAAGTTCTTTAGAGTATCCCAATATTACCTTAGTTAAAAATAAAATTAAAATAGGGCCTCCCCTGGTGGCGCAGCGGTTGAGCACTGGGCTGCGAAGCTGCCCGAAGCCTCTGCAGCGCGGTTCCATCCCCAGCCATCCAGCAAGGGTCCCACATGGCGCGCAGACCTCTCCTGCCGCCCGCTGCTCCCCTCAGCAGTGTGTTTCATCAGTCTGCCTGTTCTGTTCCCTGCTCTGGCTCTGGTGAGTTCTCTCACCATCCCGCACTTCTGACTGTACCCAGTGCTTGTGTAAATAAATAAATCTTTAAAAATATTAAATTAAATTAAAATATTCATTCATACAATTAAAAAATAAGAGAAAACAATTGTTCTCAGAATTATAATGTAAAATAATTCATATAACTACTGGACAAAGCAATCAATATGCTGATAGGAAGAAAAGTATTGAATAATCAAATGTGGCAGTCACTAAAATTCACCATTAATTTGTCCTACTGCAGAATATCTACAACATCGTGCTAAGGATCCAGCACCACCACATTCACCACATTCTACCCTCAATGACAGGGTATGGCTGAGGCACTAGTGTTAACTCATATCTCCAAATACAGGATTCCTCTAATAGACAATTTTGGTTCCAGGTCTTAACAGTCAGGCCAAAACTGCAGTTCTAAAAAAGTTTTTATAATAATTAATGAATCCCATTCACCTCTCCTCTAACTTAAGAATCTATCAACAATGTGTATCATCCTTGCACTAGACTTAAAAATATTATATAAAAAGAATCTTCATTAACAGAATGAATCCTATTTTCAGTACTACATTTTCAGTACAAATGTAAGAGTCATTATTTTGTTAAGACCTATATTATTATACCAATCTAAACTAGAATCAGTGAAAAGTGCCAATAATTAAAATTGACAAGAGATCAAAGGGTTCTGCTTGACATCAGGTTCAGAAATGAGGAAGGGCTGAAGGCAATTGTTGGAAGAAAAAGAAAGCTCTTCCTTTGGTTTCCTGTTGTGTGCCTATCCAGTCCATCCTATACAAATATTTTACAAAATGTTCTTTATATCCTGTTATCAAAGCTTAAACATATCTATATATCTCTATATATTCATATATAATATACATAAATAACACATATATTATATATTTATTTAAAGGCTGAGATTCATTTTGGAGTAAATCTTGAAAGAAAAATCTCACTAGCTATAATTTTAAGCATTACTCGGGGTTAAGAACAAATCTCCATTTCCTTTCCTTAAAGTTTCTAAGAGGAGGGACTTCAGCAAGGGTAATAGCATTCCTTGGTTTTCTAGCTTTCACATTCTCTGCTTTGGGAGAAGCTACTTGAGAGAACTGGGTATGTTTTGCTTGGCATAATTAAACATCAGTAAATAAAATTTAATTAGCTTCTTGCATAAGAAAGTTTTTACTAACCATCCAATTTTGTAAAAACCATTTACAACCATTTATCATAGCTCTTGAGAGATAATTCCCATTAACATAGATTGATAACATATATAAAAAAAGGAATAAGCTCTGTTGATAAAAATGATTTAGTCTGATGTAGAGCACACATTAACATACATGCAATAAAACCATATGTGTATTATAAGGCATATGACCATAACTAGAGAGAAATGCTCTTTTCATTAATTGTAGGGAATTCTTTAAATAAATCCTTTAACCAATATTCCTTTAGAGAATGATAGGTCATTTCAAAAATACCGACCAAAAGGATAAAAAAAGACTAGACCTCTAAAGAGGAAATGCAGATGGCCAACAGGCAATGAAAAAATGCTGAATATCACTTATAATCAGGGAAATGTAAATCAAAATCACAATGAGGTACCACCTCACATCAGTACAAATGGCCCGCATTAAAAAAAAAGTCAACATCAAACGCTGGCAAGGATGTGGGGAAAAAGGAACCCTTTTACATAGTTGGGGGAACACGAAATGGCCCAATCACTATGAAAAGTTGTGTGGCGGACACTCAAATTATTAAAAATGGATCTACTGTATGATCCAAGCATCAGTATTAAGTCCAGCATTAGTAACAGATGCCCATTCCACTCCTAGAATCTATCCAAAGCACACAAAAACATTAACTCGAAAAGAAACCTGCATTCCTATGTTTATTGCAGCACTATTTACTATAGCTAATGTATGGAAAAAACCTAAATACCAAAAACAAATGAGTGGATCAAGAAGATGTAGATATACACAATGGAATACTACTCAGAAATCAAAAAAGATAAACTTAAGCAATTTTAGCAACATGGACGGAGCTGGAAGAGTTTATTATGCTCAGGTGAAATAAGCCAGAAGGAAAAAGAAAAATATTGGATGGTTTCACTCATAGGAGGAATATAGGGAAACCAAACAAGGTGTCAGAAAAAAATAAAAAGACAAAACTAGCAGGCAAACTACAGAACTGAGCTCGATCTTAGAGGAGAGGTAAAGAGAGGGGTCCAAAAAAGGGAGGGAACAGGACAAGAAAGTATGGTGACAGTTCATGGGTGATTTGGTGGTGGGAATTTTATGGGGATTTCACCTGAGGGAAGAAATCAAACATTATATAAAAGTGAACACTGATGTAAAAAAAAATACTGACCAATGAAATTCAACATATCTGTGACATTGTCTTGTCATTCTAATGGAAAAGGCAATCTAATTGTTTTCATAGTTTTGGAAAGACACTGCACCAGAGGAATACAAGTATTTTAACCATAGATATTTTTTCTACTACTTGCATTTTACTTGTTTCTAAGAAAGAAGGTTTAACATATATAGAGACTACAACAAGAACAAAAATGACTGTAATGCTACCACCCAAAAAGTTTTTAAAGGCTCTCCTTTAAATTTCATTTTTCTGCTATCTGAGAATTAAATTTAAAAAAAAAAACTACAAAAAAAGACCTACCATAAGTTTCTTTTTTAGAATAAGTAAATAGCCACTGTATAATTTGAATGTTTATTACTGAAAAGTGGTATTTACCATATTTTGGTTTTATGTATAAATTACTAAATGATTTGTATTTAGTAGAGACTAGCATAAAGCAAAATTCACCTTAAATGGCACTTTATAATGGAATATGATGTATTTAATAGCATTTTTTTCCCCAAACTACGAGTCCACTATAAAATAAAAACAGGAACAACAGTGTAATAGTAGAAGTCAGGTAAGCCTTTTCAAAGCAATTTCTTTCCTTGGAAAAAATTAAATATGAAACTAAAATTTAGCAAGCAAAGAAAAAAGGTAAGAAACACAAAAGTATGATGTCTTGATTCATATATTATGCAAACATGAATGTTAAAAAATAAATCCAAACACAGGATCACATATTTATCAGACAAACTGGATAAACAGCTAAACAGTCACAGAATTATGGATCCCAATGATACACAACAACTAGCGTAGTTTTTGAAATAACAAAATTCTGTTAACTTATCTAATAATTCCCTCTAATAAAATTTTCTACTTAAACAACAGTTCTTATAGTACCTTTGACAGTTATTTTTAATACATAAGATAAACAGCCTGATCATATATCTAATTCAAACAGTAACATGGGTAAATTGATATGTATGTATCTATACCTGTATATATGAATAAATTTAAGTATACAGTGACATATTAATAGGTTTATTCATATTTATAAAATTGGTGGTTTAATGGCTCATCTTATGACTCTGCAGGATTAAAAAACAATAAACAACAGCCTAATCTGTCAACAAACCCAGAAAGAGTACCAAACTAGCTGGTGTAATACCTATCAATAATCAAGACAGTTCAAAGTCTTCAAAAGTGCAGTTAAGTTTTGCGCAGGTGATATATTTTGGGATATGGAGGAGCAAGGTCTAACTTGTAGAAGTCTTTCAGCATAAGAAAGTAAAAACAATGCAATTTAACTGTTCCAGTGATATTTCCAGTAAACTACAGATTTTCTAGAACTCACAGGGAACGGCACTTCCAGCATTTGCACAGAAGATATTATCCTAATACAACAAAAGTAAACAGAAAAGGAGTATTTATTTTTAATAATTCACTATTTTATCTTTACTGTCAAAAATAAAATATACTAGATTCTTAATTAAAAGATACTTTTGTAGTACTTCCACAAAAATTTGTAGTAATTTTTTAAAGTCTAGTTACTTACCTTGAATCATTTAATACACACAACTAAGAAGATAATAATTGTGAACAGAGCTCGTCTTTATGCAGAGCAAGCAACTGTCTCTGTGGTGTGGACTTTCCCAAAATATCTCCCACATGGGCCTATCCCTGATGCCTGAAATTCCTTTGCAGTTGGTGGCAGTTAGAAATGCAAATAAACCTACAGCACTAATCATCATAATTAAGAACATTTATTATGCACTATCTTTTTAGGTCCTCTGAATTCTTTACAATAAGATACATAGCTAGAAAATATTTGAAGAATATGACACACAGCTAGAATATGGTGAAAAGAGAACTCAGAAAAGAAAAAGCAGAATACAGATACAAATATAAAGGTCTAATTTGGGAGGGAGGATGAAACAGCAGGGTATAACAGTTGCATAAAAGAGTGAAAGCTGCAAAAAACAGGGGCAGGTAAGTTTGAAGAGTTTGTGGTAGGAAAATAAGGATAAACCTTTTCTATTCTTCATTGCCATTTCTTTTTTTTTTTTTTTAAATAGAGGCATGTTTTATTTATTTGTTTGTTTGTTTGTTTGGTTTATACATGCACTGGGTATAGTCAGAAGTGCGGGAGGGTGAGAGAATTCACCAGAGCCAGAGCGGGGAGCAGAGCAGGCAGAAAGACCGAAGCACACTGCTGAGGGGAGCAGCGGGCGGCAGGAGAGGTCTGCGCGCCATGTGGGACCCTCCTCAGGTGGCTGGGGAGCAGCCGGGGATCGAACCGGCGCCGCAGAGGTCGCCGGCAGCTTCGCAACCCAGCGCTCAACCACTGCGCCACCGGGGAGGCCCTCATTGCCATTTCTTTTATGATCAATCATAGGGTATATTATATATACCTTTGAGAATGTATTTTGTAAGTTGTATGTTATTAATTAAAATAAGGGATTTTTTAAAAAAGTTTAACATATATTTGCATTTAAGAACTGAAAGTTTACCCAAAGATAACTGTCTTTTAATTTTAATTAAAATATGATAATAGAAAATTTGAAAACACTACAAAGTGATAGTAGAAAGATTAAAACAAGCTCTGATTTATCTGTTATACCACATATGGGGCAGGATGCTGACTTGAATGTTTGATGTATATATATGGGAGAAAATATACATATATAACAAAATTTACATATTTTATAGTTCTGTATTTTAATTTTTATGCAAAATTACATAATTTTTCCATGCCACTGAATATTTTTCATGGTGTTAAGGGCACATGATGAAAATTAATAGTTTCTTGGACACATTTAAAACATGGCAGAGTAAGCTGCTTAAGGAAAATACCAGGAAAATACCAGAGGATACCTGATTACTTACAGATGTGCATTACTGAAGGTCAGTGGCCAAAAAGCCAGTGGTTTTGATGGAGTCTTGAGAAAGAGGGCAGAGGTGAAAACACAGCAGTGGCTACCACAGGAGTCTGTGCCAGACCTAGGGAAGAGGCAGTGGAGGTTCTGGATTTAGGGGCTACAGTTCTCTAGAACTATTACATAGAGGAGGGCGGTTCATGCCACACCCCCATGTTGCAAGTGATGGTCAGGTATTGAATCCATAGGAATTTTCACTGCCTGGAGTAGTATGTGGAGGGCTCCCCTCCCATCTTGAGGCAATGCAGGGAAACAAGTTCCCAGTGGCCAAGTCTGAAAACTACCACTAGCTACCAAAACTATCCTCCTTCCCCCTTTAGCTCTTGGCCCACTATTGTTGGGTGAGCTCTGCTTACTATAAGGAAAACTGGCAGCTCAGTGGCATGGATCTGACTTATCTGAGGCTGCTGGATGATAGCTAGGGAATCTCAAAGCACCTGACCTTTCACATCTAAATTCCCAGGGTTACCTGGGTTCTTCACACACTAAAGAGTGGCAAACAGTGCCTACTAATAAAGAACACTGACTGCCTGGAAGGAGTTAAGCAACACAACTCATACCTGAGACTGCTGGTAGCTAGCTTAGCAGTTCCAAAAGACAACAGCTCACCCTCCACAGGGACTTGCAGGTCTTTCCCTCAGCCCCTAGTCTAGAGCAGACCAGCAAATACTGCCTCCCTGCTTCACCAAAAGAATACCAAATGCTGGGCAGTCTTAGAGTCGATACACCAGAGATTGCTGATTACTAATTTGGTGGTCCCGAAAGGTCCTCGCTCCACTACTTTCCAGAATCCCCAATTTCCCTGAGCTCCTAGTATACCACATTTCAGCACCTGCCTCATACCATAAGGAGCTCTGACTGCTAGACTGATGCTGAGTTGATGGCATCTGGGTTACTGGCTGCCAACCTGATGGCCCCAAGAAGCAACAGTCCTCCTGTTTGGATTTGCCAGCCTTTGAATAGCATAATTACCATAAATCTGAAACTTCTCGCAACACCTAACTGTGGAACAAGTCCGTAGTCTCCCAGTCATTCTGCAAAATGGCTTAAAGAAAAGACTCTGCTAGAAAAACCTGCTGCAATCAGAACTAGATGGCAATAAAAGGGTGAGCTAGGCTTGGGGTCCCTGGGAGTCTTGGGGTACTTGGGGTCTTCTGCTGGTCTGTCTTGATAGACCTAGACCAGGCAGTGACTGCAAAACCATCCCTCCATGCAAGCAGATTAAGTACTGAGGAGGACCTTTTCTCTCGGCAATCTATGGCAAGCACCTCCACATCCCACCCATACCTTGTAGGCTGGGTTCTTGGATCATCTCTCTGCACAAGCTCCTGAGCTCTAGTCCGCCTGACTGGTGATAAGGTCTGAATCACTAAAACAACAAAAAGGACAGTATCCAAGACCAACATCCATAGCCTCCAATTCTAAAGCAAGACAGTTAGAGCAGGACTGAAAAGGAAAGACTAGGTTAGTCCACAGAAACAATCACAGAGTATCAAAGAAAATGAGGAATTTGGAGAAGCAGAATTTAGAAGGTATTCACCTCCTCTAAACCAGACTTGCAAGAAATTTTAAAGGGTTTACTATGAAAGAAAATCCCGTATAAAAGAAATAACACTTCAAAAACAGAAAATGGGGGGGGGGCAGAGAAGATAAACATGGTATAAGGAGTTTCAAATTAACTTGCTTTCCATTCAAGATAGGTGAGAAGTATAGAATTCTATATATAAACCACACGGTAACCTCAGAACAAAAATACCTAGGAGAAACAAAGAAGATAAAAGTGGAATCCAAGCACAAGAAAAAAAACCAGCCTTCAAAATACAAGGGAAGATAACTAGAGAAGAACAACAAATAGAGACAAACAGTAAAAAACACCCAGAAAAAAAAATAACAAAAGTCACAATAAATACTTATAGATCAATAATTTCCCTGTCAGTGGTCTAAATGCAAAAATCAAAGTGACTGGTTGGATCAGAAATCAAAACCCACCTTTCTGCTGACTCCAGAAGACCTATCTGAGATCCAGATAAATAAAAGCTCAAAAGGCTGGAAAACAATCCTATAAGTAAATGGTACCCTAAAAAAGTCAAGGCCAGTCATATTCATACAAGGTAAAATAAACTTCCAGCTTAAAAAAAAAAGGTAACAAGGGAAAAGGATGGACATTATATAAATGATTAAGGGATTAGTCCGTCACACTCATCAATATATATTCACCAAACAAAGGAGCATCAATATACATGAAGCAATTATAAACAAATCTAAAAACAGACAACGACAACAACATAATAGTAGTTAGGGGATTTCAACACTTCACTTACATCACCGGACAGATCAATGAGACAGCAAGTCAATTAAGGAAACAATAGACTGAAATAAGGACCTGTTTAGGAATTCTGTGACTCCTAGTGACTAGGAGCCAATACACGCCTTTGGCTTATTTTCATTACCTGGCCTTAGGAATTTAAAAAAAAAAATTGCTGATTCTTGCCCCATCCTTCAAGTGCGTGTGTGTAAATTTATTCTTGCTGGTGGTATCCAATGACAAGATTTTAATGGCATTATTTGGGAAAGGAATAGTCATAATCAGTCTCTTTGATGGTAAATTTAGGAGTAGAGGAAGTAACTGAAAAAGCAGCAGCAAAGTGCCTTCGGTGAGGAAGAAACGAGAGGTTAAGAGAACTTTGGAGATGCCCAAAGTATCCAGTACCGTACAAAGCAAGGAGATATTAGATGAAGGAGTTATAAAATGAAGGGGTCCTTAAGCAAGAAGGACAAGTGGAAGGATGTTCAGGGAAAAGAGAATGGATGGACAGTAGACACTGGTTAACCACGGGGAATGAAATCAAACCTGCTTTAATAATCTAAGAACTTTGTATGACTTAGTAGGAGCATTAAGGACTTTGTAGGAACATATAAGTTAGTTCATTTTTGTCTACACAATGGAGGTGTTGTTACTCTGTATATATAGATGAGGATACTGGGGAATCTGAGAGATTAAGAAACTAATCAAGGATACAAGACTAGTAAATGTGAAATCAAGATACAAAGATTTAAATCTGTTTCTACAAAAATGATCCATCTTTTCTCCAACAACATTTTGACTTACATTTCTATTTTTCAGCTAGTGCAAGAGAAAAATACATTGAATGAAAAGGAATCTACTTTTGAGGGTGGGGAGTCATTTAAGATCACCAATATCACTAAAAATAAATATAATTTCAGAAAAATAACACTAATATCTAAAATTTCAAAGCATTTCTAGAAACAATCTAAAGTGTCATTTTCTTATGAAAGCTTTCATTAGTTTCCTCTGAAAATGGACAGGAATTGATTACTAGACTAATTCATATGGAATTTTCTTCTATATTAAAAATAACAGAAGAGTATATTTTTTATGACAAAATAATTATTGATGTAAGAACTAAGTGAAGTTCAGGAATATTTTATTTTAAGCAATAACATCATTAAGGGTAAGAAACAGAAAGCAAATATATTTTAAAGGACAAAATTTCAAGATATTTCATTTTAGTTATATTTTTGAGGAAAATGTTCTACTTTTTCTTTAGATTTCATTATTCAGAGTGAATATGGAATTGCGGTTTTATTTTTTAAACTTATTTGAATAGAGAAAAGACAATTTTAGAATAAATTAATCAGGAGATACTGTCTAATAAAGCTACAGTACTGTTTTTTTAAGTCAATGTTTTTGGACTCTGAGGGAAACAGTAGACAGTTATTATGAAATCTTAAGAGTTTTGAATTTTGATTATGAAAAGTAATCATTTTTTACCACCTTTCAAAGACTGTTGAACATGAATTATGCCTTCTTTAGAGACACAAGAAAAGATAAAATCATATAAAACATTATGTAAGTGATTAAGACAAAATCTGGATTTAGAAAACACATGTAAAGGGAGCTTATTGCATTACTGAAGGCTAAATTATCTCTGTAATAAAAATTTATACATTCACAAATTTGAAAATCATCATTTAACTTAATACTGAGTTAACTCAGACTTTATCAAACGAAGCCCTTTACAAAAATCCACTCCAAGCTATCAATTTATGTACTAAACACCAGCAACACAGGTTAGTGGAACTTAAAAATGAGAACATCTTGCACATCAATAATGAACACTTGTCAGAACTGATGCGCAACGTAATAACAAACTAAAAAGTTCACAAGGTGCAGTGTCTGTCACAAATATGCCTACTGTAAATTGTTTAAAATTTCATTCCTAGTGTTTCACCGGAAATTTATATCTTTCCATTATTTATTTATTTTGGTTTTTGAATACAGAATAGTCATTAGTCTGAAAAACAAACCAACCAAAAAAAAACCCACAACATCTTGGCACTTCCAAAATCAGGCTGTCAAATTTCTGGGTCAAATCCAAATATGAAGTAGCCGAAGGTGGTCAATTTTTTTGGTTCATATTTAACTGGTCTTGCGAGTGGAAAAAATATCAGAATAACCTTTCAAGATAGCTAAGATAGCTTAATTCCCAGAAACAGAGACGCTCTCTTTTAGCGGCGGGTGTGTGTGTGTGTGTGTGTGTGTGTGTGTGTGTGTGTTGGGGGGGTGTTGTGGGGTTGTGTGTGGTGGTGGGTGGGGGTGTGTGTGTGGTGGGTGGGGGGTGTGGGTGTGTGGGTGGGTGTGTATTTAAAGGCCTACAGAAGTCGCAAGGATTCGCATACCATTTGGATACGTTTAAAAATTCGACTGTGGAGAAAGGAACGGCCCGGGGGATCCCAGCCACCTGCACTGACGCTAAATTATGGAAAGCAGCCAAGAACCTGGGATTCAAGGAGAAGACGCCCCGGTTGGCTCTATGGAAACAAGAGACGCGGGTGGCCTAGAGCCTTCCTGGCAGGGGACCGAGCCGCCGAGCTGCGCAAACAGGAGGCGGGGACGAGGCTGAGCCGGCGCTGCAGAGGCGCTCGGCGGCCGCCTCCGTCGAGGCGCGGCGGAACGAGGAGCGGGTCCGCGGCCTCTGGCCGTCGACGCGGGCGCCGAGCGCGGGGAGCCGGCTGCGGGCACCGAAGGCGACGGCGAAAAGCGCCAGAGGCACCGCCGCGGCTCACCCCAGCCCTTTCCCAGCCTCACAACCGGCAGCGGCAGAAACTTGAGGGGCGCGGAGGAAACTCATCCCCACAGAGCCAGGGGGACACAGTGTCTTCCGAGCTGAAGCTCTTTACCTTCCCGCCGGAGAGTCTGGACGCCTCCTTCGGGTGGCGGTGATGACAGCGGTGACGACTGCCGCGGCAGCCCGGCGGCTTCACTAATCCGGGCTCTGGGAAATAATTTCCCGCCGCGCGCTCGGCGGCCCCGGAAGCATTTGTGCCACTTCCGGGTGGTTGTCAGTGACGCTCTCGCCCCGTCGTCAGGGTGGCCTGAACCGCTGCGGGGCTTGCTTCTGGCTGGAGGGCCTACCGCACGGGAGGTGGGAGATTGGTAAGTGATTTTTTCTGGATTATCTCCCGGCCCGGATATTTTCGGCTGGCCGGAGCTCGGTGTAGCATCTTGAGTGCACCGAGAAGTGAACAGGAGTGTTGAGTCGGGAGGAGTAAGTCCCGCGGCGCTTCAGCCTCTGTGCTGCTGGAGGAGGCCCTGGGACCCCGACTTTCTCTCTTCTGCACTCGCAGTATCTGTGTTCAACTTGGAAATTGAATTCGAGTCTCCAAGTTTCCCTGTGTGCGGCCGAAGACACCGTGCGCAACTCGGTTTACTACCTAGCCTTTCTACAGACGATCAAGGAGTGCCCTCACTGTCCCGTTTGCAGGGTTTGGTCACCCGGGATTCCCCAGAGCTACTTTTCAATCTTTTCCTAAAGTACTGTTTCCATTTGCCTGTGGTGCAGTGCCTCGGAGGCTGGCAGTTGGTTGAAGTGGTCATCTTTTACAAACATTTTGGAAGTGGGATGAAGACATTATTCCTGATTTAGAATTAAATCAACGTTTCCGCTGCAATTTGAATTGAATGAAAGTGGCCTTTGATTTTCTGGTTGCTGTGAGCTGATAAGATAGGGGAACAAGTTTATAATTTCGTATGTGTGCTTTAGATACATCATTTATTTACCTTTTGGAAACCAGAGATTAAGCAGTGGGTGTGCTTTCAGAAAGGAATGCTTTTGCCCTGCTCTAGTCTTTCTCAGTAATGAAAGCGTCTGGAAAATTTTGGATAGAGCTCTGAGGTTGCCAGAATAGTTTAAAAAAGAAATGGTTCCAACCAGAGATAATGTGAGGAAAGTTGCTCATTCAGTTGAAGCTGATGTAGTGAGTCTTGGCGACTTCAGTCTTGAGTAAGGTAGTTTCTTTAGGTAAGTAGTTTTCACTCTCCATCTTATGTTTAAATAGACACCTTTTTTTTTCTTCTGACAAAAAGCAGCTGATTTGAATTTTTTCAAGACAACCAGTTCCAAAAAGTTCTATGGATAACTCTACCATAAAGAAAAAATAGTATGTTCAGTTCAAGGCCCCTGATGCATCAGTCTTGTTACCTTTTGAAAGTAATGCATCTGTATTTAGACAGCTCGTTGATGGTCTAATCTCCTTGTTGAGTAATAATTCAACAACCATTTAAATCCCTTCAGCTGGTTCCAGTTTTGTCATTTTTATTGAGTCGGGTTTTTTTTTTTTTTTTTAACCAACTGAAAGCATTGTAAGTAATCTAAGGAAAACTACAGTAACTAGTTTTCAGACAGGCTGTGATTTTTTAAATCATTGCTTTTGACTTGAGGTATCTCTTTTCACAGTAATATAACCAGCCACTAATACTAACTACAAATAGCTACTGTCTGCCAGGTACTTGACTTTCATTATTTCATTTATTTATTTTACACAACAGTTCTATAAGAAAAATCATTTTCCCCATTGTGCAAACATTTTCTACTGGGACATTGTGACTGAGACTCAAAAATGTTCCCACAAATTATAGAATTAATGGCACAATTAACAAAATTGAGAGAGTCTAGTTGACTCCAAACTTTGACTCTTTTTACTGTGCTCTATCCTCATAAAAAAATTATATCACTTTCACTCCCAGCTAAAATTGGATAGATTGTATACAGTCTCATTCAAAGGTTCATGAAATAGTAAAACCAGAATATAAAGAGATTTAAAAATGTGTTAAGGAATTAAGGAATTAATTCCATATATTAAGGGTTAAGGTTGTCATGTATTAGGTATTTAAGGAAATCATCTAGATAATTTTGACATATGAATATAATTTTTTTCTGTGTTGATCCTTGGCCAATTTTACCATGATAATTAAACAAATGCAACCAATCTAAAGACTATTGGTATATTAGTGACTCTTAAGTCCAGAGTGCCTGCTATCTGCTTTCTACACACACACACACACACACACACACACACACGCACAAACACACACCCCACACATATGTGTGTAGACAGAAAGAAAATATCTGTTTTTTGCATGATGGCATATAGTGGGACTGAATAAACATTCATTTGAATGGAGAATTCTTGGAATTTATTTATCCATATTATTTATTTATTTATCCATCCATAGAGAAGTATTTGTCTCTACTTTTTTATGAAAGCATTTACCAAGAAAAAAATATGAATTCTTGCCATTTGTGACAACCTGGATAGAACTGGAAGGGATTATGCTAAGTGAAATAAATCAGAAGGAAAAAGACATATACTGGATGATTTCACTCCTATGTGGAATGTAGAGAAACAAAACATAGGAACAATCAAAATGAAACCAAAATAAACCCTAGAAATATGGTTGCAGAATTCAAGCTACTGGAGGAGGGTGGGAGGGTGAGAGTGGGAACAAAGTGGATCAGGGATGCAGTGATCTATGGTAATGGACTTTGGGTATATTGGTGGTGGGGGTGGTGTGGTGACCTACATCTGAGGAGGTGTGATCCTATACCCCTAAATCATGTACAGTGTTGTAAACCAGTGTTACCCCAATAAAAATAACTTGAAAATAAGAAGAGACTTAACATATAAATAAGGTCATGCTTATTTATTGTTATATGTGTTGACCTTGAACTGTAGTGTCTACTAAACACATCATAAAAGGCAATGTGGTATTCTGCAGAGAAGACAGGAGATAAAGAATACCAAAACGTGGGTAATAGAGGGGTCATGTTATGAATGCTAGAACTTTTGCAGTACAATAAACCCTCATGTCATGTCCTCAGTAAGTTCTTGGAGTTTAAGCAAAACTTATATAACAAAATAGGTCGCCGGATAAGTTGTCTCATGTTTGTTTTTTTTTCTTCTCTTTAACCTTATAATTAAATGATGTTGAATGAAACAACATTATTGGAGGACCTGCCGTAAGCCATGATTTGTGTGTATACCCAGAACGGGGTGGAAGGTGGTATTGGCATTTCTTTTGTTAAAGAAATAATACTCACTTTTTACAGAAATACATGATTATGTAAAAAAGTACAAGTAATGAAAAATTATCCAAAATCCCCAATCAGCACCTGCCCAACGCCTAGCCACTGACTCCCAGCCCCAGCCAGGTTCCTGCCTGGCTGTGAATTTCCCTTCTCCATCCTGGCTAACCAGATGCTCTGATGGCTGTCACCTTGACTCAGGATTGCCCAGAGGTGTCAAGGAGCTTTAAGGGACTTTCTCTCAGTTGCTTTTGGACCTCCGCCTGGCAGGGACATGAACTCATGTAGGAACTCTCCTACAAGCATGTTGTTCCTGTGGGGTGAATGTTGGGTGTAAGCACTGAGCTGTGATCACAGGGATTTACTGGGGATTCTCTTGAGCTGTGAAGTCTTCCTACTTTCTCCTCTGTGACTCCTGCTCCTTCCTGATGTCTGTGACCCTGAACAACTTCCTGCTCCTTGCTGAGTTTCAGTTTCCCAGTCTAAAATCACAAGTTGAACTGGTTAGGGGACCCCTGGGCTTTCCTCTCTTAGGAGTGGCTCCTGGTAGCCCCAGGAAAGGGTCAGACATGGATCTGCCTCCCCTTCCTGTATCTGCTCCTCCAGGATTGCCCTCCAGGATTGCCCCTTTCTGTTTCATGACCCTCCACAATGCTTTCTGCAGATAACAAAACAAATCTCTTTCCAGTATTTGAATACTATTACCCTAATTTCAGGCTGCTCAACATCTTGCTGGATCCCTTCTGTCAATCATAATGCACAGTACTGTTACATTGCATTCCATTTGAGGCCTGGAAGCAGCCAGGGGTTTGGTCTTTGAAAATGATGCTTCTACAGACTGCTTACTCATCTTATCAGATGACTCTGGTTAAGGGAAGTTTTTCAGTGCTGAACTCAAAGACTGCGGTTGGGTCAGGAGGTAAAGGTAAAAGTCAGCATAATTATATTTAAAATCCTTAGAAAGTAGGAAGAGAATACTGCCTTCCAGCCTCATCTTTTGATGTTACTAGAGATAATTTTTTGAAACAGTGTGCCACCTATTTCCTATAAACTTTGGTTAAAATGCAAGTAGATAAGGTGAGATAGCTCAGGGAAAATAGCCTATATTGCTAATAAAGTATATATTTATATATATATTTTTAATATATATGTATCTTCAAATTATTTAAGTGATCCTTTATTGAAGAAAATTATCTCAGACAAAATTGTCATTTTGATTAATAATTAGAGTGGTATAATTAAAGAACTGAATTCAGATACCTGAGTGTGATTTCAAATTTAGGAACTTACATATATGATCTTGAAGCAGTTACTTAAATTCTTTGATTCCCAAATCCTTTTTCCTCGAACTGTTATTTGACCCTATGGATATTATTAGGATTAAATGTAATAATGTGTGAAAGTATATGGAGGCATCAGAAAAATTTTATTAGAAATCTGTCTAGTTTTTGCTGCTATTGTTTAATAAAGTCTAATGGCTTTAGAATAAGGTCTGGGCCTCCAACTGTGAAGTCAGACAGACGAGTCAAATCCTAGCTCTCTCACTACTGGTGTGATGCTGGGAAAGTTACTTTCCACTCTATTTCCTTATTTGTAAAATGGGAAAAGTAATGTCTTCATAGGGTGGTTATGAAGATTAAATGAAATAATAATACATATAATGGCTAGATTTGTAAACACTCTGTTCTTTCAAATTCCCAGAGAAAGAGATGGTCAGCAGGGATTAGGTAATTAAAAGGTTTTTTGGGGAAACTGTCTGTGAAGGATTAAAGAAAGGGAGGGAGAGTAGGAGAGAACTGCCTTCAGGCTTCAGTCTTGGTCTGACCAACTCTGCAGAAGCAGGAGGTAGGGAGCACAGGATCTCACACTACAACACTGTTCTAAGAAAGCTTCACCAGGCCGATGGAAAATCTGTGAGCAAAAGTTATCTGTTAAAGGAATCCCATGTGACCACAGTATTCAGTATAATCTTAGCTATTAGTAAAAATAATTGACAGTTGTCACATGCTATAATTTACAAGTGTATTTAAATTCAGCTCTTGAGTTTTCCTGCCTGTCCCACCCTCCCGAAAGAAAAGTACAATCCCTACTGCCAGACATTGACATTAACATTTGAGACATATGTTCTTAGACTAACAACTTCTTATATTTTATAATACAATTTTGTTAGCCAGAGAACAGTTAAGGAATCAGAAGATCTGTTCCAAATAACGGTTTAAAAATGCAAACATTAGCTAAGCAATTGGTTTTTAACATTGGGTGGTTAAACAAACTGCTGTCTAAATTTCAGAATTTGGGTCGCCTATAAATATAACAATTTTTAACTGCTGAGTAATGAGACAATCCGTAGTTGAATATTAGCCTAAACTTGAGCATCCATTTCCCTCCTACCCAAAGATAACTCCAAGTTTAAAAAAATCGAGATATTATAGTTCTGTAGGTTTCCACCACTATCCCCTTACTCCACATTGTTGTTTTTAATGTGCAATTGTAGAACTAGTTAGTTGAGTATTAACCTACATTTTTGTTTTAGATATGTGTGGCCTCAGAATTTGGATATAAAATATGTTTGTTAGCAGAATCACAGTTGAATTTGAAAACAACAGATTCAGACTAACTTCCTGTCTTTCATCTTGGGATGAAAGCTCCATTTTGCCAGTGCAGTAAATGTTCTCATATGGTCTTCTATTGGGGAAGGCCTCATTCTATTGTGGAATTATTATTTATTGTTAAATTAATCGCTTTTAGGATGTGGTTGGGTTAATTTGTAAAGACTTGTTATTTTCTATAGTCACCTTCAATCTCCACAAACCCACGCCTGGTCTGAACTTACAGATATTTTCCATAGCATTCTCCACCTCACGATTTCCTGGGCCTACGGATTTTTCATTTCTATAACTGGTTTAAAAACTATGTTAATTATTTCTGCTCCCACCTCCAGTTTTTGGCCTTGTGAAGCCTCCATCCCAAATGTTCTAATCTTACCCTCCATCATTAAGAATCTAAATTTAGGACTCTTATTTTTGTATCATGCTTCCAGAAAAAGGCATCTTGTTTGTTCTTCTCAGGGCACATAATTACTCTTTATTTCTGTTGGTTAATATAATAGTCCTTTCCCCTCCTCTTTTATCGTTTGTTAAGATTTAATGAAGATAGAACTCTTCCCTAACCATTGCCACTGAGTGTCAAAGATGTTGTACAAATGCAGTTGTTTCTAACAGTCAGTAGCCATTGCCACCTCACCTAAACTTACTTGCCACACTCCCTTTGGAGAATTCAGCTAATTTAACAGTTAGTCTGGAGTTCACATACCTTAAACTCACAAAACTTTAAATGCAAGTTTTGTATATAACTACATGGTAATATATTTCTTTATGTGTTTATGAAATCCTGATTTATCTGGATTGTAATATGTTGTTTTGGTTGAAGTGAAAATCTAACTTCACACAGAACATGTTGTAAGAAAAGAAAGTATTTTAGTAGCCTCTTGAGATAATTGTTAATATTTTTCTTTGATTCTACACCAAAATTTAATAAGTGGTAGTTTCTTAAAGTTTATTTGCAATTTTGACTCTAAATCATCAATCATTTAAAAATTTTTTTTTATTTAATTATGTGTGTAAGAACTGGGGTACAGGCGAGAGGTGCGGGGCGTGGGGGGGGCGGTAAGAGAATTCACCAAAGACAGAGTGGGAAGCAGAACAGGCAGATCTACTGAAATACACAGCTGAGGGGAGCAACCATTGGGACAGGAGAGGTCTGCTGCTCCATGTGGGTTAGCTCCCTGGCAGGGGATGGAACTCAAGCAACAGTGGCAGGCCATAGCTTGATAACACTGAGAGTTTAACCCCAGCACCACCAGGGAGGCCCTGAAATCATCAATCTTTCTGTATTCTGTTACTTAGAAATATCTTTGTCTATATTATCTTGTACTTTGAATATTTTACAAACGCATGATTTTCTTACAGCATGGAAAATATTTAATTCATTTAGGTATGCTATCTTCCACATCTTAATATCATTTATTATATAATATAAAAAATTCTATTTGTTAATATCACCAATAATCTTATCAGGTAAATCTGAAAATACTGGGAAATTATCCATCTAACAATATGTGCATTTTCCAAAATTCTCATTTTTGCTTTGAAAGCACACATTTTATCATTGGCAACAGATATTGTCAAATGTTTTCCTTGAAGTTACAGCCTAATTTGGTTAATTTTGAGAATGTGTGTGGTGTACTCAAAGCTTGAATTAGTAAAATTTCTATTTTCCACCATCTCATGAAGGATATTATTAAGTGAATGTGGCTTTTTTTTTTTATTCCAACCATATGATGGTGAAAAATGATTGCCATGATAGGGAGGATAATTGTCCCCCAAAGATCTCCAACTGAATCCCTAGAAGGTGTGAATATGTTATATGGCATTAAAGTATTAATTTTATGGTAAACTAATTAGCAAATCAGTTTACTTTAAAATAGATTATTCAAGTCCAATATGATTAATGGTTCTTGAAATTAGAAGAAAGAGGCAAAGGCGTAATTCAGAGTGATGTGATGCGAAGGAGACTAAACTCATACACCTAACTGGAAAGTGGGAAGTAGCCCATCAGCCAAGGAAGTAGCCTCTAGAAACTAGAAAATGTAAAGAAATGTGGGCGTTCCAAAGAGCTGAAAAGAACTGCCTTGCTGATTATATGTTTTACCCTAGTGAGATCCATTTCAGACTTCTAACAGAGACCTGTAAGGTAATAAATCTGTTAGAGCAACTGAGATCAATTAAATCTATCTATGCATGTGTGTAGGCTGGCAGGGTCATTTAATCAAGATGTTAGCCTTTTCTGTAGTTCTCCTTTTAGCCTTCATTTGTGAAATGAACCTCAAGTGTAAAAAATGACATGAATCATGAGCTCTTATTCAAGACAATTATTGTCATTGCACCTGTGTGCATAATATGCTATTGAAGATCTGCTTAGATTTGGAAGTAAAAAAATATTTGCGTGCTAGGATTGAGTTGCCACACTGCATACAGGGATATTGAGATGCTGCAACTCAATAGGCTATTTACTGTGGCATACAGAACTGGAAGTGATACTTAAATTTGAGGAAAGCATCATTTAACATGTTAATCTGAATTTTATTTAGCTGATAATTTTGCTTTGATTCTATGTTTAAAATAATTTTGCTATTTAAAAGCATAAGGAATTTTACAACTCTTTTTTATCATTTGATTCATTCATAAAATGGAAATATTAAGACTTGCTTAGTATGTAATTCAGGCCTGATGTAGTTGTCAGATGTGATTATCAAATAAAAAAGACTTTCAGATTCCTTGAAAACTACCTGTCACAATGAGGAAAATAAAAGATAATAAATTTATGTGGTTATATACCCATAAATTTGTGGCAACTTATTTTAGCAGGAATGGAAAACTAATAAAGTTTGGAAACTGCCATTTGTGCTAGGGAATTATTCCTTTTGTATTATTAGTGCAAGTGTTTACTTAGTGAAAAGGCCTATAATGTTTTCTTACAAAAATAGTTTTGAACTTTTTGAACCCCCAAAAGAACACAAGGCCTCCCCGAGGCATATGTGTATCATATTTTGGAGTCTTTTATTTAACCTTTCATTGTTCTTTTTCTGTGCCAAACGAATATGCTAGAGACTGGGATGCAAAAGTAGACACTGTCCTTGTCTTAAGAAGGTTATAGTCTGATGGTTAAGAGAGATAAGCAAATCAATAATTACAGTGTGACAAGTGCCCTAACTGATAGATTGTGGCAGTAGTACCAAGTACACTGAAGAGGGAAAGATCTCTAGCTAATGCTTTCAGTGTAGTGGGAGAAATCACAAAAGTTACTACAAAATGTGAAATGAAATAGAGTTTTGATTTCTCAACAGCCTTCTCTAAACATTATTTCTCAACATCCTTCCCGACACATTATTGTCTGTCTTTGATTGTAGTCATTCTAGTGAGTTGTGAAGTGGTATCTCATGTGGTCTCAAGTTCGCATAATCATATTCTGTATTTATTGACCATTTGCATATCATCTTTGGTGAAATGTCTACTTAATGCTTTACCATTTTTTAAATTGAATTATTTGCCATTTCGTTGTCGAGTTGTAATAGTTCTTTATAGTTTCTAGGATACTATCCCCTAATCAGGTATTTGATTTGCAAATATTTTCTCCCATACTGTTGTTTTTTGTTTTATTGAGTGTCCTTTAAAACACAATGTTTTTAATTTTTATGAAGCCCAATTTATGTTTTTCACTTTATTATTTTTTCTAAGAAACCATTGCCTAATCGAGATCTAGATTTACACCTATGATACCTTCTTTGAATTTTATATATTTCAGCGTTTATTTTTAGGTGTTTGATCAATTCTCAGTAAATTTCTTTTATTATTTGATGAAAGAGTCCAATTTCATTCTTTTGCACATTGGTATCAAGTTGTCTCAGCAACATTTTCTTGAAGAGACTAATTTTTCCTCTTTGAATTTTCTTGAAACCCTCATCAAAAATCAATTCAACATTGTATGGGTTTATTTCTGGACTCTCAATTCTACTCCATTGATTGCTTATGCCTATTTTATGCCTATTTTACCATGCAGTCTTGATTGTTATAGCACTCTAATAAATCTTTACAAATGGGAAATGTGAATTCTCTAACTTTGTTCTTCTCTTTCAGCATTGTCCTGGCTATTTTGGGTCTCTTGCATTTCCGTAAGAATTTTAAGATCAGTTTGTTAATTTTTGCAAAATCAGCAGAGATTTTTTAATAGAAATTGCATTGAATCTGTAGATTAATTTGGGAAGTATTGCCATTTTAAAAATATTAAGTATTTCAATCCATAAACATGAACTTTCTGCTTATTTAGGTCTAATTCATTTTCTTTCAGTGATGTTTTATAGTTTTCAATGGACAAGGCTTGCACATTTCTTTTAAAGTTTTTCCTAGATATTTTATTCTACTTGATGATATTATAAATAGAATTATTTTTCTAATTTAATCAAGTTTAATTGATTTTCTAATTTAATCAAATTTTTCTAATTTTAATCAAGTTTCTAATTTAATCTAGTTTTATCAAGTTGTTAATTGCTAGTATAGAGAAATACAATTGATTTTTATTTATTATTTGATCCTGCAAACTGTTGAATATATTAGATCCAATAGTTGAGGGGGTTTTTTGTTTGCTTCTTTGGTTTAGAATTCTTTAACTTTCTACTTACAAGATCATATCATCTATAAGTAAACTAAGTTTTATTATTTCTCTTCCAATCTGTATACCTTTATCTGCTTTTCTTGCCTAATTGTCCTGACTAGAATTTCCAGTACAGTGTTGAATAGAAATAATAAAACTGGGCATTCTTGTCATGTTCCTGTTCTTAAGGACAAAGCTTTCATTCTTTTACCTTTAACTATGTCAGCTGTGGGGTTTTTGTAGATGTTCTCTATCAGGTTGGTGAAATTTTCTCCTATTCCTAGTTTTTTGAATTTTTTTATCATGAAAGGGTGTTGGAGTTGGACACATTCTTTACTGCATCTACTTAGATCACAATGTAGTTTTGTCCTTTTTTCTATTAGTAAATTGTTACTGATTCATTTTCCTATGTTGATTTAACTGTTCATTACTGGAATAGATCCCAATTAGTCATAGTGTTTCTATAATTTTTTTCATGTGTTGCAGGATTTGGCTTGCTAAGATATTGTGAATGTTTTGCTTTTATGTTCATAATGAATATTGATCTATAGTTTCCTTTTCTTGTGACATATTTGTCTGATTTTGGTATCAGGATAGTATTAGACATTAGAAAATATTGGGAATGGTTTCCTATTTTTTTTCTGTTTTTTGGGGGGAGAATTTAGGAAGGATTGGTGTTATTCTTTAAATCTTTGGTAGAAGTTCCCAGAGACTCCATCTCACCTTCGACTTACCTTTGTGAATTATTAATTCAATCCCCTTGTTCATATTTGTACTTTTCATCTTCTTGAGTCAGTTTCAATAGTTTGTAGGAAGCTGCCTATTTCATCTAGGTAATAATTTAATGATATGCAGTTGACCATACTACCCCTTTATCATCTCTTTTATTTCTATAAGTTAGTAATAATGTTCCCTCTTTCATTCCTAATTTTATTCATTTGAATTCTCTCCCTCCCCTTCCCCAGTACTACTATGGTTATTATTTGCTTGACATCTTTTTTCATCTTTTTATTTTAGTCTATTTTTTGCCTTTGAATGTAAGATATATGTCTTATAGATGACATGTGATTGGATCTTTTTTTTTTCCCTAGATTTGGTTACCTATATGGTAGGAGTTAGTTTTCACTTGCCACTTTTAAGATTTTCTCTTGGTTTTTGTCCTTCATTAGTTTGACTACCATTATGTCCAGATAACAATCTCTTTATATTTGTTCTACTTGGGGTTTGTGGAAATTTTATGATGAGTACATTAATATTTTTCACCAAATTTGGTATATTATTGAAACTTATTTCTGCATATATTTTGTCTATCCACTAGCTCCTTCTGGAAACTCCCCACATGTTTTTTGATATTGTTATGATTATCTGACATGTCTCTCTGAGTATTCATTTTTAACAATTCCTTTTTCTCTCTCTTCTCCTGTTTGGGTGATTTCTATTCATTTATCTTAAATTCACTAATTCTTTTTAGATCATCTTGAATCTGCTGTCAATCCCTCTACTGCATTTTCATTTATTATACTTTCAGATTTCCATTTGCTTCTTCTTTACTTTCCACCCAGTTTTATTGAAATATAATTGACATACAACACTATAAATTTAAGATATATAACAGATTGACTTGATTTATGTATATTGTGAACTGATTACCACAATAAATTTAGTTGACATCTATAAAAATACAAAAAAGAAAATAAGTTATTCTCCTTGTGGTGACTATGATGAGAACTCTTTGAATCTATTAATACTTTCTTAGCAGCTTTCAAATATACTATGCATCAGTATCAACTATAGTTATATTATACATTATGTCCCCTATACTTAATTATAACTAAAAATATGTACCTTTTGACCACCTTAATTTAATTTCACTGCCCTACTACATGGGTAACCGCACATCTGATCTATTTTTCTTTGAAGTATTTAGTTTTGTTTCATTTTTAGATTTCACATCTAAGTGAGATCATAGACTATTTGTCTCCCTCTGATTCATTTCACTTGTAAAATGTCCTCAAATGTGTATCCAAGTTATCACAAATAGCAGGGTTTTCATTTTTATGGTTGAATAATATTCCATTATATATATTATATTTCATATTTTCTTTAGCCATTCTTCCACATACAGACATTTAATTGTTTTCATAGTTGGCCATTTTAAATAATGTGTTTATGAACATGAGGATGCAGATATCTCTTGACATAGTGTTTTCATTTCCTTTGGCAATATACACAGAAGAGGAATTGCTGGATCGTATGGTAATTATATTTCTAATTTTTGGAAGAATTTCCATATGTTTTCCATAGCAGTTGCACCCATTTACAATTTCACCAACAGTATATAAGGGTTCCCTTTCTCCACACCCTTACTTTATTTTTTTGGTGGTAGTTATTCTAAAAGACTTGACGTAATGCTGTGGTTTAACTTTGATTCCTATTCCTTTAATAATTAATGATCTTTTCATGTACTTATTGGCCATTCTTATATATTGGAAAAATGTCTATTCTGGTTTTTGCCCATTTTTACTTAGATTGTTTGGGAGTTTTTAAATTTGTTTTTGTTATTGAATTTTATGAGTTCTTTATATATATTGGATATTAACCTTTCATCAGATTTTTTTTTCCCATTTAGTAGGTTGTCTTTTAATTTTGTTAACTGTTTCTTTTACTGTGCAGAGTTTTGGTTTTATGTAGTCCCACTTGTTTATTTTAGATTTTGTCATTTGTACTTTGGTTATCATCATATCCAGAAAATTGTTGCCAAGATCCATATTAAGGAACTTTTCTCTTTTGTTTTCTTCTAGGAGCTTTGAAGACATTTAAGTTTTTAATCAATTTGGTTCTTTTAAAAATTTTGTCTCATTGAGAATCTCTATTTTTGATTCATTGTTGTCTTTCCTTTTATTCTTTATATATGGTCTTTTGTTCTTTGAACATATTTATAATAGCTGCTTTGAAGTCTTTGTTTAAATCCAACATCTGGGGACACTCAGTTTCTATTGACTGCTTTTTTTCTTTTTCTTTGCATGTCTTATAAATTCTTGTAGAAAGTTGAACATTGTGGAATATATGTTGTAGCAACTTTGGATTCTGATTTTTTCCCTAAAAATTGTTGTTTCTTTATGTGTTTCTTTGCTTAGTGATTTGCATAAACCAAGTATGTGATCTCTATTTTCCCTTGTTTGCATTTTATGTTTGATTTTTAGGACTTACCCTTTTGCCTCTATAACTTAATGATAAGCTGGTGATTGGTCAGTGGTTATGATGTAACACTTCGAGTTGGTAAGTCTTCTGTCATGTCCTCATTATTTACTGATAGAAAAATACATAAAGTTTAGACTTTTTTCAAGCTTGCCCTAGCTTTGCTTTCTGCTGGACCTTTCACGTTTCCTCTGTGCATATGATGGTACATCCTCAGGGTTGGTCACGAATGTGTTACTGGCTTTGCTCCTCTCTAGTCTCCACTGTGCATCATTTTGGTCTTAGCCAAGAGTACATGTGCCTCACTTATGACCATGACCTTGAACTAACAAGCTCTATACTTTCTCTGTTTGCCGCTTCTAAGATTGCTTGCACTGAAACACCTCTGGTCTTGGGTATCACCCACCGCTCAAGCTCAAGTGACCCCCGTGGACCACAGCAGAGACACAGAAACATTTTCAGCCCTAATGATATATCCCATCTTAGAGGAAACGCTGTTCACTGAATTGTGATTTATGGTGATAAGAGTACCTTCAGACCAGAATACCACAGGATCATAGTGTTCTTACCTGAACACTAGCAATTTTTCAAATATAAACACTTCTCAAATTGTTATATTCCTTTTTCAATTTCTAAAGCACTGAAGTCATTGTATTTGTCAATTTTGTATAGCTTTGTAGTTTGTTTTTTAGAAGTGTTTGCTGATCATACTTAGTCATAGGTAGAAGTCCTGCTTCCCTGCTTCTAGTCTTGCTTTATGTATGTATTTTTTTTCTGTACTCTCTTAGAATGATGGAAAATTTACATGTTCTATTATTTGATATCTTTTTTTTTTTTTAAAGATTTATTTATTTATTTGTTTGTTTGTTTATACAAGCATTGGGTACAGTCAGAAGTGCAGAAGGGTGAGAGAATTCACCAGAGCCAGAGGGGAGAGCAGAGCAGGCAGATTTACTGAAACACACTGCTGAGGGGAGCAGCGGGCGGCAGGAGAGGTCTGCGCGCCATGTGGGACCCTCGCTGGTGGCTGGGGATTGAACCGGTGCTGCAGAGGCTGCGGGCAGCTTCACAACCCAGCGCTCAACCGCTGCGCCACCAGGGGAGGCCCTGATATCTTTTTTTTAAACAAGTCTCAGTTGTGAGAAAAAAATATTTTCTTCAAATATTTGAAGACTACTCAGCGGTCTTTGGCTGTATATGCATATTTAAAAATAAATTAAAAGTTCCTGAAAACTGTATTTGGATGGCACTGATTGGACTGGTACAGTTTGCTTTAGAATAAGCACATCAGGAACCATGAGTGTGCTATAAGTCAACTAGTGGCTGGAATGAGGCTGACTTTTGTTTGGGGCATACTCCCTTCCCTAGTTTTCTAGACATTTAATTCAGTGTCGAAAACAGCTCTTCTCCCACTTACTTATTTTTTTCCGTTTGCTCACAGTCAGGTACTTCCTATGTATGACAAGAAATAAATAAAGTAGTTGCTTGTACAAAAAAAGTAGGGGAAGGAGATTCCTTGTTTTTTGGACAAAGCTTCATTTGAATGTATATTTTAGCCTCACTTCTTCACAATTCTTCCAAGGATGTCAGGTCATTCCTTTCATTGCAGAACTATGCACACATTCTAACGTCTGACTTTTCCCACTCTGTTTTCCCATGAATGCTCTTTCATCTGGCTTATATAAATTTGTAGTGATGCCTCCGCAATCTCTTCATTTTTGTGGGTTTACAAATTCTTACCCCCCACTCCCCAACACGCACCTTCATTATCTTTTTAAGGGAATCTCTGGAAGGAAAAGGGGAAAAATACATGTTGACTGATCTTTAAAACCAAAAATTTTGTTTACACATTTTTAAACGGTTGCAATGTTAATGTGTACATGTTCGCTTGGATCTTATTTTTATTCCTTTTCTTAAACATTTTCTATATTGCTCTATTTCATACTTCATGTTTATTATTTTAATTAATTCCTCCTACACTGTCTTTACCCTTTCCTATCCTCCACCATCTAGCACATCCTCTCTTCCACCATCTAGCCTTTCCAGCAGGTAACCAAGTTAACAACTTTGGTAGTGATGTGTTAAACAATAAGTGTTAATTTTTTTCCCTCTAGTCAAACTGATTGACTGAAAACTCTCAAGAAGGGCAGTTCACCCTAGAGCAGGCTGACATTGTCATCAAGAAAAAAATTTCAGTTATCATGGGTTTTTCAAGAAATCTTGTGATTTCAACCATGGAGTGTAGGTGAGGGATTGTAGCTCTGTAATGGCTTCCTAGCACTGGCGTCTTCACTTTAGTTCTTAGATGGAACCAAACCATTTCCCCTGCTATAATTCCTCCGTTTTCACTGTTGTCCTAATTCATTTTCCAGAGTAGCCAAGTTGTTTATGAGGGATTTTGTATGTTTCAGGTGAAATAGATATTTAAAGTCAGAATGGCTAATGGAAATTTACATTTAAGCCCTTGTGTATCAGACACCAGAGGAAGACAAGAAGTTTGGGGGCATGCAGTAAATATAAAAATTTTGGAACCTTCTGCATATCAGTGTTCTAGTTGACCTAGGTCTAACCAAGAGATCAGTTTGACTAATGATAGAAAAAAAAAGTCTTTTCTACTAAATAACACATTTATTGCTTGACTTTTTTTCTTTTTCTTTTGTAAGGCAAGATAATATTAAGTATAAAGTATAGACTTTGGCATGAAGAAGTAAAATTTTATTTGTGCATATAGTAAAACTAAAGAGTTTAACAAGTGTCCTGGATAAATACATCAATATACAAAAATTATAGAATACATTCACATGTAAACAAAAAATGAAAACGTTTTCACAAAAAAGATGTTATTTACAATAACATTCAAAATATGAAATACATAGGAATACATCAGCCATAACAAGAGATGTATAAAACCCCCATGGGGAAAATAATAAAGCACTATTGTGTGACAGTAAGACTTCAATAAGTGAAATAATATACAGTACACATGGCTTGGAAAACTCACCACTTTGCAGGTGCTGAATTTGATCAAAGCAATCTCAGTGAAATTCCTAAGTGTCTGTTTTGGTTGGGAGGGGAGAATACTTGACAAAGATTCTCAAGCTATATAAAAAAATAAAGGGCCAATAACCAACAATAATAGCAGTTTATTTTGGTCCAGAAAAAAGGTAAGTATACTGACAGAAAGTGATCAGATGTATTGGTAATATTATTTGGGAGCTTGTTAAAAATACAGACTGTCCAGCCCCAAGCTCAGATCAGCTGAATCAAAATCTGTTTTAACAAGATAGCCCAGAAGAGTAGGGAAAAGATGGTTTTAATAAACAGTTCTGGGGCAACTGGTAACTAATGGGAAAAAAGTAATTGTATTGAAAGGCATTACTTATTTTATAAAGGTGCAACTATCCCTTAATCTATTTTATTTACATTTCTTTAGAAACAAATGAAAAGATCAGTGAAAATAAAGGAATATTTTAAATATGTATTTTCCTAGGTACTTCTATCATCATTGTCTTAACACTCCTCTTGTTAATAAGCTTTTCTTCAAAATTCCAGTTTCTTTCTGTATTTCCAGCATTGTTTAGCTCAAGCCTACATGTCATAACTTCATGCTAGTACTGTCACTACTAATAGAGACACCAAATGTTATGATTATGCCCTCCTTTCTCTGTGGCTGTTATAAAGCTTTGTCTAATTGTTTTTCTAGGTATGTTTTATGTATTTTGGAAAATATTCTGTTGGCAATAACTAAAGAAAGGGGCGAGTCTTCTACGGACAGACTGTGAGGAAATAATTATCCACCTACTTAGGATTAGAAGACCAGCTCATTCTTGGTCTTCTAAAACAAAATTAGGTAAGAAATGCTTGTCTTCATACTTTGAATAATTTGTACTCTGCCTACACAGTTTTCTTGAAGGCTTCTGTAATTCTATTCCTTTGGCTTCTCAGTGAAATACGGTTAGCATTTTCTTTTAGGAAGTTAGTGTGCCAGCCAGCTGTCAGCCTTGTGATGTACCTGATCTTGATGTCAGGGGAAGCACAATTCAATTTTAAACTAAGTCTTCAGCACAACAGTGCAGCAGGCATGCTAGCATCTCTCTTTATGTTCCTTTCTTTGAAATTCTCCCTTCTACCCAAATAATATAGTTTAATTTTTAAATCCTTTGTGTCAGATGAAACTCCACTAACTGATTTCACTTGTCTTTCATTAAAAATCAATGAATTGAATGAAATAATCTATTTCTGCTACCCTTTCTCATTTCTAGAAAATAAAGTACCATTGCTTATTTAACTTATGACTTATCTAAACATGTTGAAAGCATTGACAATAAGACATAACAATCAGACTCTGAAAGGAAACTGTGACAAGTTCAGTCAAAAGGGAAAAGAGGAATAATTTATAAAAGGCGCTGCAGATAATGATGCCAACCAGTTATTTTAAAATGCATCCATCTCACCTTTTAATGAATTAGATTTGTCAACAGCAAATGTTTTATGCACCACTTCTAATAAAAGTGGCACTCTAGGCTTGCAGTGCTTTGAGGTTGGTTTCTTCAAAGCTTTGGAGTATCTTCAATTCAAAGATATTTTTTAAATAATATATATTAAAAAGTATATTTAAATAATATTAAGGTTGTGACACAAACACCAAATGACAAAATTCAGGAGTTTCAAAGCAGAGGCTGACATTCCATCACTATTTCACATAGTAACTGTTTTTTAAATTAGGAGTATAACAGACTGATTTGGGAATTGTGTGTCAGTTTAACTTTAAATTCTCTTGTTGTTTTGCTTGGTGTCACAACCTTAACGTCAACTTTTCAGTCAACTTTTCAAATTGGTTTCTACATTTCCTTTGGTTTGGGGTCATTAAAAAATGCACATGCTAAATCCAAGAGGCATAAATAGATCACACTAAAGTGAAATTCCTTGCTTCTCTGGTGTTGAGAGACAACTAGTACCTGCCCTATAAGTGGGAAAATTAGCTCAGGCATTTTGGTAAATTTTTGTTTTTCAGGAATTTGATTCAGACCAATGTAAACCCAAATAACGAGACGTGATGTTGGTGTAGTTCTCTTCATAGTCTGTTCTTTTTGTGCCTCATTTTGTAATCATTTGCTCTTGTTGATTATCACCTTTATAGATGTTAAAAATCAAAGTTCCCAAAATGTCACTAAAAGTACAAGTGAAATCAGATCATTATTTCGATTGAAGAATCCTTATTTGGTGTATTGAGTGTACATAAACCCCGCCTTAAAAACTTCCACAAGACAGTCCTTGATATAACACACTTTTATGCAGATTTTTAAAAATCTTATTTTTTAAAGTAACACTTATTAAAGTAAGTACAGTGTAAAGTAAGATCTGATATGTCATGTTTTGTATTAAAAATTAAAATTCTAGTACCACACTGGACACTAAAGGAGCAGCCCAGGCATTCCTTATCCCAATCTAGAGGGAAAGAGAGAAGAGGAGAGTTTCACTGAAATTCCTCCTTTTCTCTTGATTCTTATCTATTCTGACTACACAAGGCAGATCTGCATCATCTATTTATTTCATTTAGAAAACAAGCACATTAAAACCTATCCAACAATTATCTTTTCTATTATCTGTTTTAGAAAAATAAAAAATGAAAAGAGGCAAGTTATTTATTGATTTTTTTCCTTGCTGACTCATAGAGATTCTGGCCACCCAAAGCATTTCATAGCTCTCCTACTTGATGGAAAAACCAGATTTTAGCCTTCTTGATTTTATTTATGCGTGGAAAACCATTAATTTTTCTTTTCTAGTATACTCTGTTCAGTTCTTTATATTTCAAACAGTTTTGAATTTGAGAAATTTCTAATAGTTTTCATTTGGAAAGATGCTATAAAATTACATCTTTATATCTGGTCCTAAACTTTACTTTTCCTAACCACTGGATCCTCCCATCTCATATCATTATTCAGTTACCACAATTCTGATAAATAATATTCTTTCTAAGCCCTAGTCTGCAACAACAAAAAGTAATTAATTATGCTGCGTTCCATATTGATTTGCACATCATTATAATCCATTTAGTTCCCTTCTTAGACCACATTTTTGAATCATTATTATTGTTAATATTAGCCCTAATTTCTATTTGATAAAAATGAAAAATTTCAAACCAAATGACTGTTTCTAAATTCAGTAGAAGACATTAAAATAAATGAACTGGAATTCACACCTACAATATACAAAACTTCTCTGGTAGAGGAAAAAATATTCTCTTCAAATGTTATAGGCCAAGCCATCTTCATGTAAATTCATTTAGAGCAGTTTCGGATTTATGTATTTAATAAAGCTGGGTGGTTGATCTAACTTACATATTTAATGTCCTTCAATGTTCTGCTATCTCAGTCAATTCCATAAATGGCTTTTTTATCCTAATAGGATACAATATATGCTTTTAATAGTTGTCTATAATACTAAGAGATAATATTTGTTAAATGCTTTCTGTATGTCAGCAACTGTTCACAGTATTATCCATGGATTATCCCATATAATCCTCATAATAACCTTTTATTGATCTCACTGTTTTAGAGATGTGGTAAAGGCACACAAGGAGGTTACACTAGTAGATAATGGAACTGAGATTTAATTCAAGCATTGTGACTCCAGACACAAACCCTTACTACTCAAAATGTGGGCTCAGGTCACTGGGGAATGTGTTAGAAATGCAGAATCTCAGGCTCAACCTCATACCTACTGAAAGTCTGCACTTTAAACAAGATTTACAGGTTATTGGTACATAAAGTTTGAGAAGCACAGCTCCAAACCACTATGCTATCTTACCTTTAGGCACAGAACTAAGTAATCTATTAGATTTCTATTTTTGTGTTAATGAGATACTGACTTCCCATCTTTACGTTCTTTGGGGTATTCCTATCAAATATAAAGTACATTATATTGAGGTCTAATAACTAAACCTAATCAGGAATCCAAGGTAAACCTAAGTTAGCTTGAAATCAGTTATATAAAAAATGGGGAAAAAAATCCCAGAACATAAACAAGTCTTTCTTTCTATAGCAGTACTACTGCAACATCTGAAACTTTTTTTTTTTTTTTTTTTACAATCACAGTACAGCACACTGCTGTTGAGGACAGACTCTAAAGACAGGCTGCGTGGGTTTGAATCTCAGCTCCTATTTCTAGCTGTGGGACCTTAGGAAAGTTATACAACTCTCTGTACCTCAAATTCATCATCTGGGAAATGAGGTCTAAAATCGTACTTACTTCACAGGATTGTTGTGAAGTGAAATGATTTAATCCATCTAAAGAATTTACAACAGGGTCTGATGTGAGATAAGTGAATAAATGTTAGTTACTGTAGCTGTTGTTGCTGTTAGCTGAGTCCCATCTTAGAATAGATTCATGTCTTGTACTTATTGGGTATCAAACAGTAAAAAATTGACAAATGTTTATGTTAGCAAAGCTTACCATATAAAGGGATATATTTGCCATTAGAGTCCAAATCACAAACTCCAGTTTTATATTTTCTGAAAACTCTCTTCCTAGGGAATTTCCTGCCTGTGAGTTTTGCTAAATGTCACCTTATTACATAACTTGGCCAGTTAAGTCCAAATACAGTCACTTCAAAATGAAAATGAAATTTCTTAACATTATATTACATTTTTAAGTATATATGCTTTTAAACTGAATAAAGATAATGAGAGTTGTAAGCCCATTTGGTCAATGACTTGTAAAATTATGCAGGAAAATCAGATACAGAATGTTTGTTTAAAGGATGAATGCCCCAGAAACTTGTTTGTTTCTTTCTGGGTGAACATAGTTCTGAAATTAACCATGGTACTGTTTAGGGGAATATTGGTTTGGTGTGCTATTGCTCACATAATAGCCATTCAAGAATACATCTAATGCATGAAGTGAAATTGCATATACCTGGAAAGTACCATTTTGAAAGCCAATATGTGAAAGGCACCAAAATAAAAATACTTGGTGAAAAGAATGCCCTGAGAAATTTTTGTTTGCTACTTTGGTACCCAAAGCCAGGTCTGGGAAGAAGATTACGTATTTGAATTTTTAACAAAAAAAATGAGTTTTGTTAAATTCTGCTTAAATTTATCATGTAATTCTGATTCAGTTAGCCATAGGCTAGACAGAAACACTGTGTTATTGGTAAATACATAAATTCAAAGAAAACTTGTATTGTCTACCATTCATTTTCATAAAATTGTCTTCTTTGATACTATTTTTTTTTTTCTGAATCCTCTGATTCCACTTTCTCTTTTTGGGTCTTTCTCCTATCCCATGTTGGTTATCCCCAAACCAACTTTAATTTTCTATATTTTTTTCTTTTTTACCCTTTCTCAAAGAATATCTCTTTTGGATTTAACAGTCACATCTTTGCAATTGGTTTTACAAAATGGTCAATTCACAAAGGTCTCTTTTTAATTTAAAAATCTAAGCCATTTTGCATGTGCTGAACTCACTTTAGAGACTGTGGGCATCATTTAAAACAAAAAACACCAGAGGAAACAAAATAATAGGGTAGAAAATAAATCAAATCAAGGGTTAAAAGGTAGGTGATGTTTCACGAAGTTTTTGTTTAAGATAAATGCAGACATACAGACACATGACATATGCATTTTTCAACTGGTGGGGCAATAGTTCAAACTGTTAATAATGAGTGAGTCTTTTTTTCCTGAACTTCTATGTGACTTTATGAGTACCATGTTTTCTCATCATCTGTCCTTATGTTTCCTCTATCTCTATTCTGGACATTTATATTTGTATAATTCATTTAGAATCATCATGCCTAAAATTGAACTTATCACTATTTTTCTTCTAAGTTTTTAAAATCTATTTACAAAGTACCATTCTGTCATCCAGATTATAACTTCAGAATTTCCTTTGTAAGAATTTATCCACTTTACTCTAGACCCATCATGCTATCCTGACCTATCAGTGGAAAGCATATGGGCCACCTTAGTAGTCAACCACTTTTTTTTTTTTTTTTTTTTAATTTTTTTTTTTTTTATAGAGGCATGCTTTTTATTTATGTATTTATTTGTTTGTTTGTTTGTTGCGTTTATACATGCACTGGGTACAGTCAGAAGCGCAGGAGGGTGAGAGAATTCACCAGAGCCAGAGCGGGGAGCAGAGCAGGCAGAAGGACCGAGGTACACTGCTGAGGGGAGCAGCGGGCGGCAGGAGAGGTCTGCGCGCCATGTGGGACCCTCCGCCGGTGGCCGGGGAGCAGCCAGGGATCGAACCGGCGCTGCAGAGGCTGCAGGCAGCTTCGCAACCCAGCGCTCAACCGCTACGCCACTGGGGAGGCCCAGTAGTCAACCACTTTTTATCCAACCTCTTAGGTTGGATGAAAAGACTAATATGGTCATGCACTGCATGGTGTGTGTGGCTGCCTTCAGCAAGACCATGCAAGCCTTTGACAATAAACATGCCCACCACTGTATGATGTCCTCATGTTTTTCTTAGCTACAGCTGTCATAACTGTTCATTTCCTGCCCAGATTTTTATTGCCCAGGAAGAGACAAACCCTGGCTTTTATGCTTACATGGGTTGTGGAAGAAACTAGTTCCTAATGACATATCCACCAATTTTCTACCTCTTAACATGATTTATAATTTTTATAGTGTTGTCTGAGTTTTCTGATGACTTAAATCTAAATCCTAAGCTTATTGATGTCTGGGACATCTACCTAGTTCACCCTCAGCTGTAGTTTTCTGCCTTACTGGCCCAAGTTATCTATTCATACTCTGGAAAGTCATTTTGAAAGCTTTCTTTTTTCTCATGGTCATCCTCTTCCTGTTGCTTTCATCACTGTCCTTCTAGTTGATCTTCCTACTCTATTCTCCAAGGCCACACCAAACTATCTTAATATCATGTTTGATGTCTTAGTAAAAGAACTTTCCATCACTCTCTGTTTTGGTATAGGGTAAAGCCCAAACATTTTCCTCCTGGAAGAAAAAAGTCCTTACCATACCCATCTAGCAATAGCATATTTCTAATATGATCTTTCACTGTTTTCATCCATGAATTTTTCTGTTCTAGCCCCACCAAACCATCCCATTTATGCTTCAGGGATGTTCTCGTCATTAAATTAGCACACACCCCCTCCCCACAATGCTTATGGTTCATGAATTTGGAGCAGGTAGCTATGACTTGAATTTAGACATGAGAAATTCCAAGACAAGAAGCTCCAAGATAGGTTGTGGAATTAACAAATGAATATCTCAAGCTATTGTCTAATTTAGTCTCCTTATGTCTTCTTTTAACTAGTTATTGGATCACTTCTAGAATTGGAGAGCTCTTTCTTGAACCTAAATGTAGTGAGAGATTAAATGTTCTCACCTGTGGGGCCTATGAGGCTATGGGTTTTGGGCCATCACTGGTCCCACTTGTAGCAGTATTTTGTCTTCCTTGGCAGTGTGACTTCCGTCTCTCCGTCTTCCCATAGGGAACGTCCCAGGGTGGGACTTCCAGATAATTTGTCACTTATACCACTTAGTTAATATTAAATTAGTTAATGACTTGTAATACTTTTTTTTTGCTTCTCTTGTGTTAAAAGTCAGACATGCTCATCATAAAAAGTTCAAACAAAAATAGATTATAAAAATTCCCTTTTCCCCTGTTCCTTTTTAGTTTTTTAGTTTTATCACCCACAGATTAATACTACTAATAGCTTCTAGAGTATACTTCCTGACTTTGGAGGATTTTTTTTCTAAAATTACTACACTATATCTATCTAGCTAGCTAACTAGCTATCTATATATACACACACACAATTTTTTTTCATTTTTTTCCTATTTTTTACATTATTGATCATTTTTTTTTGTTTTCCAAATACTTTTTTCTTTTTTTTTTTTAAATAAATTTTATTTTTATATTCCCCATACAATTGCAACCCACTTATTTTGACACCAATCCCTACCCTCCCCCCCACCCCCCATAGAGTGTCTCTGGTGCATAGTTTTTTTGTTGATTTTGATTTTCACTTTCTTATAGTTATTCATTTTCCTGGTCCCTTATTTAAGTTGTCTAGATTCCTGCTATGAGTGAGACCATCCGGTATTTTTCTTTTTCTTTCTGGCTTATTTCGCTGAGCATGATCCCTTCCAGCTCCATCCATCTTGCTACAAATTGCATGTGTTTATCTTTTTTTGAATGCTGAGTAATATTCCATGGTGTATATGTACCACATCTTCTTGATCCAGTCATCTATTTTTGGGCATTTGGGTTGTTTCCAAAGCTTAACTATTGTAAATAGTGCTGCTATAAACATAGGTGTGCAGGTGCTCTTTGGAATTGATGTTTCTGTGTCCTTTGGGTAAGTACCTAGGAGTGGAATTGCTGGATCATATGGAAGCTCTATGTTTAGTAGGTCCAGAAATCTCCACACAGCTCTCCATAGTGGTTGGACCAGTTTGCACTCCCACCAACAGTGCAGGAGAGTTCCTTTTTCTCCACATCCTCGCCAACATTTGTTGTTGCTAGTTTTTTTGATATGTGCCATTCTCACTGGTGTAAGATGGTATCTCATGGTAGTTTTGATTTGCATTTCCCTGATTACAAGTGATGTTGAACATTTTTTCATATGCCTGTTGGCCATTTGCATTTCCTCTTCAGAGATGTTTCTTTTTAGCTCTTCTGCCCATTTTTTGACTGGATTATTTTCTTTGTTGTTGTTGAGTCTCATCAGCTCTTTGCATATTTTTGTGATCAGTCCTTTATCATTAGTGTTGTGTGCAAAAATGTTCTCCCAGTCGGTGGGGTTTCTCTTTGTTTTTGTTATTATCTCTTTTGCTGTGCAGAAGCTCTTTAATTTGATGTAGTCCCAGCTGTTTATCTTTGCCTTCACTATCACTGCTTTGGGTGATGTGTCTGTAAAGATGTCTTTACATCATTGATCATTTTTATACAAATTATTTTTTAATGAGCTGATATAGTATTTTGGAAATCATCCCATGTCATGCTATAGAGAACTAGATTGGCATTTTTTTAGAGATACATAAGTTCCATCTTATATATGTTGTTATTTATTTTTTTTTTTTTTTATGACATTTGTTTTATTTATAGTCGCATGTTTTTGTTTTATTTATTTATTTGTTTGTTTGTTTGTTTTTTGTTTATACATGCACTGGGTACAGTCAGAACACATGAATTGAAGACAGTACACTGCTGAGGGGAGCAGCGGGCTGCAGGAGAGGTCTGCGCACCATGTGGGATCGGGATCGCAGAGGCTGCGGGCAGGCGTACCGCTCCCTATATGTTGTTATTTAAATGAGCACATGTTGACATCATATATCCAATCTGACTAGGGTAGTCCCATTTTATGGCTTTTGTGTCAGTATTATGTTGAGATATACTCAACATATCTCAATATAATAAATTTGACTTAGCTTATGTCTAAGATTTTTCATTTTGCATGAAGTATTAATAGTTGCATGTTAATAAACCAGATAGGTTTAGTTAGAACTACACTTTGTACTTCTACATTGTGGCATTCTGTCATACATGAGATACCAATATGAGTAGAATTCTCACTTTAACATATGGTTAAATTGGCAAGAACCCATTTTTCTTTTCCAGATCCTTTATAAGGTAATTCATCTTTTTCCAAGGATTGCATGAAGGGTGCTAGCTAATAGGCACTCTGGCATAAGCAATTAGATATAGCTCCAGTTTTTAGGCATTGGGTAATGGTGGTAGCAGAATTGTTCAATTGTTCCACCTCTGCTGACCATTTAATGCTCCAGCCAGTTGGTGTGGAACCAAAACCCTGACACAAGGATTACTTTTTTCCCAACCTTTATTCAGTCTTCCCATAGACTGACCGCAGTTTAAATTCTGTCACTACAAGCATTTTATCATGTATAATATGATGTAAACCTACAACTTCTTATTTATTTTATTATTGGGTAACATTTTTATTTTGGAATAACCCTTTTGGTGACAATGATTTTAAAAAAATAGCACAGTAGTGCACAGGAAGTAGTGAGTACAGAATTTCCTCTGAGTTGCTGAAAAGAGTTAATGTGTAATTCACGTGCAGTTACTGTAATGACTTCACTGACCTCATGAAAACAAAATAATATGACTATACTGAAGAAGCGTCATTATCTGCTGCATAGTCTTAAGACTTTGCCTGAATCTACTACCTTTTAATAATTAACCCCATAATGTATCTTATATGCCACTATGTGAAGCATGACTTTTCACTTAGATCAAGTGACTTTATCCTAGATTAATTTCTCTCATTTTCAGTTTCAGGTTTTCTTGTGCTTGTATGAAAAGTGAAATAATAGTTGTAGAAATATTGACTCCTTTAGAACAACATCATCAACTCTTAAATGATCGGTTTTTCATAAGTATTATTGATGCTTATAATTAAAATAACAGTCACAGTACTGGTTCAAGTGTATTGTCTAATTCATGGAATCAAAGTTAAGCACTTAGAATTTCATTCTTTAAGAGTTAAAACATGGGCCTCCCTGGTGGCACAAGGGGTTAAGATGCAACCTATGAAGCTATCCACAGCCTCTGCATCACTAGTTCGATCCCTGGCCAGCCAGTGAATTACCCACATGGTGCAGCAGACCTCTCCTGACTCTCCCACTGCTCCCCTCAGCAGTGTATTTCAGTCAGTCTGCCTGTTCTGTTATCCACTCTGTCTCTGGTGAATCCCCTCACACCAAACACCTCTGGCCTGTACTCCAGCTCTTGTATGCATAAATAAATAAATCTTTAAAAAAAAAAAAAGGTAAAACACTTGAAATTGAATTACAGGCTACAACAAATGATAAGATTATTTGGTCTTGGTGATATTAAAATTATCTTGTGGTAGAAAATGTCATAAAATATTTTAATAAATTGAGAACCTGTGGAAATAACAATATTTGGAATATGTTGTGATGCACATGGTAATTAATTGCAATCTGCTAATCTACCATCATACTAGAAGATATAGTTGTCAAAAAGTATAAAATAGCCAGCCTATAAATTGTTTTGATTAGACTAATGTTGAATAAAAGCAAAAATAACAAGTATGGGGTATACACTTTTTCCCTTTGGATTTTAGGATTATGAAAAGAATTATGTAAAGAATTACTTTGTTAGCTTGTTTAAATATCTTACCCTGGTATTAAATACGCTTATAAAAATATTCTCTACATTTTTATTGCAGTTTCTTCAATTCTATTAAAAATCTTTAATCAAAGAGTACAACAAATAGGAGGCAAAAAAAATTCCGTTATGTAACCCTTCTAGGGAATTGCAATAATTGAAACAACACTTGTAAATGGGAAGATCTTGAAATGTATCCACATATCAAAAGGGAAACTAGGCAAATTAGGTGATGGGCACTCCAATGATGTACAAGATTTAATTGTGAAATTACATAATTGTGTTTTGAAATATTTAAACTTCCGGAGACATACTCTTGTTGGAGCTAATTTTTAATTGGATAAATTTATAATGTGGTCCAGAATGAAATTAAATTGGGAAAGGTGATTTTCTGTAAATTTCATAAAAACATTAAAAATAATGAAATATTTGATGTTTTTTCTTTTAAAATTATTGGTCAACAATGTATTCTGCATAGAGGTAAAGAAAATATACCTCTGAAATTATTTCGGCTAAAATATTGACGTAATTCATTATTAAAAATCTAAATTTTCTCTACTAGCAAAATTTGCTCTGATTTAATAAATTTACCAAGTAGTTTAACACCTAAGGAAGATATATATAGAAGTGTCCATCAAATTGTAAACATTTTAATAATTACTAGCCATAAAATGCAACTTGAAAAAATATAAAAATAATGTGCTGGGAAAACTGGACTGCTACATGCAAAAAAATGAGCTAGACTCATTTTTTTTGGGGTACTTGGGTTGTTTCCATATCCTACCTATTGTATATAGTGCTGCTAGACTACTACTCTTCACCATGCACAAAAACCAACTCAAAATGGATAAAAGATTTGCACATGAGAGGTGAAATCATAAAATATATAGAAGAAAATATAGGCAAATCACTACATGACATATATCTCAGCAACATCTTTAAAGACACATCCACCAAAGCAAAAAAAGTGAAGGAAAGATGAAAAGCTGGGACTACATCTAATTAAAAAGCTTATGTACAGCAAGAGACATTAATCAAAACAAAGAGACACCCTACTGAAAGGGAAAAAATTTTGCACACAATACATAAGAGTGATCACAAAGAGGGCCTCCCCGGTGGCGCAGCAGTTGAGCGCTGGGTTGAGAAGCTGCCCGCGGCCTCTGCCGCGCCAGTTCGATCCCCAGCTGCTCCCCGACCATCGGTCCCACATGGCGCGCAGACCTCTCCTGCTGCCCGCTGCTCCCCTCAGCAGTGTACTTCAGTCCTTCTGCCTGCTCTGCTCCCCACTCTGGCTCTGGTGAATTCTCTCACCCTCCCGCGCTTCTGACTGTACCCAGTGCATGTATAAACAAACAAACAAACAAATAAAACATGCCTCTATTAAAAAAAAAAAAAGAGTGATCACAAAGATCTACAAAGAGCTCACACAACTCAACAAAAACAAACAATCCAGCCAAAAAATGGGCAGCAGAGCTAAAAAGACACTTCTCCAAAGAGGAAATGCAAATGGCTAACAAGTATATGAAAAATGTTAAACATCACTTGTAATTAGGGAAATCAAAACCACAATGAGATACCACCTTATACCAGTGAGAATGGCACATATTAAAAAAATACACATATCAACAAAATGGTGGTGAGGATGTAGAGAAAAAGGAACCTCCTACACTGCTGATGGGAATGCAAACTGGTCCAACCTCTATGGAAAGCTGTGTAGACTTTCCTCAAACTACTAAAAGTGGAGCTTCCATATGACCCAGCAATTCCACTCCTAGGAATCTACCCAAAGGACACAAAGACATTAATTCAAAAGGCTACCTGCAGTCCTATGTTTATTGCAGCACTATTTACAATAGGTAAGATACGGAAACAACCCAAGTGCTGAGAAATAGATGACTGGATCAAGAAGATGTGGTATATGCACACAGTGAAATACTATTCAGCAATCAAAAAAGGTAAACTCATGTCATTCACAGTGCCATGGATGGAGCTGGAAGGGATTATGCTCAGTGAAATAAGCCAGAAGGAAAAAAAAAAGAAATCAGATGGTTTCACTCATAGGAGGAATGTAGGAGAACCAAGTAAGGGACCAGGAAAAAAAAATAATTATAATAAATCAAAAAACAAAATTAACAGGTAACTATTAATCAGAGACACCCTTCAGGGAGAGAGGAAGGATGAGGGATCAAGACATGGGATCAAGACATAGTGCATAGGGCCTCCCCTGGTGTCGCAGGTAGTTGAGTGCCATGCTGGGAAGCTGTCCGCAACCTCTGCAGTGCCAGTTCGATCCCAGCAGACCGGTGAGGATCCCACATGGCACGGCAGACCCCTCCTGTCGCGCCTGCTGCTCCCCTTAGCAGTGTATTTCGTAAGTCTGCCTGTTCTGTTCCCCACTCTGTCTCTGGTGAGTTCTCTCACCCTCCCATGCATCTGGCTTGTACCCCGATTCTTATATAAAATAAATAAATAAATCTTTAAACAAACAAAAAAAAGACAGTGCTTGGGTGAATTGGTGATGGGAATTTTGCAGGAACTAGACCTGGAAAGAGAAAGCATGCATTGTACAAAAAGGAAGAATGATGTAAAAAATATATAAAATAAAAAATAATAATAATACAATTGTATTTTAAAAATACATTCTTCAGGAAAATATATGTGAGAGACAGGTGCAACTAAACACTGATTAAACAATACATCAAAAATCATGTTTTAATATTCAAATAATATACTGTATTTTAATTAAAAATTTTTTTGAAAGAGTATTTTTAAAACATTTTTGAATATAATTATTTAGGTGCACAGATATAATAAAAGCACTTAAGTTGGTTAGTATATATACATTTCAAAAATTATATCATTTTAATTTTCAGTAGCCTTTTTAGTCTAAAAAAAATATCCTGGTTTGGATGATAAATTAATAATCCTTTATACTCCAACCCTTCCTTCTCAAATTTACTTCCCCTTTTCCCAAACAATTATATTTATACATGAATGTAATGTTTGTGCTTTAGACTTGTTACTTCTGAAATGAATATCCCATCTCTCCTTAAAATTTTTCTCCTTCCTCTGATTTTTTTAACACTTCTCCCATGATTTAGACCCCAAATCTGATATAAACATTGATTCCTTTCTCTGTTTCACAAAGATGTATCTGGTGAGAGGACAGCTGATTAGTTGGAAGGAAGAGATGCAAATAGTAGGGAGATTTTAGGAAACTGCTACACAAGCCCACATGATTGAATGTGAAATTAAACAGAGCTGTAGAAGATAGGTGAATATAAGGGAAGAATGATCATTTGGGTATGGACTGGTAAGAGAATGTCAGAATGTAGGGGTTGACTCCCACATTTCTTAGACAAGTACCAGTACCTATGAAAGGCAGTAGTACTGCTTCTCATAGGATGTCAAGAGAAGGAAGAAGTTTCAAATGGAAGATAGTACGATTACTTTGGGACCTGTTAAATTTGAGGTAAATGTGGGATATCAGAGGAAGTTACCTCATATGGACATGTAGAGTCAGAACAGAAGATCCAACACCTAGGTCAAAGCAGAAAACAAGGATTTGGATGAAATTGCCCAGTCAGCGAGCCAAGGGGATGAGAGAAAAGGAACTGGTGAAGGAAATGGAGGTGCAATATCCAAGATACACTTGGGGGAAATACAGTGCTCTGATAGTCAGTGTGGCCTCTGGAAAGGAGGAGCTTAGAACTAGTTCCAGTGTAACAGTTTGGAAGGAGTACTGACATTTGGCAATTGCAAGGTTCTAATAACTGTAGGCGGTATTCAAGCCCAGAAGGATCTTTTTTTTTTTTTTTTTTTGCTTATTAGCTATTACTTTTCAAAATTACATCAATAATAAATTCTATATATTTAGGCTTTATTTAGTAATTAGGACACCTAATTTAAGTAGTTTTCTTCCTGTGATCTGTGTCTCCACATTATCTCTTACATGTTCATTTTGATCCTTCAGTTGTGATATATGATTCATCTTTTAGTAGAAAAATGCTGGTTTCTTTCATCACAATTACAGTCATTGGTCTTATAATCCTGTGAGTCAATCTACACAAAACAAGACGCTCATATCAAATTGCTGGCAGGTTTAGTTAAAATTAAAATGCATGCTCTACTATAGAGATTGTCAAGTGTGGAAATAATATTTGTCCAGCTGGACAGCTTTCTTTTGTAGTTGCTAAATGAAAGTTGAGATTCTGTCTGCTCCTTGAAAGCTTCTGTGTCATGAAGGTAATTTGGACTGTTTGTGGTTTGACAGGGATTATTAAAATCAGATGAAGTGAAGGGAAGCAAGTGTGAGAAAGCAAAATTGACACTGACACTCTCTATTATTTGCAGCTTGGATCATGATGACTATGTTGATATGATAGATTCACTGTTGAGTTATGTTAAGCAGCAAATAAAGTAAAAAGCAAGTATAGTGATGGATTTTCAGATTTATCATGAAGAAATCCAATATTTACTTTCACTGATTGCTTTTTAAATAGATTTTGCAGGTCATTTCATTTGAATTTGTTTTAACCAACAACAAATTATACTTCTATTGGGCTATAGAATTAAAAAGTATACTGCAAAGACAATAAAACAAAAGATTAAATATTAAAGAAATAGATCACATGGTAAAAACAATAGAATTTTTAAACTAGAAGGGCCTTTAATGATTATTTTTATCTGCCTTTTTGTAGCTAGAAATTAGAGTTCTAGATCATCACATTTAAATTTTGATTTCTTAAATGTTAAATCCCAATTTTTGACCACAAGTGTTATTTTCATACTTTTTCACAATATTTTTAGATTGTTTAAGATGTTAAAAAATACTTAAAAATTAATCTACAATTGTAGATGACTTTATTTCTATTTAAAGATAATGTGCAAATGATGTTATTTTAGTTATACATTGCCTATAAATAGTATTATCTACAATGATGAAGTTAATGTCTTATGTGAATATAATATCCTTAATAGAGGGAGTTATATCTAATAGAGGAAGCTATTTCAAGGTCATAGTTATAATAGAAAAATATAATTAAGTATGAAGATAAACACACACACACTTAAAACATTTTTTGTTGAGGTGACATTGATTTACAGCTCTGTATATGATATAGGGGTATAGGTGTACACCTCTTCAGATGTGTGTTATCATACCATACCCAACACCAAGGCATCAGTGGTCTATCATAGTCCATAGAACACCCCTGCCCTTTCTTCCTCCAACTCCCACTCCCAACCCCATAGCCTGCAGTTAGGTTTCTAAGAGAAAGATAAGTATCAAATGATTTTATGCATATGTGTAAAAGAAACTAAACAAAAAAAAAGATAAAACTAAACTAATCATATCCTTTTTAAAGTAACCATCTAGAAATATAAATACCATTCTTAGATTGAAGGCCATAGAAGAAACAGATTTCATCATAATTTGCTGAAATCTCAGTTAAGATACTAGTCCAAGGAAGAGGGAGATTAGGTAGGTGGTGACTGTATAACATAGTAAGAGAAACCAATTTAAAATTTTGAATTAAATTTCTTTCATGTTATTTTAAGGGATTTGAATTAGCGAAGTGAAATTGTCTAGCAAGTGCTAGGAAATAAGTATCTGTGGGGATTTTAGAAGTTAGAAATATAGATTTTGAATTTTCAACATTGAGATAATAGATTAATGAAGTTAATCAATGAAAAGCACATAGATTAATAGGAGGACCAAGTCCTCCAGTATGGAATGGACAGGAAGAGAAGCAGAAGAGATATTCCATATTCTTCCCAAGTTAGGGCAAGGGGAATATAAAAAATTGGGAAGATTACAAAATGAGAACGAGTAAGATGAGATATTTTGCGGTCTGAGGAGGAGAAAATTCAATGAATAAAATAAAACACTTTAGAAAAAACAAAGCTGTAAATCTGCCATGGTAAAATTATATAAAATGAAGCAGTAGCTTTAAATGAAGAATGATCAGGCAAAGTATTTAAAATGAGAAGCAGGTCTTTAGAGAATCCTAAAGTGAATATCAGTTTTATGGAGAGATGAAAGAGGAGTCAATCAAAATGTTTATTAGTTTAATAAAAACGACTCTAGTTAACTTAAGCCAAAACCAAAAAGTGGCTCTTGAATAGTGGAATAGGGAGAGGATTTATTGTGTTTATCTCACAGAACCAAAAGAAAAATATATTGAGCAGGCTGTCAATCAATAACTGAGCAATTATAAATAGGAGCCTCAGCAAAAAAAAATTAAAAAATAAAATCTAGGCACCTTCTTTTGGAAGGATAGAATTAGTTTAATTGGATTACCACCAGTGATCCCCTACCCCTGCCTTCATTCCAGATATTAAAATTCATTTTGTATACATCTGGTAGTTCAACTTAGGCAAATGGCTAACACTTATCAATTGCTTATGATCAGAAAAGCTGGATTATCTTGCAAAGAAATAGACTACTATTGTCTATCCACATATTGTATACAAAATCAAAAGAGAAATGTGAGCTGACCAGCTACCTGAAGTGTGAATTTCTACTAAGAGCCCATGAATAAATAGTGTAAGAGAAAAAAATAGACTCAGGAAGGCATAACTCTTAGGAAGAATGGCAGAAGAGGAAAAAACTTCAAGAAAGGAGTAACTGTCAGTTCCAAATATTGCAGAGGGATTGAAAAATATTTTGTCAGTTTCAGTGTAAGGATTGAAGCAAAAACCAGATTGCTGTGGGTTGAAAAGTGAACGGTGATAGGAATGTAAGATTAACTGCAGAGGTGCTGGCCTATGAAGGAAGGTGTCATAAGGAGGGTTTTGTTGCTTTCTAAAGAGGAAAAAACTTGAGAATATTTGTAATCAGTTGAAAGGGATATTGATGATGTGTAGTTGGTGAGAATTGATGTAACAAAACCCTCACCATAAAATGGGTACTTCAATAGATTTATCAAATAAATGTTGCTAACTAATAGTATCAACATTTGGAATAGTATCACATTACATTACAACTAATTAATACTACTAACATTTTTAGGAGAAATTCTTAATTCCTAGGAACATGCTTTAAGAACCCTAAGTATTTTAGAAGAATCCATTTAAATGTAAAGAACCTCGTAGATTTAGATATTCATATCTAATTATTAAAAGTTAATTTCTTACAAATGTAATTGACACTTCATAAGTTATGTTTGTTATAACTGCCAGTTGATATATAATACAAATTACCCTTTAAAATTGCTCCATAACTTAGTTTCTAAAACAGATATACTATCCTCCAAATTAATAAGGTTTTATTATACTTGAAAATTCATTAGGTAATCATTAACCCCATGATTTGTGACATTATTTGGTTCTAACCTCAAAATATATAATAATTTTATGACTTTTAAATCATGTGAAATGTGTGAGGGCCACATTATAAAAGATTGCTGAAATTAAATTTATTTTCACATAGTCTTGGTTTCACTGTTGTGTTAAAGAGATAGCTAGAATTTCATATTGAAGATTATACAGAAATATTAAAATGAAAATATTTTCAAGAAAGTGAAGTGCATTGGAAAGTAAAGCAATGTCAAATTTGATGAGTAAAGCATATGACAATTCTGTTTGCTTGTCAAGCTACAATAGTGTATTCTCACTGATCCTGTCAATTTCTACTTTATACATACACATATATAAATTACTAAGAGGAGTTACAATGAGGTATTTTATATTTTATCAAAGGATACTTTAATAGTTGTAGTATAAAGTATATAGTTAATGTAAGTTTTGCTCACTGGATGTAGATTGATACATATAATATACATCTATATATAATCAAGGTAATAATTGCAAAACCTCCACAATTATTAGAAAGCATAGCCAGTCTGTGAGGAAAACCAACATATGGATGAGAGTTGAGAAAATAATGGATAGACTAACAAGTTCTTTATTTCATAATATAAGATTTTAATGTAGAAGGTATTTAAAATGCTTATCAACAAACTGAAATATATTTGAGTTGTCTGTCTTTGGGGGAGGCTAAAACATTAAAAGAAAGAAATTTCTGACAACTCTGAAATATCACAGGGGAAGATCTAGCCTTAAAACAACAAAATTATTCTTTGAAATTATATAGGTTTCATAATGAAGGGAATTTATAATGATTCAAGAGAAAGCTGTCAGGGGTGGGAGGAACATAAACAAGTCAACAAACAAGAGGTAAAGTAATTTTTTTAAGTACCAGCCTATACAGAGAGGCAGTTTATAGCATTGTGATTAAGGACAACATTTGAAATTGTTTGACTTCCAGCCTTACTGCTTCCCCGTGTAAGTAACCTTGGGCAAGTCATGAGCCATTCTATGCCTCATTTTCCACATCTTTAAGATGTGGAAGATTATAGTATTACCTATTCACAGGATTATGGTAAGAATTTTTGTTGTTGTTTTAAATTTATTTATTCATTCATTCATTTTAATTAACGTAATATTAGGATACCCCCATCAGGTATTGCCAAATATAGTACCCTACCACCCAATCACTCATAGTCCATCACCATTGTGTATTCCTTCCTGCTTCTCTTTCCTCTCCTCTTTCCCTTTTTTTCTCCCTACCCCCTCCCATGTCATGCTTCAGTTCTATAGTCAGCTTTCAAGGGTTAATTTTTAAGCTTGTCTTTTTCTGTCCTGTAGTTTGGTTCCTCTATATTTCATACGTTAGTAACACCATCCAATATTTATCCTTCCTCTGCCTTATTACACTTAGCATTATTTCTTCCAGCACTATCAATGTTGCTGCAAATAGCAAGGGTTTATCTTTTTGATCACTGAGTAATATTCCATTGTGTGTATATACCAATTCTTTATGTAGCACTCATCTGTTTTGGGGCTTTTAGGTTGTTTCCATAATTTGGCTATTGTAAATAGTGCTGAAATGAGCATTTTGAATTGGTAGTTTTGAATTTTGGGGGTAGATGTCTAGGAGTTGAGTTACTAGGTTATAAAGCAGATCTAGCAGATCCATTTTTAATGTTCTGAGACACTTTCATACTGCTCTCCATAGGGGCTGAACCAGTCTACATTTCTACCAGCAGTGTAGGAGAGCTCCCTTTTCTCTACATCATCGCTATCGTTTGTTGTTTCTGCTCTTTTTGATATGAGCTATTCTCACAGGTGTGAAGTGATGTCTCCTTGTGGTCTTGATTTGCATTTCCCTGTTGATAGTGATGATGAACATTTTTTCATGTGCCTGTTTACAGTTTGTATGTCTTCTTTAGAGAAGTATCCGTTTTTTGATTGGGTTGTTTTCTTTTTGTGGAATTGTCTGAGTTCTTTGTAGATCTTGTATATCAGTCCTTTGTCAGTTGTATGCTATGCAAATATTTTCTCATTCAGTGGGGTATCTTTTTGTTTTAGTTGCAGTTTCTTTTGCTATGCAAAAGCTTTTTAGTTTCATGTAGTCCCAGAGTTATGTTCTCTTTTGTTTTCCATGCTTTTGGGGATGAATCCCTAAAGACATCACTGAAGCTTTTGTCATGAAGTGTTTTGCCTTTGTTTTCTCTGTATTTTTTGGTTTCAGGTCTTATATCCAAGTCTTTTATCCAGTTTTAGTTGTTTTTGTGTATAAGATAGTGGTGGTCTAGTTTCAGGTTTTTCTAGGTAGCTGTCCAGTTTTCTCAGTACCATTTATTGAAGAGGCTATCTTTGTTCCAGTGTATGTTTCTTGGCCTCTTTGTCACAGATTAACTGTGTAGATGTGATTTTATTTCTGGTATATATTTCTCAGTTCTTTTCTATTGATTGGTGTGTCTGTTTTTGTTCTAGTATCAGGCTCTTTTAATTATTATGGCTTTACAATATGGTTTGAAATCTGGAACTGTGATACCTGCATTCTCTTTTGTCAGGATTGCTTTGGGTATTCGGTGTTGTTTGAGATTCCATATGAATTTCAGTAATATTTATTCCAATTCTCTAAAAAGTGCCATTGATATTTTTATTGGGCTTGCATTGAATCTGCATATTGCTTTGGATAGAATGGCCATTTTCATTGTTGATTCTTCCAGCCCATAAGCAGGGAATATATTTCTCTTTCTTTGTGTCTTATAGTTCCTTTAACAATGACTTACAGTTTCCTTTGTATAAATGTTTTACCTCCTTTGTTTACCTCACATTATTTGTGTATCAGAAGGCAACAGATTTTGTATGTTGATTTTGTAACCTGCCACTTTTGTAACCTGCCACTTGAATTGTTTTATTGTTTCATTCGTTTTTTCCATGAAGTCTTGATGGCTTTCTATGTATATTATCATGTCATCTACAAATAATTATACTTCTGTTTCTTGTTTTCCACCTTAGATTCCTTTTATATCTTTCTCTTGTCTAATTGCTCTGATGAGGACTTCCAATACTTTGTTGAATAGTTGTGGGGAGAGTGGGCATTCTTGTCTTGCATGTAGTAAGAATTAAAGAGGCTTATGTATAAAGTACATAGAACATTGCACAACCCATATAAATGTTACCTAAGCTTAGCTGACATTATCAATATTAAGCCATCATAGCTTTAATCTATTTCTCAATGAAGGAATTCACTGAACTACATAAAAATTTCAAGACTTACTAAAAAGTCAAATTTTGAATTATATAATATTGGCAGGCCTTTATGAGGCCATTAGAAAAGGTTGGTCCAGGTGTAAGAAAGGGAACCTGGTCAAAGTTGTTTACACTTTGCTTCATTATTAAGCCAGCAACTCAGATACAACCAATAAAACAAAAAATAGTGCAGAGAATGCAAAGAAAAAGATCAGTGATTCATGATGGCTGAAGATCTGATTCCCTTATGCTACTCTTTTCCTTTTGGAGACATTGATCACCCAAGTCAGGGGTCCAGAAACACACACGAACAGCTTAGAATATTTTATGGAGTTGGATGAAACATATGTGCAAGGCATCTACCTATAACCTATTACCTATATAAAGGAATATATGGTTCCATGTTTCCCCTTTTAACATATTATTTCTTGCTAAGTTGTAGATTCTATAACTTTTCATTTACCAGTGCTGGGGAAAGGATAAGGGAAGAAGTACAAAGGAAGCTGAGAGTCCATGACAACAGGAAAAATGATGGTATTGGTAAACGAAATAGTCCATTGGAAAAGTTGATTTGGGAGTTCAGAAATAGATTCTTCTACTATTTCTCATAGAAGACAACAAATTTATACTAGAAGACACCTTAGTGCCTAGTAAATCCATCCACCTCATTTTATAAATGAGAAACTTGAGCTCTGCATCCCTCTTGAGAGATTGAGTGATTTACCCAAAGTTACATAGACATCAGCAGAGCTAGAATCTTGACTCAAATCTAGTAATTCTTGTTTGAATGAATTAAATATGTTTCCTCACAGTGCAGCATTTTGAAATTTGTTCACTTATATATATATGGAATATTATTTAATTTTAGTTAATCAGAATACCCCACTTCTATAAACTTGTTCATTAAAAGTGTTTATTTTCTTCTATTAGACAATGTTGTTGAACAGTAGGTCTTCAGATGAACCAGACATTGTAAAACATTAATTCCACAATCCATCCATAGATCTGAGAAGTCTTTTTTTTTTTTTTTTTTTTGTGGGACACTCGCCGGTGACTGGGGATGGAACTGGTGCTGCAGAGGCTGCAGGCAGCCCCGCACCCCAGCACTCAACCGCTGCGCCACCAGGGGAGGCCCAGATCTGAGAAGTCTTGTGACCATACTTACTGGACTTTTCCAAAGAGGAGAATTTATGGGACCCGTAATGTTTCTTTACTCTTAACTACTTCAATCCCAATGGTTAGTTTTTCAAACTTTCTCTCCTTTTTAGTGTATTTATTGGTCAATCTTAAGAAGACTGATATTCCTCATTTTTATTATTAAAGAAACAGAAAAAGATAAAGTAAGGTCTGTAACCATTATATTTGTTAAAATAAAGAAAAGGAGACCCTGGGGTAGAAAGTTACAATTTTAAAATATGTTAAAAATGAATTAGATTCCAAAATTATTTTTCTATGAGCTTTCTTTTGATCATATAAGGTATGTTTTTATTGCTTTATTGTAATATTTTCTGGCACTGCATATAATATGTTCATATTTTATTATAGTCACTGATCTTAGGAATTTATAACTCAGCTGTTATAATTTGCCTCAGGCTGAAACTTGATCTACAGATGTTTGGCTTAAATATAATTCTTCAAACATAGCTTATTTTTAAAAGGCAATGATTAATATTAGAAGGGCTGTTAATACTCAATTGAAATATTAAGGACTATTTTTAAATCTTATATAAATATGATCAGAAACATTACAGGAAAATGAACATTTAAAAACAATATTGTAGAATGGCAATTTCAAAGGTGAAGTTATTGTGCTCTAAAAAGTTTTAGCTCACATTTTTGATTGACCATAGACTGGAATAGAAGACTTCATTCATTTTCTAAAATTATTATTGTCTTCTTGATGACAATACTTAGAAATACAGAAACATAAACAGAATGCGGAAAGTACCTCTTGATCCCATAATTTCAAAGGTTCTTCCTTCCTCTCCCGCCAAATTTATAAAGGTAGCTCTTTCTTTCAGAAATACCACTGAAGTATTTACACAGCTCCACTTGTCCCTCATGATTTACTTTTCTGTTATTGAGGTCACAGTTATATTTTACCTGGAAATAGCAGTGATCTTTCTACTAGTTCCCTTTCTTATGGTCTTATTCTTTTTACTGTCTCAGTTTCATGAGAAGAGAGACCATTCTCCCTATGTCATGTTCATCAGTGTAAACTTCTTTCTCAAGTATACACTGTAGGGATCACTGCCATTCTAATGAGAAAACTGCTAAATCCAAAATGTAGCATAACAGTCTACTCTCCTTCCTTCACTTATATATTCCTCACATTTTCTCTCTGCATCTATATTTAATTTAATTTTCTCATTCTATTAATTCTATTTTGCCCATCAAGTTTTCTCCTTTCCTAACACACGTCTTATATTTTTTTTGTATCTTAAACTATAAAAGGTGACCTTTATCTTGTCTTTGTTCACCTTGAAACTTTATAGAAGCAGGTTTTTATAGTGCATATGAAATCTCTGAGCCATCTTCGTCTGGTACCCTATCATTGCAATATAATGACATTCTTTTAATGTGTTCTTTGTATTTATGGGTTAACTTCTGCACTGAAGTTAGATAGAGAAAATTACACAACCACGTAGCTTGAGAATCTTTCAAAATCATGGTCATCAACCCCAAATGAATGTTCAGTGTTTCAGTTCATTGTTGTTTCACTCCAGAACTGGTTTCAATGAAGAACATAACATACACATTCAATATAAAAATAATACAGAGCAACAGATTTTCTTTTTATAGCATTTACAAGCTCCAATATCACAAAATAACACAAAAAGTTTGAAGATATATGTTCATAGCCAAGAGTTATTTTGGAAATATATTTTGACTTTGACTTTGAAAAAAATGATGAATGCAATTTGACAAGGGAAAAATGATAAGATGTTACAAATGAAGATAGAAAATGTAAAATAAAAAGATCATAAGCCCCCTGAGAACAAGTATGTTTCTCTTTTAACTTCTTTTCAAATACTATGTAAAATGATAACTTGTTGCAAAAACATAGGAAAATGCTAAGCATAAAGAAGGAAATTGAAATCAACAATATTATAAATATCCCAAGGTAATATCTTGGTTAATATTTTTTTCAACAAGGCAATGTTTTGAATGCAGTAAGTAATTCATTTTGTAAGAGGGCAGTATCCATGAGTACTGGCTCAGTATAAAGCGAAGTATATCTGAGTTTAGATAATTATGGATATAATACATATTTTTAGCTAATGTAAATTTTGAGGAGAATTTAAAAGTTAGGGAATGACTATATTTTTATTTCAATATACTGTTTTTTCAATCATTAATATCTAGCATTGAATGTCCTAAGTAAGTCAGGTCAAATGCCTTTGATATATGGCTACTTATTATGTGTCACATTCTGTATCTCTAAAATCATTCAAATATGAGAATTCCCTGTCTCACTCAGCATGTCATTTAGGAATGTATTCCTTTTTTTTTTTTTTTAAGAAAAAAGAAACAACCTCATAAAAAATCTTCAGTAGTTCCTCAAAAATATGTTTGATTGCCATAATAAATGCAAGTAATATCCCTATTACTAGTGATGGGAAATTTTTGGACATTTGCTTAGAATAATTTTTAAAGTGAAGAAAAATACTTCTAATTAAACGGAATCCATCAACATTTCTCTTAATTTAGAAAGGAACTCTTTGTATTAAAGTAACAAGCAAGAATATGCCAAAATGACTCAAGATTTCTGCTGTAAAACTCAAGCAACCACTAACTTAGTAAATTTTACAATTAGATTTCCTTTCTTAGCAAATTTGTTTGAGTTTACCTTTGTGATTTGACTAGTAATATTTCTGTGGGAAAATACAGTAATGTGAAGGATTGGCTAAAGGACATTATTCCATTTATTTGTGAAGACAATAAAACTACTTTTATAATACAGTAAATAATTTCATTTTAAGTCTTTGTTATATGTATTATATAACTATTATTCTCTCCTCACTGTTACCATGTTAAGTTAAAATGTATGCAATATATTTTAATTGTTTTAAAATGTATTTACAATAAACCCATGTTCAAAAGAGATATGCCCAGATATACGGATTATTTATTGTCATTCTTATCCTCAAACATTTCTCATAGTACTTCACAGAGACTAATTACAAATGTTAAGTGACCTGGGGCCTCCCTAGTGGTGCAAGGGATTGAGTGCAGTCCTGTGAAGCTGTTTGCAGCCTCTGCAGCACGAGTTTGATCCCTGGCAAGGGAGCTACCCACATGACGCAGCAGACTTCTCCTGACTCGCGCACTGTTCCCCTCAGCAGCGTACTTTGGTCTATCTGCCTGTTCTGCTCCCCGCTCTGTCTCTGGTGAATCCTCTCACCTCCCACACCTCTGGCCTGTACTCTAGTTCTTGTCATCATAAATAAATAAATATTTTTTAAAAATCATTAAAAATTTTTTTAAGTAACCTCTTCACAACCTTAATAATTCCTTAAGTACTAGCCATTCTGTTCAGTAATCTATCTGTATTTTGCTATTGACTAAAAATCATCACTTTCTTGGTTATAATTTCTACTGTTATCACTCAGAGATGCCTTTTTTTGGGAAGTCTATCTTTTAACCACTATAAAAGTTATAGTGTATACATAAAAAGTAAAGAACAAAGAGGACTGAGGTGCAGATTATGGAATGTAGGTCTTATTCACTTTCTTGCCAGCTGTCTAGCTGCCATTCATCAGTGCCCTGCATGTGTTATTACTTGTCATATATCCTGAGATATATTACCATATAGTCAAAACTAAATGCTAGTCTACAAGCCCTAAGGTTCTAAATACTAGAATATTGTCTTATTAAATAATATTTTTAGGTTATACTCTGGAAATATTCAAAATTAACTTTGACTTCAGTAGTCTAAAAATTATAACAAAATATAATTTAACTCTAAAATAATTTTGTAGGGCCTCCCCGGTGGCTCAGCGGTTGAGCGCTGGGTTGTGAAGCTGCCCGCAGCCTCGGCGACGCCGGTTCGATCCCCGGCTGCTCCCCAGCCACCAGAGGAGGGTCCCACATGGCGCGCAGACCTCTCCTGCCGCCTGCTGCTCCCCTCAGCAGTGTACTTCAGTCCTTCTGCCTGCTCTGCTCCCCGCTCTGGCTCTGGTGAATTCTCTCACCCTCCCGCACTTCTGACTGTACCCAGTGTATGTATAAACAAAACAAACAAATAAATAAATAAATAAAACATGCCTCTATTAAAAAAAAATAATAAAATAAAATAAAATAATTTTGTAGATAATAATATTTAAATGCTATAAGTATAATGTAAATTAAAACTAACATGTTATTGTGCATAGATCTCAGCTGCTTACAAAGAAAAAAAAGGACAGATTTGATAGATAAAATAAGATTTGATAGATAAAATAGGAATGGGCAAGCAAGAATCATTGAACTTTTGAGGCAAAATCAATAGTATGAAAGAGAAAAGTCAAGATTAAACAGAAGAATGGCTATGTCAGAAAAGGTACCAAAGATTCATGATTTCTGTCCATAGTATAGAGTTGTACTGAAATCAGCTGCTTAGCTAGTGATGGCATTTCTCAGCCATCTTTGTATTCAGGTTCTATGATTGTAACAGGGTGGTCCCCAGGAAAGGGGGAGGTTCCAGGTTTCCTGCCCCACCCAAGGGAGGGTGGAGCTGAGCAGGGAGAGAAGAAGCTGCAGAGGAGACTGAGGAAGGAAGCAGGATGGAGAGCCAGGAGACTTGGAGGCGGTGTATGGAGCCTAGAGACACGTGAAGAAACTGCAATTGTCTTTTGGTCATGGACGGGGTGACAGATGTGGGTGAGACCCATGGGGAGGAGACAATGGCAGCTTTTATCTTGATTTTGATTTTGCTCTTTTCCTTACGGGCTTGTCTGGTTGTTTCTGACCCTTTTCTGTGGGTCCCCACTGGAAGATGCTTTAGACTTTGTGGCAGGCTTTGGGGCCTTGCTCTGGGCCAATCCCATTTGGATGGAGTTTTACCCACGAGGGGACGGGTAACTTTGGGTGCTTGATTTAGAAAGTAGATTCTTTGCCTTTCCTGTATTGTTTCCTAATTGTATTAAAGTTCCTCCCCATTAAAATCTCATGTTTTGTGTTAATGCGGCGGATGGCAGAACCTATTTAGAGCAAGCAGGTTTGCGGGGTCTGGGGTGCCCCTCTCCCTGCCCTGTAACACGACTGTCACCAGTGAAATATGAGTAGATCTGATAAGAGTCACTTCTTGTACCAATAAGTTAGTTTGTCTTTTCTGCCTGTGTCTTGTACCAATAAGTTAATCTGTCTTTCCTACCTGTGTCTTCTCTCATTGCTTACTTCCTTACTTTTTTCTGCTGCTCTGATACACCTCCTCAGAGAGGCCTTCCCTGATATCTAAATAAAATATTTCACATTCTGCCCCAACTCCATCATTCTTAGTCTATACCATTGTCTTGTTTTATTTGTTCTCACCACTTGATATTTTATAAAATATATCCATCTATGTGTTTTTAAAATCTACCCTCCCCTCTCAGAATAAAAACTCCAAGATGGCAGCAACTTTGACTTGTTACAGCTACCCTCCAGTTTCTGCAGCAGTGCCTATTATCTATCAAACACTTAGTAAATGTATGTAGAATGAATGAATGAATGTTTGAAGCTCTGATAGGAAATACATATATCTACAGGAAGAATACATATGTACATTTTAGTTATCAATGGTTAGGTTGTCAGGGATGTTAGAAGAATGGAAAGGAAACTTTATTGTCTTCACATAAATATAGGATTACAGAATGAGACCAAAAATTATGAGGCTCCAATTTCTAGGTCAGTACATTGACAGGAGTAGAAGAAAGGTATTTAATTCTTGTGCCAAGCACCCTTGTTCACAGTGGTCTACCAGGCATTGTGATTTCCTCTGTAGCTCTTGGTTACTGTGAGAAGCAGCAGGATGCTGAAGTACTCTCTGAGGGGTGCTGTTTTGTTCAGCTTTCAAAGCATAGAGAACTGTGGAAATTAGGTCACACCTCATGGAATTTAAATAACAAAATACTCTACCTTTCTTAATGTCCTAGTTCTCCTAGTGCTATATTTCATTTTGTTTATAAATGGGAATTATTATTTTTGATTTACTCTTACAACTTGAGGTAGTTTTCTTCCTTTTATTTTGGTAGTACTGACATACTTTTTATCCTTATTCTTCAGAATGGATTGGGGAGAAGAATATTCCCATAATTCTTTTGACCTACACTGTTTGTTAAATTCATTTCCTGGAGACTTGGAGTTTAAGCAGATCTTCAGTGACCTTGATGAAAAGATAGAACAAAATGCTGCGAGGTAAATATTGCTAATTATTTTAAACAAGTTGGTTTCATGTTCATTTACAAAGAATTTACTTCCTCTCATTTTAGTGTTTCCTACTCCTAGATAATTTTAGGTTTTAATTATTAACTGTCCTAAAAAAAATGGATTATACCCTTCCCCTTAGAATTTAATGATTGACCTTATCTGATGAGACTAGAAAATTAAGACACTGTCTTCATATACATAAATTTAAAGTTTATCAAATTCTTTGAAATGACTTCTTGCAATTTGCCAGTATTGGTATCCTGGTTTTTCATTAATGACTTTAGAGTTAAACATTCTTATTTGATGGATAAGCCAGAAATTAAAAATTTGAAATTAAGATATTAAAATGAAAGTATAAGTCAATAGATTGCTTGAGTTGCTGAAAACAGAATATTAAATATAAATTATTTCATGTAATATTTGTCATTTTAAGCCTTCTTCTCACTTTCTTGTGAGGCTAGGGATTCCATTTTTTTTTCTGCACCAGATTAGTCTTCTATTATCCACAAAATGTTAGTGTTAATAAACATTGAGGGAAGCAGGGACAGCTAAATAGTTTCCCACTAATTCTTGTTCTTTGATTGAAAAGATTTTTGTCTTCATTTGTATTTGTGAGACCTGGAGTCAGTTCTCTTACTAGAACTCTTTTGGTCAAATGTACTAATCTGATATAGGTTACAAATGTTCAAACTACAGTAAAGATTTCTATTGTAGAATGAAACATGACAATATTTCCTTTGTTTAAATTTCAGTTATACTGATACTTAATTTAAGAAAACTGAATTGAACTAGTGACATGTTCCTGTGATTTTTTTCCCTTATGTTTTAATGAGAAAACAATTTTTCATCTTCATAACAATAAATACAAATAACTTAAATCCAAAAGATAATAAGTGTTGTGGGATGATAATTAAAACCAAAATCATCTTCAATCTCAGAAATTATCTCCACAAAGGCAGAGAGAAAGAAAATATGTTTATTGTTCAACAAGCATTAAACCAGAATGCAATGTGCATCACAGGCAGTCTTCTAAGAGATTGCAAAAGCGGAAAGGAATCTCATTACGTTATATAACCTCATAGGTACAGCCTTTTTCATACTTGTTTTCAAAATAAACAATCAGTACTCCTCAAATAGAAGATTCTATAGCACATTTTGTTACCATAGTTCATCTTAACTTTATAATAGGTAAAGACCACCTGTGTTAGCAATTGACTTTATCTTGAGCAACGGACTGCTCTTTATGAGGTAATTTTGCAAATTCAGTAAGGCCCCCAGCAAAGTGAGGTCCCCTATCCCCCCAAAGTAACTACAAGATGGGGGAGCTGTCTCCCTTGGTATCTACATTTTGAAAGATGACTTCCAAGTATTTGAGAAAGACAATCCTGGTAGAGAAAGCTGGCAAAAGGACTATCAAGAGTTTGTGGGCCTCTCTGGTGGCACAAGGGGTTAAACAGTGCACTAGGAAGCAATCCACAGCCTCTGCAGCACGAGTTCGATCCCCTGCCAGCCAGGGAGCAATCCACATGGCAAGGCAGACCTCTCCTGTCTCGCCTGCTGCTCCCCTCAGCAGTGTATTTTGGTCAGTCTGCCTGTTCTGTACCCCACTCTGGTGAATCCTCTCACTAGCTGCATCTCTGGCCTGTACCCCAGCTCTTGTATACATAAATAAATAAATATTTAAAAAACAAAAGAGTTTGTTAAAGGACACATTTCACAGAGTTTAAAAAGTACTAAGGTAAATACATTAAGAAAAAGGGAGAGAAATCTCTTCCCATATTTTCAACAGTGAGAATTAAATATCATTTTTAAATTTGTATTTGCCCTTATATTGTAAAAGAATATATATATATATATACAACTGGACAGGAAGAATAGAAATGTTACTTGTCATATTGTGTGTCTATAAGAACTTCTCTACCTTAGTGTCTTGTTAAACTAATAAAATATTATTATGTTATATGTAATATGTATTTAAAAGATACTATATCATTAGCATATATGTGACTTTACTGTAGGAAGGGTATTTTTTGTATAATATATAGATATTAAATATATCAAGTTTTAATTATTATAGTATTTCTTTAATTATTCACTGTATATATAATGCATAGCACAGTTTCTAGTCCAAAGGAGCTTATAAATAAAAATAGTATTACCTTACATACATTAGCAAATCATTGTTTAAATTTTAGAGATGGTTATATTAAAACAAGTCTCAAATATTTTCTAAAAGAGTAACCTTATTCCTTCATAATGCCATTTAGGCTCCATCAGAACAAAACAAGTCACTGAATTCTGATGCTTTTTTTCTAAGCTACTTCATTTTTATTTGCTAAACCATCTGTACTTCATTTCCTGCTCTACTTGGTCAATAAGAAATCACATTTACAAGTGAAACAGTGATTAAAATATTGAGTTTTGCATTCATAAGTTGCTATTTAGGTCAGAGCTCAGATGTTAGTATTAAAAAGAAAATATGATATGGAATGTAAGGGTATAATTTTTAAATTAAAAATATTTTATTGCCTATATATTAAAACAAACCTAGAACAGAGCCACCTCAAGTGACCATTGATCTTCACAAGGGATAAAATAAGCGAGTAGTTGTATTTGCTGTATGTTACATTTAGAATCAAGGCTATTTTTCATCAAATTCAATTATGTTTTTATTATACTCTGGAGAATAAACATAATAGTATAGGGTGTATATATTTTTAAAATAAAATACTGAATAATAACCATGGTTCAGAAGAGTGTAAATCATTTATGCACTCATTTATTGCCTTCTAACAGAATAGCTTTTAGAAAATTGTGTGTCATGACGAATCAGTTATGCCACACTTACATTGCAGTAGTTGAATTACCCTTGGCATTTTTGTATTCTAACAGTTCTATTTATCTCTCACTGGTGTACATTGAATAAGTAATGAATATCTATATGATATGGATTTTCCCAATACTTTTAAAAGAAAAAAACACTAGTAATTCATTTTTAAATATGGTATTTTTCCTTACCCTTGAATTTTTAAAGTTGTATTTCTAGCAGTGACCCTGACACCTAGGTGTGAATTCCTACCTCTTTTTAATATCATCAGGTTTTATGAGCCACAGGGTCTTTTGCTTCCCCAAAGCAGTGATTCACTAGAATGGACCAGAGTGCCCAGAGGTCACTGAACCTTCACTTGCCCTTCAAGAAAGGCTGTCATTCTCTCAGACCATTTTCACTTTTACATCCTCGTTTCCATTCTAGTCAGAGAGAGATGATTCATAGGCCTGACAGTAGAAATCAGTGACGGTGAATCATTTACTTTTAACACATATCAAAATTGGTAACAACAGGGTAAATAACCTGGTGAAGAGGAATACTATGAATGCTGTAGCTACAGACTCAGTTCTATAACTGAAAACTGCTCACAGCACTGAAATATTTTTTGAGCTTGAGTGAACTTATTGTTAGTTTAACAAGATATTAAGGTATAGAAGTTCTCTTAGGCTCACAGAAACGTGACAAAAAATGTCTGCTAGTGGACACACACATATGAATATATTTCATAACCACAGAAAATCATGTAAAATAAAAATTAGTCATTTCAAAAACAGTATTATGTATTAATATTTCTGGAAGTATTTTGGCACTTATTTAATAATGGTCAGAGGATGCAAATTAATACTCCTTCAATGAAGGAAAATGGTGTTATCGACTTAGCACTTTTTTTTTAGCTTCCTATGTTTGTACTTCTCTTTTGTGTTTCTGTATCCTACTGAACAAGACTGAGCCACTTGAAAGAAGCCTTAAAGGTTCCTCATCTATCCCTCCAACCAAAGGAAAACCCAAAGGACACTTCCCAGTTTCTGCTCCCTGGGCACTTTCCAGTATGCTCATCCTGATGAGAGTACTTACCCACTTACCCCACTCTTATTTCTTACTGTTTAAATTTCTCATTTTCCCACTAAACTCTAAACCAGATGTTCAATGATGCATGAAGGGGGAGTAGGAGTGAATGGGAAAAAGACAAAGCACCCTCAGGTGGCCTGTTGAACCACTTTCTCCTCATCATTTTACCACTGTTAGCTTCATTATTTGAATGCCTAACATGCTCTTTAACTCTTTTTTTCCCATCACCCTACATTATGTGGCCTCAATGCTTACCTTAGACCTCTGCTTTAGGAGATTCTGATAAGTAGTATAAAATGTGGTATCAGTAGCTCCATTAGATTGGTTGTTAAGAGATTCTGTTGAGGGCCTCCCTTGGTGGTTCAGGTGGCTGAGCACAGCACTGTGAAGCTGTCCGCAGCCTCTGCACCGCCGGTTCTAATCCTGGCCCGTGGCTAGGGTCCCACATGGAGCTGCAGACCTCTCCTGTGTCGCCCTCAGCAGTGTATTTCATCAGTCTGCCTGTTCTGCTATTATTACAACTACCTGTGTATGGCGGTTGAGCGCTGGGTTGCGAAGCTGCCCGCAGCCTCGGCAGTGCCAATTTGATCCCCAGCCGCCGGCGAGGGTCCCACATGGCGCTCAGACCTCTCCTGCTGCGCCTGCTGCTCCCCTCAGCAGTGTATTTGGTCAGTCTGCCAGTTCTGTTCCCCGCTCTGGCTCTGGTGAATTCTCTCACCCTCCTGTGCTTCTCACTGTACCCAGTGCTTGTATAAATAAATTAATTAATTAAAAAAAAAACTAACTACCTGTGTATTTGCGTGTGTCCTTCCTTATGAGCGTTTATTTATTTGATAGTTTCTTAGAAAGTACACAGTTTACTGTTGCAAAGTTCTTCTTCAGTGGTCCTGCAATTTTATTTTATCCCATACTTATTGTAAGAGAATGCATGCTGTATGTCCTGCCTTCTAACAATGTAACCTATAGTTTGTATTATAAAAACCCTCAGTTTGTAGTCAAACTTGTAGTCAGATCTATTTTCTTACTTAGTCATTGCATATATACAGGCAATGGAGGCAAAACCTACAGACTATATGTGTTCCCTGATGTCTTCTCATTCTCATTTATATACATGTTTTCCCTCTTTCTTTATTTCCCTGTCTCTGTCTCAGGAAGAGAACCAGTAGACTCAGCGTAAAGTGCATGCTGGTGTAGATTTTCCACTTTTCTACTCCTGTTTCAGTTTGTGTAACTTCATGGGATAGACCACATCTGACTTTAGTCTGAACTTACTGAGCAAGCTTACATTGGTTAAAAAAAGGAAAACACATTAAATTATTCTTGTTTGTCATGGGTATTAAATTTCCTTCTCCTTATATACCTATGGAGCATTTCTTCTGGAAAATTCTTTTTGCTGTTAAAATAGACTTGTGTAGTCTATCTGCCATCATTGCATTGATCCAAGTCAGAGGTAAATTTAAGAAGAGACCTGAAATCTCTTGAGATATAATACCAGTCACACTCCCATAAGGTCCAGCTCACTCCTGCTACTATCAGAACTATTCTGCCATTGACTAGAAGTTTGGGAAGTATTTCACAATTGTTTGATTCTTTTAAAAGCACTATAGACTTTTTAGATTGATACAGTCTTATGTCTAAACTTTCTTTTTTTAATTGTTTATTATTATTGTTTAAATTTTATATATTTTTACATCATTTTTCATTTTTACATGCATGCATTTTCATCTTGGTTATAGTCTCCATACAATTCCCAGCCCCCCTTGTTTACATCCTACTCCCTCCTCCCATCCCCCAACCCCCATAGTCTTTCTCTGGTTTATAGTTGCTTGCTGATTTTGATTTTTACTTTATTATAATTAGTCTTTTTCCTGGTCCCTTATTTATGTTTTCTAAATTCCTGCTATGAGTGAGACCATCCAGTATTTTTCTTTTTCTTTCCGGCTTATTTTGCTGAACATGATCCCTTCCAGCTCCATTCATGTCACTGCAAATTGCATGAGTTTATCTTTTTTGATTGCTGAGTAATATTCCATTGTGTATATGTACCACATCTTCTTGATTCAGTCATCTATTTTTTGGCATTTGGGTTGTTTCCATAGCTTGGCTATTGTAAATAGTGCTGCTATAAACATAGGGGTGCAGGTGCTCTTTGGAATTGATGTTTCTGTGTCCTTTGGGTAAATACCTAGGAGTGGAATTGCAGGATCATATGGAAGCTCTATGTTTAGTAGGTCAAGAAATCTCCACACAGCTCTCCATAGTGGTTGGACCAGTTTGCACTCCCACCAGCAGTGCAGGAGAATTACTTTTCTGTCTAAACATTCTTGAAGCCATCTGGACCATCCAAGTCCCTTTCTAAACTTTGCTGCGGATTGGTGGTATAAAGCAACAAATCAACAGAGGACCCTAAAATTTTAAAGTGTATTTCTACTATAATCCTCAGAAAATCACTCTGGAAAAAATAGACAGGAAAGGCCTCCCCTGGTAGCACAGCAGTTGAGCACTGGGCTGCAAAGCTGCCCGTAGCCTCTGCAGCACCGGTTCGATCACGAGGGTCCCACATGGTGTGACAGAGCTCTTCTGCTGTACCCGCTACTCCCCTCAGTAGTGTATTTCATCAATCTGCCTGCCTGTTCTGCTCCCGGCTCTAGCTCTGGTGAATGCTCACACCCTCCCATGCTGCTGACTGTACCCAGTGCTTGTATAAATAAATAAATAAATCTCCTTTTAAATTATTTTTTAATTTTTTTGATTTTTTTAATTTAATTTTTTTTATTTTTATATATTGCCCATACAATTGCAACCCCCTGATTTTGACCCCAATCACTCCTTTCCCCACCCCACCCTAAAAGTGTGTCTGTGGTTCAAAGTTGTTTGTTGATTTTGATTTTTTTCTTTCTTATAGTTATTCTTTTTCCTGGTCCCTTATTTAGGTTTTCTAGATTCCTGCTATGAGTGAGACCATCCAGTATTTTTCTTTTTCTTTCCAGCTTATTTCGCTGAGCATGATCCCTTCCAGCTCCATCCATGTTGCTGCAAATTGCACGTGTTTATCTTTTTTGAATGCCGAGTAATATTCCATTGTGTATATGTACCACATCTTCTTGATCCAGTCATCTATTTTTGGGCATTTGGGTTGTTTCCATAGCTTAGCTATTGTAAATTGTGCTGCTATAAACATAGGGGTGCAGGTGCTCTTTGGAATTAATATTTCTGTGTCCTTTGGGTAAATACCTAGGAGTGAAATTGCTGAATCATATGGAAGCTCTATCTTTAGTAGGTTGAGGAATCTCCACACAGCTCTCCATAGTGGTTGGACCAGTATGCACTCCCACCAGCAGTGCAGGAGAGTTTCTTTCTCTCCACATCCTTGCCAACATTTGTTGTTGCTAGATTTTTTAATATGTGCCATTCTCACTGGTATGAGATGGTATCTCACTGTAGTTTTGATTTGCATTTCCCTGATTGCAAGCGAAGTTGAATATTTTTTCATATGCCTGGTGGCCATTTGTATTTCCTCTTCAGAGAAGTTTCTTTTTAGCTCAGCTCTTTGTAGATTTTTGTGATTAGTCCTTTATCGTTAGTGTTGTGTGCAAAAATTTTCTCCCAGTCTTGGGGTTTCTCTTTGTTTTGGTTATTGTCTCTTTTTGCTGTGTAGAAGCTCTTTAATTTGATGTAGTCCCAGCTGTTTATCTTTGCCTTCACTATCACTGCTTTGGGTGATGCGTCTGTAAAGATGTCTTTGAGATGTTATGTAGTGTTTCGCCTATATTTCCTTCTATATATTTTATGGTTTCAGATCTTATGTCTAGTTCTTTAATCCATTTTGAGTTGGTTTTTGTGCATGGTGTGAGGTAGTATTGAAGCTTCATTCTTTTGCATGTAGCAATCCAGTTTTCCCAGCACCGTTTATCGAACAAACTTTCTTTGCTCCCGTGCATATTCTTTGCTCCTTTGTCAAAGATTAGTTGACCATAGATCTGTGGGTTTATTTCTGGGTTTTCTATTAGGTTCCATTGGTCCATGTGTCTGTTCTGGTTCCAATACCAAGCAGTTTTGATTATTATGGCTTTGTAGTATAGTTTGAAATCTGGGAGAGTGATGCCTTCATTCCCTTCTTTTTTTTTTCAGAAGGGTTTTGGCTATTCAGGGTTTTTGGTGGCTCCATATGAATTTCATCAATATTTTTTCTATTTCTTTGAAGAATGACATTGAAATTTTAATTGGAATAGCATTGAATCTGTAGATTGCTTTTGGTAGGATAGTCATTTTGATAATGTTAATTCTTCCGATCCATGAGCAGGGGATGTCTTTCCATTTCTTTGTGTCGTCTTCTATTTCTTTTAATGGTGTTTTATAGTTTTCTTTGTATAGGTCCTTTACTTCTTTTGTTAGGTTTATTCCCAAGTATTTGATTTTTTTTGTTTCAATAATAAAAGGAATGGTTTTCTTAATTTCTTCTTCTTCAGATTTATTGTTTGTGTAAAGGAAGACTACTGATTTTTGTGCATTGATTTTGTATCCTGCCACTTTACTAAACTGATTGATTAGTTTAATTAGTTTTTCTGTGAGTTTTTGGAGTTCTCTATGTGTATTATCATATCGTCCACAAATAGTGATAGTTTGACTTCTTTCTTGCTTATTTGGATTCCTTGTATGCCTTTCTCTTGTCTTATTGCTCTGGCTAGGACTTCCAGTATTATGTTGAAAAGCAGTGGTGAGAGTGGGCATCCTTGTCTTGTTCCAGATCTTAATGGGAATGCTTTCAGCTTTTCACCATTGAGAATGATATTGGCTGTGGGCTTGTCATAGATGGCCTTTATGATGTTGAGGTATGCCACATCTCAAAGAACTAGAAAAAGAACAACAAAAAAACCCTAAAGCCAGTAGAAGAAAGGAAATAATAAAAATCAATGAAGAAATAAATGAATTAGAAATTCAAAAAACAATCCAAAAGATCAATGAAACCAAAAGTTGGTTCTTTGAAAAAATAAACAAAATAGACAAACCTCTAGCAAGGCTCACAAAGAAAAAAACAAGAGAAAACACGTATTAATAAATAAATCTTTTTTTTAAAAAAAGAATGGACAGGAAATTGGAAGTTTATTAGCATAGTCCAGATGAGAAATGATAGAAACTTGAGTCTAGTTTTTCAAAATAAGAATGAAAAGGAGACATGTTTGAGAAAAATTTAAGAGTTGATGTTAACAGGATTTGGTGTTGAAGATGTTTTTTTCCAGAAAGAATAATTAAAAGTTTTTGAAATCACCAAGACTCTGAAATGGTAAATAGCTCAGGAAAAAAAAAAAATATTCACTTTCTTACTACTCTTTTTTAGCTACTGAAGTAGTTGTTTTAAGAACTCTTTTTTCAATTTAAAAAAATTTCCAGAAAAACATTTGTCTCTGGACAATAAATTTTTATTTCGTGGCTGCTGGTAATTTAATTAGTTTTTATACATCAGCCTTTTTACCTGTTAATTACCTATCAATCTCAAGGAATTTTAGTAATCTATTTAGATAAACTAGGCTTATCTAAAAACCAGACAATTCTGTTTACCTAACAACTATTTCTTAGTGCTCTTAAACACATGATAGAGAAGACTTTTCTTTAGACTGAACTTATTTTGTAGGCAAAATGTAAAACAAGACCATCAAAAATGAAAGAATTTCAAAAACATTTTAATGCTTAGATTTTCCACACTATAAAAAGTTTTTTAATCTCTGCCAGGAGAACATTAGGCTTATTTTAAAAATAAAAGTTTTGGGCCTCTCTGGTGGTGCAAGGGGTTAAGGCACAATCTTTGAAGCTTTCCGCAGCCACTGCAGTACAAGTTTGATCCCTGGCCAGGGAGCTACCCACATGGCGCAGCAGACCTCTCCTGACTTGCCTACTGCTCCCCTCAGCAGTGTGTTGCGGTTAGTATGCCTGTTCTGTTCCCCACTCTGTCTATGTTGAATCCTCTCACCTCCCACAACTCTGGCCTGTACTCCAATTCTTGTATGCATAAATAAATAAATCTTTAAAAATAAAAATTAAAGTTTTATCTTCCATAAAAGCAGAGATAGATGTTTTCTATAACCTTTATATAAAAATATAACTGTAATTTTGACTAATGGGATATACTTTTTTCCTTCTATTTTATATAAATAAGACAAAATGTTGTAATTTTGGAAGAGCTTTTACAATTAGCTTGTTTTGAAATTTTGTCATAATTCTTCAGTTCTTTTTTTCTCAATTCCTCTCCAATCAGTATTTATGCTGCTGTTTAATACTATCTATTTAATTGTAGGACATCTCAATTTTGTTGGAAGTAATAGAGGGCATATACATATATACACAGAAATACATGCATAAATGTAATTGTGATATTAAAAATAAAAGTAGTTTTATATTTTTTTATATCAAAATAAATATAGTTTTAAAGACATGGTGGTGAGATGAGAAGATTAGCATTGAATTCTTAGGAGTCGGAGGTCAAGGAATTCTAAGTACAGTGTTTTCCTTAAATTTCTTAAAACTTCCATATTCTTGTATATAGCCTACTTTTCTACAGGAAAAAGTCTTCTAAAGAAAAAGCCTTTTTTGAGCAGGTACATGTGTAAGTTTCTTCCTATGTACTCCATTAGCACATTGTACTCCTCTCTTGTCAAGTCTTACTGCATTGTAGTTATTTATTTATAGGTCTGTCTTTCTCACTAGACAGAAGTCCTTTAGGGAATGTACCATTTCTTATTCATGTTTGGATTCCTAGTGTATATCACAGTGTCTTTCACATACTCAGCATTTGGGTAATGTTTATCAAATATAGTGCCTCCGTTCAATATGTAATTTTTATACTCTAAAAGGAAGCGAGTAGTGAATATTGAATGAGAAAATTACCATGGATAACCTTTCAAAAAACATACTGCATATTGTATTTTAAAAATGGTTTATAAATTGATTTGCACACAGTGTCTCAGTAATGTATCTACTTGCACACATCATTAACTTGGATAATTCAGGCATTATAATTAAAGCACATTGAGATTCAAAATTAGTAAGAAATGTTGAGACATGTGAAATGGCATAAAGAGTATTATAATAAACATTCATGGGTCCATCATCCAATTTAAGGAATAAAACATTACCAGGACTGCTAAAACTTACCTTATTCCTCTCCCCCTGGTCCATCTCACTTATATTCTGCCCTGTATTTGGTACATTGTTGATTCCAGGACATTTTCCTATACTTAATTGCCTCTGTTTATAATCCTGAGCAAAATGTTGCTTTGTATGACATGTTTTCAAACTTTTTTATCAATATTATTATGTGGTACACATTTATTTGTGCCTTTTTTTCCTTTGATGTTATATTTGAGAGATTGTCCATGTTGATAGCTGCTTTTTACTTTATTTTCATTGCTTTATTCTCCTAAATGAATATAACTAGTCATTCTCCTATTGATGACATTTAGGTTTTAATATCACAAATAAATTTTAAAAGATGGTTTAAAAAGGCCTTGCTTAAGCTAACTAATGCTTTAAATTTGGAAATTTAAACTACATAGGGAAGAAATCTACTATTTTTAGACCTCTTACAAATTTAGTCTAATGTTTGGGATTTAATAATAAATATACTAGTTGAACTTCTGTTTGTGGAGTTACCTTTATTTTTTCATGACAGGCCTGGCTTCCAAAACAAATTTGAAACAACTTGCAGCAATACCATATTATTTCAGAAAACCTAGACTAAGATCTTGGATCATTCTAATCTAAGGCTAATATAAGCCTCCTCCCATCCCCGAATTTGGTCCCCATTTGCAATATTACTATCACATATGAAAATATTGTTACCTTTTATGTGTTAAAATTAATTTTTAATTTAATTTTTACCACAATTAAAGCAGGTAAATTGTCAGATTATATGCCAAACTGACATTTATTTTCCATTTTGAGAGTAATTCCTTTTGTGTAACAATCAGGAAATAACAGTTCTCTAGACTTTAAATGATTGATATTTTAAATAAGATATATAGACAGTGTGTGGTAAATGTCATGATGACAAGATATTTAGTCAACTACAAACAAAATGAAGTTCAGATAATGAATTCTAAATTTAAAAATTTGTGACAACATGACTTTAAAAGCAAGCTCAACTCGTTTGGGGTTGTATCCATGAGGAAGTTCCTTTAAAGCGCAACAACTCAATCACTTTGTCAGTTTTTGGACAAATGACTGAAATATCTAGTCCTCTGAAGGCTTTACCCTTTTTTTAAGTTGCAGTTATTGGCCTCTACCCAGATTCAGATGTTAGAGATTAGTCTAAAAGCTACGTCCTGATAGACGCATCTTTAAGTAGACTACCGAGCCTTTCCAATTCACATTACTGTAATTTATTAGGTTTCATTGAATGAGACACTTTAGGATATTATAATAAAAATCTTTGATAAAGGTTTCTAGAGTAAAGGTATATGCATAGGGCATCCTGTTTCTCAGTGCACAGAAGTACTTGTGTAAATTAAGAAAATATATGCCCATCTCATATCATACTTAGAAATAACATTGAGTTATTAGGAAATTGAGTTGCCTGTGGTCTGAGGAGATAATATTTTTCTTGTAAGTTCACTGTTTTCATGAAAAGGCTCTTTGATTCTCAGAATGTATTTGTTTCAAGGTAATTCAGTTTGAATTCACACATTCAGTTTGAATTCACACATTCGCAGATGTGTCCTGAACAGTCTTCCTTAAATTTTTACAGTGCATGTTTTATAGATAGTTGCACTTGATGAATATTGAAGAGTCTTTATATGACATTGGTTTTAATAATGAACTATGACATGGACTGTATACTTAATAGCACTGATATTTTCAAAACAGTAGTAGCAGTTCAATTAACAGATCTTTCTTGATATTGTTAAACTATAAATGAAAAGTTATCAATTTGAGTAAGGGGATTCAGCTTCAAAAGAACTTTCCTATTTATAAGCTTCCTTGCAGTTTAGATATGCTGCCATCAGGTGGTAGTAATATGTTATGTCCTTGTGGCTCCACAGATGACATTCTGCTTCAGGTCACCAGTTTACCCACAAAGATTTATAATAATGAATGCACAGATTTTTACATGAAAATTAAAATCACATCATATATCTGCTTAATTTTAGAGCCAAAGATGCTTTGAATAGAATTTTTAAAACATTATTGTAAATTTCAATTGGGTACCTTTTCTCTGTGTTTGGTTTTTGTTTTTTTTTTTTTAGCAAATGAATTTCATCTAAGACTTCTAAAAATTTAGAAAATATAGAAAAGAAAATTTTAAAGCTCTAATTTCATCATTCAAAGATAATAGCTACTAACCTTTAGCTTTATTTCCTTCCAGTCTTTTTTTTTTTTTTGTATGTATGTATTTTTCAGTATGTTTTTTGTTTTTGGAATTGTGTTCAATGATAGGAAATGGCTTAGCAGTAGTGACATTGTATATAAAACCATATCTTTTACAGCTTTTAAGATTACAGGTTCATTATAACTGCTTAATAGTTAATAGTCTGTTGGTTGAAGTTTTCATAATTGTATGGTCATTCATCTATGAGTACATAACATATTTTTCTGATCGTTAGAATCAGGATTATTTTTCCTCTACCTGCCATCCACAGCCTCAGAAGGACCATTATTTCATGGTATATTTTTTTATTTTATTTTTTAGCAAAAAAGATTTCTCATCATCTAGCTGTGTAGGTAGATACTTATATTTCCTCTATTGCGTTTGATATAAACTGCCAGAAAATCTGAACTCTGTTTTTCAATTATGAATGAAGATATATTGATAGTATCTTTTTTATTATTTTCATATCATATGAGTGTTTCATAATATTGTGAATTGTTTTTACCACATAATAAACATTTCAGGTGTTATGATATTATGAGATGAAGCTACTGCCTTCTTCCTACAAAAATATTTTTTCTTTTTTTTTATAGCATAAAGCTTTGCGTTAAAGAAATACAGTCTGAAGTTAACAAGCAGTGTCCAGATGTGCAGCTGCAAACAACTACTGACTGCTTTGAGTGGCTAAATAACTATAAATGTAATTCATCAAAGTCACCTTCTATTCCCCATGGAGATTTGATAAAATTCCTCAAAACACTGGTAAAAAAAAAAATCCTTGTTTTATTGTGTCATGGGGTGGTAAAATTAATCACAATTCTTTCCATTTCTATATGCAAATATTTATTTTAGTGACCATATTACCTGCCATATCTACAGGTTTTATTTTGTTTTGTTTCTATATCCCCACCAGAATCCAGTAAGATGTGGGGGTTTTTTGGCTATGATTTTTATCAGTAAAATGAAGTTTTATATAAATGGAGATTAAGTGTTAGAATTCTGGCTAATTTGTGGTGTGATGTATACCATATCAATACCACAAATATATTGATAAATATCACAATTTCCTATTAAAAATATTAATATTTATTACATTTTGTGTCCCTTCACAGCTACTCATTTTCTCTGTACTCATTAATAAACATAATAAGATCCCCATTGATTTTATCTACTAAGTAGTTTTGTCTATAATTCCCTACTTTCCCATCTTGAGGGCATACCCAGGTCATTATCATCAAGGCAGCAATTAAACAATACCACTGTTAATTGAGGTGGAATTATTAATCTGTCCATTCTTTGATACTGACCATCTTCTATGTCTGGTTAAACCTATATAGAATCTATCAGGAGTTGCTAGCTTGCAAAAACAGTTTCCCAAAGAAACAACACAATTGTTAGAAAGCAAGATTTCTGTAGCTATGGTTTTAATTTAATTTAGGGAAGAAAAGGCACCGTTTTTGTCTAAACATCAAACATAGACTAAGGCAGATGTGGAAAATACCTTGAGGATGTAGATGGCTTAGGATGACAGAATCAGGAGAAAATAGTTTTTGGCTGTTGTTATTGCATTTGTGTCTTTAATGTTTACAGAGTAATAAAAGGAAGAAGAAGGAAAAAAAAGACTATGCCCCAAAGCTTTATTCTTTTAAGAAAATCCTCTCACCCATTATCTCTTGAAGGTGGAGCCTTGAATAATAAATATGGATATAGTTATTCCTTTAATTTCTATTAAGAGCCATGTGTATTGAATTTCATTAATATTGATGTAATAATGCTTTCTCATTTAATTAAAAGCAAAACCTTTTAATTATCTTTTAATCTGTCACACATAAGTCATTCTCTATTCACTGCAGGGCAAAGGCCACCTTAGTTTTGCTCAAATTCATTAGACTCATCGGTTTTTCCAGACCTAGATTTTTTTTTACATAATTGATCATGTTACATTGAGGAAATAACCACATTATTAAAATAGATCCAGATTAAAACAACCTTATTATCAAATTTTTATATGCTAAAAATGTCAATCCTGGTGGAATTTTCATGCATCTATTTTTTTACAGAGAAAAATTTTTGCTTATTAATTATCTAACTATTTAAACAAGACACAGAGATCCTCTTTATGGCAATTATACTGAAGATATTTTCAAAATTGAAGCAATCACACTAAACATGTATTTTAAACCTCTGTAGTCCTGTACTCTCTGTTTGATCAAATATTTACAGTTATTGAGTGATTTAAAGAACCCCAAGGTTGAGGTACTGATGTGCTTTATAGAATTTACCATAATGTGGACATCCTAAACTCTTTCTTAGGATATTTCTTTTCCTGAAGTATCAAAAGAAATAAATAGAGGGCAAGGAAAGAGAGAAGCTTCAGAAAGGTCATTGTACCTTGTGGCTTTCTAAAGTATAGTACAAAGGACATGGATGAGGAGAATGAAGTCAAGGAATCCATTCTTGGTTCTATGCTTTATCATTTGTAATTTTTGAAAAATAACTTAAATATACCATACTTTAGCATCCTTATCTGTAAGTGGGGTTTTTAAATATCTATGCCACAGAGTTTTCATTATAGAGACTACATGGGAAAGTGCTTTTAAATAATAAGAATATATGTATATATATTCTTATATATACATACACACACACACATACACACATGTATATATGTTTGGCATTGCAACTTATTACAGATAGAACATTAAAGTAGACATTGCAAACTCAGAGTAATTGAGAATTAATTCGTGGAATTTGTCTAAGAGTTGTTCATAGTTGTGAATAACATAATACCTGTGGTATCTTTGTCAATAAGAAATTTTAAAGTCAGCATGATTTTATGTCAATTGAACCTTGCTTCCATTTTTCTTATAATAAGCTTATTGCTACTTAGAGAATATAAGCTTATTTCAGTATTAACTGAAATAGATGTAATTAGTAAAGTCAGCATGTAAAGAGATGTGTGTGTATAATTCAAAGTCCAAAAAAGTAAGCAATTTTTTTGGCCCTTTACTATTCAGAATTGTTCCTACTATTGTTTTCTGTAGGTTAGCACAGGTACAATTTAACAGTATAATTTCATACCATTTGGGTAGACCAATTGTGAGAGTATTTTTCCCTCATTTTGAGTTAGTTATTTCTTTAGAGAGAATTGAAATATCCTGTGAATAAATTTCCAAAATAATATCTTTTTTACATAGTTCTCAAAAAGGAATTTAAGTGAAAGTTAAAAACTTTGAATGCAATTTTATTACTCACTATGGCAACTATTAGTAACCCATAGGTACATGCTATATTTAAAGGTCCCCATTTTGTATGTTCATTTACAGTTTTATAATAATAAGTGTACTCATTCAGGCATGGAAATTAATTAGGGACATGATTTTGAATTTATTTTGTCTTAAGAATCCATTTCAATTGATGTTTTACTATGACTTTATTTAGAATTTTAAGGTATAGCTTTCATACAGCTCAAGTTATATTGGGGTAGATAACAAGAAGGGCAAAAAATCAATATATCTAGAAATCTAATTGAAAAAAGTTTCATCAGCTGGGCTTTATGAAATTTAACAGAACATAAAGCTAGCCTTCTAAAATTTCAAATGAAAAAAAAAAAAAAAAAACACTTGAAGAACATCCAAGAATGATTTTTCTTTTTTTTTTTTTTTTTTTGCATGAAAGTACTAGGTTGTAGGCTAGAGGTATCCAGGAGGTGAGAGTATTCACCAAAGACAGAGTGGAGAGCAGAACAGGCAGATTTATTGAAATACACTGCTAAGGGGAACAATGGGCCAGACAGCTATGCCATGTGGTTTAGCTCCCAGACCGTAGAAGTGATTGCGCTGAGACTTAATCCCTATTCCACCAAGAATGTATTTTAACTGAAACTAACAATTATAAAATCACATGATTATAGAAATCATTTTTTCTTGTTACTTTTACAATTAATCACCTTTCTAATGTTATTTACTTTTATTAGCAAGATTTCTTGAAGAATGAACAAAATCAAGAAGAAATGATATTGGATTTACTTTGGAACCTTTCCTGCCAGAGCAGTACTTCTTTCCCATCAACTCTGAATGGAATATCATTCCATTTCCTTTCGACGACTTGTCTACATTCTGTTGAAGATCATTCCTCTATGGATGTAAAGTCTATGTGGGATGATGTAAGACTACATCTTCGACGTTTCTTAGTGAACAAATTACAAAGTCATAATGAAATAAACAATTCACAGCAAAAAATTTTGTTGAAAAATCAATGCATACAACAACTCTTGTTTCTTTATCCTGAATCAGAAGTAATAATCAAGTACCAAAACATACAGAATAAACTGTTGGCTAAACCTCTGCAGAGCTGCTTTTCTTCTTACAGCAGAGAATCAAATTTAGACATAATGGTTCATGGATACCAAACTACAATGCTTAAGTTATACTCAATGATAAAAGAGGACTTTAACACACTGGGTGAAATTTTAACCCCACCCTTGACAGCAAAATTCATTAAAGAAACTTACCTGGATACTATTACAGAAGAAATGGCAAATTTTTTGGCAAATTTTTGTGAGCTGCAGTTCAAGGAAAGTACTGTCCGTGTGATTAAAACAAGCAAGACCTTCAGCAGGCATAGAGGAGCAGTGCATGCTTTGGGTTAGTGATATTTTACATTTCTGTTTCGTTTAAATCAAGCTTTTTGATACCTTTAATTTCCTAACAATTTTCTATTTAGTTCACCTAGTTGCAAACTTAAAAATAAATCAGTAAGTAAATGAATGGAAATTTGCATTACATACTCCTTTCGTGCCTTCTTATAGTAATGGAAGCATTTTATTTCCTGTTATTTAAATTATTAAAGATATTGGAAATATAATTCAAAAATATTGCCAATAAGAGTTTCATTTTTTCATTGCATAAATTATTGGGTGACACTAACATACATATTCAGTTTATATATATAAGTGTATATATATATATATATATATATATATATATAAAGCAAAAAAGTATAATTAATTATTAGGTAAAAAGGAGTAATGAAAAATTGTTGAAATTTGTATTACCTAAAACTGTAAGTTTAAAATTATAACAATTTAGTCAGCCAATTCAAATAAAAAGCTGTGAAATTCTAATTATAGATTCTGTTATAATTAGTTATAGATGCACAGTATTTTAATAGTAGCAATTTTTAAAGTCCCCCATATTATTTCTATAAGAATATAAAGATTTTTTAATAAACCACCTGTAATTTCTAATTTTATTCAAAAGGTAAGGGGAAAAGGAAATAAACTATTGTGATATAATAAAATTTTTTGTCATCAATTTAACTCGACCAGTGGAGAAAATTAAAGGTAAAAATAAATGATTATTTTGAAAGGTATGATTAATTATGCTCTTGCATAAAACCTTGAGGTATATTTCTAAGTAGATTCATAAAATATATTTTTGAAGTATTTGAAATTTTTCATTTGGTAAATTGTTATCTTTGAGTTTATGAAGATATTATAAAAATTTCCTTAGCACAATATATTTTTTACTTACCTTTCTTAACAAAATGTCAAAATACCAAATTACTCTGCTATATGAATTTTCAAATGATTTAATGTTTTCTCTTACTATTTTTATTTTCCTCCAGAAGCTGCATCACAGAACAGAGCTACATCAGCCAAATTTAGTTTGTAACAGAATCCATAGTTAGTTAATTTAGGAACATTACAATTTGCTCAAAGTAAATAGATTTTCATTTTAATTGTTAACACATAAATTTAAATGCATTCCATGACTGTGCTTTTTTCTAAAATTTCACATTCTCTAAAAAAATTCCTGATTATCTGTAAAGTGTTTTCAGTATGAAACTTTTATATCTGCTAAATATGGTTTATAACAGAAGAAAAGACATATATGGTTGGAAATATGTGTAAGTTCTATGGAATCTTAAGGGCTGATATTGAGGTATTTTTCTATTTGTGAGAGAAAACTATGTGTGTCAGCTTTAAAACCAAAATTTAAAAACATTTTTTCACGTGTCTAAGAGCACCGATCTTTCTCAAGCTCCTTTTTTTTTGAATTTTGGTATAAATTACGTGTTAAATGAGTGCTTTCCATGTTTTAGGCACTATGCTAAGCACATCGCTCTTCTTATTATCCTAATTTTTACAAAGAAAGAAGCTTAGAAAAACTAACTTGTCCTGAATCATTTTGTACATAGTCACGATTCATAGTTAGGTCTTTAAGTCTTCAGTACCCGTATTGTCAATCACCACGTTCTTGGATCTTCACGCCAAGTATAGAACTAAATGCTTTGTCATTTGTTAAAGAAATTTCTAATTGCACTATTCAAGTAGACTGCCTGAAAATCAACTCACTTCATCTTTATTGAACACTTACCCTATCAAGGCATTTAGCAGTTACCAACTTTAAGGTTTTGAGCTAAACACTGCAAAGAGAGGGAAACTAAATAAGGAACAGCTAATGAAGAATTAGTAGAGCTACTAATTTCCTCATTTATGTTATGAGAACTGGTGAACTAAGTCAGAGTGATGACTGTATTTTCCACTGATATTTAACCTATGCCAAATCTTATTTATTAAAGAAATATAGTTTAAGATGAGCACACGAACAAAATTATAATAATTTATTGTATTTATTATAATAATTTCTATTCCTATGTTAAAATCTAGATTGGCTTGAATGATTTGTGCATTATTTTTGGGGAGAGGGCAAAACAAATACTTTATTTTTTCTATATTTATATTTTTTATTTTTTTACATCATTGTTCATTTTTAAACAATATTTGCTTCCCCCCATACCCCCAGGTGTAGTCCCCATAGAGTTTCCTTCACCAATGCAGCTGTGAAGCATCACCTCAGTCCCCTGTGCTCCTCCCTCCCTCCCTCTGCTCCCTCTCCCTCATCCTCCCCTGCAGTATGTCTCTGATTTATTTATTTTTCTTTTTTTTTTTTTTACTTTGAGTTGTTAGTAAATTAGACGTGAAGCATTTAGTATTGTGTCAGATACACAGTAAATGTCTCTGATTTATAATTGTCTGTTTTTGTTTTGTTACGTTTTGTATTATTATTATTTTTCCCCCTGGTGTCTTATTTGGTTTCCCTATATTCCTCCTGTAAGTGAAACCATCCGATATTTTTCTTTTTCCTTCTGGCTTATTTCACTGAGCATAATGCCTTCTAGTTACATCCAATTCATGTTACTGCGAATTGCATGAGTTGGTTTTGTTTTGTTTTGTTTTGTTTTTTTTTGATTGCTGAAAAATATTCCATAAGCCACATCTTCTTGGTCCAGTCATCTACTTTTGGGCATTTGTGTTGTTTCCAGGTTTTACCTATTGTAAATAGTGCTGCAATAAACATAGGGATACAGGTGTTCTTTTGAATCAATGTTTTTGTGTCCTTTGGGTAGATCCCTAGTAGTAGAATTGCCGGGTCGTATGGTAGCTTCGTTTTTAGTAGACTGAGGAACCTCCGAACAGCTTTCCATAGTGGTTGGACCACTTTGCACTCCCGCCAGCAATGTAGGAGGGTTCCTTTTTCACCAACATTTGTTGTTGCTTGTTTTTTTTTTTTTATATGTGCCATTCTTACTGGTGTAAGGTGGTATATCAACGTGATTTTAATTTGCATTTCCCTGATTATAAGGGATGTTGAACATTTTTTCATTTGCCTATCGGCCATTTGCATTTCCTCTTTGGAGAAATGTCTTTTAAGTTCTTCTGCCCATTTCTTGACTGGATTGTTTACTATGTTTTTGATGAGTTGTGTGAGTTCTTTGTATATCTTTGTGATTAGCCCCTTATCCATTGAATGGAGGGCAAAAATTTTTTCCCAATCAGTGGGGTGTCTTTCTGATTTGGTTAATGTCTCTTTTGCTGTGCAAAGGTTTTCAGTTTGATGTAATCCCAGGTGTTTATCTTTTCCTTAACTATCTTTGCTTTGGGTGATGAGTCTTTAAAGATGTTATTCCGATGTATGTCTTGTAGTGTTTTACCTATATTATCTTCTATATATTTTATGGTTTCAGGTCCAGTTCTCTTCTCCATTTTGAGTTGATTTTTGTGCATGGTGAGAAGTAGTAGTCTAGTTTCATTTTTTTTGCATGTGGTGTTCCAGTTTTCCCAGCACCATATATTGAACAAATTGTCCATGTTCCATTGCATATTCTTTGCTCCTTTGTCAAAGATCAGTTGTCCATATAAGTGTGGTTTTATTTCTGGGCTCTCCATTCAGTTCCATTGGTCTGTGTGTCTGTTTTTGTTCCAATACCAAACTCTTTTAATTATTATGGCTTTATAGTATAGCTTGAAGTTTGGAAGTGTGATACCTCCTTTCCTCATTGTTTTTATCAGTAGGGCTTTGGCTATTCGTGGTTTTTTGTGGTTCCATATGAATTTCATCAGTATTTGTTCTTTTCTTTGAAGAATGTCATTGATATTTTTATTGGAATATCATTGAATCTGTATATTGCTTTTGGTAGGATGGACATTTTAATTATGTTAATTCTTCCAATCCATGAGCAGGGGATGTCTTTCCATTTCTTTGTGTCTTTTTCTGTTTCTTTTAACAGTGTTTTATAATTTTCTTTGTATAGGTCTTTCACCTCTTTTGTTTGGTTTATTCCAAAGTATTTGATTTTTTTTTTTTTCAGTTATAAAAGGGATGGTTTTCTTGATTTCTTCTTCAGATTGATTGATTATGCATAGGAAGGCTACTGATTTTTGCGTGTTGATTTTGTATCCTGCTACTTTACTGAACTGGTTGATTACTTTGAATAGCTTTTCAGTAGAGTTTTGGGGTTCTCTACGTATATTATCATATCATCTGCAAATAGTGATAGTTTTACTTCTTCTTTCCCTATTTGGATTCCTTGTATGTCTTTCTCTTGTCTTATTGCCCTGTCTAGGACTTCCAGTATTCAGTTGAAGAGCAGTGGTGAGAGAGGACATCCTTGTCTTGTTCCTGATCTTAAAGGAAAGGCCTTCAGCTCTTTGCCATTGAGAATAATATTGGTGGTGGGTTTGTCATATATGGCTTTTATCATGTTAAGGTATGTTCCTTTTATCCTGAGAATTTCAAGGGCCTTCATCATAAATGGATGCTGGACTTTGTCGAATACTTTCTCAACATCTATTGATATGATCATATGGTTTTTATTTTTCTATTGTTGATATGTTGGATTACACTGATGGATTTTCATATGTTGAACCATCCTTGTGCCCCTGGGATGAATCCCACTTGATCATGGTATATTAGCCCTTTGATGCATTCTTGGATTCTGTTGGCAAGGATTTTGTTGAGGATTTTTGCATCAGTGTTCGTTAGGGAGATTGGCCTGTAATTTTCTTTTTTTTTGTGCTGTCTTTGTTTGGTTTTGGTACTAGTGTAATTTGGCTTCATAGAACGTATTTGGTAGTATTCCTTCTTTATCAATTTTTTGAAAGAGTTTGTGTAGGATAGGCACTAATTCGCTGCTCAACGTTTGGTAGAATTCATTTGTGAAGCCTTCTGGGCCTGGGCTTTTGTTTTGGGGGAGTGCTTTTTTACTGCCTCAATTTTGCTGCTTGTAATTGGTCTGTTTAGGTGTTCTATTTCTCCTTTGTCCAACTTTGGATGATTATATCATTCTAGGAATTTGTCCATCTTTTCTAGGTTGTTGAATTTGTTTGCATATAAGTGTTCATAGTAATCTCTGATTATTCTTTTGATTTCTACTGAGCCTGGTGTGATTTCTCCTCTTTTGTTTATAATCCTATTTATATGTGTTTTCTCCTGTTTTTTTTTCTTCGTGAGCCTGGCTAGAAGTTTTTTCTATGTTGTTTATTTTTTCAAAGAACCAACTTTTGGTTTCATTGATCTTTTGGATTGTTTTTTTAATTTCCATTTCATTTATTTCTGCTTTGATTTTTATTATTTCCTTCTTCAACTGGCTTTAGGGTTTTTTGTTGTTGTTATTATTTTTCTAGCTCTTTGAGATGTGAGATTAGGTTGTTTCTTTGAGTTCTTTCTTGTTCCTTGATGTGAGCCTGTGTTGCTGTATATTTTCCTCTTATTATTGCTTTTTCTGCATCCCACACATACTGGAAAGTGGTGTCCTCCTTGTCATTCAACTCAAAGTATTTTTTAATTTCTTCTTTGCTCTCCTCATTAGTCCAGTGGTTTTCTAGTAGTGTGGACTTCAATCTCCATGACGTGGGATGGTTCCTTGTTTTCTTTCTCATGATTTATTTCTAGTTTGATGCTTTTATGATCAGAGAAGATAGTTGGAATGATTTTGATCTTCATGTATCTGTTGATGTTTGTCTAGTGGCCCAGTATTGATCAACTCTGGAGAATGATCTGTGTGCACTTGATAAAAATGTGTACTTGGATTTTTTTTGAATGCAATGTCCTATAGATATCTGTTAAGTCCATGAGTTCTGTGTCTTTATTTAGGGCTCTAGAGCCTTTATTTATTTATTTATTTTTGTCTCATTGATCTGTCCGTTGGTGAGAGTGGAGTGTTGAAGTCTCCCACGATATATGTATTTTCTTTAATGTCTGTTTTAAGAGCTGATAATAACTATCTAATATATTTTGGTGCTCCTTCATTTGGTGAGTATATGTTGATGAGTGTTATATCTTCCTGATGTATTGTCCCCTTGATCATAATGTAGTGTCCATCTATGTCTCTTTTTACTTTTTTTAATTTGAAGTCTATTTCATCTGATATAACTATAGTTGTTCCTGCCTTCTTTTTTGGTCCATTTGCTTGTAGGATTGCTTTCCAACATTTTACTTTCAGTCTGTGTTTATCTTTTGTGGTTAAATGTGTTTCCTGGAGACAGCAGAAGGATGAATTTTGTTTTTTCAATCCAGCGTGCCATTCTATGTCTTTTTATTGATGAGGTTGTTAGCATCTGTGTTTGCCATTTTGTTTGTCTCTTTGTGATTTTATTCCTCACTTTATTCTGTTCTTCTTGATCATTCCTCTGTTGGTTTTGGCTTTAGGACGTCTTGTAGAATTTTTTGGAGTGGGTGATTATTTGTAATGAATTTCTGGAGTTTCTGTTTGTCTGAGACAGTCCATATTTTTTCTTCATAGAGGAAGGAGAGCTTTGCAGGGTAAAGTATTCTTGGTTGGCATTTGCTGTCTTGAAGTTTGTTGAATATGTTACTTTACTCTCTTCTTGCCCATAGTGTTTCTTCAGAGAAGTCTGAGGTTAACCTGATTTTGATTTAACCGTATAAGCTATCTGTTTCTTCTCCCCTTGCCAATTTCATTATTTTTTTCTTTGTCTTGGACTCTTGCAAGATTTACTGTTATGTGTCTTGCTGTAGTTTTCTTTTCATTGTGGTAATTGGGTGTTCTCGCTTCTTGTATGTCTATATCCGTCGCCTTTTTCATACTTGGGAAGTTTTCTTCAAGTATCTCCTTAAATAATTTCTCAGACCCTTTGTCTCCTCACTTTCTGGAATGCCTATAACTCTTATATTTCCTCTCTTTATGGAGTCTGATAATTGTAAAAGGGTATTCTCATTCTTCTTCCTTTGCACTTCTCTCTCTTTTTCTCTTTTGGTTCTTTCTATTTCTGTATCTTCAAGAGTACTGATCCATTCTTCCATTTCCTTGGTTCTGTTTTCAATGCTTTTCCAAGAGCTCACTGTCTCCTCCAGTAATCTTTTAGTCTCCTCCTTTTCTTTTATTTCCTTTCTTAAGGTCTCATTTTCGTTCTTCAGTTCATTGATTATTTGGCTCATCTCATTATACTTTTTAATCGTGATGATTATTAATTCTCTACCTGACAGGCAGAGAAGTTCTTCCATGTCTTTGTTGAGCTCTGGTGACTGATTTTCTTTTTGTGGTGTGTCTTTCTCCTGTGGGCTTGCTTGGTTATTTGTATTTTTCCTTCTTCCTGTTGTTTGCTTTCTAATTTGTTCTATGCATTGGGACGTTGTGCCACTGGTGTTGGCGGGCATCTCTTTGGATTGGTCCTTCAGGAGTGTCAAAAACTGTTTACAGACTGAGACCAGCACTGGTAGGCCAAAATTCCAGCAGGGTGTTGATGCTGTGGCTGTGTTGCTGGGCACTGTCTCTTCCAGTTCCCTCCCTGGGTATTTACTCAGTTCCAGCAGGGAATTGGTGATTTTCAGTTAGTTGGTGATTTTGCTCTGGTCACTAGGTGGCGCTAGAGACCTGTATTTGCTGACCTGTGCTTTTCCCCTGTAGTTCTCTGTGAAAGGGAGTGGGGGAGGGGAGCACCTAGACACTGGGGCTGTTGCTCATGCTGGGTGCTGTGTCTGCCCCATCTTCACCCGGTGCTGTGCCCGGGGTGGATCCCATTTCCTGAATTCTGCACTCTAGTTCTCAATCTCAGGGTCTCAGATCCAAAACAACGGTTGTCACCCTGTGCAGTGCCACTGTTATGGCGCATCCCACACCCTGAATCCTGTGCTTAGCTCTCATTTCCAGAATGGGGTCTTGCTCCACGCCTTGTTTCCCTTCTAACCTCCGTTTGCATGGCCCACCCCCTCTAAGAGCCTGAGGGTGGTTTTGGAAACCCTGGCTTCCAACTATTAGGAAGTTGGTGATTTTGTTCTGATCACTAGGTGACACCAGAGATCTTTCCTAGGATCCTTCTAGAGCTGTGCTTTTTCCCCTGTGGGTCTCCAGAGAACTGAGTAGGGGTAGCGTGGAATGGCTCAACGGCATGGGGTGCTGTGTCTGCCCTGTGCCGCGCATCATGGGGATCCCACACCCTGAATTTCGTGGCCCGGGTCTCAATTCCAAAGCCCTCAGATCCGGGATGCAGACGGTAGCCCAGTTCAGTGTCCACAGAAATTGTGCCTTTTGCACCCTGCTCCTGTGCCTGAGCCCCTGGTTTTTAATTACTCAGTGATGGTCATTCACCCCAGTGATGGTTCCTACGTGTCTCCCCACCAACTTAGGTCGTGGGCATGGGGATCTGGGCAGTCTAGATCCACGTATGCTTTTCGAGTGCATGCGCACTTTTCTGCACAAGATTCAGGGCTGGCCTTAGGCTATTTGCAGGTCTTTGGTGGAGTTCTTATCTTCCTCTAATGGTGCCCTGAGCTGTTCACTCACCTCCATGGCGATTCCCGCACTGTTCTCCACAGTTGCGGTTCGGGGGGTGCAGTGCCTGCAATAGTTCCTTTCCACTCACAGTCCCGCTTGATCTGTAGTTTGTTCTCATTGTTGTTGTTTGTTTGTTTTTTCTTTCTGTTGGTCGGATTGTACCGGCTTTGTGGGTGTGGGAGGGTAGCAGGGTTCTGAGCTGTCCTCTCTTTTCATCCTCTTTTATGGCAACTTTCCTCTTTAGGCAGTTTGCCTGAGTCATCTGTTTCTCTTCCATGTCCTGGTTTTCGCAGGGACCTGCCGCTTTTCCTCCCTATTAACTTTTTTTTATAGGAGGACTTAACTGGCAGCATTTCACCACCACCGTTGATCTCCTCTCCCGGTTTGTACATTATTTTCTTTAGTGTATGTCTGTATCTTTATGTTCACCAAATCTTTGTTATTTTTGTGTGAAAATATAGAAATACTTATCTTAAGTAATAACCCATTTAGTCATTTAGTTTACTGAGTCTGACATTGCTGTGCATTATCTCATTTAATCCTTCTAACCACCCAAGAACACAGGTACCATTATTCATTATGTCTATTATACAGTGTGTAGTCCTAAACCTAGGGATATTAAATAATTTGCTCAAGATTACAGAGGGGAGCCAGGATTCAAAGTTAGGCCTATATGACTACAAAGTCATTATTCCTTGACTGTGCTCTATACCTAAAAGAATAGAATTGAAATAGCACATTCCATTAAAAATTCTCTGTGTGCTAACTCTACTTGTAGTCTTTTACTTTTTTTCTAAACTATCCCACACACTTCTCACTTATACAATGCCAATTTCATTTCAAGATATTTGCTCATAATTCTTATTTTGTGATCTCTTGCTACATCTTAAGCTGGCCTTTATGCCAATCTTTTTTGTTTTCAGCTTTACTGAGATAATTTTGTAAGTTTAAGATGTATGTATAATGTGTTGATTTGATCCTCCTATATGTCGCAAAATGATTACTACCTTAGCATTTTGTAATATCTCCATCAGGTTACATAACTGCCATTGCTTTTTAGTGGTGTAAATTTAAGATGTACACTTTAAACAACTTTCAAGTATATAGTACATTGTTGTTGACTATAATCACAAAACAGTGATTCTCTTCCCACAACTTGTACATCTTCTAACTGAACGTTTGTACCATTTGTCCAACACCTCCCTACTTCTCTCATCTTCTAACTTTTGGTGACTACCATAATACTGTTTCTATGAGTTCAGTTTTTTTAGACTTCCTATAAGTGAGATTGTACAATATTTTTCTTTCTTTATCTGATTTGTTTAACATTAGCATAATGTCTTCAAGGTCTATTCATATTGTTGCAAATGGCAGGCAGGGTTTCCTTTTTTCTCATGACTGAATAATATTCCATATTCCATTAGCTTACTAGAGAGACAGATGCATAGAATGATCTCACATCTTCTTTATCCATTCGTCCATAGACAGACACTTAGGTTGTTGCCATGTTTGGGAACTAAATTATATTGAGGTGCATTCTTTCTATGCTCATTTTGTCAAGAGTTTTATATTATGAAAGTCTTTTGAATTTTATCAAATAAATGCTTTTTCTGCATCTATAAAGATGATCATATGATTTTTTTTATTTTTCATTCTGTTAGTGTGGTATATCTCATTTATTGATTGCGTATGTTGAACCATCATTGCATACAGGGATAAATCCTGCTCAACCATGATGTATGTTCCTTTTAATGTGTTGTTGAATTCAGTTGCTAATATTTGGTAGAGAATTTTTTTATATTATATATTTTGCATCATTTTTCATTTTTGTACAATGTATGCATTTTCATCTTGGTTATAGTCCCTGTAAAATTCCCACTACACTTATTTTGATCCTATTCCCTTCTTGGCACCCCCCCCCGCCCCGTAGTGTGTCTCTGATTGATAGTTGCCTGTTGATTTTGATTTTTACTTTATTATAATTAGTCTTTTTCCTGAGAATTTATCTGTATTCATCAGAGATATTTACCGATAATTTTCTTTCTTATAGTATCCTTATCTGTCCTTGGTATCAGGGCAATGCTAATGTAAAATGAGTTTGGAAGTATATTCTCCTCTTCAATTTTTGGAAGGATTTGTATGCCAGACTTAATGAGCTATTGTCCTATCTATGCATACACTGTAGTGTTCTTGATGAGCTAAGGCTTTTTTAATTGGCTCTGACTTTTCTAGCAAATTGAGAATTGGTTGTTTTTCCCTGGATGTAAATTATCTACCTACACATACATATAAACATGTCTATATTTATACTATATGTATTTATACTATAGTGTATATGTACCCATATCTATATTTATAACATACATATATAGAGAGAGTATTACCTAGCATCAAAAATAATAGTTGCTTCTTATCTTGTATAAGGTTTTATATAAGTGAATTTATTTAAGCTTTATATTTTTCATATTTTCAATATGAGAAAACTGAGGCTTATGAAGGTAAATGTTTTCCAAGGCCTCAGAGCTTGGAAATTCATTGAAAGGATATTTCTTTCTTTACAGTTATTTGGTATATTATCTTGATAAAATACTGAGCTGCATGGCAAAAACTAGTGCAAGGCACTGTTATAATTAGCTAAAAAATAATTTCCTAAGCACTTTCACATTTTCTTTTTAAGTTCTCTCATTCAGTGTTTTTACTTTGTTTTCATTGTTATTGACAGTGACTCAAAACTCATGATTTGCTTGTGCTTATTAACTTAGAAACTGACCAAAGTCAATTTTTATGCTATTTCATTCTAGTTTACCAGTAAGCTGGCCTTTCTGGTAGTGGTGTTCACCTGCATATCCTAGAGCCCCTTAGGGGTCAATTCATATATTAAATATTGTGACAATCTCTATTTTCCTATCATAAAATGCCAGACAGATGCTCTATTTTATCCTATCTTGGTATTGTATGGTGTCTTTTAAAAAAAAAAAAAAGATTTTATTTATTTATGCAAACAAGAACTGGGGTACAGGCCAGAGATGCGGGGGGTGAGAGGATTCACCAGAGATAGAGTGGGGAACAGAACAGGCAGACTAACTGAAACACACTGCTGAGGGGAGCAGCAGGCAAGACAGGAGAGGTTTGCTTCACCATATGCATTGCTCTCTGGCCAGCCAGGGATCAAACTGCAGAGGCTGTGGATTTCTTCTTAGTGTGGAGCTTAACCCCTTGCGCCACCAAGGAGGCCCCTAGTGTCCTTTTTTTTCTCTTATATTCATGCGATTTTGACTGTTTTATTTCTAGGAGTGTTTGAATTGTTTTAGTATTATAATACATTTAGAAGTATGAAGCTTATATGTTTCTTTATTCAAAGAAAATAATGAAATGTTGTAAGTATTATGGAATCTTTCTGATTTGGTAATCTACTCTAAAAAAGGACAATATTTACATAGTTTCAGTTTGTAAAATTTCAAAGTTTCAAGAACTATTTAAGAGACAAACTTCGTCAATAATTCTGATTTTGTTCATCTGTATCTTTAAAGTTCTTTAATAATTTTCAGGAAATTATAAAGATTTATGCTATATTACTTTGCTTTTTAATTTAGTTCATAATGCTCTAAAGTTAAATGGCTTTTAAAAAGTTAGAAATTTATACTTAACATTTTAATTTTAACCCAATTTTCATTTTATTTGGGAAGTCAGATCCATGTTGACACATGCACAGGTATCCTCTACATAAGGAGAACAATGCCATTCTGTCATTATAACACTCTTCTCTCTATATTTGGAGTGGTTCAGTGATCAAGTGGACTTAAGGAAATGTATAGTTACTTTTTCAATGCTTGAAAAGAGAGGGTTATTGGTTTGTAGTAAGTTATCAGTTAAATTAAAATCTATTTTACTATGAAACTATGCAACTAGGAGATTTATATCATAAATTTCATGGTCCTCTGTATCACTTATTCTTAATTTTTATTGAAACAAAATTTAGCTTGAGAGAAAAAAGACTTAAGAGACTATGATACATTCCTTTTAGTATCTGGAAGGTTTCTAAAATCTGCAATGGATGGGAAGTTGAGTTGATTGGCCTCCCTTTCACAGTTCCTTTCTATTTTATTTAAGGAAGATTGGGGGTTTAGGAAATGGAATCCCTCAGGAATGAAAAGGTTCTTGAAGAGGGCCTTCAAAATAAAGGTAGCCAAAATAAAGGTATGAATCTTAACTAGGGAAGCATGGATCACAACTGGAGAGGAGGCCAGTCAAAAGTCATCTACTCTTGTTACTCAAGTGCATCTTACTTGTTGAGCTATGACCTCAAGGAGATATGAAGAAATACTTTGAAGCAAACATGCAAAATAGATATGAAAAAGCATGAGTATTTTAGAGAAGAGACTTAGCCTCCTAGGATGTATCTCTTATTCCCATTGTGCTCCTTAGACGTAAGTAAATATCTCTAGTACATCTCTAATGACAGTTATTCACAGAAGCCAGAACTTCAAGAAATGCCAAGCAGCAAATGGGGAAAAATAATTCAAAAGCAATGTCTTTATTCACTTATCATAAATTCCCTTAAAATAATAATAGTTTCAGTTTTTATTATACTATTTTTTTTTTTGCTGTACCATCGTTGAAAATACTAAAAAAAGATAGAGTTAAGCAGCCTTTCAGCAAACCCACTGTTTTATCATAATTGTTATTTAAAAAAATACTTGCATAATCCCTGGTTATAGTTATTTTGTTCTCAAAAAATCAGAAGTACACTTACTGGGAGTCAAGGCTTCTGGTTCTGAATCACCTGCCCCCTTGTTTTGTAAATTTAGATAAGTCATTTACCTCTTTGAATTTTTCTAATCAAGGAAACAAAAAAGGGTATACTAAATAAGATCTAAGATTACTTTTAACTCTAAACTTTTTTGACTCTGTATGTGACATAGATACCATTCCAGAACCAGAGTTTATGCCCACAATTTGTCATTGGAAACTACCACATTTATTTTCTCTATTGACTGTACAGATGTATTAACTGGCTAAACATGTGGCTTTGTATACCACAGTAGGAGATACAGGACCTCCTTTAGATCTTTATCTGTGTGATTTTTCTTCCCCAAGTGAAACCTGAAAATAATAACAATATGAAAACTGTCTACCTCCTGTGGTTGTAAAGGCAAGACAGGAGAGGTTTTTTATGAAGTTGGAAGGGTGAAGAGGGGGTAGGTGATTAAGCAAATATAAAAAGTGGAGTTTTTCCTTCCATCTTGCATCTGAAGGTATTCCTACTAATTCTTTTTTTGGGTTTCTCCTCTTTGATCCCACAACCAAGTGTTTTTGTTTCATTTTATTTTTAGTTTCAAATTTAATTTTTTTGCAGGAGTATTTTTTTTTTAAAAGATTTATTTATTGATTGATACAAGCACTGGGTACACAGTCACAAGTGCAGGAGGGTGAGAGAATTCACCAGAGCCAGAGCAGGGAGCAGAACAGGCAGAAGGACCGAAGTACACTGCTGAGGGGAGCAGCGGGCGGCAGGAGAGGTCTGCGCCATGTGGGACCCTTGCCCTGCGGCTGGGGATCGAACCGGCGCTGCAGAGGCTGTGGGCAGCCTCACAACCCAGCACTCAACCGCTGCGCCACCGAGGAGGCCCTGCAGGAGTATTTTTAATCAGGTAATTGAAAATTAAGATCACAGGCAAGAACTGGAAATGCAATTATTCTATATTGTTGATTGAAAAGAAATCCATGTGCCTTTTCTCTGGTTATGTATTTAAAGCAGGCAAGGCAGGGATTTAATAATGACTTGTATTTTTTTCCTGAGGAAGAACCAGCTCATTTCTGCCATTCTATAGACAGTAGGCATCTTTGGATCCATACATATCCCTGCTTAAGTACAAAAGCCTCCTAAGTAGGCTTATAAAACATGGAAGAATGATCTTGTCCTGAGTCTGTGAGTAAAAATTTCACAAGCCATATTATAATTATAATGAGATAATTATACATGTTAAACTTTTGTAAATAATTTAATATTTTCTTCAACATGTAAAAAAAGGTTAAAAGTGGGGACCTCCCCGTGGCGCAGCGGGTTGAGCACTGCGCTGTGAAGCTGTCCGCAGCCTCTGCAGTGCTGGTTCGATTCCCGCCCAGCCAGGGAGAAAGCCACATGGCGCAGCAGACCTCTCCTGCCTCCACTGCTGCTCCCCTCAGCAGTGTCTTTGGTCCGTCTGCCTGTTCTGCTCCCTGCTCTGTCTCTGGTGAATTCTCTCACACTCCCTTGTGCCTCTGACCTCTACCCCAGTTCTTGTATAAATAAATAAATCTTAAAATATATATATATTTAGGGCCTCCCCGGTGGCGCAGTGGTTGAGCGCTGGGTTGCGAAGCTGCCGGCGACCTCTGCGGCGCTGGTTCGATCCCCGGCTGCTCCCCGGCCACAGGAGGAGGGTCCCACATGGCGTGCAGACCTCTCCTGCCTCCCGCTGCTCCCCTCAGCAGTGTGCTTCGGCCTTTCTGCCTGCTCTGCTCCCCGCTCTGGCTCTGGTGAATTCTCTCACCCTCCCGCGCTTCTGACAGTACCCAGTGCATGTATAAACAAAAACAAACAAACAAACAAATAAATAAAACATGCCTCTATTTAAAAAAAAAAAACATTAAAAAATATATATATATTTAAAAAAAAAGGTTAAAAGTGATTATTTGGGTTTTTACATAATTGATCCTACTGTCAGTTCTTGTTGGTTCTAATACATGTTCAGTGTCTTCATAAAACTTGTAGAATATGCTAGAATGTCCATGCCTTCAGCAGAGAGAAGGGGGCTTGATTTCCCTTCTCTGAGCCAGGGGGACATTCTCCATTCAATCTGATTCTTTTCGGTACTGTTGCTCTCTCCATAGTAGACATGTACAAGGTTATACATTGGGCTGAGTATAAAAATTAAAGCTGTTCATTTTATTTCATGTTTTATGTGAGAAAGCAGGACAGGACAAATTCTTCATGCTACTTAAGATAGTATTTTCTGTGTTTAAAAAAAACACTTCTAGCCATTTTGATTTTTGAGTTTTGATAAGGTTCAAATAGCTTTGGATCTATTTTGCAGAAAATACCTGAATAAAATATTTACTTTGCAAAGGATACTACTCAGGACATGAATTCAACATTAATTTTTGTTAATTTTCCGTTGCTTATCTTCATTTTTCTATCTATTTACAAATATATAAAATCAGGTGTGTAATACTGTTTTTAAGGTGTTTTTAATGTGTGCCAAACTAACCACTTTATACACTGGTACATCATTTAGTTCTTAGAATATTTTGGAAAAGTTGGATATTATCCTTATTTCATAGATACAAAAACTAAGGTTTATGCAAGCTAAGTAACTTGCCCAAAGTGCTAATACTAGGTAGCACCTCAGCAGGGAATCAAATCCATTTCTGAATTATGACTAAGTCTAATCTATTAAACTAGTGTGCTTACTGTCTTTTGCTAAATGAATTCATTTGTAAAATCAAAAGTCCTTTTATAATTGGAAGTATAATTCCCATTGTAGCCACACATCCTGATTTTTGTGTTACATGTTCTGCAGTTGTAGCACATACATTTATTTCTCTACATATAAATTAAACAAATCAGTTTTGGAAGGAATTATGGTAATAATAGAGTACAAAGCTACAGCACTGCATTTGGCAAAAAACTGGAAAGAAAAAAAAAATCCATTCTTTTACATATTAACACAGAGTAGGAAAATAAAAATGCTAATTTTTGACTTAATATTTTTAAAAGTATCTAAATGGAGAAACTTATTTTATTCCTAGATATGCAAATAAGCCACTTGCATTTAAGCCTGTTGGGGGGAGGAAGGCAGAGTTAAGCTAAAAGCATTAAGTTACTGAAATAGTTGAAGCAATTATTGCTTATTTTTGAGATACTTTTTGCAGTTAGTAATACCATCAGTAAGCATTATTTTTGCAAGATGTTTCCACATTTTTGGTTTTATTTGACTTATCTTTACTATAGCTTCTCTGAAATTAAAACTGCAGCAATTCCCATTTGTATTTTATGGGCAAAGAAATGAAAGCATTTTGACTGCTAGTAAATCAAGAATCAAGTTTAAGACAAAACGAAGATTAGCAATATCTTCCCTCTACCTCAATGCCTTGTAAGAAAATAAACAAAAATAATCTGACACTGGACTTTTCTCCCCTAATTGATTGTTTTTGTTCTAAGTTATTCCTACTAAAAGTTGTGTGAACTGTGAAAATTATTTGCTTAAAAGCTATGAGAAAAATGGGTGGTGTGTATGAGTGGAAGGTGTGTTATGTGCTTGGGTAAATGTTGGTATTATGCATTGTGTGCTTATCTTTATCTAAAGCTTGTATTTATATGGCATTTATTATTTTTCTGACTCTTATTTACCATTAAGTGTTCTGAGAACTCTGAATCTTTATTCCAAAGATAATTGTGCAACAAAGATAGAAAGTATGTTTGGTGAGACAGAAAGTGGTTGCAACTTAATTTTAGTAATATTTTTTGCTTCCATGCTGCAATAATTAGCAAACTTTAAATTGTGCTCAATTATCTACATCCTGCCTCCATTGAGCCACCTGTGTGCAACATACTTCCCAAGGTTAGAAAGAAAAGAATATTTCACTTTCTACAGTTTTTAATTATGACATTCAAATTCTAGGATGGAAGAATAAAAATGCCTTTAGGATGATGGGCCAATTTGAGATTTATATACTTTATTATAATCTTTCAATAATACATTTTAAAAAAGGATTAAGCTACTGAGATTTTAAACATAATTTTTTCCTTGGAAAAAGAAATTGTTTAAAACCGCAAGTAACTTATTAAGAGCAAAATGTAACAGCAAAAAATAATTGAAAAGTTTATAATAAAGTTATTCTTAAAAAGAACACAGTTGTTTTACAACCCTTCTATATCAAACTAATGTTTAATGCGGACAAGTAATACACATGAGGTTGTTACAAGCCAGAAATTCTATTTTGTAGAAAGCAAGATACTAACTCACTTTGTCCAAACTCCCTAAAACTTTTCTGACTTATTTCCCCTGCTAATTTTTTCTGTTATTCATATCTTGATTTATGAGCATAGTAGTAAATGTGAATGCTTAGTTCTCATTTTATATAAAAACTTTTATAGGTTTTTACATATGCAGGTCATGAATCCCTAAGTTTTTGTTTAGCATATTATCTGTCATTTTCAGGTATACTGTTATAAATGTTGAATGTTGTTTAATTATCTTGTTTTTTCTTAGGTTTTCTAAAAATCTAATATGTGACTTAGATTATTAAACTATTAATCAGTTATTAGTACCCACCATATTTTTTTCATGAATAAATTTTCTAGAAGAAAAGTATAATAAACATTTGTAAAGATTCCTTTAAAACTGGAATACTTTTAATGGGAGAAAGATTGAGAATTTTAATTTTTATTGCTGCACTGCAACATTCTTTATTATGAAAATCAATTTGAAAAATATGCATTATGATTTAATGTTTTGATGTAATTATTAATATGTAAGTATGAAAACACTTGACCATCGCTGTCACATCTATTGTCCACTACTTGGTATAAATAAATCTGCTGCCTCAAAGTAGTTTCATTTAACATCTCCCCCTATTTTTTAATCTGTGTATTTTACACAGATTAAAATTCTTTCTCTGAAGTAGCATTTTCTGGGAATGCACCAATCTCTCTATGCAAGGATTTGTATGGAAAAACTGCTGGTGGCTTTGAGAATTATACCAATCTATCACCCATACAAGGAAATGAGAATATAATCCTTAGGTTTGGCAAATGTTAAATTATAATGGATTTCCAGTCAGAATTCTTTGCTTCTGTCATTCTAAAAATTGTATTTCTATTTCTTTGTTTTTACATATATTTTTAATTTGCTTCCAGCCTTACCAAAGCATTCAAAAGAACCATGATGGTTGAGCTATCTAAATGGAGATCTAAAATTACACATGTAAAGAAATGAAAGTTATTTAAGATGGAGTACAGTATATTGACTCAGTCAAAAGTAAAACCTATCAAATTTTTGCAACCTTCTTTCAACATTGAGTAAAAACAGAAAACCCTTGTCTGTTATTTAGAAAAAAATACAGTTTGCCCCAGTATGAGTATAATCTCTTTTATAAAAGAATTATAGGAAGTACTCAGTTAGCAGGTGAGTACTAGTTGAGAGATGAGACTATAATAAAACCTTTGGAATTATGTTGCCAATGAAATACAAGACTAAATAATTGGAAGATTTGATATTTTAGAATTATTTAAGGTGATTCTAATGAGCTGATTTTAGAATAACTGGCATTATATCATTTACCCTCCAAGATAGAAATTATTTAAGTTTAAAACTCAGTACTAGCAAAAGGCACACAGTCAGACCTACTCATATGGTAATTATTGGAGTAGACGACCAGGCTTGTGAAGTAATATTTCCTGAAAAGAAAAGAAATTGCCTCCAAATTTTATGGTGATCATTGTCAGGGAAAGTTATATTGTAAGATTATTTTATACTGCCTTCCTATGTCTTTTTCCCAAACTGTACTGAAATCAATTATAGCCATCATTGTTAATGTTCTCTTTGTAGCACAATAAAACTGTAATCCTTTAGCTATTTGAAGGGGGTGTATTTTTAATGGGCATTTTTTTCTTAAAATTTTTTCTTAGTCATGGTTACAAAAGCCATCAAGTTCACAGTTATTGGTATATGGATCCAGTTAGTGGAGCCTGAAGAGATGAGAGAGTTACAAAAATCACAGCCCCTTTAAGATTTAATAGCTGGGATTTAATGTGGAATGAGTATGTAAAAATGAGAAAAATTCTCGCTTGACTTTAATGACAAGATAGTACTCCACAGACTTGATGGAAGCTTTATGTTCAGTGAGTTCCTCTAAAGAGATTTGTGTTGTCTATATTGAGCTGGAGCAGTTGGCCTTAATATCTCATTATTTCGATTAAACATATGCAAATTTATACAAGCTTTATATATTTTATTGATAAGTGATAATCTTGTGTTTTGCCTTCTGTGAAATACAGACAACAAAATATAAGCACAAGCTCTTTATATTTTTATGAAAGGCACTTTATAGATTTGAGTTACAAATACGTTTTTGACATTTTTGACTGTATCTAAAAAATACTAAATATTGAATTTAGTGACAGCCACTCAGTCATGAACCACTGTGAATTTATTTTTTATTTCTCATTAAATTTTGATTATGTGCCAAGGTAGCTGCGACTCAAAAAGGCAACCAGAAATCAGACAGATGTTTAAAAAGCATTAAATACCCTGATAAGGTTTGCACGCTTTTGGTTTTTTCTGGTATCCTGATAATTCTTTAAGGTCCTGTCATTTTCAATCAACAGAGAATACATGTGATCAGTATATCTGATAAACTTGTCAATGCCTCTTTAGAGCAGGATTCCCCAACCTATTCAATTCAGACCCCCCTGCTTCGTTTCAAGTATCATCTTGATAAGACAGAGCTGTGTCACAGGCATCTGTGTATAGCCAGCTCAGTCTACAACTAATTTGTGCAGGAAAAAATTAAATCAGGAGGTAAATTATTTCATGATTGCTCATTCCCAACAGAGTTGGGCATCATTCTGAAGAAAATATCAAATAATTGGTTTCAGGCCGTGTCAGACACAGGCAATTCCCTTCTCTAATGGCTGTGTGTGGTAGCACCAGGCCTCAGGGGTCAGCAGAGAACTGGAAATAGCTTAGTGCCAGGCAGGCAATAGAGAGACAGAGCACATAGGAAATGAAGTGGCAATAAGTGCAATCCATAGGGGAAATGTGCTTCACTTGGAGTTTAATATATCGGTTCAGAATCTGGCAGGAAGCCATGCAACAATTGTTTACCTTTTTGTCAGCATCTGCATCTGTTCTGTTTTGTAAACAGCACTTAACTCTCAGTTGGTAAATGCTGGAATCAATAACAACTGTTAAGGGATTTCCTTACCCTCCCCCCATTTTTTTTTTTATTTTCTATAACAAATGCACACTACAAACAATGTTTGCCTTAGATTAACAAGGAACATACATTAACAGGGTCAAAGGGATTTGGTTGGGAACATTTTATAGCTTTTGGGTTTACAGTAATTATATCTGTGTGATTTGAATGTATTTTGTAACCTATCCAAATTAAACTGTTAAAAAAATGTTAGCAAGCAGTAATGAAGATGATTTTTTATAATTATCTTAAGTACTGTGTATAGAAAACTGCTGGCACTGTTTGTAATAATTTAGTTCTGTGCAATATTGTGTATTACAGCTGCTATGTAGAAATATTAAGTTGCCTTTTGCAGTTTTAGGAAATTAGTGATTATATCCAGCAGTACTAATTATTTTAAACATACAGTTATTAAAAAAAAATTACACACCACAGTGAGACATAAAAAAGGGTTGATCTGTGACTAGTGCCTATAAAACTAAATGTATCATTAGTAAATGCAAAGGAAAGAATAACACTACTTCTAAGTTCACTGTCTTCAGGGACCAAGTAGATGAATGCTGTCATAAATGTAGGATTGTTACAATAGTTATGGCATCACTTAAAAGTGAGTATCACCAAGATCAGAGGAACAAGTTATTGCTAATGGGATTTATACATGCTTCTCCCCTCGCGCTGCTTGGAAAATTTACTCCTCAAAATTTCCCCATACACAATTGCCTAGTTGCCTTGATTTTATTTTATTAAACGACTTCATATCTGATTTAACCCAAATCTAATTTTGTTTTCATCTGCCATTACTTACATAATAACTCTTAAATCTTATGCTTTCCATTAATTTTTCTCAAATGTATAACTTCTTTGAATCTTTCATTGGACTAACATCAACCACAAATAAAATTTGGGTCATTTAGTCAAGATTTATTCTCTTTGTCTTTTTTCTTTCATCTGTCTAAGTGTTTGGTGTGGTGTTTTCAATCTTCTTAGCAATCATTTTCTCTATTTCACTTACCTAAATTTATTTTGGTCAATATTTTTGGATGGTTTGTCAAGTTTTTATTAAAAATTTAGTTGTAAACAAGAATTCGAAAATGTGTAGCTTTCTCTTGAGACTAGAAGGTAACTTGACTTCATCTTCATTGTGCATACTATTAATTTTTTTGATGTTGTCACTGAGTATGCTATTGTATACATACAACCACAAGTTACATATACATTGTAAATTCATTGTTATCACAATATCTAGACCTTGTTGCTTTCATCTTATGAATCACAATCCAGATTTCATAAATTTGCACTTTAACTCATTTATTTGAATGGAGTATAGCATGCCTTTGGCTTAAAAGCTAGAGAAGTTTTTTTTTAAGTGTAGGAAAACCAGCTTTATTAGTTCATTCCATCATGACATTTACATTATACAATAAAAATAAAATAATATGTAACACTTTTAAATGCTCTGATTGTAAATACAAAAAAAAAATTTAATGGAAAGCTTTGTCCAGTTTAGAATCTGCCATTGAAAGTCATAGGCAAAACTATAAGCCAATTTTCACCTTTTATAATTACTTCCTTTACCAAAGGAAAAAAATGGTCTTATGTTGCAAAATGCCTATACAAATTTAAGGAATATAAGAGTAAAAATCTCTAGCCTCCACTGTTTGTGCTTTAAATCTGCTTGATGGATATTAAAATCCTTTAAATCTGCTTGATGGATATTACTATCTCACTTTTGCAATTTCATGTTAAATATTTTAAGTCACACCCTAACCTTTTAGTATACAAATTTATAACTTATGAATGACATTGTCATACCAAGGTTAAATGCTCTAAGTTTTATTGTTCCTAAAGTGGCTGCCCTGCATTGATTTTAGCATTGACATTAGCAATAGCTAGCAGAGCTTGAAAAATTGTGATTATTTTGTCCTAATGGAATTTTTGAGGCATTCATGGTGGGGATGGGTATTGTCTCTGAAAAATTAGCTAATTTTTAAAAACTGTTATAGGGAGCTCTTTATTGTATTAGATGAAAAGAAAAATATTCCCTAACAAAGGTAGAATTATATGCTAATGAGTAGATTGAAAATTGTACAGTAATAGAGTATCTGCAGTATTTTAACACTGTCAAAAAAGCTATCTGGGGACAATAAGTCAACAAATTGATTGATAATAACTAATTGCTGTTCAGACCCTGCAGAAGTAATATTAAATATCATCAGGTCACCCAACACTATAGCAAAGTTTCAGAACTGAAATCTTATAACAATAAAATTTGAATTTTTGCTAATTTTTTATTGTATAATATATCTTATACAAGAACACTTATAATTAATCAGAGCATTTCCTTTCAGAATTTGAAGTCTATTCAGTTACAATTCTATTTGCTTGGTTTTTTACTTAATATAAATCTTTGAAAAACAGATAGTTCTGACCCTTTTATACTACTTTTTTAGATTTAGTCTTAACAGTTGTCTTTTAAGATATTTAAGTTGATACCTTCATGAAATAAAGGGTTGAATATTGAGATTAAATGTTTTTAATATTACCTGAACATAATTCTAAATGTTATCTTTGATTTGTAATAAATATAAGACAGTTATAAAAAGTTATAAATATAAGACAGTTATAAAATCCATTTATATGGTTTTGTGCTTTTACCAGGAAAGTATAGATTTGTACCTTCTTTTAATAATTGGATAAAATTTAGCCTCCATGTTAATTCACTCATAAAAATAAGATGGTCATCTCATATCACTTTGGAATTTGTGAGGCACTCATGGTGGGGATGGGTATTGTCGCTGAAAAATTAGCTAATTTAAAAAAAAATGTTATTGGGAGCTCTTTATTGTATTAGATGAAAGGAAAAATATTCCCTAACAAAGGTAGACTTATATGCTAATAAGTAGATTGAAAATTTTACAGTAATAGAGTATCTGCAGTCATTTTGGAAAAACTGGAAGTTTGGCTCTTCAAATAACTGTAAATGCTGTAATTTGATCCTCTTGTGTGATATGAGTGAAAGCAAACTCAGCTGGATAAGAGAGGGACTTCACAACTTTCATGTATGTGGATTGTCTATGTCCTTCTACACAGCTATTTGAAATGGCCCACAGGACAACCTTTCATTTCAATACAAATTTTTTAATTCTTGCTCATACTTGTTTTTCTGTCACTTGGAGAAAAGCAACGAAAAACCTTAGAAAATACAACTTGAATTAAAATATTTTAAGGAGAGCCTCCCCGGTGGCGCAGCGGTTGAGCGCTGGGTTGCGAAGCTGCCAGCAGCCTCTGCAGCGCCGTTTCGATCCCTGGCTGCTCCCCGGCCACCGGAGGAGGGTCCCACATGGCGCGCAGACCTCTCCTGCCGCCCGCTGCTCCCCTCAGCAGTGTACTTCGGTCCTTCTGCCTGTTCTGCTCCCGGCTCTGGCTCTGGTGAATTCTCTCACCCTCCCGCGCTTCTGACTGTAAACAAAACAAACAAACAAATAAATAAATAAAACATGCCTCTATAAAAAAATAAATAAATAAAATATTTTAAGGACTCTGATAATGCTCTCTATCATTTCTTCAAATTAGAGCAACTTACAAACTGATCTAATTGTAAATTAGGTTCCTTTGAATTTCAGGTACATGTTTACAATCATAATCTTTGATAATAGACTAGAATCAGGCATATCCCACAACATGCCCTTGTAGAGTCATGGTGCTTTCACTGGCACTGGGAAGCCTGGCCCCCTAGATATCTAGCTCCCTGGAAGATGCTAAAGGGGGGAAAATTAGAGTAGATTCTTCCATATTAGGAAGATTCCCATAGTTCCATTTCAAGTGGCAGTTTTTTCTGCCTAAACCTTGAGAAGAAAGCAGAGAAATTCTTGAATTAGTCTTCTCGAAAGGCAATAGGGGAGAAATACTTAGAATGAGCAAGAATTTGAGGCAAGGATGAAACTGTCAGATAATGAAGAAGCAGTGTGCGAGGTGTGGGAAGAGCTGAAGTAAAGATGAGGTATTTTTGTTGACAACATGAAATCGAGGTGAAGACAAGCTTCCTGATTTATGAAACAGTGGGGTGTCCCTAGGTTCTTCCCATTAAGAGAAGAAAATTAAATTCTATGTTCATGAGTGAGAAGGTAGGAGGGAGGTAGCTCACTACCTAAAATAAATGCTAGGAGTGTTTCTGGAGCCCTGGTTTGTCTTTGCTTTTTTCAGAAATGCTATAAATTTTTGATAAAAATGAAAGCTTTCTGAAAACCTTGAATATGTTTCCTCATACTAGCAAGGGAGAAGAAATGATAAAATTGAGATTGTTTAACATTTATGAAATTGTTATGGAAAACCTATTCACCAGTTAGGAGATTTGAAAAGAGGGCCTGGATTTACATTTGGGAAGAAAGAGAAAAACTGAGATTTTGAAATTACAGTATTTTTTACTTTTTGTATAGTTTTTAGTGCACCACTAAACAAGCAGAGTTATATTAAATTATGTTTCATAAGCTTTATGAGTTTGAAAATTTTTATAGGGCACATATGTAGGTTTTGTGATAACAAAGATTTAAGATCTGAAAATAAAGTGAAATGAAATGAAAATAAAGTGATTCACTGCTAAAACTGCATTTGGCTAGGAATGTTCTTACTAAAATATATCAGAGTAATTTTCATTATAAAAAATTAAATATCAAATATATATTAAGGAAAAAGTCAGTCCTTCCATGTTCTACCCTCCAATTCTAATCCTTAGTTTCATGACTCTTATTCACACTGTGTGGAGTATTCTAGAAGTTTTATTATACGCATATAAGACTATACATATTTGCATTTTAAGGGGTTCAAATTAGACATACTCTTCTGCAATGTGCTTTTTTTCACTTAATATTGCATGACCACCTCCCATGTCAATGCAATCTGGACTGACATTCTCTTCAGCAGAGCCAAAATATTTCATAAAATAGACCTAACATAGTTTAAATTGATCTTATTAGATTGTTGATTCACTGGATCTAGGAAAATCCTAAATTTTTTCTTCCTAAAAGCAATGCATCCCCATTGTTATATACACATACATTTACCTACATGTGTATATATGTATGCACATACTTAAAGTGTATATTGTAAAAAGTTTTAGGCTTGTTTTACCTTCCCTACTACCCTGAGGTGATCTGTTACTGATTTGCATACATGTACATGTGCCTGTATCTAGATTTTACAAATTCCTCTGCAATAGATTTTTTTTAACTTAATATCATGGTCATCTTTTGTGTCTGTACAAAATTATTATTATTTCACCTTAAATCCATCGTATTGTATGAGTCTATCAATATTTAACTAGCCAACTCTTATTGGTCAATATAGTGTTTTCCTAGTTTCATTTCCCTTTTTTTGAAATATATAACAAAAGTACAAAATTTATTTTTTTAAATATATGATTGTAATATTGTGATCTATAAGAAATATATTTTTTTATCATTCAAGTGACCAAAATACATTTTTCATGTATATTTTGTCTTTTTGCCAATGTAGTTGGCTTACAGCTCTCAAAACCCTTTGAATTTCCCAAGTGATAAAAGCAATGGGAGCAACCTTTGTCACATTTAGTTAATTGATTAATATATTTATTTTAATTGAGATATTGTTTGGATCCCCCACCAGGTATTGCCACTACAATGCACCCACCACCAAATCACCCACAGTGCACCATGATAGTCCTTGTACCTCCTTCTCTCTTTGTTCTTAACCCCTCTCCTCTCTCTCTTCTCTCTGGGTTCTTCAGTTCTATAGTCAGCTTTTAAGTGTTTGTTTTTGCAGCTTGTCTTTATCTGATTTTTTAGTTTTGTTGTTCAATATTCCACATATTAGCGACACCATACAATACTTACCTTTCTCCTTCTGACTTATCTCACTAGGCATTATCCCTCCCAGCTCCACAATTTGCTGCATATGGGATGAGTTTTTTTGATTGCTGAGTAATATTTCATTGTGTGTATATCCACCACATCCTAGTTTCTTTACTTTGTATACTTGTTTATCTTTGAATAAACAAGATATTCCTAGATATTCCTGGGCCAAAGAGTAAGTAATGTAAACTTTAATGTGTAAATTCAAATTGTCCCCCCAAAACAAAATACTCACAGGCTTTTGCCATAATCATTAATTATGATTTTTTTTTAAAGTATTAAAATTCCTGTGCTTGCCTGCCTCCTTCTGGATTATCAGAGCTACTGCTGTCTCATTAGCTATCCTCCCCTTGCTGCAAAACACAGGCCTGGCCTGGCTGAGGGGAGGGGTGAAGAAGGGACACTTCATGCCCAATGTCTCATAACTGCTAGGACTTTTGGAGTCAGACAGTTGGTTTTGTGTTCCAGTTTTGCCACTCAGCAGTTATATGGCCTTGGATGGTTCATTATCTTCTGTGAAGTCATTTAATCTGCAAGATGGAGATGATAATAAAACCTACCTCATAGTGTCTAAATATTAATAGAGATATTAATTATGGTATCAGACACAAGCTAAGCACTTTTTTTTATTTAAAACATTTGTGTGTATATATATATATATATATATATATATATATAGTGTTAAAACTGACAAGTTAACTTTGCATCATACATTAAAATGGTGTTCCTAAATGTCAATATATGACAGGGTTGCATATTTGTTGTTTTCAAATCACTTTCTCATTGAATATTTTATCATTAAAAGGCTCTGTATAATGTTCTCTGGACATGCCATAGTAACTTTTTTCAGTTGAAAACAATAGTAATGAAATAAAACTAATTTTTCATGCAGTAATATTGGTTTACATCATTGTGTATGTTTTAGAAGTATAGGATCTCCCCCTACAGGTATTGTTACCACACCCCACTCACCAAAACACTCATATTCCTCCACCACAGTTCATCGTGCTCTCTCTACACCTTGTGTTAGTTCTTCCGCGCTTCTATCAATAGTAGCCTCAGTTCTACAGTCAGCTTTCTAGGACTAGTTCTAAATTTGTCTTTGATCCTTTGTTTGGTTTCTCTGTATTCTACATATAAGTGACATCATCTGGTATTTAGAAATAAGGCTAAATTAAAAGAATAGATGTATCTGGAGATTGCCTTTATTTTCATGGCTCAGGCCCTTGCTGTGTGAGAGTGACTGCCTGATCTAGCTCCAGCTGTGACCCCACCCTGGAGCTTTGTACTTAAATGTTCAACGGGGCACTCCAAACACAGCATGGAGAAACCAAACTCCTCATCATTCCCCTGATCCCTGTTTCTTTGCCCCAATCCAAGTCAGTGCAATAAACACTGACTTACCAAGATTTACCAAGATGATTTATTTTGTTTTACTACCTAAATATTTTCAAGTCTGTCTCCTCTCCATTCCTGCCATTAAGGCCCAGTTTAGGTCTCTGTCTTTCTCATTTAGACTGTTAAAATAGTTTTGATTTTTTTTTTTTAAGATTTATTTATTTATACAAGAACCGAGGTACAGGCCAGATGCGTGGGAGGGTGAGAGAATTCACCAGAGGCAGAGCAGGTAACAGAACAGGCAGACTGACGAAATACGCTGCTGAGGGGAGCAGCGGGTGAGACAGGAGAGGTCTGCTCTCCATGTGGGACCCTCGCCAGCCGGCCGGGCTAGAACCAGCACTGCAGAGCTGCGGACAGCTTCACAGTGCGGTACTCAACCGCCTGCGCCACCAGGGGAGGCCCAAAATAGTTTTGAATTTTAAGTGGATTCTTTACCCTTCTTCTTCTTTTGCTCTAAAGCATCTGCTAAGAGCATACCACTCCATTTAAAAGTTCCTTACTGCCTCCTTAAGCAGGAAGCCGCAGTTGCTTAGTATTGAAAACTAAGTTTTCCTTGACCTAGCTCCTGCCTCCTCCATCCGTACCTCATGCCTCTTCCCTTCTCATATTTTTCATTCTCTACTAACACTGAACTGATCGTTGTCTGACACCTCTTTACCATCTCCCTCCTGTTCTTTGCCTAATTCTCATTGAACTGAGAGTTTATATATTATTTCTTCCAGGAACCTTCTCTGTGCTAGAGTCCCTAATCCACGTTCCCACAGCATCTCCATATGCCTTTCTCAGAGCCCTTAGCATAGTCTATTAAAATATCTAATTAGGGTTATGTCTCCCCATATGGACACTTAAGCACTCAAGGGAAGGTATTATTTATTTTCCCCAACACCCAAATCCACTGACTAATACACACCAGGGGTTCAATGAATATTTTTTTAACTGAATCACTTTGTTGAAATAAATCAGTATCTTGAAGGTGCAATGTAAGTAGCCAATTAATTAACTTATTATTGAGCCCCTACCATGTAAAAAATAGTCTGCCTGAAATTAATGGGGATTCTTAAAACTACAAAGATTTTCCCATCTAGATTGAGAAATAAAGAATGAATATATAAAATACTGCTGGGAGTTATGCAGACAAGTAGTTGCGGGGTTCTGAGAATGTAGTTCTAACAGGCAGAGAGAAGTCGCTTATGACTTCTTCCAGGTGACCCAGATAAAATGGAACCATGCTAGGATGGGCAGGATCTGGGAAAGCGGACACTGGGAAGACAGAAACAACAGTATTCATGTTCAGATGCTTTCCTATTCCTTAGTGCAAAGTTGGGCATGCATACAGAATGAAGCGTTTATTTGGGAGATTCAATAGAAAGAAATCTGAGTTTTGTTTCTCAGGTCTTCTGACTTCTCCTTTCACATCATTTACCCCTGAGAATACTGACAAGATGCCTTATTCTGTAGCTCAGTCCTACTCTCTAGTGCCTCCCCACACCCTCTGCTCAACTCTAGAGACATAATATTTCTTTTGAAAAAACTGGGGCCTCCCAGTGGTGCAGCAGGTTGAGCATAGCACTGTGAAGCTGTCCGCAGCCTCTGCAGCATGGGTTCAATTCCCAGCCAGCCAGGGAGGAATCCACAAGGCGCAGCAGACCTCTCCTGCCTCGCCCGCTGCTCCCCTCAGCAGTGTCCTTGTACGTCTGCTGGTTCTGCTCCCCCCTCTGTCTCTGGTGAAATCTCTCACCCTCCCGCGCCTCTGACTGTACCCCAGTTCTTGTATAAATAAATAAATCTTAAAAAAAAAAAACCACTGAACTTTGAAACCAATTTAAAGCCTAATTTGATTTGGTATTTTCAAGTGACTTCAAATATAGGAGGTGGAAAAAAAAAACAACGCAAAAAAAAAAAAAATGCATCTGGCACCATATTTAATTATTTATGAAGTAATTTGTATAAGACTTTAAGTACATTAGGAATTCAAAGAAGAGTTATTCTAGCATAAAGAGGAGCAAGCTAGAACACCATCATGAAAGATTTGGACTTGAATTTGGCCTTGAAGGATGAGTACATTTGCACAGGCAGAGGGAAAAAGGAAGTGTTTCCCCTGTAATTCAGACAATAGCATCAGGAGAGATTACTGTAGCTTCTTGGAGATAATAAAGACAGCATATAAGAGCGGTTCTATATGTGACTGACAAAGACAGTAGCCAAGATTGCAAATAAAGCCTTAGTTCTTTTATTCCTCATCTCTACTCTTATGCAAAAAGGGGAGAGGCATTTTTTTTCCTTTGTCTAATGCACAGTTTATCTTATTTTGTTGAGGGAACATTCATTTACAACACTGTATAGGCTTCAGGGGCTCAGTTTCTCACCTCACCAACTGTATATATATCACGCCACACCCACAATGTCACCATCCGCTACCCACCAATCAGCCACCTCTGGGAGGGGCATTTATTAAAGAAGAATGTGGTGATTCACACAATAGAAAAAGGCTGAACAATCAAATCTCTGGAAGGATAGGAATTGAAGGATTTCTGGAGACCTGAGCAACTAGAACTTAACTTTCTAGCTGTATTTCATTATTTGTTGTCTATGTGATGACTTTATTTTCAGATCAGTTTCTCTATTCAATAGGGTATGCACCCCCTGGCAACTTGTGCTCACATTCTCACAGTTTCCATGGTACCTTAGTTCAAAAAACCTCAAGGATCTGATTGGCCAAGGTTGTTACCCAAAGGGGGAGAAGAGTGGAAGTTGGGGTGGGGGAGGGGATGACAAAACCTAAGGAATAAATGGTTAACTGAATAATGTGTCACTTAGCATATTACAGACTTACAAAAACCAATCTACGGCATTTTAATTATTTGTGGTCATTGTTAAATGTTTTTGAGCAGAAAAGTAACTTGAGAGAAATGTTTAAAAAATACAACTTGTTCAACGATGTGTGAGACTACCTGAATGAGAAGGACATAAGGAAACCACTAGAAGATCTTGCCCCTCATGTGGAAAATTCAAGTGTGAATTTTGATGAGAGTTTATTCGTGGCGTAGCCTTAAAAATTGAGAACAGGGTAGGTAGTGGGAGAGGCAATAGAATAGTGGTTCTCGGTATGCAGTTTCCAAATCAGCTGCCATATCATTACAAGGAAAATGTTAGAAATCTAACTTCTCAGGCCTCCCTGGTGGCGCAAGGGGTTAAGCATCGCACTATGAAGCAATCCATAGCCTCTGCAGCACGAGTTTGAACCCCAGCCAGCCAGGGAGAAACCCATATGGCGAAGCAGACCTCTCCTGTCTCGCCCGCTGCTCCCCTCAGCAGTGTATTTCAGTCAATCTGCCAGTTCTGTTTCCCACTCTGTCTCTGGTGGATCATCTCACCCTCCTGCATCTCTGGCCTGTACCCCAGCTCTTGTATGCATAAATAAATAAATCTTTTAAAAAATTATAAAAAAAAGAAATCTAACTTCTCAGGCTCTACCACAGACTCATAGAGTCAGAAACATTGGCAGCAGACTGGGAGTAGGATCAAAACGGGTAGGAAGAGCACAAGGGACTATGGTGATGGTGCACAGGTGAATTGATAGTGGGAATTTTGTGGGAACTATAACTGAGATGAGAAAGCATACATTGTAAAAAAAAAATATGAAGAATGATGTAAAAATATTTTTAAAAATAATAATAATAAAATAGAATATTAAAAAAAACAGCTCTTCAGGTGATGCTGATGTCTGCTAATATCACACTTTTTTTTTTTATATCACACATTTTTAAAGCTACTTATAAGCTTCCATTACCTTGAGCAATTTATTATTTATTTAGCCTCTTCATGCCTCGGGGGTAAATGTTAATGCTTTTGTCACAGAGTTGAGAGGATTAACTTAAGTGTATGGAAAATATTATCATTGCTAGAATTTGCTAATGCAGGAAAGATACAAATAAAAGATAATTCCTGATTCTGGCTAAAGTGTGCATTGGCTCTTTTTGATGGCCAAAAGTCATCCATATTATTACAATATGGATCTTATAGATTCAAAATATTCATAGAAGTCGCCTCCTGGCTACCATACTTTGTTCTTCAATTGAATTTTGTTGTCACTGGTATTTTTAAGAGTACATTCATTTTGTCCCTTAGTGATAAGTAACTTTACCTTCTCTGAGCCTCGGTTTCCTCATATCATCTTGGTGAATGGTAGAAATAACATTCATAAAGTATTTTACCATATAGTTTGCCATCATTAAAATGGTAGCTCTTAGTTACCCTGATTTATTTCCCTTTCATCATCTTACCTTCCTCCTTGTCCCTGCTCCCTTTGTTAACCATAGTTTCTCTCTTTGTGTGTCACTTTACCTGTGACTCTTGCATTATTCCTACTAGGGCCGAGGTTATCCTTCTCTGTAAAGGAATACGCAGTTAATACCTTCTACTTTGCCACCCGCTGCTCCCCTCAGCAGTGTACCTCGGTCCTTCTGCCTGCTCTGCTCCCCGCTCTGGCTCTGGTGAATTCTCTCACCCTCCCGCACTTCTGACTGTACCCAGTGCTTGTATAAACAAACAAACAAATAAATAAATAAACATGCCTCTATAAAAAAAAAAAAAAAAATACCTTCTACTTTGGAGGTCATATAGTCCCTGTCTCTACTACCCAATCCTGCTATTGTTGCCCCAAGCAGCCACAGACAAATGTGTCAGCATGACTGTGTTCCATTGAAACTTTATTTGTGGATTCCGAGATTTAAATTGCGTGTCATTTTTACATATCAGGAAACAACATCTTTTTGTTTTTCCCCCACCCATGAACAAAGGGAAAAAGCCCATTTAGCTAAGATCATACCAAGATAGGCTGTGGGCCCAATTTGTTGCACAAGTGATTAAGTGCTGACTCTTTTTGAAGGGGGGAGGAGTGTCTCTCTCCTAGCCTTTCTCTCTTCCATTCTATCTACCCATTTCTTCATTCTTCTTCTTCACAACCCCGCCACCAACAATACTGGACCAAAGCAAATGAATTCTAAAATTATGTGTATATTGAAGAAATTTTTTGTTTTTATTATAAAAGTCAAGTACATGCAAGATTTGTTTATATGCTAAAAAAAAAAAGTGAAACTGAGTCCAGTTGTTTAGTTCTTCCTATGTTTTCAATTCACTTTTTTTTTTTTTTTGCAATTAAACAAAAGTGTTTCTATGACATAGAACAGAACAGAACAGAGCCCCATAGTACCATTCATATCCATATAGGATGGCAATCAACTCCTGATAATCTCCCGTTATTTTATCCACAGACTTGTCTTAACTCTGAATTTCTCTTAAGTGTTAAACCTAGTAACTTTTATCTTGCCTGAACTTAAATAGTTAAAGAGAGAATTTTACTCAGAAGAGACAAGGTTAGCCACAGGAACTGATAGTAACTTGGCATAAGGTGTGGTCCCTCCCCATTCCCCCATTCTGGTTTCAGGTCTCACTCTGAACTTCTTTCCTGTCTGTCACCCCAAATGGTGTATGACAAGTGGGCCAGTGTGTTGTAGGCACAAGGCAAATCTTTGTTGAATTAGCAAGTGAAACCCACATAAAGATGCTTTTTTGTAGATCATAGGCTATTTGAGGAAAGAGAATGCAGGAGATGATATCCACCACCAAGGCGTTCCAAAGTCATATTTGCACTTTGAAGGAAATATGACTTTTCCTTTTATGGCTGAATAACTATGTCTTAGGTGAGGAAGGTAGCTAAAAGGGTAAAGTGTCCTAAGAAATTCGCTCTACAAGGTGCCTTCACAGTCGGGAAATGACCTTACTAAGTTTAAGGTCTGCTCTGCTCTCTGTTACAATAATGAACTCATGAGCACAACTTTCTGGGTGGGTTTAAGAGATTGCTGGGTCGGTATAAAGATCACCATGGAGATCTTTTTTTTTTTTTTTTTTTTTTTTATAGAGGCATGCTTTATTTATTTATTTATTTGTTTGTTTGTTTTGTTTATACATGCACTGGGTACAGTCAGAAGCGCGGGAGGGTGAGAGAATTCACCAGAGCCAGAGCGGGGAGCAGAGCAGGCAGAAGGACCGAAGTACACTGCTGAGGGGAGCAGCGGGCGGCAGGAGAGGACTGCGCGCCATGTGGGACCCTCCTCCAGTGGCCGGGGAGCAGCCGGGGATCGAACCGGCGCCACAGAGGCTGCGGGCAGCTTCGCAACCCAGTGCTCAACCGCTGCGCCACCGGGGAGGCCCCACCATGGAGATCTTTATCATATTAATTTTAACATGTACTCGTAGGCATTATAATTTTCCTTACTCATTAAAAAAATGTAGAGACTTTTGCTCTTTATTTTTCAGTATAAAAGAGGAAAAATCTTCAATCTGTTTTGAAAGGTTATGATTCAATTAGAAAAATATATTAAGAAGCACACTCAGCAGGTGTTTTAACTTAAATCTATCTTTTTGATGAAGGAATATTTTTATTCTAGTGCTAAATATTTTAAATTAATTTTAACATGTTATATTAAGAACTGATAGCATAACATCTCTTTCATAGCATATTTCTTTAAAAAATGAAATATTGATTCTCAGTTATAACCTTAGACAATAGTAAAAATGAATTGTTAACACCTATCCCTAGGTTAATTTTAGTCATGATAATAGAAAGTAACATGTGATAAGAGATGTAATTAACTCAACTGTAGCAAATTTGAGATCAAGAAAAAGATATTAGGGAGATATTTCATTAATAATAAGTCATTTGTATATAGTACTTAGAATTTAAACCCATTTCATTACACTAGAGATATCTTTTTATTAAGATGTTCCTGAAAGGGTCAGCATATCTAAGTATTAATTACTGGGAGGTAAACCAGTATAAAACACAAGTCAGCTGAGAAAACATTCAGAAATTTGCTCTGGATGCATTTCTCAATTTTGGCTGAATTCAAATGTAAGTCATCCTTTGATTAACATCTTTAATAGTAGCCACATCGTAAGTGAGATATTCTCTTTCAGGTTCTCGTTCAAAAAAAAAAAAATACAAGAGATAGAAAATAAGAGAGGGACATGAGAATTATGCCTTTAACAAATGAATAAGAAGTCCAATTCTTTTGCTAAAGTAATACTAACAGCTTTTGCCAAAGAAGATGGAATGGAGTGTGGGAGAATTTTGTTATCATTTATCAGAAAGTTTAGGTAACATCCAGTGGAGCCAATGTTGGCCTGGGAATCATAAAAGGGTAATGATAGAAGCAGTTTCTTTTCAGTTTTTCTTATTGACAAAAGGATAGCTTTAAGGTCAATCTATCTCAGCCCCTTTCAGCCAGGTTTCTCTTGGCACGTGAAATGAGGAGACACTTGTCATGTGGGCCCCTCCAAAGGGAACAGCAAACCTGGAGGGTTTGCCGATGAGGTCCTGGAGGGCTTTTGGTGAGTTGTGAGGATTTATTCCAATTCTGGTGGCTTTCTCTGCCCCTTTGCCTACCTGTCTTTACATAGTGGTTACTAATCCTGCCAATGGATACAAAAATAAGTTTAATAACTATCCTGATCCTGAACAATCAGAGAAAGAAAGTATGCAGAATGTAGATGCAGTGGGTACTATCAATGCAATCTTTTCTAAGAGAATGTTTCTTTTTTTCTTTTCTTTTTTTTTAATTTAAGTAACATATTATAATGTGAGTTTTAAGTGTACATCATTGAAAATCAATACATGTAGCAGTACATTTAGTTCACCACTGAAGGTCCTGTACCATTTAGTTGTCACATACCATTATCAAAGCAGTGGCCACTTAGTACTAATCTGTGTATTTAAGTTCTAGAAAGGATGGGTCATTAGTTTTCCTCAGTTTATCCCCTCAACTTATGCAGGGCTTATGTCATAGTAGGTAAGAAAGTTGTCTGTATAAATGTTTTGAGATCTTTAATATAAGGGAAGAGTGATAAGGACAATACGAGGTAGAATTTGGATGGAATCTATTGTTCCTGCAAAGGGAAATAGAAATGTGTAGGAATTATAGGTTTCCTTAGAAAGAGGGAGACCTATAAGGCACCTTCTTGATAAGTCAGACAGACCAAGACAAAGGGCCTTACCCGGATGGTCAAGAGGACCTGAGGGCCATAATGGATTTTGGTGCTTCTTGGAATTGTAAGTTCCATTGTAATTATAAGAAACTTTGTTTCTATGAATACAGGTGCATAGATAGCATATCTTAGATTCTAAAAAAGATGGTGAACCCCCCACCACCACCCACACACACACAAATAAAACCAGTGTTTTAAAGGGTTGACATTAACGATGTAGTGAAAGGACTTGGAGTGGGGCTACCATTCAACTTTATGAAAATTTAAGCTTAGAGAGACTTTTAAATAACAGTAATATTTAAAATAGTTTACAGTGAAACAGTTCTCAGATGTGACGTTCATGGTTGTTTCTCCCCAAAATATTTCCTGTTCAAATGAAATACAATGATTAATTTTAAACTCACTTAAAATAAAAACAAAACTAAGGAAGCATATTTATGTCTGGGGGAAAATCTAAGTCAAATGAATTAAAAGTAATTGGTTTTGTCTCTGGCAAACTGCAATATGTGTCATGAATTATTTGTTCAGATAGACACAATGATAAATTGTGGGACTACAATAATGTGGGGGAAAGATCTCTGCCTTTACAGAGATTAAAATTTCAGGAAACAACTCCCAACAACAATTATATAGTGACATCCTAAGTGCTAAAATGAAGGTGAGTTGAGCAGGGTAAACAGTAAAAAGCAGGGAGAATAGGAAACTAAGCTGACCCTGTACCTGAAGTCAGGCTTCTCAGCGGAGATGGCAATAAACATCTAATATTATATAGCACTTACTTCCTCTTTGGAATGGTTCTAAGGCATTAGTTCAGTGAAACCTCGTACACCATTGAGGCACAGAAAAGCTGAGTATTAGTTCAGTCACATGATTAGTAGGGGACTGGGTAGGACTTGAACTCAGGCCCTCTGGTACATAATTTCACCTGTTAGTCATTCTACTGTCACTATGAGTCATGCTGTCAGTAGTGGCACTGGAAATAGCACTAAGCCACATAGTAAAACATGGTGGGGAGTGGGTGTCAGGTAGGAAGAAAGTAGAGAAAGACAGAGAGAAGGAGAGTCATGTCCAGCTTCTAACAGTTAAATGTTTCCTTAATTCAAATTTAGATTCATTATGGGCCTCCCCGGTGGCGCAGCGGTTGAGCGCTGGGTTGCGAAGCTGCCCGCGGCCTCTGCGGCGCCGGTTCGATCCCCGGCTGCTCCCCGGCCACCAGAGGCGAGGAGGGTCCCACATGGCGCGCAGACCTCTCCTGCCACCCGCTGCTCCCCTCAGCAGTGTACTTCGGTCCTTCTGCCTGCTCTGTTCCCCGCTCTGGCTCTGGTGAATTCTCTCACCCTCCCGCGCTTCTGACTGTACCCAATGCATGTATAAACAAACAAACAAACAAACAAATAAATAAATAAATACATAAATAAAAATACATGCCTCTTTAAAAAAAACAAACAAACAAAAAAAAAACAAATTTAGATTCATTAATCTTTATCAGTCTCAGATTTCCCCATAATCCCTTCTCAGTCTCTCTCCATTAACAGGGATATGGCCACTTATCCGTGAGGTATTTAATTTCCACATATAGAGTTTGTGTCACGTTGCATTTTTGCTCAACTTCATTTATTCACTCAACTCATTTATTGACTCATTTAAAAAGTTTTACCCTGTCCCTTTTGGGTAGTCCACACAGAAGCTTCCTCAAAGGAGATAAAAAATGATCAATTCAGTTTTGAATACTAAGCTGGAAATATTCCTTGTCTTAGTTTTTTATTTCATGTGCTCTCTTAGTCATATAAATTGGAAAAATAAGTAAAAATCACAAAAAGAATGCTGGAGAAAAGGAAGAAAATAGCTTCAATTTCTTCTCAGTTTATGTAACAAAAAAATAGCACCTGCAGCTGCTCTATGATTTTCTAGCTACTTATTAGGCTGAACTGACAAGTTTCTTTAAAATTTGGTGACTTGGTATTTGCATTCTCCTCTTTTCCCTGCAGTGTCCTGCATGGAAACCAGTGCCCAAGGAGTCACTGTGCCCCTTCCTTCAGGTCACAGGATACCCACGAGCTCTGAGGTGCCACTTGTGCTCAGGAAGTGACCTTGGTACTGGGAAAAGTACTGCTGATTATTGGTTCTTTTGTTGTCCCTGATGACTCTTACTGTAATATCGTTAGCAAAAAAAGTTCTCTTTGCTGGAACAAATATATTCCATTCGGATTATGTCATGAATTTCGTCTGGAATAATGAGACTTTCAAAACCTTTTGTATGTCACCTCTTTTTTACATCACTTGTCTGGTGGCACTGAGAATACTCCTCCCTGAAAATGGATCCATTTACAGTCAATCATAGGGTAGCTAGTGTTCGTTTTTCTGGGGAAAACTAAATGTGCACCTTTTATCCCATTATACTGATCCACCAGCTTCAGGTTATCTGATTTTCTAGCTTCTCATTTTCTCCTATATCTTAATGCTATTACTGACAAGAATTCTGTTGCTAATGGTTTGGAAAGTAATATGTGTACTTTTAGCCACTACCAGCATTTTTATGTTTTGTCTGATTTAGCTGGACTTTGATATTTATTCCAAATGCCACATTGTTGTGGATCAAATGTGAGGAGCTCTTATGTCACTCAAGATCTATTTTCAATGTTTTAAAAATTGCTACAAGAGAATGGAGCTAATATTCTAACTATGAGTCATGAATCACTAAGTGGAAAACACCTCCAAGTTTATAGTCTTAAGTATTAAGTTTTTAGGAATATATTTTTATTGAGGTAACAGTAGTGTAGTCATATTCTTTATGAATGATAAATATGATCTACATATATATATGTAGGTAAACATATATATGCACAAAAAAAGAAGAGGAAGTGAAAGACTAATTTTAGAACACAAGTTCTATGAATAGCCGTGCATATTTTTTCATGGTGAAATTTTTCTTCTAAATATAATTGTATTTTTTGGTCCTCCCCTAGTGGTGCAGCGGTTAAGCGCTGGGCTGTGAGGCTGCCCCACCGGTGAGGGTCCCACAAAACAAACAAACAAACAAACAAATAAATAAATAAATAAATAAATTGTATTTTTTAAACACATAAAGACTGTATTTTAGAATCAATTGTTTAAGTATGCTCTAACACCCTTTTATGCACATTTTCTACAAATATATACCCTTTTGTGCACATTTTCTACATTAGAAATAATCTTCCAATCAATTTCTTCAAAATACTAAAGAATATCTATCTATCTATATAGCTATCTATCTTATTTATGTCTTCTGGATATTTATTGCTTTTGAAGAATGCATTTCAGGATAAGGTATAAAGCCTTGTCATTTCTGGGTTAAATCTAGTTATTTCTAGGACTCATGTAACTTCCAACATTTTTTAACCAATTTTTTTTTTTGTTTGTTTGTTTGTTTTGAGTACCTACTTTCTCGAAAGGATTATGCTGGGTTCTGGGATACTATGGTGAATAAACTGGATATAGTCTCTGTTTTCATGGAAATCATTTTACATCTGTGATGAATGTGCATAAAGAACTCCAACTATTAGGTGTTTTGGTAGGAGGGTGTGGTTTTTTTTTATCCCCCAGAGCAAATGTGTAGGAAATGCTATTAGAAACTTCCTACAGGTGTTCTGTATTTCTTTCAGTCATTCAAAAATACAGTAATTTTTTTGACCATAAGGTTTTACACAATGAACCTCTTTGGTTGAGCTGCTAAGACCAAAATCTAGGTTTTCTGGTGCCTTGAGAATGATTTTTGACATTCTAGTTTTTAACTAGAGTTCCTGGACACCCCAGGTAGTGATCTCAAATTTGTGTGCAGGAAACTGACCTGGGTCCTTGCTTAAGAGGGATCTTGAGATGCCGTGGGGATTTGCACTTTTAATAACACAAATGGTCCTGAAACTAGTCCTGAAAGAGAGCCCTGATGGACTTGAGATGGTTCTGTTTATCTTTGAAACTAAACACATATAGCATGTTTATTTTCAATGAGAAGGTATACAGGGATTTAGAAGACTTGTTCATTTCTCAAAGGGGTCTACAGTATGCCATGATTAGGAACAGTAATCTATAGGTGGAAGAGAGAATACTGGTAAAATCAATCACGCAGTCAGCAAGAGGAACTCACAGTGAAAACAATTCACAATGAGAGGCAAGACTGTAATGTGGACATATGTACTCAAGTAGTACTGTAATCCTGAGTAGTGGCTTTTAAACAGTTGTTTTAAGGAAAAGTCCCAGAAGTTAATAGATGTGTTAATGAATGTGTTTATTGGTCAAAAAATTTGAGAAACAATAAGTTTTAAAAATCTTTACAATGTTACAAATGTAAATAGAAAGATTTCAATATGCTAATATGCATTGTGAAAAGCTTTGTAGCATATTTAGTATGTACTAATTCCAAAACCTATTTCATCATAGAACCCTTTTCAAGTGATTTTTTTGGTGAAATACCTTTTAGCAGAAGGACAAACATTAGTTCTTCAGTGCAGCATAGAAATAAGTAACTTTAATCATAATCTTGTCATGAAGGAAAAATTAAATTGTGTACTAAACAAATAATAGAAAAGCAGAGAATTTTATATTGCATTGTAGAAAGTTTTTATTAATATTATATATAGGGGGGATGAGGGGGATATAAAATTACATTGAAATAAACCCTCAACTCTAATTATTATCTGCATGGACTTATTCATTGGTATTTAATGGTAAATTAAAAATCTTCTTGCTCTAAAATAGAAATTAGGGCCTCCCTGGTGGTGCAAGGGGTTAAGACACAACCTATGATGCTATCCGCAGCCACTGCAGCATGAGTTTGAGCCCCTGCCAGGGAGCTACCCACATGGCACAGCAGACCTCTCCTAACTAACCCGCTGCTCCCCTCAGCAGTGTATTTCAGTAGATCTGCCTGTTCTGCTCCCTACTCTATCTCTGGTGAATCCTCTCACCCCTCACACCTCTGGCCTGTACCACAGATGTTATATGCATAAATAAATAAATCTTTAAAAAATAAAATAGGAATTAATTTTTTTCTCTATACTGTTATTGGGATATAGAGAAATGTGTATTTCCTAAGAACTACAGAACTCATCCTATAATAAAACAAAAATCATTATTTCAGATATTTGATAACAATGTTTGATGACCAGCTAAGTATTGTTGCCTGTATATAAATACATATATGTTCAAATTTCTTGTAGGAAGATAGTCCCATTGAGATCAAATAAAAAATTAAATCAGATAAAAGCCAGATTGACTGAAAGAGTAAAGGAGAACCAGAGAAACTCTGATTGTATCTAGATAAAGTTTTCTGGAGAGTTGGCTTGGAGGAGAGTGGCAAACAGAATCTTGAAAAGAGAAGAAAAGAGATTAATTTAATGAAGTCAAAAGGAATGGGAATTTCTACTGGAGGAACTTTTCCTAATTTGGATAATGGGAAGTGTCTAAGGGACAGAAAATGGAAGTGTTAAGGCAAATAGAAATCATGAGCTAAGGTGTGATGATTAAACACCAGCCCTGTAAGACATTGTGGGGAAAATAAGTCAAATTAATTCAGAAAATGTTATTTCATCTTTTATGTTTAATTATGCTTTAATTGGAGATTCACAAAATAAACTTATCACAGAATTATTTTCCCCATAGATTCAGAACCTCAGTACTCTTTGGAGAATACTGAGCTAATAGTGACAGGTAATAAAGACTACTAATTAATGGACCTCTACCATAATCACAGCTTCTTTGGGACAAAAATGATTAGATTTAGGTCACACATATTATTCTGTTCTCTTTCATTATTGAGCTATAAAGATTCATTGAATGGAAATAGATTCACCTTTTAATTCTGTTACATTTCTGGAATAGAAGACCCTTCTAAATCCAGGTTATGAAGTTAAAGATTTTCATGTAGAATCTCCAGACTCTATATAATTTTTAAACAAATAGTACTCTTAAATCATACTGCTTTGATTCTTAAGAATTGTGGGAGAGGGAGTGTTTTTTTGCTAACTTTGTAGAAGTTATAATTGAGCTACCAAAGCCTTCTGAAATATGTTAAATTATTAATGTTATTTTAAAATTTTTAAATATGTCAAATTATTATTTAACATATTTAGTATTATTTAACATATTGAAATTATTATTTAAGTATTAAGTATTATTTAAATTATATGTCAAGTTATAGAGTGACATTTCCTCATAAAGAATTAGGAAGTGTTCTTAAATTCTTTGAGTATTTAGTTTATAAACATTTTAGGTCCAAAAGGAACATCTTTAAGATTTGGAAGATTAAATTGACCTCCCCTCTCAACCCCTTTTACATGAGCAAAACTTGAATGAAATCAAACAGGCCAAATTAGACTCAAGCAACAAGTAAATGGGACTGTTTTTTCTCTTTTCATTTGGGGGTATGGTTTTCCTGGAAAAATCTTAGTTATATTCTGCCAGTACATTCTTATGTTCTCTGTATGCCTATGGAATAATGGTCAATGTGACTATGGTTGTTTATGTGCAGTTATTATCAATTTAGAAATAAAATTTTAAGTTGGTGGATAGTTCTCTATCCACAAAGACACCTTGACATTTTTGGTCGTCAGTGTTATAATTCTTGACTCTTCCTTCTAAATCCATGTGATAAAGATAATCTTTATCCAGTTATAAAGATATACATAGTACTCTTCAGTATTATTTTTCTCCAGCCACTCGGTGCTGACTTTATTATTAAGCTTAAAACACTTCTTAAATATATATTTTAAGAAGTGGCAATATAAAGAAAGATTCTTTAAATCCTTTAAAACGTGGTCAAAAGTGCTATTTGATAATGTCAACCTTATTCTTCAGATGCTTAAATCTCAGGTATTTGCTAGCCAATTAAAATGTCAATGTGGGGCAAGTTATGGGAGACTTTAAAAATAAAAGATTGCAAAATATATGATTTTACAACAATAAATAACATTCCTATTTATAACTCTGAGAGTCAATATAATTATTTGTTATATTTGCATCAAACAAAAGGCTTGCCTCCAGCTTCCCAGAAGACTCCCTGAGAAGTTTTAGACATGTGTTTTAAAGAACAAATATAGTTATATATTGAGGCTCTTGGTTTTTATGGAACACATAGATCTAATATTTACTGAGAAAACAAATAAAATATAAAATAGTATTGATTTTCTCTTTTCAGTTACTCCTGAATGTCTACAGAAAGGAAAACATTTCTTCCTCTCTTTAGATGAACTCAAATTCTTATCACAGCTTGTAAAATCCCTTTGGAAGATGGAAAAGGATGTCCAAGAATTGTTTGAAGACATGTTTTTATCATTCAAGATACCCAGAAGTGCTTCAGGTAACAAGTTCTTTTATATTAGACCATAATTTTTCTGGATTTATTTCAAACCTCTCTGAATCTATACCATTAACTTAAAAAAAAAAAAAAAAAAGATGATAGAGTTCTTTAAGTAAACAGTGAGTCATACTGGAATTATATTTCTTTTCTTTATACATGGTAAATTCCATTATTTTTTTCTAGCTAACAAAACATTGTAAATAAATTCTAGATAATTGTGTTGAACTAAAGTCAGATATTCTTTTTCAAGTCAAATGAGCAAGCAGATTGGAAGATCTGGCAACACCTCTTCTGCTAACTAGCAGCCTAAAGACCTTGAACAAAATACTAACTTCTTTAGATCTCAGTTTTCTCATCTTTAAAATTATGGTATAGGGCCAGATTAATTCTCTTGTTTTATTTCCTTTTTTAAGGTTAAACACTTTAATTCCAATAGTTTGTATATGATTGTGAGAATTAAATGATTTAGTATATGTAAAGTATTTAAAAGAACGTTTAGCATATCATAAGCAATAAAAGTGACTTCTCAAGATAGTAATTATATCATACGTAGTTTTAAGTTTAGTTTTAACCAAATCATGTGTTGAAATGTTTCTAACATTACAGATGGAATTCAAAGACATGATTGTTATGTTGCCTATTATAATATCTATAGTTTAAAATATTTTCTTCTATTTCAGAGTGAACGATTATACAAATTTCTCTTTTACATGATACTGTTTTAAGAGAATAAACATCATGACTGCTTTCGCAAAACAAATGAGGGACACAAGTGATTAACTACCAATATGAAATTTCAACTCCCAAGCCTGATGTTTTAGTAGGGAATCACATGATTTACATTTAGTTTAATATGTCTACTTGTATATTGATTTATTTACCTTGCCAGGATGAAAACTATTAGAAAAATTATAGGGTTGAAGTTCGTTCTATGTAGTAAGCATGACTTACTGGAACTTCTGTTTCAGGTGAAGTTTATTTAGCACTATTGAAAATAACTAATGTAGATCATTTTTCCAAATTTAGAGATAATTTGAAGAGAAACATAGGTTAGTTATAGATTCTAATAGAAAAACAATAAAAACTAATAGGAAAAAACTAATAGGAAAACAATAAAAATATTGGACAAAATATAAATTAAAAGAGAATGAAAAATAGATTTAATTAGGAGATGATGTGGGCACTAATGGGTCTTCTAGATGAGACTGAATGAGTCAAAGAGAGCTGAATAGAGATATTACTGCCTCACTTTTGATTGACATGTTGATGCCTCAAGCACTTGACACTTGGCATTTGTACTCATCCATCATCCCTGGCATCCCTTATCCACATCTGTAGCATAGGTATTTTTTGAGGTGTGAATCACAAAACAGTGAACTCCAAAACATCTAAACCTACCCTCGGACTCATCTTGTATTTGTCTGAGGCAAGCCAATTGAAAAATTAAGTCAATTCTGAAAAATTTAGTCTTCTTAAGTGCAGCATAAATTCAAAATTGTGTTAGAGAGGTGTTGTTAAGACTTATAACTTAAATGGTCAAGAATTGAAGCAAAGTTTTGCCAGATTGATTTCGGGGTGGAGGGTAGAAAAAGAAAGAGCAGATCCAGTTATGCCAGATTAAGATCAAGTGTTCGCAAACTATATTTTGAGAGCTATAGTCACCATAATTGAACAAATCAACAGAGAAAATACATAAATTATGCCATAAAAGATGTCTTATCCTAAATTAGGTATCATATGAGCAACGTTGGATAAAAGTAACTTCACTATCATATAATGTATTATAAGAACACATTTGTGGATTTTCAAACATAGTATGTGGAAGAATTTCTAAAGATAGTTATAGGAAATATCTGAGTTTTAGAACATCCCCTTGTGGCATATGTATTATTCATTGTTGAAATTCATATGTTTTTGGTAAAAAACTAAGGTTGATTTAAGTTGACATAGCTTTATATGATTGGCTCTCTGAAAGGAATGATGTTGAGGGAAATTATCAAGAAAAAATCTTTAGTATTTTATTTAGTGTAGCCAAATTAATCAATTCTTATCAAAAACATTGGTTTCTTAAATCAGAAAGGGAAAGATTCCTTGAAATGGATGATTAAAAAACCAAATGTATCTTAAATTATCCTGATAGTTAATGTTTCACTTAGAAATCTTTTGAGAGAGAATAGGGTGGAGGTGGGGGAAGATCAAGTCATTTGGTTTCCTGTGTATTACTTTTGATTGGAGCATATTTTGCTAATAAAGATCTTGGAAAGAGTTGTCTACTATGTCTAAGTAACCAAAACAATGTGATGAAAGTAAGGGTTTTTTTTTCATCGTCCAGATGTTTTAAAAATATCCAGGTGCTTAACATCACATAGAGAAAATATAAAGATGATTAACCAAATACTTTGCTTTTTACTTTGATGTTTACTACTATATTGTAGACTTAGCCAAATTGGTAGTACTTTTACTAATTTGAATGTGACGCAATACATTTTGTAGAGACACAAGAAATATTTTTTTCTGAGAAAGTACATATATTTAGTCATTGATTTTATTTGCTTTTGTTTGGTCATGATTTGATGGTTTTCTGTTTTAGCCATTTCAGAAAATGATAGGATGTTATTTGATTGGTATGATGCCTTACTATATTTCTTTTAGTTGATCATATCTCATGGAGTAGCTTTGGGTTTGATTTATGGGGCATTTTTAAAGCCCCTTCAGAATAAAGTTGTTCTTTGGGCAGTTCCTCAATTTTTCCAAAGGTGGCATCTGAGATTTATCTAAACCAGGAGGTTTCTTGGCCCTCATTTTTCTTTAGCCCTAGCAATGACAAAGAGCAATGGCTGCTTCAATTGGATGTAAGAAGAACACTTAGGGTTTGTCTCAGAAGAATCAAAGATTTCAGATCTTCTGAAAGATTGTTTGTACTCTTAGGGGGTCTTAAGAGGGGTCAAATGGCTTCTAAGAGTTCCTTGGCTGGATGGTTAAGGGATTGTATTAGGGAGGCGTATATAGTTAAGGTAAAGAGGCTCCTAGGGTTTGTAAAGCTCATTACACTAGGACTTTAGCTGTTTCTTGGGCAGAGAGGTCGAAGGCTTCCACATTGGAAATTTGCAAGGTGGCCACCTGGGCTTCTCTTCATACTTTTTCATAGTATTATCTCTTGGATGTCGTCTCTTCTACAGAGTCAGCTTTTGGTGGGAGGTTGCTTATGAGCCAGAAAAGAACAGTGAAGAAAAGAAAGACTTGTAGTTCCCACTTAGAGCTGCCAACAAGGCAAGTTGCTTTGTAGTGCACACAATGGGAGCCTATGAAGACCAATTTGGGTGTGAAAGTGGATGTCACAGGGAAGTACTGCCAACCTCTACTCTATGAAAGAAAGCGGCAGTGTGGAAACTAACCAGAAGTATAAAATGAACCACAGCGAACTCTGTAGGGGGAGGCTGTTCAGCAGCTGGCATTCCTGTGACTCTCTGCACTCTACTGAGGTCCTTTATCTGGGTGTTTTCTTAAAGAAACCACTGTTGATTGCATGCTAGTAACTATATTTTAGAGTGATGAGCCCAAAATGGACTACCTTCTCTAGACAATGCTAATAATTGTATAGAATTTTCAATATATTTTAAAATAGGTGAAATAATTTGTCAAATGTTCACAGAGCTCATGAAGTTTTACAATGCTGAATTTTTAAAATGACCATTTTGAATTCCAAACAAATGCAAAAATGACACAATTTGTTAAAACCATGAGATTTATTAGCCTAAATTCAGTGTTACTACCTGCCTTAAAATGATCCTTTTTGCTTCTCTGTACAAGATTATGATTACATTTAATGTCTTAAAAATTTGTGGGGGGAGTATATCTTAAAGGTTATCATAATTATTTGATAATTCATCTTTTTTATTTTGCCATAAAATTGCTCTCCAGCGAGAGAAGTCTTGGGAAGCTTATCTTTGAGAAAATACGTAATATATTTCAGAATAGTATGAGACATGTAAGACAATTAGCTTTTTTTTTTTTAATAAGTCTAACTATAGCTACAAAATGGTGAATAATTATTTCTAGAAATATATCTACAAAGCTTATATCAAACTAGTGTTATCTTTCCAGGGTAAATAACTTTTAAATTAACTAATTTTATGAAATACCTGTAGAAAAGTAAAGTGATATTAAGAATCCCAGTTTGGGTGGCACAGGGGTTAAAGACAGCACTATCAAGCTATCACCAGCCACTGCAGCACAAGTTTGATCTCCCTACTGGCCAGGGAGCTAACCCACCTGGTACAGCAGACCTCTTCTGCTCCCCTCAGCAGTGTATTTCAGTAGATCTGCTTGTTCTATTTCCCACTTTCTCTGGAGAATCCTCTCACCCCCCACACCTCTGGCTTATACCACAGTTCTTGTATGCATAAATAATAAATCTTTAAAAAAAAAAGAACCCAAGTTTGAACCCTCATCCCATAAGTAATTTGATCTTATTATTTTTTCCTCATTAAAATTTTTTTGAATAGTAGTTTATGTAGACAGTAAAAATTTAAGGAGGAGAAAAAGGATAAGGTGAAAATTAAGCTTTTTCCACGCAAACTGTCTAGTTTCTCTTTTCAAAGGTGACTACCTCTCTATATATTCCCATGTCAAAATAATATGAAATCTTGTCATACTGTCCTTTTTTATTAACAATTATGTAGAAACACCTTATTCTTCCTAAGAAATGAATAACTTTCCATTCGTGCATGTGCTATAGTTTAAACAGCTATATATGTTTTTTAATCATTTAAATTTTTTTTAATTCATGCATACAAGATCTGGGGTGTATGCCAAACTTGCAGTGGGAGAGGATTCACCAGAGACAGAGTGGGGAGCAGAACAGGCAGATCTACTGAAATACACTGCTGAGGGGAGCAGCGGGTGAGACAGGAGAGGTCTGCTACACCATATAGGTTGGTTCCCTGGCTGGAGATAGAACTCAATGCAGTGGCTGGTGGTAACTTGATAACACTGTGTCTTTCAACCCTGCACCACCACGGAGGCCCCCAGCTATACATTGATGGCCATTAATGTTCTTTTTTCTTCATCTCTTTAACTACAAAAAGATGATACAGAAAATTCACTTATAAGTGTGTATGTTTAAGTGTGTATGTGTATCTGATCAGTAAGTTTGTAAAGTGGAATAGCAAGTAAAAGAGTTCTGGTTATTGATTTCTGTTCCTTTTTTCCCTCAATAAACTTTTTCTTACTCTAAAAAATAAAAAAACAAAAATAAAAAAGTTCTGGTTATTAAAAGGAGGAAAAGACAAGTCATATTTATAAAATACATATGTGATAAAGGTCTTCTATTCAAAAATGTGCAAAGAACTCTTAAAATTCAACAAGAAAATAGAAAGTTCTGTGAAAAAAATGGACGCAAGAGCTGAACAAGTGCCTTACTAAGGAAGATATACAGATGGCAAATAAGCATATGAAAAGATGCTCAACATCTTATGTCAGCAGGGAAATGCAAATTAAAACAAGTTGATGACATACCTATTAAAATGGCTAAAATCTGAAGCACCTGGTAAGAGTGCCAAATTCAGGCAATCATGTGGTGCAACAGGAACTCTCATTCACTGATGATAAGAATGTAAATTAAAATAGAAATTTGATAGGTGATTTGATAGCATCTTATCTAGTAATTGTGCTCCTAGGTATTTTCCTGACATAAGTTGAAATTTTATGTCCACATAAGCACCTGCACACAAGAGTTTACAAATCAGGTATGTTCATAATTTCCAACATTTGGAAGCAACCAAGATACCCTACTGTAGGTGAGTGGATAAACAAACTGTGGTGCATCAATACAATGGAATATTTTTCAGTGATAAAGAAACATGAGGCATCAAGTCATGAAAAGACATGAAGGGAATTTAAATGCATATTTTAAGTGGATATTGCTAAGGGAAAGAGGCCAATCTGAAATGGCTACTGACTATATGATTTCACCTATATGACATTCTGGAAAAAGTGAAAGTATAGAGACGGTAAAAAGATCAGTTGTTACCTAGTGGACAGGGTAGAGGAGGAGGGGGTGGATTTTTAGAGCAGTAAAATATTTCTGTGAAATATAGTAATAGTGGATGTAAAGCATTATTTATTTGGCAAAACCTATAGAATGGCATAACACAAAGAATGGATCCTAATTTAAACAACCGACTTTGGTTAATAATAACCTATCACTACTGTTTCACCAATGGTAAGAAATGTTCCACACTAATGCAAGATATTAATAATTATAAAAAATGAGGGCAGGGGGAAAGGTAGTATATTGAAATTCTCTATACTTTTTGTTCAAATTCTTGAAAACCTAAACTGCTCCAAAAATTAAATTCTTTTGAATTTTTAAAAAGATTTCATCATTTTCAGACAGTGTCAAGCCAGTTTGTCATATCTATTTTGACTGTTAGCTGTCTGTCCTTCTGAAAACTAGAGACAGATGTTTTGAAAAAAAATTCATATTTTCTTTTAATAAACTTATAGTTTCATTTTCTTTATTTAAAGATCTTTACTCAATCTGGATTTTATGTCAATGTTAGAACTGACCCTTATTTATAACACCATCTTCTTAAAAAGACATAATAAAAGGCAAGTTATAGAGAAAGTATTTTAGGTTAAATGGTATAACACTGAGTCTAAAACCTTCTTTATGTTATGATGTGTGCTGAGAAATAAAGCAGGATTCTTAAGCTGTAGTCCACGGGCCCTTGGGGTTCATAAATGAACTTTACAAAGGGTATAGGAATCCCTGATCGTGTGTGTGTGCATTAATATTGTGCATTTTGGAAGGAGTGTTCTGTCACTTTAATCAATTTCTCAGAAGTGTTCGTAAATCCAAAATGATTAAGAGACACTTAAGTTAGTGAAAACTATTCCTCAAGAAGATAAATTCTGATAAGAATTTCCCAAAAGGATGTTTATATCAGCTACCAAAAGGAATATTTGCCTCTCTAGATACTTTATTTATAAGAATGCTGAAATTAGCTTTAACATCAGACCAAAATACTTTTATTTCTGTGAACTGTATTACTTAGGAATCATTCATGATTAAGCTCATAGAACTACATTTAGAATAAATTAAAAAATGTAATTTCTGAATGATTATATTTGTCAGAAAAACCAGTAAACTTTTGAAATTCACTATGCCCAGGACATAAGGAAAAACTATTTCTTAAGGATCTTAAAAGAAAATGTACATCATAGTATGAAATTTATCATTATATATCAAATATAAACAAACAAGCAAAAAAGAGAACTCATTTACATCAAATTAAACTTGTTAATAGAACCCTAATAGAAAGTTGGAAATATCTTTTTGGCACATTTATTTATTAGATATTTTTAGGTTATTTTTTTCCCTATGGAAAAGAGTTGAAGAAATATTTTCATTTTAGGAGCTAGAAAGAATTTCCTATCTCAGTGTTTGTGTTTTTCAAATGAATTATTAAGAGTACTTTCCTTGATAGTCTCATGTTTATCTGTGTACATTTTGTTCTTATTTCAGAAAAAGGAGAATAAATGTGCTAAAGAACACCACCAATTTTTAAATGCAGTACCTTAGAATTTAACTTTTTAAATGAACAAGGAAATTAGTATTTTCTTTCTAGTCAACATATCCTATATGATCAACATGAAAATGAATTATTGACAGAAGGGTCTGTAGTTTGAAGTTACATATGCTTTCCATCAAATGTGAATATAAATAGCATATAAATTCCAATCAAGATGAATGTATGGGAAAAGACTTGATGTATTTTGACCCCGTCTTTATTGTAATGGTAGCAGCACCCCACATCTTGTTGACTACATTTTTTACATGTTGGTATGTGGTCTGGGTATTTGCTGTAAATAGACCTTTTCTACATAATTAATTTTAACTTGAATTTATTAACCACATCTAATATGGTTAGTTTTCTTAATATATGTTTGTTTTATTTTCTATTGTACAGAAATTTGGGAGACATCCAACAGGGAAGTTGTAATGGAGAAACCTAGAATAAATGAAACCAATATTCCTTCAGAGCAATTGCTACCAGTAAAAGAAATGAGCAAAAACAAAGTGGTAATATTTTCATTCATAAGTAATAATATCATCACACATTTGTGAATCTGTCATGAATACAATGTCTTGAGTTTTACCCTTTACCACTGAAAAGATAATTCCTGGCTAAAAATTGGCTTGTATGCTTTTAACAAAAATTCAATCTAGTGGAGACACTGCTCTCTTGTAAAACCTGTCCCATGAGAGAAGTAGAAAGCTGAGTGTTTCACATCAGGGTCTATGATTTCAGAATTTGAACCCTAGGTAATTTTGGAAAAATGAGAAAATGGAGATTAAAAAGAAATGAAAGAGGAAAGAATAGTTTGAACGGCCTCTTTGGGGGAGATCCCAGCATTTGCCTAGTTTTTATTTTTAAAGATTTCATTTATGCATACAAGAACTGGGGTACAGGCCATCGGTGCGGGGGGGTGAGAAGACTCACCAGAGAGTGGGAGCAGAGCAGGCAGACTGACCGATATACACTGCTGAGGGGAGCAGCGGATAAGACAGGACCTGTGTGGATTGAACACGTGCCACAGTGCAGACAGCTTCATAGGTTGCATCTTAACCCCTTGTGCCACGAGGGAGGTCCTCCTCAGTTTCCTTTTAAAAGTAGCTACTAATATTCTCAGTTTTTTTATTCTCTTTTTAAAAAGAGAATTCAGATGGGTCAACAAGATATTGCAATTACATACAAATGACCATGGTCAAATGTCATCATCTTTGACACACACATATATTGAAATTGTCACGGTATACAATTAATGGCAATTTTCACCAGAACAAATTTCTTTGAATAAATACATGAATAAGTGAATGATTTTAATGAATAGACATGAACTGGTGAGGAGAACAAAAACCAGTTTTTATGTTGTTATTTTTAATTTTTATGGAAAGTTTCCTTTTTATGTTTCTATCCTAAATATGTGCCAAGGAAATACAGTTCTAGCACAGGACTATGCCCATGACTCTTCTAACATTTCACTTATATAGGAAAGGCAATTATATGAACAGAATAGGTTCCATTATTGATTATCTTCTGTGTAAATATAAAATGAAAGATGTGTTCTTAGGCCCTCTAGAATGTAAAGTTCAACTACAACTTAATTGTATGTGTAATGAGAATGAAAGTTATTCTTATTAGAGTTATGGAATCAGAATTTTAGCTCTAGACGATGAATTAGCCTTTTTACGGATACAGTATATACAAGAAGCATTGGCATCCAATGTTGATTTGGATGTGCATGTAAGAAAACTAAGTTAATGATCATAATCTCAAAAATTTTAGACTGAAATAGGCCATAAAAATCCTCCAATTCAGCTCTTTTATTTTCCTAAGCCTACCTCCCAGAAAAAACACTGAGATCTAGAAAAATGACTAATTCAATCCGGGATATTAAGCATAGGGTCTTCTGATTTGGAGTAGATAGATTACCATTGTAAACAAGATACCCACAAGCTAAATGCAGTTTTGGCTTACTACCCATAATGTTTTTAGTACTTTAGAGACTAAAAACGTGGAAAAATATATGTTCATAAACATATTGCCAAGTGTGTCCAAGACCAAAAAAAAAAAAAAAAAAAGGAAAAATAAGAACACAAACGTTCACCTCAACTTCTCCCACCTTCCCCTATGAGTGCAGATCACAATTCTTCATTTCCTGGAACAAAAGTAGTGCTGCTTTCCATTCTGTCGGTGGAGAAACTAAATAAAATTCCAAGGAAGTTAAAATCTAGAAAGATGCAATGGTGTGTTTTCTCTGAGAATTTATTTCTTATTTCTATATTTTGGCTTGTTGGATTTCTAAGCGTGAAAAGAAATAAAAGATTGAATATTAAATGCTGTCTTATGTTGCAATACTTGTTAACAATAAACTGTAAAAAAGACTATAAAAATCTAATTTAGACTTTATTAAATATATCAAATTTAAAGATTGCTTTATATGATAAATAGTAAGTGTAACTTTCAGCTCTCATAAAGATGGTTTTATTGAACTATATTTAAGAGATTAAATTTGGAAAAAAGCTTTTGATTACATTCACTGATGAATTAAAATGAAATGTCAGTGTATTACTGTGTGTAAAGAATGCACATGTTTTTGTATATCATTTTACTCACTAGGTAATATTTTTCAGGTTATAAGAATGGTTTTCACAGTTTATCAAAAATACCTATATTATACCTCCTGAACGAATATAATAATTTTATATCTCTAACAATAGAAACACTTGTTGCTGAGTTAAGTTTAATATCACTTCATATAAATTTCTATTTCAGGCTACCTTAGTACATTTTGGCTGGAGAAGTGCATTTAAAGAAGTGTCTCTTCCTATGGCACATTGTATAATAACAACAATTGAAGATTTTTCTACAAAAGTTCTCCAACAAGAAGAGAATGAAAGATCTTCAACTGAGAGCTATGTTATAAAACTTGTAAATGTTCAGCAAGTTTGGAAGGATAGCTGTGTGGTTCCTGCTGAGGATCGATCAAAGAAAATTGCTAAGGCAAGTATCAAATGAAATTCTTTCGAAGTGTAGACCTCCTAATGAGTCTCTGTGTGTGTGTGTGGGGGGGGGGTGTTTCAAAACTCTAAAGCACTGCAAAAGGAAGCTATAGAAAAATAGTTCAGTCTCTTGGCAAAAACTTGATACTTGACTGGTATCCATGGGACACTGCTAGCAAAAAAGACTTAAACTTCTCATCAACTTGTTACACTGTGAGTCTGAGGCAACTGAAAAGGAAGCTTCTATGATGTATGAAGAACTAGGAAAATTGTTTGAATTTGAATTATATGTGTGAATGACTGTAGGAGAAATTTAAAGGTTGAAGGAGTTACTATTTCATATTGGTCTGGGCAACTTTTTTTTTTTTTTAGATTTATTTATTTATTTATACAAGCACTGGGTACAGTCAGAAGCTCCGGAGGGTGAGAGAATTCACCAGAGCCAGAGCGGGGAGCAGAACAGGCAGAAGGACCAAAGTACACTGCTGAGGGGAGCAGCGGGCGGCAGGAGAGGTCTGCGCGCCATGTGGGACCCTCCTCCGGTGGCCGGGGAGCAGCCGGGGATCAAACCGGTACTGTAGAGGCTGCGGGCTGCTTTGCAACCCAGCGCTCAACCGCTGGGCCACTGGGGAGGCCCCGGTCTGGGCAACTTTTAAGGGTGGAGGACATGGAGGCTTAAACTAGAGAAATGAAATTTCTCGCTTCCGGAGCTAGATGTCTAAGACAGGATGTCAGCAGGGTTGATTTCTTCTGAGGTTTCTCCTTGCAGATAGTCATCTTCTCCATGTGTTTCATGTGGTCTTCCTTCTGTTCGTGTGTCCAGGCAAATCTAGACATATGTAGTGTGGGTCTGTCACATTGTCTCACTCCTATCACCTCATTTTAATTGATTTATCTTTTTATAGGCCCGGTTTCCAAATACCATCCCATTATGATGTGCTGGGGGTTAAGATTTCATTGTATGAACTGGGGGTGGAGGGAACACAAGTCAACCCATAAAACATTTTGAACCATTATCCATTGTTTATCTGAAATTCAAATTTACTGGGTGTCTTTTATTTTATTAGGCAATCCTGTGGAATCCTGCAATGGGTATCTAACATTTACATCTTTATTTACTGCTTAATGAATATTTCATTTCATTAGTTTTACATCTTCACATGTGTTTTGAGAGTCGCAGAACATACTGAGAAAATAGGATGTAATTATGGAAATATAGAAATACAGCTACACTCAATATTAAGTCCGCAGTGAGTTCAGGAGCCCATGATTATACATCATTACATTAACTCATTTAACAGTGAGTCCTTAAAGAGGGCCTCATTTTTCTGCTACTGCCACTCTGAGGCTCCAGAACATACCTTGGGAACATTGCTGAACTGGAATGGAAGCAAGTTCTGCCTTCCCATCTACCATACCTCCTTTGCCATTAAGAAGTAGACTCAAGGGCCTCCCTGCTGGCACAAGGGGTTAAGTCTTAACACTATGAAGCTATGGGCAGCCACTGCAGCATGAGATAGTTCCCCGGCCAGGGAGCTGAACCACGTGGTGCAGCAGACCTCTCCTGTCCCACCTGCTGTTCCCCTCAGCAGTATATTTCTGTCAATCTGCCTGTTCTGCTCCCCACTCTGTCTCTGGTGAATCCTCTTACCCCCTGCACCTCTGGCCTGCACCCCAGCTTTTGTATGCATAAATAAATAATTCTTAAAAAAATAGACACATAATAGTTAGGAGATGCTACATCAAATTGCTCCTAGTGTTTCTACATTATTTATATTAAGTTGATATAACCTTATTTCTGTGGGGTGATTAATAAAAAATATGGTGTGAAAACTTAGCCAAAGAAAATGGAATAGGTTGAAAAATAATGCAATTTTATTAATGTCAAGGATACATATTTTCTGAGTTCTGTTAACTACAGATAGAAGTATTGTCATGTAGAACTGCTTCTTGAGTGTTTCATAATGTGTTTGGTAAGCATGAAGCCTGAAAGTTATATATAGAGAAGTATCACTTGGTGTTTTCTTATTTGACATAAAACATTTAACTCACATTTAACTCACTACAACTGAGAAATCGATTATTACAAAGTCGCATCATTATATTTATGTTGGATGCCAAATTCATCATTTAGGAATTTGGCTCCTCTGTACATAAATTACACGCTGCTGTCAGAGTACAAATAACTCAGTGCTACATTTATTTCTCCCCAGTTTTGTTCTGACATCATGGAAAAACTTGACACAATGCTTCCACTGGCTCTGGCATGCAGAGATGATTCTTTTCAGGAAATTAGAGCGAACTTTGTGGAGGCCTGTTGTAAAGTGGCAACAGCTGTCTTGGTAAGACTGCAGGAGAGAGGCAAGGAGTTTCCTTCCAGAGCATCCCTGACAAATGTGCACACTCTGCTCGCCACGGCAGTGTATGTCTTCCAGCATTTCACTCAATATGATAATTTGATGAAAGAAACTACTAAGAAGTAAGTGTTATTTAAATTAAGGTGATGGTCTTATTTAAAGTAACATGTAATCTTTGGGTATCCCAGAAGTGAAATTTTAATGGTAATATTTGAGGAGGAATTAATAATTAACAAGGTGAATGATTTTCATTTGTCTTGACTAAAAAATGTCAAAAAAGTGCAGCATGGGATATAAAGCCAGACGGATAGTAAGAAAGATAGGTATTTTCTTTAAAGGCCCAATTAAAAGACCCAATCATTTTCTATATTTTCATCTTTAGCAACAATTTTGTGCATGTGGTTATGACATGACTATTCCATTTTGTAAGGCACATTGGACCGAGCCTCTGCAGCATGGGTTCGATCCCAGCCAGCCAGGGAGCTACCCACATGGTGTGGCAGATCTCTCCTGTCTCGCCCGCTGCTCCACTCAGCTGTGTGTTTCAGTCAGTCTGCCTGTTTTGCTCCCTGCTCTGTCTCTGGTGAATTCTCTTACCCTTGCGCACCTCTGGCCTGTAGCCATTCTTGTATAAATAAATAAATCTTTAAAAATATACATATTTAAAAAAGGACCAACCATATTGAAAAGAAAAAAATAAGCTTGTTTTTGTCCTACATACACATGGTGGTGAAATATGTACTTCCCTCTTTTGTTTCTAAGCTAGTAGGCTGTTAGGAGCTGACATAAAGAAGTACATTTCAGGCTATTCTAATGATCACCAATGTAAACATATTTCAGAGCATCCATTTAGTAATGAACTATTCATAATATATGAATAGAAAGCATTTGACAGTCTTAATTCTCATGCATTATTAATCTAAAGAGACTACATGTTTTCTAAATAGAGATTAAAAGATTGCCGAAATTTTCACATGGTTCCCTCATACTCTCTAGAAAATAGTACAACTCCTCTCAGAGGAAACATGTGGACTTGGCAATCCAGTGTGAGTCCAAGAATCTTTTCTGCATTCCTAATTCAGTCTTTGCAGTCCCTTCATTATGAGAGAAATCATAAGAAAAGTGGAATGCCAATATCTGAAGATTAAAGTCAAATAAATTTGGCTTGATGTGAGCTACTATGATGATATTTCTTTAATTCTTGAAGGCAGTCAGATGTTGTGATTCATACTTGAATCACATAAACAAATGTGCCAGAGATCACTTTAGTCTCTGCAGAATATTTTAAAACAGTTTATGAGATAATTGACATCTACAAAATTATAATTTTAAAAAGAAGAAGAGTGTCTTTGTGGGACATGTGATAGCTTTATAAAAGTTGGTTCTGACAAATGCTTGTTGTTCTCTGTAATAATGATAACCTAATGCCTAAATAATGCACTGATCTCTAATAACAGGTTTACAAAGAATACTTTTATTTTTGAATGATGTATTGACAATGCAGTTTGTCTCAAGTTGAAGTGCATATTTGTGGAACAGCAGATGTATGTTTTCAAAGGACTTGCCAAACAAAGACCAGCTTTTTTTTTTTTTTTTTTCATTTGGGAAAGTGAATGTGGATGCAGACTTCAGCATTAAGAGGAAATGAATGATTGATATCTAATAATCAGAACCATTTGTAGTACTGGAGATTGTTACCGCCTACTGCACAGACCTTAAATCTCTGTCTCTTTGATCATTCCCTCCGAACAGACCCATATTCCTGGTGCCTGTCCAACAATATCAGGAATTCATCAACACTCTACAGTTTCAGGTTACGGACTACTGCGTCAGAGTTTGTGCTACAAGCATTTTACAGGATGCTGAGAGCCACCACTGGGATGACTACAAAGCTTTTTATGAGGTGTGAAGTTAAGTTTACTATCCCTCCTTTTTACACAAATATGTTTTACTGCCTACCTGCTTTCTGGCTAATTAGAAACATGAGCTTGGCATTACTAACACATGAAGGCTGTTAGTATAATATTTTTTAAATATTGAACTTATACTTAGAAAAAACACTGTTTTTAAAAATCTGAAAAAATTAGACATCAGAACTCTCCTTCTGCTTGAAAGTAAAAATAACTTAATTTGAGCTGCAATGTTACAGTGCTATATAATAAGCTGGAATATAATAAGATACAATGAAAACTCAAAGAGATAGCAATGCCAAAATGCTGCAACCTTGTAATTTTTTTTACAAAGAGACTAGTTATAGGTATCCTTGTTTTTTTATTATGTATTTCCACCTGTGTTTGATCAATATTTTTATTAAGCCTCTTTATCTTTTATGCTTATTTTCCTTCTCGTTGTATATTCTTTATAAGTGCACTTTCAGACCCATCTGATCATTTATAGCTTACCTATTTTCATTTAGCCCATATTCTGAAATCCCAAATTTCTATTGAATTAAATAAAACGTAATGATTCCAAGTGCACCCAAATCCAGATCAATGAAAATTATTCATCAGCAGCCTTCATTAATTTCCCTTGCTCTAAATCCCATTGATTATACGTAAACCACAATATTTGAAATTCCTTGAAGTTGATTCCAGGGTAGGTTGAAACATTAATAACATCTTAATCAAAGATAATCAGAGTTTTTCAAGAATCCTTAGTCAAGTCTAGATTCATCAGCTTTTCCAATTTGCCCTTCCCTCCAGATTGAAGTGTATGATTTTTGTTTTTCTTGATTTTCCTAATTACCATGGAATTTTAAGAATAGCAGTGAAGTTTTATTCAATGGAGTCATTCTTCTCACCTGCCTGACACTGATGGTTCCTATGGCTTCATTTAAGCCTGAGTTATCATCATAATAAATGTTGCCACAACAAAGAGGAGAAGATAATACGAAGCTCTTTTAAAGGACTTTCCACTTTTTCTAAGGCCATTTCATCTCTCCTTTAGAGGCTCTTCCCAGATAGTTTTTCTTTTTGCAAGAGCATCCATATAGGGTTTTCCAAACCTGACATACTTCAAACTGCAGCAAGCAGACTGGAGAGAAAGTGGTAGAGTGCAGCTGGTAGCCTGAGATAAGAGTGAAAGTATTGGCCTCCCCTCTCCTGGCAACAGCACAGCTTGCTATTTGCCTTAAGGTAAACAGAGAAGTTGAAAATGAATCCATCTCATGTTTCAAACTATTTCAATGTGTCAGTATACTAATGAGCAATTTTATATGATGTTTTCATTGAAAAACCGGTATCATCTCACTATATGTCCAACATAGGGGTATTATGTTTTCTCCTATGCAAATTGGGAGGTAGGAGAGTTATACAGTATAAATAATAAGTGGATGCATTGAGAACCTGTTATTGAAGTTACCGAGTATTTAAAAAAAAAAACAACAAATTACCATGTAACACACAGTTCTTAGATCTTATGACAAGGCTTTAACTTCAAAGACAGAAATAACGAGATAGTTACCCTGTGATTAGATGGTACTGTAGCTTCCATATACTTACATGGTCAGTAGTTACGATTTAATTGCAGAGTTAGTAGTTGTTATTTATGCTCAGAAAAATAAAGTGATACTGCTTTTATAGCTACCAAAAATAAGAAATTTCTAAAAATAGCACATATTTTAAACTGTTTTGACAAGTGGAGTACCTGATCTGGTTTTATCTCGTTTACCACACCCCTTTCTCCTCTTCTCCCTATTATTCCAAATAGGACTAGCATGTTTTTGAAAAGGCTGTTTGGGGGGGAAGGAGAGGAAATATGCCCAATTGGAGGCTAAGGCAGAATAGAGCTATCGGGAAGCTTATCGCCATGTACAAGTTTAGTAAAGAAATAGTGAAAAATATTACAAGATATGGAGCAACATTTGCTCATGTTTTGTGATATCAAATGAGCCCCCAGATATATTTCTAAGCTCTCAGGTTGAGGGAATCAAAGAGTTTGCTATCTCTCCTGATGGGGTGCTGCTCAAAAGGCACAATGGGTGCTCAGATTGTACACTTAAAGTGTTGGGTATAGCTGGAATCTAATCAATTATAGCAACTTATGTTTTCCAATAGTCAAAGAATAAAGAATTGTCTGCTCAAATATAATATTGAGTGGCTTATGTTATAAAGCCAGGCTGCTTATTTCCTGATATACAATCAAACAATAAATAAAAGCTCACATTTGTTTACATTATAGTGGGTCTACAAAAATAACAGATGTTTACTAGCAGAATACTTTTGAAATGACAACAAATAGGGAAACAGATCAGAAAAATTCAATGAATCACATTTAGTTTAATAAAAAACGCTTGCAAACTGATTATACACAGTTTAAAGAGAATTATAAGAACAATGACAAGTTTGGAATGTTTTTAAGTAAACTAGAAAGTTAACAGGTTAGCAAGTCTTAAAAATAAGTATTTTTCACTTTTAGGAGAAGAAATTTGTATACCTAAAGTGATTGCTATTTTCTCATTTAATTCCTAAAAGGTAACAAGTTGTTTTTCTTTACATTTTAAAAATATGAGAGGGGGCTCCCTGGTGGTGTAGGGCTTAGGTCTCAGCATTATCATGCTATCACAGCTGTGTCCTCAGTTAGATCCCCGGCCAGGGACCTAACCCACATGGCATAGCAGACCTCTCCAGTTTCGCCCACTGCTTCCTTCAGCAGTGTATTTCAGTAGATCCACATGTTCTGCTCCTGACTCTGTGTCTGGTGTATCCTCTCACCCCCCCCACAAACCCCCAGTATCTTTGGCCTATACCCCAGTTCTTCTATCAATAAATCAATCAATCAATCTTTTAAAAAAAAATAAAAATCTGAGAAATTCTATTGATCTCTTATTCTAAGCACCTATGCGTTGTCATGCAGAAAGTTAGTGTAAATCATTCCAACTAGTCTTTATATGAGCTGGGTCAGTTTTGCTTTAATTAACATATACAACAGAAAGTAGAGAAAATAAAACTTTAAAATTCCTTTTTTATTTAGGAATTTTTAAAAATCATTTTTAATCACAGAAAACATAAAGATAAGGAAGTATAATTTTGCTACTTTTGCATTATTTTGTAATTTTTAAAAATCAGTTTTGACAAACATCTAGTTGGTGAGTCAGAAGCCAGTGGTTGAAGTCCCCTCCGGCTTGAATGTGACTTTGGTATTTTGATGACCACATTCCACACATGAGAGTAACAATTCTACTCATTTATAAATTCCATTTGAAAGTCAATAGATAATAATTAGAATTTATTATTATAGTGACTACAAAAGATTTAGTAATCAAACAAATTACCAAAAGAATAATATGTAAGGAAAATATTGTTGGGAGTTTCTGCATAAGAAATGATCAGCTTTTGGTATAAAAGAATAACTGATATTTTCAGATGATGCTTGCTAGAAAAATACAAGTATGAGCAATCACTTTTAAGTCAAAGAGGGTTACTTAGAGATGACATGGGAAGTTTTACTAGTTTAAGTTTTGATATAGTAATATAATCAAGATTATGCTTGAAGAATACATTTTACTCTGTTTAAAATAAACTTTTGATCTGGTTTGAAGAAAATGAAGTCAAAGTGAACATCCCTCCCTGAAAGCTTGTTAACTAATTAATGCTTCTAAATCACTTGAGTCTTCCTCTCATTTCTGCCTGTTCCCCTTGGCCTTGGTAGCTGTTGGTACTCCCTCTGTGGTCTTGGGGAAAATGTGGCATGAAAAAGAGAATGAGAAAGGAATGAGAATCTGGCCCCTATGGAAGTATGAAAAACTAAAAATACTAAGAAGTGGTAACATCTGCCTAAGCTTTACAAAATGTTGTAAAATAAGACTATTGTAGTATCTGTTTCTCTTGTTATTAAAGCATTCTCAATGAAATAATGTAATAACTTTCAATGGTTACCCATCCCCCTGGATGCCATGCATGTTGATAAGCTTGTATGTACTTTTCACTTGTCATTTCATTATAACATGAAATCTGAAAGATTTATAAAATAATCTCAATAATGCTAATAATAGTTTTAAAAATATATACATACTTAATTTAAATCATTAAATTTTAATTTTAAAAGAATCAGCTCAGTAACTAGCATGACTTGTTTAACAACTAGAAAGCCAATTGTTTAAATTTTAAATTCCAGGCCAGGAGTAGGTAAATCCAGGATTTTCTAGGTTAAATTCTTCTGGTATGGATTTGCACAAGAATATCTAGTCTCATAATTGAAATGAAACATATGTTCCTATGTCAATAAGGATGTTTTACATCTTGTCAAAAATCTTTCTTGGTCATCTATGTGTCAAACTCTTCAGCTCTTTCCTTTCAGCCTGAACTAATTAGGTTCACAGGAAGTAAACTGACATTTTGGAAGATGTGATTCTATTGTTTAACTGTGTGGTGGTTTTGCCAGGGGGAAAGATGTTCCTTCTCGCTCCAGATGTGGCATTATTTTTTGTGGGCTCTTCATCATGATCTCTGGACTATTCTGCCCCCTAAATTAGCCCAAGATATTGTAGCAGAAGTGCTGGAGAAATCTTTGGGTCTCCTGGCCTCCAGATATGCTCGTGCCCATCCAAGTTATAAGAGAACACCACAGATAAGGTAATTGAAATTGTGAAAACCAGTGCTTTTCAAAAAAAACTTTTCATTAGTTGGTATAAAGGAGAATGTAATTCTGAATCTTACGACATAAGTCTTTTATACTTAACATGTTTCTAACACCTGCAAAAAAATCATATCCAATCTCCCGACACAGTTAAATGGAAATGTGGAAGTTGAATCACTATAACTTCACTCTCATTTCTTTTTAAAATTGTATATAGAGCCCATTTGTTTCTCAAAAGTGATTCAAGATGTATTTCAATCTAAATTATATATATATGTATATATGTGATATAAATGTACACATATGTGTATACTATAACTATAAGTTAATGAATAAGATATAGAGAGAAAATTAAGGTTCTCAAATGGAGAAAAAGGCAGCAGTGCTGTGATTGAGTAGTCAATTTGACATTGAGATTCTAAAAAACTGGGAAATTTTAGTTTCATTTTTTTAAAGATTCTAATAGTATAGTTAATCTTTACTACAGAACTCTTTTGTGTAAATATTTTTATTCTTCATGTCGTGTTAATTCTTTTCACTTTTTATTTCCCCTCCTTCGTGATGTATACTAAAAGCCAGTTCAACAAAATGTGAAATCAAGATGAGGAGCAACGATCACTGAATATAAAAGACTGAGTTATAGTCCAATGCTATTAGAGTTATCAAGGCAACAAATATTACAAAATGTGTTTACATAACAAAAATGGTGCATAGGAAGAGAAGGGTTTGTTTTATGAATATTCTGACTAACATGATTAAAAACTGTCTTTTAGGTATAAAATTTATTTTTTCATATATATTTCAGGAAGAAACTAGACAGCTGAGTCTTTCATTTTTTTTTCCCTCAGTAGTGGGAATCATTTCCTGATCATGTTTTTGTAAAACGTGCTGTATTTGAAGGGCATTTAGGTCCTGCTATAGTGTTTCATAAATATGGTATTTTGCACAGGCTGTTTTGAATTACTGACCAAGCTTTTTTTTTTTTCCAAAAATGAAAAATAGATGGAAAATTCCTTTTGAGAGCAAAGATACCTTCATTCTTTTTCTAATGTAGTATAAATCACTTTTCACAATGAGGTGGCAAGTCTTTATGAAATTGGATTTGCTATTAGTTCATGAAATAGATAGTATTATTAACTAATTAACTTTACTATGGAGACTTCTGGTTTTTATTTTCTGTGTGGTTACAGAAGAATACCATGCAAGCAAGTATTTTTTCTAGTTTTTATCAATAAAAAAATGAATATTTTTTGGATTTGTTAATCCTAAACAACCATTATTGTGGAAAAGAAATTAGACGTGTGTGTAGATGTGTATCTTGAATTTGTAATTGTTTAATTAGCAATTAGAGTAAGTGGATGCAAGGTACAATTAAATTTTTCCTAAAGACTATTATTGATGTTTTAGTATTTTAGTAGCCTCTTACTGTCATATAACAAATCTATATAGAGATCTATATATATCATATTACTAATATATGAATAAATTTATCATGTATATAATAAATTTGAGTCTAAAATATCATTTTAAAACATTCTTAAATTTGTCTGCTTATCACTTCAAAATAGAGATCTTCTATTTTCTCAACACTGAATTTAAAGGGAAAAAAGTAAAGAGGAAATTAACTGAGGTCTAAAAATTTCATCATGTCAAAATAATCATTAAACAGATTTAGGATCCCTATTATTGCAAGAAAGATTCAAAGAAGTGAATTTAAGATTAAGACAAATAATGCAGCAATGTTGCCACACATTTATTTACTATTAGAAATTTTCTGAAACTCTAGGCATCTCCATTTGTGCTTCTGGTGTCCTTTTTTTCCCCTCCCACTTGCTGGGGTAACGTGTTACCTGACCCAATATCTTTCTTTTCTCAGATTGTTCTTGGATAAGAATTGTTCAACTATCAAATATTGACCTATCATATATATGTAGATAATAGCAGATTTTTTTTTCAATCTGACTTCTCTTTGCTGAATGTACATTCAAGGAAAGTCTCTTGAGCTTCCTGAACTGTACTCTAACAATGCAAAACATCCTAATAATGCAAAAATAAACATTTTTTTAAAATACACTCTTAAAAATTTCACTATTATAGATCTTATCATTCCTAAAGATAATTGCATAGTAGGTCATCTACACCTGGAGACTCAAAAGCTCTCTTTGATGCTTTCTATATGTCTTTGATCTCTGAAGCTCTGTTAGCCAGCCAAATATTTCTAATATCATAAATGCCCAGTATAAGAGATACGGCTGCTAGTGTACATACCAAGCAGAAAACCAATTTTGTTTAACATGATTTTCTTTTTCTTTCCAATAGACTTGATGTCACAACAATTTTAATATGCACTGAGAACATGTTATGGTCAATATGTACATCCGTACAGAAACTTTTAAATCCTCATGAGTATATAGATGATAAAATTTTTAAAATTCACACCCATTGTAATAATCTGTTTACAACATTAGTCATTTTGACTTCACCATTAACTGAATTATATCAGTAAGTATCAAATTTTTTTTTACCTATTATGATATATGAAATGTGATTTATTTTCTTACTTCCTATTGAATTGTATGAAATAGCAAGCATAAATTTTTTTGAAGTGCATTTCCGATATTGTGAATTGTTTCATTTTAGAAAACTAATACTAACCAACAGGGGTTTCTTCATTCTCAAAGAATTTTGTCCTAATACCATATTTCTACTGGTCAATCTTACTCAGTTATTCCCCAAAACTAGGTGATTTTGAATTTCACTGTTTAAGTTGTTTAAATGCTCAAATTATGTTAATAGGTTGATTGTTTCCATTATAGTTTGATAATCTATGAAAAAGAAAATCTTACCTAACTTGTGTCAAAATATTATTTTAGCTTTTAATTTTATATAGTGATTTGCTTGAATCAAATATTAATTATTTTTTTTTCTAAATATGCCCAAATCTAGAAGAGACCTGGTGGTTTTACATTGTCAGCTAATCTGTCATAGATTTGCAATGTTAGTATTAAATTTTAGTGTTTGAAGCAGTATGACAAGTAAATAAGAATAAGCAATTAAATTTTGAAAATGTTGAAATAGCTTACTTAGCTAAATAACACTTAAGAAAATTAAACATTCAGAACAAGTTTTCTGGTTTATTTGATTCAAATTTGTAATGTTATATAAGTCTTGTAGTAGATCTTAAAATAAAACACTAATACAATTTTGTTTAAACCCACTCCAAAATAATGACTTTATCTTAAAAGACTGGATAATTGCATATTCTTTGTTTCTTTGGTAGTGAAAATTATACCTATTTCTACTTTTTATGATTTATTTGGTAAAGTATTCCTTTCTTTAAAATTCTGGTAAGGGCAATATATAAATCTTGATTTTTAGTAAATTTTGAGACTTTTGTGTTAGAAATTCCAAGTGTAATAACAACTTTGATTTTAATTTCCCTATAATTTTCACCCACTCTTTGCCTTTCAAAAACACATGCATTGTTTACAGATTGTTTCTTCTGGCAACACTACTTGAGAACTAATTTTAGAAACGAAGAATTCTTTAGAAGGAGAAGAAATAGTGAGATAATTTGCCATAAGTTTGGGATTATATGCATAATGATTCATAATCATAAAAAGCTCAATGTCTAAAGCCCATAATAAATCCAAGTAAACTAAACTGATTTACCATAGATGAAAAAAAACTGCTATGCTCTTAGTTCAATGGGTCATTTCATCTAAGAAGAAGGCCCTGTGAAAATCAGGAACAAAGTTGACAAATTTCATGGATTGGTCATGGTGAGCAATATTGGATTTCATGGTCTGTCAAAGATGAATAGAAAAATTTTAACCTCCCAATGCATTTGTAAAACAAATAAATTATTATCAAAGATCGCATATTTTAATAATAATAATGTAACATACATTCATTATTATTAACCTATGACCTTTTGATACATTTTTGAAACAACTATATAAGAACTCAAACCTTTGTGATTTGTGCACTGTAAACTCATTCAACACATTTAAATTGCTAATTTCAACAAGGATTACAGAAAATTTTACACCAAACGCTGCTTCTGGTTTTACTTAATATAAAACATAGATAGCTCTAGTGCTTTGAAGCATGAACAAAAATCTAGTTTATCATAAACTGCAAAATTTCTTATTAACAGATATGAAAGATTCCCAATTCATAAAAATTTTCAAGAATTTTATTCTTTCATATTGATTTTATTTTTTTGACTTTCTAGGATATAAATCTAATCTTTGATATTTTTTATTTTGCTTTATTTGGGGTTAAATTGCCTTGTATTGATGAAGGAAATCTACCTGTCAGTGTGTTTCTCACCAATTAGGAAAAAGTGTATATTGGCTTATTTTCTTTTTTATTCTCAGATGTGATTGTTAGCTTCTTTTCGCAGTCAGTTGTCAAATTATTAGTATTTTAGGAAAAATTGTATCTCTATCCCACTTATAAAAATTAAACTCTATGCTTTGAGGAATTTTTGAAAAGTAACAATCAGATGTTGATAGTACTGAATTTTTTATAAACTATACCTGACATTTGTCACTCTATGTGACATGCCTTTTTACAAGATGACTGCCTTTATTCCAAGTAGTTCTGACAGATAAACTCTTTTCCCTTCTGAGCTTAGCATAGGACCACTAAATCCCACTGCAGGAATACATGATTTTAAAATCTTTTCAGGAAGAATGAAACCTGTTTGCAAAAGTGTGTTCTTTCTAAACTCTCCTTTGTAATTTTTGTTAGACTGTTATAAAAACAGTACTTTAAGTTTGTCCTCCAGGGAAAGAGACTGCTGACATAAAATATTTATCATGTATTTTCCAATATGCTTATTGCTTATAATTCTTTTGTAAATGCAGTTAAACTGCATAATTCAGAAACACACTCAATACACATCTTCTCACATGCCAGACAATGGTTTCATACGTTGCATTTTGTTTACATAGAATGTTGGTTTTAGTTTGTACATAGCAAATTAAAGATTAACTTTTAGACTTTTGAGGAACTGCAATTTGTTTCAATTCAACAAATATAGTTACCTCTCTATTCTTAAGATTAATCACAGGAGATATAGCAGTGAGCGAGATGAAATATCTGCCCTGAAATAATTTAGCAATATATGATAAAAATGTTCTGATGCAGCAAAAAAATCCCTAAAACTGAAAACTTTTTGAAAGGTGATGGTCACCAATGTTAATAACATGGAAAAATGAATTTCAGTACAAGTGCCTGTAACCAAAAATGGGTCATCAGAAATACGCCAAACGTTGATCACCAAGCCAAGGAACAGTGACTTATATTTGGGGTTCACTTGATGTCACTCATAAGGTTTTTGAATCACAAAATTCCAAGAAATTTCAATGCAATATCTGTATTTAACTTTCAAATTAATGTTTAGTCCTTTGAGGTTACTGTCATAGACTGTTTTAGTTGTTTTTTTATTTTTTGTAACTATTTCACTGTCCCTAACAAACAAGAACCTTTGGATTGATGCTTTATTTTTCATACCTCAAGAATGTTTGGCACACTTTGGAAAACAGCTAGATCCTCAAAATGTTAAGTATGGAATATGCTTGTATGTAAAATGTTGAATATATAATCAAACGATTCCACAATTTTACTCTTAGGTATATATATATATATATATATATACCCTAAGAAATGAAAATATATGCCTGCAAAAGACTTGTACACAAGTATCCATAGCAACATTTTTCATAATAGCACAAGGTGGAAAGAACTCAAATGTCCATAAACTGATGAATGGATGAATGGAAACAAAATGTGGCATATACCAATAGTGAAATCTTATTCAGCAATAAAAAGGAATACTGATAGATGCAACAATAGGGATGATCTGCAAAACATTATGCTAAGTGAAAAAAAAAGTCACACATAAGAGAACACATTTAATTCCATTTATTAGCAATGCCAAGAATAGAAAATCCATAGAGAAAGTAGGTTAGTGGGTGTAGGACTGAAAAGGAGGGAAGAATGTGTATTACCTGCTCATGGGTAAGTGTTTCTTTTGAGGCTTATAAAAATGTTCTTAAACTAGATAGTAGTGAAAGTTATAGAAGTCTGTGAACATAGTAGAAACCATTTAATGGCACACATAAAATAGGTAAATTTGTGATATGTGAATTATATGTGAATATATACGTCAATAAATTTGTTAAAAATTAAGTACAGAGTGAATGGAAATAAAAATATTTAAAATGTAAGGCAACAAAATATCTGGAAGAACACAGTGATCTGGAAAGTGAAGTTTCTTGTCTTAGCCATTTTTTTTAATGCGAAATAGCTGTATTTGTTCTCTTCCCTCTAAACATAAATTTAAAGGGGAAATCTCTACTTAAACAAAAAAATTAAAATCAAATACCTTTACATGTATTCCTAGTAAGGTAAACCATAGATAGAAAATCTACTCATTGGGCCTCCCCGGTGGCGCAGCAGTTGAGCGCTGGGTTGCGAAGCTGCGCGCGGCCTCTGCGGCGCCGGTTCGATCCCCGGCTGCTCCCCGGCCACCAGAGGAGGGTCCCACATGGCGCGCAGACCTCTCCTGCCGCCCGCTGCTCCCCTCAGCAGTGTACTTCGGTCCTTCTGCCTGCTCTGCTCCCCGCTCTGGCTCTGGTGAATTCTCTCGCCCTCCCGCGCTTCTGACTGTACCCAGTGCATGTATAAACAAAACAAACAAACAAACCAGCAAACAAAATAAATAAAGCATGCCTCTATAAAAAATAAAAAAAAAAATAAAAAAAAAAAAAAAAAAAAAAAAAAGAAAATCTACTCATTAACTTTACAGAATTTCTGTGCCCTGATCTGTGGCTAGCTTAGATCCTGCTCTTTATGCTTGGGCTGAGCCTTGTTCTATCTCTCCACCATATCTCCTGTTCTCCATCTGCCCCGTGGCTGTGTGCCAACCAAGATTGCGCTTCCCCGATGACCCCAAATTCATCCTCCTTTTCACTAGGCAGAAATTCTCTCCAACCTGCCCCACCATGTGTTTACTATATACCTACTGTGGGCCAAGCATCGTGTCAATCATTTTCTAATTTCATCATTTTCTAACTTCAAAGAGTTATTTACATCATGGGAAACACAGGCCAGAGGGCAGGAGAAATTTGGGGGAACTAATATCACTCTAAGTGTCTTTGATTTCTCTCACTCAATGGCATTTAGGTGCCTACTTATCTAAATATCATTGAGTCAGAGATCAAATGGTTTATTGATGGTTTATTTAACAATGGTTTATTGAATGCAAAGCAATGATTTAGAATTATGTTTAAAATGGTGAAGTGGATTGAATTTGGTTATCTCTACACATTTATATGATTAGTGGTCTGTGATTTTAGCACCAACAGAAAGGCTTACATCCTCTTGATTATCTCGAGTGTTCTAGTGTTGACTCAACAGTTCAATTTCAAATTCATTATTGCTTCCGAAACAGTCTTTTCTTCCAATAGCTCAGGCATTATGGAGAATATAGATGACCCAAGACATCTGACCTGAACCCTTTGTCCTGTGGAACTTACATCCTCAGGCTGCCTCCATTCCATTGTAAAGATTTATTCCATGAACATCATATATAGAGACACAGTTCACCCAGGTGGGCAGGCCAAAACAGGGCGGTACAAAGGAAGACTAAAACCTAGCTGACTCTTTTTGACTCTTTAAACTTACCAGTTCTCATTTTCTTATGCACATTTGGATTCATTTCCTTCTAGCAGTTGGTGATAAGAGCCCCGGCAGTCATTCAGTTTTGTTAATGAAAAAAGGAGGGCAACATAACTGTGGATCAGAGAACCAAATGAGACTGAATTTGAGGTAAAATGTCCAACTAGGATGATGTGATCAGCCCAGAGACAGTGTGATGTTACAGAGAAGGGATATGAGTTAGTTGATGTTGGAATAAAGGCAAAGGTGAGAAATTTCCCCAACTTCATTTTTCCTCTTAAGCAAAGCCACCTTCATAGTCTGCTAACTTGGGAATGTGAAGAGATGTATCCAGCTTCAACTTATTAAGAATTACTTATTTTTAAATGAGTATTTAAATTGGCTATGTCAAAATTCTTTTTATGTCTGTGGAAACATAACTCTGTGGCTAGCACAATGCATTTTACTCTCCACTATGAATTATTTAGAGCATCCTTTCTTTTAGCTGTAAACATCATTAGAGCTTATCTAATAGCTAGCTCATCATTTCATTCCCCTATTGAGGCTTGTGGGCCAATTTTCGCCCTGTTATACTCTCCAGAATAATGAAACTAATTTGGGATCTTGCTGTGGAATTAAATGCTCATACAGATCCCACCCCCTCTGAGACCATAAACATCTGCCATAACATTTCTTATAGCCAAATAACCTTACTATTACCAGTACAGCTGAGAAACCGCCAGTGGAGTAGTGTTGAGGTACTGGCAGAATTCTTCGGGGAAGCATTGTGTTGCCAGTAGTACATAGTCTGAGAACTACGTAGCACTTCAAAAAGCTCTCCATTGTTATTAGACCCTACATCTCCTCCCCCACAAAATCTTGAGGCTAAAACAGTAACTAGGCAACCATTTAGATTGTTAAAGATTCCTTGTCAGTTTTGAGATGGCTGAAGACTTTTTTTTTTTTAAGATTTATTTATTCATGCATACAAGAACCAGGGTATAGGCCAGATATGCAGGAGGGTGAGATGATTCACCAGAGACAGAGAGGGGACCAGAACAGGCAGACTGACTGAAATACACTGCTGAGGGGAGCAGCGGGCGGGACAGGAGAGGTCTCCTGCGCCATGTGGGTATCTCCCCAGCCAGCCAGGATCGAACCTGCGCTGCAGAGGCTATGGACAGCTTTACAGCGCTGTGCTCAACTTCCTGCAGAGATTTTTTCAAGAAGTGTTTGCCTCTGTTATCATGCTGATACCTTACATATTTCAGGTCCTTATGTACCAGGTAGTTTGCTAAACTCTTTATAGGTGTTGTCTCAATCACTTTATAGGTGTTGCAAACCAATCACTTTGAAGTGATCATCATCATCCCCATTTTACATGTGAGAAAACTGAAGCTAAATACTTTGCCAAACACCACACATCTCATGAAAACCACACTCGAGATACAAACACAGGCTGTCTGGCTCCTAGAGCTCTTTCACATGCTTGTGCACTGCCTCTATGTGATCTCTGTGGCCTTAACTTTGGGGTATGGAGCATACAACAAAAAGTAAATGAAAATGTAGAAGGATTGAAGTAAACGTAAGTGCTAAGAAGCAAAGCAAAATAAGAACATAGACCAGATGAGGTGACGAGAAAGTACATATTTTAGTCAAGACGGTCAGAGAAGACTATTAGAGAAGGATTTGAGGTAGACCAATTTATGGGTTGAACATGAAAGCTTAAAAAGACAGAGAGAATATTTGACTCCAGAGAGGGCTTTCATTCTTAGAAAAATAAGTAGCCTCCAGATAACTGGACAAATGGGGATTTATGCCAAAAGGCCAAAAGAGGCAAGTGGAGAATTAAGTAGGGCTATGATACCACTGCCTACCGTCCATCTTGCTCTCATTTCAAGACCCCATCTCTTCTCTCATCTTCTGCTTCCAACTTGGGTAGTCATTTCTTTGAGACTGTCCTTCTTTGCAACCTCTTTGCTGCATCGCTGTCACATTATATCAGCACCCTTCTCTTTCTAACTCCCTTGCTATTGCATCTTTCTCCCCTGCACCTTCATTTTTTTTTTCCCCCTCTCTATCCAGACTCTGGAACACTTTTGGGAAAAATCATTGTGCTGGCCATTTGAAACTTCTGATAACTCCACTCTGTCCAATCTCTGGGAAACTTCTTTCATCCTCCTCCACTCTGATCAAACCCTCAAACCCTCTATTTGTTAGCAAATGCCTTTGCATCTATATTTCTCTGAGAAAACCAGACCATCATGATTGCACTTTAATATCTCATCTCCATTCTTAACAATTATCTTGATCGCTATTCACTTCTACAACCTTTGATTGGTAATCAACATGTCTCTTTTCTCAACCAGAGAAAGTCTATTCAACTCAGTTCTTTTTTTTTTTTTTTTTTTATTTTATTTTATTTATTTATTTATTTATTTATTTTTATTTTTTTTTTTTTTATAAATTTTATTGTTATATTCCCCATACAATTGCAGCCCCCCATTCTGACCCCAATCCCTCCCCTCCCGCCCCCGCCCCCCTAAAAGTGTCTCTGGTTCATAGTTTTTTGTTGATTTTGATTTTCACTTTCTTATAGTTATTTATTTTCCTGGTCCATTATTTAAGTTTTCTAGATTCCTGCTATGAGTGAGACCATCCGGTATTTTTCTTTTTCTTTTTGGCTTATTTCGCTGAGCATGATCCCTTCCAGCGCCATCCATGTTGCAGCAAATTGCATGTGTTTATCTTTTTTGAATGCTGAGTAATATTCCATGGTATATATGTACCACATCTTCTTGATCCAGTCATCTATTTTTGGGCATTTGGGTTGTTTCCAAAGCTTAGCTATTGTAAACAGTGCTGCTATAAACATAGGGGTGCAGGTGTTCTTTGGAATTGATGTTTCTGTGTCCTTTGGGTAAATACCTAGGAGTGGAATTGCTGGGTCATATGGAAGCTCTATGTTTAGTAGGTCCAGAAATCTCCACACAGCTTTCCACAGTGGTTGGACCAGTTTGCACTCCCACCAACAGTGCAGAAGAGTTCCTTTTTCTCCACACCCTCGCCAACATTTGTTGTTGCTAGTTTTTTTAATATGTGCCATTCTCACTGGTGTAAGATGGTATCTCATGGTAGTTTTGATTTGCATTTCCCTGATGACAAGTGATGTTGAACATTTTTTCATATGCCTGTTGGCCATTTGCATTTCCTCTTCAGAGAAGTTTCTTTTAAGCTCTTCTGCCCATTTTTTGACTGGATTATTTTCTTTGTTGTTGTTGAGTCTCATCAGCTCTTTGCAGATTTTTGTGATCAGTCCTTTATCATTAGTGTTGGGTGCAAAAATGTTCTCCCAGTTGGTGGGGTTTCTCTTTGTTTTTGTTATTGTCTCTTTTGCTGTGCAAAAGCTCTTTAATTTGATATAGTCCCAGCTGTTTATCTTTGCCTTCACTATCACTGCTTTGGGTGATGTGTCTGTAAAGATGTCTTTGATGTGCAAATCACGTAGTGTTTCGCCTATATTTCCTTCTATATATTTTATGGTTTCAGGTCTTATGTCTAGTTCTTTAATCCATTTTGAGTTGATTTTTGTGTATGGTGTGAGGTGGTGGTCAAGCTTCATTCTTTTGCATGTAGCGACCCAGTTTTCCCAGCACCATTTATTGAACAAACTTTCTTTGCTCCAATGCATAGTCTTTGCTCCTTTGTCAAAGATTAGTTGACCATAAATCTGTGGGTTTATTTCTGGATTTTCTATTCGATTCCATTGGTCTGTATGTCTGTTCTTGTTCCAATACCATGCAGTTTTGATGATTATGGCTTTGTAGTATAGTTTGAAGTCTGGGAGTGTGATGCCTCCATTCCCTTCTTTTTTTTTCAGGAGAGCTTTGGCTATTCGGGGTTTTTTGTGATTCCATATGAATTTCATCAATAATTGTTCTATTTCTTTGAAGAATGACATTGAAATTTTGATTGGAATAGCATTGAATCTGTATATTGCTTTTGGAAGGATGGCCATTTTAATAATGTTTATTCTTCCAATCCATGAGCAGGGGATGTCTCTCCATTTCTTTGTGTCTTCTTCTATTTCTTTTAACAGTGTTTTATAGTTTTCTTTGTATAGGTCCTTTACCTCTTTTGTTAGATTTATTCCCAAATATTTGATTTTTTTTGTTTCAATAACAAAAGGGATGGTCTTTTTGATTTCTTCTTCTTCAGATTTATTGTTTGTGTATAGGAAGGCTACTGACTTTTGCGTGTTGATTTTGTATCCTGCCACTTTACTGAACTGATTGATGAGTTGAATTAGCTTTTCTGTGGAGTTTTTGGGGTTCTCTATGTATAATATCATATCGTCTGCAAATAGTGATAGTTTGACTTCTTCTTTTCCTATTTGGATTCCTTCTATGTCTTTCTCTTGTCTTATTGCTCTGGCTAGGACTTCCAGTATTATATTGAAAAGCAATGGTGAGAGTGGACATCCTTGTCTTGTTCCAGATCTTAATGGAATTGCTTTCAGCTTTTCACCATTGAGAATGATACTGGCTGTTGGCTTGTCATAGATGGCCTTTATGATGTTGAGGTATGTTCCTTGTATCCCAAGAACTTCAAGGGCTTTTATCATGAATGGGTGTTGCACTTTGTCGAAAGCTTTCTCAGCATCTATTGATATTATCATATGGTTTTTATATTTCTTTTTGTTGATGTGTTGGATAACGTTGATTGATTTTCGGATGTTAAACCATCCTTGTGCCCCTGGAATGAATCCAACTTGGTCGTGGTGAATTATCTTATGGATACATTGTTGGATTCTGATAGCTAAAATTTTATTGAGGATTTTTGCATCAGTGTTCATTAGGGAGATTGGCCTGTAGTTTTCCTTTTTTGTGTTGTCCTTGTTCGGTTTTGGTATTAGTGTAATGTTGGCTTCATAGAACGTGTTTGGTATTGTCCCTTCCTTCTCAATTTTTTGGAAGAGTTTGTGAAGGATAGGCACTAATTCGTCTCTGAATGTTTGGTAGAATTCATTTGTAAATCCATCAGGTCCTGGGCTTTTGTTTTTGGGGAGGTTTTTGATTACCATTTCAATTTCGCTAATTGTAATTGGTCTGTTTAGGTGTTCTATTTCTTCTTTATCTAGCTTTGGGTGATTGTAGAGTTGTAGGAATTTGTCCATCTCCTCTAGATTGTTAAACTTGTTTCCATATAACTGTTCATAGTAGTTACTGATTATTCTTTTGATTTCTGCTGTGTCCGTTGTGATTTCTCCTCTTTCATTGATGATCCTGTTTATTTGTGCTTTCTCCCTTTTTTCCTTTGTGAGCCTGGCTAGGGGTTTGTCTATTTTATTGATTTTTTCAAAGAACCAGCTCTTGGTTTCATTGATCTTTTGGATTGTTTTTGTAGTTTCAATTTCATTTATTTCTGCTTTGGTTTTTATTATTTCTTTTCTTCTACTGGTTTTGGGGTTTTCTTGTTGTTCTTTTTCTAGATCTTTGAGCTTCGAGATTAGGTTGTTTCTTTGCGTTCTTTCTTGTTTCTTGATGTGAGCTTCTATTGCTATATATTTTCCTCTTATTACTGCTTTTGCTGCATCCCATACATTTAGGATATTGGTGTCCTCCTTGTCGTTCAATTCAAAAAATTTTTTAATTTCTTCTTTGATCTCCTCATTAGTCCAATGGTCTTCCAGTAGTGTGGTTTTTAATCTCCATGAGGTAGGAAAGTTCCTTGCCTTCTTTTTATGGTTTATTTCTAGTTTGATGCCTTCATGGTCAGAAAAGATGGTTGATATGATTTCAATCTTGGTGTATCTGTTGATGTTTGTCTTGTGCCCCAGTATGTGATCGATCCTGGAGAATGATCCGTGTGCGCTTGAGAAAAATGTGTACTCCGTTTTTTTGGGGTTTAGTGTTCTATAGATGTCTGTTAAGCCCAATTGCTCTAGGTCTTTATTTAGAGCTTTGGTTTCTTTACTTATTTTTTGTCTTGTTGATCTATCCATTGTTGATAGTGGTGTGTTGAAGTCTCCCACTACGTATGTGTTTTCTCTGATGTCTGTTTTCAGAGAGGACAACAGTTGTCTGATATATTTTGGTGCTCCTTCGTTTGGTGAGTATATGTTAATGAGTGTTATTTCTTCTTGAAGTATTGTCCCCTTGATCATAATGTAGTGACCATTGGGGTCTCTTTTTATCTTTTTGAGTTTGAAATCTGTTTTATCTGATATAAGTATAGCTGTTCCTGCTTTCTTTTTTGGTCCATTTGCTTGTAGGATTGTTTTCCATCCTTTAACTTTGAGCCTATTTTTATCTTTTGTAGCTAAATGTGTTTCCTGGAGACAGCAAAAGGTTGGGTTTTGTTTCTTAATCCAGGCTGCAACTCTGTGTCTTTTTATTGAAGAGTTTAGTCCATTTACATTTAGAGTTAATATTGATATGTTAACATCTGTATTTGCCATTGTGTTTGTCTTTCCTTTGATTTTATTTATTTATTCTTTTAATAACTTTTTTTTTTTTTGGCCTTCTTTCATTGTTATTCGTCCCTCTGGGGTTCTGGCTTTAGGACTCCTTGTAGTATTTTTTGGAGTGGGGGTTTAGTTGCAATGAAATTCCGGAGTTTCTGTTTGTCTGGGAAGGTCCATATTCTTTCTTCAAAGAGGAAGGAGAGCTTTGCGGGATAGAGTATTCTTGGTTGGCATCTGTTTTCTTGGAGTCTGTTGACTATGTCCCTCCACTCTCTCCTTGCCCGTAGTGTTTCTTCGGAGAAGTCTGATGTCAGCCTGATTGGTTTTCCTTTGAATGTTATCTGTTTCTTCCCTCTTGCCAGCTTCATTATTTTTTCCTTGTCCTGGATTCTTGGGAGCTTTACTATTATGTGTCTTGCTGTATTTTTCCTTTCGTCGTGGAAGTTTGGTGTTCTTCTTGCTTCTTGTATATCAATTTTCAGCTCCTTCTTCACATTTGGGAAGTTCTCTTCAATTATCTCTTTGAATATTTTCTCTGTTCCTACATCTCTCTCCTCTCCTTCTGGTATTCCTATAACTCTTATATTTCCTTTCCTCATGGAGTCAGATAGTTCCCGAAGTCTTTCTTCGTTCTTTTTCCTTCGTACTTCTCTTTCCTTCTCTGTTTTGGTTCTTTTTATTTCTGTGTCTTCAAGATTACTTATTCGTTCTTCCATTTCATCTATTCTGCTTTCATTGCTTTTCCCAGAATTCTTTAGTTCTTCCATTAATTCTTTGATCTACTGCATTTCTTTTACTTCCCTCTTTAGGGACTCAATTTCTTTCTTCTGACCATTGTTTTCCCTCTCTAGGGACTCAATTGCATTCTTCTGATCGTTGATTATTTTTCCCTTATCTTTGTTTTCCTTTATGACTTCTGTCAGTTTTTTAATCACGGCAATTTTAAATTCTCTTTCTGGAAGGCTCAGAAATTCTTCCAAGTTATTGTCGTTGCAATCTGGGGGCTGGCTTTCTTTTTGTGGTGTGCTTTTTCTCTGGAGAGTTGCTAGGTTGCGTGTGGTTCTTCTCCTCCCTACTGTCTGTTTTCTAATTTGCCGTATGTGTTGGGACACTGTGTTGTTGGGACTGGCCGGCATCTTGGGTGGGCTTCTCTGTTCCCCTCTGGTTCTTCCAGGAGTCATCTGTCAGTTTCAAGCAGCCTTTACTGGAGAAAGGTCCCTGTTCTAAAATGCCGATGTGGGGACACACTCCCCTGTGCACCTGGTCTGCCCTGGCGGTGGGTTCCTGCTCCCCTCTGGGCCTGGACTGCAGGCCAGAGGGGGTCTGGCGTGGGCGAACTTCCCCCGCTCACCTCTGGCTCCTGAGGAAGCCTTCTGCAGGTAGTCTTTACTGAAGAAATGTCCCTGTTCTAAAATGGTGATGTGGGACACACTCCCTGCGCTTCTGGTCTCAGGCACACTATTCTGCGCGCCTGGTCTGCCCCGGCTGTGGGTGCTCGCTCTCCCTGTGGGCTCAGACTACTTGTTCAGAAGGGGCCCGGTGTGGGCTAACTCCCCAGCTGGCCACTAGCTCCTTCAGTAGCCTGTGCTGGGGTCAAGTCGCTAGGTGGCACCAGAGATCTCTCCTAGAGCCCTTGGGGAGCTGATTTTCCACCCCGTGGGACAGGGAGCAGAGCGGGGATGGTAGGGTACACCTCAACGGCTTTGGGGTGCTGTGTCTGCCTTGTGCCCCACCGTCGTGGGGAACCCACGCCCCTAATTTCGTGCCCCGGGTCTCAGTTCCAAAGCCCTCAGTTCCAGGACGCGGGCTGTAGCCCAGATCAGTGGCGCGGGAATGGCGCCTTTTGAATCCCGCTCCCCTGCCTGGGCGCCTGGTTCCTGCTCACTCCGGGAGGGCCTCCGCCTGGGTCTCAGTTCCAAAGCCCTCAGTTCCAGGACGCGGGCTGTAGCCCATATCAGTGGCGCGGGAATGGCGCCTTTTGAATCCCGCTCCCCTGCCTGGGCACCTTGTTCCTGCTCACTCAGGGAGGGCCTCCGCCGTCTCCCCGCAAGCCTAGGTCGCAGGCGCAGGGCCCTGGGCAGCTGCAATCCGAGCGCCGCTTTCGCGCAAGCTTACCGGGCGGCCGGGGCTGTGTGCTGGTGCTGGTCTCCTCCTGGTGGGCGGGGCTCTCTTTAATGGCGCCTGGAGCTCACCTCCGCGGCGGATCCTGCAGGGTTCGCCTCAGCTCCCGTTCACGGGGTGTGGTGGCTGAAATAGTTCCTTTCCACTCACAGTCCCGCTTGCTGCATCCGTTTTTCTTGTTGGGCGTTTTTGTTTGTTTTCCCTTGTCTCTGCCGGTCGGAGAGTGCCGCCTCTGTGGGCGGGGGAGGGGAGCAGGGTTCTGCGCTTCCCTCCCTTCTCGTCCTCTTTTATGGCAACTTTCTTCTTCGGGCAGTTTGCTGGAGTCGTCCGTTTATCTTCCGTGTCCCAGTTCTCACTGGGACCTGCCGCTTTTCCTCCCTATTAACTTTTTTTAATGGGAGATCTTACTCACAGCGTCTCCTCGCCGCCATGTTGCTCCGCCCCCTCTCCAACTCAGTTCTTGATCACATTTACCCTCTATTCCATGACTTTTGTCTTTGAGTATTCTTACTTCTAGATCTTTCTCTCAAGCCTCTCCTATATTAGAAAATTCTTCTTTATTATTGTGTTTCTCTTTTATTTATTTATTTTTAAAGATTTATTTATTTATACAAGCACTGGGTACAGTCAGAAGCGTGGGAGGGTGAGAGAATTCACCAGAGCCAGAGCAGGGAACAGAACAGGCAGACCAACGAAATACACTGCTGAGGGGAGCAGTGGGTGGCAGGAGAGGTCTGCGCGCCATGTGGGACCCTCGCCTGGCGGCCGGGGATTGAACCAGCACTGCAGAGGCTGTGGGCAGCTTCGCAACCCAGCGCTCAACCGCTGCACCACCGGGGAGGCCCGTGTTTCTCTTATAAGGCATAGTTTGTGCTCGTGGCCTCCATTGATACCTACAATTCACTCATTGCACTGCAGCTGCCCTTGTCATGCTAACCAAACAATGTGGACCAGGTCAGATATGGAAACCCAAATGCTGACACCAATGTTTGTCCCTCCAGTCATTTACCCTCTCTGAAGCTTTCACACTACTGGCCATTTCTTTTTCTAGGGTTTCTCTAACATTATTTTCACCTGGTTCATAACCTGCTAATTTTTTGTTGGTTTTATGTGTTTCTTTTTTCTCATCTCACCCTATAATATTGATGTACTCTAAAGTTCTGTCCTTGACCAACTTTTTATCTTATCTTCTTTCCTGGGTAGATTTACCCATTCTCTTGGCTTCACCACTATGCTAATGTAATTCACATCAATATCTTTAACCTAGATGTTTTTTGTAAAGGCCAAATTTCTGTTGGACGTCTCTTTAGATGTACTTCAAATGTCTGTAGCTCCATCAACATATCTAAAACTAAGTAAAATACCTGAGTCATCTCAGCTTCTCCTTTTTCTTTAGCCTTTCTTCCTTCTACTTTTCTCCTCATGCCATTTCCAACCTCATGCTATTAGAGGATGAGTATTATTAGTTTTTTTTTTTCATTACTCTTTAAATATTTGTCTCTTACCTTTATATTTGTCTTTTTGCTCCTTTCCTTAGGACCTTCTCCTCTCTGCCTAGTCTACTACAGTATCATCTTGATTATCTTCCTTCCTCCAATGGAGCCTTTCCAAGCTACTCTTGTCATGCCTCACATTTTTCTAAAATGTGAAAGGCTGATATAATTCCCAGTGCATCTTCTGTGATTCCTCGATGCTGGTATCAAGTCCAGATTTCCTAGAAAAGAATATCCTGTTATCCTGACCTAGGTTCTGTCTCACTTTCTTGTTTATACAGAGGTATGCAAGGAGTGAAAACATGATAACATGATTTTGAAGTATATTTAAGGAATTTTGCTCTACTCTGAAATTTAGTGAGAAAAATGACTTTCAAAGAGGAGCTAATATATTAAAAGTCTAACAATTATCAAAGTATGTTTATTGAGAAGATGTTCTATTTAGCAAGACAAATGGAGAGAAAGGTCAAATTTGGAAAATGTGAGGATACAAGAAGCAGAATGTGAAACGAAAAGATAGGGGTGGGTTTCCAAACTGGAATTCTGCTCTTCATAATTATTTAAAAAACGCTATTGCTCCTGTAGTAAGTATAAAGATAGATAATACCACTTTAAATAATTCCATTTCTAAAATATTCCCAGTTGTCACTCTTAATTCCATGTAGGCAATTATCTATTTTATCTATTTTATCTGCTTTTATCTATTTTAATCTTTATTTATAACCAGTGGAGTTAACCCCTGTTAAGTGTAGCTTTGTAACTCCAACGCCAGGCTTGCTTAGTTCCACCCCACTAGAGGCCCAGAAGGTCCACATGGAAATGGGATTATCTTTCTGTTATTAAATTTTTATTAGGTAAATTATCTACTAAAGATTTTATATAATAAATATTGCTTGTTATCTCCAGATTTATTGTTGAATTTGGGCCAACCTGAAAAATTTTAGTTACTTCTTCAAAGATAGCTGTAGAGGAAATTTCAAAATTGCCTTAATTTTGAAATAATAGTCCTATTGTACAGTTAAGTATTTCTTTATAATCTCTCTGTTGATTTTTAGGACCATACAAAATTAATTATAAATTCATATCAATGGCTTTGTATTTATAAATCACTCTAAAGAGCCAAAAGAGGTAATTTTATGCTAAAATTTTAACATTAATAAAACAAAAATGACAAAATATTGACATTAATTGGATAGGTTGAGGAAGAAGACATAACTGGTATTCACTGTGCTTACTATTCTTTGTACATTTATTTATGACAAATTTCACATGAGTTCTTGTAAGTTACATGATAATAGCATTGTGTTACTCTAAGGACTGTTGTATAGAGACCTATGAGTCACTATTAACCATAAATCCCAAGTGATGAGGTGGATATATTGTCCATTCTAGACCAACACCATTTTCTGTAAAATATTAAGTAAAAATAAAAAGATTTGATGGTTTTCATAGTTAATGTTTCCTATATATTCTGAAATAATAATTATTTTTATATCCACAGGACTTTTCAACATGGCATGGCTGAGTCCAGTTCCAATTCCTTAAAAACATTTTTCAAACAGCCATTACATTGGCTTTCTTGCATATCACATTTCTATCCTTCTTTACTCAGGTGAGAACTTCTAAATGCTATACTATCTATAATTCTGATTCCTTTTAAGGTTAAATATAAGCTTTAATCCATGGAGGTAAATGCATCTTATAAAAAGAAGCTACAATGTTTTATAATATGGAAATTAAAAATGCAAGTTATTTTTTTTTCTGAGCGTAAGAATCCAAGATAAAGGCCTGACTTATAGATTTAGTGATATAATGGAAAAATGTGGATTTTTTGAAATTTCGGGCTTTTTTCCTATTTATTTTTCTCTAGATCTATTTCAGGTAATTGTCTGGCCATTTTAAAATTCATCCACCTTGATCTATAAACTGGGGATTTGATAATTCTCCAACGTAGTATTAAATTAAGACAGCGAAACAGGACAATTCATCTAACTCAGAGTCTTTAGTAAAAGTTGAGACAGGAGTAACTATTAAAATTATGAACAGGATCTTTTACTTTTATTTTTTAATTAACAGCATTTAAATATAAAAAATCATTTAAAGCATAAAATATACTTCCAGAGTAATCTGGTGACATTTTGTGGCATTATGTAGAATGTCAGTTTGATTCTTTGCTGAATATATCATTGGAACGTTAACTTTCCTTGATATCTGAATAAATATATCATACATAGCTGCAGGAGATATTGTTAATCTCCATACATTCATGATTCATCTTGGAAATATGCTCTCAGTGATTTCATCACCCACGTTGACTGATAGTGTCTCTCTCCTGAGGAACAAGAATCTTACGCACAAACAGAAACTGTGAATACCTCATACACAAATTCTCTATTGACAACATACACTGTTTACCTGTTCCCATATAGCTAATGAAGAGTACAAGATCCATGAGCTATAGGCTCTACCTTCAATGAACTCATATATTTGTGTTACTTCACTTACATATAAAACTTTTCCACAGCTCTGATTAATTCCTCATGATTGATTTCAGGAAATGGAATGCCATCAATACTGTGTCATCTCAGTAGCCTGTTACTACACTTGTAAATGTACTCTTAAGTGATTGAGAGTTAAGTAGTTGACTTACTAACACTCATTATGGCAAAAATAGTAAATTAAACAACTGGATCTTTTACAGTGTGAACTCAGCAAACAAGCTGCATCATTTTAATGAGTTACCAAACTTCTAAACATATTTGTTCTCCGTATTATGATCATATTTGCTTTTATCTATTTTAATCTTTATTTATAACCAGTGGAGTTAACCCCTGTTAAGTGTAGCTTTGTAACTCCAACGCCAGGCTTGCTTAGTTCCACCCCACTAGAGGCCCAGAAGGTCCACATGGAAATGGGATTATCTTTCAAATAGTTAATTTCTTTCTTTTATTTAACCTCTTTCTCTTTTTTAAAAAGATTTATTTTATGTGTTTATGCATACAAAAACTGGGGTGCAGGCCAGAGGTACAGGGTGGTGAAATGATTCACCAGAGACAGAGTGGGGAGCAGAACAAGCAGATCTACTGAAATACACTGCTGAGGGAAGCACTAAGTGAGACAGGAGAGGTCTGCTGACCAGGGATAGAATTCAGGCTGCAGTGGCTGGCAATAGCTTGATAGCACTGAGACTTAACCCCTGCTCCACCAAGGAGGCCCTTCTTTCTCCTTTCTATATTTAAAGTGAATGTTAATATAAGAAGACTATATTTCTATTCTATGTAGCAATTTATCTCCACTATTATTCTAACACAAAGATTAGAATGTGGGAGTGACTACTCAGCCCATAATACAATTTAATAAAACTTTCTGAAAACAGTTTAATAGAATGTATCAAAAACCTTAAAAATATTTGTATCCCTTTATCCAGCAAATCCACCTCCAGAAGTCAGTCATAAGGAAGTCAATCTTCATGGAGCTTATGAAAAAGTTTTATATATAAGGATATTCATTAAAGGATTATTTGTGAAAAAAATGGAAATATCTCAGTATTGAATTAGACAAATAAATTATAGATAGCTATATGATAAACTACTGTGAGTTCATTAAAAGGGTTGATTTTGAAACATATTAAATGACAAATAATTATGATCTATAGTTAAGGGGAAACTGCAGGTTATGACTTCATTAAAGCTGGTTCAGTTTTTAGAGTGATAACTGTGAACTAGACATTCCAAGTGCTTCGTGTATATTACCTCTTATAAACCTCAGACCATTCTGTGAGGTAAGTACTTATGTGTTTCTTTCATGGAGAATAAGAAAGTGTTTAGGCAGAAAACCGAAGAGAACAAAGCTGGTGGTCTCTGAAACCGGGTTTGTCCCCTTCCAAAGCTCAAGCTCCAGACAAATCTATACTTCCACCTTTCAAAGGAAAAGCAGTTCAGGGTGATATTGACAGGTATGCATGAAAAATCTATGGCTTCCAGTTATTTATTAGCTGAAGTCTTTTTATATGCTTCAACTTTGCTGAGGCTCTGATATTCTAGTTCTTAATGTTTATCGCCAAGGGAGAGATCTAGTATACAGACTACCCAGACTTGCAGAATAGGACAGCTTCTGTTTCCCAGGGGATATACAGTTATTGGAAGGTGGCATGCAATTGACAAGTCTGAACTATGCCATGCTACTGTAAATGTAGCATTAAAATGTCTAGGAAAGCAAATATCAAAAGGATCTATACTAGCTTTTATTTTTGTATCAAAAAAAGATTGCAAATATGTTTAATACTTATCTGTAGAGTTTTCTGTTTTCCCAATTTCCTACAATATAAATAATTCAATTTTATTAAGATAAAAACATTTTAAAAACAAAAAGAAACCCCATTTTAAAATTGTCCTGTTCATCTATCTTAACCTATACTCTGCTGTATAGATGATTTCTACTTCTGCATCTCTACCTTTATCTCTGTCTCTGTCTATTTTTTTTTTTTTTGGTTACAGATTTATTTATTTATGCATGCAAGAGCTGGGGTACAGGCCAGAGATGCAGGGGAGTGAGAGGATTCACCAGAGACAGAGTGGGGAACAGAACAGGCAGACTGACTGAAATATATTGCTGAGGGGAGAGCTGGTGAGACAGGTGAGGTCTGCTTTGCCATGTGGGTTGCTCCCTGGCCAGCCAGAGGCTGCAGACTGCTCTTAGTGTGGTGCTTATCCCCTTGAGCCACCAGGGAGGCCCTCTCTCTATCTTGCCTTTCCTCCAAAACTGGCTAGGTTGCCAATATTTCTTGAATGCCCTTCAGTATCACTGGGCATCAAATGTCCTTAGCTGATTTTCTCTTTTACTCTTCCATTGTCCTCTACACATGGTATCTTTTCTTTTAGCAGTGTCATTATTCTTAAATAATTCCAGCATAGACTCTTGATCATGGATTCCATATTGAACTGCTTCTTTGCCTGTTCCAAATGTTTTACATGTTCAGTTGATTCCTCCTCCAGTGGTCTCTTAGACCCATTTTTTCTCTCCAATCCACTGCAACAAACTTAGTCCATTCTTACTATTATTTGACATCTTTAAAATACTGTTTTCTTTGTAGCATTCTCCAGCTCAATAACCTGCAATAGCTTCTTCTCAACCATATGGTCTTTCCTGGCTTATTTCCTGAATCACTCAGTTTTTTCTGCTTGAGGCCTCAGTCTCTTCACTTGTCTTTAAGATAGAGTTATTGCAAACTTTTACCTTTTATTTATTTCTCATTCTAAACTTAGGGCCTTTATTTATGTAGTGTTCTCCCCTGGAATGCATTTGGTTATCTCCTTTGCCTTTCTAAATTCTTCGTGCAAGGTACAGTATGAACTCTCCTACACAGAGTGCCATACATTCTGACAATTATTCTCTAACAGGTCCTATAATCTACTTAGGATGACATGATCCACGCAATTTGTGATACAACATGCTCAGAACAGTGATGTAGTCAGAGGACTCCAGGGCAGCAATAAAAGCAACTTCAATGTAGCATTTACAATTATCACACATAGCAATGGAAATTCCTAGACCACCATCATATGACCTTAAAAATCTTTGCCTTTACGTCATTTGCCTTGTGTACACATATATACTGCTTCTGTGAGTCTTTCACTGGGAAATTTTCCTTCAAACCTCCATTCCTCCTCTGTGTAACTAAAATGAAAATTTCAGAGAAATACATGGGTTGGTTCATGGCAAGCTAATAATATATTTGGTATTTCTTTTTTGTTAATGGAAGACTGTGAAGAATCTACTGAAGTGTTTAATATTTTGAAATATCTTAGTAATTTATTCATCTATCTGCTTACCTATACCTTATCTACATTGATTTAAGTCAGCCTTTAATAGCATTAAATATATTAATAAAATAAGGTGAGCTGGAATTAGAAGCAGGTATGTAAATTAAAAGTAGGTGAAATGGAAGAAACAGAGCAAAGAAGAGGACATGAAATTAGGACAAAATAAAAGTTAAAAATACATAAATAGTAATATGGACCACAAATTTGTCTAGAGAAAAATATGAAATATATTAATAGGTAAAAACAGAATCTCCATGTTCTCCTAGAACACCTGGAATAAAATTTAGAAGAGTTTGCTTTGGGGAAAATGAATATATTTTCAAAGCAGTAAGATGTAATTTATTCATTATTCCTAGCAGTAATATAGGCCAACAACATGAGTTGATTTGGAAAGGGTAATCAGTTTCATACATAGATTACAGTAAGGCATGTAGAGAGTTTATTAATCTCAAGGTTAATACTTTAACACCATACTGTGCTTTCTTTTAAGAAATAATAACTGTCAATTATAGTATGTTGCATTATAATACTTTTATTATTTTTCAAATTTCATCTTCTTGTGGTTCTTTAAATATTTCCAAATATTTTAAAAATCTTCCTTAGCTAAGTAGGCTCTAACTGTACACTGAATCCAAGTAGTATAATCAGGGTGAATAAATAGTCCATTCATTTTATACAGCTTTTTTTTTTTTATAATGGCAACATGATGTTTTGATTTGTGGCTAGTCCATTTTGAACTGTTGATTTTTTTTCTACTATGCTTTTGTTTTTATTATACTTTAGTCAATGCAATTCTGTTTTGGATTTGTGTACATCTTTCCCCTCCCTACATGCATTATCAATATCAGAACATGATTCAATCATTTGTTAACTCTCATCCATTCTTCAATTATTTATTTAATTTTTTTTTTCTTTTCCCCCCACCGCCATCCCATTACATCTTTGGTCTTTTCTCCTTCCCTCTTCTCTTAAACTTAGAAACCTGTTAGTTTATTAATTTTAAAAGTATTTTGCTTCATCAACTTGTGCTGTGTTAATGCCCAGTATTTGTCATTCTGACTTGCTTTACTACACATAATTTCCTTGAACTTCCATTTTAATATAAATACAACCCTTCACCTTTCCTTATAACTGAGTAGTATTCCACTGTGTGTATATACACCACATCTTCTTGATCCAGTCATCTGTCATTAGGGATGTAGGTTGTTTCCATTTCCTAGCTAATATAAATAATGTTACAATAAACACTGTAAAGCATACAATTTTTTGAGCTGATGGTTTTGATTTTTGGATAAATGTCTCAAAGTGATATTCCTGGATCAAATGGTGTTTCCATTTTTAATTTACTAAGGTAAACCCAGATTGCTGTCAAAATGGCTGCACCAGTTTTCCACCAGTTTCCTCTTTCTCTGCATCTTCTGTAGTGCCTATTATTTGGGGTCTTTTTAATGCATGTTCTTTTCATGAGTGTAAGATGATATCTCATTATGGTTTTGGCATGCATCTCTTATTAAAAGTGATGAACATTTTTCCATGTGTCTATTGGCCTTCTGGATATTCTCTTTGGTGAACTGTCTGTACGAAACTGCTGTTCATTTATTAATTGGGGTGTTTGGCTTTTTATTGCTAAATTGTATATGTATATATTTTTAATATATCCTGGATACTAACCTGTTTCTGGTTGCATAATGTGCAAATATTTTCTCCCATACAATGGAATGCCTTTCTAGTGTACTTAAATTTTCTTTCACTAGGAAAAAAATGTTTTAATTTTAGGTAATCCCAATTGTTTACTTTTTGTTTTTATTTCTCTTGCCACAGGGGTCAAGTCTCCAAAAACATTTTTATCATTGATGTCATGAAATGTATCACCAATGTTTTCTTCTATATATTTTATTGTTGCAGGTCTTATATCTAAGTTTTTAATCCATTTAGAATTTATTTTTGAACATGGGGTTTGTGCAACTTCATTCTTTTACATGTGAACAACCTGTTTTCTTAGCACCCTTTGTTAAAGTTACACTCCTTTCCCCATTATGTGGTTGTGGCTCCACTATCATGAATTAAGTACATATATATATATCATATGCATGATATATATATATATATATATATATATATATACATGGATTTATTCCTGGGATTTCAATTCTGTTTCATTGATCCATGTGTCTTTTTGTATGCACATACCATATTGTTTCAATTACTGCTGATTTATAGTATAGATTAATGTCAGGTACACGATGCTGCCATTTTTCTCAGAATTGCTTTTGCTGTCGGAAGTTTTTTTTTTTTTAAAGATTTATTTATTTATTTTACACAAGAACTGGGGTACAGGCCAGATGCGCAGGAGGGTGACAGGATTCACCAGAGGCAGAGTGGGGAACAGAACAGGCAGGCTGACGAAATACACTGCTGAGGGGAGCAGCGGGCGAGACAGGAGAGGTCTGCTCACCATGTGGGACCCTTCCCGGCAGGTGGGGATTGAACCGGCGCTGCAGAGGCTGCGGACAGCTTCACAGCGCTGAGCTCAACTGCCTGCACCACGAGGGGAGACCCACTGTCAGAAGTCTTATATGCTTCATATGCATTTTAATATTTTTTGGTTCAATTTCTTTTAAGAACTACTATTGAAATTTTAATGGGGATAGTGTTAAATTTATATATTGATTTTGGTAGAATAGTCATTTTGACTACATTCATTCTCCCCATCCATTAGCATGGAGTGTCTTTCCATCTCCTTATGTCATCATCTAAAACCTTTAATAAAGTCTTTTAGTTGTTATTTTATAAGTCCTGCACCTCATTGGTTAAGTTGTATCTCTACTTTTAATCTCTCTTAGGACCACAGACTCATGTATTCATGTAGTCCATGAATATATTCATACATAAATAATTTCTTGAGGTTTATACCTAGAGATCACAAAGATACCTCAAACTAACATGATCAAAATTGAACATAGGATAGTATAACCCCCTCTAAATGATCCTCTTCTATTTTTCCTTTTATCTGCTAATGGTAACTCTATCCAATTTTGCAAACTAGAGACACAGGAGTTAGTCTACACACTTCCTTCTTCCTCCCAACCAAATCCAATCCATTACTAAGTCTCATTAATTTTATCTTATAATATTTGGTATCCATATCACCAACTTCAGCTTAGTAAAAACCTCTATCATCACTCTCCTAACCAGTAGAAGACCAACTAACTTTCTTCCCATATGTTGACTCCCATTTTTGACATTATCCAAACTGTAGCTAGAGAGTTCTCAACCTCAAATTTGTTTTCTTTTTTGGATTTTTTTTTTTATTGATGCATCGTTGACATACATCATTATTTGAGTTTAGTGTGTATAACATATGACCAAATCTACTTTTAAAAGTAATTTTTATTACTTTTGACTTAAAAATGAATTCTCTGTTGTCCTTAAAAATACGCACAAAAAAATTAGCATGGCCTATAAAACCTACATACTTGTGGCTAACTCACTTCTGCAAACTCTCCTGATATCACATTACATGTGATTCTGCTCTCCACATATTACCCTTTTTTATTTTTCCTTGCTGTATTATGCTCCATTCTGTCACAGGATCTTTGCACATACTTTCCTCTTTCTGTGAAATGTCTTCTTCCTTCTTTATCTAATTAATGAAAACTTACCTCCATATATCAGCTCCAATGTGACTGCTTTAGAAAGCTTGTAATAAACCCCACTTAGTACTACATATTCTATACTTAGTACTACATATTCTTAGTACTACATATTCTAATAGCATCTTTTGCTTTTTTCATTGATTTTTGCATAGTTGTAATTTAATCTTTATTTGTATCATCATTTAAGCTATATATGTATCATGCACTAAATTCTATAGAAAAGCAACTGTTTGGTTGTTGTTTTGCTTACTATTTTGGCTCCTTGGATTTGCACATAGAAATCAGCCAACAAACATTAGTTGAGTGATTGAATGAGCTTGAAGTAGTGTTATATCAGATATTACCATATTAAATGATACATTTTGCTTTTTTCAAATATTTGATCTGCATGGTAAAAGTAAAAGCTCAAGCATGGGAATTATGGTCTTGTTAAGATGGTAGCTTCTAGTATATTTAGAAGAGAACATCTGGGGAGAAGGACGAAAAGTGTTTTGATTTCCCATCTGCAACCACTGACAGGTTGCTCCACAGGGCTGAGGAAAAGAACTGAGAGAGTTTATACTCTGATGAGGTGCCAAGCCTTGACATGGAGCCAACAGACAAGGGAGAAGTAATGAGAGCTCTTTAACACCAAAGCACTTCAGTGACTGTTCCAGAGTGTGGATGGACAAGCAGCTGGATCTTTGAAAAGATTTTCAGAGACAAATTCCTATGCCTGTAGAGCAATTCTAAAAAGAAGGGAAAATGTCAAATGAACTATCTTTAGTTTTCTATTATGATTTAAAGATATATATATATATATATATATATATATATATATATATATATATAGGAAAATAGCAATGGAGCTAGCAAAGAGATAATAGAAGACAACTATAGGATTTCAAATAAGACAGATATGGTTTGTAGACTTGTATAATTTAGTGATTTTGGAGAGTTAATTCACTTTTGTGATCTACACTTTTCCTATAGAAGAGACAGTTTTGGTGACAAGCTAAGACAGAAATACAATACAACCTTATTGATTTACTGAAAATATCATGAAATAGTATTGTCTCCTTCTCCCTTGAAACATCTTCCCTTAACTTCTGAAATACTTTTATAGACGAATCATGAGGATTGAGTGAACTAATGTATCTACATGATATATCAGTAGTTATGAAGCAATCATTCAGTACTGCTGTGTTCCTTAAGAGCTGTTTTAGAAAGTGGAAGATTTTATCAATTATTTAAACATGTTAAAAGACCTACCACAAGTGTGATAACATGGAAAGAATATTGAACTATTTGGTCTATTTGGTCTCTGGACTTATCAAACTTGTGATGGCAAGGGAGATCTATATTGAACTCCCTGTAACAAGGTATTTATTATCTGGTAGACAGGTACTGATAATAGTTAAAGGATCCAGAGAGATAACTTCTGTTCTTCAAAAGGGATGGCTGAGCAATTGAGTGATTAAGGCTGAGTCCAGTGACTCAGGTATTTAATTGGCAGAATTCAGAGAGTTCAAAACTGATGGCTAAAATATAGTGTTATTTTAAAAATTAAAATTAGGTTTTTTATTATTTTAGAAATGGGGTATGCTAACTTGTGTAACATTAAAATTTAGACTTAGGGCTATGAATTTTAGGTACTAATACCTTTGGGTAATTTGGGAGGAATAGGGTAATTCCAAGTGAAAAAAAATTAAATTGCTAAGATCTGGAAAAAATACAGGTCCTCATAGGTTGAATGCTTACCTCTAAACTGTACAGTGGATAATGTGGATACAACCACTCTGAAAAAATAAGACTTTCAGAATGTCATTCTACCTTAGTGGACAAAGGTATTAAAAATCAAGACAAATCATATATGTAAAGGTACTGGTAAACCTGGTCTGATTTCTGCTTATTGATTCATCTTTAATTATGAAGATCATGGAAACTTTATATATTTTTAAATTAAAATATATTCAAGAAATTTAATGCAATTGTGTATAATTTATAAACTCTTGGTAAAATGATGAAGAAAATTTTTTTTGCTTTTTCTCAGCTATTAAATAATCTTTTTAATGAAAGAAGACTAAATTGCTCTAAATATTTGCCTTTATTTGCTTTCCTGGAAAGATTTGGAAGCATTAGTTTTGGAGAGCTGAAAGTAATGGAGTAACTTAGGGACTTATCCTCTGCATTATTTTCCCCACTTTTAGGGCTTTTACTATCAGTAATTTCTCTTTAGTTATGCCTTTGTCTTTGTTTCTGAATCATGTAACTTATGCTTTCATGTTTTCCGGTATAAATTTGGCCTACTAATCCATGACAGGAACCATCTGATCGAAATCAGTCCCCAGATACCTCGAATAACATGACTCTAATTTGAGAATCAGTTTTGAGACCACAAACTTGATTTTGGGTCAAAAACATGGTACCCTCAATCAGAAGGTTGAACCAAACATCCTCATTGCTGGAAAATACAGTGGACTCACCAAATATCAACCAGGTTAAATGGAAGCAGGCATAGAGTGGTGGAATGAGCATAGGTTTTGAAATCAGAAAGACCTCTGCACAGAGCTCAATTGTCATATTTATTAGCTAAATTACCTTTGGCTAGTTTGTCAATATTCCTGAAATAAAGATTAAGTGAAATTAAAACTAAGTGTCCTAATTTACTAAATAGTAAGTGTACTAAGAAACTAGGCATTTTATCTTTTAAGGACATGGTACCATACAATGGTTGCTGGTTCAAAATAAATATCAAATCTTATAAGACAGTGTTGCAGCACTATTGGGTATTCCCAGCTAGTGCTTTGCAGAGTTTATTCCAGTATTCTACTAATCTAACACCTTCTGCATGATAAATATATAGTGGGCTCCATGAATTCCATGGTCACATGGCTTGAGCAATGAGACTGCTCACATTGCAGTTTGAATCTATTCCAGAGCCTCCTCTTGCCCTGTGCATCACTCAAAACCACAGTTGGAAGTCAGACTGGTGTGCACTGACACCATTGTTTTTTAACTTTCTATTGCAGTAAAAGTACATATTAAAAAAAAAATTGCAGAATTTAGAAGTGAAGTACTTGATGAGTTTTCATAAAGTAAACACACCCTAATAGAGGTAAGATTTTGCATGATGATTCTAAAAACTAATGATAATTTCATAAACCAAAAATGCTTCAACCCTGTTGTTGTATGACTCCCGAGTACCTGGATTTTAGAAATTCTTTAGACCAATTCAATCCAACCATAAATTTGTTCCCTCTCCCAATACAAAATATCTAATAAGTTCAGGTGGATTTATAAATTTTAGTTCTCTTCTTTATATTATAGTGAAATTCTACATATATAAATAAATAATATCTCTTTCTGTCATTTTTTGTGAGGATAATCTCACTTTCACAGCTCCGCCAGCTCAGTGGATGAGGGAACATATGCTTCTCCATATGCCCATCACAGACTCCTCAATGCATTCATTACTCAGAGCTTGGTGATTGAGGAATGTTTGTAATATTTTATTTTTTCTCACAGTGAGTCATTCTACTGTACATTTCAAAATCTGTGATAAGTTGAAAGATCCAAGAATTGAGGTATGTTTCAACAAACAGCTTCCCATCTGGTAAAAGGGAGGTTTTATTTATAACCAGGTATTCAAATACAGTAGTATGAAATGACATTCAAATTATTTTGTTTTATTACATGTTTCAAGGACTGAACAAAAACACTAACCTCCTCCAATCCATTCTCCACAATTTCAGCCAGATCAGAAAACACCTCTATCTGTAAGTCTCCAGCAGTTCCAAATTCCCCAAGTTGGCTAATGAGGCTTCTGCCTCCTTCAGACTTTCTTTCAAATATCCCCCCTTTTTCCTGCACTCCATCATTCTGGGCCTTTCTCAATTCATTCACTGTATCCATAAATCAGCACTCAATTCATGCAGAACATATAGGTAGGATTAAGATAAGTAAAGGATTATGAGGAGTTCCTTGCATGGGTGGTAGCCCAGGTAGACTTGTGTGGACACAAAGGCACAGAGGCAGGACAGATGATACCAGCTAGAACTATCCCTGCTACCTGTGCTCCAGGAAGCACTGCCTGTCACAGTGGTTCTCAAATCATCATGTTAGGAGATCAGAATCTCTTGGAGATAGCTTGTTAAAACACAGATTTCTGGGTCTCAGCCCTAGAAATTTTGATGAAATGAAGCCCTGTGTTGTATTTTTACTAGCTTCTCAGGTGATCTTGATGCTGTTGGGTTAGGGCCCAAACTTTGAAAACCTCTGATCCAGATTGTATTGATAACTCGATGGTTTACCACTCAGTAAATTCCATCTGGACATGATGCTACAAGTGGTCTCTCTCTCAGCAATGTCTTTTTGTTCTGCCTTTTTCAAAAACTTTGAAGCATATGGGTCTTCCATTCATTCCTTTACATTGCTCAGTGACACCTTTCTTTTCCAGTGCTACCCTGTTCCTACAATTCTGAATTCTACACCACATCAAGCTTGGTCACTTACTGACTTTTTTTCTTGTTGTATTTATAAAACTGTTTCAGATGTTATGATCTTTAGCCAATCCAAACTTTGAGATTTTGGAAGGAAAACTGAATAATGTTATCAGTTCCAGTTCCTACTTTACTTATCTCCTGTTGATTTATTGGTAAATTTAAGTGGTGATGTGAGAGATCTGATTTTGATTTTTCTCTTCAACCCTGATAGTTTCCCAAGTAGAAGATTATTTGCCTTGGAATTATTTCTCTTTGATGAAATGATGACCCAAGTAGGTAGCAGTGTGACTGTTAGGGTGGTTCTGATAATTGCATGTTGATTTAAGGCTCTACATATATTGAATAATTAGATTACTGTTGACCCTTGACAGAAGCTTTCAATTCCTTTAGTTTTATCAGCAATCATAGTGGCAAATTACAAAGTAGCCAAAACCCATTGTAACTTCCTTACATGAATAATAAAAGGTGTTAATAGCACATAGTAGGCACTCATATATTTGCTGAATGAACACATAAATTCATTCAAAATAAATGCACAAATGATTTTTATTTGCTGCATGAAACTAAAACAGACATAGCTCTGTGAAATACAGGCATGGTTATTTTGTATCAGTTTTAAATTTGGCAGGCTACCAAATGTTAATTTACTTTTAGCTAGTTGAGATTAAATGTAATTCCTTCCCTACGCAACCTTAAAGTAAGCAAGCATGAAAGCATTTTCAGAGTAATCTGAGAGGAATTGACATTTAAAGGAGTTAACATTACATCTGTACTTTAAGGCTATTAATTTCATAGATAAATTAACTTCATTACTCCATCTTTATCTTGCATTTTGAAAGGACTCCATCAGCTGGACGAATGACACCGGAGGGTCAATTGAAACTGCTCTTATCCCAGCCAGGTTGTAATTGGAAACTGCTTCTGGAAACCCTGCTGCATCATGATGCTCTTTTACTGAGGATCTTGCTGAAGAGCTCAAGTGAGTATTTGAAGTTATAAAAATGTCCTTAAAAAGCCCAGTCATTGCTTGAGTTGAAAAAAAATTTTTTTTTCACTTGAATGTTGATAGAAGGCTGTAAACCAACTGCAGTGCACTAACAATCCATGGGGTTAGCAGCAGAGAAAATACTGAATTACTTCATAAACCTACTGGAAATGACTTTTTTTTTCAGGAACTCAGAATGAGGAAAAACAATATTTTTAAAGATTTATTTTATTTATTTATGCATACAAGAACCGGGTGTAGGCCAGAGGTATGGGGTGGGTGGGAGGAGTTGTGAGAAGTTTTACCACAAACAGAGTGGGGAGCAGAACCGGTGAATCCATTGAAATACACTGCTGAGGGGAGCAGCGGCTGGGACAAGAGAGGTCTGCTGTGCCATGTGGGTTAACTCCCTGCTTGGGAATCCAACTAGTGCTGCAGGGGCTACTCATAGCTTCATAGTGCTGAGACTTAACCCCTTGTGCTACCAGAGAGGCCCGAAAAACAATATTTTTTTATGATACTGATGGAGGACCAGAGTAGAAAGACTGGAAAGGAGGTGCCCCAAGAACCAGAACCTGACCCTCGAGGAGGTGGGGGTAGAGGGAAATAACATGACCATTAACCTAGCTGTAGAGGTCATGACCCTTAGGCACCAGTGCCTTATCACAAGGCATAAGACCCAAGCAGGATCAGACTGCTCTAGAGAGTGGAGCACAGGCCTGACGGTAAAGATATGGAGATTGGGTCCATCCTGGAATCTCTGGTCCCTTCCTGGTTTTGCGTAGTTGTCCAAAATTGGCAAAAATCTAACAATCTGGCCACTCACAAAGATGAGCCCCTCCTCACCAAAAGAAGAGGATAAAACTCACACTGCCCCCACTAAGGGGCAACTCTTCCTGCCTACTTGTGTCTATGCAAGTGTCTTTTACTGTCCTATCCCTTTTCTAATAAAGCTGCTCTTTAAATATCACTACTGACTCTGTCTCATGGAGAAACTAGCTGTGTGCCTCCGAAAGGGGAGCTCTGGTAAAGCCTTTCCCAGAGTGAACCCAAGGACTCCACACTCCAAAAACCTCATCAATACAACCCTATCATATCTATATTATATAGAAATGTTATCAATATTCAGATTTAAAAGCCTAAGAAAATTATAGAAACAAAATTAACACAGTTCTATGATCAGAAGTCTCAACAGAGAGAGAGAGAGAAGGGGGGAGAGAGAGAGAGAGAACACTAAAGCCACAGTAGAAATGACAGTGAGTCATAAGAATACTTACGTAACTTATAGACTAGCAAGCTGTGGTTTATGACCATATCCACTGGGGCATGGAGAAGTAATCATGAGAAAATTGTGAGTGGAAATGAAGGAGTAATGGAAGACCATGTTTCTCTTAATTAGACTTTCTTTTTCCCCCCTGAAAGTGCTATTACAGCAAATGGTAAGTAATGCTATGCCAATTTAATATCATATCCCAGTGTTCTGATTCATCATTGAAGTTTTCTAGCCATTTTTCACATACCCCTAACATATATCTTCTTCTATTTTATACCTCTCATGAGGCCATATTAATCTAATCTATCACAAATTCGCTACAGATTTTTTGATGAAAATATTTTCTCTAAGTCCCCAATCACCTGCAGCACCAAATTCATGTCCCTAGGCCATTCAAATATGACCCCAGGTTAGTTTTCTAATCTTCCCCCACCTTGTATATGCTCCCCATTTCAACCATTTCCCCTAAGCCCCATGCTTCTTCCACACCGTGGCTCACCCATTTTTCCTACTTGAAAGATCCTCCATAGACGAGGACTTGGCATCCACCAATCTGCAAGGATTGGTTTATGTGCCAATCTTTAAACACTCTAGCTCATACTCATCTCTCCTCTTCTGAACTTTACAGTGGCTGCTATCTTGGCTACATCTATGCCATTAGCATACTGTACCTTATTTTGTTAGTACATTTGTATATGAATAAGGCAAATAGCAAGAGTCCCTAAAAGCCTCTTTGTATTCAAATAAGGCTCATAGCAGTCCCCTGCTCATAGCAGTTTAAATCTCTGTAGTGGCAGGAGGGCACAGGGCAGTTTTTCTGTGAACTGAGCAGAAGGCAGACCAGTGAAGGAGGAGAATCCTAGGAGGCCTCCATGGCTTTTTCAGACTTTATTTGGGATTTTACCAGGTACAAGGTGAGCAGGGGTGCGGACAGTGGGGGCAGGGTGTGGAGAGGGACCGGGAGGCTGGTAGGCCTCCCAGCTCCCGGCGAATCTTCACTCTTCCTGGGCTCTTGGGCATTCTCTAATGGTCTCGCTTTTTCTTTTCTTCTGATAGTTTTGTTGTGCTCTTCCTATGACACTGCCTTTATAAGCCCAGTCTCAGCCCAGGTGTACCCACCTACGCATGCCCACACCCCATTCCAGGTGCCCGCCATCAGGCATGCATTCAGGATGGCAGGGATCCATCATCAATCCTAATGGCGGGAGAGCAGAAAAGCCTGACAATTAGTTACCCTACAATTGCTCCAGTCACTTTTGGAAAGTTTTGGTTTCTCAGATTTTTTGCACAAAATTCCGCCATATTCTCTTCCATCTACCTTGAAGTTTGCTTCCCAAAACCAACTGTTAGGTGACACATTGCTGAGTATCTTGTGAGAATATTGTTTCTTCCCTAGTACTTTAAAGTCCATAAAATCTTGGAGTGCCAGAGGTTATTACTACTCTTTTAACCTCACTGGAATACCAAATAGAAGTTAGAGATCACCTTTGTCCCAAACCCTGAATCTCATTTTATGCCCAAGCAATACTGTTAGGGCATCACAGCTCAGAAAGTTCGTCTGAAAGCAATTTCTTTAGCTCTAGGCAGTAACTCCACTCCCCTAAACGGAAAACTGCTGCTAGGGAGACTACTTCCTGGAGTAGCAACACTTAATGCTTACTTATTAGGTGTAAGGCACTGTGCTAAGCGCTTTGTATTTGTTATCTAATCTGATTCTTTTTATAATCATATAGATTATATATTATTGTTGTCCTGGAATCTCTAGGGAGACTACTTCCTGGAGTAGCAACACTTAATGCTTACTTATTAGGTGTAAGGCACTGTGCTAAGCACTTTGTATTTGTTATCTAATCTGATTCTTTTTATAATCATATAGATTATGTATTATTGTTGTCCTCATGTTAAAACTAATGAAATTGTTGTTTAAGATGATGTTACCTACCCTGAGATGGTGGGTAGACCTAGATTCTGAACCCAGCCAGAGCTTTGTCCTCTTCCCTTCCTGTAAAAATATTCATGTAAATTAAATCCTGGAATGGCCTGGGTGGAGGGGTGTCTGGAGAACTGTGATCTATTGAGTAGGATCAACCAGGACTCCCTGATGCACATGCATTTAGCAGGTCTTTCAGCTAGGTAGTTAGAGCTGATCATGGATTTTATATTTCTAACCAAGCTACTGTTGGGGGACCAGTATGTCCTGAATGGACTCCACCCACTAATGTTTTATGAACTCCATCCCCACCTCTTTGCTAAAGGACTGCAACCCCCATCATGCCATGGGGTCTGCTATTACCCTTGACTTCTTGAAAGAGTGATTGCTGAGAACTAAGGGTGGAGTTAAGTAGCCATGCTTAATAGAAAATGAAAGGGCAGGTGGGTTGCAGAGGCTTGTTTTACCTGCCTTCAGCATGGGTCGCAGTCCCAACTCACACAGTGTTACTGGTAGGATGATCAATTAATGGTTCTATCTCTCTCTCTTTCTCACTCTCTGTCTCTTTCAAGTGTCTCCTTCCATGTTCCCAATTTTCTGGTGCAAGTCCACAGTGGAGAAGCAAAAGCTCTTATTCACATGTCTCTGTGGTTCACATGCCTCCTCCAAATCTTTTCTTGGTTATCTTCCTCCCAGTTTTTTCCAGCTTCTCCTAGCCACTCAGATCCACCCTTCCAGGTGGCACAGGGAACCTAGGAACACCCCCCCGCCTTCTGTGACTATCATATGCTATAATAGCGCTTTTTACTAAAAGTTCAATGATGGACCAATCAATAATCAGTTAGTATATTAAAATAGGGAACTACCCTTAATTTTTATAATCTGAGTTTCAGGCAAGGTACCTACATGACATAGATAGTATCTGACAGGGCTGAAGAGTTGCTCTAATATCACTGACACTCATAATAGACAGGGTCCTGTAAGAAAAATGGTTCTTCTATTGATAGAGGTATGTAAAAGAGCCTAGAAAATCAATTGAGATCAAACCATTTGTACTTAATAGCCACTAAGTACAGGAAGAACAAATGTAGTTTTAAGTATTTAAGCATATTCTTAGATATAGGTCTCTGATTTACTCATGAAAAGTACTATATCTACCTTCTGGAATGGGAAACAGAATATGTTTTTGAAAGACTTAGAGTTATGAAAGGTTCTATATTATTTTATTATGGAGTGCAGAAGTATATTTCCAACCTGCTCAAAGACTGTTGATCAAGGTTGCATCTCGTACAATCTTGTATTGAACTTTATTTGCTACTTCAAATACCATTAGGATGAAGTGACAGACTTTACTAATCAATTGAATGGCCAATTTATTAAGCTCCAGTAGAAAGCTTGTCACCTTAAGTTAGAAACAGTATACTCAGGGAATCTTATTAACTACACTAAAATGGAAATTATTATCTACATAAAATATTTTTAATAATTTTTGCTTATTTTTCATTTGAAGTCTCAGATTATTTCAGAATAGCTGTAATTAATTGGATCACTTCTTTAGGAAAAGGTATTTTTAGTGTGCATATGCTGAATTAGTATTTTAAGCAACAGAACTGGTTTTTATGGAATAGTTTTTCTTTATAAATAGTGTCATTTTTGGCTAATTGATACAATTATTTAATTTACTTTTTTATTGACATAATGTTGGCTTACAATGTAGTTTGTATCTTGAGAGTTTAGGATCCCCCTCTTCATGTATTATTACCATAGTTCACCCACCACCAAAGCACCTGTAGTGTATCCTCATAGTCCATTGTGCTCCTTCCCCACCTTGCTCTTGTTGCATTCCCACGCCTCCTCCTCTAGATTCCTCAACTCTGTAGTAAATTTTCAAGGGATAGTTTTCAAGTTTGGCTCAAGCAAGCCTTTTATTTGGTGTCTCTATATTCCACCTCTTAGTGATACCATCCAGTATTTGTCTTTCTCTTTCCGATGTATTTCTCTTAGCACAATCCCTTCCACCTCCATCCATGTTGCCATAAATGATATGAGTTTGTTTTTTTTGATTGCTGAATACTATTCCATTGTGTTTATATGATACAATTTAAGTTTTTGTTTAATTGGCTTATGAATAAAAAGGTATGAAAAGCATATTTTATTATATTTACAAAACAAGTTCTCCTTCAGTATGCAATTATTAAAATTTGCTAGGGTACAAAATTTTTCTTGTAACAATTCATATATTATAAAAATTAAAATACATGGGGTTTATCCCAATGAGAGTCATAGCTGCAGCTTTTGGTTTTGTTCTATGGAAATGATTTTATCAGAATTTCTACTTATTTTTTAAAAATCAGCAGAACATATATGGAAATAACATTCTTATGTCTGTCTCAGACACTGCAAGTTCCAGAAGGTAAAGACAGCTCACATTGTTTTCCAAATGCTTGGTTTGGTTCTCTTTTGCTGAGGGTCAGAACAGCAAAATTTTAAAAATGAGTGGTAAAAATTTTAATTTATAATAATTTAAAATTACAATTTATATTTTAGAATATAATTTAATATTTTATAATAAGTATAATTTATAGTATGCGCTTCATAGGCTATGAGCTTCTGGGAAGTAGAATCATGTTTTTGCCGTGAACAATAATTCTTCTTGTAGCATTTTCCTAAAATCTGAAAAAAATAAACATGGTATATGGTTTATAGCATTCTTTGGTACAGTTAAGTTGACAGGAAAAAGATTGTATGTTGGCTTTAGTGTTAAGGTAGGCCATCTTAAATCTGAAGAAATAAAAATTTTAGCTATAACTATTTATAGAATATTTTAAAATTGTAAGACATTATTTTGAATTATTTATTTTAAAAACCCAGGGCAATTGTTTTGGTAAATACCGCATTGAGGCCACATGGCCTAACCAGTCACTTACATGTGGCATCAAAGGAACAAATATTTGGCAGTTTCCCAATTGTTAGCAGGTGGTCTTTTCCTGCTAGTGACATTTGAATGAAGTGTGACTAACATTCTTTCTTTTGCCTATTGCTCCAAGATTGATTCCTACTGAAATTTTTGGTTTCTGGTGATATTCTGTTGTAACATCATAACAATAACAAACTAGCAAATACATAGTATTTAACTTGTTCTAGATGGTGTTTCTAAGTGACTTCTGAAATGTGTTCATTCATTGGTTCCTCAAATGAGTTCTATGGGCAGATGCAATTATCATCTCCATTTTACATATGAGGAAACTGATATACCTAGAAATTAAGGCACTTGCCCAAGTTATACACCTTATAAGTGGCGTGTTCAGATTTGATCCACACAACTTACTTCGAAACTATGCTTTTACCCACCATACCACTTGGTGTCCAGACAGAACTATGAAATAAAATGTTTACCAATTTGCAGAAAATTACAATTTACATTTAACAATTATAATTTTATATTTTATAATAATTATACTACATATAATTATTTATATATAAGAAGTATTTATTTCTTTTTTAATATATAATTATTTTTAATATATAATAATACATAATTTTTTTATAATAAATTTTATTTTTATATTCCCCATACAATTTCAACCCCTCCATTTTGACCCCAATCCCTTCCCTCCCTCCATTTTCTTCTTGTGTCAGCAACACTGTGGTGATAAAGAAACGGGAGTTGTGGAGCAGGCTGTGTAGGGTGCAGGATGCTGCTCCAGGGCAGAATCCTGGCTTTGTTATTGACAGAGAAGGGTGGGTCAAACTGAGCTCTGGATTTGGGCTTTAGGAAGGGTGAGTCCAATGATATACACCCAACTCCCACCCATGGCTCCAATCTTATTAAGTCCCTGCAGCGTAAAGCACTTCAGTCACCCGTCCCCCACCCCCCACCCCCTATTCCTCCTACTACCCCTACTCCCCGGGGTTCCCTGTCTTATACATACCTTGGGATGTATACCTATTGCCACAGGGCTATCAAGCATCCTGCTCTTGTCTAACAATTTCTTATTTATATATAAGAAATATATATTTCTTGATCATAGGAATAATCATGAATCACTATAAGGTGGATAATTTTGATAGTACATTTTGAACTTTTCAGCTTGGTAACAAAGTGCCTACAGATCAAGGAACAGATCTATCCACAATTCTAGCCAAAAGATTGCTACCACTCTAAGGGCTGATTGACTTCAAAACTAATGAGTCATTTCCATTTTTTTTCATTTTTTCATTTCATTAAAATATTAGAATACCTAATATTTTCACATCTTTTCTGAAATATTTATGAGAAATATATTATGGCAGAAGCTTGGTGGTTTGTCATGCATTATGTATGTGTGTGTTGCTTAATTTTATAATTATGACCATAGTATATTTTGTATTTGTTGAAACAAGTGAGCAAAAGAGAAACTATGCTTACTCTTGGTTCCTGACATTGCTGTGGTTGGCTACTTTTGCTAATGATGATATCTTCACTTTAATTTTTTTTATCTTTTTTTTCCTTCGCTGCATTTGTACCCTGTTCTTACTAGGAACAATAGAATCATATCTGTATGTTTTTGCCCTAGTTCTTTCCAACCAAGTATACTTTCTGAGAAAGACAGATACTAACCTAAGGGTATCTATAGAATTTTTACAGTCTCAGAGACATTATTACAAGGGGCTGCTGAATTTCCATGAGCATGGAGTAACTGTAGGGCATAATGATGTTAAAGCATTGCTTGAGCTTAAAGCACAAACACATCTCCTGGGATTTAGTCAAAACTGCAACTTCTTGGGTGGGGCCTGAGATCACACATTTCTATTAAGCTCCCGGGAGGTGATGCTGTTCCTGCTTGCTGATGGTCTCCGGACCATCTTTTCAAGTAGCAAGGCCTTTGAACCAAGTATCATGCTTTGAATGGCAAAAGAATTTGAATGTGTGGCTTCACAATGTATTAAAGGCTTTTAAAGAGACATTATTTACTTGAGGATATTTAGAAACCATTTTATCAGGAAGTTTACAACAATGAGAAGCAGGGTGGTATTCACATATGGACTTTATTCTACCCTTCCCCTAGAAAAAGTGTTGGTGGCTCACCACTTACAGGGTGAGGACTCTACTCCTTGATACATGAGCAATGCCCATCATGCTCTCTGGCGATGGGCCAACTCATCTGCTTTGTCTTGTCCTGCCTTCGCCCAGCTTAGTATGCTCTAACTCCCAGTTATTCGTATTTTAGTCTGGGTTGTGGACACTACATTTGTATAATTATAACAGCAATGTCCCTGTAGAAGTGTCCTAAGGAGAGAAACAGCTGTTCCAACATAAATGACCTTTCAGTTGTCTTATATGCCAAGGCTTTTCCTAGTACAGAATCTTTGAAATGTTTGTTGTGTCTACAGTGTTCTTCCTTTCCATTTTCCTGGCAACTGCTAGTCATATTTTAGCTTAAATATCCCTTCTTAGAAAGTCATCTTTGATCATTCCATAAGTTCCCACCATAATTTCTTTTGTAACACTTGTTAGGATTTTAAGGGAAAGATTAACTTACATCATTATGTATTTAATGTCTGTCTCAGACACTGCAAGTTCCAGAAGGTAGAGACAGCTCACATTCTATTCCAAATGCTTGGTTTGGTTCTCATTGCTTCAGAATAGTATTAAGCACATAGTAAGTGCTTAGAAAGTACATGTTGAATGCATAAATGGAGACCAATTAAATTCCCATAACAATTGTTTATTCTTTTACTTTCTGCTATCTCTAAATTTCAATCTCCTCATTTATAATATCAAACTTATGTGTTCATTTTTAGATTTAAAGTAATAAAGAACCATAATTTGACACATAGTGGTTACTTAATGTGTATTCTTTCTTTCTTTTGTACTGAATGCCTGAAAGAATATGCCTGATGTACTTTACTTCTCTGGTTATTCTTGAGTTAGCTAGACAGTAGTCTCTCCCTCTGCCTCTCAGAAACTATCCTCTCTAGTAAACATATATACATAATGTTTCCTGGGAGGTGAGGTTTGCTTTTAGACTTCTGTGTGGCTAGAAGGCTATTGTCCCAGTTGTTGTGATGTGTGAGTATTTGGAAAACTGAGCCCAATATTCCCACATTCTGTATGCTATAGAACTCCTTGAGATTCTTAATGTGTATAGCTTGTGAGGCTAACAGTATGAAATTGACTATGATATTGCACCTACACAAAATCAAATCTAGTCTGGTTTGACAGTGGATGAAATATTTTATGTGCTATCTCTTCATGACACCCAGGAAATTCCTAACATAACTACAGGAATATGTCTTTAGCAGTTAATGTACTTTTAGTGTTAGCATATAAAATATTTAGACAATGCATTACAAATGCCACTATTGTCATGGATTTATGTTTTTCCCAACAACTCAAAGTGATTTTAATATATTATCTCATTTATTGTACTTGGATTATTGGAACCATTTTGAAAATGAGGAAACTTAGATGCAGAGAAATTAAGTAAATAGCTCACTTGAAGTTTAAATGGTTTTTGTTAGAAACAAAAGAATAGCTTTTATTTTCTGAGTATATTATTGTATTTTTACTGAATTCTAAAATGAAAACATGATACTTTGTGGAGATGATTATTCATAGAAATAAGAACTAATATTCTTTTTTCCTAATTGTATTTTTTTTCCTACTATGAATTAGGCACTGCTTTTGGTCTTTTATTGTAGCATATAGTTATACATACAGATCATAAATAGGGACAAATATAGTCTGACTTTAAAATGAGGAAACTAAAAGTTAAATTTGTTTTTTATGAAGATTTATTTATTTATACAAGAACTGGGGTACAGGTCAGAGGCACAGGAGGGGGAGAGAATTCACCAGAGACATAGTGGGGAGCAGAACAGGCGGATGGACCAAAGACACTGCTGAGGGGAGCAGTGGGCGAGACAGGAGAAGTCTGCTGCACCATGTGGGTTTCTCCCTGGCCGGCCAGGAATCAGGCTGCAGAGACTATGGACAGCTTCACAGCACTGTGCTCAACCCGCTGCATCACTGGGGAGGCCCAAATTTGATTATTTAAAGTAAAGATGTCATCAGGATTATAGACAAGTCTGCTACTTTGCATGCATTCTAAACACAGTGATATCTAGCTTTTTGCAGTATGGAACCAGTCAATAGAATAAACACTTGAGGGCCTCCCCAGTGGCGCAGCGGTTGAGCACTGGGTTGCGAAGCTGCCCGCGGCCTCTGAGGCGCCGGTTCGATCCCCGGCTGCTCCCCGGCCACCAGAGGAGGGTCCCACATGGCGCGCAGACCTCTCCTGCCGCCCGCTGCTCCCCTCAGCAGTGTACTTCGGTCCTTCTGTCTGCTCTGCTCCCCGCTCTGGCTCGGTGAATTCTCTCACCCTCCCGCACTTCTGACTGTACCCAGTGCATGTATAAACAAAAACAAACAAACAAACAAATAAATAAATAAATAAATAAAAAACATGCCTCTATTTAAAAAAAAAAAGAATAAACACTTGATAAAAATAATATGCAACCATTAAAGCCATGCTTTACAAGAAACTTAATATTACATTTCAAGTATTTTCTCATGTTAATTGAAAAAAGTAATTTGCAAAAGAGTAGGGAATATTTCAATAGAGGTGATTTGCAATATTTTTTTTTTTTTTATAGAGGCATGCTTTATTTATTTGTTTGCTGGTTTGTTTGTTTGTTTTGTTTATACATGCACTGGGTACAGTCAGAAGCGCGGGAGGGTGAGAGAATTCACCAGAGCCAGAGCGGGGAGCAGAGCAGGCAGAAGGACCGAAGTACACTGCTGAGGGGAGCAGCGGGCGGCAGGAGGGGTCTGCGCGCCATGTGGGACCCTCCTCTGGTGGCCGGGGAGCAGCCGGGGATCGAACCGGCGCCGCAGAGGCTGCGGGCAGCTTCGCAACCCAGCGCTCAACCGCTGCGCCACCGGGGAGGCCCTGATTTGCAATATTGAGTGTAAAATATTGACCCAATTAGAGAATACCTACACCTAATTGTATTATTTTTATCAAGATAACATTGGCTGACAATACTGTATTTAGTTCAAAGGTATAAGGTCACTTATCTTCAGATATGTGTTACCATACCACATCCACAATGAAGCACCCATATTCCATCCTAATCCACTGCTCTCTCTCCTCCTTTTGTTCCCCATCCCCACCTTCCTCCTCTAGTTGTCTCAATTCTGCAGTCAGATTTCTAGGGAATGTTTGATTTTGATTATGTCTGTTCATTGTTTTGTTTTTTACATTCTACTTATGAGTGAGAACTTCTGGTATTTGTCTTCCTCCTGGCAAATATATCACTTAGTATGATCTCCTCGAGTTTAATTCATGTTGTCACAAATGCTAAGTTTTTGTCTTTTTTATAGCTAAGTAGTATTCCATTGTGTATTTATTGTTTTTTTTTTTTTTTAAGATGTATTTATTTATTTATTTATACAAGCACTGGGGTACAGTCAGAAGCGCGGGAGGGTGAGAGAATTCACCAGATCCAGAGCGGGGAGCAAAACAGGCAGAAGGACCAAAGTACACTGCCTGGGGAGCAGTGAGTACGGCAGGAGAGGTCTGCGCACCATGTGGGACCCTCGCCAGTGGCCGGGAATCGAACCGGCACTGCAGAGGCTGCGGGCAGCTTTGCAGCCCAGCGCTCAAGTGCTGTGCCACCGGGGGAGGCCCCCCATTATGTATTTATACCCCATCTTCTTAATTACTTGTCCTTGGGCACTTAGGTTGTTTCATAACTAGCCTATTGTAAATAGTGTTGCAGTGAAAATAGGAGTACATACATTACTTTGATTTAATGTTTTACTCTTCTTCAGAAAGATACCTTGGAGTAGGATTGTTGGATCAAATATTTATTTTTAATATTTTCAGAAAGTGCCATATTGTTTTCCATAAGAGCTAGATCAGTCTACATTCACCAACACTGTACAAGGGTTCCTTTTTCTCCATATCCTTGCCAATACTTAATGTTCCTGGTTGTGGTTTTTTTTTTTAGATTTATTTTTATTTTTGCATTCAAGAATTGGTCTGAGGTAAAGGCAGGGGGGCGGGGGTGATGAGAGGATTCACCAGAAACAGAGTGGGGAGCAGAACAGGCAGATCTACAAAAATAAACTGCTAGGGGAGCAGCAGGTGAGACAGGAGAAGTTTGCTGCACCATATATGGATTAACTCCCTGGCAGCAATTGAACTCAGGCCACAGTGGTGATAACACTGAGATTTAGCCCCTAGGCTACCAGGGAGGCCTTGTTCCTGCCTTTTGGTGGATCATTCTCAAAGGTGTGAGGCGGTATATTATTGTGGTTTTGATTCACATTTCCCTGATGATGAGTAATGATGAGCATTTTTTCATGTTCTTGTTGGCCATCTGTATGTCATATTTGGAGAAGTGTCTATTCCAATTACCTAATTATTAATCTCTTGAATAATTATTTCTTGATTCCTAATGTACCTTTCTAGTTTATGCATTATATATCAGCCTCTTTAAGACTATGGAAGCTTCTTCCTCTCTTAAATAGAGATAATATTTACTTTATAGAGGTATGTATATAAAACTCTTAACTGAGTGGTCACACTATTGTAGGCTATCGCCCATCTATCATAATCACAGACCTGAATCTGGGACTGTATTTAAAAAAGGTAGAAATCTAAAGTTTATTCAGATATTGAGAAAAATAGCATAGAATAAGTTTCAAGTGTTGAACTTCAGTTTCTATGTAAGTATTTTAGAATATTAAGTAAGAAAACAATTCCCAGGGAAAAACTTGGGAAAGTAAAATCCTGAAAAGAATGATTTTTTTTTTTGTCTTCAAATACTTAAGTCCTATTTCATATAGCTTCTTAAAAATTTCAAATTTTGCCAAAATGAGAATAGTTCAAAGGGACACAAAAATAATAATCAAGTTATATTTAATTAAAAGCTTGTCAATAAATGGCAAGTCTTTATATTTATTGTTAGCTCTTTTTACAAATTACTGCAAGATTTTTGAAACTAATTTTCAAGTTAGGTTTTAATCTTATTTTTGTTAATTTTCATAGGAAACTAAGCTGCGAGTGTCAAATTTAATGCTTCCCTTATGCAATTTTTATGACTCCACCTGCCTTTTCTTGGACATTTACTTATTGGCCTGGTGTTTTAGGTTTTGAGTCCTTGTTTCATTTGCCACATTTTTAAAATTCTTCCACTTTCTAAGGCCTGTGTCTAAAGTCCTTCAGCCTCGTCTCTTTGGTTGGGGATGCTCATTAGTGCCTGGTTAATTCAGCCTCCCTGAGTTCATGGCACACTCTTCCATAACATTGCTGCCAAATCCATTTTAGTGACTCAGCAGGAGCTTGTCATTAACAGCATTCTTGTAGAAAGTAAAAATTAAGCAGTCTTGGAAGGGAAAGAGCTAGTGTACCATGTTTGTGTAAATCCTGGGTAGCAATAAACAGTCTCCTCGTAGGTTGGTGGTCGCATTCCTTGCCTGACACCACCCTTCCTTTGAAGTACAAGTTCTTTTCTCAAAGTATGTTTAAAATAATGTCTACAATGTAAAGAGCCCTGAAGTGTTATTGAAAAGATGGTGTTCCAAATATTACATTTGTTTATACAGTCTATAACCATTTGATAGATAAAGGAGAAGGTAGGTGAAATTAAAGAAAAAGGAGAAGTTGGATGGAATTCAAAGAGGCAACTTTATTATTAGTAAAACCTGGGTTAGAGAATGTGACTTTTAAAGATGTGGTTTGCTAACAATACTCTTCAGAATTAAGCTCATGCCTTCATCACTTCAACCATCCTAGCTTTCCTACCAAACCACCCATGGAACTGAAAACCTCAATATTCCTTTCTAGTGGCAGAACATCCCCTAATAAACTAAATGGAGGGCAAAACAGGCCAGAATGCAACCCTTGCAGTCAGGCAGATCTCCATGCCTGAATCCACCAAGCAGTTCCAACTCACCACTGAGAAGAGTCTCTCCTCTTTCCTTAAAATGACTGAGGGGAATTGTGAGTACATTAAGGACGGGGGTGCAATAAGAGAGTCCAGATATAGGTGAGATGTAGCTCTGATGGGAAAGTAGCTAGCTCTTGTGTAAATTATTGCTAGAAGGATGAAATAAAGTGGAATGACATTTATTTGAGCAACGAGTTTTTAGGAAGATCTTAAATTCATTGATTTTTATCTCCTACTGTTGAGGCGCCCATAAAAACATACAGGATTTTATATTAAGTAAATGTTCACTTCAGAAGGCAGAGGACAGAGGAAAAGACTAGACCTACATGAGGAGGAAAAGAGAAAGGATTAGGTTAAAATAATAAAGCTCTAGCTTTTTGAGAGGGAGAGAGGCTATCAGAATGAAGGAGAACACATGAAGCATGAGGAACTCAAAAACTAAGGATAAACAGTATTTGTGGTTCCTGGCAAAGGTATGGGTTTTGGTTTTTATGAGGTTTCTAGTGCAAAGACCTTAAAAACATCTGGAATCTTCTGGAATCACTTTCCACCTAGGCCTTCTTAGACAGTGGGGTGAATTTCAACTTTGAAATTATCTTGGAATATTGGGATATTGAAACCAAGAGAATGTGGTCATAAGGAAATTCAGAGAAGAGGGTTTCCCAGGAGTATAAAAAAGAAAGGATATAGTAGATATGAGCAATATGAGGCTTGAGGGAAATAAAAAAATCTTTAAATGTTATGACTAGGGGGTAAATAAGTATCCTTCTACAAAGCCAATTTCTTTTTTTTTTTTTTTTAAGATTTATTTATTTATCCATACAAGAACCAGGGCACAGACCAAATGGGCGGGAGGGTGAGAGGATTCATCAGAGACAGAGCGGGGAACAGAACAGGCAGACTGATGAAATACATTGCTGAGGGGAGCAGCGCGCGCCGCAGGAGAGGTCTGCTGCGCCATGTGGGACCCTCGCTGGCCGGCTGGGATCGAACTGGCAACTGCAGAGGCTGCGGACAGCTTCACAGCGTGGTGCTCAACTGCCTGCGCCACCAGGGGAGGCCCAACAATGCCAATTTCTAATGGACCAAAATCAACAAAAAAATGCTGAAATGTTTCTCCCTTTCTCCCTTCCTTTTTTCTTTCTTTAGTTAAAGCATGAAACATATAACACTGTTCTAGGTGCTGTTGGAAGATAGAGACAAGAAGCACATCCATAGAAAGTCCCATAATAAAACTACTAGAGAGGAAATGAGTTAATTCACTTGAAAGTATAGAATGCTACATGAAATGAAGATGTTTTGCATTAAGGTGATAAATTACCACCTGCCAAATACCTGGTTGGACTGCATACTTTGCATTCAGAGGTTACTGTCAATAAAACGTCAAAGCAGGCCTTGAAAGATTTGAGATTCCGGTTTAACACAAACAGACCAATTCTTACCACCTTAATCTTGGAGCAAGTTGCTTTATTTGTTGCAATTTTACTTTGTTCATCTTAAATTGGGATAATCAGCACCCATTCTAGAGATAATTATGAAAAGGAAATAAAATATAAAGTGAGTTCTTTGTGAATAGTAACTATATTTTTATTGAATGACTGCAAATTTCAACATACTTATATGTGCAGAAATACCAAAATTGCCTATTGCTTCCAAATCAATTTTTTGAGGATTCTGAACCCCATCCAATGGGACTGAACATTTAACTATAGATATTCTTAAGGCTCCCTTCTTTATTTTAGGGTAGTATAGAAGTTCCTTCAAGGAGCCTCTCTGGTGGCACAGGGGTTAAGCACCGCACTATGAAGCAATCCGCAGTCTCTGCAGCAAGAGTTCAATCCCAGGCCAGCCAGGGAGCAATCCACATGGCACAGCAGACCTCTCCTGTCTCACCCGCTGCTCCCCTCAGCAGTGTATTTCAGTCAATCTGCCCTTTCTGTCCCCCACTCTGTCTCTGGTGAATCCTCTCACCACACTCCTACCCCACGTCTCTGGCCTGCACCCCAGCTCTTGCATGCATAAATAAATAAATCTTTAAAAAAAAAAAAAGAAGTTCCCCAGATATCCTTTATCCCTATTCCAGTGGTGCAGGGACTGAGTCTGTGTCAGGGTCCAGCTTCCCTCATGCTTCACCCAGTCAAGCCTCCCTCAGTGCTGCCAGAGAGCAGGGTGCTTGTGATCCCTCTTGCACCCCCAGAGCCTTCGCTCTCCAGGCTTAGAGCATCTCCTCTTCCTGAGCCGTCTATCTACCTGCTGGGACACATAAGATTCCATCTGGGTACCATAGGATAATGCCAATATTTTACCTTTTAAGGCCTGCAAAAATGGCTAGTTCATGTAGTTCAAACTAATAAACTATTCAATAGATTCAGCTTTTCTTTTTAAAGTCTAGGAGCACAACTGACTTTAATCTATATGTGCTTTTCAAATAGCAAATTTCCCTGAAGCGAGTAAACAGAAATACACTTTATTCCAAGGCAAAGAAAAATAGAAAGTAATATTTCTTTGAAGTATCTTGCACATTTTATATGATAACAAGTGATAACAATACTCATTATTTTGTTGTAACTAGCCCTTGTATCCAACACCCTTTCTCCATCTGTGTTGTCTTCATGAATCACAGGGCCATTGATTATTCATGTTGCGTTGATTGTCTAGTTTCTTCTCCTACCCCCATCACACCAACTATACTTCAGCCATGCTGCCAGTCTCACCATCAGCTACCTGTCTTCTCACCCATTACACCAATCTTCTGTCTTTTTGGAAAGTACTCGCACCACTGTCTTGCCATGCTGATAAACTTCTGTCTTTATGCTTTAGTGACTTCTCTGTGTCCCCTGAAAATATTTAAGATCTCATTCTCTTTATTTCCATAGTACTTTAAGGCTTTAAGACTTAAGATTATTAAATAATTTATCATCCAAACGGGGGACACTTTTAAGAGGGACAGAAGATGATACTAATAATCACATCAGAGCATCAAACGTAAACCAGGATTGCCCCAGGAAAACCAGAGTGTATGGTCACCCCACTTATCCTTAGATTTCTGTAATAATTGTTTACATTTACCATTCCCTCCCCCCATAAACACACACACAGAGTCAGTGAATCACTGGAGGCAGGTATAGGACCCAGCATCTAATACAGTGATGGCTGACACGTTGATTGATTGATTGATGAAAACAAATCACAGCTATTTTTTTTAGAGCTGAACATTCTAGACTAGTGAAATGGCTTAACCAAAAAAAAAAAAAAAGGAGATGAAGGGGAATATTTATAAGAAAGTGAACAATCAAATCTAGGTGGAACTGATGATTGGAGATTAGGATGTATGTAACATGGAAAAAGATTACAGAAAGTCTTGATTATCAGATTAAGGAATTTCTAACTAAGTGGAGAAATGGAAAGGTTTATACTGGAAACATGACATCTCATAATCATACATAAGATTAATTAGAGGGAAAAGGAGAGGGACAATTTGCATAAAAAGAATTGAAACTGTGAATGCCTGCACTAGGACTGTTTGTTATTTAACTTTTTGATAGTTGATGAAAAACTTAGAAACCCTTTAGATTGCAATGATAGAAGCCCAAATTAGCCTGGTTTAACAAAATGGAAATTTATTGGCTCGGCTAACAAATACACAGGTATTTGTTGAGAACCTGCTGGATCCAGGTTCTCAAGCAGTGTCATCGCGTTATGAGGAAACTGGGTTCTGTTTCTTACCATATCTGACTTGTTCTCAGTCAAGTTCTCCCCAAAATGGCCATCAGTAACTGATAGTCTATTTCCAACAGTTCAGCTACCCCAATGGAAAGACAGCACCACTTTATCAACAGTTTCAGCAAAAATCCTGAAAAAAAAAAAAAAAAGTCCATGTTGGCAGAGGTGTCAAGCTCTAATTGCCAAATAGTCTGTGTTTGTTAATGCAGGGGATAAGGGACAGGGATAACTTACTGGAAGAAAACTAACTCATTTAAAACAGAGAAAGCATGGATATTAGGAAGGCGAAAGGAACAAATTTCCTCTACTATTCCTCTGCTATTTCTTAGTTTATGATAATATTGGACCATGAAATAATATAGGACCATGAAAATCAAATAAAATTATCAAGAGGAAACATACAAGTTTTATGCTTCGGAATGAGAAAGAATAAAGAAATGTACTCATTATAAAATCACCTAGATTACATTTATTAAAGATTTTCAAAATAGGCGAGAAGAGATGAGTCATTATCTTTAAATCAAGAAATCATGCATTTTAATATTGGGCATATCATACTAATTATCAAAAAAAAAAAAGAAAGCATTGTTTAACCTTTTCCATCAAATGTACGGATGCAACAGCTGGAGACTTCTGATTACTCATCTTTGAGGTCATAATAGAGTCAGAGGTGGACTGAGCTGAAAAGAGGGATAAAAATGACTCCATCTTTTTGGAAAATCCTGTTATTATTTTATTGAGAAACCAACTGATAAACCTCTTCATTGTGAAATGACATGGTCTGTGGGTTTGAGGAACTTTATAAATGCATTTGTTGAATTGATACCATAATTCTAAGAATACTAAAAAATAAGAATATTCCATGAAATTTGCGTTCTGAATAAACTATACAATATATTCAGAACATAGCATCCCAAAGACAGATACAAAGATTCAACTCTCTTTAAAAAGATTTTAGGTAACAAGAATATGTATAAAATAAATCTAATTGGTGTTCAAGCTAAATAGATATTTATTCATTTATGTATATTTGGATATAACACACATTGGATTGCACCAAATATAGTGACTATTACTGGCAAGAGTACAATTTCAGTTTTCTTAATTCAAATATTTTTTAACAATTTTTAGAATGAACATATATTACTTTTGATTGGGAAAAGAAATCAAGAAGGGCCTCCCAGGTGGCGCAAGGGGTTAAGCACAGCACTGTGAAGCTATTACAGCCTCTGCAGCACAAGTTCAATCCCCAGCCAGTCACGGAAATACCCACATGGTGCAGCAAACCTCTCCTGACTCACCTGCTGCTCCCCTCAGCAGTGTTTTCGGTCAATCTGCTTGTTCTGCTCCCCACTCTGTCTCTGGTGAATCCTCTCACCCTCCATACCTCTAGCCTGTACCTCAGTTCTTGTATGCATAAATAAATAAATCTTTAAAAAAATTTCTTTAAAATAAAAGAAATCAAGAAAAGTTTCTTTGAGGGAAAAAAATTCTAACATAATAGGAAGATAGCCTTGCCTTTTGAAGTGAGGCAATTGTGGTCTTTCTCACAATTTTCCCTCCACAAATATCTATCTCAGAAACTATTGCATTTAGAAGGATGATTGGTCTGCTAGAATGGGGCATTTCTTCTCTTACTAAATATTAATCTAGTAAATTTTAACAGAATTAAGCAAGGGTAAGTAATAAGAATTTAATGATATTCACTAATAACCCACTTTGATCATTTTTGTTCTTTTTCAAGAAAGCACCTTTCAAGAACAAGTTTCTGATGCAGAAGATAATCTGAACCAAGGATCCAGCTTGATAGAAGCCATATTTAAAGTGCTGTATCATTGCAATTTTTCACCACAAACATTTGGAAATGTTTTTGTGAGCTATATGGAAGATGAACAATTATGGGACTTTTTATATAACATTCCAGGTATAAGAAATTTACCATTTATAAAGAAGTGCTTTATAGATACTTAAATATATCTTTAAAGGTGTTTTAAGAGTTTTATTGATGTCAGTTTTGCTGAGTCTGTTATTTGTGCAAGTTTATCCATTTTTTTTTTCAGTATAAAAGTTGCATATGGTAATCAGTAACCATTAATTCTTATCCAAATTCAATATACTTGGGACAAGGTGAGGAGGAGGTTGAGGGAAAAAATAACATAATGCAGACTTTTTTTTATTAGGAAGTGAAAATTTAATATTTCCTATAAATTATTTTTTGCTATTCATTATTTAAAACATTAGTAAGATATGAAAAAGTAGTTTGTGGCCCTTGGGTGCATTTATTTAACAAACTGATAGTCAAAAGTACCAGTCAACTTTTTTCAAACACTTAAGGTGTTTATTGTTAGGACCACAGCAGCACCTCTCTCATGTATAAGGCAAGCATGTTCTACTATTCCTTTGGGACAATATGTTTTCCCCATCTGTGGTGTTGTTCTGCCTATAAGAGCAGATGTTAAGGTCAGAATAAGTTGCATACCTGTATAGGAAATATTCATAGGTTTCCCCACCTTCGGGCCAGGATATAAAGATTCTTTCATTGTTTTAATTTTTTTTTTTTTAATAGAGGCATGTTTTATTTATTTATTTGTTTGTTTGTTTTGTTTATACATGCACTGGGTACAGTCAGAAGCACGGGAGGGTGAGAGAATTCACCAGAGCCAGAGCGGGGAGCCGAGCAGGCAGAAGGACCGAAGTACACTGCTGAGGGGAGCAGCGGGCGGCAGGAGAGGTCTGCACGCCATGTGGGACCCTCCTCTGGTGGCCGGGGAGCAGCCGGGGATCGAACCGGCGCCGCAGAGGCCGCGGGCAGCTTCGCAACCCAGTGCTCAACCGCTGCGCCACCGGGGAGGCCCAAAGATTCTTTCATTGTTTTATTTTTACATCCTGCTTTTAAATCTTCATACTTAATATTTGGTGAAAAAAAAAAAGTATGAGAATTTAGACAATGGTTATTCTGTTAGTCCATTAACCATTACATCATTTACATTTGGCTTTCAACCTGTAAGCTTTTTTATACACTGTGTTAAAGCCAACATTTTCATAAATTTGTCCCTAGGATCCACATAAAAAGTCTAACTGGCTCATAGTTACGGTTTTATTCTTTCTGGACTTTTTGACTATCCTCCAGACATTACTTGAATATTTTTGAACTACTTTAAATTCATTATATTACATCTTCTCTTGGTCATTTTCCCTGCAAAATAGCAATAGATAACTTTATGAAGTGGTTTTAAAAATCTGAATCTATCATTTAAAGACTCTGTGATAATTATCTCCTTTTAAAGTTTTATCTCCTAGTTTCCATATATTCCCTCATTGCTTCTCTCTTTACCAAAAGGAGGGGCAATTTTCTAATTAAAAGACTGAGTTACTTTTGATGTAGACTTTATTGAACCGAAAGAAAAACAACCTTGAAAACCTCTCCACCCCCTGCTATTTTTCATTGTTTCTGGTGAAGTTAAGAGTCATATTTGCACTGGATGATAAAGAATCAGTGACCTGCATGTTTCAACCATTCTTTATCCTTCAACTCTAAGTCTTGTGCTATTATAGACTGTACACAACTGTACTGAAAATGACCTGGAAGATATTAATAAACTTTAGGTGCTGGCATGAGAAAGTAAGCTTGCTTCTTGCTCCTAATTCGTCTTCTCTTTATCTATAGATTGAGCAAACCCTTCGCAAAGTCAGACAAATGTTTTGAAACAGGTATTATACATATTCATAGAAATCAAATTGTATGGGGAGGCCTAATAGGACAGAACTTGAAAATGGTGAACCCTTCTTAGTCTCTGTACAAATCATTATTCTTGGAAATTTGAATATTTTCTACAACCTGAGCTCTTGCAATGGTCATAAGGGACTATATCTTTGTGCATTCTCTCCTATCTAAGTCTTTACAAACATTTTCATCATCAGTTGTCACCAATCATGATTATCTTAAAAACCATAATAAGATTATAAAATATACTAACATAACAAAATTAAGCCCTTAATATTTTCTGGTTAACATGAAAATTTAACAGGTTTAAAGGAAATGCAAGTGAGACACATAATCATAATCTCATAATCATAATCATAATCATGAAGTGGTATTTTACCACTTCAGTAAATATCATTAACCCACTCAGATGAACATGAGTACATTATTGAAAAGGTGATGTGTTTTCTTCCTCCTGAAATAGGAAGTGCTACAGTAAATATCAGAGTGCATGTATCCCTTTGATGTAGTGTTGTCATATTCTTCAAAAAGATACCTAAGAGTGAGCTTACTGGATCATATGTAAAGTATTTTTTTGATATATTGAGGAACCACCATATTATTTTTCATAGGACTGGACCAGTCTACATTCTTACCAACAGTGTATGTGGGTCCATTTCCCCCATAACCCTTCCATAACTCGATTGGGGTCTTTTTGATAGAAGCCATGCTCACAGGTGTGAGGTGGTAATTCACTGTGGCTTTAATTTGCATTTTTTCTTATGGTAAATAATGATGAACATGTTTTCATATCTCAGTTGACCATCTGTAGGTCTTCTTTAGATAAATATTTATTTATCTTTTCCGCCATTATTTGATTAAGCTATTTGTTTTCTTGTTGAGTTGTATGAATTCTTCCTTGATATTGGATATTAGGCCCTTGTATATGTGATACATAAATATCTTCTACTCAGAAGAGTGTGTTTTAATTTCTATAAATAGTTTTTTCCCTCTGTTCAGAACATTTTTAGTTTGATGTGATCCTATTTTTTTATGTCTCCAAAGACATCCCTGAAGCCAGTGTCTCCAAGTGTTTTGCTGATGTTTTCTTCTATGTATTTTATGGTTTCTGGTCTTGCATCCAAGTCTTTAATCCATTTGAGTTAATTTTTGTGTATGGTGAAAGGTATTGAGGTAGTGGTCTAGTTTCATTCTTTCACATGTTGCTCTCCATTTTTCCCAGGACCATTTGTTAAAGAGACTTTCCTTTCTCCATTGTATGCCCTTGACTGTTTTGTCATAGATTAACTGTACATACAAGTGTTTGTTTATTGCTCTGCTTATTGTTCTATGCCATTTATCTGTGTGTCCATTTCTATTCCACCACCTTACTGTTTTGGTAACTCTAGCTTTGTTGTGTAACTTGAAGCTGGGAGTGTGATACCTCCATTCTTCTTATTTGTCAGGATTTTTTTCAGGTTTTTTTGTGGTCCATATGAATTTCAGTAATGTTTGCACTATTTCTTTGAAGAATGCCATTGAAACTTTGATAGGGATTGCATCTATCTGTATATTGCTTTGGGTAAGGTAGTCATTTTAATGATGTATATCTTCCCACTTCTTTGTGTCTTCTATTTCTTGTACTATAGTTGTCTTATGGTTTTCATTGTATAGGTCTTTCACTTCCTTTGTTAGATTTATTCCTCTTTAATTCCCTCTATGCATTTGTATATAGGGTTGTTTGCTTGATTTCTTCTAGTCTGTTGGTTGTATATAGAAGCACAACAGGTTTTTGTATATAGGTTTTGTAGTATGCTATTTCACTATATTGATTTATCATTGCTAATAATTTTTTAGTAGTGTCTTTATGGTTTTCTATGTAAATTATTATTATGTCATCTTCAAATAGTGGTAGATATACTTCATTTCCAACTTGGATTCCTTTTTTGTCTTACTTTTGCCTAACTGCTCTAGCTAGGACTTTCAATATGGTGTTGAGTATTAGTGGTAAGAATGAACATTCTTGTCTTATACCTAATCTTAGGGTAATAGTTCTGTTTTTTTACCGTTGTCTGTTAGCTTTGGATTTGGCATATGTTGCTTTTATTATGTTGAAGTATGTTCCTTTCATCCCCATTTCACTGAGAATTTTTACCATAAATGAATGTTGAATCTTGTCTAATGCCTTCTTTTCATCTATTGCTATACATATGATTTCTATCTTTCCATTTGTTTTGGTGGTAAATTGAGTGATTGTGAATGTTGAACAATCCTTGCTTCTCTGGAGCTTCTATGATGCAAATGTTGCTCTTCTTCATGCTATTTTATGTTGTCTTCATTTTTTAATTAAATTTAAAAAAGATTTTTATTTTAAAATTTTATTAAAAACTTTTTTTTGCTGGCATTTCTGGATTCGTTCTACTAGCCTATTTTCCACCTTATTAATTTAATCCTCTACCTCATTTGAATCACATTTGGGCCCCTCGGTTACATTTTTTAGTAGAAATATGTTGTATTCATTTGTTTTCTGATATTTGCTTGGAGTTTTTCCACATTTTCTCTTCCTTCATTATTGTTATCATTTTGTTCATCCACTGTTTTCTTAATTTCAGTGAGTATAATGAAGACTGTTGCTTTAATGTCTTCCAGTAGTTTTCTCCATTCTGATGTGTTACAACTTTTTCCTTGGGTTTTGTCTTGATCCATTGATTAGGGTGATTTTCTCTGCCACCTCATTCTGTTTGTTTTTTTTTTTGGTAAGATTTATTTATTTATTTATACAAGCACTGGGTACAGTCAGAAGCGCGGGAGGGTGAGAGAATTCACCAGAGCCAGAGCGGGGAGCAGAGCAGGCAGAAGGACCGAAGTACACTGCTGAGGGGAGCAGCGGGCGGCAGGAGAGGTCTGCGCACCATGTGGGACCCTCCTCCGGTGGCCGGGGAGCAGCCGGGGATTGAACCGCTGCAGAGGCTGCGGGCAGCTTCGCAACCCAGCGCTCAACCGCTGCGCCACCGGGGAGGCCCGCCACCTCATTCTGTTTGGTTCTCTGTGTTTAATTCTATGAATTAGACTAGACAGCATTCCTTCCCAGTTCTGCTCTAATTGTGTTATTTAAAATTCTCCACTTTCTGTTATTGTATTGGCTAGATATTTGCCATCAATCAAGATGACTGGAGCTCAGGAGCCAGTGTAGGATTGCTGGTCCAAGAACCCAGCCTACAGTGTGGATCTGTGGAGGCAGAGGGTGAGGCGGTTGTTGCAGTAGAGTTCTGAAAGCATAAGCCTTCCCAGTTTCTGCTGCAGCTTAAGTAAAGGGAGGAACTTGAGTTCATTATCAGGTCAAGGCAGACTATACCACTATGTTCTCCCAGAAGCCCCCAGACTGCAGCTGACCCTTGATGTCAGCAGGTTTAGTGGGCAGAGTTTCTCCCTAAGGCTCAGGCAAAAATATATTGGCTGTGGACAAGCTATGGAGAAGGTTAATATCTATGTATCAGATAGGCTGTCCAGAACCTTAATGAGTCCAGATTGGGGAGGGGAAGTTATCACTTGGCACCAGTGAATCTAGCCAAAAGCATCTTCTCAGACTTTCCTATCCTTTCTAATGGTTCCTGTCTCTCTTCCTCATTGTGGAAAGGCTGATTCTCAGATCCTCAGTTTCTCCAATGCAAATGCAGGTCTGCTGTGCCTGTGGTGGAAGAGACAATTCCAGCATCCTGCTAGTCTACTGTTGGTATAGTTTTACATTCTAGGTTTTGATTGATTTCAAGTTGATTTCTTAATATAGCGTGAGTGAACTAAGTGTTAGAATTTATATCTTTTCATTTCATATAATTTATCCAACACCATTTTTAGAAATCACTATTCCTTAAATTCCTTAAATATCTTTGTCAAAAACCAAATGACCAATTGATGAAATGTATGTATCTATTTGTGGATTCTCCATTCTGATACTTGGAACTCCATGTCTATATTGTTATCTACTTTATATTTGTCCCATCTAATTTTTGCTCCTTTGGCCCTCTATTTGGCCTCCTTTCGGACTAAGTATTTTTCAGTATTTTACTTTATTTTTTAATGTTTTATTAGATATATCTCTTTATTTCTTTAAGTAGCCGCTCCAGGGCTTATTTTCAGGCTTTTTCTCTCTTTCCCTGGATATCAGTTTACGAGGGATAATCACCCCTAAGAAGTAGAAAGTGAGTTGAGGCCCTTAATTGCCCTAGTTTGAGGGAGCACCACATTGATTGAGTGGGAAAATGATAGTCTTTCCAACTCAATGGTTTTCCAATCACTGCCATTTATATCTCAGACCATGTATAAAAATTAACTGAAAGTAGAAATAGACCTTAATGTAAAACCAAAACTTCTTTGGTTCTTTCTTTGGTAAACATGGGAGAAAACCTTTGTAATTATTATAACTTTCAGATTACTCTCAAAATAATTATGCTGAATGAAAGATATTAGACAGAAAAAGAGAACATACTATCAATAAATCATTCCTCAAAGAGAAATTACTAGAAAATAATAACTAACTTATAGAAAAGAATAAAGAAAGGAAAAGGCACCTGATACACCATCACTCATCAATAATCTCCATTAATAGTATCAGTGCATCTTTTAATTCTTTTATAAGTGTAAGTAAATTTGTATTTGTAATAAAAATAGAATGTCATACTCTTTTCTAACCCAATTTTTTTTCTTAATCAGTATATGGCTTTATTGTATACACAGATAAACCAGAGCTAATTTAACAAGTCACCAATTATTAAACATTTAGATTATTTCCAGTTTTTCTTTTTATCCTTTATATAGTCATCATTAATTTCTCAGAATAAAGTCCTAGAAAATAAGTGAATCAACAGGTAAGAGAAGTATGGAAACTTTTAATATCATTGCCAAGTTGTTACCTAAGAAGTTCATACAATTTATATTTCTACCATAAGAGTCCCAAACCACCAGCAAGTATCGTTATTGATTATTATTTTAATTGCCATTTCTTTTATTACCATGAAGAATAAACTTTTTTTTTCAAATATTTATGGATTGTTAGGTTTAAAACAGCTGTCCTTTCCTATAGCTTTAAATTAGATTATTGAGAACTAAATTCCAAATGTAACAATGCACGAACTATTGCTAGATTCTGCTAACCATAATATGCTGTCTGATTTTAAAGTCTCAACATGCGTGGATTCTGAGCTGGAGGTCATCCGATGCTTAAGATTGGTACTAACTGATGCCGTCAAGGACATTGTACAGCACATAGTATCTCTGATGGGTCCTGGGAGAAGCTGTGAGACAAACCTAAACATGCACAGTATCCCTGAACGTTTGCGTGACAGCATCCCGAAAGAATGGAATTATGTTCCAAAAGAAGTTAAAAGGAAAGAATCAAGTAAAGGTATCTTTATTTTTCTTTAAGAATATATCCCTGAAGAAGCAATTTTCTAGAATATGAGATTAATTAAAATCCTGAAAATAAGATTTGTAAATTATGTGAATCTTAACATCCTGGATATTTGAGGCCTGTAATTTTCTTTCCTATGAGTCATATGCCCAGGGAAACTGGAAATGAAAAATACTCAAATGATCATTTTTTAAACTATTATTTATTTTACAGTATTGTTCATTTGTAAACCAACATTATTTCCAATTTTTCTTTACAATATTATAATACGATTTAGGGGAATAGATTCACACCTCTTCAGATATATGTTACCACAACACAACTACCATCAAAGTACCCAGAATCTTGCACCATAGTCCATTGTGCCACCCCTTTGTTATCCCTATACCCATAGCCTCAAATCTGTGATCAGATTTCTTTTGGTTTGTCTCTTCCTTTACATTTTTCTTTATATCCACATGTAAGTGAAATTGTGTGGTATTCGTCATCCTCCTGCACATTTCCTTCTCCTTTGCTACCAATTCAGAATTTTCCATGATGTTTTCTGTTCATGTTAATATTCACGGATTAGTCATATGATTTTGACTATTTTGCTTTAAATCTATTAAATAATCTAAAATTCATATTTTCAAGAATATTGCTCTGATATTCAGTTTAATTCTTCTTTCCTTGAAGTTTTTCTCTTTGCAACCACTACTTACTACTTTCTTTTTCCTCATTAACATATCTATATGTGTAGATTTTAGGTCAAAAATACCACATAGTAACTGTACTTATTTTTCTGATGGAGTATTTTTCCTCCAAAACCTTTGGTTCTGAATTCAGTCCTTTATTCCTATTCAGAGCATTTCATCAACTAGTATATTTAAGAACCATCCATTATCACATTTTTCATTTATTTTATTAATCAAGGCCTCTCCTCATAAATGGTTTCTTCCAACCTAGATGTTTCTACTTCCAGGAATTTCACAAGATTCCTTTGAATGTTTATTATATATTCACAAGATTCCTTTGAATGTATGTTAATGTATATTAACTGTGTCTGTATTCATGAATCTTCTTTAGATTTTAAAATAGAAACTTCGCCTTTTATACTTATCTGTAAAGAAGAATATTTTTTCACTAACACTAAGGAAACTTTCAGCATTAAAATACTTCAGCTAAACCCACTAAAGAACAGTTGAAAGGACTAGCTTTTCATTTTTCTCCATGGAGATCCTAAATAATGTGGCTCTTATCCAGCGACCTTATATTACAAACTCAAATCAATTATCTGTTCGTGACCTTTCATAGTAATACTTTAATTCTGTCCGAGCCCTATTAAACTGCCTTTGAATCTAGTAAAGTCATTTAATTGAAATTGGAAAATGTCAGCTTTTCATTACTTAAGTTCTTCTTGTCTGAATCTTTGCCATTTCTCCTTCATTCCAGTTTTTGGATATTTTGTAGATTTTGAACAATTCAGTAGGCATGATCTGTGGTCAATATATCATGACAGAGTATTAGCACTATTTTGCTTTTGACTTTCAAGTTCTTTTATTCATGAAAAATTTTACTTTCTCATAAACATTTTGAAATTTTCCATAACATTTCAAAAAGCCTCTGGTTCCAAGAAGCGCTGACTTTCTAGATACCATTTCTTGGGGTTTTCCTTATAAAATTATCACTGAAAATAGAAGTACAGCATATAGACAGCTACAGAGGATTGCCAAATCACATAAATACGTGAAAGAAAATGGCAAAAGAAAGTGACTTTATAAAGCATTCTGTGTGTTCCACATTTTTATGACAATAGATTATCATTGTTCATTTTCCCTCTGAAATATTACAGTAACTTTTATACTGAAGTGTTCAACCTTTATTTTCACTACAGTATATAAAATAGGTAATATTTACATGCCAAATATTGTCATTTACTCATACTATAAAAATTAACTAAATGAGGTAATACTACATACCAGGCACAGGAGTTAAGGCTAGAAATGAATTATAAATAAGATATTTCTCCTTGGTACTTGAAGTCTAGTAGAACTTCCTAAATGAGTGTGAACACCTCAGGGAATAAACAATACTTTAGTTTGTGAGAGGAATGAATGGAATCAGACTTTACTAAAATTTCAAGTGGAGATTGTTACTGGAACTCTGTTCATGTGAATGTGAGCCAATTATATGTTGGGGACAATATTGTGGGGAAGAATGGTGTAAACTCTCTTCTTTGTTAATTTTCAGTATTCAGTAATAAATTAGGTTCTTTGTACTATAGAACCTAGTTTTAACAAAATGAATCCTCCTAAAGCATCCAAGTGGCTTTAACATTACCTTCATCAACAAATCAACCATAATTTAAATCTAATATTTGTGACGTAAAAAAGAGCAAAGGCGGGCCTCCCCTAGTGGCACAGGCAGTTGAGCGCAGTGCTGTGAAGCTGTCCGCAGCCTTGCAGTGCTGGTTCGATCCTGGCCAGCCTGGGAGGGTCCCACACTGTGCGGCAGACCTCTCCTGTAGCGCCCGCTCCTCCCCTCAGCAGTATTTCCTCAGTCTGCCTGTTCTGTTCCCCACTCTGTCTCTGGTGAATTCTCTCACCCTCCCGCATCTCTGACCTGTACCCTGGTTCTTGTATAAATAAATAAATAAATAAATAAATAAATAAATAAATAAATAAATAAATCTTAAAAAAAAGAGCAAAGGCAAAGTGAAAAAGAGCACACTTATTGCTATTCTTAACATGAGTTCTTTCTCGGCCATTATTATGAATTAAAATAATTATGATCCAATTAGTTTTGGTCAAAAAGAAAGAATACAAAAGGAAATTTGTGAAGTAACCATTTAAAATACGATTTCATACATTCATGTTAAACATGAATTCCTCCTAAGTATCATATCTTGACATGTTATATTAGCTAAAGATAGTCTAAAGTCATCTCAATTAGCAAAGATTTTAAAACCAAGCATACAAATAAACATACAAATAAAAACCAAGCATACAAATAAAAACAAATCTCTGTAATCATTTTCAGCAATGTTTCAATCAAGTAATATTTAATCTAGCATTGAAAAATTTGTTTAGATAATAATAAATGTTTGAGGTCGTTTTTGAGAATTCTAGCTTACTAAAAGACAGTCACAAACTTAATAGAACACTCATCCTTCCAGACACAATGAAAATGATGCAATATGAAAAATACATTGGTGACAAATCAAAATGATTTCTTTGTTTCCTTGTCAGCAAATATTTAAAGAAATAAATACTTAAATAAGTTTTATGACTTAGGTGATGCACCAAAATGTGAACAAAAGTTCAGATGTTTGTGATGTAGCTCAGCTTAGAGATCTGCTTCCTATGTTTCAAAAAGCAAATAGACAAAGAACTAGTTGTTTTGTTCCTTTGACAACAATTAAAGATATATAAGAGAATATGTTTTCTTCGCAGTGAATTCCTTCTTAAATAAAAAGAAATGTTGTATGGGAAACTGTTGACTAATTGTTTTAACTGAAACACTGGATTCTGGAGAGCAAACAAAAGTAACACCACAAGGAAAATGTATTTATGACATTGTTCACATGCAGATTGTTGAGAGAGAAATGGATGGCAGAAACACACAAAGTGCTGTCAGCTGTCATTAAGATAATTTGTTTTGTAAAAATCAGAAATATTAGTTTTATGAAAACCAGTGCCACCTACAAAAATATCAGATCTGTACACTTAAGAACCTAGAAATAGAATTTTCAAACATGATTTAAAATATTCCAAACAAGAACATTTCTTAGGAATGCAAAACTGAAATATTTTTCAGTTTGTTTGCAAGATCATCTAATTGCCCTCATGAATGATGAATATTTATTAGTGAAATTTTATTTTATTTTATTTTTAAAGATTTATTTATTTATACAAGCACTGGGGTACAGGCCAGAGGTGCGGGAGGGTGAGAGAATTCACCAGAGACAGAGTGAGGAGCAGGACAGGCAGACAGATGAAAGACACTGCCGAGAGGAGCAGCGGGCAAGGCAAGGAGAGGTCTGCTGTGCCTTGTGGTAATCTCCCTGTCTGGCCGGGAATCAAACCTGTGCTGCAGAGCCTGCGGACAGCTCCACAGTGTGGTGCTCAACCCGCTGAGGCCCCAGGGAGGCCCTTATTAGTGAAATTTTAACAACAGCCTTTGCTGTGTGATGGCTAAATTTGGAAACAAGTGCATGATTTCACAAGTAGAGTTGATATACTCATTATTTGTGAATCAATGTATATTCATGTATCTGCTTTTTCACCTATGATAGCCATTAAAATCAAGTATTGAAACACTTAGAACCTGACCTTTGAACACTGTATCACAAGTGGTAAGCCCAGATTTTGAAAATAATAAGTACAGTATATTACATTATCCTCATGCAAGAAGTTATTATTGATATTATATACCATTAAATAAATAATAAAATTCTAAAAATTTATTTTTAGATGTTACTTGCCTTTACCACATTCATTATCATCTCCTTTTGCCTATATTCCACAAAATATATTATTACAGTTTGCTGTGCATAGAAAGGAAGAAATGATAAATACATGAATATATTGCATTCATTCTAAGACATACATTTTATTCACACTTTATCAGCTCTGAATTTGGAATGACCCTTACAAAATATTACATACATATGGCTTAGATAGAAGTCAACTTATTTAAATAAAGACAGAAAAGTGAGTGTGTGCCATTCTCCCTAGTGTGTTGTTAACATCATCATAGACTCAGAGCCCCTGTGATTAGTAGAATGGATTTATTAATTTGTAACCAGCTTAAAGGTTCTGATTGGAATTTGCCTTAAGCATTAATGAAGTAGTCGGGGATTTGAGTAAGTTGAGTCCTCAGGTTTTATAAAATATCAGAAGTGTAGATGTGAAGAGAGTTGATAATCTTTGCTTAATATCTACTTAGATTGTCAAATATTTACCTAATATCTGCAGTCAAACCCTCTTAGGATAGAGATAAGAAAGATATAATCTTTGGGCCTCCCCGGTGGCGCAGCGGTTGAGCGCTGGGTTGCGAAGCGCAGCCTTGCAGCGCCGGTTCGATCCCCGGCTGCTCCCCGACCACCGGAGGAGGGTCCCACATGGCGCGCAGACCTCTCCTGCCGCCCGCTGCTCCCCTCAGCAGTGTGCTTCGGTCCTTCTGCCTGCTCTGCTCCCGGCTCTGGCTCTGGTGAATTCTCTCACCCTCCCGCGCTTCTGACTGTACCCACTGCTTGTATAAATAAATAAATAAAAAATAAATCTAATAAATAAAAAAAAAAAGAAAGATATAATCTTTTAAGTGAAATACCTGACAGCAGACTAGGGAGTATAAGGTACAAACACAAAGAACAATATAACATTTAAAATTATTAAAGACTACAGAGAAGAGAGGTCACAAAAAATTTTAAATTTTAAATTTTATCTACATTTTAACCTTATCTAAATATATTCATTTGAATAAAAATTTATTGAGAAACTATTTTTTTTACAAAGTACTGAACTAGGCACTTTCACATTTATTATAATATTTAATACAGAATCTTTAAGATTATTCAGATGTATGTAGAACCAATTTTTACAAATTTATAAGGACTGCTCCAGTTAATTTTTAAAATGGTTCTTAAGTTGTCACAAAACTTTGAGTCACTAGACTGGATACATTTTCCCAGAGCCTTGTACTGCTTTCAAGTAGAGTAACTTAAAGTTAAAAAACAAAACAAAACAAAAAAAAACCTTTATGTTGTTTTGTTGTTTTGCTTAGTAGAAGCAGTAAAGAATATTTTATTGTTGACCTCAAAGCTCTCTTCTTTTTGGCTTCTTACTTGGGTCCAACGTTCAAATTCAATTACATACCTAGTGGATTAAAACACCGTGTCTGGCTTTGTGAGATGCTTTTCCATGCTCTTGAGGAGCTTTTTTTCTAGTTGTAAAGACAACTCATGAAGACATAAATAACAAATCAATATAAATGATAATAGATGATAATACAAAATACAACACAATATATTATGGACCTAGTTACCAAAATAGTCATATGGGTAATATGTTCAAATAAATTCATAGGAGGGGAGAGGATTTGAACCAAAGAGTTGAAGAATATGGGTAACCCATAAAGATAGAGGGCATTCTATAGGAGAATAATGACATATATAGAAGCCTAAAAGTCAGAAAGGATAAAACAAAGGTAAGTCACACAGAAGCCAGCTGAGGCCTGATCAGATTTTGACAGCAACTCTCAAGACACTGATGTCATAACAGTGGAGACCATCTAAAACTATGGTTGCAGAGAAATTAGATAATATGATTCATAGTATGTCAGTGTGGCTGTACAGTGCAGGAGAGGAGCTGGGCACAGTGATGAGTTCGGCAAGTACTGCAATAGTACAGGTGCCATTTGGGAGGAAGAGTTTGAATTGTCAGTAAACACAGTCACAGGGCATGTCAGAGATTGGGGGGGCAGGTAGGAAGATTTATCAATGCAATCACTAGTCTGATAGGAAGGATTGACAAGAATATTGAAAATACTTAAAAGGAAGGAAGGAAGGGTCAGGAGAGCCAAACCAATAAAGAGGGAAGCATTGAATTTTCCTTCTATTGAGCTAATGGTGACTAGGAAAGAAGAATGGAATGTCCAATACGAAGCTAAAGTTGTAGGATTTCAACCCTGGAGAAAGGCCAAGAGTGAAGATTGTGAAATCATCTAGAAGGAAAGATCTTGCCCCAGGGAACATTTGGCAATGCTTATAGATTTTTTTGGTTGTCACAGCTGAGAAGGATATTACTGTTCCTAGTGGGTGGAGACCAGAGATGTTGCTAATTATCCTACAATGCCCAGGAAAACAAAGAATTATCACAACAAAGAATTCACAACAAAGAATTATCTAGCCCAAGATGTTAATTGTGCAAATGTGAGAAATCTTGAGATAGAGAAGAAAGATAGGTAAATCCTTCAGAGAAATAGCTCCCAGCAAGGAAGGGCATATAAAATAATCAGTCAATAGGTGAAGGACCACGTTTAAGAGGTATAAGTAGAAAGTGGAACAAGTATGGAATGCAAAGAAGAGTGACATGAGCCAGTTTGGTCACTCGTTTATTCAACAAATATTTATTAAACAACTGTTACATATGAGACACTGAGTGCTGGGGCTACAGCAGTGTGTCCTCATGGAGATTCTATTCCAGTGGTAAGTGACAGTGAGTGAGTAATGGAGATAATTATTAGGTGATGCTTAAGTGTTAAGTAAAAGGCAAAAAATGGGATCCAGTGATAAAGTGGGACTATGATCGGGATTGGGTTGTGAAGGACTAAGAACTATAATAAAATACAGGAGCCAGTCCCAACAAAAACGGAGATGATTCTGTCACTGATTCTAAATGACCACAAGGCTTCAGTGAAGGTCAGAAGTGGCAGAGACTTTAAAGAGCTCCAACAGGAGTGCCTTTGCTTTTGTTCATTAGGAGAACTTTCTGGCCTTTTTAAGCTGTAGTCTTAATAGACAAAAATATAAATAATAATTCTGAATCTTTTAATCTTTTGTGGGAGAAAAAATAAGCTTGGGTTTTGGGGGATTTGAAGCAGTACTGTGGGAGACCCCAGTAGTGTACTGTTGGAATGTGTCAGGCACTTGCTCTTCTCAACAATTTTCTCCACAAAAATTAGACATCCCCACTTTACACTCAAAACAACACAGTGATGGAACGCAAATGCTAATATTAATCATACCTTTTCTTTCTTTTCTTCCCCAGGCTTCACAAGGCTTGCTGCTCAGGCAGTATCTATTGTAATCAGCAAGTTACCTACGGTGATTGCATGTTTGCCTCCCCCAATTAAATACTTCTTTTTTCTGTCTGAGAGAAAAATGTCAAAAAACTTTGTTGAATTGAAGAAAGCTGGCCTGCTTGTCTGGAACTTGATTGTAATTATATGTCGGATATTTGAGGATGGAAACACTGTGGAACTTTTAACAGGTGCCTCCCTTGACAGATGGAGTAAAGAGAAACTGGGTTTAATCTGTATGTGTTTGGAAAGCATTGTGGGGGAGCAGACAAGTAGTCCTAATCAAATGACCCAGAAGGTCATCCAGAGCATTGAGCAGCAAAAGCCCAACTGGATTGAATGCCAATTGTTGAAAGCAAGGAAATTGAGCACCGAATGGTAAAGTGATGTTTTTCTTCTGCTGAATTTCAACAAATACATTCACAGTAACAAAATTACCAATGAACAACAACAAAATATTGCCAGATAGGCAGCAGTGGTCATTTTACTGACTTCATGGGAACTTTGATTAAAACCGAAAAAAAGATAAATATTCCATTAAAAACTGAATTGTATGTTGTCTTATTAAAATTTGAACCCTATTGATACAATGGAACATTATACTGGTTTAGTCACCATCTTAAGGTTTCTGATTAAAAGGAGGGTAGTTAAACCCAGGAGAATTTGGTTTCACTCCTTTTCAATGTGCAAACAGGTATCTAGTGGATGGCCTCAAGCACTTTGTAAATGGATTGGGCATGGAGATTAAATTAAGAAGGAATTAATGGATATAAAAGGCTTTTTATTGCTTTCTGTGTACCTGATTGTCAAAAAGGTACACATTTTTCATCTGGTAATGTAAGAATCCCAGAGGGCAACTGGGGCATATCACACTCAAGCTATAAACACACCCAGCTGTTTCTGTATGAAAATGTCAGCCTTCTCATAGGTTTGTCACCAAGAGCTGAGTGATTTGTGGTATTGAAAAGATTTTTAAGGGTCCCTGATGAATTTAAATATGTACATAGAGTCCTCCTGTCTTAAAATTAGTCTTCAGTATAGAATTGCATGATATTGATAAAGGAATTACAGTTCAGATGGTGAACGATCACTGTCAAACCCCCTTTTTTTACACCAGTTACACATACTGTTCCCCATTTTCTTAAAATATATTCATGTTGCTAGCAGATATTATTAGAACTACGTGCCTGAAATGATTGAGTTGTATAGCGATATAAAGAGCTCAGACTTTGTAATCAGATGGAAAAATACTAATCTCTTATATGAGTCATATTGTACACTTTATCCTCTCTCTCAAAGCCTCATTTTTAGTGATGATACCAAGCTGATAGAATTGTTTTGAAAAATTAACAAAGTTCTTAGCATCAAGCTTAGGTAGAGTAAGCGTTTGTTATTTGCAAACTCTGTTAAAATACATTGCACTCACTGATTAGTAGAACAACAACAAATTCTCTGTACTAGTTTATATTATGCTGTAAGACCAGTTTATATTAAGCTGTAAAACTATATTAATCCAAATGGGAAAAGTATGTAATCATGATTTTCCTGGTCTTGTCATACTGACTTCCAGAAACTTACTTCTGGAGTGTTCCATGGGTGGGAATGGCAACAGCAGTCAGGCAAATGCTCAGTAACATTGACAGTGACCTTTTTAATCTTTACATTTGCATTCAATACCAGTTTACAAGCTTTAATCCAATGACTAAAAGATTTAAGCCAGATGTCATTATCCATGGCAGTAGTTATAAAAGAGAGAGAGAGAAAAAAAAGAGAAAAATAGTGGATCTAATTATAGTTATAATGTTAAATTTATGATGCTGCTCATTTAGGAATCCCTCTATCAATAACTTCAGTTTAAAATGATATACCAGTGTTATACCTGGGCTACATATGTAACCCATAAGTAATTTTTTTCCTTTAGAGGTGATTTTATTGTATTTCATAAACTGCACCAACATACCTGATATCTCCTATAGTAGGGCATTGTCTCGCTAATATTTGACTGATTAGCTATCATAACATACATCCAACATGAACAAAATTGCTGATTTTTAAAAATGCTTTACAACACTCTAAGACTGAGAATACAGTAAATATATACACAATGTTATATCTTTCAATTCTCCAATGGCATAAATATACAAAAGTGAAGATCTAAAATTTTTTATTGCATTTATTTGAAAAAGAGTTATATTTGATTTATCAACTCACTAGAGTAATCTCTTACAAGATTTGGTCACTACATGAATGTTTCTTCACTATCATTTTACTTTGATTATCTGTTATACAAGTCCGCTTCCACCTCTGTATTTCTCACAAATCTATGATCACTTAACTTCATAGATGTATATCATGAAGAAAATGTATTTCAAATCACAATGTGTGGAGAGTTGCCTTGACTTTCCCATAATTTTTTTTTCAAGCATGAGAATGTAAGCATTTAAATATAGTTCTTCTGATAAGATAAATGAAATCTTAATTCCCCACGAAGATTATCTTGGAATACACAATATCATTTAGCTAGCTTTCTTTCACTTGTCTCCATATTTAACTTTGATTTTATGGAAATTGTGAAAATAACTGCAGTGGAAAAGGTGACAGCTGTAAGCATTGCTTGTCTTGCATACTGCCTGAAAGCATTACTATTCATTAAAATAACCTTCACTTTGTAGTAACACTCAAGCTGTAAACAGTCAACTTAGATTCTGGAGAACACATAAGCCCCAAAAAGTAAAGAAATGTCTGTCTTTGCAAAGTAATTTGTCGAGTTGAAGATTATTGTTTTTCATCATGGTGACCCTGACTTGGCTGGCTGGGTGCATATACAGATTAAGATTAATGCAGTTATTCCTTGGCTAAGGTCTGCCTCTTTCAGGGCACATTCTCCCTAATGACATGATTGATAGGCAGTCCCAAATCCAGAGAGGAACTCATTAATCATAGCATTGACTGAATCCAATCATTTGCTTCACCTGCACAGTGATGGACAGGAAAGGATACAATTCAGAGGCTGACACTGAGACACTCCTTTGTCAGAGGGCCTCAACTTTTTCAATGTCAGCCTCTACAAAACTTGACAAGAAATTTTGCTTGCAACCTGTATGCAACTTCAAGAAAATATTTGTAAACTTCTTTTATTTCAACAAGATCTTTCTTTTTCCTTAAAGATTATTCTAGTTAATAACTATCTCTAAGAATAGCATTTGTTGTGTTTTTTTTTTTTTAGCAAGACATATTATCATAAAGTTCTTTTTTTTTTAAAGAAGGATTTTTGAAGCTACATGTGGAAGTAATATAAAAGTTAATGTCCAGCATCTGGGTATCATTTGATTCAGTCTTCAGGTCAGTGGCACTGACTCTTGGCAGAACTAATTTTATAATCATGGCAAAATCTCAGTAATGAACTGCAGTATATAGCTGATTACACCACAGTAAATGTCATTTCATCTGGGAAACAGTGGAGAACCATGCATTTTCTTAAAAATATTTAGATTGCAAACACTAACATGATCCTCGTAACAATTGTAATGAAAAACTTAGTATGGAATATACATGATATATGTAGAATTTCTTTTTTTTACACTGGGATAGTTTGAGATTTTTTAAATATGTAATCTCTGATTACCGTATCAATAATGTTTAATGTCAATAATAAGCATATGAATTCTTATAAAGAAAATGTCTCACAAATATATCTTACACATTCTTGGTGTGGTGATAATTTTCCTTTTTCCTGATGGAGCAAACATAGTGTCTTTACCATGAAGAAACAGGAGATGGGGCATATATATATTTTATTTATTTATTTATTTATTTGTTTGTTTTTTGTGGGATCCTCGCCAGCAGCCAGGTAAGGAACCTGCACTGCAGAGGCTACTGGCAGCCTCACAGCCCAGCACTCCACAGCTGAGCCACCAGGGGAGGCCCTGGGGCATATATTTTTGAGAGGCAACAAGTCTCAAGAGGCCAATTTAAAATACCCATTGGTGAACATACTACTAGAAAGGGCCCAATGTATATTTTGCATAATAGTTTCCCCCCTTTTGACACTTTAATTTGTCTTTAATATGGTCTAAGGCAGGTGTAAAGAGGAATCCACAAAAGAATACCAAAGCTATTTCTGACATTAAAGATATTTCTCATCCACAAAGAGAAAATACAAATTATTTCTTACATGTTCTTAAAAAGAAATGTTTTGTTTTCATCCCTTGATTATAGCAATTTCAACAATTGCAGTAATGGGAAAATGTTTTATAGATAGGAGTATAAATGCAATAAAGAAATGTTTTAAAAGAAGCAATTCAATTTTTAAAAATGCTTTCAGGTGCTTAGTTCTAAGGCACTGTTTATGTGTGCAGCAGCGATTTGGGTAGGCTTACCTATTTGAGCGAAATCTTTATAGTTGCTTTGAATGTGAGATTTACATCACCTCTGCACACTCAATCTCTTTGATTATTTTTCATATTTACAATTCTTCACCACTGATACTTCTATGCTTTCTTTGTATTTAGTGCATTTATGACAATAGAGAAAAGCACAGCCTCAGAAGAAGGAGATATTGCTCTTGAACTGACTGAGCAGAAAATAAACATGATGGTCCTGGATATCTGCCACAAACCAGGTGGCAGCGAGTACCTGAGGCAAATTTATCACATCATGCGGCTCAATGAGGTAGGGAAAAGGCCTTTTTACCGAGCAATTAGGTGTGTACTGGCCTGAGGCAGCGTCTGCTGGCAGCTAAGGGTTAGTCAAGGAGGTGATAATACTTCTTAAAGTCAATACCAAACTCAATATTGCATTATTAATAGAATCTATTCAGCCCCGGCTTTTCTGCATTTGTACAGCAAAAGCTTCACTGAAACAATGTAGGTTTTATTTATATGGTTTAAACAGTAACACAGCTCATAAACTCAGTTTAGTTCTGAATTGTATAGACTAAAGGTGTAGTTTGGGAATTGTGTGTTTGTGGCCATTATGTTGATGTTAAAATCTTGTGTTTGTAAAATGAAGAATTTTCTAAAGAGAGTTGTAGTTCTTCTGGAGACATCATACTTGTTTTGATGAAGTTGGAGATTTCTTATATAATGAAAAAACTTGAGAAGAATATTGAAATATATTCCATAGCAAGGAAATTACCCAAGAAGATGCATGAATGCATGGACAGTGGTTAGCACTACTGTGTGCTTGTCTACCTTTATGCTGGGTTAAGCCTCTGATCTTGCATGTTTCTGGCTGTTGAAGCAAAAATGTAAAGAGCAGTTATTTCGGTTCTTTATTTGACACAATACAATTTTGCTTAGTCAGGGTTTTAATTTATCATATGTATCCGAAATAGAATATCACAGCTTATATGAATAAGAATTATGTTTATATTTGCAAACGTGAATATATTTTTGAATAGTACAAATGGTATAATATGAATAATATGAACCTATAGTTTTTAATCTCAATGAGATAGATCTTAAAAACCTTAAGTTTCTAAGGAGTGAATTCTATCAGTCCTTTTTATAACTCAATTATAACATATGTAATATATATAAATGTATTTCCCACTCTTAAGTGAAATCAACAAAAATTAAATTGGATATTTATTGGTGTTCAGTCACCTGTTAGATTTTTCTTCACAGAAATGTGGAACTCGGAAGTAATGGTTCTGAAAATATGTGCTATGGGATCTGCTGTGTATAAGATTCTGATGGGGCACCATTACATTGTGATCAATTAAGTTCAAAGTTGTGATTTTTCTTTAACTACAATTGACTATGCTTACTGTTCTGGTAATGTCTATCAGATGTGGTGTCAGGCTAAATACTTGGTGGTTTATTGTGCTGAGTCATGGAGCTACTAAGTAAGAGTATGTAGTGCCAGCAAGCACAGGGTAGGTTCACTATAAATTTGGGCAGATGGCTAAAGAGAGTCCAGAGCCCTCAGTGGATTTTTCAAGCTTTAATGCTCTCAGGGAATCAGGTACACAGCCACACTAGGCAGCGAGGCTGGCATGAAGGGAGGCTGACATGAAAGGAGGCAGGAATGGCCCTGGCAGGGTTGGGGCAGGGAGACAACTGAGCCTATCAGAATCCCCCCTTCCACCCATTCTCTCTTGCATCATCTCCTGGTCTCACCTCTTCTGTAGTCATGCTATTCATCCTCTTGCTGCCACCGCTGCCACAGCTTTTAGCCTAGTCTCTAGGCTCTGGCGTGCACACTCATACATGCATGCACACCTACGTCCCAGGTGTCCACAAACAGGCATGTGTGCACTGTGCCCATGCTCCCAAGCACCTTCTGCATTCAAGGCTGCAGGTGATAGCCACAGAGGCTAGTGGCATAAAAAGCCTGATTAATTCATTTACCCTGTGGAGGTATGAGAACTTTGAGTCCTCCCTGGTCGCACCAGGAGTTAAGCATCAGCACTATGAAGCAATTTGCAGCTACTACAGCACTAGTTCGATCCCTGGCCAGGGAGGTGGCCCACATGGCGCAGCAGGCCTCTGCTGTCTCACCCACTGCTCCCCTCAGCAGTGTATTTCAGTCAATCCGCCTGTTCTGCTCCCCACTCTGTCTCTGGTGAATCCTCTCACCCCACCACAGCCCCGCCATGCTCCTCTGGCCTACACCCCAGCTCTTGTTTGCATAAATAAATAAATCTTCAAAAAATTAGGCTAGAACTAATTAAAGTAATAAGAACTTTAAATATGACTTCCAAAACAATGACAAGCAAAAAGTCCAAATAGCTAGATATGAATGACTATATAACTGGTATAATACTTATGGCTCCTTTTATATGGTACATCATGAAATTGAAGCCAAGACACCCCCGTCTTTCCCCATTGCCGGACTCTGGCACTTGGCCTCAGAAGCTGTTTGTGGGCATTTTACCACCCACCACCAGTGCCCCACTGGGGCTCAGACTGCAGGCAGAGGCCAGCAGTGATGACTGAGGCCAGTTGTTCCTCTACCAACCCACCCCAGGGCATGCAGCCCCTGGTTCAGGATTGCTGGAAGGAGCATGGGGCCCCAGTGCGAGTTCCCCCAGCTGAAGGCAGTATAGAGGGCTGTGGATTTGTTGTCTGGAGCATAGAATGCCCCCATTAGGTGTATGTTATAAGCTGATTGGTAAAAGATCCAGTCAGCCATAGGATAGAAAATGGTCCAATCAGACCTGTAGGTGGGGTAGGGGAAGGTGTGGCTGAAACAGCACATAAAACAGGGCAGAAGCCAGCTTGCAACTCTGAGTGTCAGTTCCTGGCCTAAGAAGAGAGACACTTGGTCTTTCAGACTCTCACAGAAGAACTCTGTTCCTGACTTCAAAAGAAGTAGGACACATCCATTAGCTGACTTATGAAGGAAGAAGGTTGAAGAGCTTTGTAGAAGTTAGGCCTGCTGTCCTCCAGCCTTGCTTCTGACATCACCTGGAAGTACCACCAAAGGCCCTGGGCCTGGTGTCTCAAAGAACTGTTTGTTGTTGATGGAGGTCAACAATTTACAAAGAGCTGTAACATGGTGGATTTACACTGCCTCCTGTGATTGGCACTACTGGCCAGAGCTACTCAGCACTGTTGACGAATGACTGCTCTGTCGTCCAGGTCACTTCTGAGAACTGTTAATTATCCAGCATTGCCTCCCAGTGCTGCTGCCTCCATTGTTGCCCCGTCTATCCTGACCTTCAGACTATTGCTGTGGGGTGCTATGCAGTCATCTCAGTGGCCCCCGCCTGTAAGTGCCTCCAGCTGCCGTGAGTTGGATCCTGACCTGCTGCTTGCTGGCAAGCTCCAGGCCCTTGCTGATAGGATGGTACCACTTTGGATGAGTGGCCTTTTGGACACTGTGGACACTATCTGGGGTGATATACATGGCCACTTGTGGCCCTAAGAACTCTTCCACCCCTCTCTTTTAAATAAACCCTTTTAAATAAACCCTTTTAAATAAATCCTTTTAAATAAACCCTTTTATTTTTTTTTTATAGAGGCATGTTTTATTTATTTATTTGTTTGTTTTGTTTATACATGCACTGGGTACAGTCAGAAGCACGGGAGGGTGAGAGAATTCACCAGAGCCAGAGCGGGGAGCAGAGCAGGCAGAAGGAGCGAAGTACACTGCTGAGGGGAGCAGCGGGTGGCAGGAGAGGTCTGCGCGCCATGTGGGACCCTCCTCCAGTGGCCAGGGAGCAGCCGGGGATCGAACCGGCGCCGCAGAGGCCGCCGGCAGCTTCGCAACCCAGAGCTCAACCACTGTGCCACCGGGCAGGCCCTAAATAAACCCTTTTAAATAAACCCTTTTAAATAAACCCTTTTAAATAAACCCTTTTAAATAAACCCTTTTAAATAAACCCTTTAAATAAACCCCTTTAAATAAACCCTTTAAAATAAACCCTTTAAATAAGCCCTTTTAAATAAGCCCTTTTAAATAAACCCTTTTAAATAAATCCTTTTTTTAATAAACCCTTTTTTAAATAAACCCTTTTATTGCTGTTCCCTGAACCTTAGTGGCTTTGCAGTTGTACACAGGTGAGAACCCACAGATGGAACCTGTAGCCTCCACCTGGTCACGGTCTTTTGACCCACCATAGCACCCCTATAGCCCTGCTATAGCCCCTGGCATATTTCTGTTTCAAAATTATATTGTGGTGTTTGTTCATTTGGTGAACAGCACTTAGTCTATAGCATTTTGAGGTCTTCTGCTAAGTACAGTAGATCCTTGAACAACTTGGAAGCCCGCTGGTTGAGTACCTGGATGTGGGAACAGTTCGTGTGTGTGTGTGGAGGGGAAGCAACCATAAATTGTAGGAGGGTTGTCAGCTGTTATATATAAAGGTGTCCATAACTTCCACGTTGTTCAAGTGTCAGCAGTATTATTTGAAAAGTAAAGAAGTGTTTATTGTTACAGGCCTTTGTGAGGGGAAAAATGAGTATGCTATTAACAGAAGACAAAGTTATGACACAAAGTAAATTTTAAAATATTTGTCTTTGAGGATCAGATAAAACCAAGCCAATAACAAACCTTAGAAGCCTGACTATAGAATTGAAGTAACCAGAGTTGGGGCAGGGGTAAGTGAGGAGACCGAAGTGAGAAGAGGACTCAGTGGACTATGGAGGAGGAATGTGGGTGCGTTGGTGGTGGGTGTGGAGTGGTGACATGTATCTGAAATGTGTCATTCTATGCAATGTTGTAAGCCAGTGTTGTCTCAATTAAAAAAAAATCTGAGATAAAGGTAAGTTGTTTGAACACAATAGTTCAACCTGTTGAAGATGCTGGACATGATCACATATGAGTGCAGTCATGATTATAGATTTGGTGAACTTCAGTGAGTGAGGCCATGAGGCTGGTAGAGCTCGTCAGTGAAGAAAAAGAGAAACTCTGCATAGGAAAAGAATCTTTCATGCAATTACACAGGGAAGGTGTTCCAGATAGGATGTTCAAAGAATGATTTAAAGAAATGTATTAGGTAAGCAGTAATCTGGTTATCTAGTAACCAATATCACAGAAAATCTGAGGCTTTTTATTTTTTTAAATGTTTATGTGTAGAAGTACTGAAGAGTAGGCCAGAGGTACAGGGAGTGAAAGGATTCACCAGACAGAGTGGGGAGCAGAACAGGTGGATCTGCTGAAATACACTGCTGAGGGGAGCAGCAGGTGAGACAGGAGAGTTCTGCTGTACCGTATGTAGGTTAGCTCCCTGGCCAGAGATGGAACTCATGCCCTTGTGGTGACAGAACTGAGGCTTAACCCCTATGCCACCAGGGAGGCCCCAACCTGAGGCTTTCAAAAGGGTGGGAACAAATGTATAGCAGAGAAGTCAGAGAAATTAACAAGGGAGAACATACCATTGTCTTTACAATTTGCAATGGGTACTTTTTTTCCTTTGAATTGTGAAAACAAAATATCCATATAAGGAGAAAATCAGTGAGGAAAATTGTTATCTAAAACAAGCCTTTTTTATGAGAGTATTTTATTTATTTTTTGAGATTTTACTTTTAGAAATCATGGTAGAGAATTTCTGTTTTTGTTCAAAAATCTAAATCCAGGCATAAATTATTTTCTGATGATTTTTTTTTAAAGATTTATTTATACAAGAATCGGGTACAGGCCAGATACACGGGAGGGTGAGAGGATTCACCAGAGACAAATTGGGGAACAGAACAGGCAGACTGATGAAATACACTGCTGAGGGGAGCAGCGGGTGTGACAGGAGAGGTCTGTTGTGCCATGTGGGACCCTCGCCCATTGGCCAGGATTGAACCGGCGCTGCAGAGGCTGCGGACAGCTTCGCAGCGTGTGCTCAACCGCCTGCGCCACCAGGGGAGGCCCTATTTTCTGATGATTTTATCATCTGATAATATTTAGTAAGAGTACAAGTTTGTGTTTGTGTGTGTGTATATGAGAAAGAGCACAGAATTCATCTTTCTAAAGAGGAATAAGCTCTTTAGAACTTAATTCACAAGGAGCAAGTTTGAGAAATGACTGTCATTGTTAAGTAGTGATTTCTGTACGTCCAAAGGTCTTAAGGATCTGAAAATTGCCTTCAAAGATGAATAATGGGCATTTCTGTTTATGACATTAGAGAGTCATGGGGAAGCACAGTGATCTGGACCCAGTTATGTGGCTTGTTGCCTGGATTCTACTGCTTGTCCCAGCATGACCTCAGGTTGCTGAGTCAACTGTTATAATGTGCTGTGGGTTAGAGTTTCTCAAACTTTCATGTGCCTAACAATCTCTTTGTTAACAGGAAGATTATGATTTGGTGAGGTTTAAGATTCCGCTAGTCTAACAAGATCCCAGGTGAGGCAGATTCGATTGGTCGATGCCCCAGATTTTGAGTAGCAAGAATTTCCTAGGTGACCTCTAAAAGCCTTGTAAGTCTCAAATTTCTGAACTTAGTCCTAGCCTTACCCTTGAAGAGAAAACTATATTATGACATACTAAAAACCAGGATGATACTTATATAATTTTACATTAAAAACTGGGATGCTTATTAAAAGTAAGCATTTGATTTGGGGGAAACTTTCATCATTTCAATTTGTTGTCTTTCAGAAAGGCTATTATAAAAATAGCTTTGAATTATTCACCTTATTTATTTATGGACAGAAAATGAGATATACTGCAGTAGATTGGTGTTTTTGCCTAGGCTGCCACTGTCAGTTGGCGAATTCAAACGACATACTTTGAGTTTCTATTCAACCTTTGTTTCTCAGTCCACAGCATGAAAATAGAGTGTAGGAGCTTGTGTTGTAATTAATTCTACATAGAGATTGCTTATGAAATATCAAAGTACTTTGCACTCTGCTGACTACAGAGTAGGTAAAAACTACACTTAATGAATGTATGAGCAATCTTCTACTGTGAATAATCATGTACCTGAGTTAAGTGTTGGTAACCAGACATGTTAACACATGAACCAATGACAAGACAATGCCTATTAAAAAGATGCTCACATACCAAGCATGCATTCATTATGTAAGTATTTGTAAATGGTTTTCTAATCTATCCTATATATTAGGTGAACCTGTTTGTGATGGGTTTATTGCAGTCCTGATTGGTAGTCTGCTATGTTTCTTCTGAAAATGTGTTCTGTCCTGAGGCAAGTAATACACTGTAATCTAGCAAATGTGCTGAAAGGGTAGATTTTGATATCGATCAGCTTATTTTTAAAGAGAATATATGCCTCGCACCTCCATGACTTGTAATTTTTTTTTTCTTGAAGGAATATTTAAAAGAGCAGCTGTTTTCTATGAATGGTTCAGAGGGAAAACTATTACCCATCAGACCTTTAAATATGACCTTGAGGAGTGTGGAGGATCAGCCTTCTTCCTTCAACCCTTTCTATGTGTACAAGGTGTTTAGTGAAAGCATGCTCGATCAGGTATGTGGAAATTAAATGATAAATTTAACTTAAATGTATGATTTCTTTATACAAGTGAGATAAAAATGCTTTGTGTTGACTATTTACTCAATTTTTTTTAGCTAGGAAATAAAAGGCCTGTTCTTATTTGCATGGCTTGCACAAATTGACTTTGAAAAAGTTATTTTACTTTCTTTCTATTTGTCAAACTGATTCATATGTTTGGTCTGTAAAATTTAACTTTTGACCAGGTCAGTTCACCACGGGCAGAGGGAACAGCTGTTGGGCTGTGTCTACAGAAGGCCTGAAGTCACAGGCATTTCGTAACAGTTTTCCCCTTCTTGCCAGCCCTCATCCCCCGATACACAAACTCACAAAATACCTTGCAATCTTTGACTATCTGATTTTTCAGGTAAATCATAAAATAGTTTAAAATTATTTCTAAGGAGTGCATCAAGCCCCTATTGTAAGTAGCATGAGATAAATTTGCTTTTTTATAACTATAAACACATTCCTGAATTTTAATGAATTTGCTACTCATATTAAAGTCAGGATATTTGGAATAAAGTCAATGTGATAAATACCACACATTTTTTAATGTCAAGTTATGCCGTTGTTTAAGGTGCATGTTTCAGTGGTTACATTCAAAAGATCATCTTTATGCCAAAGTATTTGAAATCTAAAGTTGCGATGCCTTTTCCTAGATGCCTCTTGACAGACTATTTGAAGTAACTGGTGAGAAGAAAAGAATTGCTTGACCTAGAGTGCTAACGAAAATAAGAATTAAAACAATGGCCTAATTCGGGATGCAGATAATATTTTTTACCATGCCTGTTAAGGCTCTAGTCTACATTCATCAATACTGTGGTAGAATAAGACCTTCAAATACTGACAACCCCGGGCAGAATTCTCCTGTTCTATGACAAGATTGTAGTGCTCCATTAATCAGTGGGTGACAGGGCATAGTTCTTGTTGGATTTTATACATCAACCTGGACTCTTATTATCTAAATTATTTAGTTTCAAGAAGCACGAACTTCTATAATACTTTAAAACCAGATACATTTTTTAAGTTTGAGCTTATTGGCTGCTTTTCTGTGTTGTACATTACATTGCTCCAAACCATAAATAATCATTATAGTTGTTAAATTATCCTCACTTCATTTAAATAAATGGCATGTTTTATTCAGTTCTGAATTATGAGATTATCTTTCACAGCAATTTTTCTCCTTAATCTGTTGTGAAATTATCTATTAAATAAGAAAAAAAATAATTTATGTTATTTACATTTATAGGTCTTTATATTCTCTTTAAAGCCTTCTCTTAACCAGAATGATAACATTAATATCACACTCTAAGCTAAGCTGAGGCTTTTAATTTGGGTCATAGCACTTCCAAATTAGTTTCCTTTTTAAAGTCAGATTTCAGGGCACTGAAAAATACTATAAATTGATATGATATAAAAAATAGTTGCCTATTATTTTTATTTTCAAAGAATTAGCATCTCAAAGAAACTTGTTGGGCAAATGCCATTAACACTTGGAAGACTAACGACTCAAGAAATTGATTTATATTTTTATAAATAATGACTACATCCCCAAATGGATTTAAAAATTAATTGCTGTCTTATTGTAATAAAAACCTTCTTCTATGGACATGATTGATGTTATCTGTCTAAGTCCTTGTTCTGGACCCCCCTCCTTCTTAGTTAGTCTATCACAGCTGGAGCTTTAATTTACTGATCATATTAATTCTGATTAATAACTAACAATAGTGTGTTCTCATTTATCAACAGTCAGCCATCACAAAATGGAACTGGGATTGGTCAAACTTGTTGCCAAATTATCTGGGACTGGATAAGATGACCTTCAGTATACTGCTGAAAAACAGGTAATAAGATTGGGGATTTGGGGAAAATGATATTTAAAATATATCTGAAATTATATGAAGTATATTTCCTAATGTTTTTTCATAATAAGCATTTGCAAGAGGTTTTGAGATGAAATAGCTGATTTTAGCCTGAATTTTAAATGTTTGACCTTGTGTATATCATAGTTCAGCATTATGAACACTAAAATTCATTGATTTGAATATCATAATGTGCCTCTGTTTTCAGCAATTTGATTAAATGCATACAAAATATCAAGTCATATTAACTAGCCTAATCAGGAGACACATAAATAAAACTGTTGTGATTTGAATTTTTTGCTTTTCAGCCAGTTATTTTGGCACTGTCTTGCCATAACCTCAATTGTATGTTATTTTACACACATACACTCCAGCACAACCCAGTAAAATGATAATGTGATTCAGTCTAAGAACTTAACACATGTAATTTACTTTGCATAGTTTATTTTCTTTATCTTGTGGGTTGCTTTTAAACATTATTTTAAAGTTTTCAGTGAATAGTGTAAGGTATAAACTTTAAAATTTGGATTTTTTCTCTTAAGTATCACATTTTCACCTAAGATAAATATGTATGAGACTTTTATTGTTCAAGTATCATGTTTTCTTAAAGTATGAGCATTCTCATCCTTCTGTATAATACTTGTGAGGTAGAATATATTTCCATATCTTTTTGAATATATGTTAGGTAAAATTTTTCCAGAAAAACAATAGCATGACATTGTAGAAATTGTCAGATCATCCCTGAGAAATATGGGGCTATGTAAGAATATGTCTGGAGAGAGAGATTCTAGTATTTCCCAAGTAAAAGTTGTTTTGTTTTTTTTAAAGATTTATTTATTTATTTATACAAGCACTGGGTACAGTCAGAAGTGGGGGAGGGTGAGAGAATTCACCAGAGCCAGAGCGGGGAGCAGAGCAGGCAGACTGATGAAGTACACTGCTGAGGGGAGCAGCTGGCACCAGGAGAGGTCTGCGTGCCATGTGAGACCCTCGCTTAGCAACCGGGGATTGAACCAGCACTGTGGGCAGCCTCACAACCCAGCGCTCAATCACTGCGCCACCGGGGAGGCCCCCAAGTAAAAGTTTTAAGTCAGCTTTATAACCAGTAAAAGTTATAGCTTAGTTGTGTGGTCACATATCCTAATATGAAACTCATCTACCCACCATGAACAAATTGGAACAGTTCAGAAGCTTCCCCATAAAGGACAGTGGCTTCTCCCACCAGGCTTGTCCCCTGGCAGGTAGTAGTCTGGAATTGTACTCTATTGCATGCACAGGACCTTCTGAGACACTCCTACCCTGCCCCAATGTTGCTTGGAGAGATGGACAAAGTGGAAGTGTATAAAGGAGACAGCAGATCTGGTTACATGATGTTTCACATTATAAATTGTCCACCTGGAAACAAATAAGGAATGATGTTACATTATTATTTGGAAAGCTTTAAATTTATGTAGATTAACTGTATTATATTTTACTAAGTTTTTTTTTTTTCAGCTGTGAATGCTGCTTTCCATCGACTAAATGGTACTCTAGGGGCAATAGATCCTTCAATACACTGGATTTCCTCTGTATAATATTCACTCTTAAGTGAATTTGTGTTTTAACCAAAATTACAAACTTATTTTTGTTTAACAATTTTATATATACTTCAATGAAGTCAATATATATTACGATCTGTTTCCCTGAGATATGTGCAAGAGTTAGTGGGAGAAAAGAACTCCCAGAAATTTAGCCAGAGTAACAGGTCAAAACAGTTCTTTTACAAAAGGATCATGAATTTTTAATAGAAACAGCTAGAATCTCATCTTAAGAAACTTAGATTTTTACAGGTTGGTATGAAAAGCATTCTGCTTCAAACTACCACATACCACAGTAATGAACATAATTGCTCTACCTTAGAAGAATGAAAGATACCTGAGAGTCTTTAATCTCTTTAGCACTTTCCCATTTATTTGAAGAATGCTATTTAAGACTTGGTTAATATTGAACTAGTAAGGAAGATATTTTCTGTTGTTTTCTCTAAGAGAATCTTATCTGAAAAATGCTGATTTTTTAAAAATAGTGCATTGAATTTCTAACAACATGGTTATCTGAAAAAACACACTTGAATATGAGAACACAGAACATTGAGTTTTTAGGATGAGAGTTAAAAATGCCATCCAGCATCCACAAAGTGATAATCCTTACCTATACCAGTGATCTTTGAGGGTAATCAGAATCAAAGAAGAAAATCCAGAACAGCTCAGTTGACTATGTGCAGTTATTTTTTCCAAACCCACCAATTAAACAAGTTATTTGTCCTCTTATTTTTCTCTCTTTAATTGGTAGTAGACTAATTTCTACTCTAGTGTAGATATAAAGCTAAAATATGAGAACATAATATTGTGAAGAAAAGTGAACTCAAATATACAAATATGAAAAAATTTCAGGGACAGGAATACTCTCTACATACCTCCTAAATTTCTTTCTGCCTGAACTTTTAATTCAATGTAATAAGCAGACCATCTTGTGGACTTTCTCTCTCAAGACTCAAAGGCTCAGAGTGACCCATATTCCCTACCCTCCAAATAGGATGGAGGTGAGAAAGCAGGGTTCCTGATTTTTCAGGCCAGTTCTGCTGAGAACTTGTCTTAGGAAAGTTATCAAAACTATTTCACTTTGGATTTACTCATCTTTAAAATGAAGTAGTGATAATTATATATCTACTTCATGGAGATTATTGACAAAATGAAGTGAGTTAGAAGATACCAAAGTGTTTTGAAAGTTGAAAGTACAACCATAGAAAAGCAGTAGCACTAGCACATAACAGAGGTGTTAGTCTGTGGCTAGGTATGGAAAGATAAGGTCATCAAGGACTAGCAGAGTTGGGGGGGTGAGATTATGCAGTCATTATCTCATATATGATATTGTATACCAAGGGTGTGTAGATTCCAGGCCTAAACCAATAGTGAGGTTCAGAATAACTATCAGGTGACAGACCAGATGACAGGCTCATTGGTCTGAAGAACAGTGGAGAAAAATGAGCAAGGAGAAGGGTTTAAAGGTCACATGAGTCACTCAGGAGGTAGTCTCAAGAGCGGAGTGTTTGATGGATAGTTCAGACACTTAAAAACAGAGATGCGTGGTGGTAACATTAACTCCCTATTTAAGACAACACTCACTTTTGTTCCATGAGCTGGTTCTGTACTGAGGTCAAAGGCAGAACAATTCTTGAAGTGATTGCCTAAGTCTTTGGCAGATATGTGTTGTCTGCTCACTATCAGACCTCATCTCAAAACCTTTCCCTCCAGTTCCTGGTGTTCTAAGTTCATTGAGTTCTTCCAGTTCTTCAGTTCTTTCCCACTGTAGGGTCTTTGTACTTGCATTTCCCTTAGTGTTTCACATGTCAGTGTCATCTTGTCCGTCTTGGCCACATGTTACTCCTTATAGAGGTCTTATCCCTTACAAGTGACACTCAAGGTCACCTAAACATTCTAGTCTACTATGTTTTCTTGAGTTATCTAAAATTGTAGTGTCTGTTTACTGGCTCCTTTTTTTTTTTTTTAAGATTTATTTATTTATGAATGCAAGATCTGGGGCACAGGCCAGAGGTGCAGGAGGGTGAGAGGATTCACCAAAGACAGAGCAGGGAGCAGAACAGGCAAATGGAGAGAAAACACTGCTGAGGATAGAAGCAGGTGAGACAGGAGAGGTCTGCCACACCATGTGGGTATCTCCTTGGCTGGCAGGTATCGAACCCGCACTGCGAGGCTGTGAACTGCTTCACAGTACTACGCTCAACCCCTTGCGCCACCAGGGAGGCCCTGTTTACTGTCTCTTAATCCTTTCCCCTGCTCCTACCCACAATAGAATACAAAATCTATGAGAATAGCACCTTAGCTGTATTATACCAGCTGTGTCTTCAAAACCCAGAACAACCCTTGGGTACAGAGCAGGCTCTGGGTAATGGATGTCAAATTAGCAACCAACAAATGAGAACTTAGAATGCAGAGGAAAAGTCTGTTCCTGACAGATGAGTAGGAATTAGGCTTTCTCTCAAGATGATGTTTGATCAGTAGTAATGTTGGTGTAAAAAGTATACCTTGGAAAATCTCAAGAAAAAAATTACAAGCATATTCTATTCATTTTCAAATTTGAATGAAAATCAGGATAACTAAACTCTGTTTAAAATGCCTGTTTTAATATTCTGTGGTGTTTGGCTCAGATCAAAAGTACAAAACAGTTCTTTATTTTAAACTAATTGATACAAATTCAACTCACAACCTCTTCAGCAACAAAGACTATTCTTGACTCCACAATTCAGACAGCTATTGACTTTTGGTGATAGAATTTGTATTTGTTACATGATACTTAAAATGATAGGTGGAGTTAACTGAGAATAATAATTCTACCAAGTCCTTGCAAATTAATTACTTGTGATTTTCAAGATATTTGAAGAAATGTGTTATAGCTGAGACTTCAGAAGAGATTTCATATAATCTATATATTATATGTTTTTATATATACATATTATGATTTTTTTTAATGTAGAAAGTTTGCCATTGTGGGAAATAAAGACTCTTTAGATGTTCAGAAAATCAACACATGTATCAGTTCTCTATCTTTACCTTTAATGCTGTGCAAGTACAGTGATTGTGCATTGATCTTTTGAAATAATAAAGGTACTTTTCACTGTTTCTTACTATTAGCTTTTTTCTTTCTTTCTCATTTACTTTAAAATAAATCTAGACTAGGGAATGAGATAGTGATTGCATTTGCAGAAGAGATCACCAAAAGGAACTTTCTATAGTCCTCCATTCATGGTGAATCTCCAGATTGCCATTTTGATATTGTTTTCTTTGTCACTGGAGCAAATTTATGTGACTTCTTTTCTCTTTACCTTATTTATTCAAGACTAATTCCCAAGAATTGTGGTGTTGAAAATAATCTGTGAATACAGTGGAATGCTATGCTATTTTAACCATCTAAATATACTGCATATGAGTTTGGCTTCGAGTTGAGCAAACACAATTAAATATGATGGCAGGAACAGCAGAAGGGGTGGTGGTGGCAGATTTCTGGCGATCACTTTGGGGCCTTTCCAGGTGGACAATAACCATATATCTGAGAGGAAACAGATTAGAAAGCGTGTTTTAAAAGAGCCATTGATCTGTGGCATTGAATGTTTGCTTTTAATAATAATAATAATTACTACTAAAGTATCTTTAGACTCTTGCAGATTATAGTGTGTGTGCCCTGTGGTGTGTGGAGAATAGAAAATATTGTTTCTGGCCTTCAGCTGCACACACTGCACTCTCCAATGGTCGTTCTCAGGCAGTGCTGCCATTAGCACAATGTTTATAGTTGTTCACAGCAGTAAATTCCTGATGCAGCAGCAGGCTGCCTGGTTATAGAGAAGTGGGCTTAAGAAAAAGGGGAATATGATTTTATGAGTACATATCTCTGAGCCATTACATACATTATGTGTGCCTTCGCATTCAAATTTGGGGTTTTTTCCCCCATGCTTTAGTTCCCTAGAAACTATTTCCTTCCTTTTTCTTCCATCTAAAGACCACAGTGAGTATCTACTAACCCCATCTTCTCAAACCAGGAGCAGGCTTCCCTGCCATCCTTAAACCCTAAAGCAGGACTTTCTTTTTTTAAAAAAAAAAAAGATTGATTTATTTATACAAGAGCTGGGGTACAGGCCAGAGGTGCTAGAGGGTGAGAGGATTCACCAGAGACAGAGCAGGGAACAGAACAGACAGACGGACCAAAAGCCCTCCTGAGTGGAGCAGCGGGCGAGACAGGAGAGTTCTGCAGGGCCATGTGGGTATCTCCCTGGCCGGTTGGGAATCAGAGTGCCGCTGCAGAGGCTGCACAACGCAGTGCTTAACCTGCTGCACCACCGGGGAGGACCAAGCAGGACTTTTTTTGTTATAGATATTGTTTATGTATATTTAGGATGTAGAAATTTAGCACTTTGATTCTCAGGAATTCCAGGAGTTAGGGCTTGGTACATGAACCAAACAAACCCATAAACATATATATTCTGATTGGTAACTTGTTTATGTTTTCCTTTATGATATATAAAGTCTTTCACACGAATCTCCTTTGTCTCACACTATAGCTATGTAATGAGAGACAAGTACTAATGAGGTTATAAAACATTCAATGATATGCCCGAGGTCACAGATATTAAATATTGTAGGGAACTCAAAATGAAGACTTCTGACTCTGTTTCCAGTGTGTCATCTATCACACTGTATTATTGGTTGTGTTCCCACCCAGTTTTCTTGAGAGATAATTGACATATTATGTAAGTTTAAGAGGTACAATGTGTCCACAGATATATATTGCAAAATGATTACCACAGTAACCTTAGCTAACATTTCCATCACCTTACATAAATACCATTTATTTTTGTGGAAAGAACACTGATAACCTACTATTAGCAACTTTCAATTATATACTTCAGTGTTTTTAAATATAATCAATATACTATACATTCGATTTTCATCTTATAACTGGACTTTTTTACTGTTTGGTCAGTTTTTTTATTATATAGTCACTGAAAACACTGATAATGAAGATAGCAAACACAGAACATGTGTCATGTGATTGGCATAATTGGAATGAATTGCATGCATATATTCAAATATAAATCGCCATAATAACCTTATAAAGTAGATACCATATTATAATTATTTTCCTGCTAAGAAAACTAGGGACAGAGACACAGAGCTTTAAGATTCTGGTGCGTGTTCATGTTCTTGTCACCACTTCTCTCTGCTACTTCTCTAAGATTAAATTATTCTAATTTAACAAACATTTTTAACCATATACTGTGAAAGACATTTCTGTAGAATAACATAACAATTTACCAGAGAATTTTGTGTACATCAAAGAGTACTTAAATCTGCTCTACAATACTTTAAATTCATTTTGAATTTTCACTTTGGTTGTCACAGATTTGTCTTCCCTTTTCAAATCCCTATATCCCTCTCAGCAACTGTCTTGCCACCACCTACTCTCCCAGAGAAATTAAAATCATCTAATGCATCTCTCAGTTTTTTCTTCCTAAACCTCAACTTTGTTTCTGTGATCTCTAATCCTTTGCTTCCTGTCTCTAATCTTACACAAACAGCTCTCTTCTAGATAAATTTGAGAGGTGAGTTGACTGTCTAGGTTGTGGATGGTCTGAGGGCCAAGCAGTTTAGATTTTATCAAAGAGAGAAAGACTTAATACTGGATGATTTCACTGATATGTGGAATATAGAGAAACAAAGCAAAGGAACAGACAAAACCAAACCAAAATCCTTGAAATCTGACTGCAGAACTGAGGCTACCAGACAGGGAGGATGGGGCGTTGGGAAGATGGGGGCAGTGGGGGGGGGGCGTTCAGTGGACTTTGGTGAAGGATTATGGGTGCTTTAGTGGAGGGTTGGGTACTGTAACATCTGAAGGTCTGAACCTATACCCCTAAGTAGTAAACACAGTTGTAAACCAATGTTACCTCAATAAAAATAATTGCATTGAAAAAAAAGAAGTTTGGACTTTAACCATTAGATCTGAGGGAACCAAAAAGCTTTTTTTTTTAATTTTATTTTTATATTCCCCATTCAATTGCAACCCCATTATTTTGACCCCAATCCCTCCTTTCCCCACCCCCTCCACCCCATAGTGTGTCTCTGGTTCATAGTTGTTTGTTGATTTTGATTTTTTCTTTCTTATAGTTATTCTTTTTCCTGGTCCCTTATTTAGGTTTTCTAGATTCCTGCTATGAGTGAGACCATCGGTATTTTTCTTTTTCTTTGTGGCTTATTTGCTGAGCATGATCCCTTCCAGCTCCATCCATGTTGCTGTAAATTGCATGTGTTTATCTTTTTTGAATGCTGAGTAATATTCCATGGTGTATATGTACCACATCTTCTTGATCCAGTCATCTATTTTGGGGCATTTGGGTTGTTTCCAAAGCTTAGCGATTGTAAATAGTGCTGCTATAAACATAGGGATGCAAGTGCTCTTTGGAATTAATGTTTCTGTGTCCTTTGTGTAAATACCTAGGAGTGGAATTGCTGGATCATATGGAAGCTCTATCTTTAGTAGGTTGAGGAATCTCCACACAGCTTTCCATAGTGGAACCAAAAAGCTTTTAAGCAAAGGTGTGACAAGAGCAGAGAGTTACTTTAGGATATTAACAAAGGCTGGGATAGAGGGATAGGATAATTAAAAGGAGAGAAGGCCAGGTAAGAAACTACTGTTAGCAATGGAGGCAGTGATTATGCATCACAGTTGTAAAAAGATGTTCTCAAGTTTGCTTGGAGGTGCAACTAACTATTCCTAATTGGCAGAAAATTTAAGTATGTTAACTTTTCTTGAAGACCGTGTGCTGCAGAGATTCTTTAGGTAGAGAGCTATCATGCTTATCATTTTTTCCAGAGTGAGAGTGTCAGTTTAAATCCCCTCAAGTAGATGCCAGGGTGGGATTAAAGTTATAAGAGGTTTGGGGGGAGAAAGACACAGGACAGATAGAGGTAAAAATAAGGGTAGGCAGGGAACCTTTAGATCAGGTTAATGATCTAAGAATGTTTTGACAAAGCCAGTAAGACTCCAAATGTCTCATGTCCTGCAGAACTAAGCTGGCACTTGTACCTCCACTGTGTTTAGATACCAACTGAAAAAGGCTTGGGAGAAGCCTGGTCTGAGCACAAATGCAATGGTAGATGCAGAAGAATGACAGCTGGGGTCACTAGACGCCTCTGCTAACTGCACCGGGAAATGTTAGTGGTGCATTTCCATGACTACTACAGTGGGGATGGAAAGAGTGATTTTAATATATATGGAAATGTTAGCTATGTTAACAGGGATAGGATTTAAATAAAGTTCTCTGTTACTTTAACGATGTAGAAAACAGACAACCTAAATAAATATGTTAAATGCTATTGAGAGAAATGCAGAATTGACAATATTTTGATGAAAGGAAGTATAATAATTTTCTCAAAAGCAGCCATGGGAGAATTTTTTTTTTTTTTTTTTGCTTGTCAAATTGAACCAAAATTCACTTTGTAATGAATTTTCTCCTACCTAATTATGCATTCACATGCTAGCACTTTTGGGTTCTTGCACTGGATCAAAAGCTATTAAAAGTCTGCTTGTATGAGTACATTCTTTTTTCAATAACTCTTCTTTAAGTCTTTCCCCTGTAAAATGCTGCTCAGACCCCAAAGTCCCTGTGATGTTTTTCTCCTAAAAATTTTAGTAGAGGTTCTGCCAGGAGAAGCTCTCATAGATCCATTGATTCAGTTTGGGTAAATATGAGGAGAGCATTGATAGTTTGCAAGATTATTGGTTATCACTATCTTAGTTTATGTTTCTATATGAACATAAAGAGAGAAAATGATAATTTTTTAAAGATTCATTTATTTATGCATACAAGAACTGGGGTACAGGCCAGAGGTGCGAGAGGTGAGAGGATTCACCAGAGACAGAGTGTAGAGCAGAACAGGCAGATCTACTGAAATACACTGCTGAGGGGAGCAGCAGGTGAGACAGACGTGGTGCATGCTGCACCATATGGGTAGCTCCCTGGCCAGCCGGGGATTGAATTCCTGCTGCAGAAGCTGCGGACAGTTTCACAGTGCCATGCTTAACCCCTTGCACCACCAGGGAGGCCCAAACATGGTATTTTTGAAGACATTTTTACTATGACATGATCATGAGAGAAAAATACAATTAAATATAGTAATAACAAATCTGTACAACTGATAACAAATTGATAACTTTATATATTTATTACAGTGTCTTTGTGGTGTTTTGTATATAAAATTAGTACTTTATTATTCTGTAAATGAACCTCTCACCTCTATGTACTTTGAGGGGTTAGCTCTAAATTTGATCTTTTCTTCCATATATGAAATTTGGCGAGAAGTTTTAAGTCAAGATATTTTTATATGCAGAATAGTTCTATTAATAAAGTCACAAAAATTTTTTGTAATTAAACTAAGTAATACAGACGTGTATGTTATTTCAAATTGTACGTGAAGTTCAAATGTAAAATTTAAAAGTTCCCCTTCCCAGCTCTTCAGTTATACTATCTAATCCAGTTGTAGCCATCTGAACCACTTCTGTTTTAATTTTTTGTGATTATGTATATAAGGAATAGGCTATACCACTTATTTTTTAAAACATTTATGAACTTAAAATAATAAAATTTAGAACCAATGTTTAGGTCTTTATAATGAAAAATACAGAATTTAATTCATACTGTGCTTTCTCCCTCTCCCCTTCAAGCTTTGCTAATGAAATTTTAATTTTAGTTCTTCTATCGATCACCTTTATGTGATGTTATAACCTCTATTTTAAAATTATTTTGTTTTCGTATTTTATTATATAAAATATATATTTTTATTATATGTAAAAATACACATATATATTTATATTTTAATGTGAAAATTTTATGTAAAGGAAAATTTACTCTTGTACAGTTCTGAGATACAACACATGCATAGTTTAACAATCATCCAATCAAAATAAAGAAAATTCATCACTCATAAAGATCTCATTCTGCTGACCGTTTGTAGTCATTCTCCCCTGCATTTCAATCCTTGGCAATCACTTATCTTCTCTCTGCCTCTGTAGTTTTCTTCTTACAAGAATGCCCTTGCAATAGAATTATGTAATCATAGGTGACATACTGTTTAATGGTATAGTGGCTGCTTTTACTGTAATGCATCAAAGATTCCTCTACTTATTTGTTCTTATTGTAGGGTAGCAGTTCATGGTATGATGGTGCCTATATTTGTTGGTCCATTTATGTTAAAGGACATTTGGGTTGTTTCCAGTATTTGGTAATTACATTTGTTTCCAGTGGGTTTTTTTTTTTTTAAGATTTATTTATTTATTTATACTAGCACTGGGTATAGTCAGAAGCATGGGAGGGTGAGAGAATTCACCAGAGCCAGAGTGGGGAGCAGAACAGGCAGAAGGACCAAAGTACACTGCTGAGGGGAGCAGTGGGCGCAGCAGGAGAGGTCTGCGTGCCATGTGGGACCCTTGCCCGTGGCCGGGGATTAAACTGGCGCTGCAGAGGCTGTGGACAGCTTAGCAGCCCAGCGCTCAACCGCTGCACCACTGGGGAGGTCCTGTTTCCAGTGTTTTAGTGGAAGCCTCTAAAGCTATTTATGTACAAGTTTTGCATAACCCAGGCTTTGATTTTGCTGGGATGATACCTAAGAATGCTGGGTGGTATGGATCACTTATGTTTACCTTTATAGAGAAAGAATATCTTCTGTCTTACGCTACTATGATAAATCTCATACTGAATTTGCCATTATCTCCCTGGATGCTTTTAGTAAGTTTTCCCCTCTTTGGTCTTTCTGAAATGACATTGTGTCTATGTGTAAGTCTCTGGATTCTACTGACAATGGGTAGACCCTTCAACACTGATTTTCTTCATATTCAGGATTTTTTTTACCCTATCCCTGTTTATTCCTCTTAAACCCATCATATATTTCTGCCTTTTTGAGATACCTATTAAGACAAATGCCCTGATTTATTCTTTTTCAGTTATTGCTAAAGCTTTTAAGCCTCAGTCTTCCCATACTCACTGTCTTGACATTCTTCCCAGCCAGTCCATACACTGCTATGGTTTAAATAATCACCCCACATAGCAAAATCAAACGCCTTTAGAGGTTGTGGAAATAATATAAATATGGGAAAGCAAGGTATAATACTGTAAGGATGTTTACCTAGGTAAAAACATCCAAATTCTATTTTTAAAATGCCATTTGCTAAATTAAGTATGTATGCCATCAGAATGGACCAGGCCCAACAATCCTGAACCTCTAAATTGGTGCTACCCACTCATCTGTATCTCTAGTTCTAAATGTTCAGTAAGACTCCAGCTCGGACATTTGGACTTGACACTGTAATAAGATTTCAACATAATAAGTTTCAACGTAGACATAAGTCTTAACATCATAATTTTCTTCATCTAAAAACGGCTTCCTCTTTAGAGTTGGGTGATTTCTATTCCTGACACTAACATTTTTTCTGGCCTCAGCTTAGAAACCTTGAATTACGTTGCAAAGTTCCCCTCTCTGTCACCTAAATTCTGTCAGGCCCCTGAGTTTTCCCTCTAATCATTTCTTACAATCCTCACTCTTTTCCCTCAATGCTTCTACTCTTGAAGTTCAGTGCCATTATCCACTCAGGCCAACATATCCTGCTCACTCTAGCCTTAAATTCTAATCGTTGTGTCTCTAGTGGGTTAATATTTTTCTCCTTAAATTTTTCCTTTATTACTAAAAAAAAAAAGCAAGTACCATTAACATTTTAAAACCGACATAGGATGTTTGTGCTCTAATTCCACCACCAATTCACCCTTCATTTATCTCATTCTCTTTTTATGTACACAAAATGGACTTCCTTTTGCACAGCCACACTGAAGGAGGAGTCTATATTCATATTTGTGGATTTTAAATTTGTCATAAAAACTATTTTTGTTGTCCATGCATAGAAACACAATTTTTATTTTTATTGGCTTGGTATTACACCAAATTAATGCTGCATAGTTTAGTTAGCCTTTTCTCTCTTCCAGATTTTTGCTGTTTTTATTTCTACATTACATTGTCATGAATGAGTAGGTTACTTGCTGCTGCTGATATAATAAAGGTAGGACATAAAGTGATATGAGCATACAGTTTATATATCAACTTGCCAAATACTCACAGGGATAAGAGCTAGAGTAAAATGTAGAATTCTAGGTTTCATTTTTCTTTTTTACCACACTCTACTTCAAAACTTACAGTGACTCTACATGCACCAAACCCAAACTCTTTAGCCCTAATTATAAGAACTCTTTCATCTCATCCTCCTACTCACCAAATCTACCTTTGTAACGAGACCCACCGTCCCTCTGCCTACTCTGGAGTATTGACAAACCATGCTTAAAAATCATTTTCTACCACTTTATCTGTCTCCTTTTTCATTCCTGTGTAATAGAAATCATATTGTGTCTCTGTGATCTCTTATTAAAGAAAAAAGCAAGCATTTAGCAGAAGGCTAAGATCATTGGATATATTTTATAAATATCAGTTATGATTCTTTTTAGCTATTGTTTGGCTCTTCTCTTTGGGAAGACTGAAGTTGTAGGTCAAACATAGGACTGGGTACAAAATAGTAAGGCACAGCCTAAGCATCCAGACAATTACAAAATGGAAGCAGAGACAACCAAGGAGAAAAGGCAGAAATGAGAAAAGACATGATCTGGGGCACTTTTTATCAGGTACTAGTTGTATGATGCGTGGTCTGGGGGGGAGCTCAGACCACAGAAAATTCATGAGCCAAGAGTAAGAAAGGTGTGCTTAGAAAGAGCCAATCTGTTACATTCAATCAAAGAACATAAAAATCTGCTCATCAAGTCCTGTGTTCAGCCGTAGATTCTGAGACACTGAGAAACCAGGATCTAGACACATGATCTCAGTGGAAAGCACCAGCATCCCTAATGAAATGACCCAGACATCGACCCTTAGAGACAGGAACTCCTCCTCATTATTTTTAGATCAGGCTTAAGGCTCACCTCAGATCACTGAGCATGGCGACTTCAGAGGATAAAACTAATATGACTGGAATAGGAAAATGACCTCTCTTGAAGATAAGTACATCCTAATAGCAGTGCTAAAAACTCCTATACCTTTGCCCAGGCTTATCCTGTTTCTATAGCCTGTCATCCCCCAAGTCTGTTCTTCTAACACCAGTTTAGGCCCCTCACCAACACTCTCTCTAGTCCCAGAACTCTCAAAAATCTTCCATTTTCCAAATTCTCAGGACATTTGTAGGTTAAGTTACACAGGTTAACTAATGTTCGGTGTATGGTGCCTTGTGATTCTCACTGGTGTTTTTCAGTTCCCTGTGCCCCCACATAGACTGTGAGCCCCAGGAGAACAGGCATCTCAGAATTCTCGCTCAACACATGTACTGTAAAGCACATAATGAAAGTATCAAGCAAATAGCAAATAGCTCTTGCTTTTTTGGTGTTCAGTCTAAAGGTAATGTTTTGAAATTACTTTCATTTGCTTTTAGACATTTCTGAGATAAGGGAGGATCACTAAGAGAAAGATGCTTCGTTAATTCATTTATTAAAAATGTTATTAAACTGTTAGATTAAAGATACACTCATCTGAAGTTAAATAATATGAATACTGCATAAAGTTAAAGCTACTAATCTCTTGTTCTGCCTGCCTCATGTACCTTATAATTCCACCCACCCTTGGTAACACTTAAACATTATGATATCCTTCAAGCAATAAGTCATCATTTTAAATAGACCTTTAAAAGAAGATATTATTGGGATAAATCTTGTGATTTAGAAAATGACAAGTGAAAATGGAATATTCTAGTTTCCTAGAAAATGAAAGGTTTCTGAACCCACAAAGGACTGTGCAGTTTGGCCATTGACTGAAAGCTGGTGGATTTTATTGTAATATAATTGATAATTGCAGGTTAATGAATTAAAACCTATTAATTTCAGAGTCCTAGGGTAAAAGAATTGGTCTTGACTGATCATGTTTGGAAAGGAGTAACTTGATTAAGGTTATATTGTTTACCTGTCTCACTTGTGCAGAAGGCTCTTCCTATCATGGTTATGCTTTTGCTGTATTTATTCATCTGTCAGTCCAAAGTCAGTGATGAACATCTACATGTTTGTTTTAGCAAGACACAGCTATAAACAACTCAAAGATAGTTAAAGGCTCCCTGGAAATAGATAATTTTGTCTAAAGGGCAATCCAAACTCATGTTGTTTTATTAAGCACATTTGCTAGCAGTGAAAGTAAAGTATGATGTAACCCACAAAATAGCTGTGTTGTTTGTAAGAATACTTCCATCCCATTATTCAGTCCAGCAAGACTTGAGTAAATAGATGGATCTGTGACTGTTTGCTCATTCATCCATCCATCAAACATTCACTAGGCACAGCAGATAAAGAAATGAGCCAGACACAGCCCCTGCTGTCAAGCAACTCAGAATCTAGGGGAGACGGACTAAAAAATCAGTGGTTGTAGCTGTAATAGAGATTCATGCAAGTTACCATAGAATACAGTGGCAGATCACAAAAGGGAGGGAAAGTTATGGCCAACTGACCACAGGGACAGTCAGGAAAGACACCCAGAAAATGATGATACTTGCCAGTTGAGTCTATTGCCAGTTGAACAAGTGTCAGCCAGGTAGCTAAGGTGAGAGGTGATCAGAACAGAGTTTCATATAGACAGTAACACAACTTAGGAGAATGAATATTGCATTCCATTTACTTTGGTTAGAGTAATAGACTCTTTTCTGAAGTTTTCACTTTTGAATCAGTTCTAATTGAATTAGATAGGCACTGTGAATGAATGTTAGGCTGCTTAGGACAAAGTCAGATGCTGAGTTGAGTGAGGGGTAGGGAGAAGGGGACAACTGTCCTGTTTTAGGCCTGTAACTGGAGCACTTTCAAGGAGTTACAGATTCTTTTGAATCCTTGGCCTCATCTGACTCCGAAGGTTTCAGGCATGTGTAAGCAATTGCAGGGCCAGTGTAATACATAGATCAATGGCCTTGTTGGCTGTCACTAAAATTCTATTTGCCTTGTATTTATACGGCCTGGATGGTATGTGCCTTCATGGGAGCACTCTTGGCACATGATGGATGGCTCTTCAGACAAGATGTGCTAGTTTAATACTGGCCTTGGTCAAGTATGAGAGGTGCACCTGATTCATCTTGGCCTTAATCTCTCAGTGTACTTGCAGATTGTTCTTCGGTGCTTTCATTTCTCTCTGCACTGTAAAAGTTACCTGACAGTGGTGGGAATGCCTGAGACAGGTACTGATGCTTTTAAGTCAGTGTGTTCATGTTTGTGGCTCTGAACTGCCTGGTCTGAATTGGTCTCAATTGAAATTTAAAGATTGTAAGGGGAGTCTAAAGAAAAAACTAACTGGAATTGTTTCCAAATTTTTCTAATTTAGTCAATCTAACAGGGATTTTAAAGGACTGAAATTTGGTTTCAGCAAAAGTATATACTTGTCAGCTATAGATACTTGTTCACAACCACTCTGAGAACGTTGATTCTATGTGTGATTTTAATGCATTCATTGGAAATTATGTTATTTTTCACAAAGTAAAAGCATTCGTAATTTTGCTACTAGGAAGAATATTTGCTTCCTCTCACACATTTTATTTAATAATTTTACTTCTTTAAAAGCAAAACAGCACACAATTTGAAAATGAAATTTCCCCAAAGTGTTCAGTTTGCTAATATGTTTTTCATTTTCTTCATTATGCTATAGTGGAATGTTGCCATACTTGGAAATGTGCAACTAGTCTCCCTGGAGGCAGCAGATGGTGTGACTAGTCTGTCTTTTGCTAGAGGATTTATCATGAAAGATGGCATCTAGGATTGGAAGAATGGGGAGCCCTGTCCTCAAAGAGCTTTGACTCTTTTGTGCTAATTGTATCATTACAACATTTATGTAATTTTTTTTTTTAAATGAAATACCCTGCAAAAGCACAAAGGTTTGGACACTTTTTAAACCATCATTTAAATTAGTTTATATAAGAAAAAGACTCATCTAGAAACTGTTTTAGTGATTTTGATTATATTGGCAAGTGTTTCCTTCACTGAATAACTCATTGCTAAAGGTCCAACCTCCTCTTGGGAAGGACATGATTTTAACGTTGTCACCCTACTCTGTGATGGTCTTAAACTTTGAAAGTCTGCTGGTTTGCTTTCATATAGGAATATTGACTTATACTAACCAAACTCATGAGAGATTGTTATAAAAAACAGAATTCCATTTTACTAATTTATAGTAAAATATACCTTAAGCAGACTTGGCAATGCTCCCCCTTGAAGTGAATTGACATCAGAAGTTAGATTATAACAAACAAGTGTATCTGGTGAGTAGGCCATCTTTCCAAGGTCCTGTGTCTGTCACTAGGAACAGATTCACATATTGTGAATTATGGTGTGTTGTTGTGTCTGAACACTAAAACTTTTTAATTCTTTCTGGACATTTATATTCTCCTGCTGACTTTTCTGTTATGTCATTTCTTTAAACAAAACAGTGTAGGTAAGGAAAGACTTCCCCTCCTCTCTCTTTGATAGATGAGTCTGTGACATAAATTGACAACAGGCAGATTAATATAATAAAAGGCATTTATTTTTTAATAGTACAAGCATAGGGGCATTACAGGGGGAAATAAGCAGCGAGATTTAAGAGTTTATGTAGCGTCTAGAGGAAAGGGAGAAGGGATGCAGACCATTTAGGGAAGAGTAAATGAATTTTAGGAAAGATGAATGGACCCTGGTGGATTAAACTCCTAGGGAGAGGGCATGTAAGACAATTAAGTTCATTTTGGAGGATATGTCTTTTTTTTTTTTAAATGTGAACCAAGTTTTGTTTTTTTTTTTTTTTAAAGATTTATTTATTTATATAAGAACTGGGGTACAGGTCAGAGGTGCAGGAGGGTGAGATAATTCACCAGAGAGACAGATGGAAGACACTGCTGAGGGGAGCAGTGGGTGAGGCAAAAGAGGTCTGCCACGCCATATGGATTGTTCCCTGGCCGGCCAGGAATCGAACCTGTGCTGCAGAGACTGTTGACAGCTTCACAGCACAGCGCTCAACCCACTGCACCACCGGGGAGGCCCTGGAGAATATGTCTTTAGGCAGATAAAGTGAATTCAGAGAAAGGCCTTTCTCTGTATTGGCTGTTTTTCAAGTGTCTTTAGTGCAGATTAATCAACATCCCAAGAGTATATTTTGGGGTGACATGTGCTGAATTCCTTCCACAGCTAAAAAAAAGACTTAACTATTAAATAGAAAGTATTTTATCTTGAATGCAAGTTACAGCTAGGTAGTGTTCTTTTCTGTAGTGCCGAGATCAATTAGTAATGTCTGACACAGACTCAAGAGGAAAATAATGGTTTAAGGGATACACATTTGCTCATCCTACTGTGGTATGCAGATTCAAATAAGTACTCTCATTTAGGAGTACTTTTATAAGCATTTGGAACCACATTCTGCACTCTTGTAAATTATCTGGGAATGTGCTTTTAAAGGGAAGACTCTTTCTCTTAACTTTGTAATTTAGAAAATATTTGTGTTAAGGCATTGGTTGAAGTTACAGAGCTAGTAGGTATCTGAGCATGACTCAAGCCCATGATTTCTGACTTGTAGCCCAGAATATTTTCTTACACACTATAGTAAGAGATCTAAGAATCCCAAAGACTGATGATTTCATTTTCCAACTTAATTTGGGAAATCTCTTTTCTCTGATAGGATTAAGTGCTATATTCTTTTAGGCCAGCAAACTAAAAAGGATTATTATATAGCCCAGTGGTACTTAGACTTGGGCATACATTGAAATTTGGTAAGCATGTAATAAAAGAAGAACAAAACAATATTTGGGGCTCACACTAGCCAATTAACCTGTGAGGTAGAGCAAACTTTAAAATTTTTGAATCTGATTTAACTTTTCATTCAAGATAGAAATTACTGCTACAACAGTCTGAAAAATTGTTAAAATGATCAGTTTGTGCATATTTAAAATGTCATCATGGACATTTCCAGTTAAGTTCTTGAGGAAATCAATATTTTTATCAGCCAAAATCAATCCTTCCAAATAAACATGACACAGTTACAAATGAAAGTTAGTAGACTACTGGATATTTTTCATTCCATGATTCTTAGAATGGGTATCAAATAGGCAATTAGAAAAATAGTAATAGTGATAATAATGAAGATTTACTCTTAGTAAATAATTGTGATGATAAAGATTATCCATAGTAAAATAGAAGAAAATATTTCTTTTACTGTTCTGAAAAAAAAATGCATAGAAACAGTATTTAGTCAGTTTCATTTCAGATAAATCGAAACATGGTGGTAGAATTCTGAATAACTGCACCAGAAAATCATGCAGGTGTATCCTTCTGTTCAGGGGGCTACTTATTGATACAAACTTTTGTTGATATCGTGGATCAGAAAATGTAATTGCTGGAATGGAAACCTTGGCTTCTTTGCTGCTCATTTATTCATAGTATTGAGAGTGTTGTTATGACCTATGCCACTAAATAGAACTAACCTTGTACTTTATATGTAACCAGTGGAAGAATTGATGGCCCACTCACTAAAGAATAACAGGAATTTACCCTAAGATGAATATTAGTATTTAAATATTGTTGATAATTTAGAAATTTATAGTGTTTCAGAAATGAAAATGATGATGAAGCCCCAAGAAGGGAAAATTTTTTATTTCTTCCTTGTTTCCCTCACTGCTACCACTTTGCTCAGTTCTAGCCTGTTTTTGCAGCAAGCTTCTAGTTATCTGCTCTTTCAGTTTGTCCTATCTTTTTTTTCTCCCCCACCTCTCTGCTTTCCTGCCTTCCTCCTTCCCTTCTCCAGCTCACACTTTATTTTAGAGGATAAGGTGGGAACTAAGTATTTTGTTTTAAAATACTTCCCAGTCTCCAGAGCAGAATTGAAGGAGGAAGCAGTTGCGGGGCTGCCTTGCATACAAGAAAAAGTGATGAGATTACCACTTCTCCTGGACCAACTGAGGTGGGATCTTAAAGCAAGGCTTCAATTTTTCCCGATTGGATTAATTTTTTTTGCAAATAAGTGAAGCCAACTGAATATCTCATTATGACCCAGAACCTTTCTAATTCTGATAAACATAGATATTATATATAGCAAAAGAGCAGGCATTGTAGAAGTCTTACAGCATAGAGAATTCAGTGTTACCACTCTAAAAGTTGACACTGAAATATGTCATTGAGGAAAGCTTTTTGTGTTACTCTTCGGATTGGCAGGTTGTGACAAAACTACATTCCTGTTACTTGAATACATCTTTTGTCTAGTTTTACATGTTTTTGACTTGTCTAGAAAATGACATATTGAGGTTTTCATTAGCTTTAACCAGGTGTGAGTTTTTTTTATCCAAGATACCTCAGCAGGACAGCAGTTTAAGGCGAATAAACCAGTGAAGCTCAAAAAGGCCATAGCCCCTTTTCAGATGGTAGCAATGAGCTGAAAGACTCATTAATCAACCACAGAGTCACAGGTGTGATGGCTTGCCTACAAACTGCCAACAGACTGTGAAAGTCACATCCGACAGGCTAAATTATCAAACTAGACCCATCCATAAACATTTTAACACAGAAAAACTCCCAATTCTTTTGTTTTTTAACTATAATTTGAAACTCTAAATTTCCTCTAAGATATCTATGAAATGTTATGTTATTATATAACATTCACATTTTTAAAACAGATTTGTTATTTCATAAAAAATTTCATGTCTTCATTTTTCTAATACAGTTTATTTGCTCTCCTTTATTTTAAAAATCTATTGTCCTATGGTACATGAAAGGGTAGAGGATGAAATTTGCCTATCTCAAAGCTTTATAAATATGAACGTCCACTTTTTAGTATGCATGGGAGTTGCATTTTTACCACTCAGGGTTTCATTCATAAGTAACTGTTGTAGATGTGTTTTAATGGAAGGGCTATGCAATTATTTTAACTAAGAGAAATTCTCTACTCCAAATTAACAGCTTGACTTTTTGTGTTTCTCTTTCTTTTGATCACTAGGGAATATAATTTTGTTTTATTGTATTTTTTAAAAAATTGGCATGTCTCTAAAGAAGTCAAGTTAAACCTTAAGTCTGATATGTGGTTTTATCAGGAGCCTTGCAACAAAATGACATTAAGTTTTCAAATGAAAAAATACATACCTTTGTGTGGGACAAGGATTTCAACGAAATCCAGTAAAATATATATGATGACTCTAAATAGGTCTGACATTTCTAAATTTATCCTGTAACTTCTATGGTAACATGCACTTACCCTTTTTATACAAATAGAAGCCAACACATAATACTGAATGATTCATTTTTTTCCTCATTGAACTTCCATTTTATTAACTTTAAAACATTGAATAGCATTTCGATGCTCATTGAGCAGAAGAAACAGAAATAAGCATGCTGCAATTATAAGTTGTGTGAGTTTTCTATGTCAATTTAGATAATAATCAGCCCACAATTAAGTGTTCATTTGAGAACAGAGATCTTGATACAGGTTCACAACCAAGGGGTACTCCCAAGGTGTGTTCCATTAGGGACAGAACATAAGAGGGTTTTAAAGGATCAAGCAGGGGAATAAGCTTGGGTCATTTGTTTGAAATTTTGTGTTGGTTGACAGGAGTTTTCAGAGTGTTGCAATGTGGGGTCATTACAACAATCAGCAGATGCCTTTTTTCCTGTTTGTTATCAATAAGGAGAGAACAGGATGCTATTTGTCGTTTGCTGTTTTTGTTTTTGCTGTCATATATAAAGAGAAGTCTGTGAGTGTTTTTAGCTGAGAACTGAGGTAGGCTGCCTAATTTTTATCTTGAAGTCTCATTATAGAAGCTCTGAGAAAAGGTGGGGTCTATTTGACTCAAAATGGGTTCTATATCTAGAACCTTTCCTCTCAAAACTTGTCCCTTTAAATAGCAGCGTTAGAAATGCAGAATCTTGGACACCTTTAAGACTTACTGAATGAAAATATGCATTTTTATAAATACTTAGTAATTCATATGCACATTCAAGTTTGAGAAACATTAGGCTAAGGTGAAGTGGAATGTTCTTTTCTCTTAATAGATTTTATCTGCCTTTCAAATATCATCCCAACAAATACTATTGTAATAATTCTCATGTGAAAAAAATATACAAACTCTAATTGTCTAAATATTTCAAGTCATATCAAATAAAACAAACACTAAGTTGAAAGTAGAATTAAAATACCCTAATAAAATTGTTTGGGATAAGCAATTGATCTCCTAAACAAAGCTAAGTGAGTATTAAATGTACAAAGCCCAGTGATATCACAATCATTTTTATAGTAAGTCTGGATATGTTACACATATCCTGTCTATTATAAGAATAGACAGAATGTATTATTATAAGAATATAATAATTAATATAAGAATATAAGAATATTATTATAAGAATAGACAGAGTGTATAAAAAAGTATGACACATCCTTAGTCATAAAAAAAATTTACAAGCCGTATTTTCATATATTAGCAGGCAGTTCAATTGTGAAGTCCTAATGTTCTTCTAAAAGGGCCTCATTTTAACCTTTTTAAAGCTTTAATATTGAAGAAAGAAGGAATTTTCTTTAAAATGGCTGGGAATTCCACTGTCCCTTATGAAGTCCATTACTTGAATTAAACAACTCATTTCACAGTATCCAAAATAAAATTGAACAAACTGATAAACAATCTTGTATATACCAAAGATTATCTTGGGGGGAAAAAGATTATCTTGGGACTACTTGGCAGGGATATACCAAGCTAATTTACGTAGATAATTGCACAGATGGAGTCCTCAATTACTACTTACTTGATTTGAAAATAGTTGAAGGATCGATAACACCATAGGAATAGAAAGAGAATGAAAAAATGAGAATTGTGTATTCTCACATACAATACTTGTTTAACTTAATTTGATAGAGAATTTTTTTACATTATTTACTAATAATACCATCTGGTATATTAGAAAGTATGCAATAGTATGACAAAGTTAAATTTTCATTTAAAAAATAAATGTGTGTGCTCAAATTTGTCTCAAAACATGTTTTGCGCATACTCATGAAATTTTCTCCCTGCTCCCACGCAGTTTTTTGTGTGTGTTAGTGCATAACTTTTAGCAACAATTTTCTTGTCAGTAAAGAGTAGGAGAAAGAACTGTAACAACATACCCTCATCAGAGATTGAATATATGACTGAATTAACTTCATTTTAATGGAAATATGATATATAAAAAAAGATATTGTCATTAAGTCATTGAAAAGTATACCTTGAAATAAATCTATTTATTTTTAAAATCTATATTGTTATCGCCTAATAATTTTCTATTACTTTAACTTAGTAATTATACACCCCTCCCAATAATATGGAAATGTTTGCTTGTCATAATAAAAACTCTGAGAACTGCATTTAAATACATCCAGATTTATAGCAGTAAAGTGTTAATGAAATTATTAATAATAAGGTATAATGATTTCTAGTGGTATAATTATATGGGTGATTTAACAGATTTAGGTGAAACTGGATGCATTTGTATCTGGATGTATTTGTATCTCTGTAAATGGCATATAGAAAAATCAAAGACTGTCCCATTGTCTTTAGATACAAAAGGAATCTTTAAAAATGTTAAGTAGGAGCAGTTTTTAAAAATAAATCTTCTCTTTCATTATTCTAATAGCTCCTTAAAAATATTTGTCTTATTGTTGTTTCATGACCTTATTGTCTGTTCATATTTTTCAAACATAACTATATCTTTGATGCAAAGTTACAAGTCCAGTTTGCTTGTTTTCTGTTTTTATCAATTAAAATAAGAATATGAACTACAGCTTCTCTCAAATACCTGAATTTTGGGCAGTTTTCAACTTAATCTGCATTCTTTATAGCTGATTTTCACACAATAGTAGTTTTGACCACTACTGATTTTAAAACGTGGAGAAATATGTCTTCCACTGGAAAGAATATAGACCTGATATGTTTTGAGTATTTGCTTATTGGCTGGCAACATGTATACTTTTGCATAAAATTTTGATTCTGAAAATTTTCTGTTAAACACATATTATATTCTTAATTATAAAAACAAGAAATTTGATTCAAAGAAAGAATTTGCTGTCACATAGTTTGTAAACCGTTAAGCTAGGATTCATGTCCGAGATAGTTGTTTGACTCCAAATTCCATGTCATTTTCACCATAGCTCACAAAACACAAGTTGTGAATTTTTTTTTGTGAACATGTATGAAATATGTACACGTATATGTTGTTTTACTCACTTGTAAAATACAAGAAACAAAATGATAAATGGGAAAATTTATAAATAATCATAAAGCAAACATTCATTTAACCACACTTGACAACCAATATCCAGAAACAGAACATCACGCACACCCTTGAAGCTCCCTCAAAGGACTTCCCTGCTTCCTTCCAAACACTTAAGATTAGCTACTATCTTTACTACTAACACTATAGTCCAGAATTTTTTTTTTATTGTGGAAAAATATACATAACACGAAATTTACCATTTTAACTTTTTTAAATGTTCATTTCAGTAGCATTAAGCACATTCACATTATTTTTCCCATCAACACCTATGCTGAGAACTGTATTTCCAGAACATTACCTTTCCAAATTGACACTCTATACCAATTTAACTATAACCCCTCTATTCTTCTCTCAGCCCCTGGCAAATACTATTCTACTCTCTGTCTTCATGAATTTGACCAGTCTAGGCACCATAAATAAATGGAATTATGCTATAATGTACTTTCTGTGAGTGACTAGCTTATTTTGTCTAGCATAATTTCTTCAACACTCATCCATTTTGTAGTATGTGTCATAATTTCCTTTTTAAGGTTGTGTAATATGCCATTGTGTGTGCATACTACTTTTTTGTTTATCTGCTTTCTGTTGATGGATTCTTCCACCTTTTGGCTATTATGAGTAACATTATATAATAAATGAGTGTGTCTGTGTGTGTATATATACATATATATATATATATATATATTCAGATCCATGCTTTCAATTCTATTGGATATAAGTGGAATTACCTTAAGATATGGTAATTCTGTTGAACTTTTTGAGGAGCTACCATATTGTTTTTCACAACAACTGCACCATTTAAGAATCTCACCAACAATGTGCACAAAAGTTCCAATTTTTCCATATCCTTGCTAACTCTTATTTTCTGGGTTGCTTTGTTTTTGTAAATTTGCTCTTTTATTTTATTTATTTTTTTATTTACACAAGCACTGGGTACAGTCAGAAGCATGGGAGGGTCAGAGGATTCACCAGAGCCAGAGCGAAGAGCAGAGCAGGCAGACTGAGGAAGTACACAGCTGAGGGGAGCAGCAGGCGGCAGGAGAGGTCTGCATGCTATGTGGGACCCTTGCCCGGAGTCCAGGGATCGAACGGGCGCTGCAGAGGCTGCGGGCAGCTTCGCAACCCAGCACTCAACCGCTGTGCCACCAGGGAGGCCCAAAATTTGCTCTTTTAAAAAACTTTACATAGGGCCTACCCGGTGGCGCAGCGGTTGAGCATTGGGTTGCAAAGCTGCCTGCAGCCTCTGCAGCGTCGGTTCAATCCCCGGCTGCTCCCCGGGCACCAGAGGAGGGTCCCACATGGCGCACAGACCTCTCCTGCCACGCCCACTGCTCCCCTCAGCAGTGTACTCCGCTCCTTCTGCCTGTTCTGCTCCCAGCTCTGGCTCTGGTGAATTCTCTCACCCTCTGCGCTTCTGACTGTACCCAGTGCTTGTATAAATAAATAAATAAATAAATCTTAAAAAAAAAATCTTTACATAAATGAGATTATAATGTTTACTTTTCATTCTGTCTTCTTTTGCCCAACATTATGTTTATGAGTTTCATACATGTAGTTATATATAACTGAAATTATACTTTTTTGTGTGTGTGTGTGGGGGGGGGGACCCTCGCCAGCGGCCGGGGACTGAACTGGCGCTGCAGAGGCTGTGGGCAGCCTCGCAGCCCATCGCTCAACTGCCGCCACCAGGGGAGGCCCTGAAATTATACATTTTTTTTTAAATAATAAATTTTATTTTTATATTCCCCCATACAACTGCACATGCCCCATTCTGACCCCAGCCCCTCCCCTCCCGGCTCCCACCCCCCAAAAAGTGTCTCTGGTTCATAGTTTTTTGTTGATTTTGATTTTCACTTATAGTTATTCATTTTCCTGATCCCTTATTTAAGTTTTCTAGATTCCTGCTATGAGTGAGACCATCCGGTATTTTTCTTTTTCTTTTTGGCTTATTTCGAAATTATACATTTTTATAGCTGTATAGTATCCCATTGTATGACTCCATACAATTTATTATCCATTACATTGTCAATGAACATTTGGATCATTTCCAATTGTAACTATTAAGAATAATGTTTCTGTGAACACTTATGTGCGTGAATCTCGGTATATATGTGGGTAATTTCTTACTGATATACCCAGAATTAGAATTTCTTGGTCATAGACTATGCATATGTTCAATTTTAGATTATGCCAAGCTATTTTCCAAAGTTGTTGTACCAGTTTACATTCCTGCCAGAAGTATATAGTTCTCACTGCATAATATTCTCACCAGTACAAATGTGGTTTTAGCCTTTTTGATAGCTATGATTACCTTGGCGGTGAATATTTTTTTCATAAATGTATTAAGCATTTGGAAGTCTCTTTGGTGAAATGGCTTTAAGTCTCCTGCCCATTTTTCAATTGATCTTTTGTCTTCTCTGACTTAAATGAAAATATATATATAAATACATGGGTAGTTGTATAAATAGTTGGGGTCATATAAACCTTTTGTTGGCAAATACCTTTGTCTACTCATTGGCTTCACTTTTCATTTTCTTAATCATGCATTTTTGGTAAATAGAAATTTTAAGTCGTTTTCTTGAACTGAAGGAACATTCATTTATAATATTTTAAAGGTTTCAGATGTACATCATTATAAATCAACATCTGTGTATACCCAATTAAGTTTACCACTAAAAGTCTCATTCTTTTCTTCACCATACACTTGATCCCTTTTTCCAAACATTCCTCCCTCTTCCCTTCTGATAAGGACTAATTTAAAGTTGTAGTTTTAAATGTCCATTTTTATTTTATTTCATTGTTTCTGTACGTACCACATGTAAGTGAAATAAGTGAAATTGCACCATGTTTCATCTTTCTCTTTGACTTATTTCACTAAGCATAATAGTTACAAAATGATATTATCTGCCTTTTTTTAATACCTTGGTAGTAGTCCGGTGTGTGTTTATCACACATCTTCTTTATTCAGTCATGTCTCTATAAATAAATTTTAGGTTGTTTCTACCTCTTAGCTGTTGTAAATAAAACTGCAATGGAAAGAGGGCTACATATATTTCATGAAATTAGTGTTTTCATGTTCTTCACATAAATGCCCAGAAATGGGATAATTGGATCACATGGTGCTTCTATTTTTAATGTTTTGAAAAAGTCCCATACCACCTTCCACAGTGGCTGGGCTAATTAACACTCTCAATAGTTCAAGTTCCCATCTATCCACATCCTCTTCAATACTTGTTCTTCTGGATAGCAGCTCTTCTTGTAGGTATGAAGTGATATCTCATTGTGATTGTGAGTTGCCATTTTCCAGTACAAAGAGGTGGTGGACATCTTTTTGTGTGCCTATTGGCCATAACTTAGTCTTCTATGGAGAAGAGTCTGGTATATTTAGTTTTTAATTTTTATGAGTAAGGATTTATAAAATATTCCTTTCTGGGTATTAATTGATTTTCTGTCTCATTGAAATATTTTCTTACTCCAAAGTCATGGAGTGATTTTAAATCATCTATCTATATTTCTATGAGGAGAGGGAATTTATTTGAATTTATATCATATCTATAGATTAATTTAGAGATAATTGATATCTCTAAATATCTAAATATATATTTAGAGATATATATTCTTCCAGCCATGAATGTGGCGTATTACCTCTATGAATCTTTGATTTCTCTCAGTATGTTTTCATATTCTGTTTAGATTATTGTTTATTTCCATTACAATTTTTTTCTAAACCAGTGTGAGCTGGTTTTGTTTGGTGTCTGTATTATAAAATGAATAATTTTAGCAGTTTTGAAAAATAGAATTTTAAAGATATCAAGAAAAGGGATCCTGTTCACACATTTCTAGAATATGTTTACATTGTACATTTTTCCTGATATTCTCTATGAAGTTTCTATTTATCTGTAATGATTAAAGTAGCATTTTCTATTATAAACAGTATTACCATCTTTGTTTGAAACTTTTCTTTTTTTTTTTTAAGATTTATTTATTTATGCATTCAAGAACTGGAGTAAACCACAGGTGCGGGGGATGAGAGGATTTACCAGACAGTGGGGAGCAGAACAGGCAGATCTACTGAAATATACTGCTGAGGGGAGCAGCAGTTGAGACAAGAGAGGTCAGCTGTGCCATGTGGGTTAGCTCCCTGGCTGGCTGGGGATAGAACTCCTGCTACAGTGGCTAGCAATAGCTTGATAGCACTGTCTTTAACCTCTTCACCACCAGGGAGGCCCTGAAGCTTTTCCTTTTTCAATTAAATCATTAATAGTTTTCCACTCACCAACAAAATGAAACAAATTTGACTGAAGGACTATCAGTAAAATTATTACTGGTCTACGAGTATACTTATGCCTAGTAAAATAGAAAAAGAACAAATGAATGTAGGTCTATGCAGACTATGTTCTGGTCTATCCTTAATACATCTCAAATCTCTTCAATTCTAGGTTATACAATGCACTGGTGAATAACTGTATGATTTGAATATTGCAAACTGCACATTTTTGTATATTTTACTTTTTCCCCACTACAACCTGAATCTATGGAGGTTTTTATCTGAAGTTTATATTTGATACCCCAAGTTAGCTTAATGTGCCTAATAGACTAGCTAATATGTGTCCATCATGAACTTTTTCTCCTAATATCAGAGTAATTAATGATTTTGTTGCATTCCTAACAAATTAGTCACATAGTAGCAAAATCATTCTGATCATTTTATTGTTTTCCTTTGCCATGAACTTAAAATTACCTAAGAATAATACTCATACCCTGAGCTGTGAAAATATTAACACATATAAATGTGCATATTAACTAATAATATTCACATTAATTTTCATATATGGACCAAAACTTATCTTTAGTCACTTTACATAAATTGAACAACTCAGTTAGACTAACCACTAAATAACATTTAATTTACAGTATCAAGAAAATTGGATAGTATTTTTCACTGTCAGATGTTGGACACATACACAGATTCCAAAGTGCGAGAGACTAGAGCATTGTCAGAGCTGAAAGATTGTATATAAATAAACTTTATAAAATTAAGGGCATATATTAAATCTCATTTAATGGTAAGTAACAGAAAGAGACTTGTTTTTAGAACATTTTAAACCCATAACTGAGTTTTTATTTTTGAGTTATTTTTAGTACTTGATTTAGATATTGAAATATTCAACTTTTCATTTTACTTTAGATTAATACTAACTTAGTTTTGCTAAATTATAGAAACTTTACTCTTGGTTACTCCATTCCCTCCTCCACCTTTTTAAAACTATTATTGTCAAGCATAAAATCTATATTTTAAACTCAGTCTTACTTTTCGCCTCATACAATCCTATGTCTTTTAGAGAACTTGAGAACAGAGTAATAAAAGGACAGTGCAATACAATTCAGGTCGATCTATTCTAGGAAGGTGGTGAATATTTGAAATTATTGCAGTGTGGCAGGTTTAAATAAAGATGCATGTTATAACTTTATTTTTTTTAAAGATCGATTTATTTATGCATATAAGAGCTGGGATGTAGGCCAGAGGTGCCGGGTGTTGAGAGTTCACCAGAGACAGAGTGGGGAGAAGAACAGGCAAATTGACTGAGATACATTGCTGAGGGGAGCAGCAGGCAAGACAGATGAGGTCTGCTGCACCATGTGGGTCACCTCCCTGGCTAGGGATCGAACTCGTAATGCAGCAGCTGCTCATTGCTTCATGGTGCCTAACCCCTTGCACCTCCAGGGAAGCCTGCATATGATAACTTTAGCAAGTGATAATAAGGCACTGAATAAATAATATGTAACAGAATTCTTGATAAAAATCTAAACTTTAAATCTGAGGGTCCTATTCCTTACATCTAATCTCAATCCAGTAATTGTCATCATTCTAATCAATAGGATGATGAGAGATGATCTTATTAAAATGGGAAAAGGATAGATGCTTAATATCATCCACTATTATTTAACATTATTTTTTAGGCTCTAGCTCTTCTGGTAAGCAAAGAAAAACCACTTTTAAGATGTATAATTTCGAGGAAAGAAAAAAATGTAATTGTGGATGTGATTTTTTCATGTAAATTAATCTGAGAAAAATTAATGAGAAGTCAAATATAAAGCTAATTTTAAAATAAATGTGCAAATTACTAATTTTCTTACATAGTGGTAATAAATTTAATATGAAAAATAGGAATAAAAACATAAATGGTTCTACCATAGACTAAGCTCTATGAGAAAATGCAGAATCTATATTAGCAAAAATGCAAAATGATACTAAAGTGTTCAAAACAAGATGACTATATGGAGAAAATAGTGTATTTCTAAATATGAAGATTGAATTTTATTTTTTATTTTTTCAAACTTAAATTGTAGTTTCTACCCAAATTCTTAGAGTTTTTGGGAAGAGGGAATATAAAACTTAATAATTGACTATTAAAGTATGTGACAGAGTAATGGCGGGGAAATGGAATAACCATATATTAACATACATAAAATGTCTACAATTGTTATATCTTAAGAATTGATGGATAAATGGAACAGAATAATTCCTGGTTTTACTTGGTTCAATAACTATATAAATAGTGAAAATTTTAAAGTTGTTAGTGCATCACAACCTCGTGTATCATTACACACCTTTTGTTTTCTTTGACATAGGATTCCATATTTTATTTTATTTTATTTTTATGCATAAATAAATAGATTTATTTATGCATATAAATAAATAGATTTATTTATTTCTGCATGCAAGAACTGGGGTATAGGCCAGAAGTGTGGTGGGTGAGAGGATTTACCAGAAATAGAATGGGGAACAAAACAGGCAGATCCACAGAAATACACTGCTGAGGGAAGCAGTGGACAAGGCACAAGAGGTCTGCTGCACCATGTGGGTTGGTCCCTGTCAGGGGATGGAACTGGTGCTGCAGTGGCTGTAGATAGCTTCATAGTGCGGTGCTTAACCCCTTGGCAACCAGGGAGGCCCAGATTCCATATTTTAAACTAAGTAACATTGCAAAATTTAAGGAGGATTGCTCTTCAGAGCTTAAAGAACACACTAATTGAGTTTCCAATATTATGATTAGAAAAGGTGTGCCTTTACAAAATTTATTGTTAAATTTATAGTTTGCTTTTCATTTTTCCATCTTTGGATCAACAATAGGAAATTTGTTTTCTGGAAGGTGGACAATATTTAGCATAATTATTTTGAACTTTTGGTGAATTTTGTCATGTACATTACATATACCATTGGAACTTCTACAAATAGATACTATTTCAATTCTTCCTATTTATGACTTTAACCATATTTATGACTTTAACTGTATTCACAGGTTTACAGTTTGATTTAATCTGAATTGTTTATTTTCTCTTTTGTTTCTTGTGGTTAGAGATGAATCCATGAAGACATCACTGAAGACTATATCATGAAGTGTTTTGCTTGTATTTTCTTCTATATGTTTTTTAGCATCAGGTCTTACAAATCTTTAATCCATTTTGAGTTAAATTGCGTAAATGATGTAAAATAGTGATCTAGCTTCATTCTTTGCATGTGGCTGTCCAGTTTTCCCAGCACCATTTATTGAAAAGATTTTCCATTTCCTTTGGTTTATTCCTGGCTCCTTTCTCATAGATGAATTGTCACATAAATGTGGGTTTATTTCTGAGCTCTCAATTTTATTACATTCATATGTGTGTCTGTTTTTGTCCCACTACCTTACTGTTCTCATTGCTATACATTTGCAGTATAGTTTCAAGTTTGTGAGGGTGATAGTTCTATTTCTTTGAAGAATATCATTAACACTTTGATAGAGGTTGCATTAAATCTGTATATTGTTGTGAATAATTTTCAGATGTTGAACCATACTTGCATCCTGGAATAAATCCAGTTGGTCATGGTATATCGATCCTTTTGATGTATAGCTGAGTTAAGTTTACTAAGTTTTTTTAAATGATATTTGCATCTATGTTCATTAGGTAAATTGGTCTATAGGTTTGTTTTTATAAGGGTGTGTGATGTCTTAGTTAATGTTAGCCTCATATAATGTGTTTGGAAGTATCCTCTCTTTCTTAGATTTTTTTGAAAGAAGTGGAGAATGATATTTATTTAATTCATCTTTAAAGGTTAGGTAGAACTCACTAGTGAAATCACCTGGAATTGGACATTTGTTGTTTGGGAGACTTTTGGCTACTGTTTCAATTTCCTTGCATGTTTTTAAGTCTATTTAGGTTTTCTATTTCTTTATGATTCAGTCTCAGATGGTTGTGTATTTCTAAGAATTTGTCTATTTCATCTAGGTTATTCAACTTAGTAACATATACATAGTCATAGCAATCTCTTTTGATACTCTAAATTTCTGAAATGTCTGTTTAAAATCTCTTGTTTCAAATTTCTATTTTATTTCTCCTTTTCTTTGTGAGTCTAGCTAGAGGTTTATTTATTTTTTCAAGAAACAGCTTTTGGTTTCATTTGTACATTTTCTTATTTCTTGATGTATTGCTATATGCTTCCCTCCTAGTACTGCTTTTGATCAGTCTCATAAGTTCTAGTAGGTTATGTCCTCACTTTCAATTGTCTCTTGGCTTTGTTTTTAATTTCTTCTTTTTTCCTTGTTAACCCAATAGTCTTTCAGTAGTTCAATCTCCACATAATATTTTCCTACTTTGTTGTGGTTGATTTTTAATTCGATATGTTTGTGAACAAAGAAAATACTTGATAACATTTCAATATTCATGAACTTATTGATACTTGTTTTTTAACCCAAAATGTAGTCTATTCTGAAGAAAATTCCATATTCACTTAGAAAGAATGTGTTCTCAGATGTGGAGGGAGTTCAGTGCCTTATACATGCCTATCAAGCCCATGTGGTCTTTTTGTTTAAGGCTATTGTTTCCGTCTTTATTTTTATCTGGTTGATCTGTCCATTGGTAAAAGTAGGGTGTTGAAGTTCCCAATCACTGTTGTATTGCAGGCAATGTGTGTTTTCAGATTTGACAATAATTTCTTTGGTATTTTGATGTTCTTTCTTTTGGTACATATATATCACAAAGAGCTATGTCTTTCTGATGTATTGTCACCTTATTATACAGTGTTGATTTCTATAACTTGTTACCTTTTTTTAAGCTGGAAATCTATTTTATTTTCTATAAGTTTGGTTCCCCCTATCTTCCTTTGCGTTCCATTTGCTTGTAGGATTGCTTTCCAATCTTTTACCCTGAACTTATATATATTTTTGGAACTTAGGTGCATTCCTGAAGACAGCAGAAAGTTGGGTTTTATTTTCTAATCTAACCAGTCATTTTGTGCCTTTTAATTGGTGAGTTCAGTCCATTTTCATTTTCCATTAACATATGAGATTCTGCTATTGTCATTTTGTCCTTAGCTTTATGATTCTATTTCCTTTTTTTTTTTTTGGTGGATATTCTCTTCAATGTAGATAAAAGAGCGCCTTTTAACATCTCTTGAAGGGTGGGGGTGGCTACTGTTGGCAGACTTCTTCAGTTTCTGTTCATTTAAGAAGGCCTTTATTTCTTCTAAGGCATGAAGGTGTATCTGGTAAGATAGAGATTCCTGGTTGGCAGTTTTTCTCTTTCAGTATTTTGCATATTATCATTACAGTCTCTCCTTACCCACAATGTTTCCTCAGGTAGGTCAAATGTAATCTTAATGGGTGTAACTTTATAGCTTATCTGCTTCTTCCCCTAACCAGCTTCAGTATTCTTTGTCTTGAACTATTGGAATTTTCACAACTATGTGTCTTGATGTAGGTCTCATTGCATTTAGGTAACTATTTAGGTAAATAGGTATTTTTTATCTTCATGGACTTGTAAATTTAGTTCCTTCTCCAGGTTTGGAAAGTTATTTCCTCTATTATTTCTTTGAATGGTTTTTTTCGTTCTCTTCTCGCTCTTTCCTTTTTGGAATATTCACTATTATATTGCCTTTCCTTGTGGAGTTGGATAATTCTTGAAGTGTTTCCTCATTTTTCATAATTCTCTTTCTTCTTCACATAAATTCTTTATATATTACCATCTTTGGTATCTTATTCAATCTTGAATTTGGTCTATTCAACTTCTATGATTCTCTCCAAAATTTTTTAACTCCTTTATTTTTTTATTTACATCCTACATGTCATTATTTTAATTTTTTAAAAAGATTTATTTATTTATTTATACAAGCACTGGGTACAGTCAGAAGCATGGGAGGGTGAGAAAATTCACCAGAGCCAGAGCCGGGAGCAGAACAGGCAGAAGGACCAAAGTACACTGCTGAGGGGAGCAGTGGGTGCGGCAGGAGAGGTCTGAGCCCATGTGGGACCCTGGCGGCTGGCCCGGATCAAACCGGCACTGCACAGGCTGCGGGCAGCTTTGCAGCCCAGAGCTTAACTGCTGCGCCACCAGGGGAGGCCCTCTACTATTTTCTTATTTAAAGCATCTGTTTCTATTTCATTTCATAATTTTATTTCTCAGGGCATTCATTTGTTTTTCAGAGTTTTCTTATATATCTTTGGTTAGCTGTCCTGTGTTCTCTTCCAATTCTTTGGATTTCTTAATCATGGCAGTCTTGAGCTCTGTTTCTGATAGGAATAAAAGACCTTCCATATATTTGTGGTTAGATCCTGGAGATTTTTTTTTCTCTCTTTGGTGAAATAAATATCCTCTTGAGAATTCAGTGTGCCAATTGTTTTGTCTCCTGATTTTATAACTTTCTAGGTTTGTGTCTGTGGTACTGCTGAAAGCCTTCTTTGGGTTTCTGGATTCACTTCTCTGCAATCTATGGAGTTGCACTGTCACATTTCACAGTATCATTTTATGTTCCAAGGTAATGGGAAAGGGGGAGTACCATTCTACATCCTCTTCTTCATTGGGGTCCTGGCTCATCTGGGGCACCCAACTCTACACATTTCTAACCTCAGTTAAGGTTGTACATCACACTAATCAGCTCTCCCCTTCTCAGGATCACTGACCTGACACAGGACCACAGTTTCAAGATTTGCATGACAGGCTCCCACCTCTATCTCAGTCTTTAGACACCTCTTTACACTCACCTTTTGATGAATGAAGTTCAGTTTCCTCAGTGTCCTTTCATGGTCACTGAAGCACGGCCAGAGTTGGTCTCTGATGTCCAAAATGTGCACTAGATTTGCCCTACGTCACTGAATCCTCTGGGTCCAATGCCCCTCTGCACTATTTTCTGAGTTTCCTCCCAGCAGTGAAATAGGGAACATTCTCAGAAGCTGGCTTCCTTCTCCAACCCCTGTGTTTTCTGCCAGACAGCCTCTCTTATTCCTTAGTCATAGTGAAAGCATTTAGTCTTTCACCATTAAATATATTGTTAACAATTGTGGGGGGTTGTAAAAATGCCTTTTTCATCAGGTTTTGAAATTTCTTTCTGTTTTGCTTGGATTTTTTTTTTTTTTTTCAGATTTCTTTATTTATTCATACAGGCACTGGGTACAGTCAGAAGCATGGGAGGGTGAGAGAATTCATCAGTTGATCTGATTTTCTTTTATGAATGGATGTTGAGATTTGTCAAATTGTTTCCCGTATTGATATGATCATGCATTTTTTTTCCTTTCTTAGCTTATTAATTACTGTGTTAAATTTATTAATTTTGAAATGTTAAATCATGCTTACATTCCTTGGAAATCTCTTATTGATGAATATGATCTTTTTTGCATATTGTTGGATTCAATTTGTTAATATTTTGGAGAAGGTTTTTTTTTGTGTTCATGAGAAGTACTGGTTTGTTCTAATGCCCTGTCTGGTTTTGTTACTCAGATAAAGTAAGTCTCATAGAGTGAGCAGAGAAGAATTATTTTCCCCTTTTCAAATTTTTGGAAGACTTTGTGTACAATTCCTATTATTTCTTCCTTAAATGTTTGGTACAGTTGAATTGTACAATTCAATTGTATTGAAGCCATATGACCCTAGAGTTTTATTTCTGGGAGATTAAAAGTATGAATTCATTTTTTCTAAGGATACGTCTATTTTTGTTATTGATGTCTTAAGTTGTAGTTGTGTTTCAAGAAATTGGTCCCTTTAATCTAAATTGTCAAATTGATGTGGATAGAGTTATATGTAGTAATCCTTTATTATCCTTTTAATGCTTGTAGAGTTTGTAGTGATTTTTTTTCAATTTCTGATAATAGTAGATATGTTGCTGCTGCTGCTTATCCTTCTATTTCTCTCATCCTCTCTCTTTGTGGAAGTCATAATTTCAAGTATTTTCTTTGTTCCTTTTGTTGAAGTATTTTCTTTATGATACCAATTATGCTTATGTTGGATCTCCCTCAATACCTTGATAGCTAATATTTTTTATCTTTCATTTATTTACATGTTACTTTCTCATTTTCCTTAATATTTCTGTGTATTTTATTTTGCTGCTTCCAACATGATTTAATCAAACAAAATAACTTACTTCCCTTTCTTTGTATTGAGAGTTGAAGACAAGGATTTATTTTGACAATTTTTGATATGGTCCCTAGCAGTTGCATATTAAAATTTCTTAATCTTCTGCAAATCTTTTTCTAAAGCAAATATTTAATAATTAATAAAGCAATAAAATTTACTCAAGAATTATGACCATAACTATATATACAATAGTCATATCTCAAACCTATTTTGTTAATTTAGCATCTAATAATAGATAGAAGGAATATATATTTGGTATTATCCTTTATCAGAATTATTTCTTTAACAATTTGTTAACATTAAAAGTTTCATATTAAATTGCACTTGAAGGCTATAAATGGTATTTGATTTATAGTCATTATATTACTCAATATATCTAATTATTTATCAAATATCTGTTGCATAGTAAAATATTAACAAATAATAAAAGTGATAATTGGTCATTTACTTTTCCCCCTTGCTATTTCTTTTAAAAAATAATGTACACTGCTTTTCAATTAAGCAAAATTCTTTTAAACTATAATGAAAAATGCAATCTCAATCGCTCATCTCTTTTTTATCCAATATGATCCTCTATCATTAAGGTGAAGACCTTGGAATAGTTTTTGAAATTAAATATATCCATTTTAAATTTCCATTATCAAAGAAATTTATTGTCACCCTAAAAACAGTATACAACTAATGGAAGGCACCTGAGATCTTTTTAATATGTGTGAACATTTTTACAATTACATCAAACCCATTTTTTAAGGAAGAGTTCTTATATTTTCACTTATGAAACAAAAAAATTTTAGCTGCAACTCAGCAATGTAGACATAAATACAATAAATCTTTGTACTGTGTCAAGAAATGTGAATCCACTATCTATTACAGTGACTGCCTATAAACTATTAATCATTTGAAAAACTCAGAAATGAGATGTATATTAAATATTGATTATAAAACAAAATCTAGAAAACATGAGTTCTTTTTTCTGGAAAGCCTCTTGAAAGAATTAGGTTATAGCCCAAATAATATAGATTTTCAGACAAATATTTGAAAAGAAGGTTGAAAATGGAAAATCAACACAGTATATTTGAATTTGATCTTATTGCTGTCAAGTGTACTGCTTCATCAAGATTCAGAATAAATGAAAAATCAACTATATAGTACATGTAATTTTCTCCTACTGAGCAAATAATTAGCAAAGTCATGATTTCTCAACGTGGACCACAAATATACCTGTAGAGAATGTGACTAAGAGGTAGAAATGAGCTTTTATTCCCCCTTCCTCTATAGAACTGCCTATAGAACAAGAATAAAAACCCAAAAAGTTTTTTTTTCCTGCATAAAGTAATATTCAAGATCGCTTCTCTGTTGGAAATATAAAGGCAGAAACATGTAGAACAAGCTCCAGCACAGCTGGATTAACAATTTAAAAAGGAACCAAAGAGTACATAGAAGCATGCTCCCTGTAATTCAGCCACTTCACCCTCCTCCCCCTATTAGCACTTGGTGAGCATCAACTTATAACATAAAAAAACAGTACGCTTAGAGCACTTAAAGGAATCTTGCCAGAAATAAAATCTGGGTAGTATTCCTTAAGTGTGAGAATGACAGGTGCCCTCACACATCAGTGTTCAGCCTTTGCACAGAGCACTTAGCATTTTTCCTTTTTCTCTATAGTTTTAAATGTGTGGGAACATGTGATCAAGGTCCTTTTTATATTCAAAATGGGTCAGCTTCTGTCTAGAAAGTGTCTTATTGTCATGATGTCACCACATCTCAAGATTTGTGACCTTTTGCACCATATGGATTCATGGTATTCCAAGTCCTAGCTTACAGGCCAGAGGGCTTCTGTGCCCCGCTAGGGGGTATCAAAGGCTTTTGGACTGGAATTTCAAGTACTGATAGATTTGGAAAAACAAAAAGTAATTTTTATATATCCTAAGTACCGCCAGATGTCGCAAAGGCATCATTGATGAAACGGTTTTTATCCAAAATGTGGCACTTATATATGGAATACTAGTATTGTGTTTTAGAGCTGTAGAGGCCATAACAGGTCAGTGAAATGTCCTTCAAACATCTGATTTTTACATTCAAGAATGGACCCAGTGAAAAGATAACCACATATCTGACATTGACGTTACTACCATTTAGACAACCGATTCAATTGCCTTAGTCAGTGGGATCAATCAGGCCTTTATTGCTTTGCAAAACCACAGAAAGATATAGTTTTTCTTTAAAAAAATGATCATTTGAAACTATATCCTACCACTTTATTTTAACCATACTATGAAATATTTCACACAACATATAAACTTGCATAATTTCCCCTACCCCCTAAGTTTAAAATATTTTATGAAATGTACAAAATTATAATAACGAAAGAAATGGTGCTGAGTGAAATTCTGCTGAGCCAAACTGTATGCATAAATTGGCAGTTTAACAAGTAAAACTTGGAAGCAAGCATTTGATGATTGATTTTTTATTGAGACAGAACAAGCATGATAGTGGGTAAAGTGATTTTCCTTATTGAGAGAAAATATAGTGTTTTTCAACATGTCTCTAGTATGAATGGAAGCCTTGTCAAAAAAATGGAGCAACACATAATATCTTTAAAAAGGTGAATTAACATAAGTATATCACTTATTTTATGGATCAAATTTTATACTTGTCAGTTTTATTCAGAATGTCATAAAGTTTATATCATAAAGATGGTATTATTACCTTTGTTATGTCCTTAAAAAAAACCTCTCATGTTAACTGCTTTGTAAGTAGATTATGAAATATATTCAGTTGAACACATGCAATGATGAAAATTAAGGACAAATATGTATTCATGTGTAGATCTTAAGGCAACTCCCTGGTAATTTTAAGTACTTGAAATACATTATTCAACAAGTAACCTGCTGTATATTTGTGTGTAATGCTCTCTGCTTGAGAATACAAGAACTGTCAAGGTAAAAATAAGAAACATACATCATTCTAATTTAATTACAATTCATCAAAATTCCTCTATTGTCTGTATTATAGGGAGATATATAAACTTTCTTACAAAAATCATATACTTAATTAAGATTTGCTATTAGAAATTTTGCATGTATTTTTTGTTGCTTAGAATATTTGCATGCACACATATGTGTACATGCTGAATATTTAGTTTATATGTGCTCTAACTGCACCTGTTTTATAGTCACATCCATGGGAAAATTTAAATGATGAATATGAATTTGTTTATAGAGGGTTCTTTCCAACTTTGTAGATGTATATTTATTTCCAATTGTGTTTTATAGCTATATTTTGTAATTCTACTTAGCTGTGGATATATTATTCCCATTTGGAATTAAAATGTGTAACAACATAAGGAGGACATGCTTATGCTGTTTACTGGATTTAATTAGTAAGCAACCTGTGAATCTGTGGTTCTTATTACATTTGAGTATGTATATCTTGGGTCCATGTTCTATGTGAAAGATTATCTGTATTTTATTCTAAGACTTTATGTATATTTAACCTTTAATTTGACTAGCAGGTTGTATGATTTACATAAAAAATACATCAGCTTTGAATTCACTGAATGTTATTGGTATAACATAATCAATCATCTCTAAATGTTAATGGTGTTAAAGAGCAATGAGAGCATATGTCTTCTATTTGTAATCTTGTGGATTTATGAAATTATTTAGGATGTCTTAAGAGCATTAGATCATGACATTTCTCTGTGGTTAGATATTGAAATTTTCTAAATTGTGGATATCATTCTAATAGTTGGAGAATCTGCCAAATGTAAGCACTGGTTTTGTTTTGTTTTTTAACCATAAATTGCCTAATAGGTTCCTTGATGACTACAACATTCTTATAAGGAAAGGTATATGTAGACATCAATACAGTGCTTAAAATGCTATGACTTTGTCTTACTGTCTTTTCATGATCTTTTAATAAAATATGACTTTCATTGGTGTTATCCTAATTACATCATGCACACAATTCCTCAATGAAAATAAAAGTCAATATGTGAATGACAGCACTAAGGGGAAAAATAGGATTTCAAATGGTAAAAGCCTGCTTTAGTAACAAAGACTGAATCAATCCCTGTGTTGTATAGCAGCTTGATCATATCTTTAAAACTGATAGTAACAAAGAATATTTATTTGTTGCCATGCTATTGTAGGATTTATTTTTAAACTCAAATCCCAATTATCAAGAAAATTGCATCCTTTTTATCTCACAGAAGGGCATACTGAATCATAGCATATTTGGTTATTGGGACTATAATATTGTTACCTTGCTTGAAACACATGGTCTCTCTTGATATACAAGAAAAAAAACTGAATCCATTTCAATAAATTAATAGGGACGAGAATCCCAATCCATCCTTCTTTTCAGAGGTTCGCATACATTGTAATGAAATGCATTAGGAGTTTTCTTCACTTGAAATCCAAATGAGACCCATTTTGGCTCACACCCTTGACAGTCTCTTTTATAAGCGTTGCTGTCTCTGTTCTTGTGTGGGCCTAGTAAAATGCTTCCTTTGTAAGATGCACAGAGACAATATAATGCCACGAAAGACGAAGGTGTCAAAACACAAAGTTAGAGGCAATCTAATCAATGCCTCCTGATTTAGCCTTTGAAGGCTCTCTTCATTAAAACTCTTTAATGGTGAGGCTTATCTTGAGGTAGAGCTGTTACTTAATATTTTTCAGTGTCATTCTTTGGACAGTCATTTGTACCTTTTAAATGTATTTTCAGTATTCATTGTTTAGTAAATTGGATGTCTTGTTAGCATGGTGGTGGTATGAATGACTTGCATCAAAATGATTGAAGGTAATAGTGTATAAATTCTTGGTACATTTTTTTCCTATCTCTTAATCCACATCTTTCCCTCCGACAAAAATTCTTAATTAATTTTCTTTCTCAATATCAGGTGTAAGATGCCATTCAATGGTTTCCAAAAACAACCTTTTACACCTTTTTCTATATTCAAGAATCTAATTGGAAATTTAAAAAATAACTCAAAGCAATTAAAATTTTTACTTAAAATGTTTATTGGCGCTACATCTTTTTACTGAATATACTTTTCAAATTAATTTTCATTTTATCTGGAGCTTTTGGTAAAACAAAGTGAATTTCCCTGGAGTGATTGAAAAAAATCCCAATATGTCTCCTGCTCTCCTGGGTTTTTGTTTCTCAGTAAGTACATGAAGAATGTTGAAAGATGAGAGAGAAGAGATATAATAACACCTAGCCAATTTCATAGAAGCCTGTGAATTTAGGAATTTTGTTAATATAAGACATTCCTTTAAAAGGTTTAATTTTGTTAGGCCTAAATAAAAGTAAATAGAACATAATTTTTTGAATCTTCAGTTTACTAGCCCTTCCTCATAATTTGTTCAAATATAATAAATGAAAGTGTTAGAATTCCTTTTCTTTTATACAGAGACCAAATGACATCATGATTTTAAAAAATAGAATATATCGAAGAATCTCTTACTAATGACCTGTATGTCTGTATTTGCTCATATTATGTGTGATGTGTAAAAAGCCATATACACAAAACAGTTAATGTACTTTAGATTTTTCATTTGTTTCTTCACGGAATATATAATACTTCCTGTAAACAGATTTAACAAATACATATGCTTTTGGATCAGCATATTCGTATAAGCCATTTACAGATCCTGAGATATCAGGAGCATAATTTCATTTTAACATGCCCAACTTACAAAAAAAAATTAAAAGCTGCCCTTCCCATTCCAATTTACAATTATCAGTAAAAAAACTTTTTACATGAGGAAAATCGAAAAAGAAAAACATTGCAAAATCTATGCACATTCTATCTTGAAAATGGAAAAGAATTCAGGCAACTTTGACCTGATTTGTAAATGACTACTGTGGTGACTACAGCTGCTCTAGCTTAGTAATTATTTGTGATAGGTTGTTTTTGAGTCCCATATGTATAGGAGCTCCAGGCCCAGCTACCTCATTTGCTGGCACACAAACAGATTCTTCCAGGTGCTGAAAATTAAATTTTAATATATTATTTAAATATTAAGAGAATTACAGTTTCAGTAATTTTACTGCTACAGCTGGAGTGCAAACCATGCCTGTAGAATGCAGTGTGTTGGACAATTTAATATATAGGAAGTTGACAGTGATTTTTTAAATTATTAGCGTGATATTTAATAGATGATGGCCTTATTTGGCAATTAGTTTAAAATAGGTAATTAGTTTCTGATAGTTTGGGCAAATTATTGCAAAAAGTAAACTATTACTTTTTATCATTTTAGATTATTTGCCTAAAAAGAACATCTCAAAGAAAGAAATGTAAAATACTAAAAAGTAGATGGTTAAGAAATTGGTGTCTCTATAACTTAATTCATATGTAGTAGTCTGTCTGAGAGTTTTAAAACATGAAATACTTTTTGTCTATTTGATTTTTACTTTCTGATGAGAATGATCTCAATGTTTTAGAAAACTGAAAGTCAGTTCCAACCCCTAAAAGCCTAAAAGTCAAATGCATCATTAGCAAGTCTCTTGAAATTTTTGTGTGACTTTTGACCTGTTCACACCAGTAAAAACCAATTTAAATAATACATGTGTGTTGGTAAGCCACCCTTAGTTTGTTTGGATTTAGAGTAAGAAACATTTAATAATAAAATTTTATGTAGCAGTCATTGATAATTTAATCTTTAATGATATAATCTTTTCTAAGAATTATACACATGTAATTTTCCTAATTAAATATATGCTCTGTTCCACATGATTTTTAACATGTATAAACATTTGAAGACCATTAGAAAGATAAGGGATGTGTTAATGGATTGTTTTCCTGACCAATACTTTTGGAGCAAAGAGTGATTAACTGCCTTCAAAGCAGAGTTAGGTAAGAATTACCCATTATTGATTGTCTCTTGCATATAAAAATTTCAGTTTTTCTTTTTTTTTTTTTTTAAAGATTTATTTTATTTTTTTTATACAAGCACTGGGTACAGTCAGAAGCGCGGGAGGGTGAGAGAATTCACCAGAGCCAGAGCAGGGAGCAGAGCAGGCAGAAGGACCGAGGTACACTGCTGAGGGGAGCAGCGGGCAGCAAGAGAGGTCTGCGCGCCTTGCGGGACCCTCCTCCTGTGGCCGGGAGCAGTCGGGGATTGAACCGGCACTGTAGAGGCTGCGGACAGCTTCGTAACCCAGCGCTCAACCGCTGTGCCACCGGGGAGGCCCAAAAATTTCAGTTTTTCTAACTGAATTTGTGAGCAAAATCCTGGAACAAGGTCCTGAAGGTGTTAGCTCTATGGTGGTTCTGTTTATATGCTCTGGAACCAGGTTGCTTGTTCAGATCTCAGCTGTATCAGCTTTTGACTGTGTGACCTTTCATAGACAACTTTCAGTGCCGCCATGTTTTCATCTGTAAAATGGAGCTACTTTGTAAGATTGCTGTAAGGATTAGATGAATTCATAAAATGAGATTTCACACGGTACATGGTACAAAGTAAACACTCTGTAAATATTAGCTAGTTTATCACTAATAGCCATACCACTACATTTTTTAATACATGGTATGAATAAATAAAATGCTATACTCACTTTCAAATTCTTAAAGGATTAGCATGTGTTCAAAATATTTCTAGGTAGCCCTTAACTTTATGATTTGATCTATTAATATCAATAAACTACTCTTGGAATTTCTACTTTACCCTGCCCTTGGAATTTCTACTTTAGATCATAGTAGTAGGCCATTTATAGTTTCTTTCATAACTCCAGATACAGTGTGAAAAACTGTGACACAAACTGTCAAATAGTAAATTATTTAACAAAATCTCAGTAGGAAGAGTTACATAATTACTTCTTAAATCTCAGAACACATTTTTAAAATATGAGTAAAGAGTTTGTCAGCCTTTTCGTTTTTTTTTTCTTAGAGTATAATGCTAGAAAGTTCTGAACTGGTTTTGAGAATCAACATTAAAAAAAATCTTGCAGATTACATTCTGAATTAAAGGCCATGTGACATAAATTTTTTACTTTGTAAATTACTGTTTTTATGTGTCAATTAGTAAGATGTTTCCATTGTAAAATAAATGACTTGGGCTGTCAAAATGAACAGTTTTTGAGTTTAGAGTCCTTTATAAGTCAGGACTATTTCAGCTGAGGAAGAGCCAGTAGGATTTTGAACCTAATCCTTACCTTCATAAAATTTACACTACATTAGTAGAGAAGGCCATTAGGTGATGAATAAGTAATAACATAATGACAGGTAATACTAAAGGCATTGACATCGTTAAGCACAGAGTTATGGAAGGTAGGTGGCTTTTTAGATAGGAAAACTAGCGGGGAAAGGATCTGTGAGGAAGTGGTATTTGTGTGATGTGAAGAACCAGTTCTGAAAATTTCTGGGGAGCAACTCATCAGGCAGAGGTAGCAGCACATTCCATGCTCTGCAGAAATAGAAACAAGCTGCACATGGTCCAGGGAGAGAGAAAAGAAAGGAGACAAAGAGATGACCAGAGTGCACAGTAAGGTTTTGATTTTGTTTGCTAACCAGTCTCAGAGATGGTGTGACATTATCTTTATAATTTTTCTTTGATTGCTATGAAAATAATTGACTAAATGTAAAAAGAGTAGAATTAAGGAGAAAAGTTAGAAGACTGCAACAATAGTCCCAGTTGAAATGGTAGATGGAAGTGGTAAGAAATGGTTGAAGTTTGGCATCTATTTTGAAGATACTGCATTGGATCATACGAAAAATAGAACTTGAAGGATGGTTTATGGAGCGAGTATGAAGTATGGATGAAACAAATCAAGGTTATCTTCCAGACTATTGGCCTGATCAACTGTGTCAATGAGGGTATGATTTATTGAAATGAGGAAATGTGGGAGAGGATCAAGTTTGAGAAGAAAAAAAAAGAGTATTCTATTTTGGATAAACTGCAATTGTGGTGACTTTGAGGCTTCTAGGAGTAGGAGGTGGACATAGGAACATGAAGCTCACAGGAGAGATCGGAGTTGGAGTTAATATGGCCATGATCATAGTTTAGATAATATTTATAGGCCATTGTGGAGCTGACTAGGATCATCATGATTGAGGTATCAGGCCCAGAGCACTCTTACATCTAGGCATTGGTAGCGAGCAGATCCAATTAACAGACTGAGCAAGAATGGTCAGTAGATAGGAAATCGAGGAGAATGTGTTGTTTGAAAACTGAGTGAGGCCCTCAGGGAGGGAAGTGTGATCACATGCTGCTACCCATCTCCTGAAATCCATATTGGGCATCAGATCACAAATATTCACAGATTGTCCATTACTATGGGTCTCTTCTTTTCAGATGCCACAAGTCGGCCTATTTCCTTTTCTTTTCCCCTCAATATTAACCGTGGAACTGCCACCTACAAAATGTATCTGTCTTACCCTTCTCATCGTGGTACTTCTCACTTTGCTCCTGTTTTGATTTTGGACTAACCCAGGACAGCATTTGCGCTAGAAAGAAAACATTCTGTTGCTCCTCATTTCCCATCTAGTGCTGCTGCCTTGGTGCCAGCTTTCCTGGTCCTGTCTTAATCCTTTATCTCACCAACTTTCCACAATCCCATCCTCGCTGGTTCTTTTAAATCTTATTTTTGCTAATAATTATTAATGTTTTAAAATGTAGCAGACAATACATATATAATCTCTGCCTTCATTTTTTATTGGCATCACTGATATTTTGAATTTGGTATTTCCTCTAAAAGTAAGTTTGCATCTTATTCTCTGTACTCCCAGTCCTCAGCCTGCTATGGCAGTCACCTTTTACAACTCCCCAAAAATCAGTGAAACAGCATGGGGTCACCAGAAAGGGCAGATGAATGTTTTCTGAGGAAATTATTATCCATGTATAGTTATTAATCTATGGGTCAAGCAAATTTTTTCTGAGTAGCCTAGACCTACCAAATGATGCTAATATTGTTTCTTTGAGAAAATATATCGCAAGTTCTTAATAAGCAATTAACTTTCAGAATATAATCCATTTACACTGGGGAACTGCTTTGTATATCTGTAGCTATCTTGCCTAATTTTACATCTATTATATATAAATAAAGCCTATTTTTATATGTAATCTATATTAGACATAATTATTCATAAATCTACATTTAAATTTTCTTAAATATGCAAATTAGAAGTTTTATAGTGAAATAAATTCTATACTACTCTTAGTTTTATTTAATTATAATTTATTAAATCACAGAGCTTTTTAAATTTTGCCTTTGACTAAGTCTCTCTAATTTCTCTTTCTAAATTAATGAATTCAAAAACATTCCATTACAGAAAAAAATGGTACATAAGAATTAGGTATTTTTACATTATTTTATAAAACAAACCATTTTTCATTAAAAAGTCTTTAAATTTTTTTCTATATTTTAATGTGATATATTATAAAACCAAATTAATCATTATTAAGTATCAATTTGAATATTTATGGAGAAATGTAACTTATGTGACAAAATCAATATGCTTTATTCTAATTTTTAAAATATAGAAAATAGAGAGTTGAGCACAATCTCTGTATATTTTTTAAAAGGATATTTGTATGTATTATTTCATTTTCACTGCACAATCGCCCTAGGAGGAGGGTTGATTTTATCATTCCTACTTTACAGATGAAGGCATGCGACTTGGGAAGGTCACATTAGGTCTGGTTGTTAGTGAGAAATGTCTGATCATGTCATTCTGATCCCAAATCTAGGTTTCCTTCCACTGCTCTGTGCTGCCTTGTATTTTCTGAGGTAAATTGTCTTTAAGTTTTATCCCTGGAGTTGTGGAATGCACTATAGGTTTCAACAACCCTTTGTTTAGCTTGCTGGATGCCTATGGAAACTATTTAAGCCAGGAGCACCAAAGTCAATGAGCCACGCTGTATTTAGAGTAGATGTGTGCAGTGCTGGGCAAGAGAAGAAACTGGCATCATTGTGCACTGTGTTTTCAAAATATTTTAGACACTTAAAGGCAGGGTTTTCCTGTTACAACCCAAGATGGTGAGGATTATGTGAGACCACTTCTGGAAGGTTAGTCACATTTAGGAAGTAGTTCATTAACCGGGGAAGACTGAGAGGATATTGAGGATTGTAGTTCCTAGGCTTTTAGAAGCTCACAGGGGTGAGGACCGAATCTCCTGAATTCACCTCCCTGCTCCTCAGTTATGACCGTGGATGACTGAGAGGTGAAACCCTGTTTTTCATGTTCTATTATTCAATTTAGGCTCAGGAAAAAGAAACAGAAAAAACTTTCCTACTCTTTTTTTTCCCTTATTACTATCAAGGGTCATAAAGTGGACAGTGAATGAAATGCAGTGCCTTCAAAATGACTTTCTATAATATGAAGAAGTCTAAAAAGGTGTCTCACCAATTACTGAATTTAAGGAGGTGGTACTTTGAAGGTGGGGTGGTTAGCTTTGGAGATGATGCTTTCAAGATTTTTTTTGAATTTTGTGTAAGTATAAATTTGTATAAGTATAAATTATCTTTATCATTTAAAAAACAAGAAAAAAATTGTAAAAATTCATTTTAATCACTTTGAAAGAGTGCAAAGACATACTTTACCAACACAGAAGACAACTAAGTCTATTGAGGAGGAAACAGTGCATCCTCTCCATCAGAGTGACCTATCTGTGACCCACAGGACAGCTAAGTGGGATGAAGTGTGTGCTCAAACCTCCCAGGTATGTGCTCACCTTCCAGAAAAGCATTAGGAGACTCTCATTATTCATGTGAACTTTGAAATTAATTTGGATTTACTGTCTTGACCGGATTTTTGGATGAAATATGCCAGAAATATACTCACCAATTGAAACTGAGATGTGATATGCTAGTCTTCTTCAAATTTTCAGAATTCAAGTTGTTTGGGGTTATTTTTTGGTATTTTAGAAATAGTGCAGTCAAATTTTTGAGGGGAAAAAAGTAATATTTCAGGTGGTTTAGTAGCATAACCAATTTAAAACTTATAATGATGATTACCTATTTATACTAGAGTAACAAGCACTTAGAAAATAATTAAAGACTAGGAGTTAAGGGGAGCGGCCACCGGAGGAGGGTCCCACATGGCGCGCAGACCTCTCCTGCCGCCCGCTGCTCCCCTCAGCAGTGTACTTCGGTCCTTCTGCCTGTTCTGCTCCCCGCTCTCGCTCTGGTGAATTCTCTCACCCTCCCGCGCTTCTGACTGTACCCAGTGCTTCTATAAATAAATAAATAAATCTTTTAAAAAAAAAAAAAAAAAACTAGGAGTTAATAACTATTATCTTAGGTTTAGCTATTTTCTATCTTTTGCTTAAAAAAACTATTTTAATGTACAGATGTAAAGCCATATTTAATGGGAAGATTCGTGTATTAGACACTCATCACTAATGAGGTTTCATTAGGATCTTTGTTGTTTATTTTGTATGCTAACATCTAAACTTTGAATGAAATTGATTCCCTTAGACAAACCCCAAATATACATGGATTTGCTTGATTTTATAATATTGACAGTTTCAACAAAGAATTAAAGTAGCACCATCGCCTATTAGTTTAATAAACTTAAGTTCTGCATTTTGACATATAGAATGGTGATAACAGATACAAAAAATGAACAATGCTAAAAATAGTTTAAAGTGTAGAAAAATTGGATTTGTTTTCAATAGTCCTCTTTATAATGTGATTACACATTATGTCAGATCATTGAAACTGTCCAACTGTACAATGATTTTCATTGTTCTCAAAGCTTCACATGGAGGAGAGAGGACAATAATTAATATAACTGAGGTCATATAATCACAAATAAGTAAAGATTTAAAAATAGTTCAATGTATATCATACATTATTTTTTCTTTGTTTATCAAATAAAAAGTAAGAATTTGAAAACACCACCATTGTGAGATGATAGTCATCTATAAAACTTATGTTTACTATCCAGACCATTTTTTCATGCTCAGTAATTAAAAATGGCTATGGGCATTTTTTATCCACTGAGATTTACCAACTGCTATAGCTTTCAACATTTATAGAAGGATTTCTCCACCTGCTTTTTTTTAACGAAATAACCAAATATCAGAGCAGCTTGAAGTGTTTTCTTTAAAAAAAAAAAAATAATAAGTTTACCTCTAGGCCTTTGGTTTTCAGCAGATAGAAAGCACTATCATTAGCTTACCATCCATTTTAATTTGAAATCCTAAGAACAAAAGTCATTAATAAGTCCTTTGTCATGGATTTTAAAAAAAGAAGACGCCTTTTTAGTATTTGTATGTCATCATGCCAGGCCTAGAAAATTAGGCTAATTTATTATTTAAAACACTGGTGGGATTCCTAATTGCATTCATCATTAGATATGACACGTTTAGAACTGAGAACCATATCCAGTGAGAATTTTCCAGTTTGAATTTTGAAATAAAAATATTTTTCAAGAGATCCCTAGCTATTGCCTGTTGCCATGGCAACAGTCCTATTTGTCTGAGAGCTCTGTCCGCTGCCAATGAGAGAGAGAGCAACGTCAACTAAACATACGAATACATCAAAGACAAATTCATATGCTCAATCTGATCAGCTCAATTAATGTAAGAACAGAAGCTGAAGGGGGTTAAAAGAGGGCACCCATTCAGGATAGATGAAGCCTCTTTTAGCAGAATATACACGCCGGCCTTTTGGGGGAGGAATTTAGCACACTGTCAAAAACATTATCAGAAAAAGAAAGTACTAGGCCTCCTACACCTAACAGATATGAAGCTGTCAGACAAAGAATAGCACTATTCATTAAATGACACTTATTTTCTCCCACTTTACAAGAATACAGCGAACAAAACAAGCAGGGGAGCAGCTGAGAAAGACACTTTTTTCTTTTGCTAGTGATGACAGACATGCAGCAATTATGGTGATAACTAAGGAATACTAAACAAGAAGCCAGCCTCCATTCTGTTTATCACCTTAAATTTTATGTTGCTAAATTTGCATGCAACTCCTGTTTTGTTTTATTATTTATGTCTGGGAAAAATTAGATGCCTTTGTTTTTAACATGGTGCCTTGAGTTTGGTGTAGCATACCTCTAAACTCTATGAATTCTCTCACTTTTCTTGTTAAATGGCCATATCAAGTTGAAATGCTTTTGAAGCGAGACATTTCCATAGCACAACAAAATTGCTGTTATCAATGTGAGGTATAATGTGGGACTTGGGAGCTGGGTTCATTAGTGTAAAGGGAGATGTATATTACTTCTACATCTTTTTTAAAGAGCTAGACCATAAAGTTGTATTAATTGTCAACCTTTGTGTTCATGCTTCATTTTACATGGTGAAATGTGTTGCAATGTATGTGTATTTAATAGATTCTCCTCCCACCTCCTCAGAGAAGTTGTAGGTGGTAGGAAGTAGAAACTGGCTTATAAGGTTTGTAACAGGTGCAGGCTACTAGGAGTTCCCATGAGATTGCTGCCTTTTAAGAATTTTATGCTTAAACCATGATGATCTGATTTAAGGCCCATTATCAATAGTCTGCTACTTATATCTGCATGATCGTGGACTGATTGATACTGACTTTGTAGCCATGTGCTCCATAATGCGCTGTCAGGAAATGCTGACAGATGCAATGAAAGAACAATAAATGTGGGGCAGCCATAATGTAAAGGTCCAGCCAGGCTGTATGAAAACTGATAGCTAGGATATTGGCTCCTATGTTACCATATATACCAGTCCCTTTGAGAATTTAGCTGGTGAGTGAATTAAAATGGTCTCCTGATACCCAGAAAGGGGGAAAAAAGATCTTCATTTAAAGAAGTTGCCGACTTTGCCAAAACACTGCTTTAAAAGAGCAGAGCCAAGATTTAAAAAAATATTCTCCCTTTCTCAAAAATCTACGCATGTCTGACACATCTGAAAAACTATTCCTCAAAAATCAGTACACACAAAGTAGCACAGTATCTACTTTTTATAATACTTAATTCATTTGTATAAAATTACAAAAGGAGATATTTTATTAGGATACCTATTTTAAAAGTAAGGCATTTGATACTATTTTTAAAAATTCTTGAACTTGATGCATGAATGTAGCTGGTATTTTGCCAATGCTGGTTTTTAATAAATACTAAGATGAGAAGTCAATTTAATAGTACTAAGCTATGAAAGTTACTCTCTTCTCCATAGCCTTGATATCTAGCTCTAAAAAGTTAGATTGTACTATCATTTAATACCTTATCATGCTTTTTTCTTGCTTATGTATGATTTTACAGATACACTTCAGATTCTTAAGCATTATTTAATAATTCTTGGTATTTAGAGATACAATTTCTAAATAGGATATTGATGTCTCCTAATAGATATAATAATTATTTGTTTCAAATGTAAAATCATCATTTATTATATTTTCAAAAATAAACATAGGCTCTGATATGTGTCCTTAATTTTTTCTCTTTTGACTAGGAAATGAAAATGTAATAAATAACTGATATATTTTCAGCACTGAGCCCCTTGTGGTACCTACATGTACTGGTGTGAATTAAAGTCATTTGCATTGAGAGCAAGGATATTGCATTGATAAAAGTAAAAGTTATTTTCTTTGTTAAAAAGTTGTCTAAACGGTTTTGGGGGTCCCTGGAAAATCCAATTTGACTTAAGAGTCAGTGAAAATAATTTGCTCATGTGGATTTGATTTTTCATCCAAACACTTTTATGGTATGTATTTGCCACATTCAAAAACAATTTTTTAGGATGAAAAAAACACTTATTCTAGTGAGATTTGAAAGATGTTCTCTTCTGAAAGTACTCTAAGTATTCTAAGCAGATCATTGGCAAAACTTGCCTATGCCTGTAATTGTGTCCATTCGGGGGAATGACTTTTTTCTACCATATTATTGGCATAATAGATTGAGTCATCATTAGTGTCTGATATGCAAAAGCCTGGTTTAAAACTCTTCTGTGGATCCTCTTTATCACGCAAAATATTGACACAATAGATGATAATGGCTCCAAAGGAGCCATTAGGGTCCATCATGTCAGGGCCTACTCAGGCATTTCTTAGCAGGTAGCACACAGACTCTTGACATAATAGATCATAACAAGTCTAAAGGAATAATTATCATTTCTTAAATTATACCATACTTGGGGATCTCCTAGTTCATCAAAATTAGAGCATATTATCACCAATGTGAAGTCTAAATAATTCATTAATTGTATTCTACTAGAAATAAACATTTTATAAACACACAGCAAATATATTATAAATTGCATAAACTAACCACATCACATGCAGTTATTTACTCTTTTCTCCATCTAGAAACTTATGAGGTCCATACTGATTGTTATGAATATTCATAAAAACAGTTGCTTCTCAGCCTTATACCTTTTATGCCAAGAGTCAGCCTGGAGCAAATTTTTAACGTCCATTGCCTAGACCTTTGAAAGTGGATATGCCTAATGGAAAGAGTGACAGAGCTTGAGTGACACTGACTCTGACAGGCAGGAGCTCTGGTGGGCACCCATATAATTAAATCTTTTGTGTGATCTGGATAGCTAAGGCAGAACTTGATATTTTACTAACAAAATCCTTTGGAAAAAATGCCTTCATTCCTCCAAAGTTTAGGTTGTTTACCACGTGAAGAAATGAAAAATCTGCAAAGAAAAACTCCCTGATAGTTTTGATGATTGATATTCTCTGCCATGTAAAAGATGAAGTGAGTGGTATTAGGTTGGCTTGTAAGGAAAGCATCATGCTTTTTCTTTTCATGTGAGTAGTTTTTATTGTGTTGAGATTAGAGACAAATAGAAATTATATTATACAATGTTGCAAGCCATTAGCTTTTCATAAAAAGAAATTTTATGTTCGGTGAAAAGCTTTTGATCTTGAGGACTTTCTGAAAAGCTTTTTAAGTTTGATTTTTGGTGGTGTGGCTTGTTATTTGGTGTGTTGGTATCAGTGTGTAGGAATCATGTCAGGTGGTTTACTATTTGCATGGCAGTGCATTGTATTTAAAGAATGTCATTTTGGAAATTTTAATTCAGTTTACTCTTCAAAGATTTAATGAGTATATAAGTTCTAATCAGATCATATGTAACAAAAATAGTTCTCTGACTTTTATTAGTCACAGATTCTTTCCCCAGGGTTAATGCTTTTTGTGTTTTCAGGTTCCTGGCAACACATGATCTTCAAATAAAATAAAGCAAAACGATTTCTTTGAACTTACAAACTACTTTTTACCCCCCAATTCCCTTTCTCCTTATTCTTAGAAAATTGGAATAGACTAATACACAGTTTCTGTTACTGAAAAAATGCAATGGCATAAACCTATTGCACACTGGAGGTCACCCTTGCTATTTACAATTTTTCTTCACTTTTACCAAACAAAAGTAGATCCTGCATACTTTTAATATGCACCACAGTTTTCATGGTATTTCGATATAAATACATGAGTGTTTTGTGTCTTCCTTGTATAGTTAGTCATATTAAGTGCAATTAAGGAACCCATTATAAAAATCTTATGGTTGTCTGATTTTTCTGATGAAATAAGCAAATGACAAGAAGCTTTTCAAACTGAAACAAGAAGCTTTCATTATATAGAATGTGTAATGGATTTGAAAATCTTTCCAAATTATTGTAAGAGAATTCTAGAGTAGAGTTCATATGCATTTCTTACTCAATAATTTGTCAGATTTTTTCCCTCATATCATTTCTGGGGATAAGTTTACCTTTGTTAATACATGGCTCATTGATAACTAACAATTACTTGTGTAGTAATTTTATTTTCACACAATTTATTGTGGTATGCTGCATACTTGACTATGTTCTGTTTTTCCACCATGTTAGTTTTGTGTTTTTAATGTCAATTCAAGATTTAAAATGATATAACTATAAATAAAAATGCATTGCCTTAAAGACTTTTAAGCAAGAATATGTATATAAACAACAAAATTATTAAACTCAGTGAGAATTCTGGCTTTTTGTGGATATCTCAATGACAAAATATAAACTGAGGAAAAACATTTTAGCCTGCATTTGGAAGCCATTCAAAACAGGACCCAAAATAGGAGAAGAGTCTGATTTCATTTTAATGGGAAGATTATTCTGAAAAATCAGATTCTTCATCTGTGAGCTCTAACAGGCAAAGTATGAAGACTTTACAGAGAAAATATATATTTTACCTATTTTTCTGTAAGCTGTACTAGAAATATGATTTTTCCTGATGCAGATTATCTTAGTGTATATAGCCAATTTTCTTTCTCTCAGTTATTTATAGCACTTTTTAGTCTTTCATTTAAAAAGATACTTATCATATAAGTTTAACATACTACGTTAAACTTGGCACAAGGAGGAGAGGTCAGAAATGTGTTAAAAATGGGAAATGGCTTGAATAGATTCATATGAGATAGAAAGATCAAGGGCGCAGAGGGCACACATCACTAGTCCCCTAGTCAAAGCCTAAAGATATCTCAGAGCTACTCAGTCTCTCTCTGCTGCTGATGACATACCAGGTTTATCAATTCCTGTCTCTCTCCCTGTTTGGGGGTCAGTGAAGGGACTGACGGGCCATAGAACAGTCTCTAGATGGCTGATTTTTACAAAGAGAAACAGTTATATAGCATCTTTTTTTTTTTTTTTTCCAGTTTCCTTTCTGACACACTGCCAGTGTTATCCCCTTTTTTTAATAGGGTCATACTGTCCCCTGGTAAATGCCCTGCACTGAAGGGTCTCCAAGAAGCCTTTCCTGAACATTCTAGCAGTACGGAGATCTCTTTCACAAACAGTACAGCACTGAGTGTACCACTCATTTTGGATATAACGTGCATATTTAGGTTTTTAACCAGAAACTGTGTTTGCTTCATTCCACTACCAAGTTTGTAGGCCCAAGTGCAGCAAGAACTGTCCCTTTTATCCTATAATCCTCACTACCATGAGCAGAACATTGCATGGAAGTGATCGTTTCTTTCTCTGAACTCTCATCACACCTCCCTTGTACCACTTCCGTGACCCTCATCACATCCTCCTTTGTATTACACTTATCTAAGAATGTGTTTTATCTCCTTGGCAAAAATGTAAATTCCTTGGGAGCAGCACTATATCTTGTGCATCTTTATATTCCACACTGTCATCTTTACAATAATCACATTTAGCATCATTTTCAATTAACTTTTTCTGAAACTTAACTAGCATTCACTGAATACCTTGGTACAGAGCCCTATGCCAACTGCCGAGGATGATACAAAATAAAATATCACCGTTTTTTTTTTTGTTTTACCAAGAGACAGCCTACAATACGATGGGTGAGAAATTAGTGAAAGTGAGTAATACAGAACATGAGCAGAGCAGAGTAAATGGAAATAGCACTGAATTGTGGCTGGAAATGGAAGTAGACGGTCTCAATTTTCAACTGGGAAGTTGGTAATGTGCATGATGTCTTTAAATCCTATTTCAGTGGTGTGCTCTATGGCAAAGACTCTTCTCTGGAGATGTAGAAAGGATTTCCTTCAATATGAATGACTAAAAGAGTGCTTAAGCTTGAGCAGCTGAACCTGTCCCAGGCTAAATGGAAGGAAACAATTTGCATGAATTCAGCTTTCACTTACTCATTCAATGAATGAATGAATGCTAGTACCCATCTTGATATTTACTTACTGAGCAAATTAAACAAATATTCCCATCTTAAAACATAAGCATTCTTTGTGTTCAGGAGGGAATTCTGTGCTTCATATGTAGAAAATCTTGAGATTCTTAAATTTATGTTATTGTCTACATGAATACATATACCATTATGGTCCTATATTATAACATAATACATTTATTTCCTTTTGAAATTTTAATAACCTTCCTTTATTTTCATACTAGTAACTGAGAAGCTACTTGATCTTTTAAGCCAATACCAGAGTCAAAACTCTTTGAGGGAAGAGGCTGTACACATGTTTTTATATACTAACTTAAATAGTTTTAGAATAGAAAAGAAATTCTGAGTATGATAGATGTAAAGCATGGAGTGACTACCCCTACAGTTCCTGTGGTCAAAGTGTCTGGCCCTTAATAGAGATATTTGATAAGTGTTTATTGAATTTAATTTTATTTATCCATGAATAACAACTGAATTTGTGTTGCATGATTCTAAAAGATTTAATATAGAAAATCCCTTTAAACTTCCCATTCACTACTAGCAAATTATTTAAAGGATCCATGCTTTTCGATCCTATAACTCTTATTCTACCAAATACAATTTGATTCTTGGCGTCTTACTAAGTAAATGATTTAATAATACCAATCAATAAATACTTCCAAGAAAATAATTTTGAGGTAATGAAAATATAATGTGTATTAAATGCCAAGTGGCAGTAGATTTTATGAGGATCCTGAGGAAGGCAGTCTCTCTTTTTTTGGTCTAGAGTAGTTTTTTCCAAATATAGGAAGAAGTGGAAACTGAACTACAATTTGGAGGATGAAATGTGGTTCAGATGGGTAAAGATTTACAGGGAAGGAAGGTCATTAGCATAAAACAATGACTTAAGCAAAGATCCAAAGACTGTAAAGTTTACTGCATTTGAGAAGACCTTGAGCAAACCAGTTGGTTGGAGTAGAAGGAAACTAGATTGGAAAGAGAGATTGGAACGAGATCACAGTGGGCCTTATGTTTCACAGGAAAGAATGTTCCTTGATTCCTTGAACTTTAGGGCCCAGTGACAGGGTAAATAGTATTTCAAAATTTCTAATATAAACCATAGCATCTGAAGGAATGTGATATATCAAACTGAGAGGGTGGGATTAGCAGGGGGATGGTGATAAGGAGTGAGCTAAAGTGAGCAAAAGAGGCACATACACTGTTAGACACAACAGGAGAACTAAGGTGGCTAAAATATATATTTTAAATAGAGAATTATACTTTTCTTCATATTTTTAACTGATATTTGCCTATACTTACCTTTTTATGATAAGAAGCAGGAGTTGGCTTAAAGATTATCCATGGTAAATGAAGGAATATCTAGAACTTTCATTAAAATCTACCTGAGATGCAAGGAACAAGATGTCATATTAAATTCTTCATCAATACTCTAAGGGAATAGGCTGCAAGTGTTGGTATTTATCAGTTACCTTATTGTGAAGCTGGAAACAGATATGTAAACCAAGCCCTGCCTGTGAGGTATCTAGTCAGAATGCCTACCGAAGAGGTCTGGGTATCTATGTTATGACCAGCCCTATAGATTATTTACATGAATATTAAAGTTTGAAAACCACTGCCATGATGTGTTATTTCTACTGCGTTTTGTTTCACTTACCTTCATTTATCATTAAGGCAATTAACCACATAAAATATAGAAAGGAATAATGACTACAGCATCCATATACTTAAAAACTGATGCCACTATTGTGAACATCTTTGATCATTTCTCTAATATCTTTATAATTTCAGAAAGTGGCACATAAATGTTACTGAGTTTAGTAACTTTCTTACAAAGTTTAACTGAGGGTTTGCTGAGTACAATTGCTAGGATTCAATATTTGCAAAACTTTCTTACCTGGTCAGAATTTCTAGAATATTGTGAAAGTAAAACATTTCATATTTATCAAAGTTACAGTGGGACATTTCTTTATGTGAATAAAATGTGAATATTATATCTTTTCAATATGGTTCTGGAATTTCCCAGTTTGTCCCTTACACTAAAGCATTTTTTCAACTCTTAAATGATGAGAGTATATCAAAACTAAACACATTTTTTTCCAATGTATTTTTCATCTTCTGAGTTCAGGATTTTACAGGTGTAATGATAAATGTATTGGTCTGGATGATTGACAAAGGCAATAAAGTATAAAAATGCCCTTGATTTGGGCAATTATTGCTATAATTAACTTTTTTAAAAAAATTTATGCATGCAAGAGTCAGGGTACAGGCCAGAGATGTGGAAGAGGGGTGAGAGGATTCACTGGAGACAGCGTGGGAAACAGAACAGGCAGACCGACTGAAATACACTACTGAGGGGAGAAGCGGGCGAGACAGGAGAGGTCTGCCTCGCCACATGGGTTTCTCTCTGGCAGGCCAGGGATTGAACTCATGCTGCAGAGGCTGCGGATTGCTTCACATTGTGTTGCTTAACCCCTTGCGCCACCAGGGAGGCCCTGATATAATTAACTTATAACAAATAAAATCTCAATTGGATCTTACATTCCTCCCTTTTACCTCTAAATAAAACCAGTCATGTGGTCATATAAATACTATATATTCTATCTTTTAACTTGTTTATATTATAATAATCTCAGATTGCTATCACTTGTTTATTAATTTCTTTTCCCCTTTACTGATTTTTTTTAAGCATTAAAACATCGGGTCATTGGAGAGGTGGCTTGTGGAAGGAGGATTACATATATTCTCCCAATAGGCAGAGGGTGTGTAAAACGGGTTTTTAGCTACTAAAATAATTTCCATGTGACAAGCCCCCTCTCACTTATTAAAGGTCATAACATAGTTAGACATTAGCTCTGCTTCTGCCACTCTTGGAATCTCACTATCTTTGGATCCCTTCTATTGGTACTTTCATAATCTCCTTTTACACTTATATATACATTACTGAGTCTCTCTGTTGATAGTCATGAAAACAAATTTTAATTGAGTTTGGCATGTCAAAACCCTTTCTTGGATTTTATGTTTGATGTGCCATGCCACATTTTCAATGAATAAAAAACTGCCTCCTTGCATATTTATTACACATTCTCAGTTAGTGTGATTTTGTTACACTACCAGTTGCCTTATTATTTTTTACACCTTCACTTTGATATCACAGTGGTTCATTGTCAATCGAAATAATGTATCAGAAGTGGCACAGCTAATGAGCACACAGTTGCCTTTAGTTACATCATGAAACCTAACTGGGGAATAGGCTATAAAAATTGGGGGAGGGGTTCTGACATTTTATAAATGTCATATGTCAATCCTACATTGTGGTGGCTGTGAAACTCTGCATTCTGATGGTATCATAGTCATAGGATAGGCCATTTTCACTAGCAGGGAATGAGATTATTTTATTATAACCCTAAAGAAAGGTGGTGGTGAGTGGGTGGGTGTGTGTGTGTGTGTGTGTGTGTGTGTGTGTGTGTGTGTGTGTGTGTGTATGTGTGAGAGAGAGAGAGATTTGTTTTTCAAATTAACAGTGTAAGTCTTTTGGTTTGTGTATATGAATCCGGAATGATTGGTCATTCTATTCATATAAATTAGTAGAGAAAACATTTTGATGAGTCAAAGTAAAAAAAATGACATGAAAAGTTAAATTCTGTGCCTCCCCTGGTGGCGCAGCGGTTGAGCACTGGTCTCTGCAGCGCCAGTTCAATCCCCGGCCACCGGCGAGGGTCCCACAAAAAAAAAAGTTAAATTCTACTTTTATACTGTTAAATACAATATTTTTATCTTAGACTACCAATAGTTGTGATATTTTCTGTTTCCATAAAATTAAATTGGAATTCATGTTGGGAGTGAAAAAATCAGGACATAATTTTTAAACTTACCCTTTATTTTAAGGTATGTTTTCAGAACTTATGATGTATGAGGTATTAATAGTAAAATAGTCAATTCTCAGTGCATAAGGGTTTTAATTTTGTGAATCAAGAAATATTACTAATTGCAGAATACCAGATGTATTTTTATTTATACTGCTTTTAAGATTTTGTCTTATAACTGTAGAGTGAACTCAGAATGTGATAGTGAAGGTAGGTGAGTACTTGCAGTTCTGAAATATTTTTACGTTTAAACTGGTTAACTTAATATTCAAATAGTTATTTTAAAATTGGAGATTTTGTTTCAAGGCAGAGTACACGTGTATGGTTTTACTGTTGCAAGTGATGACCCTGCATGTCTCCTTGTCAGTATCTGACTAACCAGGAAACAGAGAAAAAGGTAAAGTATAAAACTGGGGTATGTGGGAGAATAACAATAACACTGGTAAATGAGAGTCAGCCTGGTCTTCAGATCTATGAACATTTTTATTAGTGAAATTTGTCAACCAGGTCAGCATTTTCTATTACCACTTCTCCGGTTGACACAGGTCACCCCTCATTTTATTCTTTCTCTTACCAGGCTAACAGTAGGAGCGATGCTATCCTCAATTAAGAATGTCTTGCCATCATCAAGATACCTTTGCTTAAGGTGATCCCAGCTGCAGGGAGGCAGGTAATTTTTTTCTAGTTTCAGAGTAGCTTTTCAGGGTTACATGTAACTAGTAAAGAGCAGAACCAGGAGTGTATCATGATTTTTATCATTTCCATCCATTATTCTTTACACCAAGTATTTCCCCCCTCAGGCTTCTTCCCACATAATAGATTTTTTTTTAATTTATTTTTCACATAATTGTTCATTTTTTTAAAAGTTATTTATTTATTTATTTATTTATTTATTTATTTATTTATTTATTTATTTATACAAGCACTGGGTACAGTCAGAAGCGCGCGAGGGTGAGAGAATTCACCAGAGCCAGAGCTGGGAGCAGAGCAGGCAGAAGGACCGAAGTACACTGCTGAGGGGAGCAGCGGGTGGCAGGAGAGTTCTGCGCGCCATGTGGGACCCTCCTCCAGTGGCCCCGGGAGCAGCCAGGGATCGAACTAGCGCTGCAGAAGCTGCGGGCAGCTTCACAACCCAGCGCTCAACCGCCGCACCACTGGGGAGTCCCACCACATAATAGATTTTTAATGAAAATTTTATTTGTAATTTGAAACAAAGGTGAGGCTTATTATATATCTTCTAGGCCAAATGGTTTTGAATCATCTGGATTCTGGGCATGATCTAATTTTGATTGCAGTATTTAGTGCAATAATTGAAATAATACAGTGAAATAATATAATGAAAATAATATAGTGAAATAATATAATGAAAAATTCATTGAAATAATATAGTGAAAAATCAATAGTTTTCTAAAATCATGACAGTATTAGGAAACACCTTTCTAAGGTGACTCGAGTGTGTGGCACACCCTGAGATCTCCTGCCCCATTTTACCAGGGATAAGTTAGGCAAGGGTACCTGCGGACCTTGCCAGGGACAAATGACCACAGCTTTTCCCCTTCCTTCTACCATGAACTTAATGTTTTTAGTAATCACCATACGCGTGAATTATGAGTTATTTTCATTTATGAGAAATGACTACTTTAAATTGTCATGTTGGATATGAACATTCTACTTTCCAAGACCCCAGTTCTTTATAATGAAGCAAATAGATATTTCCAATTTTTAAAATTCCCTTTCCACAATTTAAACTTTATCTTTTCTAAAACTTTAGGGAAAGGCAATTTTGGGGAAATAGACACAATTACTAATTAGTGCTGATATTAAAGCTAGATACATTTCAGTGTTTTTTTTTTTAATGGGATAGGTGGCTTACTTTTCATTGTAATTGAAATAATTTCCAATATATGAACTTACAACATTAGGTTGAGGATTCCTAATTTTGTATTTTAAATTTAAGTAGATTTAATGCATTAGTTTTGAGACAGCATTGGAAAAAGCTTTAAGATATAAATTGAGAAGATTTAGAAAGTTCCTGTATAAGCCCAAGATGATGTTCCTTTTAAATAGAAACTGGAAGCATCTAGAACTTTTGTGTGATAAGTTAGGCTTCAATTGTTTTTCTTTTTTTCTTATTATCAACTTGTCTCCCTAGAGGGGAAATCATTATGTACATAAATAGTTGTGTGTTAGTTGAACATGAATAATTTTGTCTGTCATTGAAACACTCCATCTTCTTTTTGGAAGTTAAGAGTAATGTTAGTTTTACCTTTAAATATAGTTGTTACCTGATGGAGTTGGTTGCTTTTCGGCTCTTCCATCATCTGAAAATAATTATAACTTACAACTTTCATTTCCTTTCAATGAAGGAGGCAACAATTTGAAAATCTTTTTCTCATAAATCCTGACAATAAGAACTTTTTTTTGGCAGTATTGTTATAAATAATCTGCCTAAATTATTAAGTGTAAATATGTTGTTAGAGATGTGCCAAGAGTAGACAACCCATTAAATTTCCTTTGTTTAAAACGATCCAATTTTGTTGTTGGGTAAGACAATTTATTCATACAATCATATAAAAATCATATTTAATAAAGAACAATCCAAGGCAAAGAGAAAAAAATGTCTTTATCCATAAGCAACCAGATGAGAAATGGATTTTTATTCAGTCAGATCCTTTTAGTCAATGAAACAGCATTTTCATGCATATTGCACTCAAGTGATAATTAATATAGTCTAATTCAGGACATGATGCCTGAATTGATGTACTGTCATCAATACCCCATGTTAAAATCAAACCTTGACAGGGGTTTAACACCCTGGAACAGGTCATCATATGATAATACTCTTTGCCTTTCAGTATTTGTCTTCAACCAAGCAAAGTATTACAAGATGGGGTAAGGAAAAAAAAAGGGAAATAATTACAAATGAAGAGTGACGCGGGCTGTGAATAGAACATATGTTAGGCTAGGCAGAGGCATCAGTGAATTATATCATTTCATGATGAAGCGGCACTGGGGCTGAACGGGCCTATTTTAAACCTTGATGTATTTTATCTCTACTGTATTTGGACTGTCATCTTTGGAGAAAGACTTGGTGTAATTGAGAGTCAACTCCAATCTGCATGACTCGAGCGTGAAGTGGGGGCCAGATGAGCATTGCTATGGAGGCCAGGGAAGCTTCTAATAAGATAAAATGAACAACCTCTTTTTATGCCTCCAGTTACAAATGCATTCTGTGGAATAGTGTTCAGAATTATGGCTTACAAATGTCATTCATGTTACAAAGTTTGGAAAGTGTTCTAATAATCTGAAAGGATACCAGTTCATGTTAACTAAGCTCATTTTAGGGGAGATAGAGTCAAAACCTGTTTTATATTAAGCTTTCCTTGTGAAAACTTATTAGGTATAATCAGTATAATTTGTTCATAATGTGTTTTCATTATGTTTGATTTTGATTACTTCACAAAAATCCTTGACATTTTGCACACCCTTTAATGCCCACTCACATACTCCCTTCTTTCTTGCAATTTAGTTTGATAACTTCAGCCAGAAATCACTGCCATCTGTGAATATTTTAATCTCCTAGCCTTAAAACTGTGTTCCCCTTTAGAAAGTGTTTCTGTTTGACCATGTATGTAAAGTGTCACCTCCTTGGCTAAACTGAGAGCTCCTCAGAGCTATATGCCCTAAGTTCACATTGTGCATCCACTGAAGTGCTAGGAGCATCACCAGTATAATGTGCACTTAGCAATGTAGATGGACAAATAATTTGGGTTGGTGTAGACATAACCATGTCATCTGATTGGGAATAGTTCAGAATTCTCATATTCATCCTTTTATCATCTAATCAGTCAACATTGCATTGTCTGGTTTGCAAAAACTGCTAAATATCTGCCATTGAACAATTTACTTTATGTGGAAATTAATTTGGAGAACTTAATGTCATATGGTCGACTCAAACCCATGGAAATTCAGCTGCATGTGACTGAAGCAAGGGATGAAACAGTATGAATGATTACCACTAAGACCTGCACTGTTTTCTTTCATACTTATTGGAGATTCAGCAGGAATTAATATTCACTCAATGTCAGATTCCTAAGGGAGTGGTTTAAAAGTAGAATAGTCTGTGTAAAACTGGTGGTGATGAAGAAAGTAAGAAAAACTCTATTCTTGAGTATTGAATCCAGCCAAACTATGTTTCCTGTATATTTCCTATCATCCACCTATTAAATCTCTATGAAAAGTAAAATCCATCCATGTAGAAGACCAGTAAATTTCAGTTCATTGCACGGACCCAGTCCATCAAAGTAGGGAACATTGATGTCTCTCCTTTATTCCTCCATCACCCCTTTTGGCTTGTCTCCCTCTCCCTAGAACATGCTATTGTTTTCTTGCCCAACAATGATCAAAAAAAGTTGCTCTTCTTACTGACCTATAACAGAAAAGACTTGTAAGAACATTTAGGAAATCTGAAAATTCTTCCTGAAAATAGTCAGAATATTGTTTAGCCATGGCCTGCGAGCCTTATCCTTTTTATGGAAAATACCAGTATATCCTGCTAGTCTCTTCAATTTTTGGTAAGTTTTGCATAAACTTTAAAATGATTGATATATTAATACTGTTTTCTGTTTAGAATAGTGTATGTCTATCAAGAGATGTGCTTGAATTCATTTAAAATAGACCTGAAATACACCAATTACCACCTCACTTTGACAATTATGTGAACACCAAATACTTAATTTTCTTAAAACTTGGATACAATTTAATACAAATAATACAATTTAATACAAATAAATTCTTATGTTTTAGTAATGAATGGACTAAACATAACTGATTTTAATTTGACTAAAATCAAATTATAACTTTACATATATATGATTTGGGAGCTACTTTTGTAGGAAATGCTTTATAATATAAAAATGAATAACTAGATTTTGTTATTTTAACATGATTTAAAACAAAGTTAAGTACATATACTTTTACAAAGGAATTAGATTTTAATCTTTAGTAAAGCAGATTATCGACCATAGTATATGGCATCTTTTATCTTAGCACTTAAATTATTTTGAAATGCAGTGTGTGTGTGTGTGTGTGTGTGTGTGTGTGTGTGTGTATAAAATAGTCTCAGGATTTTCTAAAATAAGTATGCTGATTTTTTATTTGGTAATACCATATCATAACAACAATTTTGTCACTTGAATGTTAAATAATGTGGCTATTCATTTGCAAAATAAGGAATCTCAGGAATTTTTTTACCAAGGCAAGCTGAAATAGTTAATGGCTCTAGTTAAGGAATTTGTGAATGCTGACACCCTTTTTCCTTGTTCTAACACATTTCAAAAATAAATTATCTCCTTTTACTTACACTCCCAAAAGTCATTTAAACTTTCACAATAATTATTAAGGCCATATCTCTGCCTTCACTATTAAACTATTAAAATAAAATTCACATTAGAAATTTCAAGTTATGAGAGAGTAGAATTCACCTTAAGAATTTAATAGATGTGATTTGAATAATACTATAAATAATCCTGAAGCAAGGATTTACGTGTATCCACATTAAATATAAGAATAAGTCCATAATTAATATCTAGTCTGTGTCCAATCATTAGGAAATTTATAGGTTAGCATGTATGGAAATTGATCCATTAAGGAGAAAAAAACAGAAGTGCTCTTATAATTGAATGGAAACAAACGAAAATAAAGATTTTTGCTTTATAGGTGACATGCAATATGCTGAAGAGAAAGTTGTGAGTTTATTCAACTGAATTACCTGCTTATTTTTCACCTAGACAGTGTGATTTGGAGTTCCCTTATCCTGTTATGTACTCTCACAGCTGATTTAAAAGGGAAAAAAAAAAAAAGGAAAGCTTGGATCATACTGTATAGCTTTCTGTGATGAAATATTTTTATATCTTGCCAGCTCATTCTCTAGCTGCTTAAATACAAGATGAAAATACTCAAAGGCATCTCACTGCTGATACTTTCTGAAAAGAAGCAAAGGATCAGTTCAAAAGTTAAAATACTCAAAGCAATCTGATTTGGGGATCTTTGTAGATTCAAAACTCTCCTAACTTCCTTTTAATAGTTAAGGGCATAAATCTACATGAATGAGATGTGAGAATGGAGGGAGCAGAGAAAAAAAGCAGTAAAAGTAAATCAAGTAAATAACTTGGAACCCCCAAAATAAAATGGAAACATTCTCTGTGGTAGTTCAAATAGGTTCTTTCAGTTCCAAAACGAAGAGTACTTAAATTCACAAAAATAAATATTGCCTTCAGTATTCTAGGCATTCTTAATCTTGGCTTCTTCTGAGCTGATGGTAACTTGAAGAGATCAGCAATTTCCACTAGGCTCCTCAAATGTGCATTTTTATCATAGCTACACTATGGAAGAAAGAAAGAAAAAACTAATGACATCAGTAAATTGCATAAAGCTCCTATTTAAGTCAGTGGCATACTGAGCACATTTGACATCTGGAGCAGATCATTCTTAACTCCTGTTCTATACAGCAAATTTATTTTGAGCAACAATCATAAAGTGAAACAAATAATAACAGTGACATGATTATGATTTGAAGGGGACAGAGATGGTGAAATTTTTTTCTTTAATTAAACTAAGAGCATATAGTCATGTCAGTAAAAAAGAGAAATAATAAATTGTTTCAGTACCAAAAAAGAAAAAAAGTAATTGAGTACTGTTTAATTACATTGATATATTTTTTGAAAAAAGGAAAAAATCTTTAAATTAAAATTTTTCAACCCAAATGAAAGCTGTCATATAGAAGAGACTGAAATAATTTCTATTCATCTTTATTTGACCATGCTATCATTGGCTGTTTCAAATTCTCTGCTCAAAAATAGGAATCTGTCACAGCACGAGAGTTGAAGACACTGTAACTTGAAGCCAGATTGAACAATTTGGACTGCTACAATTTTGCTCTTGAATTTAGTTTTGTTATAGGGCAGCCCCGATATTGAACAGGTTGCCTGGCTATGGGTCCTCACCTGCGCGCTTACAAGGGACTTATTAATACTCCACTACAGGCACACACAAAAGGTTAATAAAAGGTTTATTTACAAGGGAAAAGAAAATAAGGAAAATGTACAACTCAGGGAGAAAATAGGGAAATAAAGTCTTTAATGCGTCCTACCCAATCCGCTGACCTGGAAACCCAAAAAGCACTCTCCAAGCTGGCCGGACGCTGCGAGCTGGCAGAGAGTCAAAATGGGGGACCCCTCCAAAGCCCAAGTGTCTGGCTTTATACCAGTCTGGCTGCTTAACCCCACCCTCAGGTCCCAGCCACCTTCCCTTTGATGGTGATGGGATTTGGAGTTCCCAGTGTCTTTGGCTTTGGCCTGGGGTGGGGGTGGAGTCCACAAAGCCTGTATGAAATTAGCTTTAGGACATCCTTTTCCCCCTTACTGTTTTTCAATTACCACATGCAACTGAGTTTCCATGTGTCTGAGTTGACTATACTGTTGTACATTAAGTTCTCTGAATTAATTTCCATGTAGAATAGAATTATTTAAAGATAAGTAATAAATGTTAATTTATTATATTTTGACTATAAAAAATCAACTGTAATGACAGTAGCAGTTGTTTAGAACATAAACCAAAGAATCATTTTTTAGGGAGGAATATTTTATTATTATTATTATTTAGAATTGCCAGTAAATTGTAACAGTAAAAAGCAAGATTTTTGTGGGTATGACTAGTGTTTTTCAATTCTCTGCCAAGTATGTACTCTATTACTGCCTGACCTAGAGGTCAACCTCTTCCATTCACTTCCCTTGGTATACCAGAGATTTGAGGGCTTTTGTTTCTTTTTGTTGTAGAATTTCTGTAGTTTCCTTTATAAAAAAAATTTCTTATTGAAGTAACGTAGTATGACAACATTGTGTAAGTTTCAGGTGTCAATCGATGTCTGTACATACTACCTTAAGTTCACCACTAAAAGTCTTATTCTATCTTTCAACATAGAAATGACCTCTTATTCCTGATTTTGGTCCATCCCATCCCTGTTCCATTTCTTTTTTTTAATCAATAAAATGATAGCTGAATAAAACAGTGGCTTTTGTGTCATAACACAGTGTTAACTTTCAAGATGTTTGTACTAATAATGAATATAAAGTAACTGTCCCTTTTAGTGTTTTTCAACAAATACTTACATTGCTCAGTTGTTTTATAATTCATTTATCTAGGTTAAGACCTCCACCAAATTTCAAGATAGTTGATTTTCCTTTCTGTAGTACAATAGTCATTCTTCTATTTTCCTAAATGCATGTTTATGTTATTAAAGTTGCCTAAAAACTAATGAAAACTCTTTTATCTTCTGTAGTATTTTTAGCAAGCTACTGAAAGGAAATAGAAATTAACCACTGAGTAATCCTGTTCTCCACCAATAATCTTTTTTCAAGCACTCTTACTTAATAGGGCACACAAAAAAAATGAAGTTCAAGGACATAGGCCTTAAATTCCCTCTGCAAAAACAGACCCTGGTATCAGTAGGTCAAAAAGGAGAGAGGATGAGCATCACATGTTGGATATGATTTGTTGCCAAATGCAGTTCACGTTAGGAGTAGGCCTTTTAATTCAGAGCCCTTAATACAATCTTAAGAAGTGCCTGATAGAATTGTAATTATTCTTTTATTTAAATAATCTCTGGTGACTGTCAGAAACAGTCCAGGTTCCACAACTCTTGACAAGTACAAAACCTGTAGCAGCTTTCACAGAATTGGCACATTGTTTGACTTGGCAAACAGGGTGTTTAAAGCTGTTTTTACAAAAAGTTTCCATTATTTTTACAAAAGCTGCTACAGAATTTAGCTTTTTTTCACATTTCAAACGTATGTGTTTGTTTATGGACAGATATAAAGCCAAAGGAAAAATAGGAAAGCATCCCAGGTTTTGAGTAAATAGGTGTGCAATAAGAAGACTTGCAACTAGGACTGTAGATAAAGCTTTCTGGTCAGACTACTAAGTAAATTCCTGATTTATCTGACTCAGTTTCTTCTCGTGTTGGTATTCTTCAGCCTGGATTCTTTTATTGTAGCGATCTGAATCTCTACTTGAAATCAAACCTGATAAAGTATTAATTTTTATTTTATAACTTCTTCCTTGAAAACCAAACCTTGTTTTTAAATAATTTTCTCTCTTAATAGGAAAACATTGTGAATCAGAGATGATAAAAAAACAATCAGGCTGATGTTCATAATCTTGAGGTGGTTAACAATTAAGATTCTGAGGAATGCTACATGGGCATATGTTTATTTATTACAGTGGGGATGTGGTCTGAGAAACATGTGGTTAGGCATTTTTGTCCTTGTGTGAAAGTCACAAAAGCTCACTACACATGCCTAGATGGTATAGCCTACTATACACATAAGGTTTTCTCCTATAGTCCTTTAGGATCACCATTGTTTATGTGACCCATCTTTGAACAAAACATCTTTCAGTGACGCATAACTGTAGACTGCTGTGAAATAAACCCACTCACTTATGGGCTCATGACATTACTTTCTAATTGCACCTACAGCTTCCTCAATTTCCATCATGGTAGGTAGATCTTTCTAGAACCTTTGGATGAAAGCAGAATTGGGTTAATTCAATGGCTTCTAGTCATTTTCCCAGAAGATGACTTAAGGGAACAGAAGGAAAGAAGTGTATGTCCTTCATACCTTCTTTTTTGTGATCTTGCTAAAAGGTGATAAGATTGTGAACTTGTAAGTCACTAGAAGCTTCTCAGGAGGTTCCATGCTGGCCAAATGCTCCCAGGAACAGGAACAGCTTAATGATCTCTGACAGGTCCCTGGAGTACTTATTCCAGGAGCATGAGGACAGGTTGAGTTACCATTTGTCCTCATGATAGAACCTGGAATCATCAATAGGAAATTGTAGACATTCATAATTTACTGATGACTACAAAATGTTTAAATTTAGCACATATTTCTAGAAGTTTGATGAATGAAAAACTGATATTTCACAAGTTCTTTAAGATGTTCATTGTGAAGTTGCCCTTAATGTATTTTTTTTTGACTTCTAAATATATACTTAAGAGGCAAAAGGACTTATTTTAGTTCATTTCCCAGGCAACTGAAATTTTAACATGACTGATCTAGAGGACTTGTGTATGAATCTTATAGTAGTTATTTTAAAGTCCTGATTTTGCAAATAGCTGTTGAACATACATCTTCGTTCCTTAGGGTAATTATACTGTTTTTCAAACAGAAGGAAGTTATAGCAACTGAATTAGTTGCCCATTTTTATTCATAAAATGATAATGAGTGAAGGTATAAAATCTGGCTTGTCAGGATTCAGGAAAGAATTTTAAGCATCTAGTAAAGTGCTAATTATCTTTTATATTTCAAGATAACATTACAGACCTTTGTTTGGATGTTCTGCAAAGACTGGTGTGTATTATGATTCTAGCTAAGAATCATCTGAAGACTGATCAATATAATATCTGTAGCTGTAAGTGATGACAGAAATGGTTTAATCATAGTTAATATTCATTCCTTGCCTGTTGTATGCCTGGCTTGGGTGGCAGTTTTTATATATGTTACATCGATCTCACCTCAGCTTCATGACATTCATTCAAGTATAGGTATTATTACCCATTAAACATATGAAGAAACTGAGGTTCAGAGAAAATAAATTTCTAGAGCATATGAATCTAGTAAAATGAAGGCCTGTGCCAAATCCTATTTTGTACAAAAGAAAGCCTAGAACTCTGAATATGAGGTGAGCAGAGAAGCATAGGGGATTGACTACTGGCTGTGGAAGAGTAAGATAACCTCAGAGAAATGGAACAGAGGGTTAAGGGGTGATATCCCTGAATATTGGCCACTATACCCTGTCACAGGCATCCACAGATGAAGCTAGGATTTAAACCAGGCAACATCTGAGTCAGATGTTGTGTTCTGATATTCCTTTGTTAATTTGTAATACCTCCACTAGGTGTCTGATACTGTGGAATGCAGAGAAGAATAAGAAGTGTCCCTGCCCTAGGAGAATCCATACTTCAAAGGGGGAGACTAACACATAAACAAATCCTGATCATTCATGGTATTAGCTCACTGTAGGTATGTATGGATTGCTAACGAGCAAGATTCTGTAGGAGGCAGGAGTGGCAATCGGTTAAGGCTTATTTGAGTATTTATCTGAACCTAATTTCAACGAACAAATAGTTTAATACACACATAAACACATGCATGTACTCCTACATATGTATACACACAGGTAGTAGACTCTTAAGTTTTGATATGCTATCTTGTCTAAGTCTGCTAATTGGAAAGAAAGATGAGAAATAGATGAAGGTTGTCAGCACTCAATATTTTGCTTGGTTTGACTTTGTAACCATGTTGACACTACATTTGATCTACTCTTGTCCTAAACAACATGCTGACTTCTTGATTAAGGGTTTCTGTTTTGTTATCAGTGCATTAGGCAATGTGCCACTCAGGTAGCAGAAATTGATTATAGTTTTCATCTTGGCTTTCTGAATTGCTGTGGGTTTTATGTGATGTAGGTGGGTTTTCTGTGATACGTGACCTTTGCAATTTTTTATTTGGAAAAGTTTGAGAATTAGCAAGATTGACTAACCTTTACCTCAGCCCCGGTTTCTGGTTTTTGTTACTCTTTCTGGTCGTGGCTCTATGTGCTGTGTTTGCAGAAAGGCAAGCCTATGATTACAGGGCTGCTTTATCTGAGAAGAGTGGATCAGAAGTGATTCCATCAGCTCTGGCCTGACTAGTCATTATCTAATGGACTCTTCAGTCTGTACAGCTCTCTCACCCTAGGGCCATAGCTAAAGAAGTTTGAACCTACTGACAAATTTTAGTTACATCCTTAAGCAAGGTCAATGTATACACAATAGATCTTTTCATTGCTGACAACCTGAAACTATAATATATTATCTCTTTAGGAAAGTTCAATTATCTCTTTTTGTATGAAGTATTTCAGTTTGAAAAACTCATGTTCAGTATGGGTGGTTTTGTATTTTTCTCAATATCTGTTTAGAGACATTATCAGTTATATTTAAGAAAATGAGACTGAACTAAATTTCTTGTACTAGGAAATAGAAGATCAGTAAATATACACATATAAAAAGTCAAAGCACATTGTAAGATAACTTTCTTAGTATTTGTTTATTCACAGAATATTTATTAGATGCCTAATAAATGACTGATATTTTTTTAAAGATTTATTTATATATACAAGAACTGGGGTACAGGCCAGAGGTGGGGGGGGTGAGAGGATTCAAAGACAGAGTGGGGAACAGAACAGGCAAACTGAAATACACTCTTGAGGGGAGCAGTGGGCAAGACAGGAGAGGTCTTTTGTGCCATGTGGGTAGCTCCCTGGCCAGCTGTGGATTCGAACTCATACTACAGAAGCTGTGGACAGCTTCACAGTGCTGTGCTTAACCCCTTGCGCCACCAGGGAGGCCCTGATTGACATTGTTTTTAATGTTTGGAATAATACTTTATTGAACAAAATAGACAATCAGCCCTGCCTTACATATATTCCTATTTTAGAATTATCTTCTCTTTGGAGAAGTCAGTAACTATTTCAACATTTAGACTGACCTATAAGTTAATGTGCAGCTTTTGATTTTATTTTTCTCGCCAATTTGACAATCCTGTATGCTTCCTCTCTATTTTTTCTTCACTTGCATTCATTCATGTAACAAATATGTACTGAAGACCCACTGTGTGTGAAACACCAACACATGAACAGGATAGATATCTGCCTTCAGGAAACCCACAGTCTAATAAGAGAAGCTGAGACTTGCATACAAATGATCACATAGAATTAATACATGATTCATTTAGTAAGGGTCATACAATATTTTTGTTTTGTTTTTAAAGATTTCTTTATTTATTTTATGCAAGAACCAGGGTACAGGCCAGATGCGCTGGAGGGTGCAATTCACCAGAGACAGAGCTGGGAACAGAACAGGCAGACTGACAAAACACACTGCTGAGGGGAGCAGCGGGCAAGGCAGGGGAGGTCTGCCGTGCCATGTGGGACCCTCGCCGGCTGACTGGGATCAAACCAGCACTGCAGAGGCTGCCGACAGCTGCACAGTGCGGTGCTCAACCGCCTGCACCACCAGGCGAGGCCCGGTCATACACTCTTTGAACACAATAAAGAGAAAAGGGAAATGGGAGAAATTGGGTTGAGCGAGGATGTTGATGAGAGAAGGTAACACTTCCAACGGATCATTTCAGGTCTGGAGCCATTATTGGCAAACAGCAAAAGGTAAAGAAAAAAAGGGCAAAATGTAGTCTAAGAAGAGCAAAAGTACACAACTTGACTGATGCATAGTAGTCCGGGAAAGTGGTGCTAAATCCAGACTGTGAGAAGAATTGAATGATGAGTTGTAAGATTGTACTTATTTGGTTGAAATGGTGGGGAGGGAGGGCACTGATGAATCTTTTGCTATAGAAATGGCACTAAGTATCTTGTATCTGAAGAGTTAAACTAATAAGTTGTCTGCAGGTCGAATGGTCTGGGCTAACACAGCCTGCTGTGACAGTGAGAAAGGAAAGGATTGTTTGGTGCCAGCTTTCTTGCACAGTTTCTTAAGGTATAATTAAGTATTATTTGGACCAATTCACAGTGGGATGACATAGGCAAAGATGTCTGTGGACTTTCTTTAGAATGCCAGCCTCTTCCTATACTTTCAGAACATAATTCTGTCAAGGTGATATCTTTATTAATGAAAATGTATCTACAACTAGATATTTGAAAACTAGAAAATCTGAGAATATGAAAGTTCAGGGAAGAGAAAAATATCAAATGGGAAAGAGTCATCAAATGATTCATTTCTCATTCATTTATCATAGATAGGAATTCAGACCAAATATATAATTTTTGTATAAATTTTATGATATATTTTTATCTGGGAAAGTAGTTTTAAATGTCAGTTTTCTGTTGTCGTCATCCACATGGATAACTATGAAACAGTAGACTGTTCAATCAATAAGCGATCACTTATTTGTAGTCAGCATGTAATTGAATAACTGGTTGGATTCCTCACTTAAAAATATATCAACACTAGATTTCATCAATAAACACTTAGAAAATTAGCAGATTATTCCTGTGGTGCCAATTTAGGCATTCAGTAATCATGTTTGTGTTTAATTGGTACTGCTCTCTTCTTAGGAATGTTTAATATATCAAAAAGATGTGTTGGGTTTGAAATTATAAGTTACACATAAGGTTATTTTTTAGTTAGAAGCAATTGTTTAAAAAATACTAATTGGCCTTCATAAGAACTCATGGCAGCTAAATAAATAATTACCGAAGAGCAAACAGATTTTAAAATTTTTTTTATCAATTGGATCCTAAGTTTTTGATTGCTACTGACATTTTGCTATTAATCTTATTTAAATAAGTTGGGTTTTGCTAAAAATAATGAAGTATTTTTATGCTTTTATTAGTGATATAACATGAGCATGAATCTTACCCAAGACATGCCTTTCATAATTATTCTTTAAGAAGCTATTTTATTCCTGTAGTAAGTTAATTATGGATCATTTAACATGAGACAGAAAACAGTCCCTACACTGGATAGCAGAGAACTTTAAATTCCATTTTAAGCATTACCATTGATTAATTGTGACAATAAATAAGTCACTTAAGCTCTACATAACCTCAATTTCTCCATCTGTTAAAAGGAAATAATGTCTGTCATAAGATATTTTCAGAACACTTTGGAATCACTGGCATAAAGATGTTCAATAAATCAAGAGTGGTATTATTATTACTCATTTAAAATGTAATAAAAGATTTTTTTAATGTAGTAACCATTCAGTTCAGATTTTAACATAGTCTCTGATTTTAGAATTCCTTCCTATTCCTGTCTTTTAGTCTTGAATGTTTGCATTATTTCCTTCAAACTTCAGTCCTCTGAAGGTAATTATTACATTCTTCTGCTTTGTTGAGAATCATTTCATTTTATGGCTTCCCTTAGCTTCTATTTTAAGTGCTTGCTTCTTGATTGTACACGCCTCTCCACCTCCAGAATTTTTACACCTTGTATTTCCTTTTTACTTTGTATTTTTTATATTTTCATTTGAAATATTCTATATGGCTTTCTTCTCCTTTATAGATAATTGTATGTCTTAAAATTGACTTTCTACACTTTTGAAAATTAAAGCCAAAGTTAGTTGTCCACCCATGGTCATTTTTACAAACATTTCTTCAATAAAGAGGCAGGTTAAGCAGCCAGTTAAAAAGCAACTTGGTTTTGAGGATGAAACTGACAAAACAAAAACTAAGGGTTGAAATTACTTGGGCAAGTCAAACAGTTAACTGTGAATATCAGTATTTCATGTAAAGAAGATTAGCTATACAAGATTTCCTTTTTCTGCTAAAATTGATTTACGTTGATACTCATTTATTAAATTCACATGTATTCATGGCTCTGTCTCTAAGTCCTTTTATTCTGTTCCATTCATCAGTTTGTCTGTTTTTTGTGCCAATTCAATGTAACTTTTACTATTATAACTATATTGTATATCTTAATATCTGGCAGGGCAAGTCCTTCTTTTTTAAGGTATATTTTGCTATTTGTGGTTATATGCCTCCATATAAATGTTAAAGTAGTTTGAATCCCTAAAAAAGAAATCTACTGAAATTTTAATTGGGAGAACGGATATTAGATTAAGTTGTATCTGATGCTATCTTAGTACTGCCTAATGTAGTGAAGAAAGAAGTTCAATAAGATGATATTTAAAGACCTTCCATTAAAAAAAAACCAGATTATAAAGTAAACAAAAGACAGTTCCTTCATTCCTTCAATGGAATACATTTGAGAATATCTTGCACCAGAATAAATAAGAATATTTTATTATGAAGAAATTAATCATTCTCAGAGGCTTGCTGAGGTGACAGACAAAAAAGAAAGCCAGGACAGTTGGCATCGCTGGAGAAGACTTTCTGCTATATACTTGATTATACTAGATTTGACAGGTAGGGAGACCATGAAACCAGATATGAAATCTACAGTTCTGAAGAAAACTGCGAAGACCATAAGTAGGCATCTACACAGCAGCTACTGACACTCAGTTTGCAAAGAGGAATTTTGACACTTTAAGCCAGTGGTTATCAATAAGTGATAATTTTGCTCCTTCCATATCACACTAGGGACTTTGTCAATGTTTGGAGATATTTTTGGTTGTCACAGCTAGGGGTTGCTATTGTCATGCTGTAGACTAAGGGCAGGAATACTGCTAACTATCCTATAATGCATAGGGCTGCCCCCACAACAAAAAATTATCCAACCCAAAATATCAATAGTGTCAAGGTTGAGAAATCCTGCAGTAGAAGTGACTTTCAACCTTGGCTGTGCCTTAGAATCACCTAGAAAACTTGAAAACTACCAATGCCTAGGCCTCCCTACCTGTAGAATCTGACAACATGAATCCAAATTAGGACCTTGGGCTTCAGTTGTTGTAAAAGCTTCCTCCGGATTCTAATGTGCAGCCAAAGTTGTGGACCACTGCTCTGGGGTCATATTAAGGAGAGAAACAAGCAGATTTAAGGAATTTGTTTTCGTTCACGTGGCACAAAATGAAAGAAAATACTTTTATATAGTGTGTGTGTGTGTTTTTGAAATTCAGAATTTAGGAAAATTCTATGTATTTGAGATAACAAATTTTTCTCTGCCTTCACAGAAAAGACCCCATATTGTGCTAAAACTGCCATCTTGCAAATAAATCCCATAGATGCATATTTTTAGTCTATTTACAAATAACTAAAGCAAATACAGTATTTTTTTCATTTATGATTTTATCTCTATGTTTAGATATTTAGAAGTATAGTGTGAGCACAGACTGGATTGTCAATACTTTTGTTAAATTAGCCAGCTATTCAGTATGATTTGGACAATAATTTCTTGCTCAAAACACTGATGCAGTTTGGTTTCTCATGTCCTAGAGTTATGTTATTGATTTTGAAATTGACTTCCTTTTCCAAACTCCAAATCTATGGAGCAGCTGGTGGTGGTTAGTGACCGTCTGCACCAGCAGTCTCATCTTTTTAGCATTGAAAATTAATTTTTCTCATCTTGGCACATAAAGAACTCAAGTGTGCCCCTTACCTCATTACCTGAAATGTTACAGTGGCACCAGTAGTGGGGGTGTTAATGGAGCAGCTAGTTGGGCATCAGAAGTAGCAGCCCTGATGTTACACATGAAGAGATTATAGCAGAATATCCACACCCTTTAATGTGGAATCAAGAGCCTTATATTAACGTGGATTCCACATTTCTAATAATAATGAACATAACATCCAACATTCTGATTGGGTTTTCTTTCCTTCTAAAATAGCACATCTCTATATGCATAAGATGGAGTGTTATGCCAGATACTCATGGAATATGAGTGTTGAATTGCTTCATCTAAAAAATTTGGAAATGAGCTTTCAGGTTTTAGCAATGATGGATTTATGTGTAGTAAGAGGTACAAGAAAAGGTTTCAGTTTTACCATATATAGAAACTATTTCTGGTATAGCAGAGAGAGTTCTGGACTCGGAATGGAGAAACCTGGGGTTGATTCTGGATTGACCAGGCACTTTGTTTTATTGTTCTTTATTTTATGATTACTAGATATTAGTCATCCTTTTTCTAGAATCCAGTAGAAAAATGCCCCCAACTGGTCTTCCAAACTCTAGTTTCATTCTTCCTATATTCATCTTGCACTCTGATGCTTTATGAACCCTCTTAAATAAAAAACTAATCCTGTCACTCCCCAGACCACTAAATATGATTGTGCTGACTAAGCTCTGATATAGATATTGTTTGATGTATTCTGTCCCCTAGTCGTCTTCATGTCCTTTATGCCTAAAAATATTTCCCCATTTTTTTTCCTCCTCCAAGGGAAAGGAGTGGCTAATCTTCCTTATATTTTAAGATGCCTCTCAGTATCACCTTATCTGCTAAGCCAACTGGCTTCCCTCCACTCAGGCTTCCCTCCACTCCCATTATAACTCACATTGTCTGACAGTTACCTGTTTAGGGGGCTAGCCCTCCTATAAAAATAATGATGTGCTCATGAGGACAGATACCTGATCCAAATTATCTTCCTTTGGAAACTATCATGATGCCTGCCAAAAAATAAACATTCAGTAGGTAACAGCATGAAAAAGAAGGAGGGGAGGAAAAGTAAGAGAAGAGAAATAATAGAGATAAATAGAATAGAACAGAAAAAGTGGGAGGGCAGAAGGAGGAGGAATGATTGATTATGTAGTTGATCTATGGTGATTTCTAGCTCTAACTCATTTAAAATGTTTATAACTCTTTCCCATAACAATATTGCACGCAAATCTTTCTCTTTCCATGCTGTTTCAGATGTTATGCCACTCTTATACCATCATTTGGGTTCGAATGAATTGCTGGTCAAACAATGGGCCTTATGTAAAAGGAATCAAGACCTAGAATTAGACTTCAAACCTCTCTAAATTTTGCTTTTTCTCATTAAACTTTGCTGATCTTATATTGAGATTGTTGTTGTTCTATTAGTCTCTTCCTGTCTTCTAAGCAGTTTACTTAGATATTATACCATAAAATGCATAAACAGTATTTATTTAAAAATGTATGAATATCTGGCAAATTTAGTAAATTTTTCTTAAGTATTTCATTTTATGACCACTTACTGCTTGCATTGTAGGTGCTTTAGTAAAAACTGCCTTTTAGTGCCTTATATTTATGTAAAATTCTGACAGGGCAGAATTTTATATTTTATTTTGATTAAAAGAAAATAATGACATTGAAGCAACTAAGTCATATATGACTAGTTTCTATTTTAGAGAAAACAAAGGATCAGAGAAAGGTAAATTTGTGATTTATGTAGTGACTTCCTAATCAGAGGCCCCAAAATATGGGGAAAAAAATAGAAAGTTGATGAAATTATCTGAATAATTTTAGAAAAATGGAATTGTCATTTGTGCATATCTGACTTTCAGTAGCTTAAAAGGTATATTTTAACTTCATTTACTATCAAAAGGCTGACTGAAGAAGTGGTGATAAAGATAGAAACTATTTCTACCAATGACAGGCCATCATAAATATGTTATCTAATTCCTGATCTTCAGTTCTATTGTTACAGAGCAGAAGGAGGGTACACTGGGACCTCCAAACCTGCCTACTCTAAATGGGTTCTGCCATCTGCTGCATAAAGACAAACTTACTTCAGTGCATAAGACTTCAATAGAAATGGTTTAATACATTTAATGTGTGATAATTATTGTGCAATAGGAAAAGAGAAAGAGAAAGAATATAGTGTCCCAATCAAGAACCCAGTATAGGGGCCTCACTGGTGATGCAAGGGATTAAGCACAGCACTATGAAGCAATCTGCAGCCTCTGTAGCACGAGTTCAATCCCTGGCTGGCCAGGCAGCAACCCATATGGTGCAGCAGACCTTTCCTGTCTCGCCCACTGCTCCTTTCATCAGTGTACTTGGGTCAATCTGCCTGTTCTGTTCCCCACTCTCTCTCTGGTGAATCTGTTCACCTACCACACCTCTGGCCTGTACCCCAGCTTTTGTATGCATAAATAAATAAATCTTTAAAAAAAATAAAAAGAACCCAGTATAACCCATCCCCTCACGGGCAAATGCTCACCCAAACAGGGTTGGCCCAAAGCAGGGCAGTTGAGGCCCAAAATCTTGGCACAAGGCTACGGTCCCTTCTTGTGAGGACCCTAGGCAGGGGGCCCACACAAGTCTGGAAGGAAAAGAGCAAAATCAAAATCAAGATGAAGCTGTCATTGTCCGCATCCCTATGGGTCCCTCACCCAACTCTGTTTCAGGTGTCTCCTTCCATGTTCCCCAAGTCCCTGGTATAAGTCCAAGTTCAAGAAGCAAGCATGGCTTCTTCACAAGTCTCTCTGCCCCATGTTCCTTCTCCAGCCTCCCTCCTCCATCTCGCTCTGCTGCTTCTGCTGCTTTTTCTCGTGTTTTTTCCAGTCTTTTCTACAGTAACTTCCCCTCCCTGCTCAGCTCCACCCTTCCTAAGGGTGGGGCAGGGAATTTACACCATTACACTATAAGAAACATAGGGCTCTAAACTTAGAGCCCCTCATTTCAAGAAAAACCTTAGCCAATTAAGTTAATGTCAACACCTTTGTAAAAAATCCTTGATAGAAGCACACAATTTCATAGTTAGATTGTGTCTATTTCAGCGCCTTGAAAAATGTAATATTTAGTAGTCTAGGCAGATGTGTCTAAATTCCAGTTTTTCATACCAAATTTTATGTGTAGAATGCTTATAACTCAATGCAACCCAAATTGTTACAACAAGAAATACTTTAAAGTCCTTATTACCATTATACATTAAGACTGAGAGGCAATTAAGCTTGTTAACTCAAAGTTATTTTTTTTTACAGTTTAATTCTTCACTTTTACATACTTGGATTATTAAAACATTCTGATGCCTTGTCTTTCTGGCAGGAGCAAAACTCACCTTAACCCTGATTAAATTAGTGGTACATTATTGATTCTTGTTTCAAATTCATTAATATGCTAGGAACTACCTGTCAATTCAATGTCTCACTACATAGGATCATGAAATAGTTTAAAGCTGTTACATCCTGTACATTTTTATTAGATACAATTTCATTGCCACATCTTCATATGCTGATTTTAAAATCTGACATTGTAGCATAGGAGAAATAGAAAATTTTTCTTGAGGAAGCTGCCAGAATCAAATTTCCTAATTTTGACATCTGTAAATTTTTAATAAGTAATATAATAAAGGTTAGTTCTACCTTCAGCTTTGTTAGACAAACTTGATCATTCCTAAAATATTCTACTATTTTGAGTAACAAAAAATAAAAGGGTTAAAATTTTAGGAAGGCACATTTTAAAAATAGAAGAATAAAGAAAAATTTATGAGAAATCAACAGGTAAATCTGAGAGAAATATAAAGTATGACAAAATACAGACTTTTCCCCTCCCCCCAAAATTTATATAAAATGAAGAAAACTTTTCAGATTATTAGTTTATAAAGGACTCCTCACCCTTTAATGTTGAAATGTTTTCAATGAGAATGCTAGACTGTGCACTCTAGCCTCCTCTTTTCTCTTAAATTGAAATCCTTCTATTTTTGTTTATGTGTTTTTGTATCGTTCCAGTGAATAACTTATATGTAAGTTGCCTGAGAATTTTTGTTTTGTGAATTAGTTGTTAAAGGTAAAATGTTTTAATTTTTTTAAAAAGGACAACAAAATATTTCAACAAATTTAAAATAAACTAGAGAATTTCAAACCAACCTATAAAAATCCTATTTGGCCCATGGTTAGTAAAACCATCATAATAGCATTTTAAGCCAACAAGTCAACATTTGTGATATTCTGAATTTTGGAGTCAGCAGGCAGTCTCATTCATTTTGAACCCCCGGCATCATGGAGGTAAAGAACGTCTTGCTTTCAATTGTCATTTTCTTTCTTCACTGAGGAAAAACTGCAACTTTCTTTGTGTTCAGCACCTTACTTATCTCAGGGCTTGCCTCCTTTCCCTAAGTTTCCCAGTTTTTTTTTTTTTTTTTTTTTTGGTCTTCCTTGTTGAGTGCTTTATATAGATAGTATGGCTGATCCTCTACAGGGTCCCTCTGGGTTTCATTGTCCCAAACATCACAATGAAGGTCAAAAAAAATAATAATGCTGCCTTGATGTTGGGGACCCACTTGGGTTTTGAACAACTTGAGAGGTACTTAGGTACTAGGGTGAACAAAAAGAAGCAATTGTAACTAAAGTTACTAAAAGCAACTAAAATACAGGGGGGAAACTTAAGGAAGGTAAGAGTTCTTTTATCAAGGCTTGCTTGTACAGAATCCTCTAGGCCTCAACTTCTCATCTTGGTGATAATGTTTCTTTATGCCCTGCTTTCAGGAAGAAAAAAAGAGGTCAGAGTGCCTATCTTGCACCTGCTATTTTTTCAAGTGTCTTTAGCTCAAAATAATCCTTATACCAAAGTAGTATATTTTGCCACCTTTCACCCTCCACTCCCTATTCCACAGGGCACTTGGAGAGATCTGATCATGTATTCCCTTGTCATAGCCCTCAGAAACTCTCCATTGCCTATGGGATCAAATCCTGAATTCTTCGCTGTGCTTGCAGTATCAGCCATTCTGCCCCTAGATACCTTTCTTTCTTCATCTTCTAGTTTACCTTCCCTGCAGACTTTGAACTCTTTTCCCAAGCTAGAAAAAAAGCTACTTTTCCTGTCCTTTCTTTTCTCTCTGTTTCCTGTCCCGCCAAGACACCCTGCTATTTATTCAGATCCCAGCCATCCTGCAGGGCCATTTTGAGGAAATAAGCACCCAATCCCAGACTTTCAGTGTTCCTCCAGGTCTTTCCTAATGATTTGGGCATTTTTCTTTGATTAAAATACATTGCATTTTATTGTGATTATTTTTTACTTGTTCCTCTCCTTTTTCCAGAAAAGGAACTGTGTCTTATTCATTACTGTTTATCAGGTCTTGCATGGTATCTGGAACATAATGGTAAACAAATTTATTTTAATAAGATTTATCTATGTCTTATCTAGCAATAATGATCACCTTGACATTTTCTAAAGACACTACACGCACATTCCCTAAGACCAGTCATTGTCAAACTGAGAACAGTCTCACTAGTAAATAGTATCTGGGTTTTTTTTTTCAACCCCCTAATCTGATACTATAAGTGACAGAACAAAAATATAATGTAAGCTTGTCAAATGCCACACACTTTCTGCTACACCTCTGGCTTCCTGTCTTGCATAGCCAATGTATTCTTTTCCATATTCTAATCAGAAAGATCACCTCTATTCCACCAATTCCCTTTACTCTGGAAAGAAGTCTGCATTAATTAGAAAAAAGAAAGAAAGAAAACCAACTGGGGCAGTTGGGTGGTTCACTAGGTAAATATTAAAGAAAACAGCTATAAAGCCAAGCAACTTTAAAACAATAAATAACACAAGACAGGATATTGAGCAATATTTGCCATGCCCATAACCACTCACATTCTTAGTCTAATTTTCTTTCCTAGTTTATGCTCTTTCATTAGACTGAGTTAGACTTCTATACATTACTCCACACTTAATAAAGATATTTCATTTTTCCTGGTGTGCTTCCAGAGACCCACCATGCAGTGAAGGTTTTATAGTCCTGTGCGGTGCAGCAGATGTCATTCCATTTGCCTAAGTCCTGCTGACATTTGGAGATGTGGATTAATTGAGCTACAGAATGAAATTTAATTAAAATTAAATACAGACTTGGCCATTGTATCTGTTCATTTCCTGCACTCTAGTGTGTATATTTGCAGGCAGCACCATAGTTAATTTGTTTAATCAGGATGCTCTGTGGGGGAAGCTGCACTTTGTTTTATGCTGAAAGACTGAAGGTGTGGTGGATGCCAGGTTGAATTTCATTACATACAATACGAGCTGTGTAAATGATGCTACTGATGAGCCTCGGAGGGCTACCTGAGGGAGCAAGGTGGCTCCATTTGAACCTGTAGAGAAACAACTTGTCACAGACAAGGTTTAGTGATGTCTTTTATATTGACATTGTATGATCACAGGAATCTCATCTATTACCCATTTACATGTTGCCATAGTTTTTATTCATTTAGGCACACAGTCATCCATTTAACCAAGATTTTTTTTTTTTTTTGGTTATCAACTAGGTGCTAGGCCTTGAGTTTAAGGTAAGCACTATTGTTAATAGTTTCCTATTTTCTGCCAATAACTACCACCAAGGAAGTTTACAACTTCCAGAATACAGGTTTTTTCAGAATAAGTTTGTAGTCAATATTAGAAGCTCATCTCCAAAGTAAGGAGAAACTACATCTTTAGGAGATGATGTTTTGGGGCAAGTAAGTAGATCCCATCCTTCATTGAGATCCATTTAAAAAGACAACTGTCTTGTGGGAAGCTTTCCTGATTCCCACAGTGTGAAATGAACTCTATTCTAACCTCCTTCCAAAGTACAGAATTCTTTTTGTTTTATCTATACATCTTCCTATACCCCTTTCTAGGTTATAAATTTTGTCAATCTTTTTTCATCATAAAAAGTGCACATTCTGTGCATTTCCAGAACATGCTCAAAAATAATTTCTTGACTGTATTGTCAAGCATGTATATTTCTGGGTAGTGGAGTGTTGCAGTTTCAGCAATCTAGCATTAAATCTTCCCTTTTAGGGCTACAATGTCCTACCTCTGTGATTGATTCAGAGATGAGCATATGATCCATACCAGCCCAGTCAGGGTAACTAAAAATACATTCTCAATCTCTGACTTCTTTTGTTTGTAAAAGAATACAACCCATGAAGGGGGTAGGGAAGTTGTCTGAAAATGAAACCAAGCCAAAGGAATCTAAACTGAAATTTTAAAAAGTGGGTCCCTGTTATTCTTCAAGGTTCAACTGCTGCTCTGCTATCTTAGCCAATAAAATTTTACCTCAGTTAGTTTGAGTTGGGTTTTCTGTCTTTAGTGTACAACTTTGTTATAACTCACATAATGCTGGAGTCACTTGCATGATACTCCCTATTCTATAAACTTCTTTAAAGAGGGGGACTTTGCCTCTTCATCTAGTGATGTATTAACTAGTCCACTCCCTGGAACAAATGTGCACTCAATAATTTGTTGAAATGAAATAATAATTATAAATTCAGGTGATCATGTGACAATGCCAATAAATAATCACTTGGCATTATAGTACTGATTGAATTGGCATTTAGCTCACAAATCGTGTCAAGTTCTTTTCACTGTCATTCATATGATTGGGAAGGTCCTACAAGTCGTCCAGCACTTTCTAGGGGTGAGCGATATAGTTCAACCATATAATTTTGATAATCAGCCTCATATTTAAAAACCCTGAAAAGGAAACTGCACAACCCCATTCTGATATATATACTAATGTTAACTACTCTACCATGGTGAAATTGTTCTTTATATTATCTGTATGGCATATGAAGATTGTGAGGCCTTGTAAACTCAGTTGAGTTATATTGCTTCTAGTTATGGGTTCAAATTGACTCAACATAAGGGCACATGATTTTTTTTCCTGGCACATCTTTCTATTCTATACCAAGTACACCTATTTTATATGGGCAACAGCCTATGGATTCTTGAGGTTATGGCTAAGTAAGCCTAACTTTTTCTCCTTCCATATATGCTTTATGAATTTAATCCTGCTTTTTTCCTAAATCTCCTTATATTCCATAAGCATAGTGATATTAATGATAAAGATGACAACTTAAATAATAATTGACATCTGGGAAGCATGTTTTCCTTCCTAATTATTACACCAATCTCCATAGCAACAATAGAAGATACATATTTTTACCCCCATTTTCAACATAAGATGAGAAGACAGATTTAAACTCCAACTTTAAGAAATTTGCTTAGCTATAGGACTTGTAAAATAATGTGATTGTGATTAACATTTAATTATTTAATTTATAGGCTACTATTCAGAATTTTCCTAAATTAATATATTTTAATAGTAACAAATGTCTCTTCATGCTCATGTACACACATATATATGGTAATAGCTAATACTTTTAAGTTCTTTCTATGCACAGTTAATAAAACTTATATGTGCATTAACTCATTTAATATTTGCAACAAATTTATGAGACTGGTACTATTATTACTTACATTTTACAGATGCAGAAACAAAGGTAGAGAGATAAAGTAACTTATCTAAAGTTCCATGGTTATTAAATAATAAAATGAGGATTTGAACCCAAATTCAAAGCACACTATCCATATTGGAAAATATTTAATAAGACAAATTATCAGCATCTTACATTTCCTTTTTATGTCTTCCTCAAACTTCAGTCAACAAATATTTTTAGTGCATTTACTCTGTCCTTGGCACTGCACTATATTTTGTAAAGATTATAACAAACAAGGTAGAAAAGGACTTTTCCATGTGGATTATGATCAAGTCTACCTGTTAGTCCTCTAGAATTATAAAAATACAAATATTTCCTTGAAATAAGCAACAGCTTATTTCTTAGATCTGGTAAGGTTATTAATTGTAATATAGTTTTCCATCTTATTCCTAAGTCAGGGTTGATTTTTTAATTGCATTGATCCAATTAAAGACAGAGTAAATCATGTTAGAGAAAGGAGTGTCAATTTTCTTGCTTTTTCCTTATTTGTTAATCACTGCTGGACAGTATCCCATTCATCCTTGGAATTATGGCAAAGGAAGCCTAATGTTTTCTCCTTTCATATACCTTTTGTGAATTTGATCCTGCTTCTCCCCTAATTATGTGAGAATTTTCCTAATTCTCATTATATATCATACTTATGATAAGGAGGTAGCCAAAAAAAAAAAAAAAGCACAATTTTATTATGTTTTTCCTTAGCTTCTCAGTAGCTCTAATTTGGGAGTCTCAAGAGAAGTATTCATGTCTACTTCACGTTAAGATAACAAACATCATCTAGCATATTGTCTTGCATGTGATAGGGGTTTGATAAATTTGTGTCAGATGAGCTAATAGATGAGTAAGGATATAATAGCAGAGTTTTGACAGTTCTGCAATATTTTTGAAGTCATTTTGCTAATTTTATCTATCACTTATTCAAATATAAATGAAATGAAATATTTAAGATTTATTGAGCACCTTGTATGTAAGTGGCACTCTGCATGGACTTGGGATGAATGAGTGGTCTTCAATATCTTCATAGTAGAGACGGAAGGCATCAAGATTGTACAAATAAATTTAGATGCCAGGTGGAAAACATTTTATGCCACATGAGGCATAAATAAAGTGCGAAGATAACTCTCAGGGAGGAAAGGATGCTTACTGAGAAATTAGGTGCCATTTATTCATCAGAGTGCTTCATTTTTGTGATTGGGCTCCTGATATCTATCTGTGTAGGTGTAGATGAATAGACAGAACATGACCAAGAATCTTTCTCTCAGAATATATTATAAAGATTCTCCTCTATGTGGTGCTACAGCTGCTGTTTGCCTCTTAGTCTCATTTGGCCTGCTCCCTGTGCTCAAAAAGAGCCACCCTGTTTCTATTTGTGGCATAGCAGACCACTTTGTTGGCTGCTGTGGGTTCTCAGCAGTCAACAACTTTGCTACATGTTTTTGACATTGTAATTCAGTGCTCCTTTGAAGTGTCACTACTGTTCCCTCCCCCTTTAGGTTGCCCCACTTTACTTCACCATGCAGCAGCTGCTGGAGTACTCATCTGCCTTCAGTTCCCCATACCCATTTCACCCAGAGGAGCTGTGTTGTGACAGCACAGCTTCAATGCTAGTAGACTGGCAACTTTCCAGTATTGTGTAGTTGATGATCCAACCGCCCAGGAAACATACTTGCAGTAGTATTCACAATTCACACTTTCTAAAGCAATTTAAGGGAAGCCCAAAAGTTGTTCTTAAAAATCTTGCCTGATATTTGAACCAGTGCAAAGTGAGGAGGCATTTACGCCATGAGTCCTCTTTTGTTTGGAATTTTAAAAGAATAACTAATCCTGCTTCCACTTAATTCCGAGCTTCAGTTGACTTTTCTCCAGTGGAACACTGCATTAATTTCTGAACCTGAGTAGGGCTGAATTCTTATTCACTACTCAGTGTGGTGAGAGATGTGGTTATAGCCAGGCATTTGAGGCAATCCACAAAAGTGAACTCTCATCACATAAATAGGCTTTGTGATCAAAACCTTCTGTGCTAGATCTCCAGACATTTATTGAGCATCTACTGCAATAATTGTCAAAATTTTGGTTTTAGGACCCTGTTATATACTTTTAAAATTATTGAACTTTTGTTTACATACATTATTTCTCTCCATAGTTACCATATTAGAGATTAAAAATGAGAAATTTTAAGTGTTAGTTCACTTGAAAAATAACAATGTACCACTTACATGTTCACATAAATGACTTATTTTATGAAAATAACTGTATTTTAAAAAATAGTAATGAGTTGCATTGTTTTACACCTTTGCACATTTCTTTCATGTCTAGCTTAATATGGCTGGGTTTTCATCTGCTTTTGAACTAAATCTGTTTTGATATGTTGCATTGATTGAAGTGTATGTATTAGATACGTAGGAATATTTATATTACCACTTGAATGATTAAGGATATGCTTTTTAATACTCCATCAAACTCAAGTGGTGTCTTTTTAAAGGCTAGTCGCAACGTGGAAACTGAAATCATATTTTGCACTTCACATGCATCTCTTACCATATAATATTTAGAAACTTCATGTATTGTTCATTTGGAAAATATTGGCCCACTGAGATATACAGATCTTCAAATATTGATACATTTCATGATATAATATAAAAAATTATAACTGTTAATGTCATCCGAAAAGTCTTTAATATTAGGATGCAGTCAAGTACATGGTGACAGATACAAGTTTTCCAAAATTCTAATTTTGCTTTAATGCTTGAGTTTTATCATTGGCAACAAGTAATATCAATTGCTTTCCTTGAAACAACTGTCTCACTTTGTTCATTTGTTAGAAAATATATGTCAGATAACAATCAGTCATTCTTTTAAATGAAAATAGTATTCTATCACAAAGGCAGCTAGTTTAGTCTTCAAGTCAACCACACAAGTACTTTTTCTCCAAACAGCCACTGCACTTTGGTATGCAAGGGAAATATTTTATATGTTACTTCCCATCATAACTTAAACTATTAAGAAGATGTATATTTAAGGGCCAAGATTCAATAAAATTGATTATTTTTATTGTTTCATCAAGGGTAATCCTACATGAAACTGTCCTTTTTAAAATACAGTTGCATGATCATGGAAAAATATACTGTTAACACCAGTAGAGTATATACTTATTAATGTAAAGGGGCCAATAGTGTCACTCACCAATGTTTTTGCACCATCAGTGTAAATCTTGGCACAGTGAAAGAGGCAATAATATAGTATTATTATTGTAAAAATTATTTTGATTTCTTAGTCTTCTGAAAGGTTCTCAGGGACTACAGGGATCCACTTTGAGAACCTCTAGCCTGATGTCTGTAGAATTGTGTCCCCCCAACAAAATAAAAAAGCATAATGACATAGTTACTTACTTTCAAAAAGTACACAATTACAGTGAATCACGTAAAATAGCCACTTTTATAGGCAAGAAATTGAATATGGGCAATTTCATTTGGCTCAACTCATAGAATAAACTATATGTGTGTGTATGTGTATGTAATGAATCCTATCATATAAATGTTGTATATAGATCTAAGGGAATGAAAAACTGATACATACCAGCATAAAATCCAGAGTGTTCTAAAGAGTTTCTAAGAGAAACATGTACTTAGAAACTTTATACAAAAAGAAAAGGCAGAACTCTTCATATAGAGGAAATAGTATCCATAGGAGTTCAGAAATATATGTAAATGAAAATAAAGAAAATGAATGACCTACATGAGTTGCAGAGTCCTATTTCACAGGCTTGACAAATAGAGGAAATTATATTGGTGAAGGAATAGACAGGACAATTTGAAGGAGTTTGTCAATTGCCAATCTGACAAAGTTAGCTTTGATGATGAAAGCTAAAGCAATATAAGACTATCCATTCATTCAACACACATATATTAAATGACTATCATGTGCCAAAACAATTGCCAAACAAAGTGCAGAATCAAAACTCATCATTTAGGAGTGGTACTCCTAGTTTAGTTATTGAACCAGCTTTGTGCTTTAATCATATAGTAGTGACTATATGACCCAAAATAGCTGGTCACAACACATATGTGTTATCAGAATGCAGATGTGCAATCAATGTAGCTTGTGGCCAAAGAGGAAAAAAAAAAAGTTGTATAATGAATGTAAGATAGGACGTGTGAAATTGAATGAAAGGAATTATAGGAGTTGGCCAACTAGAAATGCGGATGGCATATGCTTGCCTGAGGAAAGTGCTTGGCAAAGGCCACAGAGATACAGAAAAACTTGGCATTATTTAAAAATAGTAATGCAATACTATTACTGGTGTGTATATATACACACACATATACACCAGTATATATATATTTATATATGTATATATTTATATATATATATAAAATGGAATGTATATATAATGGTGTGTGTATATATATATATAAAAATATGGAATACTATATATATATAACGGAATACTATTCAGCAATCAAAAAAGATTAACTCATGCCATATGTGGTAGTATGGATGATGCTGGAAAGGATTATCCTAAATGAAGTATTTCACAAGGAGAAAAATAAATATTGGATGGTTTCACTTACAGGTGGAGTATAGAGAAACCAAACAAAGAATCAGAGAAAGACAAACTTTAAAACCAACCCTTTGGGCCTCCCTGGTGGCGCAGTGGTTGAGCACTGGGCTGCGAAGCTGCCCACAGCCTCTGCAGCGCCAGTTCGATCCCCAGCCTCCGGGTGAGGGTCCCACGTGGTGCGCAGCCTCTCCTGCTGTGCCCGCTGCTCCCCTCAGCAGTGTGTTTCGTCAGTCTGCCTGTTCTGTTCCCTGCTCTGGCTCTGGTGAATTCTCTCACCCTCCCGCGCTTCTGACTGTACCCAGTGCTTGTATAAATAAATAAATAAATCTTTAAAAAAAAAAAAAGAAAAGAAAACCAACCCTTGATAACTGACCACAGTGTGAGCTATATAGGAGGGGAAAAAGCAGAGGGGAAGGGAAGAAAATGGGGGAAGAGAGCACAATAGACTGTAGTGGTGGATGATGGATGCCTTGAAGGTGGGAAACTATGGTGACCATATCTGAGAGGAGAAATCCCATATTGTGAAAAAACTGATGTAAAATAAGGATATATCATTAATAATGAAAAATAATAATAGAAAAATAGAGTGGTTCCTATGGTAAAAAGGAAGGAAACAGGGAGTATGGTTGGAGATAAGACTGGAACTGTCGGTCAGATTTAGGTATTAATGAACTCTGTACTGTATATTTTGTTAAGCCAATGGAGACTTCTCATAAGACTATTCCAACAGATCAGATGATGGTTTATAGTAGAGATAATAAAGGCCTGAAAAACAGAAGACTAAGCCATAGATACTGAGGACTAGAATCCCCCAGTGCAGCAGACATGAAAATAGGGAATACAATTTGGGAAAACTTTGAAGGAAGAATATAAAATGCCAAGTGACTTAGCATTTAGAATGCTAAGAACTTGAAGAATTTAAATTAATGTAAAGAATTTAAAATGCTAAGTGATAAAGTACTGCACACATAAGAACATTGGAGAAACAGGTCTTGGAGAAAGAGAACAAATTTGTTAGGGAGATGTTTCTGTTGAAAACTCAGTAGAAAGGTCAGCACTAAAACATAAATTTGGAAGTCATTAATGTACAAGTGATTACTGAAGAAATGGGAACAAATAACTACCAATATAAGCACCAAGCATGGTACTAATCTGGCAATTTTAAGGAGAAAATGGATCTTAAGTGAGAAAGAGTGAAGAACTCAAGATGTTCTCCAGAAAAGATGTAATGGGGGTCTAGATTCAAGTGGCAGTAGTAGAGTTGGGTGAAAGGAGAAGATATGATAGACCACTTGGTAGAAAAAAATCTTCAAAGACTTGGATACTGGAAAGAAAAAGAAAAAAATGAGCCAGATACTATTAGTGCTGCTGCAGCTGGATGAGAATGCTAAGCAGGTCTCCCTATGCTATTTCCTATGTTTGGCTGTCTTGCTTTTCAGATTTCTTTCATGATTTGTGAAGTTCCTAGTAGCCTAGAACTCAACAAAATTCTCCTTAAAAATGATAGGTAGAGTACCACATGTAGATCAGCAATAAGCCCTTCATCCTTATTTCCATCAACCTTAACTCTTAAAGATCAAGGTAAGACCTCATATTCACCAAGAAATCTATTATTCACCCCATCCCACTCTTTTCATGCCCATATTCCTTTATTCCCTGATTCTTTTTATTAACTGCTTGGTAAGTTTGTTTTCATTTATTTTGACTGCTATATAACATTCCATTGAAGATCTATAAAGCAATTTGAGGCTTTTTCTATTAAAAATAATAATTCCAATGATTTTCTTTACATGTCTTCCATTGCCCTTGTGTCACAGTAGAATTATTAGGTCGCAGGGTATATTAATGCTCAGCTTTGGGTAATTTTCCAAAGCATAGCACCAATTTGTATTTCATCAACGCATAAAGATTCCTATAGATCCCCATCCTCTCTAGCACTTAAATTAAAAATAAATTTCCAATCACAGGTATGAAAAATGTCTACTTTGTTTTCTTCACAATGACTTATTCATTGACAATGTTGAACATATCTCTTTACATGTTAACTGATCATAAACACTGCCTTCTCTGCAAGATGTATAGGTTTTGTTTACTTTTCTATTAAGTTGCTTGTAGTTTTCTTACTAATTTATATAAGTTCTTTATAGACTCTGAATACTGATCACTGAGAATACCTTCCATTTTGTAAATTGTCTTCCAAGTTTAAGGTATCTTGATTAGCAAGACTTCTTGATTTAATAGACCAAAATTTAACAATATTTTATTCATTTATTTACTTTTAAGCATGTTTTAAGATTTAATCTTCCCCACCATAATCCATTATACACCTTGACCCTTTCATCTTTCCATCTCTCTTTTTTTATTTCTTACCCCATTCTAATTTTTCCATTATCCTGTCACTTTCTAACCTAATATATAATTTGATCTTTTGTTTTATTCCCCACCACAATCCCTTATGCTCCATTGTCCCTTTCCCTACCTCCTCCCTCATAACCTCAGCACCCTCAGGCTGTTTGTTGATGTCTAGGAGTCTGTAAAAGTGTTCTACATTGTCTAATTGTCTCTTGTATGAATGTCCAATATTTGGTTTTGTCATTCTGAATGTATTTTCTCAAAATCCCTCCCAGTTTGTTTCATCTCAACTTGATTTCAAAAATGATAAAGAAAAAGATCAGTAAGAATACTCAGTAGGGAGACATATGAGTCTGGAAGGGAAGGGACAGGTATTCAGCACATAGATACTAATAGAGGCCATGGACATGCCTGAGGTATCACCACATACTGAAGAAATGGGAGGAGAACCAGGAGATGCAGAGGCCTTTGAAGTGAGAAAGGAAGAGTATATGTTTTAGAGATTAATTGAATGTTGGCAATGCTAAGCCTACGTGTAACCTTCTAAATGGAGCCCAGCAGGAGAAAAGTATACTTAAATTATTAAGCAAAAGCAGCTACAGAAACAAAACTAAATCATAAGAAAGCAAGTATTAATATGGGCAGAGAATTTACTAAAAAGTGCTTTTTTCTATCAGTTCCCTTGGACTATCTTATTTTGCTTACATCTGCCCTAATTTGGCTGTGTAAAACTGTATTTTACAAGTGACCATTCTGTCTTTGTTTACTTATCCCATCAACATTAATTGTATGTATGGTTGTAGATATGGTTAACTGTTCCCAATTCATTGAGTGATTCCACTCCTTTTTACACACAAATACTTATGTGAACATCGCATATAAGATTTTTGCTCAGTATTTAAATATTACAGCTGCAAACCTATGTTTCCAGTCAGTGACATTATGAAAATGCTATATGTTATTTTTAAACTAAGTCATACTATTATCAAATATTCTGTTCAGTATTATTTTAAGACAAGATAGGAAAAATGGGTTGTAATTAAAACAAAAATATAACATTTTAACTTGAAAATGGAAGCTTGGATTTTTAGCATTTTGATTTATACTAAAAATACCTACTAAATTCTTGTTGTTCGTTTCCTTTACAAAATTGCTAACTGAAACTCTTTTTTACATGGATGAGTGCCAAATCATACAGGTTTAATGCTGTTGAGTTCTTACTGTAATTGAAATCACATTAAGGGCAGGTATATGTGAACTACAAACACTTCTTCATTCACGATCACAGTAAGCAGCAGAGACCAAATTAACTCTTGTCTTCCTTGTTCTATTCTGTATTTCTGTAAATAAGAAATATACTAATGTTGAATGCATCCTGACTTCAGAAACTTATCACTGGAAATTAGAGAGCTCCAGAACTATTTTGGAAAGATTTTTAAACCTGGACAACTCCCTGCTGTTACAAAGACTGACGGTGCTTGTGAACCTTAACAAGGAGATTTTATATAAGGCTGTTCTTACTAGGACCTGTTTTATATAAGAACACACTTAAAAAGCTAATTTCTTTTCTCCTTTTTGCACTGCAATCCACAAAGTGTGACTAATAATAGATTTAAATTTGCTAAGTGCATTCACTCCTTTGTGCCATCATAAAGAGAATCTATTACTGTAAAATTGAGGCTTAGTTCCAAATTGCGCCATTATGAAGTTTTCTTCCAGCAATGTTTTGTCTCTAATACACTTCCCTCATTGTAATTCTATTGCAAACCTGATGTCTAGCATCAAGTCTCACAATAATTATTTTAAATTGCTACTAGGAACAGTAGTCCTGGTGGGATATATTACTACCATTCTAACAAGATGAATTTCAATGCACTTGTAACCATATTATAGTATATTATGAAAGAAAGAAAATCTTTTGAGTTATGTATCTATGGACATGCATGTAACACAAAAAAAATAATTTTTATAAACTTCAAAATACTTTGTTGAACTTCTACTTAAACTTATTATAAGTTACAAGAACAAATTAGGATACCTCACTACATGACCTATTAATAGCACACCAAGTGACCGAATAAATCATTATAAGTATAAAAATAATGGTAATGCTACTACTTAGAATAATTATGCATGGTACTGTATTTATATGATTTTAAGATAATATAAATTAGATTACCATAGGAGAAAGGCACCAGAAAATTATTAAAAATGAAGCTGATATAAAACTTTATTCTCAATTTAATCTTTCCCAAGATTCAGATGTCACTTATATAAGTGAAACTACTAAAAAAAGTGTTTGAAAATAATTTATGGTATAATAGAAACTTCCAAAAAGTCATCTTATCCAGTCTAAGATACTGACTCACCAATTTGCAAATACATTGTGGAAATGCTACCAGAGATCAACATGGAAAGCTCTAGAAAACATTTTAAATTATCCTGCAACTTAAGTGATTGTTTAACAGTAACTTGATGATATACACTGGGTATTTAATGAGTGATTTTACATTCTGACTGAGGACATTTTCACATTCACCTTACTAATAACTTACAGGCTTACAAATAATTGAGAAGATGTTAGGCTTACGAAAACATGAATTTTGAATTGGGGACATAACAAAATTATTGTAAAGAATAATGAGCCAAACATCTCTATTATAGATAAAATAACTATTAAAAAAATGGTGTGAAATTGAGAACTAGGTCAATTTTAATACTTTAAATAGTTGGCGCCAAACATTTAGAAGAAACTGCAAGTAACAATTCTCTATCTTCAGGAATTCCTTTTAAGAATGTTCGCATATACCCCAAATGAAAATCACTTAGCTACCTAATGAAATTTAAAGTTACTTGCTGGAGTTGATCAAATGGGAAGAGTTAATCTGCATACTTTACAAAAAGGGTAGTTGAATTTACATTAACAACTAAGTATTTTCTTAAATAATAATGCAGATATGACTCTCTAGTCATCATCCAGCTACCAACTGAGTAATGAAAAATTACACCAAAATGACTGTATGGCCTTGTATTTATACTAAAGGGGCCCACTGTTGTATAGTAACAACCATTCTATAATGTTTCTAGAATAAAAAGTCTGGACATTACCTGTTAGAAATCTAAGAAGTTACCTTCTTACTATTAGGTCATGTCTCAAACATTTGATATTGTTATGTAGTTTCATAGCAATCACTTTTCAGTTAACCAAAACTGATATCACATATTGTTGATTGGGAGACATTGGTATTTATTAGAAAATATGTCATTATCTTTGCATCTACTCCTATATTTAATTTACTCCTTTATATATAAGCTTATATTATTTAAAATGTACTATAATGTCACAGGAATAAAATAGAGCCTAACGAAAAATGTCCTTTGTTAACAATATTCTTGATCATAGTTCTATTTTTCAAGTAGCCAGACATAATTGCATTACATTGGCAAATGCCTCCGTGGAACTAAGTATAATATTTCACTGCACACTTTTGGTTGGAAAAAAAATCCAAATGAATAGAAACATGATTAGAAGCAGGAGGTATCTTGGTTCTCAATTTTGTTAATCAAAATCAACAATAATAAAAGACCTCATAAACATTTTACAATTTTCTACCAATACCTTGCCCTTTACGTTCTGAATTAAAAGCGTTTTCCATGAGATCCAAATAGAACCAATTGTTCAAAAGAGTATATTAATGTTTTCCCAAGAGCATGACTGAAAAAAATATGCTGATCCTGTGTTTATCAATACCTATTGAAATCAGTACTGAATTTTTTAAGAGCAATAAAGGAAGCTGTTATTTTTAATATACACATGTTCCTTTATATTTCTTGACAATAGAATGTTGAATTAACTCCTTGAATGCTGTATTGCATATTCACTAATTCATTTCATAATTGGAAATATATTCTCCCAGTCTGCAGAGGAAATGGATTTAAGGGAGCTGTATAATATATTGATATCCTCAGAAGTAAGGAACTACATACCAATTGACCAAAATGAAAAATTGTGGAAGGACTAAGAATATCGGGTCTCCCCTGGTGGCGCAGGCGGTTGAGAGCAGCGCTGTGAAGCGCTCCGCAGCCTCTGCAATGCGGGTTAGATCCCAGCCGGCTGGCCGGTGAGGGTCCCACATGGCGCGGCAAACCTCTCCTGGCTCTCCTGCTGCTCCCCTCAGCAGTGTATTTTGTCAGTCTGCCTGTTCTGTTCCCCACTCTGTCTCTGGTGGATCCTCTCACCCTCCCGCACCTCTGGCCTGTACCCCGGTTCTTAAATAAATAAATAAATCTTAAAAAAAAAAAAAAGGACTAAGAATATCACATCCTTCCAGATTTTCCAAGCTTTTCTATTTATAAGAATCACCTGGGTCATTTAACACATTATTCAGTCCCAAAGTCCTTGGCCCTTCCTGAGTAGTTCTGTTTGAATAAACCTAAGACAGGGACTAAGAATCTGTGATTTTTAATCATTTTGGATGTACCAAGAAATATTTCAGTTATCTCAAATCCAACCTTTATCATTTAAGCAATTTAAGGTAATTGGAGTTTAGAAAATACATTTCAAGGGTTCTTGATGAGATTAACATATTTGTTAGAACTCTGAATTGATAGCATAAACAAACAGAACATAGTTCTGTGTCATCTCAACCTCTTTGTTTATGTGTGTGATTAGGGTATTTGGTTAAACACAGGTTTCCTTTTTAAAAGACAGGTTAGTTAAGCATAGCATGTGTCTGAAGTCATGTGCTTGATTGGCAATGAACAAAAATAGTTATTTTATATCTCCCAAAAGAACATAGTAAAGAACATAGAAAAGACCCCCAAGATTTCAAGTCCAACACACTATTTCCCAGGAAGAACTACAGCTAATTGTATCTCTCTTTTTTTCTTTTACTTTTTTTTTTCTTTTTAATGAGGTAACATTGGTTTACAAACACTGCATGTGATTTAGAGGCATAGGATCCCACCTCCTCAGATGCATGTCATACTCACCCCCAAGGTACCTTGTGCTCCCTTCCCATTTTGTTTCCCCTCTTTTTCAATATGGGCCATTTGTCACAGGTGTGAGATGGTACATCATTGTGGTCTTGATTTGCATTTCCCTAATGATAAGTGATGATGAACATTTTTTTCATGTGAATGTTGGCCGTCTGTATATCTTCTTTCGATGAGTCTATTTCAGCTAATATCTCTTCTAGAGAGGATTTAATTTTGCTCAAATATAAAGGAAAGGAAAAGAAAGGGAGTTCAATGAAATTCAGTTTCTTTGTCCCCATTTAAACTTTCCCAGTGCTCAGTTTAGAACTATTATAATTAATGTAATTTTTTATTTGTCAAGTATGCCCCTTTTGTTTCTTTTTCCTTGTTAGAAACAAAATACAGCATTTTGCACTTATTTGAGTATCCCAATAATTTATAAAGTAATTCATCTAAGTAACATACATACATATATAGAGTTCTTTAGTTATTACAGAGAGATGAATAATGAATATGAACTTCATATAGGCCAACACAAGATAAAGATCTAGGGAAGGTTCATGCCCTTTTCTTGAAACAGGAACTCCTTTGAAGTTCTTAAAAAAAAAAATCTCTCAGAAACATGCACATATGCATATATTTCCAAAATTTGCATATACTTTTAGGAGGTTCATGGACCCTGGAAGCCTCCTTGGTAATAAACACTAATCTAGCAGGAAGAAACCATCCCTGAAATGGTGATATTCAGTACTTTTTCTAATACATTTAAGAAGGCAAATTATCATCAAAGCTCAAATGACATAAAGCACTAATTCATTAATATTATTTACAAAATCAGAAGAAAATTTAATGATATTGAGCATGTAACTATACTGTAAATCATTGTAGTGTGAAAGTGCTATAGTTCACCTGAAAATAACTAGTTTAATTTTTCTTAGTTTTTATCAAAGTTAAGCAATGAATTTACATTTTTCCCAATGATCTTGTGCAGAATGTTTATAAGTAGGGGGGAAAAAGAGTGATTACCCCTAACCACTGTAGGAGTTAGTGATGAAACTAGCCTGAAGATTTCAGAAGGTTGTTCTTTTTTTTTTTTAAAGACTTATTTATTTATTTATGCATACAGGAACCGGGGTATAGGCCAGAGTTGTGGGAGGTGAGAAGATTCACCAGAGACAGAGTGGGGAATGGAACAGGCAGACTGACTGAAATACACTGCTGAGGGGAGCAGTGGGCGAGACAGGAAAGGTTTGCTGCACAATGTGGGTAGCTCCCTGGCTGGCCAGGGATTGAACTCATGCTGCAGAGTTTGGGATAGCTTCACAGTGCTGTGCTTAATCCACGTGCCACCAGGGAGGCCCAGAAGGTTGTTCTTTGAGGGATTTCAGTACTCATGGATTTAAAGGTAAAGAGACATGAATAGGAAGTAAATGAATGCATTATAATAAATTTGTCCCATGTCTGGGGAACTTGCACAACATATCTTGAGTCTGCTGCTAAGTCTACTATCCTTCTTGGATTACATAAGTGCTAAGGGCCTCCCTGGTGGCCTGGGCATTATCTTAGCACTATCACCTCTATGGCCTGAGTTTGATCCCTGGCCAGAGAAAATAACCCACATGTGGTGCAGCAGACCTCTCTTGTCTCTCCCACTGCTCCCTTTAGCAGTGTATTTCAGTAGATCTGCCTGTTCTGCTCCCCACTCTGCCTATGGTGTATCCTCTCACCCCCCACACTTCTGGCCTACATCCCAGTTCTTCTACACAGAAAAAAAAAACCCCTAAGTGTTAAGATCTATTTGTAAAACAGCTGATTATTTTATAATGCAACTCCTATAGATCTTTATTTCACCCTTAACTGAGAGAATTAAGTTCACGTCAATTACCTGAAGAGGAAAGATCTTTACAGGCACATTTTGACAAAATTCTCATATTTCTAGAACAGTCTAAATAAGATTAATTTGGGCATCAGAAAAGCACACAACTTAAAAACATCTTATGAGTAATCACTTTATGAAATAAAAAATGCTTGTCACCTCCACCCCACCATCATATTTTTCTCTTCTGCAATACTGAGCAACTAATTTTCCCACCATACCATGTCCCTATTGACAGTGCTACCCTGTTACACAGCAAAGTGCCCACCTTACATAGCTGAATTCAGTGGCCTCTTCTACCTCACTGTTAAAGAGTTCTACTCTTTGCAAGAATTCTCCTTAAGTATATCATCTCTGTGGATCTTTTTCATGCTCAGTATCTAGGATATGTGTTAGATGTTCTTATAAAGATTTGCTTATAATGCATCAAACCAGAATTACTGTAAGGATTCTCAATAGGAAATATTCACTCCCACCCACCAGCTTGAGGCTTCTCTCATTCCCTATTTGTCCATGCCCATAGGGCATGAAATCATATTCCCCTATAACCCTCCACTCATATGCCTGAATCAAATTCATGACAATGGAAACATTGTCATGAATAAATATTTATTAGTACCTACTATAGATGCAAAGAGATAGAATACATGATTCAGCCTGTGGTTACTGTTTAGTTAGGCCATTAGGACATTTAAAAAAAAAGTGATTTATAACAAAGTGAGATAGCATTGACTAAGTGATACCTGACTCCCTCTAATTTATCTGTTCAACAAATCCAAATTTCTGTATATTTATGTTGCTTAAAGAGACATACATCTGTAACCCGTGAATCACCATGGCTTTTCACTAAGCTTGTGTCTTCTAGCACAATGAAAAAAAAATGTGATAATCTAGTGACATATTACTGTGACTTCCAACGGTTTCCACAAAGGCAGAGCTGTCTCATGGGTACCACAATAGAGTGAAATACAGAAGACAAGAATTCTAATCTGAGAAATGCCCCTCACGTTTTATGTGACCCCCGCCAAGAGACTTAACCATTCAGTTTTGAGCTTTGTCATCTGTAAAGTAAGCTTAATGAAACTTGCCAAAATGATAGAGATGTTATGAAATCTAGCTAATTAAAGTCCACTTAATGTTTCTAAGGTTAAAAAAAAAAAACTTGCTTTACCATGAAAAACAATAAGCAAAAAGAATTTTATGTGAAAATACTAATTTTTTGTATGACACATGCATAAGATGATGCTGATGGTCCTCTAGAGCCTAGTGGTATGGCGGAATGTGCAGCTCCATTCGTGCTCTTTCATTTGGTTATTTTGGTGACCAGTAGCACTTAAGACAACTAGATAAGATGAGGTATCTGTAACTATAGAAGAAAATAAAGCTAACTGGCTCCTGTCGAACTGACCCAATGACCTAGGTCTGTTAGTACAATCTGTATCTGTAAAAATGAGTTTGCGTAATTAGAGTCAAAGAAAATAAACTAGACATTATATCCACTGACATCTGAAGGATTGTCTCTCCTATCCCAGACAGACCTGGAGCAGCAGGCTCATGACTGCACTAAGAAAGTGAAGTTTCCGAATGGCAGGGCTAATAAACCCAAGGCACTCCTGATGAGATTAGAAGGGCTCTTGTGCATCTCTTGCTTACTAAGATTATATTGACAAGAATTAGAAATTGTTCTGGTCTGTGAGTCCTTTGGAGGCTAATAAAGTGACAATGAAGATGCATTGTGCTACAGAAAACAGTCCTAAGTACTAAATAAAAAATGCCTCTACACTGAGCTCATAACTTTACCCCTTGGGATTGATTGTATCTTTCAGCTGAGAACACGAAGCAAGGCTTAATGAGGAAATGATATTAGGTGGCACCATTTCTATCATTCTTAGTTCTTTGAACTTTCAGGCAAGGTTAACATACGTGCTATTTCATGGAATAAAACAAAAATATACGGTGTTGAAATATTCCCTTTCTAGAAATATGAGAGTAATAGAATCTTGCAGAGCTAACAAAGTAGCATGTAAATCTTAGGGTACATACATCAGATTTCAAGTGGAATGAATGGCATATTTGATCCAAACTAGGTAAACTTGAATTCTGTAATGCTAAAATACCAAAAATTAGCTCCATGATGTATTAACTCAAATAATAATGTTACTGACGTAAAAAAAAAGAGATGGAAATTAAACATCTAGTTATGAATACTGCGTCTGCACAACGTGCCGCATGCACCACATGTGTTAGAATTTCTTCTCAGTTCTTTTTTTAATCTTTTATTCATAGCATTGCAGGTGATGAAAAATTTATGCCTTGAGTCTGGCATTGAAATTAAATGCAAAATGAAAACAGAAGCAGTTTATACTGACAGCTTAAATATCTTTATCTAGCATACGGTTGCACTATAAAAATCACTGGGTGACTTTTTAAATCTCCCACATGTAAAAAACCAGAGTTGTACAATAATGAATAAACTTATATGTCTAAGATATCAACACAAAAGTTGTATTTTTATTAGCCTTCTTTGTTAATTTCATTAAGCTCTATTTTACTGTTTTTGTTTAATTGGCACAGACAGATGAATATAAGCTTTTAAAGACACTGCACAACTTAATCGTGGATATTAATTCCTCAGAGTGGCAAGAAACAATTGATTTTTGCAGTCTATTTAATGAATGTGATTTCTCTGGTAGGTTTATGTCTTAGGCTGAATAGAAAACATTAATCTGTACCTAGGTAGTTATGCTGTAGTAAAGGTTAATTATTCAGGTGAATCAATTTGTTCATCACTGTATTAATATGAGTGATGCTTTGGAAGAATGGTAATAATTACAATAATATCCACAGTTAGCAGCTTTGTGAGTTTTCAAGTGTATTTCCTTCCTTAGAATAGTTGCAGGTAATTCTGTACACATTATTTTATTAGTCACAACTCTATTTACAAAATGAGGCTTACTGTAAATGGTTCCTATTTTCTGGAGATGGCATGTCTTTTGTGCTAAGCCTATCTGTATAAGCTTTGCTTCATTAAAATATTCTCTATAGCTTTTGTTGATGAACTAATGTTGAATCTCAAATAGTTAGCTCATAATGTAAATTAATTGAAGAGAATAATGCCTGTTAGTTTTGTGAGTAATGCACACAGGTTTAAAATATGTTATATATGAATTTTTAAAATAAGTATAGAGTTATTTAGCATTTAAATAAGTAAATCCTGAGATTTAGGACTGTCTACAGTTACGTAAAGCACCAATACTAAAACAACCACTTAGATTTCCATATTTAGAAGACTTCAGCACACACAGCTTAAAATATTTTACACTCAGCCTCTGATTTGTAGCTTCTTCCTGGATGTTTTATGTAAACATACTATGTATAATTATGCAGATAATTTTATACAATATTAATTGTGCTAAGAGCGCAATGAAAGTTGTTTGATCCAGCAATTCATTTACATTTCAATGATTTTAATTGCATAAGATTAACAGATCAAATTGAAATATTTCTGACCATTATACTATTTTGTATGGAGAGTTCAAATAGTTATTTTGTGTGATATTATTCCACACTTATTTAGCACATCTTATTATTGACAACCATGTGTACTTAAAGAAGAGTGCTCAAAGCCTCAACACATCACATATCAGATTTTAAGGTATGTTTAACATCTGTTTTCAAGTACTAGAATTGTCAAGTTGGCCTGCGTCTTTGAAATGCATTTGATGAGCTATATTACATCTTTAAGGAGGTCACCTGGAGAAAAGACCAACAAATACATTTAATTTATTCATCTCTAATGTAGGAAGAGTAATTCCAAGTGTTTATTATGGGAAGCAAGTGAATATACTAACTTTCACATGTAAAGATAGCATCTGGAACCACTCTCCAAACCAACAAATTTCAGGTTAGCATTTCTTTCTTATTTCTTTCATCATGTACAGATTTAATATCATCAGGAATAAATCTAAATTGTTTGCTTCTTTCCTCCTAATTCCTGAAGCAATGTAAAAGCCTAGAGAGGTTTGAAGTGACAGGATTACAAGCAGTCTTTTGCATACATGGCCTTTAGGGATAAGCGGCTACCTTGCATCTAATAAACAAGAAAGTGAATTCGTTGAATAATGAATTAAGTGGCATAAGTTGTGATAACAAGGAGCAAATGTAACTTCAGACGAATGGTATTTGCTTTGTGTGGGGTTATCTGAGAGGGCTGATGCTCCGCCAAGGGAGACTGAAAAAAGGCTCATTATATTAAGATGTTCTTTTACAGAACAGTCTAAAATGATCTTGCAGTTTTTTCCCCCGTTTGCTGAACTCCTTTGTGTGCTTCTATCAAATCAACCACCTCCACCAGGGGGATAACTAGGATTCTTTCAGACTGTTGAGTGTTGTTTAAAATGAAAATTCCTAGTGAGTTTTACATGGGTCACCCAACAATTAAATAGAGATGTCTAATTGGTTCATCCATATTAGGGTCAGCAGCTGGTTACAGAATAAAAGGTTGTGGTGCCCCATTGCATAGTTTTGAACCAAATTAAATTATTAATCTACTCTTTGCTTCAATGTAGCTTCACGGGGATTCCTAACCTGCCATGCTGAATAAAACGGAACGACTGCTTTACATTTTCATTATGGAGAACTATATTTTAAATTGCAAATGCTCTCCTATTTAGCTTGCATTGCCTATCGTTGGATATGTAGAAATGTCTTCAATAGTCAAGGCTTAAAACTTGTTTTGTTAATTTCTAGTTGTAGCTGGAAACTAGTTGTAGCTCAAAAGATGATTTACGTGTGGTACCAATTCTCTAGCCAGAACCAACTGGGCCATGAAAACACAAATTCGAGACTTAAGGGGGCCATTATCTCTGACCCTTAAACTCAAAAGATGTAATTAAATGAGTATGTTGCAGGAGACTTTGTAATCTAGCATCAGCTTCAGGTTATTTCAACCTAGGTTATTTCCATGATAGCAATTCTTGCAAGTTTTTGTGACCTTTTATGATTATTCTGTTGTTGTTGTTAGTTTGCTACTTTAAAGTGAATATCAGCTTTTTGAAAAAAATAATAGCTGTGTTCAATTTTCTAACAAAGTTTTTAATATTATCTTAATCATATTTTTACTGACAGAAGACACAATCACAAAAAGTTACCATATTTTCTTAGATATCATTTTGAGATATTTTCGGTCAACATTTTAATACATGCCACATTAATTGTAAAAATTTTAAGTTATGAAATCAGTAGCACAATTAACTCTAGAAACTGGTTGACCTTTAGAATGTATTGTGATTTTTAGGGACAAATCACTTAGTAATCACACAGAAATCACTTAGTAATCATTCTACAGTTCCATTTTGGGTGACTGGAATTAGCTGAAATTTTGACTCTCATTCGTTGGTTCACTGGTTTGTTTAAATGTATGTGTATGCCAGCTAAGTCTGTTGGAACACATAAAAACTTGAATTCAGTGAAGCTTCTTTATAAATTCGAGGGTTTTTTGTAAACATTCTAGTATATTCACTTATCCATCAAAAATATACTTAGTGGACACTTAGTTGTGTCAAGTGCTGTTTGAGGAGCCATGTAAGCAAGAAGAAGTGAGATAAGGTCCCATCTATGGTACTGTTTACCATCTAGTAGAGGGAATTGAGACAATAAGTCAATAAATAAATTAGCAAGAAAACAACAGTGTGAACTATTAGGAAGAAAGCAAAGTACTATTCAGAGTGACAAAAATGGGAGGATTCTCTAGACAGGGCTGTCAAGGAAGGTCTCCCTAAGGAGGAAGAGTTTTTTTGCTGAAGTCTTGTCCATGAGAAGAGCATTTTAAGCAGACATATGGCCAGTGCCGAAGCCCTAAGGGCTGCATGAGCCTGGTATATAGGAGAAACAGAAAAAAGTAAGTTTGGCCTCATGAACATGTAACCTGGGTGTGGGTTCCATGCTTAGAAGAACCCAGTTTAATGCTCTCTTATCACCATCTTGAAATGTCTTAATCATTTTTTAACAAGAGAGCTCACATTATTCATGCAAAGTTTGTAACCAATCCTGCAAAGAAAGCTAATATATGTGAGTGGTGTGTACGTCTGCATGTGTTTTTCTGTGTGTGTTGAAGAGGGGTGGGTGTGCATAAAAAATAAAGACAGAAAAATGATATTTCTGGTTATGTATGATACTGGCATCAACACAGTTTACGAAAGATCATTTGCACATTACAATATAGTCATTTTTGTCTGCTATGTAGAAAAAGGAAACACTATTTTTGTTCTATATTTAGCCAAATCCTCACATACAGATGATAAATTCCTCAAGGATAATGTCGGTCTCTTCTGTGTATTGTATATACTTCACAGCACCATGTGATTAGATATTCCACAAACACTAATTGCAGCTAAAAGGAATTTGGCTTCTCTTTTAACCTGATAGGGCTTCCTTGAAAAAAAAATGAAGCATTTAGTGTTCACATTTGAATTCTTGTTTCCTCCCCACATTACACTGTAGTACCAAATCTGCACGACCTTCTAACAATTAAGTCAAATCATATGAAATTGCCAATATTCAACTATTATTTTTAACCTAGGAAATAGCAATTTCAGTGATTCATAGCATGTTGTAATTACAGGTTTATTTAAAGAAGTAAAATAGAAATCCTAGAAACATCTTTGTAATCCCTGCAGGATGCAGCTAACAAAGGGAAAAACAACTAGCAGAGGACTGCTTATTATCACACTGCACTGTCAGGTCCACACCTAAAGGCCTCCCTACCTCCCCCCACATACGGGCAGGCAAATCCACCTTGCAGTAAGGCCCTTCTGCCAGACAGCAACTGCCCCTCCTCCCAATAATAGAGTCTGGGCCTGACACTCACTTTTCATTGTATTTTGTTATAGCAAGTGGTTAGTTCCCAAGAATTACTATGTCTGTAGCCCACATCCATGCCATATGTAGTTCAGAGTTGTAACAGGGTTTTGGCCCATATACTATTACTCATGGATGACCTTTCCCCTAGGCAAGGCTATTTCCATTTGTTGATTGTCGTGATGATTTACCCAATGACTACTAAGTATAATGTCATTATGGTTCATGTGATAGAATCTGGCCAGCAAGTGTTTTCATCATATCAGGAGTTCTATGATCAAGACAAAGAGGTAATTTTATAATTCAAACAAGTTAATGTCCTGATGGATTCTCAAAAAAACTTCTGTAGAATGGGCATTTGTTGTTTGTATCTTAAATCTTCTTTTGGAAGGGTTTTTGATGGTAAATAGTTATCATCCAGTTGCTTCTTACCTTGTATTTTTTTTTTTTTTTTGCAGTTCAACAATACACTAAGATCCATTGGTTTATAGTTTTTTCATTATGATCCATATCTTGAATTTTATCACTTTCTTAGGCTTCCCAAAATTTTCTACACTTTGAACCACACTTTGAATACTTTGAACCTATTTATTCATTTTTTTGAGTCAGGAGTGGGATTATAAAATAGTCTTAGTAACTTAACAAATATTAAAAACCCCTAGGAAGTTTTGGTCTTCTCTCAAAAATATTTCTGAAATATATTCATTAACCGCCCCCACTTCAATTTCCCCAAAATTGTTCATTCTCTTCTACTGAAAGGTGACAACATTTTATATAGGCAACTCTAAAGCCATGTGGTAGAAAGCATGTGCTTGATGTTTTCCCTATACTCAAACCACATAAGAATTTTATAAAAAGTTGGGGGAAAATCCAACTATTTGGATTTTTTAGTCTGTATGTATTTCCTCTTGATCTTTATACTGGCACTAAAAATATTCATCAAATGAAGAAATAAACAAATGAATGCTTTCAAGGAATTTATGATCTAGTGATGAAATCAGACAAGACAGTGATAGCAAAATAAGATGTGTCCTAACCAGAGAAAGTACAGGTATTTATGAATGCGCAGAGCAGGGACTCATAATCTGGTCTTGGGGAATTGGGGAAGGCTTTTTGACATCTAAGCTAAATTTGAAATCTGCACATGCCTCATCTCCCCCTATATCCTCACAACCCTGAAAAAACAGTCTGACATGCTTCAAGATCATTTTCCACAGAACACCATGCCTCCCCGCCCCGACTTCTATCCCTTTCAGATTTCCTTTCCAAAAGAACTTGCTCTTTTTATCCTAGCTACAAAGAGCTCATGTAAACCTTTCACGCAGCTTTATTACCAACTAAAATTTTTGTGTTCTGTGATTGATTACATTGTGTGCATAAATATTGATAAAATTTATAATTTTTTAATAAAATTTTTTCAAAGACTACTTTTAGAGACAAGGTACATTTAATCTGAGGGAGTGACTCTATAAAGGTGGGAGTTTCTGCAGCTAGAGCTGGTGAATGGGTGCATGTTTTAGAGTCAGGAGCCAGTTAGGCGCTTTACCTATCTTCCAGTAAATAGCAAACTGTATATATCTGCACCATTTTTTACCTCAAGAATCAATCTTCATATTTATTGACTTATGAAAGTGAGAAAAATAAGGAAGTGAGGGAAATAGATATAGTAGAGAAAAAGAAATATGAGCAAGAAGAAATGATCAAATCTCTTCCACATTCCTTGCAGTTTTTCTATCACTCCTTAGAAGAAATGACATCTTTATTTCAACTGTCAGCCTCACCCAATGAGGCAGCATCACATTGTGTGGAAGGAGCTTGGACTATGGTGTCACAGAGTTTTGAGTTTGTGTGAACTGGGCAAGTCACTTAACCTCTTTGAGCCTCAGTTTTATTCAGATAATAAATGAGTATCTACTCAGAAAACAGGTATAAACATTGTATGATTTAACTTACATCTATTCTATGCCTGTGTTACAGCAGAACAATCATAATGGCAAGATTTTATGAACATCTTATGAACAAATTATTGTATAAATTGCGTGAACGATTGGGATAATTAGTGTAAAAATAAACAGATAAATAATTACAGGACAGTTTCCATCTTCAAGAAAATTCCATTATTTGCTTTTTCAATATGTGCCATCTGCCCTGCCTCAGCCCTCTTCCAAACCCAGTTCAGTCAGGTGTGGTCAATTTAGAGATGGGGAGAGGACCCTTGGTTTCTTATAGTAAGCTTATCAGTGCCAATACTCTGTGACAAAAGATATATCTTTAACCCCTTTCACAATATGTAGTAGAAACTATTATTCTGGATGCCCCCTTCTATAACTAGACACTTTGAACATAGGACAGAGAAAAACTCTTGTCCACTTTGCCATTTAGGAAATATTTTGCTGCCAGGAGAAAAGGTTACTCACCATTACAACGATAACTTCATATTTTATTGTCCCATCAAAATGAAAAAATGCTCCTGAAAATTGCTCCTAGGATCTGTTTATATATATATGGTAGAAAATCTCATTGTTGAGCTCAAATGCCATCATCGTGACATTATTCACTTCATTTCTCTCAAGCTTAAGCTTTCCAAACAGAAGGCTGATTATGAATCTGTGTTGTGCAGAGTTGAGGTCACATTTAAACCTTTTTAAAGTATTGGGTAACTTGGCAAGTTGCTGAATTAGAACTTTACAATAACCCTGTACTGAGACTTTAAAGAGGAAGCAGTAAAATGTTCCTTGCCTCCCTTTCTCCCAAAAGCCAATAGTAAGGATCATGGTTTCTCATGATCTCTTTCATATTCAAAGATGACTCCATGAGTATGAAAACTGTCTTACCACCTTAAGAGGTGGCATGTCATTTCAGTCATATATTAGTTATAGTAAGTGAATTTCTCAGTCTCAGTATCCTGCCCATCAGGGAAATTTAATCCCTGAATGCTAACTCTGACTAAAAAGGTTAGATTGTCCCCAGGAAATATAAAAAATATTGTAGATAGAAACAGACTTATCAATGGTTTGTCTTCAAACAAACATTTTTATTTTATGTGATTACTCAGAAACTCTGATTTAGCATCTTCAGTTCTAAAGCATCATTTCTCCACCAAAGTCTGCACATACCCAGCCATAAGCAGTTTGAGCTGGAACAAAAAAGAGGCTTTGGGACTTTTGGGGCTTTAGGACCGCAGCCCCAGAGACAGAAATGCTTGGATCATGTTCTGGGTCGCCTGGGGATGAGAAGGGCTTATCTACACAAAGAAAGGGTGGGTGTTTCTCATCAGCTCTGCTCTGCCATACAAATTAGGTTTTGAGTCAGTTGAGTTTGGATTAGTGCAATAATATGTAAATTAGGTGAGGAATTAGTCTCATAGTGATTAATTGAGGGCCAATCCTAGATTGTCTGTGGTGGGCCTGCTTTGTTTCAGTTTCTTCCTACAGGGTGGGCATTTCCAGGCGTGCCTGAAATGGGGACTACCATTCAGCCACCCCCAACTCTGTTTAGATTTTACCAAGACACCAATAGTTCCATTTGTTTTCTGTTCTTTATCTTTCTTGTCAGTAATTGTGACTGTCCTAGAAGCAATTTTCATTAGATATTTTATAAAGCATTGCCTCACTATCCTGAAATGCATTTCTAGAATTCAAACATTGGAAGGAAAGTTATATGCATGGTAGTTCTATACCTTGCATTTTATCACTAACCTTAGCCAAGGGACTTTTTAGCCTTTGGCATTCATTTTCCTCAAATGTGGGGAAGAAAAGAGATCAGTGTTCATTTGGAAAAAAATTGTTCAATGTTAATCTGTGCTGAAAAACCAGTAAGCTCTGGTTTCAACAGGTTGTGTGATAAAGCACTTGGTTAAGTTTACAAATACTAAGAATAGCAGGTGCACTACTCTCAAATAATTATTTGGTGAAGGATGTTAAATGGGTGCATAAGTACCTAATATAAACATAATTCTATATCTAGTATAATCATGATTGAGTCAGTGAGCATGTAAAATAAGGACAGACTATATATACAATTATATGGTTTCATAATAACTGGAAGGGTGAAGCATCTATAGTTTGCTCCATAGGGCCTCCCCATTGGTGCAGGGGGTTGAGCAAAGCGCTGTGAAGCTGTCCACAGCCTCTGCAGTGCGGGTTTGATTCTTGGGCGGCCAGCGAGAAACCCACATGGCACGGCAAACCTCTCCTGCCTTGCCCGCTGCTCCCCTCAGCAGTGTATTTCAGTCCGTCTGCCTGTTCTGCTCCCCACTCTGTCTCTGGTGAATCATCTCACCCTCCTGCATCACTGGCCTGTACCCCAAGCTCTTATATAAAAATAAATAAATCTTTAAAAAAAAACTTTAAAAAATATAAAGTTTGCTCCATATAATTTGTCAGGTGCTCTGTTACTTCTCTCCTGTAATCCCAATAATAACTCTTCTATGAGCCAGATATTAGTATTTTCAGGTTGAACAAAACTGAAGTTCAGAAAAACAACTTCCCCACGGTCACCCAGTAAGTGGCAAAAACCAAGATTCAAACACAAAACTCTAATGTTTCAATGCCCATCCTTCTTTCATACAACATAGGGCTGCCTCGATCAGGTAAGCCTAGTAATAAATAAAGATGTCATTTGTTCTAATAAGTGAGAAAAGTGCAGTCTTGAAGGAAGGAATCTTCTTTCTGGTACATAAAAACAAAGATCAGTTAGTCAATAGCTAGGATCATCACCATGAGGGACAGGTGAGATTATTCAGAGAGCTTTGTGGATTAGCCAAAAAAGAAAAAGGTGGGAAGCAGAAACAATAGCAAACTATCTAGGGAAAGGCAAACAAACACTTAACAAATGCTGCAAGACCGTTGTAATTAATAGCTCAACTGTGTGGTAAGATTTCTAGATGCTTGGCATTTAGATGGTAGCGAGATCGTTGAGGGCTAGGTTAATCAAAGTCTGTGGCTTCTTAAATTTAGAAAGATGGAAGCAGATGGGATATTTCTGGATGTGTGGGGCAGGGAAGAAGTGATCTAACAGCAGAGAAGATACAAGGTATGTCCTCTTTAAGAAACTCTCTTTGAGAGGTTGTGGTCCCAGGCAGGCGGTAACTGAAATGTTAAAGAATAAAGGATATATTTTATGGAGAAAATGAGGTAAAATATTTCAGGGGAGGGGACAAAATTAGGAAGCATTTTGAAAGCTGCAAAGAGGCTTTGATGTCCTGGTAGATGGGGAATCTAATGGAAAGCATTATTGGCAGGTTTTAGTTAGTCTGGGAAATGCAAGATAGACTATGATCACAAGAAGTGTTATTCAAGAAGGTTTTTAATAAGATGTGGCAATAATGGAGGGAAATATGCTTTGATATGAGTGGTCTGTTCTCACCACCTGGAATTAGATGAAGGAAGTGAGGCCTCTCTGGTGTAATGACAAGCTATATTTATGAGGTCTTGCTATGGGCCATGTGCTCTGTTAAGCTTTTCACTTTCAGCTAATCTTAACAACTATCTATGCAGTAGAGAACCTTTTAATTGCCTGACTTCCCATTAAAAATAAACAGCAGGCTAGTAAACAGTAAAGGCCAGGATATATGGTTTCAGAATTCTCAGTCCAAAACATGGTGTCCTGGCCCACCACCTGGGATAGTTGGTAAATGTAATGTTTAGTTCCTCAGAAACCCTTAAAGCAGTTACAAGTGATATCTCAAAATACAAATAATGCAACAGATGTTTGTATGCCCGTTCTGTATACATAACAAGGACTTGAAAATATTCACATGCAATCCTAAGTACATTACATGCATTGTCTCAATTAACCTCATCCCCTTGCAGTAATAAAATCCCCAACTTTGGAGATAAACTAAGGCTCCAGTTGTTAAATAACTTGCCCATAGTCACACAACTAGTAAATGGCAGAGAGAGAATTTCTGCCATGTTGTGATATGGAAAATAGAAAAATGTGCACAAGACTTGAAGAAGCAAAAAACAACACATGGGTGAAAGAATTAGAAAAATGTACAAAGAGGTTGCATTTGAACTGAGATTTAAGGAATTTTAGGAAGGTGGGAGGACATTTCAGGCTGTGACCAGAAGGTGAGTGGGAGGGATTTTGGAAAGACTGGAGACAGAGACCACTCATGTGAGGTACTCAAAGAGTTGTTGAATAAAAGGAATTGATGAATGAATGAATGTATGCATGTACATGTATGAATGAATCAGCAGGAATTGCCAAAGCATCATTGAAGGGAGAATAACAGAAGGAATATTGTAAAGGCAGGCTCTACAGGACTTGCTGATTGGTATTTAACTAAAGGGGAACAAGTAGGAGAGAATATTTAGACTTGTACAAATTGGGTCTGTAATGGCAAGGATATATTTTGAAATGTTTCTCAAAGAATGAGAAGTAGCACCTGTAATTTGAAAGTAAGGTCATTTTATACCCCTGTAAACTAACTTAGTTCCTAGTTTTGCAAGGAATTAATTTTTTTTTATAGAGGCATGTTTTTATTTATTTATTTATTATATTTGTTTGTTTGTTTTGTTTATACATGCACTGGGTACAGTCAGAAGCGCGGGAGGGTGAGAGAATTCACCAGAGCCAGAGTGGGGAGCAGAGCAGGCAGAAGGACTGAAGTACACTGCTGAGGGGAGCAGCGGGTGGCAGGAGAGGTCTGCGCACCATGTGGGATCCTCCTCCGGTGGCCGGGGAGCAGCCGGGGATCGAACCGGCCCCGCAGAGGCCGCGGGCAGCTTCGCAACCCAGCGCTCAACCGCTGCGCCACCGGGGAGGCCCTGCAAGGAATTAATTTTAAGAAGGAATGAAAACACTTTTATGCCATGCAAAATTTCATACAATGCTACCTTACTATATAAGTGAACTATTTATTTAAGAAAAAGAGATTGAGAAACAAAGTATAATAAATTGACTGATAACAGAAAACACCGCCTCATTTTAAGAAAAGATCCAGAATTTGCACTTTAAAATAGCTGCCTCCCATGAAGTAGTCTTGTGATTATCTACCCAGCAAATGAAATTTAGCAAAGATGAGTTGTGACCAGGCCAATTAGTTTCCTTTTAATGTTAAATTTCTGGGAAATTGATTTACATTGAGGAGAAATTTGAGGTAATGTTCTGGGAATGTGAGACTGAAATTTCCAGTCTGTCAAAGTCTAAGAGAATTGTGGAAGTTTTTTCTAGAATTTAATTATTAGTGTGACCTCTTTAGAACTCCCCAAACGTAGCAAGGATTTTTGTTTTTAAATGCTTAAGATTCTTTACACGATCTACTGGAAAAAGAAAAAGAGATGATTCATTCAAAAGTAATCTGTTTAATTTATCAAGAGGATGAATCATTTCTAGCAGGTAACTCTGCTTAAATAACTCACCATCCCACAGTCTGTAAGAACAATGTCCACAATAGTTAGAGCACAAATAGACAGTAGAAACAAGAGTGAACTTTTGGCAAAGTCAACCTATCAGTTGGTATATATGGGGGAAGGGGCCTCTGATTCTGTCATGATATGAAGGTTTCAGATGTTAATGATGACAGCCCAGTGTGGAAGCATCGAGGATAAAATTCCTATAAATTTTTGGCCAAGAACCTAAAACTTGCTTTAGTCTGTGGCTAAGCTTTTTGTTCCAAGTAAGAAGGCACTTTGCTGGCTCTTTTATTATAGAAGGGCCAAATGAGATAGATGGGAAATATGTACTTTGAACAGCTAGGCAGAGTCTCAGGAAGTTTGCCAAACAAGATTTCCAAATAAAATGTTTGGGCAGGAAAACAGGAATGGACCATGCAGATGCTGGATGGATTCCACCAGCCATCTGTGCAAAGAGTTGCTTAGTATCACATCAGCCGGGAGCTGTGTAGTGGCACAAAACTACCAGCAATCACTTTATTGTTAACTAGGTCCATTTATTCACCAGGCAACTCTCTATGTATCCAGATAAAGTACCTGAATGTATCTGTATTTCCTGTGAGAAACAATAAGGATCACCAAAATTATTTTAACATAAAGGAATTTCAGCGAACGATTACCTCAGTGCTAATGCATTAGCAGTCAAAGAAGGCAGATTAATTTACTTACGGTGAGCTAAGTGCATTCTTGGCTCGCAAAGGGGAATCATTTGCTCACTTAAGCCAGAGATCCCATTTTTGACGGCAAATGTCACTGCCTGGATTTCCCTTTGACAGTCTGGCAACCCAGCACCCCTGTTATAGTATCCATTTATTTGTCTTATTTTCAGCCAGATTAATCCATTCTGTTTTGACAAGAAGACTGATGGGTAATTGATAACTGTGATAGACACAAACAGAAGAGTTGGATGCTGAATAATTCAGCACTTTTCAGTATCAATAAGAGAACAGGTTGAAGAATTTGTGTCTCTATTTACACTTAAACTAAACTAAGTCAGCCCAGACATTTATGCTGCCAGTCTATCAGAAAACCAAACAGTGTACATTCGGTTTCCACCCGACAAAATGTTTTATAAGCTTGTAACAATATGTGTGAAGCTGCCAGAATAATAAATAGGTACAGCAGCCCATGCATGCTAATGTTATGTTGTAAGCAGTTTTGTTGACAAGTGCTAATACTTCTTTCATACTATCATCAAAAGCAGCTAATACAACAGCCATTATTTGCTGGCTTTCCAAGCAAGACATGATGGATTGTGACCTTAATATGGGTTAGCCGAGTTTTGAAAGTTAAACAACTTGCAATAAATCATAGAATTATTACAATGCAGTTTAATTGGTTAAGGACTGTTTATTTCCTAAACAGGGTGAAAAATTTCTGTTTCGGCACTTTTAATTTGCAAAGTGCATTTTCATTATGAATGGCAGTTTAATATTCTGCTCTTTTGTCATGCAAAATATGCAACACACAGGCAATCTATTAATTGGACAAAAATGCATTGCAAGCGTAAATTATCCTTTATATCATCACTTGTGAGCTTTTACATCTATTAAATGTGTTAAATGGAACATAGTTAAAGATAATACAACTTGCAGGCTACTTCTGAAATTTAAGTCAAGTTGCAAGATGATTTTAATGACCTTTATTTTTGGCAAAATAAAGTAATTAAGTAATTGTAAATATAAAGGGCAATTTAAAGAGTTACTGCTCCCTTAAGGCACAGGTGCATATGTTTTATTGATTCAGCAGTCTTAGGAAACAGACAAAAGCACTGGTTCCTACTGATACATCTTGAGAAAGGGAATCCACCCACAAGTACTTCTTTCTTTGCTACTGTGTAATTTTTAGAGCAGAAATTTCCATTGGCAAATGTGTAGAAAAAAGGTGAGTAAGTCAGTAACAAATTGATATTGCAGCATAGCTCAGCATAACTGAATAGCTACCTCCATATGCTTTGGTTCAATGATGTGCCTTTGCATGGGGTTATTTGGAGCACAGAAACAGTAACAAAATACTTTGTACTAGCAATGCTGATATCCGCATATGCTTGATTTTTAAGAATGCCAGATCTCTCAAAGTGTTCCTGCAAGACTGCCTTAAAATACATGCAACCTATTCATTTACAGACAGCTCTGTGCTCATTTCCCATATTTATTGACACCTGAGTAGACCTTTTAGAAACTTAAAGCTTCCACTGACTTCAAATATTTTCAGTAGGTTGGCCAAGCTAAAACCAGGATCCTTTTTGTGCTATCACTCAGTCTCCTTCAAAGATATTGACTGTCAGCAATACAAACTGAAAGTTACAAATATACTTCTGACAGGCGTTCCATTCATTTTTCCCAGAGTAAAATGGTGTTAATGTAAGAATGTACATTCTGTTGTTTTAAAAAGAGAAACTAAAGAACATTTTTTTCCATTTGAATGATTCACAAGAACAATATATTAAACTGTCTAAAACTTAAATGATAAAAGTGGATAGCAAAGATGGTACAAATTGAGAAAAATTGTTCCTCTTTATTTATGTTATTTACTATGTTATCTAAATAAACTGTCCATCATTACCTTTGTTATATAGTAACACAGTAGTGCTTCTTGTTTTTAGGAATTTCATTCCAAAAATACACAATCTTGCACTAATGTTCATCATTTGCTCTCCCATTTAAATGTATACTTACCTAAGCTATGAAGTGTCGCTGCATCTGAAAAATGAAATGGGAAAGATAATGGTTGAGGGAGACAGAGATAACTGTAGCTTTTAACTGCTGATTGTTTGCTATCACTCATGATGAAATGATAAATATATACAATTATTTTATCAGATATCATCAAGTATCATAGCACATTTTAATAATGATTTAGTGTTTTAATATTCTGAATAAAAGTTTTATCAAAGACCTAATCATCACTTGGAACACACAGGTACATATAACCAAATTCTCAACTTGTGAAATCAATAGTAAGTTGAATTCATTCTTCTACTTCCTGGGGCACTTTTCAAAGTCATAAATTAATAGATTAAATCTATATCCTCCAAAAAGATTAGAAGATTTCATGAAAGCTCAGCTACATAAAATTGAAAGCACAATACTATACACTTAATCATTTTGTTAATATGATTAATTTAGTTACAATTTTGACTAACTTTTCACCATATTTTATTATAAAAAATCTCAAAAATATGGATCAATGAAATACTTCTACAATACGTACCCATATACTCATCACCTTGATTCTATGTTTTTATGATGCTTATCTTTTCACAGATCTATCCATCTTTCTACCCATCTGTCAATCTATTATTTCTTGATGCATTTCAAAATTAGTTGTAGCCATCCATATACATTTCCCTAAACACTATAGTGTGCATGCCATTAACTAAAGTGCAAATTTTGTTTGGTGTTCTTTTTTACTTTTGAGGAGAAATTTGCATACAGTGATATGTACATATCTTAAGTGTAGCATTTGATAATTTTCAACAAAATTTTACTGAGCTCCAGCCAGGTCAATGAACTCTACTAGATGTTGATATGAAATGAGGTTCAGTGAATATAGAAAACTCAAAACTCCTATGTACAGACTGCTCAGCATTGCTAAGATGAGCTAATCCACAGGGCCAGCTCCTACCTAAGAAATCTACCTCTGCAGGTTTCCAGTTATTTCTATCTTGCTAGATAGTTTATGTAATAAGATTCTATCAACAATTGCTTTACTATCTGCTGTGTACCTATTAGGTTCAAAGCATTTTGCTAAGTGCCTTAGAAAGCACAAAGGAGCCCTAAGATATAGAAGCCAAGGTATGGAGTCCATTAAAGAGCATTCAGTGAAATTGTGTGCTGTGTACAAAAATTGGAATAATTCAAGATTATATGTATTTAAAAGTCAAGTGAGTATGAGAGGCAGTTTAGAGGAAGGAGAGAACAATGTCTGGATTATTCAGGAAAGGCTCTCTTAACTGCATCCTCAGCATCATCTCTCTATCTGCTACCAGAATAATCATCTAAAAAGATCCTGTTATTCCCCTTGCTCAAAATCCCTTAATTCCAGCACACTTAGGAAAAATTGAAAACTCCTGTAAGACCTTCTGTAATCTGTCTTCTCTCCTGACTCAGATCTTACCTTTTCTCCCCAACCCTGCTTGCAAACCTTCTTAAGCACACCAAGCCTGCACCCTCATTACAACCTTTTTGTTTGTTCCTCCTCTTCCCCCCAGCTCTTCAAACAGTTTATCCTTTCTCATCACTCAGGGTTCGGAGCAAATGTCCTCACTGAAAGGTCTCCTCTGCCAAAAGAAAACCACCCATACTTCTACAACTCCATACCCAGAGTCAGAAAACTGAGGAGTAGACTCACTTGGTTTGCTGCAGTGTCCTGGGAAGTGAGTTTAGAAAGTTTGAGTGGAAGGTTATTGGAGAAGCTTTTGAATGAACTTAGCAATCAACAAGGGGAGGAGTTAGAGAAATGAAAAGGAAATAAAAATAGGACTTGATGAACATTCATATGTGGGTGGGAAAGCAAGATACCTACAAGATATCAAGCTTAGAACTTAGAAGGAACAGAATTTTTTTTTAAAAAAGATTTAGTTATTTATGCATACAAAAACTGGGTTGTAAGCCAGAGGTGTGGCTGGGGGTGGGGGGTGGCGAGACAATTCACCCGAGAGAGTAGGGAGCAAAACAGGCAGATCTACTGAAATACATTGTGGAGGGGAGCAGTGGGCGAGGCAGGAGAGGTCTTTTGTGCCATGTGGGTTGCTCCCTGGCTTCTCACTCTTTTTTTTAATAATACAGCATTTTTTTTTTTAATGTGTAGCACATCAAGAACACACCTCTAGGTTAAAAATCCCTGTAAGTCTTTTAAGTGATCTTCTGTTTATAAGAACATACCCATGGGTTTTAAACCTTGAATAGTTTTGTATAGTTTAAACTTAGAATGACTTTTATATATATTAAATAATTTCATTTTCCTAGTAATCTGTGAGGCATACATTGTCCTCATGTACACAGATGAAGACATTGAATCTAATGATTTTTTCCACAGAAAGAAAATTATTAAGCATAGCTTAATAAATAGAAGCTACTGCTTTTAATTCTAGAGAGCTGAGACAAAGCATTATCACTACAGTGAATTACTGAAATTCTCATATTCCTTCACTTTCTCTTCACTACCTTACCCCTGCTGCTATCCCACCTCCTACAACCTATTCAGTATTTCATCAACTCTGTAACTACCATGAAAAATTATATCCAGTCTTGGGGCAAGTAAGGTACAGACAATTTTTTTTAATAGGTCTTTGAAAAAAATGTTACCAGCATGCTGACATCTTCATAAAAATTAGGGATCCTTGAGGTGTCAAATTGACTAATGCGCAAACACTTGAAGAGCTCAATTCAAGGAACAAGACACAAACTTAAATACCTATCTTGTGTTTTCATAGGTGTGACCTACTCCCTTGAAAAGGCCATTTCAATCTCAAATTTCTATTACTGTTTATCATCCAACAACATTGTTCAGTAATGCCTCATCGCTATATAAGAGTTGTCCCAATATTTCTCAGGGAACCATGTCAATTTGAATTATAGTACATGCTATTTAGATACAGTAGATATATGTTTTAACTGCTGAGGACATTGAATCTTCTCAAAGCTATTCATAAATGTTATTATAAAGAATAATCATAGCAAGCTAATTTGTAGATTCCCAATTCTATGTTCCTTATTTTTGCCTTTTTGTGGACTTAGGCAGAATTCTGTCATTTATCAAAATCACATCTGTGTTCAGTGTCCCATTCTTCAGAATTGAAAATGTATGATTTTATAAGGTTAAAAAATATTTAATTTGTAGGCTTTTAGTTCATACAAGCCTTACCTATTAGCTATTAAGATATTTTTTAAATATTCTATAATGTTGTAATGCCTAACTGCTTCATGCAGAAAGGCAAATGAATTTATTAAGAAGGAAAGTTTTACTTTTTTGAGTTATGCAGGAATCATGTCTAAAGCAAGAAAAATATATATGAATTTTTTTCATTAAAATTATGGAATCTCTCACATCTTTTTAGCAAATTATAATTCCATTATTCTTTATCCCTCAAGGATTGAAAGAAAGCACTTTATTTTTAGGCAAAATAAATAAACACCCTGAGTTGGTAAAAATATCAATTACAACAGTGTCTACCCTAAAAGTCACATTCATTTTGTCTGTTATTGCAAGTTATTAAAAGGCTTCCAGGCATGCATATAAAACCTGAAAAACAATGGTTGTATCTATCATATTAAATTAAAATCTCTCCATAAAAAAGTAAACCCAAGTAGTTTATCAGTTAGGGAATGCCACACTGCCCCAGAAGTCAATACAAATAAGACTTTATTAAAAATATAACTAAAATGAAGTTCCAGAAGAACTCTCTATGGGAACAGTTCTGTTTCACATTCAAATGTGGAGAGAAAAAAATACATCCGCTGCCCTTAATTTCTTTAACATAACAAAGGGAGAGAAGAAAAACAAATTCTGTGGTCAACGATTAGAATTACATGTGATAAAGAAAATATTGCCTTTTTGTTTTGATATGCATCAAAAGATACATATGTCAAAGTAGACAACTTACACTCAACGGTATGTTTCTTTGACCATTTGTCAAATAGTCTAAATGTATGTTAAGTCAAAGCCTGCAATTCTATGTAGCTGCCATGAGTTGGCACTCCTGCTGATTTTCTTTTGTTGTTCTTCTTATTAATGGTCATATCATTAAATATTCTTTTTTTTTTAATAATAAATTTTATTTTTATATTCCCCCATACAATTGGAAACGCCCCATTCTGACCCCAATCCTTCCCCTCCCGCCCCCCACCCCCCAAAAAGTGTCTCTGGTTCATAGTTTTTTGTTGATTTTGATTTTCACTTTCTTATATTCATTTTCCTGGTCCCTTATTTAAGTTTTCTAGATTCCTGCTATGAGTGAGACCATCCGGTATTTTTCTTTTTCTTTTTGGCTTATTTCGCTGAGCATGATCCCTTCCAGCGCCATCCATGTTGCTGCAAACTGCATGTGTTTATCTTTTTTGAATGCTGAGTAATATTCCATGGTATATATGTACCACATCTTCTTGATCCAGTCATCTATTTTCATTAAATATTCTTTTCATGAGATTTCTCTATTTCTTTTTTCTCTGAAGCAACTCACATGCTCACTTGCACAAAATTCAAAAGATGTGTTAAAATTTTGACAATCAGGCAATATGTAATATAGATAAGATAGGCTTCCAGATACATACAGTTTCCAGCATGTTCACTGTAAATGTTCCCACAGTTAATAAATCTGCGCATAGTCCATTGGCAAGAACTAGTCATATGTCCATCTAGCTGAAAAGGGGCACGTGGATTATTTAGCAAGCATGATAGATTTAGGACATGTGAAGCTCAGTAAATAAATAAAAAATGGTAATTATTAATGTTAAAACATGGAAGTTGTATAAAAGCAAGAAAATACAATCATGTATATATCAAATTTGTATCAAAGCAAGAAAATATAATCATGGCACTCTATCATTGGTGAAAATATATGCTCACAATAAAGTAAACAATGTATATTGTTGTTTTTTTTTTTAAAGATTTATTTATTTATACAAGCACTGGGTACAGTCAGAAGCGCGGGAGGGTGAGAGAATTCACCAGAGCCAGAGCGGGGAGCAGGCAGAAGGACCGAAGTACACTGCTGAGGGGAGCAGCGGGCGGCAGGGGAGGTCTGCGCGCCATGTGGGACCCTCCTCCGTTGGCCGGGGAGCAGCCGGGGATCGAACCGGCGCTGCCGAGGCTGCGGACAGCTTCGCAACCCAGCGCTCAACCGCTGCGCCACTGGGGAGGCCCCTTGTTTTAACTATAAATTATACATAACTTCATGGGGTGATAGAAGTGGGAGTCAGAGAACTAAATTGTCATCCACAATTATCAGTAGTCAACAGACAATATCTAAAATTGATTAAGTCAAGAAATAGCTATGTCAGGCCTCCCTGGAGGTACAAGGGGTTAAGCACAGCACTGTGAAGTTACCTGCAGCCTCTGTAGCAGGAGTTCCATCCTGGCCAACCAGGGAGCTACCCACATGGTGCAGCAGACCTCTCCTGTCTCATCCACTGCTCCCTTCAGCAGTGTATTTCAGTCAGTCTTCCTCTTCTGTTCCCTACTCTGTCTCTGATGAATCCTCTCACCACCACCCCCACCTCTGGCCTGTACCCCAGTTATTGGCATGCATAAATAAATAAATCTTTAAAAAAAAAAATAGCTATGTTAGAGAAAGGGAGATATGTACCAGTAAGGAAAGTTCTCTGCTTAGTGGTTGCCTCTGGGATGTAAGGCAGGGCAAGAAAATGATCTTTGTTTTCCATTCTGTATATTTAGACTTCTCAACTAGGTACAAAATACCTAAAGGTATTTTTTTAAAAGCCACCAAAATATGATAGCACTGAAATGATATCTGGTTATCAAAAGCTTAAAACTAGACAATGGAATGTGTGTTGAGTTAAGCTAGGTTTTTTAAGGAAACAAACTTCCCCCAAATCATAGCAGCTTAAGAGAATCAAGGTTTATTCATTCAGAGTAAATATGAGCCCAGGGAACTCAGCAGAGCATTGCCTCCAGGTGGTAATGCAACAACTCATGCTGCTGCTTTCTGAGAATATCAAAGCCTCCTTGGCTGCCATGACAGTGAAAAACTCCACTGAAGGGTCTCCTCACATTTGATTGGCAATTCTATACTTTGACAGTTAATAAATTTGCTCACAGTCCATTGGCAAGAACTAGTCACATGTCCATCTAGCTGAAAAGGGGCATGTGGATTATTTAGCAAGCACAATTGTCACAATCACACAATTGTCACAATCATTGACTTCCTGGGTTACTTATTCCCTGGTTCCTGGTTGTGTTTCTTTACTTGTTTTGTCATGGCAATTCTGAAAATCTGGGTGTTTGAGAAAAAGCTTCATTAAATTTATTTTTATAAAATTTAAGTTGTATTCCCACTGCAGGGAGTAGGAAAGGCAAATAGATTTATTTATAAAGTGAAGATGAAGAACAAAATGGTTCTCTGTCCTGGTCAAAGTGGAAAATTTGCTTTCCTTTAGCAATAATTTCTGGATTTCCCAGATTTGTGTTTTTCTAACTCTGTCTTCTGAACCCCAGAAATAGTTGCTATTTCTAAAGATCTTTCAACTCGCTCTTACATTTATGGTTCTTTAACGTTAACTTTTTGTATCTAATTGAACTGTTTATGTCACACACAGTTGGTAGGTTCATCTTTCTTCACTTAGGAGAGTATATACCTTTAGGGCTTTGCACAGTGAAGGTACTCAGTAATGTATAGAAATTTTACTATGTATAGTGCATGTATATTAAGGATAAGAAAAATTTAGACAGGAAAACAATTGAGTGTGATATAATAGAGTAGAACAAAGTAGAGAGTGAAATTAAAGTAAGGAAAAAGGGATACAGATAATCTGTGTCACCGGCTTAGAGATAGAAGGTATCTTTGGCCTCCTTAGGAAATAACAGGGGTAGGCCTCCCTGGTGGCACAAGGGGTTAAGATGCAACCTGTGAAGCTATCCACAGCCTCTGCAGTATGAGTTCAATCCCTGGCCAGGGAGCAAACCACATGGTATAGCAGACCTCTCCTGACTCGCCCGCTGCTCCCCTCAGCAGTGTGTTTAGGTCGGTCTGCCTGTTCTGTTCCCCACTCTGTTTCTGGTGAATCCTCTCACTGCCCCCGCACCTCTGGCCTGTACCCCAGTTCTTGTTTGCATAAATAAATCTTAAAAAAAAAGAAGGTGGGGCCTCCCTGGTGGCGCAGTGGGTTGAGCACAGTGCTATGAAGCTGTCCGCAGCCTCTACAGCTGGTTCGAATCTCAGCTGGCCAGGGAGCAACCCACATGGCACAGCAGACCCCTCCTGTCGCACCCGCTGCTCCCCTCAGCAGTGTATTTCAGCCCGTCTGCCTGTTCTGCTCCCTGCTCTGTCTCTGGTAAATCCTCTCACCCTCCCGTGCCTCTGGCCGTGCCCTAGCTCTTGTATAAAAATAAATAAATCTCTTTAAAAAAAAAATTAAAAGTGGAGCCTCCCCTGGTGGCACAGGCGGTTGAGCGCAGCGCTGTGAAGCTGTCCGCAGCCTCTGCAGCTTAGGTTTGATCCCTGCTGGCCGGCAAGAGTCCCAAATTGTATGGGAGACCTCTCCTGTCTCGCCCACTGCTCTCCTCAGCAGTGTATTTTGGCCCGTCTGCTGTTCTGCTCCCTGCTCTGTCTCTGGTGAATCCTCTCACCCTCCCGCGCATCTGGCCTGTACCCCGGTTCTTGTATGCATGAATAAATAAATCTTTTTAATTAATTAATTAATTAAAAGGAAATAACAGGGGAAATGATCTCCCTCTTGAAGGAGAGTAGGACTTTATTATCCCAGGTGGGAGTTGAGCTGTCAAAGAGATCCAACTGAGAGACTACAGGGAACATAATCTACTCAAAGTATACTTTTGGACACCCATGGTCCAAAGCTAACATACTTATTATTTGATTTTATCCATTGTTAGGTCTTACTGTGTTGCTATTTTAAGAATATAGTAAATTACTTACTTCTATGTAGCCAATATAACTAATTTCTAGTTATTACCAAAAACACTGATAGTCGTAACTTCAAAGTTCAAAAAACTTTCTCTAGTGTACATTAATTGAAGAAAGGCATCATAGGACCTTTGTTGGTAGAGAAGTATTTTAATGCTAAAGATGATTTTCAAAAGTATTCCCTTCTGACAGATTTTCATTCTGATATTTTGTGCATATCTCTACTTAATGTTATGATAAGTAATGGGTTTGATCTTGAAGAATTATTTTGAATATTTAACCATGAATTACTCTAATTGGTAGAAAATAATATAGGTGGGACATAAACTTTTTCAAATGTGAAGGGCAGAGTAAAAGACTGGAAAAATAATGCCACCTGATAAATATTGAGATGAATCCAAAGGAGGACTTTTCTTTGAATCAATTTTCAACTAAGGCATTTTAAATGCCTCCCATTAGAAAATATTCATATTTCTCCAAGACAAAAATTATTAGCCAGCATATGTTGTTAGAGAATCTTTAGTGTAATAATTAAAGAAGACATCTTTAGTGCTTCCTAGAAAAGAAAATACAGTTTCACTTGTTTCTTTTATAGCACTTTCCAGATCAAAAGAACAACCCTAGACTGAGCATGTTTATACATTGCAGAAATGCTTATAAAGCTGTGTGGCATCTTAAATTGGTTCAGCACATTCAGAAAATGTATAAAAGAAGCAGATCAAATTATCACAAATTACTAATTAATGGAATCTGAATCAAGAGACAAAGGTTTTAGTTAGTTGTCTCCTCTTATATAAGTTTATTATACTTAAATACTGTGCATATGGTAATTTGTAATCTGTTCATACAGCTCATGATTTTTTAAAACATTTTTTCTTTGAATTCATCTGAGCAATGTGGTCCTTATAATCTATTTCACATATAGCATTACTAAAATTTGTTTTTGCCTGAAGTTAATTGCATTTAATTAAAGTACTGTGTTAGCATATTTAATGTTTATAAACTTAGTGATGGCCAGTGCAAAAGCACAAAGATGAGAACCCAAATATGAATAAAGTAAATATCATAAGAAAAAAAAAAACTATGTGTTGAGGACAGAGACATAATATCCATTTAGAAAATAAGAAACAAGTTCTTTTAAAACAAGTTATTTGAATGAGACCTTGAAGCATGTATGGGATTTTAGCAGGTGACATTGGGAAGATGTATACAATGGGAAGGAAGCAGCATCAATTAGAATTTAGATGCAAGATACAGGGGTAAATTCTTGAACAAAGCACTCCAGTTTAATCATAACCCTGGATCAACTCTATGATATGTTGGCAATCTTCTGTTTCTTCAAAACTCTTCTGGAATGTTTGATTCTGCAGTTTGGTTTAGTTCAACAGAAATTTTTTGAATGCCCACTAAGTGACAAGCACTGTGCCAAAGCAGAGGAATTTGCCCTCAGATCACTTACATTAGGGCCAGTCTTTCCAAGCCCTAGAGTTACTAGAGGTATGCTTGGTATGTTGTTAGATGAAGTGGAGCCCCTACTCGAGCCTGTAGAGTCAAATAAAGATTTCCAAAAACAAGATATTTGGAACTGTATAGGTGGAAAAGTCAGAGTTGTGTGAAAAAATAGAAAAGATGTTTAAGACACGAGAAATATATGAACACAAGCAAAGGTGTGAAGCAATATTTGAGTTTGAGGGACTATAGATAGTTCATGATTCCAGAAGCATTCATTTGAATAGTTTTAAGGGGTGTCATTATTGCTACAATCATGTGTGTGTGTGTGTGTGTGTGTGTGTGTTTTAGTTTTTGATGTGATACTGAGATGGGAATATAGTTATATGGGCTTCCACATTGTAGCCCACTTCTTATTCCTAAAGACTTTACCCTTACTAATGGTGTTTCATTCCCCAAGTGCCTACATATCTATGTTGTATTATATTGTTATCATGCTATGTGATTTTTGTGATCAAACATTGCATAAATGCAGTGTTCTCTGAATTTGATCACCTCTACACAATGAGCTCCATGATTATATGTGAATGGGCAATACATGCAAGAGTTATAAGAGTCCTACAGTGATATGATGGTGGCATGCTTATCATTTTATTTTGATAAGAAAACCTATTGTTGTACATGTGATCCTGATTACAATTCACATAGCCTATCCTTAGCACCATGTGCTTCCATACAATTATATGATCATAAGATCTTATGATCATGTAATTGTCTACAATTACATGTATTGTCATACAATTACATGTATGATCATGTATTGTCTACACCAATACCTTAAATCTCCATAATAAATTTGTTCCTCCCTTTTTTTTAAAAAAAAAACAAAGCACAGATCTCTAAATATATGATGAACAAAAGGGACACTTTGTACACTTTATCTGTCTTCTCTATCTTGGTCTAGCAACTCTGTATCTTGGAAATACATTTTAAGAAAGTATAGTTATCCCTTGAACAATGTGAGGCTTTAGGGGTTCCAAACCTAGCCCTTGCACAAAAATTTTAAATATAATCTTTGATTCACCAAAAACTTAACTATTAATAGCCTGCTAATAACCAAAATCCTTACTTACAACATAGTCAATTAATACATATTATGTATATTGCTTACATTTAGACACTGTATTCGTATGACAAAGCAAGCTAGGGAAAAGAAAATGTTAAGAAAATCATAATGAAAATACATTTACAGTACTGTACTATAGTTATTGATGCTGTAAGTTTACACTGTCTCTTTACAAGAAATTTCACATATAAGGAAATCTGCACTGTTCAGGGTAAACTGTAGACTTAAATCTAGACTGTCATTAAAAAAAATACTTATGGGTATGAATAAGTAAATATGCTGTTCAATGGGCTACTAGGTCAGCCAATAATGATCCTGAGTATATAGTCAGCATCTGTGACATCAGGGTTTCCTTCATTGTCAGGTTTTGTGGCCACTGTGGATCACTGTGCAGGCTAGTCTTTATGACTCCTTATTTTTGAAGCTTGCTGAATTATAATAAAAGATACTGCTTATGTACAATAAATGTGATATCACCCAGAATGTACACTTGTAAGACTGAAGCCTTTTATTCTCTTGCTAACTTATCTGATTTTCTAATTTATTTTAATTTTTAGACAACAAAAATTATATATAAATTATTTGAAACTGTGTCCATAGTCATCTAACTAAATAAAAAAAATGTGAGTAATTTAAGTTCAATAGATTTCCTTCAGTTACCTACATATTTGTTCTCAGAAATGTTTGAATAATTACCTCATATTCAACTACTACAAGTACATACAGTAAAAGAACAAAAAAATCCTTTGAAATGTTCATATTTTCCTCTTATGTCAACATTAGTATGTCATAATATTTTTTGTTTTATGGGACTCATTTATAGTTGATGCAGAATTTTGAAGTGAAGATAATCACAATAATTAATGAGTAAATGTGTAAATGAGGGCCTGATTTGAGTTATTTAATTAACATAGATTCATGGAAATTTGGCAACTGGAGGATTAAAATATGAATTTTAACCTAATCTGTTTCTGTACTATTCAGTCTCCTAAACTATCACCAAAGAAAGGGCAATATTAGAATTAGAGAATTAGAAATGTGTGGATAAAATCAAGGTATTTCATATTCCTTTGGGTTGTCTAGTCTGACACTCCTACACTGGAAACTTCTTAGAAAAAAATCCTGTGAATCTTTTCTATGAAGGGAAAGTGAAGAGATGAGGAAAAAAGGACCCACCTCTTCAAATAAAGCTCCAATGGTGTTTACACTAAACTGCTCAGATGAAAGAACTCTGTTGTTAGAATTTGAGTGAGGGCCCTCCAGAACCAGGCGGTCACTGCTTTATCTCCCGTTACAACAAACAAATCACTTTAGTCCTTCTGACTAGTATTAAAGGCCAAGTAATAGAGCCTAAATTGTTCCAGCTGACTGGAACCTGCTCCTACCACCATTTTTCTCAACAATTTTCCCATAGATGTTCCCTTCTCTATTCTCACTGCTCCTACTACCCCTTTCTCTTGTTTTCTTCCTACTACCCTTTCAATCCCCAAAGTCTCAAATTCAATTTCCCACTTCAAGCCTAAATCCCTTAAATTTGCTTCTAGTAATCTTCCTTAAGCATGACTTTATGACTTTAACTATTTTCTTAAATTTGTCCCTGTTCCATGCAGTTAAAGATAATCAGTACCTATTTTGAGTCAAAGGAACCAGCTGATTAGTAATTTCAAATGGATATAATAATGTTAAGGTCATGCATTAGGGGTATTGGAGCAGCCTAAACAAAGCAGGGTGGGAGAGGCTTTTTCCTATGAGATGAACTTATCTTCCTGTAATATACCAAAATCACAATAGAGGGTCCCTGCCTGGAGTTGGGAGAAGGTGGTGAGATCATAAATGCTAGCCTGGACCCCAAAAATGAGCATCAGGAGTTCATTTGGTTGACGAATCTGGAGTTGGAGATATGGACTTGGAACTTACCAGATAGGTCTGAGTTGTGAGAATCTTTGAGATGCCTGGGATTTACTTGACAACAGGTCATGAAATGGCCAAGAATATATTTGCGGAATTAAGAGAAAGAACTAAGGATTGGTAAAAATGGAGTTAATGGTCAGACAAGAAGAAAGACCACCTGGAGAGAAAAGTACAAGGAAGCAAGGAGGCAAGTTTCTTGAAAGAATGAATATTCATCATTTTGGTGCTGGGAAAACTGGACCACCACATGCAGAAAAATGAAAGTAGACCATTATCTCTCACCATGCACAAAGATCAACTCAAAATGGATAGAAGAACTGGACATAAGACCTTAAATCAGAAAATATATAGAATAAAATATAGGTAAAACACTACAAGACATACATCGCACAACATCTTTAAAGACTTATCACCCAAAGCAAAGAAAATCAAAGAAAAGATAAACACCTGGGATTACATCAAACTGAAAAGCTTCTGTACAGCAAAACAGACATTAACCAAAACAGAGAGACACCTCACTGATCGGGGAAAAATCTTTGCACCCCAGTCAACTGATAAGGGTCTGATCACTAAGATATACAAAGAATTCACACAACTCAATAAAAACAAAATAAACAATCCAATCAAGAAATGGGCCGAAGAGGGCCTCCCCAGTGGCGCAGCGGTTGAGCTCTGGGTTGCGAAGCTGCCTGCAGCCTCTGCAGCGCCGGTTCGATCCTGCTCCCCAGCCATGGGAGGAGGGTCCCACATGGCCCACAGACCTTTCCTGCCGCCTGCTGCTCCCCTCAGCAGTGTACTTCGGTCCTTCTGCCTGCTCTGCTCCCCGCTCTGACTCTGGTGAATTCTCTCACCCTCAGGTGCTTCTGACTGTACCCAGTGCTTGTATAAACAAACAAATAAACAAACAAACAAACAAATAAATAATTGTATAAATAAATAAATAAGAAATGAGCAGAACTTAAAAGACATTTCTCCAAACAGGAAATGCAAATGGCCAACAGGCATATGAAAAAATGTTCAACATCCCTTATCATCAGGGAAATGCAAATCAAAGGACATGGTGAAAAAGGAACTCTCCTACATTGCTGGTGGGAGTGCAAACTGGTCTAACTACTATGGAAAGCTGTCTGGAGGTTCCTCAGTCTACTGAAAATGGAGCTACCATACAACCTGGCAATTCCATTCCTAGGGGTCTAACCAAAGGACACAAAACATTGATTCAAAAGAACACTTGTACCACTATGTTTACTGCATCACTATTCACAATAGGTGAAACCTGGAAACAATCCAAATGTCCAAAAATAGATGACTGGATCAAGAAGATGTGGTACATATGCACAATGGAATATTCGCAGCAATGTGGATGGAGCTAGAAGGAATTATGCTCAGCAAAATAAGCCAGAAGGAAAAAGAAAAATATCGGATGGTTTCACTTATAGCAGGAATATAGGGAAACCTATAAGACATCAGTGTAAAAAAATAACAACAGTACAAAACACAACAAAGTAAAAACAGACAATTATAATCCAAGACATACTGCAGGGGAGGAGGCAGGAGAGGGATCAGGAGGGAGGGAGGAGCACAGGGGACTGAGGTGATGGTGCACGGGTGCCTTGGGGAAGGAAACTCTGTGGGACTACACCTGGGGGTGTGGGGGGAAGCAAATATTTTTTTAAAATGAACAATGATGTAAAAAAATAAAAAAAATTTAAAAAAAGAATGAATATTCATCATTTCAATGCCAGAAACCAAATTCATTTATAACTAAAATATTTTCATTAAATTGGGCCAGGGAGGTTATTGCCGCTGACAAGAAAGTGCATTCATCAGTGAGGTTCAACGTTTTTAAGAAGCTTGTGGAGAAGGACAGGAATGAAGGTAGTAGGTAATGAGAGATAAGTCAGAGACCCATAAAAGATACAGCAATAGCTACAATGACACAAACAAAGGGCATTTAGGAAGATTAAACAGGAAAATAGAAAAAATACAGAAAGCAAGGAGACTACTTAGGCAAATGAGATTAACAATAATAAACATAGAAGGAGCTTTAATTCTTAAATCTTTTCTTTCCACCTTCCTCTCATATTAAGCACCAGACAAAAACAGATCTCTCCCTTCTTAATCAGTATTTCAGCTGATTAATTTTTAAAAATATTTGACCCTTCACAACCCCACAGTAAGTCTAAGGTCAAATCTTCTCTGTGCTGTGCTGCCTTTGGAACTCCTTTCTCCATTCCCAACCCGTGCAGGTTCTTCAGTCTCGGGTACAACTTGCACCATTCCTCTGTGGCCTGTGAATACGTCCCTGCTCGCCTTCAGTATACATTTCAATTTCTACTCTGTCCTTATCTCCTCTTGATTGCTATTTTTGATCTTTTCTATCTCCTTCACTTTCATCTCTCTTGGTTTTTGATTTCCTGAGTATTTCTTGCCTGATACTTTCTGCAACTTGAAAAATGTCCTTTCTAAAGCCCTCATGTCTGTTTTGTTTTATGAACCTGCTCAGCTATTGTATTTTACTAATGAATTTCCCAATAGAAAAAGAGCAGTGAGTTAATGTCACTTGAACATTTTGATTTAGGTTACCCGCCTCTTGACCAAATATTTTATTTCATGCATGTAATTCAAATTGTTCCAATGAGATTCCTTTGTCAAAACTCGGGCTCACATAAACATAGGGAAAAGAGTTTCCTAGAGAATATTATTTGAAGGGTGTCTTAAAGTTCAGTAGTTTGTTACAGTTGCTTAAGTACTTACTGTTATCTTTCAATTGAATTGAGACATATAAAATCCTAGAAAGCTAAAATAATTTCTTTAGCCAGAAGGAGCCATTAGGAACATCAACCAGTATTGTGTTTGCAAAGGAGAATAGGAAGAAATAAAGTTTGATTCAGGCAAGAGTAAAGATAGACCAGGAGCAAGGGAATTTCTCAGAGTGTAAACCCTGGGGCCACTAGAGTGGAGGGCTCTGGGCACTAAGCTCAGCAGGAACACTCTGGCATCTAATTAGGAGAAAAATGTGGCAGGGAGGGAGAGCAGTGTTAATCAGGAAGGGATGTTGAAGTGAGACAAGGTCAAAATGAAAATGAACTTCTCTCATATCATGTTTGTCATGGTGAATAGCAGCCTATTTTGAAGGGATTCACTTTTTTTTTGAAAGTTTAATTTTCATTTCTTTTCAACTGCTTCCCTATACTAGGAAAGGGAAGGGCCTAGCCTTTATAGAGTCCCTCTTTTCTGTGTATCAGACTAGTTGCAGGGAAGGCTATAAGAGACCTGGTTTGTTTACTCATTCACTCATTTATGCATATACTCATTCATTTATTAAAAATCATTCCTGGGCTTCCGTGGTGGCGCAGGCGGTTGAGCACAGCACTGTGAAGCTGTCCACAGCCTCTTCAGTGCCGGTTCGATCCCCGCTGGCCTCGGATCAACCCACATGAGAGCAGACCTCTCCTGTGTTGCCCGCTGCTCCCCTCAGCAATGTATTTCGTCAGTCTGCCTGTTCTGTTCCTCTGTCTCTGGTGAATCCCCTCACCCTCCCGTGCATCTGGACTATACCCAGGTTCTTGTATAAATAAAATAAAAATCATTCCTTATTAAAAATCATATTGCAAGGTACTTTGGCACTTTGTATAGGAAATTAGTTTATTACAGTTGTATGGAAAATAAGATAGACACAGTTCTCATTCTTTCTGGATTTCAAAGTAATGTGTGCAGATAAGCAGAAAGGCAGTTAAAGTCCAGCATGGTAAATGCCATGATCCAAGAAGCAGAAGTGCTTCCTGACACACAAAGGAAGGTCACTCAATCCGTGTTAAAAGCAACAGCAAAAATTTTGTAGCATGAATACATTTTTGAATTAAAGGATAGGAGTTGGCCAGGAAAAGCTGGAGGGAGGGGCAGGCAAGTACACTGAAGGCAAAGAACATTCCAAACTAGAAAACAGCACCAGTATCACTTGAGATAAGAAAGAACATTGTATTTAAACAGATGTGAAAGATGTCAATGGCTAGAGAGTAGGGCTGAAGGGTTTACATGGTAAAAGATGAGTATAGGTGCCCATCACAAAGGTTTTTCTCCATCAGAAAGTGCAAGGAATTTATATTTATCCTGAGGCACATGCAGGAATCATTGAAAGGTTTTATACAGGAAGATGACTTAACTAGATTTGCTGAGCACAATGTTGGTTCTAACTGAAAAGCGTTGATGGGCAAGATAGAAGATTAAAATACTACTTTGTAAATCGTTATTGTAGCCACAGATAATAGTGGACTAAGTTAACAGAGGGATGAAACTGAAAAAAAAAAATAGTAGATAAACAAGACTTGCTGGTTTATTGGACAAAGGAGGAAAAAATCATGATGCCCAATATCTAATTTGATACAAGTTAAATGGTACTGTCATACACTGAGCTAGAAAGCTCCAGAGAAAAAACCTTTTTTTGGGAAGAATACCTGTGAAGCATGATGCCTAATAAAACTTCAGATTAAAAAAAAGGAATGAAGTCCACATCCAGGTAGAAGCCAGAGTTATCATATGGGGGCCATCAGCATATATGACAGCTGAACCTGGGGACATGAATGAGCTCACCAAGGCCAATAATGAACAACTGTAATTGACAACTACTTTTGTATTATTTTAATATATCTCAATGACTAGAATTTAAATTCAGTGAGGATAGTACCATTTCTTTTACCACTAGAACCAAGCATAGTATCTTGTTCATAGTGGACAATCAATCAGTAATTTTTGAATGCATGAAATATAATACCTGGGAAATCCCATGGTCAATTACAAAGGAATGTACAAGTATATGGGGTTAATATTGGTTATAGCTAGTAAAGTCTGAACTGTTCCAATAACCTATCAGAAGCTGACTTTTATGTCTTCTTTCTAAAATGTATGTATCAAAATTTGGTATTGACTTGTTTTTATGGGAAATAGTAATACCATCAATACAGCTTACTGAACAGTAGGCACTAGAGTCAAATGTAATCCTCTGTGGTCAGGTTACTTTATCTTAGATGATAGTACCTAATTTATAGAGCTATTAATAGAACTAAATGACACATATAATGTACTTTATACAGCAACCTGGACCATCAAAGTATTCAAAATCATTAATATTTATTATTATTGAAAATGTTGAGGTAGCAATTCTCCATGTTGTTTTCCACCTGTCCTATGACAGCTTTTGTTCAGACTAGATTTTCAAGACTATTAGCATAATAAACAACCTTATGTGAATAGAGCTAGTGACTCCCTGTGAGCAAAGAACAAATTTGTTTCTTTACCAGGATATAAAAGGTAATATTCAATATCACACAACAAAGATTGGACAGGTTTGCTAGCAGATCTCTTATAAGATTAGACTTCCTAGATTTAAACTTTCTCATCCCTCTTTGTGTACAGCCCCTGCCTGGATGACTGTTGTGCTCCTTGAGACAAGAGGGTGGAAAGTGACTAATACATATATAAAACTGGGGCGGTCTCTGGTGTCTCGAATAATTTAGGTCCTCGCTTCTTTTGCTAGCATTTATGAAACTGTGGCAGGCTGTCTTGTTAGCTTGAACGCCAAGAAAATTCTCACCCCTTTACTTTTCATATAAAATTGTCTCTTCAATGTAATCTGTATATTGTAAAGTTGTGATACAGATATTTTGTAAACGAGTACAGAGTTGACATTGGATTAGTTTCATAATCTTAATTATGAACAATATAAAAGCAGGACCCATGACACAGGAAAGTTTTTTCACCTTGGAAAATGCAGTTTTTGTTTATTTGATTGAGAAATTTTGAGAATGTAAGGCTGTTTAAAATACTTTTCTCTGTCACAAATCCATGAAAGACAAATGTTTATAATACAAATCTTTACTATCTAATAACTATTAAATACCCACGAGTATAAATAGAAATCAAATGAGAATAGTTTTAGTATTGATGACAATCTTTGAAAAGATAGCATAGATCAAAGCAGTCATTGGATTGCAAATTTCACCTACATATAATGCAGAGTAACAATTGTTTATTTATATATTATTAGATCATCTCTCATCTAACTCCCCAGTGTTTATTCATATATGAGCATGTAGTTTCTAAAGAGACAACAATGTGTGTGTGTGTGTGTGTGTGCATGCAGGTGCCTGTGTATGTATAAATCACTTTGTTCACCTCAAAATATATTAGGGATATGCTTTGTAAGGAAATATGGTGATTCAGGGGGTAAAGAAGAAGAAGGTACATGAGGATCAAATGTGAACAGATGAAATCCAGAAGGGAGCAGTGCCTGTCAACTGAAAAATAAAATAAAGAAAATAAAAATGAGAAAAATACAAAAATAATAAGGGGGAAATGAATTATAAGTAGAACTCAAGATAGGAGACAAATTGTATCAGAGCTACTTCTTACTTGGATTGCCCAAGACAAGAATGAGCTATAAGGAGAAGTATAAGATCCAGTGTGCTTCAATAGAAGCAGCTAGAAACACAGCACAGGATGGAGAGAAATAAGACTTTGAGCAAGGAAGACTTCTTAAGGACCAGAACGATTCACCATGTGAAATGACGTTCTTAGTGATATAAGTGAACTTATTCCAAGAGACAAAGAGCTAACTTCTTAGTTCAGGAACCCTATGTCTGCAACCACCACCAGAAAGCAACTCATGCTACTGAAAAGGACAAAAAAAAAAAAAAAAAGGAAGAAAGAAGAGTACCAAGAGTTTGGTAAACCAAAATAACTATGTTAGGGAGAGAAAGTACCATGCATTTTAATCACTGATACCAAACAGAAGTGTTCTTAAGCCACTGGCATCACTTTCTAAGGTAGAGTTTTTAAAACATTAGCTAAATTAAATTAACAAAAAAAACTATGCAATAGTTTTTCTAAACTGACCATCATTTGAAGATTTAATTGTGATCTTGGAATCCTCATCTTTTGTAGGAAAAACAATCCACCAAGTATATAGAAAGAACAGAAGATAGAAAATAATATTTTGATCTTTATTAACAGTACTTTATCCTTTCTTACCACTGGGCAGTGGTAGATAAGATGGGGAAGTGATAAAAATCGATTATTTTTGAAGACATGGCCAAAATCTAAAACATTATCATATTTAAAATAATTAAAATGTCAAGTATCCTTTTACTTGTAGAATACAACTTTGTTACTCTATTAGATGAAGCCTTTTGCCATTATACTCCAGAGAAGCTGTTAACAGGAAGATTCGAATTCACATCCTAGACCTAATTTCTTAATACAGTTTATTCTTTCATCTACTGCACCTCTAAATTTAATCATGAGGTCTGACTTGATGTTCTAACACTGTCTTTTGCTCTTGTTTTTTTCTGTAAGTTTGTAAAAAAGAAGAGTTTTCTGTTTCTTTGAAAGCAAGCTAGTTTTTAGTTACTTAATTGAATGATGTCACCTCCTACTTCATGTTGCTCCTTGGGTCCATTTATTCTTTGTCTCCTGAACTGACACAATTACCATCTCTACATCCTGCAAATATAGCTCGCAGATTGGGTTTCCTAGGAATATAATTTTCAAAAGTGCCAGACATCAGATGACTCTAAAGTCATTTGATGGGTTCTCTGTTACATCTCCTCATTTGCTTCCTTCCCAAAGAGATTTTTGATTTCTGCCTGGAACATGCTTATCAGCTTGAAGGTATACAGCATCATTATGTGATGAAGATTTTCTTCTGCAGCAGCAAGTGCACTAACCTTGAATGAAACAGTTGCTAATCATGTTGCACTAAGCAAATAAAAGTCAGAATAGACCTAATCTTGCTTGCCTAATATCGGTTTCTGCAGACTTCAAATGTAATGTTCTAATCACTGGCGCAAAACTGCCAATTAATTTGCTTTCCCTACATGTTTTTACTGGCCAAGATGCATAGGGGAGTCATGCATTCGGTCATAATCATGCTCCACAAAGATGGGAAATGTTCCCTTTGAGCTTCCAATCATTAGGCCAGCTGAAGTGAAGACAAGCCCATTGACAAGTGAGAATGGCAATAATTTATTTCTATTGATGGGTTGTGACAAATCATGTCGAAGCAGTGGCTGCATACTGTGGAGCTCCGTGAAGGAAGACTGTGATGGGCAAAGATGAAACCCTTCACAGCTCATTTAGTCCAAATGTAGCCACCTGGGTGGTGAATCGGTTCAACATACCAGCCCAGGCATTCCAGCACAAAATTAGATCGCTAACAGGCAGGCCATATAGGGGTTCCTACAAGGCATTAATCAACAGGGTTGAGCTGTCAAAATGCAGAGTCTGAAATTAAGAAACACCAAAAGGATGAAAATGTGGCAATGCTGTCAAAAAAATCAAGAATGTGATTCCTACTGCAGGGTCCTACCCACCATTAAAAATGCTTGAAAGAAAAATGAATCATAAAGGGGTAAAGAGAGGCATTGTCCCTGGGGAAAATCTTCCTAAGATTTTACACATGTTAATTAGTGAAAACAGCATGAAGATTTATGTGAGCATAAGCACACCCCTTTTCAGCTTAACACTGATAGGTCAGATTACATATAAGTTTTCCTTACCACCCCACAGCATAGTTCATCTCTTCTTTAAATTTCTTTTCTGCCCAAGCTTATGGATGTGCAGAGCATTTGATGTCTCTTGGCACTTCTGAATACAGACACTTCAAACTGCAGAATTCTTGGGCTTGCACAGCCTATTTTCTGAACAATATTGTGTGGGAAGAAAGATTTCTTGCATTTGGAGGTGTTAGCTGTTCACACATGTGTGTTTGTGATTAAATTTTATCAATATCCTTTCAGAAGCTCATTTCCTGTTTTCATATCAGAAGTATTGAATGCCATAAACAAAACCAAACAATCAGAGTTCTTGAAACTAATCAAATTATCACTGCTTATGCAAAAGTTCTATTACCTAAAAATATTGAGTCCAATTCCTGAAGAATTGCTTACCAAGCCCTAAATGCATGTTTCTCTAAGTGTGGTCTATGGAGCACACATATCAAGATGATCTAGAGTATTCACTGAAAAAAATGTATATGCAGAGACACACCTCCTATCTACTGCAGACAAATCTCTGGGATGGGTCTGGGAACAGGAATTTTCTTAGGCTCCCCAGAGGAACTCTAAATGTGCAGTGAAATTGGAAAAACACTTTTTCTGTTATGATTAAGTCCCAGCCTATTTTCAAGTACAAACAAATGCTTCTTTCCACCACTAATACCTCTCCCCCTTGGTTAAGTTGTGCTCCCTTTGTTTATAAACACTATTACTTTCATATTTCCATCCCTTTAATCATGTTATGCCCTTTATATGCCCTTTATAGGCCCATCATCTGAGATTCAATGTAAATGTTCCCTCCTACACAAATCCTCCTCCTCATTCCCACCTAGATGTGAATATTGTGGCCTTTCTGCTATCTAAACCTTTGTTTTTCCATTCCACAGCATTTCCAGCTTCTGCTTTCTATGCCAGTTACTTGTATGCATGCTTTATCACCCAGGTACTAGCTTCTTCACTCCTTGAGGTCATGTCTTATATGTCTGTTTATACCTTGCGCCACCCCACTCATTGTCTTGTGCTGTATGGACAGGCTGTAGAATTGAACTGTTGAATAATAGATGTTAGTACATTCACATCCAAACTTTATATTTTAAGTCATTCGCGAGATAAGTATTCTCTGTTACTACGTGCACAGAATTTTCATCAGTGTCTCAGAGTAGGACTCCTTTTAAGCAGTAATACACAAGGTCTGTTATTTTATTTGTTTTACTTAACTGCAGTTTGTCTGTGAAGTTATTCTACTTTAAATTTTCTAAATTAATTTTAATGATGCTTCCCTGAAAGAATATTTGTTAATATTTTAAGTCCTCATTTGAAACAAATATATAAATTATATTAATTATGCTGCAAAAATAAATTGCATTACAGTATACTACTAAAAACCATTTGCTTGGTAAACATTTCAAATATTTGTGTTTTTATAAACTGGAAACTATATGGCATTAAATATTTGATAATTTTGTATATGATTAACTAGTAATCAGTGGCTGCTTCAGTTAAGACTAATATATACTATAACATAGTGTACAAGATGGGAGCCATGGTTTGGATTTTCATAACCTAAGGACTGACTCCTCCTAAGGAATAAGTTCAGCCTAATTGTAAGCAGAGAAGCATTTTGCTTTCAGCTTCCTTGTATTCTGGAAAATAGAAAGAAAAATGGACCAACGCTATCAGTTTTATCATTCTTAAAAATAGTATGTCTCCTCAATCCATGTTACAATTGTTTCTTAAACCCACTTTTACTTATGATGTTGTTGTATGCTTAGGCACCACAGAAACACAGGGAAAGAATGTTTGCAGGATACTCGAGACTATTATTCTTGAAAAAATAAAATAATTCAAGGCAATTCAATCCAAGCCTGTTCTAGTCAGAACAGTCCTTTATCTGCCTCAGTTTTCAGTTACAAACACTGTAGATGAAGAGCAGTTGCTGAGGAGATGCCTTTCACTTTCCTTCAGTGCCAAAGCTAATTAGGGCAGACTAGAATCAGGGCAGAGCTGCTTGGAAAAATTCAGAAGGTCTGGGAAAGTAAGCTCTTAAAAAGATGATGTGTAAGCGTACTTCTTTCTGACACCTGGGGTTGTTTTAAGACTGATGTAATAAGTGCTTTCTGGGAGCACACGTTTCACAAAGTTTCTATCACAGTTTAGTAGTCATCTCAGTGGGTTTTGCTTCCACTCAGTTGATAATTATAATAGAACAGAAAATGACATTGCATTTTTATTTATATTAGAGTTCTTGCGCATGGGCACCAAGGGAGCCCCTAGATAGAACTAAAATCTAATTAGGAGAAAGAACATTGCTGACTCAATTTCTGATTTGGTGAGTCAAAAAACACAATAATCCTTGTTATAAAAAAATAAGCCATTTCAAAATAAATAAATACTACTTTTCAAATATGTCCTCTACCTCTCCAAGCAAAAAAGAATAGCAATGGTATTTTCTAAAATACCAATTTGATCCTCTATTAAATCTTCCATTCCAGAGGTATTCTCCTAAAACTGTTTTTATAAACATCTCATATCACTGGACATAGAAGGAACTAAAGGTTGGTCCACAAATGGTTGAAGAGATTTTTTTGATGAACATAAGAAATGTGGTAGATAAATACTGAGAAAAAGAAATGAGAATCCACAAGCTCATGCTATGAGTTTCAGGAAACTTTTGATATGTGAGAAACATTGGACAAAATGTTCTTAATATTGACTTCATGATATTAACAATACAAGAATTAGAAGAGCTAGTTAAGAAAGATGAGAATAAACATATTTCAGGAATACTCCTTTGAAGAAACCACAGAGCACAAATAAACAAACAAAAATAGACTGTCCTTCAGGAGGTATCCTGCCTGCCCTATCAACAGAAACAAACCAACTATAATCTATGCATAAAGCCTGAAAAAAAGAAAGGGAATACAATCAAAAGAAAGATAAAGCATATATATATGAAGAGAAATGACATGAAGAAACACAAGTATTCAAAAAATTAATTAGCCAGTCTCAATAAAATTACACACAAGATGACCCTTTAAAAATAAATAATCAAAAGGGAGTTAAAAAAAGTGATACAATGAAATAATAGAACATGAAAATTAAACTGGAAAATTCAGGGAGGAAATGAAGGAGAAAGTAGAAATCATTACAGACATGAAAACCCCATCAAAATCAATGATAACTGGAATATGTACTACTGAAAACAAAGTCATGGAGGTCAGAACTCAGAAATAAAAAACATGCAAGGATAAATGTCACAAACCAAATTAGGAAAAAAGAACAATGTAAAAATCATTATAGAGAAGATAATATATATGCCAGCCAGACAAAGGAGATCCAACTGTCACAAAATTATTGTTTCTGAAGAAAATAGTTGAACAAATGGAACAAAAAATGATCTAATATAAAAGAAAACCTTCCCGAAGATTTGATCTCTGTATATGGCAAGGAATCTTTATATTTGAGAAAAACTTAATATAAAATAATCAGCACCAAAACACATGCTAATATAATCTGGTCCTCAAGGATATAACTATATGGGCAGCCTGGTTTAGAAAGTCATATAAAAGGAGAAAATCAGGTGTGTCTTAAACTTCTTCAAAGCAACACTTATTGACAGTACCTTGGGGCTATGACTAGAAGGTCACAAGGGCAGGGAAATATGATGGATGGATTTTATTCATAGGGAAGTTTTCTTAAAATATAAAGATAATATCCCCAAGCAAAAAAAATTAAGGGGAAGCACTAATGATAATTACTATTAGCAACAGATCAATCAAAATAAATATAAATATAATCAAAGTTTTAAAAAATCCTGGAAATCTATTATATGGTTAATTGTTATAAATCTTGATTGTGTAAAATTTATGTATACACACATGGACTGTGGAAGGGTGGAGAAAAAAGGAAAGTGGCAAAAGGAACCATTGATATATTAGTATATCTTTATGATCAGCTGGGTTTTTTTTTTTAATTTATTTTTTATTTTTATGCATGCAAGAGCGGGGGTACAGGCCAGAGGTGCAGGGGCGGGGGGATGAGAGGATTCACCAGAGACAGAGTGGGGAACCGAACAGGCAGACTGACTGAAATACGCTGCTGAGAGGAGCAGTGGGCAAGTCAGGAGAGGTCTGCTGGGCCATGTGGGTTGCTCCCTGGCTGGGGATCGAGCTCATGCTGCAGTGGCTGTGGTTAACTTCATAGGTTGTGTCTTAACCCCTTGTGCCACCAGGGAGGCCCCCTACGATCAGCTGTTTGAAATAATGACTTCCTTGGTATATTCTTTTATTTTATTATTATTATTTTTTTAAGATTTATTTATTTATTTATTCAAGCACTGGGTACAGTCAGAAGCGTGGGAGGGTGAGAGAATTCACCAGAGCCAGAGCAGAGCAGGCAGAAGGACCGAAGTACACTGCTGAGGGGAGCAGCGGGCGGCAGGAGAGGTCTGTGCGCCATGTGGGACCCTCCTCCCATGGCTGGGGAGCAGCCGGGAATCGAACCGGAGCTTCAGAGGCTGCGGGCAGCTTCGCAACCCAGCACTCAACCGCTGTGCCACCAGGGAGGCCCGGTATATTCTTTTTTTTTTTTTATAACTTTTTTCTTTTTTTTAATAGAGGCATGTTATTTATTTATTTATTTGTTTGGTTTTTTTTTTGTTTGTTTTGTTTATACAAGCACTGGGTACAGTCAGAAGCGCGGGAGGGTGAGAGAATTCACCAGAGCGGGGAGCAGAGCAGGCAGAAAGACCGAAGCACACACTGCTGAGGGGAGCAGCGGGCGGCAGGAGAGGTCTGCACGCCATGTGGGACCCTCCTCAGGTGGCCTGGGAGCAGCCGGGGATCGAACCGGCGCCGCAGAGGTCGCCGGCAGCTTCGCAACCCAGCGCTCAACCGCTGTGCCACCAGGGAGGCCCCCGGTATATTCTTTTAAATGTTCTTTAAATTCATTCTTCCATGGTATATTCTTCTTACAATTTGAAAGAAATATTTAGATATCTTAACAACTCAGTCAAGAAATAGTGTTCTGAAGTCAATTATTTTTCTCTTTGACTTCCTTTTTCCCTCTCATCTGTTACTTGTTATTAAAGCAAGCATTTATAGAATTATCCCATTAAAAAAAAATTCCATATGTTTGTTTTTGTATGAACACAGATGCCTGAAAAGACATTCACCAAATATTGAATTTATTTCTGGATGTTAGAAACTTGAGTTATTATTAACTGCTTTTGTACACAAGAACATATAAATAGTTTTATGAATGATTAGTTTTAAATATCCAGAAAAATAGATGATTAAATACTCAGAAAATTGAAATATTTTTCTGACTTTTTTTCCGAATATTTTTCCATATTTATTTCTTTCTGATAAAAATAAAGGAACTATCCACTCAACCAGCTTGTGTAGTATGCTCACTCCTGGTGGCACAATGTTATTCTGTAGGAATTACAAAGGTAACTGAGAAAGTTATTTTTCCACAAAGAACTGAAATTTAACTAGATGATCTTTAGTTTTTTGCATTTGTTTGAATGCAAGTTAGCAAGCAATGCTAACCTGTAACAGAAAAAGAATTTGCAAAGAATCAAACTGTGATATTTTTAGATTGTTCTGTTATTCCCTGTTCACATGTAATCCACTGCTCACTGAACCAAGTAAATTGGTGATTTTTTTATTTGCAATTTATTCCAGATATAAGGAGATATCTTTGGGAGTTCTTTCACATGGACTTGAAAGAGAAAAATGTCAGTCCAAACTCTAATTTATTATACTTTAAGAATATATTTTAGTGTAAGTCTCAAGTCACTGTTTTAGTTTAAAATTGGATACTGTCAAAGAAGTTCAAATTTGTCATATGTGCATAACCTACATTGCCCCAATAACAAAAGTGCACGACTGGATTTGTATGCTGTGGCCTAGATTTTGTAAAATAATTTGTTACTGCACTTAAGTGCAGAATCATTTAAGTTGTTCACCGATTTAGTTAGTTTCCAAATTCTTTGTTTATAATCATCCAATTTGATCTTTTTCCTTTTCTGAATGAACTGTCATGTTTGTGGGATTCTGATTGCATAGTTGTAATGGGGTTACCTTTACTTTTATTATCGTTTTCATAATAGAAGCTAAAATTTTGAAGATTATTATATCATTTCATGATTGTCAAAGCTCACAACTTGACATACTATTTCTTAACACTTATTTAAATAGATAAGATGATGAAAAGAATCTGCAGTTACCCAGGTTTATTAGCATAAAATATATGGGGTGGAGATGAACTGTATTGAATATGATGGGTAATTTACAATCATTGTACAAATCAGATACTCAAATATCTGCTAAATGGGCAAGCTTCAATTTGATTACTTGCTTTTTGGTCCAATTTATTTTTTAGAGTAAATTTAAACAGCTGATCATTCTGTAGATGGCTTTATTCAGTATATACCTTCAGTTTAATTTCAGATTTGGAAATGCATTCTTAAAATCATGAATATTCACTTATTAAAATTAATCATGATACAATTACAAAGATAATTCAGTGAGGACTATTAACACTTTTTAAGTGGATAATAACAAATTGCTCACTATGGTTGCTTTCGCAACTTTTAGTTTTGTATATTATTTTGTCCTCCAAGATAAAATGACAAAGTGAGCATATTGCATAAAAACCAAGATCATCATTCTTTCACTGCCTATCATCCTGTTTATGCTTAACCAAGCATTTATTTATTAGTTCTTAATGGTAAGGGCTACAAGGTTACTACACCTGAGAGAAAAATCTGTAAGACAGGCTTTCTAATTAATCACTGGGAGGGTTCAGGAAGGTCTAACCATTTCTGTAAACTGAAGCATTTATGCAGTCTATTGCAAGTGTTGATCATGAAAATGGCAGGTAATGCTTTATTTCTCTAAGTTTTTGTAGTTCCATTAGGAATAATGAACCCTTTATATGTCTCTCCATGTATACACATGAATACCATTATTAAAACTAGGGCCTTTTTTCACCTGAGGACGATATGGGGACAGTTCTAAGAAAACAGAACTGTAGTACTAGTATCTTTGGAATGATAGTAAAATGCCACTCCTAGTGCTCTGAAGACCATAATCCCAGAGCAGAAGTCTCTAAAACAGAGCAATAAAGAGTAAGAGACTCTGTTGTTCAGGAGTTACCAAATCCAGGGCAATTTGTAGCTAGTCAAATTACCTGGAACATGGTTCCATGTTTGTTAATTTCACTAAGTTTGCAAACAAAAACTGCAATGACTTTGGAAGCAATGTTTCAGGTGAAATTGTAATTTAATTGACAGTGTTGAGTCTCCTTCCCAGATTGACCTGGGTTATTGATTCAATATCCCTTAAAATTAACAGTGGACACAAAAAGTGATTCCAACTCCCACCCTATCTAAAATCTATGTGGGGACCCACACTTTTCTCCTCCAGTCCCTAACATTTGCTTTAGTGTGTTTCCTCTTGTAGAAGCCTCTGCAACCAGAAGCAGAAGGCCCTGCAGATTTAACAGCCTATACCTCTACTCCCGGGTATTGGCAGAGGTCACCATTTAATCCACACTGTAGCATAATTTAGCTCTTAAACATAGTCATGTTCATTTCCAAACCCAACACATGTGAACAAAACACAAGCATGTGTCTTTTCTCTGTGACCATGTCACTCAAAGGTAGCACAGTAAACTAGGAAATCTAATCCCATACACTATCCTGTGATGTTTCTCTTCTTCCTCATCTCCATCTGTCCCCATTCTACATTACTTAGATTCAATTTTAGTTGCAAGAGATGTAATAAGCAGTTGCTTCTCAGTGTTAAGCAGCTTCATAGATAACTAGTAGTGCTAAAAGTAAGACTGTGGACTTTGAGGGCTTATTGCATTTTATTGAAGAAAGTTACCTTCCCTGAAAGCTGCTATTTCCTATCCTGTGCTAGTCGTGGATTCTGCGGTTCATTTCAGAAACTCAAGTACCTGCTCTTTCCACTTCAGTCAAAACAGTTCCACCTTTTATGGTTTATATAAGATACTTCCACAAAATATTCTATGCAGATTATCCTTTCATTTAATAATTAAAAAACTATCTCTGAAGATTCAAAGAAATTATTCACTTAAGTTTCAATTTTACCTTTCTGGAGAAATTAGAGCTCTGAGGAGTGACTTAAGTACTTTTTCTAGGTAGGGAATATAGCAGGGGAGAATAAGTCAAGGAGAAAAAGAGTTTCTGTAAAAGGGAACAGAAAGACAAAGAATAGGAGTAACAGGTAACAGTTGTACTAGCGTGGGAACTTTTTTTTTCCAGTGTGTCTGTTAAGTTTGGTAAATGCTTGAAAGAGAAATATAACTTCAGTTTGCAGGTTTCTGGTCATGAGTGGTTTAAGAGATTGTAGGGGCAGGAATGGACATGGAGTAGGTTTTCTATGATCCAGCAGACTGGGTAAAGGAGGAGTCAGAGTCCTCAGTGGCTTTTGCAGGTCTTTTATATAGATTTACCAGGCATATGGCAGGCAGGGGTGCTGGGGGGCCAGGAGACTGGCAATCCTCCCAGCCCCCAGCAAATCCTCATTCTATCTGGGCTCTCCGGTGTTCTCTCTGTTTCTCTTCTTCTTCTCTCAGCTTCCATTCATTCTTGGCTTCTGCTGGCATCCCCGTGACGCGGCCCTTAAAAGCCCAGTCTTAACCCAGGTGTACCCACTTCAGGTGCCTGCCATCAGGCATGCATTCAGGACCACAGGGTTCCCTCATCTATCCTAATGGTGGGAAGGCAGAAAAGCCTGGGACTTTTTACCTTACCCTACAGAGATAGTTCTTTTTTATTTAAACTATTACTGTCTGAGGGTCTCCCTGGTGGCACAGGCGGTTGAGCACAGCACTATGAAGCTGTCCACAGCCTCCGTAGTGCGGGTTCGATCCCAGCTGGCCGGGGAGCTACCCACATGGTGCAGCAGATCTCTCCTGTCTCGCCTGCTGCTCCCCTCAGCAGTGTACCTCAGTAGGTCTGCCTGTTCTGTTCCCTGCTCTGTCTCTGGTGAATCCTCTCACCCTCCCGCACATCTGGCCTGTACCCCGGTTCTTGTATAAATAAATATATCTTTAAACTATTACTGTCTGATAAAGCGATTCATTTGGCCTAAAAACGTATAGCTGGAGATGCAGTCAGGCCCTCTAAAAGGCTATGGTAGTCATCGGCCTTACGGTGATAATTAAATTAAATCCAATGTGCTCTCCATGAGTGCTTAGAGAGGGAAGCCCGAGGACTGAAATTGTGAAGGCTACTCTCCAGTCATAGAATGGAAGCACAGTCAAAGATTAAGCCTAGGAAGAGTGATCAGAATATTAGGAGACAAGCCAGGACAGTGATATGATATCCAAAAAAAGATTGACCTTTAGTAACAGGGGGTAGCAGGAAGCCTGGGGAGAGCAGTTACAAAAGACAATGTATGAACGTTGCCTCCTCTCTTTGAAACTGAAACCAGGATATCCTGGAAGGAAAACCTTTATCTGGGGAGGAACACTAGCCAGCTGGTCCACCTCTAAGGATGTCGCCTTTCCCTTAGATTCATCACCACTTGTGCAGACAATCACCTTGCTGTTCTTCCCTATCATTTGCTTCCACTTCCTGACCCCTAGACCCACATAACACATTTTTAGTGCTTTGGCCCCCAAAGGGCAAACAATTTCCTCTTTTTCTTCCCCCCTTAGAATGATTAGGACACACAAAAGTCTTTAAGAAGAGACTTCACAAGCTACTAAGAGACAACAGGAGAAAATTAACAAGAGGCATAACATAGCATGGACTCCAGAACTAGACTACCTGGGTTCAAATTCAACCCCTTCCATCTAGTAGCTTCAAAACCCTTTCAAGTTACTCAACCTCACAGCACCTCATTTTTTTAAAGATTTATTTATACAAGAACTGGGGTACAGGCCAGAGGCACCGGACGGTGAGAGGATTCACCAGAGATGGAGCTGGGGACAGAACAGGCAGACTGACTGAAAACAGGCAGACTGAGGGGAGTAGCGGGTGAGACAAAAGAGGTCTGCTGCCCCATCTGGGTATCTCCCTGGCCAAAGAGGAATCCAACCTGCGCTGCAGAGGCTGCAGACAGCTTCACAGCGCTGTGCTCAACCCGCTGAGCCACTGGGGAGGCCCACTGCACCTCATTTTTCTAGTTTGAAAAATGGGAATAATAACAGTACATGTCATAGGGCTGTTGTGAGAACTATGCATATTTAATAAACGAAGCTCTTAGATGAGTATCTGGTACAGTTTAGGAGTGATCCATATTTTCTCTTAAAGAAGAACAGAAGACTCAGAATTGAAAGAGCAGTATACATAATGGGTAACAGTGTAGACACTAGAGCCAAACTGCCTGGTAAATGTCTGCCATTTACTAGCTGTGTGACTTTGGACAAACTAATCTTTCTGGGTTTTGGTTCTTCACCTATAAAATGTGGATGTAATACCAACTACTTCAAAATAGTAAGGACTGAAAGAGTCAATGCATGCAAAGTGCTCAGGAAGCCACTGTAGTTAGCTGTGTGGATTACTAGTACAGCATTCTTACCAATGGGAGTCACAAGCGCCATCCCATTTTAAATCTGATACAGGCAGAGAGAGGCTTTCCCTGGGTCCTGGCAGGCAGCCATAGCAGATGCTGCTACTCGCATACCCTCACCTCTTCACTATGAGTGTGACAGGGCAGGGAGAGGGGCACCCCAGACCCTGCAAACCTGCCTTCTCTAAATGAGTTCTGCCATCCGCCACATCAACACAAAACATACGAGACTTTAATGGGAAGGAACTTTAATACAATTAGGAAACAATATAAGAAAGGCAAAGAATATAGTTTCTAAATCAAGCACCCAAAGTTACCCGTCCCCTCGTGGGTAAAAGTCCACCCAAGCAGGATTGGCCCAGTACAAGGCCCCAAAGTCTGCCACAAGTGGGGACCCACAGAAAAGGATCAGAAACAACCAGACAAGTCTGGAAGGAAAAGAGCAAAATCAAAATCAAGACAAAAACCACCACTGTCACCTCCCATGGGTCTCTCACCCACATCTGTGTCACCCAGTCCACTACCAAAAGGCAAGTATAGTTTCTTCATGTGTCTCTTGGCTCCATGTGCCTCCTCCAGGTCTCCTTCTGGCACTCCATCCTGCTTTCCTTCCTTCCTCACTCTCCTCTGCAGTTTCTTCTCTCTCTGCTCAGCTCCACCCTCCTTTTGGGTGGGGCGGGAAACCTGGAACCTCCCTCTTTCCTGGGGACCACCCTGTTACATGAGGAGCAGGATGAATGGGCTACCTTTTCTCTCACCCTCTTAAATTTGCACAGATATTTTAGTCTAGTTCTTCACTCTTCCTCTCTGAGGTCTTTCCTTTTCTGTGCTCATTTTGCATGTTGAGCTCACCCTTCTGATGAACCTCCCTAGAGGAGAACCTCCATGTCTCACACTGAAGTCTATGGGGTGGATGGCAGGTAACTCCCGCCTAATTTAGCCTGTCAAAGCATTCTATGCTATAAGAACAAGGGTATGTCAGAAAAAGTTCTTGACAACTGGGTAAAAGAACTGACCTTATATCCCAATCATTTGGCTGTTTCAGCTTCCTGATACTGTACAATCAGCAAGTGTCCATATGAAGATACTTTAGTCATTTTCTCAAAATAACAATCTATAAAACATAAATAGTAAATTTCTTTTTACCATAAAAGAAAATTAGATTATCAGAAATAGAGGCAATAAATCATGTGTGATACATCTGAACTTTTTATGTACCATAATAACTAATCACTTGGCTATCAGGGCACTGGGGAAATTACAATAAATTATATTTTGTGGGGTGTGCACCACATGAATGAAGTTAATATTATAGAAGTAACCTTCACCTTGTGTGATGTCATAGAAAAAATAATGCTGCCCTAATAACTTCACAGGGTTAATTAGTTTTGGTGAACATACAAGAGGCAGCGATGTCACAGTGCATTTTTATTTTCTTTCTTTCCCATGGGAAGTTGGGCTGATAAAAAGTGAAAAACATTCAAAGTAGCTAAGTAAGAAAGAAGAGTTGCATAGATTTTGAAGGAAATGTTTTAATGCTGTCCCATTAGAAGACCTAGTTATCTTTCTCTGTAAGCTGTCTTATTCTTTTCTTGTGCATCTTTTCCCATTAATTGGGGAATTTTTCAAATGACCATTCTCCCTCCTCCTGCTCTGACAATGATTTTTTTTTTAATATGCTGATGAATATGAATCCATTTAATCAGATAGGGCCTCTCTGCTGATAAGGGGACATTTATCTGTATAAAGTAAGCGGTTTTGTTTGTTCTTGCCACTTGGATCCCCAGTGAGGGTGGAGGTAAAGTTTCCACAGTCATGCTGATTTCAGATGAATAGGTTCGCTGGTGTCAAAGACAGGCTGCAGCACTCCTCTGGCATCTGGGGTACAGAAGGCTAATTCTTCTGAATAGAGCCATTGATGATTACATTTTGGGGAAATTTAATCATAGAGTAATTAGGCTTTAATTCTTACAAAAACTTACAATTAATTGGATCTTTTATACAACTTTTTTGTTTGATTTAAAGTACCATGTAGGTTAGTTATAGAAACTTAATTTAAATATGGATTTAATTAGAATTGTTTTATGATTTTAATGAGTCTTAAAAGTCTTTTGATGAGCAGCCTGTATAATTATGGTATTTAAAATGATTGGGTAAATGCATACTTTTATAATTTACCTTTCAGGAAACTGTATTTTTATGGAGGCTATTTTTTGCATGATGAATTGTTTCATTTTAAGTTCAGTTTTTGTGGGGATGGGTGCCTAGTCCTGTCCCTAATCACCCAAATGTTTTCTCTCTAGGATGAAATTAAACTTTCATGAAATCAAAAACATCAGGGAGTAGCCCAATACTACAGTTAAATTTAATCACAGCAATAGCTTTGTTTTTATTATAAAGGATGCTGAATCACTGCTAAAACTTTTAGTTGGGTATTCAAGTTTCCTATATAATTAGGTACAAACAAGTTACCTGAAGACATGCTCTTAGTCTATAGTTAAAAAAATTTGATTTTAGGTAAATTACTTGAGACTTTAAAAAAGATGGAATACAATATTGAGTTGTCAACTTTTTATGCACAATCAAAGCTAGTAATGAGTACTTTGAATAAACATGAAAATTATTTAAATTAGTAGAGAAAGGAAAATATTAGATATTCTTTACCTTTGAGTAGGTTCCATTCCTACCTATTCTAAATTAGATAAATAGCATTTTATATTTTCCTGCTGATTAAAAAATGTTTTTAATAAGTAAAATTTGGTATAAGGAGGACATATATTTTTTATTTTTTATTTTTTAATGATAATATATTGTCTTGTACTCCTTATATACTAATCAATACCTTGCAGGTTAGGTCAAATTATTTACATGTACCTGAAAAATCAATCAATGTGTTAACTATATCAAAAGAGTATAGGATAAAAGCCATATAGTTATTGAACTAGAGAAAGAAAACCATTTGACAAAATCATTTTGAGAAATACTCAGCAAAGAATGCAAGAAAATATTTGCATTTTATATATATATATATATATATAAAGAATAAGAAATATTGTTGACCAGGGAGAAGACATAGCCTGAATCTTCCTTTTAGACTTAGAACAGGAAGCAAATAAAGTATCTAATATAAAGAATATGAAATATATGTTTGTGAGTGGTTCATTTGTTTAGGGACAAAAGAGAAAGTAGAGAAGCCATAAGTGGAATGATACTTTCCATAGTGAAAATAATTCTAGGAAAACTGCAAAAAAATGTTCTTGAATACAAGGACTGTATCTTAGCATGATTATATTCCAAGTGTTCGGGTTGGGTGTTTCACCCTTAGTAAATATTCCATAAATGGCCAGTAGAAGAAAAGCTTAAAAAGAAGAAGAAGGAGGAGGAGGAGGAGGGGGAGGGGGAGGAGGGGGAGAAGGGGGAGGAGGGGGAGAGGGGAAGGGGGAGGGGGAGGGGGAGGGGAGGAGGGGAGGAGGAGGAGGAGGAGGAGGAGGGTAGTTATATTTCCTATGAACAGTTGTGTTAGGATTAGTGAAAGACCTGGGAGGGCTAACTTAGCACCCACGCAATGCATGGCAAACTTTCCTTTTTCCCATTTCTTCCCTCCATTATTTTCATCATTAACATCCATAAAAGCTCTCCAAAGGAGTCAACTCTGGCTACATTTTTGGTGTAGTCTACACCTTGGTCAGGAAAAATCAAAGTGAAATGTTATTCTCCTTGTTTTTCTGTGCTAGGATGTACAAGAACACTTAAGAAAAAGCAAAATGGGAGGTGAGATATATGGATATAGAGATATAAAGCTGTACTACTGAGAAACTGTTCTGCACCTTCCCAGAGATACTACTGTGCTGGCTACCTATTCTTTTAGTCACTCCCCAAATAAGCAGTGTTCCAGGTACTTCATGAGCTTCAAAAATTATTGAGATCACAGATTCAGCCCTGCCCTCAAAAATGCAGGGAACATGTTAGGGCTCATAGAACTATAAGAAGTGATTACGTACCTGCATTACCATAAAGGAAAAATGGGATACCTTGCCTGGGGGGAAAGAGAGGAGAAGACAAGAGATAAAGGAAGCTATCTAAGTTATATATTGAAGGATCTTTAACTCACAGGGACTAATCAGCTGTTCTCTGGCATATGCAAAGAAGGATGAACAAATAGAGCCTGCAGGAGAGCTGAAGTTCTTACCCAAGGGTAGGGTGGAAGAAGCATGTGGAAGATAAGGCTGGATATGTGAACAGGAATCGAGTCATAAAGGGATTTGTAAGGTTGATAAGGAGTTTGAATATCTTCTGTCAGCAGCAGTGGTGAGTCACTAATAAAGAGCCACTAAAGAGAGCCAACTAGACAGCAGACTACAGACCATGCTCATTCCCTGCAGCTGGTGTCCAGAAGGCAGGGGGATGAGAGAAGTTATGTTAAACCTAACCTGGATCATAATTTGTCCCTCACCAACTATCATCTGAATCAAATAAAAACCTTTAAAATCTCTTAGGATTTTTCCATCTCTGGCTATGGTTAAATTATAAAGGATGAAATTGATGTATGAAAATTTGAGTAACTGTTTTACTCTTCCTGAATTAGATTTTACAGCATGCTGCTCTCCATTCTCTTAACCGTGATTCAGTCTTATTTTCTCCTAGCTATCTTCATGGTTGAATGTGCCACAGACTGTCTTACAGCAGTAATATATTAGGTTAATAAACCAATTATTTAATTGACTCTAATTTCATTGGCATTCCTATTAGCTAAAAGAAAGTGGTTCAATCACTGTTTACATTTGTAAAGCCAATATTATGGTTTAAATTATGGACTTTGGATGAATTTGAAAATTGAAGCCTGATAATCCTTAAAGCAATATTTACAAAGGATTCTTTGTCTTTGGTAAAGAATAAAGAGAATGGAAACAAGAGCATGTTAAATCAAAGAGGCTTTTAAATATTCATTTTGCAATCAACTTCACTGGTTTCTAGGCCACTATCTATTTCATAATTATTTTTGTTGAGAAATACCAAATCTTTTCCTTTTATTCTGTAAAATATAAGCTATTGTTTGACATTCTTTTCTCTGACTCTGGAGTACAGGAGTTCCAATTAACAATGCAAACATTCTTCCTTGGAGGGAGGGGGCCCAAAGACTATTTTGAAGAATTAATGGGTAATTTGGTTGTATACATCGTATGGTAATACATATCTTAAGAGGTGTGAACCTATATTCCTAAACCATATTCAGTATTGTAGACCAATGTTACATCAATACAAATAATACAAGTAAAAATATTCTTGTTCATCAGAAATATCTTGGGATATCTGCTAAATTCAAAATTCAAAAATACAGACATTTTGGATAGAAACATCTGATTTTAATGGCTTCTACCTAACAACCCCTAATAAAATCTCTTCCAACTATACAATAAAAGAGTAATCATAAAAACAGTAAAATTGATAAAATCTCACAACTCCAAAATCAGTCAGTAAACCTGTTGTTAATGGTTTTCCATGAATCACAAGGTGACAGACAGGAGTGATCTAGATAGGGCTTTCCTATTTTGAAGATGAATGATCCAAAGAATCTAATAATGCTTGTGAAAATGTGCTCTAGCTTAAAGAAAAGTGAAAATCAGATTTTAAAAAATCCACTGAAACATGAGGATCAGAAAAAATGTTAGAAATTCCATGGTATTCTGGATAGGATACAGAACATAACCTCTTTCAACAAATTCTGGAAACCTTGGGTTACAATCTCTATGGCAAAAAACTGAACTGTGGTCGAGGACTATGGGTGCCCTGTTTGTGGATGTGGTGTGGTAACATATACCTGAAGAGGTGTGACCCTATACATCTAAACCATCTACCATGTTGTAAACCAATGTTACCTCAATAAAAATAAGCAAATACCAAAAAAAAAAAAAAAAAAAAAAAGATAGAAGTCTTTACAAAGGCAGACTTTGGGGAGAAGATGGGAGGGGGGAGAGAGATATAATGAGCTATAATAACAGAACGACCAAGTGAAAAGAGAAGTAAATAAGATTTAAGGGGGAAAGGGATTTAAATTGGTACTAAAGAAAATAAAATTAATAATAGATATGACCTAGTTAATTTCAGGAAAGAGGAACATAAACTTAAAATATCCAGGCAGGAAAAGAGTAAATCATGTTACCTAAAAAGGCACATAAACATCTGGTTTTAAATGTCTCCAAAACATTAAGTGTCATGAGATTATGGCACATCTACAGCATATTTTAGCACCATCATTTTTTATTTTGACTTAAGTGACAAAAATAGTACATATATTTCCCATATACCCTTTGCCCAGATTTCCCTTATACCCTTTGCCCAGATTTCCCTTGTTGATGTCTTTTATAACCAGAGAACATTTATCAAAACTAAAAATTTAACCTTGGAATACTACTATTAGCAAAGTACAGAACTTTTTCAATTTTTTTTGTTTGTTTGTTTTAAAGATTCATTCATTCATTCATTCATTCATTCATTCATTTATTTATTTATACAAGCATTGGGTACAGTCAGAAGCGCGGGACGGTGAGAGAACTCACCAGAGCCAGAGTGGAGAACAGAACAGGCAGACAGATGAAATACACTGCTGAGGGGAGCAGCGGGTGGCAGGAGAGGTCTGTGCGCCATGTGGGACCCTCACCCGGTGGCCGGGGATCGAATCCGTGCTGCAGAGGCTGCGGGCAGCTTCGCAACCAGTGCTCAACCGCTGCGCCACCGGGGAGGCCCAGAACTTTTTCAATTTGACCAGATTTTTAATATGCTCTTGTTATTCATAATTCCATGATTTAGTTAAAGCTGCTTAGTCTCCTCCCATCTGAGTCTCTCTTGTCTTTCACGGCTTTGATACTTTTGGAGGGTCCTGGTCAGTTATTGTATAGATCATGCCACAATTTGGTTGTTTTTCTCCCAAGTAGATTAAGCATTAGTGGGAAGGAAATCATAGTCTCTTGTGTGTCATCAGAAATTAATATTTGTGCATCTTATTGCTGGTGATGTTATTCTTGTTCAGTTGGTGAGCTGGTATTTGTTAGTATGCCCTACTATCGTTACTAATTTTTCTTTATAATTACTAAATATTTGGGGGAAGATACTCTGATCCTAGGCAAATGTCCTATCTTTGCATAATTTTTCACCCACTAATTTTAGGATGTATGTGCAGCAAATATTATTGTATTTTAATAGTAATTTTTATTTCTATTATTCCTTCATGTTTATTAAAATGAAAAATTGCTCCTTCCCTGTTTTATTTAGTTATTTATAATAGCATAAGTTCATAGTTATTTATTTTATTATTTGGTTATAATATTATCTGGTCATAATGCAGTGCTGGTCATATTTATTTTGTTGTTCAAGTAATTCCAACTTTGGCAACTAGCAACTTTTCCAGGGTGATCCCTATGCCCTTTTGATACATTCTAATTTTTTTTCACTTCCTTACTCTCTAATGCTCCTGGTTCATATTGTGTTTTCCCTGTCCCACTCCTAGACACAGTTATTTCTCCAAGGAGTCCTGTTTGTTTCATTGGCGAATGGGATTTAGAAACCATGAACTAGAATCTAGCCGTGCTCATTGCTACTGAGCACTTATAGTTCCTGTCAATAGGTAAAGTCAGCTAATACAGCAATGGATACTAGTTCATAATACACAAGCACATCAAATTTTATTTCTGCATCATTTATCTATATATATATTTTAAAAATATAAACTCATAATAGTCTCTCCAATTTCTTTAAAGTGTGAAAGAACTTTAATAGAGTTAATGTGCATAGAGAAGGAAGAGAAGAGAGGCTATTAATATCTCAAGAAACCACCCAATATTACCCATCACCTTTGAGCTAATGGCCAACCAAAAAAGGTGGGCCCAAAGAGGGGCTACTGGTGCCAGAAAGCTTGTCACAAGTCTAAGTTACATTCTGGTGGGGAACCATAGGGTGGTGATTCTGAAGCAGGTCCCAGGGAACTCGGACAAAAAGAGCAAAATCAAAGTACAAATCAAGATTACAGTTGTCATTGTCAGCCTCCCCATGTGTCCCCTTCCAGGTCTCCTTCCCAGCAGTATCAGGGTGCAAGACAGGCCAAAGGAACAAGAGTACCCCCCTCTATCTCTCTCTTCCTGTATCTCCAATTTTAATACAATACCATAGAGCTCCTCCAGTTTTTGGTAACTTTTTCTGTGACAGAGAAAGCTGACTCCCATTTTCCACAATTTAGTTGTTAACTCAACCCTAATATACAAAGTATCTAAAAATACCCTTTTAATCTCTAAAAATCCTTCTTAATCTAAAAAAGTCATTTTGGATTTCATAATCCATAACTCTATGAGAAGCAAATTATCAACTAGAGAGAAAGAGAAGTCTTTTTGACTTTGGCCTGAAGTATTCTTTCAAGACACTGCTTTCTAGAATTTCTTAGCCCAGACTCCTCCTGATCCCCTTCAATCTAGTTTGGTAATTCATTTGAAATACAGTTTGCCATAGTCTATGTTCCATATTCCCCATTTCTACACACTCACACATCCTCTTAATGTTATTTTCATGCAATAAAATTCACTCTCTGTGGCATATAGAACTGTTTTTTTGGTCAAATATGTAATGTCCTATGTCTTCCACTGTGGTTCCCCACAAACCAAACTCATCATCCTGCCAAAACATGAGTTATCTCTTAATGATCTCTCCTTTGACTCCAAACAACTGATCTGTTTTCCTCCCTATACTTTTTTTTTTTTTTAACTATTCTTTTTTTTTTTTTTTATTTTTTTTTTAAATATTAAATTTTATTTTTATATTCCCCCATACAATTGCAAACGCCCCATTCTGACCCCAATCCTTCCCCTCCCGCCCCCCACCCCCCAAAAAGTGTCTCTGGTTCATAGTTTTTTGTTGATTTTGATTTTCACTTTCTTATATTCATTTTCCTGGTCCCTTATTTAAGTTTTCTAGATTCCTGCTATGAGTGAGACCATCCGGTATTTTTCTTTTTCTTTTTGGCTTATTTCGCTGAGCATGATCCCTTCCAGTGCCATCCATGTTGCTGCAAATTGCATGTGTTTATCTTTTTTGAATGCTGAGTAATATTCCATGGTATATATGTACCACATCTTCTTGATCCAGTCATCTATTTTTGGGCATTTGGGTTGTTTCCAAAGCTTAGCTATTGTAAATAGTGCTGCTATAAACATAGGAGTGCAGGTGCTCTTTGGAATTGATGTTTCTGTGTCCTTTGGGTAAATACCTAGGAGTGGAATTGCTGGATCATATGGAAGCTCTATGTTTAGTAGGTCCAGAAATCTCCACACAGCTCTGCATAGTGGTTGGACCAGTTTGCACTCCCACCAACAGTGCACAAGAGTTCCTTTTTCTCCACATCCTCGCCAACATTTGTTGTTGCTAGTTTTTTTAATATGTGCCATTCTCACTGGTGTGAGATGGTATCTCATGGTAGTTTTGATTTGCATTTCCCTGATTACAAGTGATGTTGAACATTTTTTCATATGCCTGTTGGCCATTTGCATTTCCTCTTCAGAGAAGTTTCTTTTTAGCTCTTCTGCCCATTTTTTGACTGGATTATTTTCTTTGTTGTTGCTGAGTCTCATCAGCTCTTTGCAGATTTTGTGATCAGTCCTTTATCATTAGTGTTGGGTGCAAAAATGTTCTCCCAGTTGGGGGTTTCTCTTTGTTTTTGTTATTGTCTCTTTTGCTGTGCAGAAGCTCTTTAATTTGATGTAGTCCCAGCTGTTTATCTTTCTCTTCACTATCACTGCTTTGGGTGATGTGTCTGTAAAGATGTCTTTGATGTGCAAATCCCGTAGTGTTTCGCCTATATGTCCTTCTATGTATTTTATGGTTTCAGGTCTTATGTCTAGTTCTTTAATCCATTTTGAGTTGATTTTTGTGTATGGTGTGAGGTAGTGGTCAAGCTTCATTCTTTTGCATGTAGCGACCCAGTTTCCCAGCACCATTTATTGAACAAACTTTCTTTGCTCCAATGCATAGTCTTTGCTCCTTTGTCAAAGATTAGTTGACCATAAATCTGTGGTTTATTTCTGGATTTTCTATTTGATTCCATTGGTCTGTATGTCTGTTCTTGTTCCAATACCATGCAGTTTTGATGATTATGGCTTTGTAGTATAGTTTGAAGTCTGGGAGTGTGATGCCTCCATTTCCTTCTTTTTTTTTCAGTAGAGCTTTGGCTATTCGGGTTTTTGGTGATTCCATATGAATTTCATCAATAATTGTTCTATTTCTTTGAAGAATGACATTGAGATTTTGATTGGAATAGCATTGAATCTGTATATTGCTTTTGGTAGGATGGCCATTTTAATAATGTTTATTCTTCCAATCCATGAGCAGGGGATGTCTTTCCATTTCTTGTGTCTTCTTCTATTTCTTTAACAGTGTTTTATAGTTTTCTTTGTATAGGTCCTTTACCTCTTTTGTTAGATTTATTCCCAAATATTTGATTTTTTTGTTTCGATAATAAAAGGGGGTTTTTTTTGATTTCTTCTTCTTCAGATTTATTGTTTGTGTATAGGAAGGCTACTGACTTTTGCGTGTTGATTTTGTATCCCACTTTACTGAATTGATTGATGAGTTGAATTAGTTTTTCTGTGGAGATTTTGGGTTCTCTATGTATTATCATATCATCTGCAAATAGTGATAGTTTGACTTCTTCTTTTCCTATTTGGATTCCTTGGATGTCTTTCTCTTGTCTTATTGCTCTGGCTAGGACTTCCAGTATTATATTGAAAAGCAGTGGTGAGAGTGGACATCCTTGTCTTGTTCCAGATCTTAATGGAATTGCTTTCAGCTTTTCACCATTGAGAATGATACTGGCTGTTGGCTTGTCATAGATGGCCTTTATGATGTTGAGGTATGTTCCTTGTATCCCAAGAAATTCAAGGGCTTTTATCATGAATGGGTGTTGCACTTTGTCGAAAGCTTTTCTCAGCATCTATTGATATTATCATATGGTTTTTATATTTCTTTTTGTTGATGTGTTGGATAACGTTGATTGATTTCGGATGTTAAACCATCCTTGTGCCCCTGGAATGAATCCAACTTGGTCGTGGTGAATTATCTTATGGATACATTGTTGGATTCGGATAGCTAAAATTTTATTGAGGATTTTTGCATCAGTGTTCATTAGGGAGATTGGCCTATAGTTTTCCTTTTTTGTGTTGTCCTTATTCGGTTTTGGTATTAGTGTAATATTGGCTTCATAGAACGTGTTTGGTATTGTCCCTTCCTTCTCAATTTTTTGGAAGAGTTTGTGAAGGATAGGCACTAATTCGTCTCTGAATGTTTGGTAGAATTCATTTGTAAATCCATCAGGTCCTGGGCTTTTGTTTTGGGGAGGTTTTTAATTACCATTTCAATTTCGCTGCTTTTAATTGGTCTGTTTAGGTGTTCTATTTCTTCTTTATCTAGCTTTGGGTGATTGTAGAGTTGTAGGAATTTGTCCATCTCCTCTAGATTGTTGAACTTGTTTCCATATAACTGTTCATAGTAGTTACTGATTATTCTTTGATTTCTGCTGTGTCCGTTGTGATTTCTCCTCTTTCATTTATGATTCTGTGTATTTTGCTTTCTCCCTTTTTTTTTGTGAGCCTGGCTAGGGGTTTGTCTATTTTATTTATTTTTTCAAAAGAACCAGCTCTTGGTTTCATTGATCTTTTGGATTGTTTTTTTAGTTTCAATTTCATTTATTTCTGCTTTGGTTTTATTATTTTCTTTTCTTCTACTGGTTCTGGGGTTTTTTGTTGTTCTTTTCTAGATCTTTGAGCTTCGAGATTAGGTTGTTTCTTTGAGTTCTTTCTTGTTTTTTGATGTGAGCTTCTATTGCTATATATTTTCCTCTTATTACTGCTTTTGCTGCATCCCATACATTTAGGATATTGGTGTCCTCCTTGTCATTCAATTCAAAGAATTTTTTAATTTCTTCTTTGATCTCCTCGTTAGTCCAGTGGTCTTCCAGTAGTGTGGCTTTTAATCTCCATGAGGTAGGATAGTTCCTTGCCTTCTTTTTATGATTTATTTCTAGTTTGATGCCTTCGTGGTCAGAAAAGATGGTTGGTATGATTTCAATCTTGGTGTATCTGTTGATGTTTGTCTTGTGCCCCAGTATGTGATCGATCCTGGAGAATGATCCGTGTGCGCTTGAGAAAGATGTGTATTCCGTTTTTTTTGGGTTTAGTGTTCTATAGATGTCTGTTAAGCCCAAATGCTCTAGGTCCTTATTTAGAGCTTTAGTTTCTTTACTTATTTTTTGTCTTGTTGATCTATCCATTGTTGATAGTGGTGTGTTGAAGTCTCCCACTACATATGTGTTTTCTCTGATGTCTGTTTTCAGAGAGGACAACAGTTGTCTGATATATTTTGGTGCTCTTTCGTTTGGTGAGTATATGTTAATGAGTGTTATTTCTTCTTGAAGTATTGTCCCCTTAATCATAATGTAGTGACCATTGGGGTCTCTTTTTATTTTTTTGAGTTTGAAGTCTGTTTTATCTGATATAAGTATAGCTGTTCCTGCTTTCTTTTTTGGCCCATTTGCTTGTAGGATTGTTTTCCATCCTTTGACTTTGAGCCTATTTTTATCTTTTGTAGCTAAATGTGTTTCCTGGAGACAGCAAAAGGTTGGGTTTTGTTCTTAATCCAGGCTGCAACTCTGTGTCTTTTTATTGAAGAGTTTAGTCCATTTACATTTAGAGTTAATATTGATATGTTAGCATCTGTATTTGCCATTATGTTTGTCTTTCCTTTGATTTTATTTATTTATTCTTTTAATAACTTTTTTTTTTTTTTTGGTCTTCTTTCGTTGTTATTCGTCCCTCTGAGGTTCTGGCTTTAGGATTCCTTGTAGTATTTTTTGGAGTGGGGGTTTAGTCGCAATGAAATTCCGGAGTTTCTCTTTGTCTGGGAAGGTCCATATTCTTTCTTCATGGAGGAAAGAGAGCTTTGCGGGATAGAGTATTCTTGGTTGGCATGTGTTTTCTTGGAGTCTGTTGACTATGTCCCTCCACTCTCTCCTTGCCCGTAGTGTTTCTTCAGAGAAGTCTGATGTCAGCCTGATTGGTTTTCCTTTGAATGTTATCTGTTTCTTCCCTCTTGTCAGCTTCATTATTTTTCCTTGTCCTGGATTCTTGGGAGCTTTACTATTATGTGTCTTGCTGTGTTTTTCCTTTCGTCGTGGAAGTTTGGTGTTCTTCTTGCTTCTTGTATATCAATTTTCAGCTCCTTCTTCTCATTTGGGAAGTTCTCTTCAATTATATCCATGAATATTTTCTCTGTTCCTACATCTCTCTCCTCTCCTTCTGGAATTCCTATAACTCTTATATTTCCTTTCCTCATGGAGTCAGATAGTTCCCGAAGTCTTTCTTCATTCTTTTTCCTTCGTACTTCTCTTTCCTTTTCTGTTTTGGTTCTTTTTATTTCTGTGTCTTCAAGATTACTTATTCGTTCTTCCATTTCATCTATTCTGCTTTCATTGCTTTTCCCAGAGTTCTTTAGTTCCTCCATTAATTCTTTGATCTCCTGCATTTCTCTTACTTCCCTCTTTAGGGACTCAATTTCCTTCTTCTGATCTATCACTTTTTTAATCATGGCAATTTTAAATTCTCTTTCTGGAAGGCTCAGAAGTTCTTCCAAGTTGCTGTCGTTGCAATCTGGGGAGTGGTTTTCTTTTTGTGGTGTGCTTCTTTCCTGAGGAGTTTTTAGGTTGCGTGTGGTTCTTCTACTCCCTACTGTCTGTTTTCTAATTTGTCGTATGCGTTGGGACACTGTGTTGCTCGGACTGACTGACATCTTGGGTGAACTTCTCCGCTCCCCTCTGGCTCTTCCAGGAGCCATCTCTGTCTTCTGGGGGAGCTTTCTGCTGGTTTTAGGCAGTTTTTACTGAAGAAATGTCCCTGTTCTCAAATGGCGAAGCGGGATGCAGTCCCTGCGCCTCCGGTTTCAGGCACACTCTTCTGCGCACCCAGTCTGCCCCGGACGTGGGTGCCTGCTCCCTCTGTGGGCTCAGACTGCTGGTCGGAAGGGGCCTGGCGTGGAATAACTTCCCGGCTGGCCACTGGGTCCTCCAGAAATCTTCTGCCCTTTTCAAGCAGTCTTAAGAAATGTCCTGTTTTATAGGGTGTTAGTGACTTTTTTTTTCCTGGTCGCTAGGTGGCGCCAGAGATCTCTCCTATTGTCCTTGGGGGGCTGTTTTTCGCCTCCCCCCACCCCGTGGGACAGAGAACAGAGCGGGAATGGTAGGGTACACCTCAACAGCTTTGGGGTGCTGTGTCTGCCTTGTGCCCCACCGTCGTGGAGAACCCACGCCCCGAATTTTCGTGCCCCGGGTCTCAGTTCAAATCCCTCAGGTCCAGGACGCGGGCTGTAGCCCAGTTCAGTGGCGCGGGAATGGCGCCTTTTGCACAGCTCCCGTGCCTGGACGCCTGGTTCCTGCTCACTCAGGGAGGGACCTTCACCTCAGTGAGGACCTCCGCGCGTCTCCCCGCAAGCCTAGGTCGTCTCCCCGCAAGCCTAGGTCGCAGGCGCGGGGACCTGGGCAGCCGCGATCCAGGTCTGCACTTGCTTTTCAATCTCCCCGAGCGCGCCGCGTTTCCGCGCCAGCTTACCGGCAGCCCGGGCTGTGTGCGCGTCTCTCGGGGTCTTTGTTCTTCTCTAATGGCGCCCGGAGCCGTTCGCTCACCGCCGCGGCAAATCCTGCAGGGTTCGCCTCAGCTCCCGTTCACGGGGTGTGGTGGCTGCAATAGTTCCTTTCCACTCACAGTCCCGCTTGCTGCGTCGTTTGTTCTTGTGGGCCGTTTTGGTTTGTTGTTTCCTCCTCTCTGCCGGTCGGAGAGTGCTGCCTCTGTGGGCGGGGGAGGGGAGCAGGGTTCTGCGCTTCCCTCCCTTCTAGTCCTCTTTTATGGCCACTTTCTTCTTCGGGCAGTTTGCTGGCGTCACCCGTTTATCTTCCGTGTCCCACTTCTCACTGGGACCTGCCGCTTTTCCTCCCTATTCACTTTTTTTAATGGGAGATCTTACTCGCAGCGTCTCCTCGCCGCCATGTTGCTCCGCCCCCTTCCTCCCTATACTTTTGCTTTTAAAGAGTGTCATGTAAAATGGAATCACTCAGCATGTTGCCACATGATTCTGTCCTCTTTCACTTAGGAAAAAGCATTTTAAATTCTCCCAAGTTGTTATGTGAACCAATAGTTTGTTCCTTTTTATGGTTGAGTGTTATCCCATATTGCTGAATGGTTTAAGGTCATCCTACACAGTTTCTTTACAATTTGTGGATACTATGAGTAAAGCAGCCATAAACACTTGTTTACAGGTTTTTGTGTGAATGTAAATTTCCATTTCTCATAAATACATAGGAGTGGAATCAATGGGTTGCATGGCATATATGTAGATATAAGTATAACTGTTTAATTCATGGCCAAAACACTTCCCAAAGTGCCTTACTATTTTGCATTCCCAACTGTCTTTATAATATTTTAAGGGGAAAACTTATAACCTAAGAATTGTATGCCCTCCAAATGTTATTTATATGTACGGCAGTAGGATCTTATTCAAAAATTTAAAAATTTTAGCACTGAATAGCCTTCTTTAAAAAAATTATATAAAACTATACCTTAGCCAAATGATAGAAAAAACAAAATTAAGAACTTGGGGAGATAAAAAAAATCTCATTCTGAATGAAAATTTTAAGAAAAAAGTGAAAGGTATTTCTTTCTCATAAAAATACCCCAAAATACACATCACATCATATATTAATTATAAAACCAGAACTCCTATCAAAATCAAGAGAGAATGAAATTCCCAATCTCCTTATTTAATGTTATTCCAGAATTTCTGTCTAGAAATAATGGGCTAACTGCTAGAGAAGAAGAGTGAAATAGTTAATACTTCCAGAGGTTCTTTCTTGGAAAATTCCAAAATGCCACATAAAATCTTAATAATTAAATGAAATACAAGAAAAACAGTGAAAAATATCAATATCCAATAAGAAATATGTGAGCAACATACACACCATAATAGTTTTCAGTATATTGCTGAAATATACATGATCCACACTGAGAAAACCATAAAAATTATTGAAATATTGAAATATAAAATTATTGAAAAAGAGCCTGAGTATTGACTTTTGTAATATTATCTTTCATTAATGAATTCAAATTGGTTTATTGTCAAAATTTTTCTTTGCCACGGAAAAAACTTCATAAGAGGGGACAATAATTATATTCATGATGTTATCCCTGTGCCTAATGAATTGCCAGATTCAAATTGCCAAAAAGTTTAATTCTATATAGCAACATTTTCTTCCATTATCTGTTCCATGATGTTTGTATAGTTTTTAGGACACATCACTAAATGTCTTCATAGCTTTTGAAAGGAGTCTAGATTACTTACATGGCCTAGTTACTAGCAAATGGTCTAGTTACTAGTTACTAGCAAATTGTATTACCCACCCATTTAACCACAGAGAATATGATGGCTCATGGTTTGAAACTTAGGTAGCCAGAGTCCTGAATTATGATCTTTTTTCACTTTCCCAATCTAGTAATAATAGATAACACAACACTAGGGATTTCAAAGTTAGGGAAGTTAAGGGAATTTTAGAAATGGCTCTTTTATTTGAAAAGGTTGGTTTTACTTCATCAATTCAATTTTCTGATGCTGCAGGCTAGGTTAGTAGCAGCTGAATGAGACTAGAATTGTGGTCATTAAAATTTTTAATTTTTAAAAAGAAAAAGTAAACCCACAGAATCTAGAAGCAGGTTAAAGTGAACTATTTTAGAGTATGCAATTTAAGCCTTTACCTAGAACCTTCTCTGCTTCCATATAATATAGGATTTAAAATTAATCATGATTCACAGTAACCCATTGCTTGATAGTATAGTTTTATTTCATCTGGTTGACAATTTTATTTATAATATCTGATTGCTAATATTTTTCTAGATTTAAATTAATGGGATAATACCACAACATTGGTTAAAGTTGGCTAAATATCTGAAGCACACTTGAAAATAAAGCATACATAAATAAATAAGCATATATAAATAAAAATATAAATAAGCATATATAAGCATATATAAGCAATATAAGCATATATAAGCATATATAAGCATAAACATAAATAAGCATATATAAATAAAAATAAAATAATTTTTTTATTATTCTTATCATTTCCCAATTTTCATTGTTTGTGGACATGTGTATATTTGTGTTTTTATGTGCTTGCTGGGATTAGGGATACTATAGTAATTTCCCTACTGTACTTTTGAATAGAGGCTTCCAATAGCACTAATACCAATAATGTCTACTTATTTATGGAAAGAACTAATCTAGATTCTATGGAGGTAGGTTGCTGTTTTGTGAAAATAAAATTAGAGACTCCGCATATCTCAGCATTAATGAAACTGTTTATGTTGTATAACTCTGAATTAAGAAAGAATAATTTTTCAAACTCAGTGCTTTTTGATGGTCAAGTGTTTATTCCATTGGGTCATTAATGCACTATATTCCCAAAGTATTTTTGGAGCAGAGTTCATCTTCTAGCTAACGTTAAAGAAGAATTGGCCAGTGACAGGCTTTTTATATTTTTAAACAATAATTCTCAATTGTTAGGTAAGATCCTCTTGAGTATATCACTTATAAATGAAAGGATTGGCATAGACATGTCTTCATAACTGAATCTGCAACAAAGTTAGGCATAGTAAACATCAAAAGACATTATTGGTCTTAATGCCTATTGCTAAATCAATGACAGATTTTAACAGTAAAGAAAATTCAATACTTTTGTTATGGAAATCAGATTTTTAAAGCTGTAACAGGAACTCATTACAAAATTTAGACACCAATAAGGAAAACATTTGAATATCAACTGTCTATAACTGAATTAAACTTGCTGCACTTTGACAAAACTCATAGATTCTGGCAAAGAGCTGGATAAAATAGATAAAGCTGGAATAATTTTGTTTACTAAATATCACAATGTCAATTTTTAATTTTTTTTCCTTCCTACTTATTTTTCTTTAAAAAAGAGAGTTGCCCAACCTTAAATTTGTATAGTTAAATATAAAGGGGAATTATTTAACTTGATCAAAACATGAACTGTTTTTGGACGTTAACTTCAATGCCAATTGACACAGTTAAAGTTAGAATTAATTTAGATAGATAAACTCAGAAAAGAGGAACAAGGCTAGTGCCATGGGCAGTATAGGTAAAGAAGACTTTCCAAAGTACTAGGGCCTCTCTCAAGATTTAGACAGCTGTTTGGTTATTCACCTAGCAGTAGTGGAAAGAAGTAACACTGCATTTGACTTACTCAGGTGCCAAAAAGCTCTGGAAACATCAGGCAGAATTTCCTCTACATGGTGATAACTAAGATGCACCCACTATGTAATAAAGCATTATTAGACATTATAATTTATACTGTGATGACATATTAAAATTACTATGGAGAATGATCTGATTTTAGGATATGATAGATAATGGGTGAGATAATTGGGAAGATATTGCCAAGGCTAGTTTCTAATTAAGTTGACAGCTTAGATAGGACTTTACTCAGGGAAAATACCAATGATCCAAGTTGGGCCACCATTTAGTGCACATACTCTGCAGTAACAGTCTTGCTCTGAACAATGCCTCATAAACTAGGACTAGAAATATGGGATAACTTTTAGGCACACAAGTTTTTTTCACTACCTAGCAGGATAAATCCCATACCAATGATGTGCTCATCTACAAAATGGTAATGAAAAAGGAAAAGGGCATGAGGAGTGATAGCTATGGGAATTAGAGCATATATTCTGCTTAGCAAGGAAGATGCTTAATTTTTTTTTAAAAATCCATACATATTAAAGTATATTTATGCTGCCTTCCTATTATGACACTCATTGGACTAAAAGATAAATCAAAGGAATTGGATTAATAGGGCTATTAATTGGGGCCTCTGTGGTGGGGCAGGGGTTAAAGTCTCAGAGATATCAAGCTATCACCAGCCACTACAGCATGAGTTTGATAACTGGCCAGGGAGGGGGCTAACCCACATGGTGCAGCAGACCTCTTCTGTCTAGCCCGCTGCTCCCCTCAGCAATGTATTTCAGTCAGTCTGCCTGTTCTGCTTCCCACTCTGTCTCTGGTGAATCTTCTCAAGCTCCACCCCCATACCTTTGGCCTACCACAGTTCTTGAATGCATAAATAAATAAAATAAATATTTTTAAAAATAGGGTTATTAATTGTATATAGCAAGAAGAAAGCTGAATAAATAAACAAAGGATGAAGTTTTTTTATTATTTAAAAGGATTATAGTTTATCAGATATTGTTTGACCTCTTAAGGCAGGGTGAGGTTGATTTTTCTTTTCTTTTTTTTTTTTTTTAGCAATATTCACATCTGAAATAATATCATGTACATTTTAAGCTAGTATCAAACAAGTTCCAGATTCTATACAAATAGGGGAAATGCAATTCATAATTGACAAGTTATGAATTTTTTATACTTCAAGCCATGAGGCTGACACATCAACAAATGTAATACCTTAGCAAATATGTCTTATGTTCATATTTATGAAATGTACACAATTGGCACAGAACCCAAAAGAGAATATGAAAGCATTTTAAATATATATATTTACTATGATTTGCAAACTCCATTCTTGAAAACATTTATTAAATTAGAAACAAGGAAGGAATGCTAGCAAAATGTGCTTAGAGTTTCAATTTATCTTAGACTTTATATTATTTTTATGCATTTTCTCAAATCTTGGGTCTATATTAGTTGAAGTGTTGGCCTTACTTTGTTTGCTGTTTTGCTTTTATATATGGAGAACTATTCTCAAAAGTTAAAATGATAAATCACTAAAACTTAAAATTCATCAATACCACTCCCATATTGCAATGGTAAATGTATGTTAAATATCCTCAGTTGAAACAACAGTAAATCAAGTCAAGAGCTTTAAAAAATATTGACCACTCTGAACACATATACTTCACAATTTATGTCACTATTGAAGAGGGCAGTATAGCTTACTGAAGAGCCATAAGATGAAGAGTTTTCTTGAAATAAATTTGATTTCCATTTAAATATAAGTTCAATGATGGTAAAGATGTTTATTATGCCTCTCAACCTCCATGATGCCAGCATGAAATTAGAGGAAATAGTACTTCTAACTAGTTCTGCAGTGCGAGGAAAAGAAAGAAGGACATAGTCTAATCATCCCCAAGGAGCTGAGACAATGACAGTTATTTTGAGAGGCTCCTAATCTACCACAAGTGTGAAACTGTGAAAGTGATGATGTCTCAACTCAAGTGAGTTTGAAATATACTTAAATCAGTTCTCCCAATTCTGGCCTGGCACATGAGGTGTAAAGTAAGAGGCCCAAGAGAACAACTCACATTTCACTTATTGTCACAGGAAATAGAGACGCATAGAGACATAAATTGCAGTTTTACCTCATGGGTAAAAACATTCCCTCTGAGGTCAGATGTTTAGGTCAGAATCGTGGCTCCACCGCTGACCAGTTGTATGGCTTAGGGTAACACTTGTCCTGTAGCAATAATGATAGGTATCCCTAATGATAGGTATAAAGCTGCTATAATACCTGCACATTAATTGCACATTGAAATTGCTAAATCAAGTATTGACCATTATCATATGTCCTACATCCAGAGTTCCCAGAGCAGAAGCATTTAGTAAATATCTTATTTACTGATTGAGAGGAAAAACCTTGGAGCTTATATGAATATGAACATATAGACAGTGACTCAATGAAAAGTAATGGCACCATTAACCATGCAGAGCTCTCCTTTTCTTCTCTAGAGTGGTTTTAATCTAGCCAATTTTAAACAAAATATAAGCCTGGTCTATCTTTCAAATCCTTTTTTAACATTGCTATTATTTGAATAACAGAGGTTGCAGATAGGCTGTTTAACTGATGGACCACACTTCTTTTCCTTTTCTTCGAAGGTTTTTTTTTTCCTATTTTAATTCATCAGTTGTTGATATAACTATAATTTTGGGATGACAACTTCACACCTCCATACGTGCCAAGGCTTTGCTGACCCTTCACCAAATGCCAGTGCTGATGCCTTATCTCCTCCCTCCTCCATTCCTTCCTCTTTCCCTCATTCCCTCTGCTAAACAGTATGTTTTCACACTATCTAATAATTATTTTTCATGTGCTTTGCCAGTTTGATTTCTTTAGTTCTTTATATTCTACAACTGAGTAAAACCATTAGGCAACTGTTTTTCACTTTCTGACTTATTTCACTTTGGACAGTCACCTCAAGATTCATCTATTTTGTCCCTAAAGGCACTATTACAACTTTTAATAGCCAAGTAGTATTCCATTAAGTATATATTTCACAGTTTTATTTTGCATATGACATTGGGCATTTAGGTTGGTTCCATGACTTGGTTATGGTGAATAGTGCTGCTATGACCCTTGTGCATACATATTTTTACATTGGGTTTTCCTATTCTTTCAATAAATTCCTAGCGGTGGTATTGATGGATGATGTGGTATTTACTTTTTGTTTTTGAAGAAAATTTCCATACAGTTTTCATAGAGACTACCAACCTGTAGAGTATTATCTGTACATAGCCTGGCAAAATATACCTAATATCTGGAAATTTTAGAGTTATTCTAAATATGTATTCTTATCTTCTTGATGACTGTTTATTTTTAGAGCAAGAATAGTACTACTTCTGTTGTTTCAGTAACTTTTAACAAACAGGAATATAAAAGTCATAGATACCAAGTGCATAGTCCATGAACATGTCCAGATATTCCAAATTTAACTAGAAAAATGGTTTTTTCCCCCTCTTGATTCATTAAATTATGCATACTCTGAGAAAAATCAGCAATATAGTTCTGGCAGTATATAGTAGTCCTGACACTTCTCTTAGCATGAGGCATTTCTTCCACATCAGCACTAAAACCTGGCCAAATAGCATGACCTTGGCCTTCTTTATAAACTCTTATAATTTTTAAAATACACTGGTGGAAATGAAGTCTCTATGGAGATATGGATGATTTACTAATAACGGAAAAGTTCAACTTACATTACTACTGATGGCTATGCTTCCGTTTATGTTTTCCCTAAGCCATAACTATTTAAAATGTTACTGTTAGCATTCTTAGTTGTCCCATTTGTTGGTATATAACTCTCCTACTTAAATATATAGAACAAATCATATTAATTAAAATAAATTGCTTAGACAGTTAAGTTGTCTTGCAGATTGTCTCTGAAGGCTATAAATTCAAATTAAGGGTTTTGCTTCTTGTCCCCAAGCTTGGAAAGATTCCTTTTAATGCATTAGGAGTAGCACAGAAATCAACTACCTTATAAAAAAACATTCATTTGAATTCTTGCAGAAGTAGCTGGATAAACTGCATATATAGCTAGTTATCATAATCATATAGAAATTCTTGACTAAAACAACCAAACTACTAATTCCTAGTGACAAGCATTAAATAGTATTGAGTATGGATTTCATAGATATAATTGTATTTATTTCTATATACTTTAAATGTTTACTTCTATATTCATATCTTTATCTCTGTATATTTATGTAATATATACATGACATTGGGCTCTAGGGGGTACAAAGTGGATACCATATTAACAAACTGATATATTTTTATAAAATAAACAAATCTTTCTTATATTAAAGTGCTAAATTGGGTCAAAATAATTTGTGGAGAGTTGCATGTTTTCAGAAAAAGCCTATGGTGCATAACTTCCAAAGGCAAAGGTATGACTGCCATTTATAGTATTCTGCAGAAATTGAACATCTTTTACATTTTATGGAAACTTCAAATCTCAATCTTTCTTTAAATTTCAAAATGAAATAATATAAATATTGGAACTGTTTTTGATATTTTTGTGGATGTGTTCCTTAACATTTTCTTTTCCCTTTTAAATAGTCCCCATACCAACACAAAGCAATAAGTTTGAGGAAATAATTAAATTAGACATAAATTTGTAAAGCTCTCTCTCTGCTCCCTACCAAGGTGAGATTTTTGCCATCTATTACTCACCCTCAAACGTTTCTGTGCGAACAGTATAAGACCTTGTAATTCCCATGTAGGACCCCTATTGCTTAACTACTTTAGAGATTCAGTACAAAGTTCAGAGAAAAACAAAACTTTTAAAGTGTTAAAAATTGCAACCTATGAGGAACTCTTAAACTATTCTATTTCAGTTAAGAAAACTGAGCAATAAATCATTAGATTACATGAGAAATATAATATTGATTTCTCCATTTCCACTAAGTATATGCTGAAAGAGATGTACTGAAACAACATAAATTTCTTAAGATGTGGGCTTTAACACATTAGACAAAAGTGGTGGTGGATTTGCATCACCTGGAAACATATTAGAAAGAAAAGACCTGTCTCCAAGAGAAGAGACTAACTCTCTCTGTTCTCTGTGGCGGGGGGAAAAAAAAGAAGAGTTACTAAAAATGGTGCCATTTTTTTTCAAGGTGATTACATTCAAAGCTGATTTTCTAGTTTGTAATAGTGTTCCCATAACTATTCATAAATCACAATACTCATGAAGTTATTTTCAAATGGGGACTAGCCTTATATCTGTCCTTTCCCTAAAGTTTGTCCTTAAGGACTAAGTGCTATTCAGAATCATCTTCCTGTAGAAATGTCTTTAAAGAACAACATCAAAGTCTATGGTTTCCAATTTTACCATTGAATTTGATAATGACTTCTCAAAAAAAAAATCAAGATCCTTTCTGTCATTAATGTTGCTGCCTTTCCAATGAATGAGGAAGGGCATGAATTACTCCCTGAGGCTATCTCAAATTACTTCATGAGTCAAGGAATAAATTCTTAAAATACGTCTTACACACAAACAATTGTTAAAATAAAGCCTAAGGAAATGGCACCAGAACCTTTCATTACCACTGACATTTCCCTCTTAAACTGAAATATTCTACAAAATCTTTTTGGGATTTTGAATAGAACTTACTATAATTATTCAGTCTAGTCCAGATTATGAACTCCCTTCATCTGAATAAGCTCCTAAGGAAAAGACCATATTAAGCTCATCTCATTTCATCTAATACAAATAGTGTTGATATTAGGTCCTATTGAACTAAAAAGAGAAGGACAAGCATATCAGGATTAAGAAATTGGGACAGACCTCATGAAAGAAGTGAGATATAGATGGATCTGAAGAAAAATAAACAGATGGGGATAGATGGAAAGACATTTCAAGGAGGAGGAATAACAAATGCAGACAAGCAAATGTGAGAAGACATAAGGCAGAAGGCAATAATGAAAACCATTTTCTCCCCGAGGAGAGAGAGTGGCAGCTCAACAGAACTCCTGACAAGCTATTAAGACTGGGCAGGGTAGTCACTGCAGGTTTGATGAGAGAGAGGTCTGGGCGGTGTGCTCCATCTGGGGGATATTACACCATGCAGGCAATGAAATCATGGGTACCTGAAGTGTGGACTGATAGCAGGGGGATGAGTGAACATGAATGCAGAGGAAGTTGTCCTTTAGCTGGTGACTGACTGTGTAGACTGAGAGCAGAGGTGTAAAGTACTTTATGCAGTTGAGTAACTGAGCAACTGAGAGGCTATAGAGGAAATGGTCAGTTTAGAGTGGGAATGAAAATCAGTATCAAGAAGTTGAATTTAGAGAGTTTGAGACAAAAAAAAAGGATAGTGAATTACAGTTTGGAAACAGATGAATTACAGATATGGAGACAACTGCTAATTATGTGGGTGTCAATATGGAGTTTTCCAAGGGAGAAGAAACCAAGGTTTAAGACTGCAGCCTAAGGAAAGCTCCCATCTATAGGAGAGCAGGAGGAGGAGGGCTGAGATGCCCTTTTCTCCAGTAATTTGATCCCCACCTTTGAAGCCAATCCTCATTATGTGTGCAGAGGAGAAAGAGACCAAACGTTTGTTTCAGGAGAATAGAATCCAAGATGACTTCACTTTGCACTTATCAGCTACCAACCAGTAGGACAATTTGAAATTATGAATTTGCCATATGGTCCATGTTGTTTAGCAGTTCAATAAACTAATAAATAACTTTAAAACATTTTGCAACTATTAAATACCATTCTATATAAATTCTTAATTATTTAAACCAGGTGGCTTATTATAAGTTATATTTTAACATCCAAGTGTTTCATTGGTATTTATGAGAAATAGCAATAATGAGATCAAATGCCATGATTATAGACTGTATTTGAAAAATACATCAAAGGGATTATAGGGGAAAAAAAAAAAAAACCTTGATCATGCTAGGCTAAACAGAATGGACTAGCATGAAATACCTCCTTCATGAAAGACAAGCAAGAAAATGATATGACCATAAAAATGTATAACTGAACACTCATTGAAACCACTATTACATTAACAACTTCGTTTTACCCACATTTTGATAACAAAGAGAATTTAACAGATAAAACAATTGGAAGAAAACAGAAAAGGGAACAGCAATGTAGGAGCTGTGGAGAAGCCACTTGATATTGAAACTCATCAAATAAGAGCAACATCTTATGAAGCCCTTATAATTCATTATTCACCTACTCTTTATAACATGATAGTATTGAGATGTGTACTGTTAGCACAACTGAGGCAGAGAGGAGTTACGAAACTTGCCCAGTATCACAAAGCCAGTAAAAAACAGTCTTGCAATTCAAACCTTAATAGTATGACTACAGGATCTGCTATGAAGAACCTGGGAAAAATTTTGTTTCCCTAATAAAAAGAAACAGGGCAGTCGGTATGCCCCTTCCTCTTCCTTCCTTACTTAAAACAAGAACATGATGCTGAAGCTACAGCAACCATCTGTCTTAGATCCATGTGGTAAAGGACAAGAGAACCACAGAGAAATTAGCCTTGCTTTTGCAAGATATTAATCCATACCAGCAGTCACACAGCTCACGATTTCTTGAGATGTGAAAAACAGAAACCCCTGTTTTGTTTTAAGCAGTCAGGTTTTCTGCTATTTGCAACTTTAAACAATATACCAAATAATCATTATAATATATATTATCACATATGTACTATTATATAATCATGATATATAATAGTTATCACCCAGTGAATCACTATTTTATGCACAATCATTTCATGCTGACAGCAACTCTGAGGCAGGCAGTGTTATTCCCATTTCATTGAGAGAGAAAATGAGGCATAGTTTATCTGATTTGCCCAAAACCACACAGCTTATAAGCGACTCAAACCCAGTATCTTGTCTTCTAAACTTCCGCTCTTCAGCAAATTATATTCTGAGCAGTGGAACACTAAGACCTTCTCAGTTAAAATAATGGACTAGACAGAGATATTCAACATTATTTTGGAGGTCCTGGGTCACATGTTTCTAAATAGGGATGCTACTGATATTTTGGGAAGACAACTCCTTATTGTGTGGGATTGTTGCATATTAAAGAAGTTCACCTAGGTTATATGCTTCTTGACATCAGACCTAGAGATACACTAGGGAACTCAAATACAATGTCCAGGGAAACAAAAGCAAAAATAATCATATCAACTTAAAAATCTTCTGTACAGAAAAAGAAACTTCTGTACAGAAAATGAAAACACATCAAATGGGATAAGATATTTGCACATCATATGGCCGGCTCTGACACACAACTACCCCAAAATTCCCCAGAATGAAAGATTTTATCAAGCATCACCATAATACTTTCTCACTGATCTGTGACTGTTTAGTGTTTTGTACTCCTCAAAGTCTTATCGAGACCCCAAAGCTACTGCTGCTCATGGAGATGACAAAAATCAGAGCATGGAAGAGCTCTGTGATATTAACTAATATTCACATAATATACAGAGGAGCAGGAAGATACCTCTGGTCCTGGTTTGACTATGTATTTAAATCCAGGAAGATCCACTGAGAATAAGAACCTCCATGTCATTCAGAGTATTGCTGATGAACAAAGCTGTGAATGCTGGTTCTGTTACAGTATCTCAGCACAGGTTTTAAGGGGCTCTGATTTGTATGATAAATAAGAGGATCGATCCCCTAGTCCTGGACAGGACATGTTCCCAGGTCTGCCTACCCAGGCACACATTTCAAAAGATATTAAGATTATGGGATTTTGTTCATCTGTGTCTAAGGTACATCATATCCACTGCCACCAGTTGGATTGGGATCAGGTTTTTTCCATAGTAGGCTGGGAGGGAAATTAGCAATAGTAAAGGAACAGTAGCAAATATCCAAGTCAGGAAAAACAAAAATATAATCAGTTTAGGATGGCTTTTGGGGGAAAATAGAATATACCAGTTCTGACATTTTCTGGTTTCTGTAGGGACATATTTCTACTACAGATTTTAAATATATTACAGGAAACTAGGAATAGACATTTTAAACAGATTGCCCAGTCAATATTGTTTAACAAATGGATAGATTGTTTTCTCTTCCAATATATTTTTTAATTGACTTGTTTTTTACACTGTGTTAACAAGGACTAAAACTGTGACTGAATTAGAGATAAACTTCTCTTAAGAACTTATATTTGTGATTTATAACAATGTTTATAATAAACATATATTTGAAATCCCTACTGCTCTTATTCAATGAAAGTCATTTTATTAGGGAAAATGTAGTTCTAATATATTTTCTCTTTTTATAATTTTTTATTCCCTTATCAAATGATTTCTTCTTAATAAACACCAAGAAAATATAAAAAGTTTGTGTTAGGTAAATAATTTTGCCTAATATCATTACTTACTAGCAACTCAATTATATGATGAAGTGCCTATTAATTGTCATGAAGCTTCAAAAATCCTAATCTTGGATTCTATATACAAGTCATTTAAATTACATTAATTATACAATTTTTTTAAATGAAGCAGAGAGATTGTGCTTTCAATTTTCACAAGTGGAGACAAGGACCAAAATATTTGTGTGCATATTACATTTTTTTTCTGTTGACATTCACAAAATAATTTACTCAATGCCATATTAGCACCTTTCATGAGAGAAAAGGCAAACTTAACTTTTCCTGTTTTGACTTATTTAAGTTATTTATATGAATTTTAGAAAGTTTTTTTTTCATTGCTAGTGCAATTGGGCAACACTTTTTCAGGAAACGAACTATTTCACCTTTCTTTAACAGGAATTAATACCTACAAAATGCTTTTAAAACCGTAGTTAGTGTTGCATTTACAAACTCAGATTTTAGAACAGGTCTCCCTGATTTTGATCCAAAGATATTTGGGAAAATGACATTAATATCTGCACCCTTGTCCCTCCCCAGTGGCGCAGCGGGTTGAGCGAAGCTCTGTGAAGCTGTCCACAGCCTCTGCAGCAGGGGTTCAGTTCTCGGCCAGCCAGGGAGATTCCCACATGGCGGGGCAGACCTCTCCTGTCGAGCCAGCTGCTCCCCTCAGCAGTGTATTTCAGTCAGTCTGCCTGTTTTGTTCCCCAGTCTGTCTCTGGTGAATCCTCTCACCCTCCCGTACATCTGGCCTGTACCCCAGCTCTTGTATAAAAAAATAAATAAAATCTTAAAAAAAAAAATAGTCTGTGCCCTCTGTAAAATACCCCTGTAGATTAGACCTCTCTGGTTTACCTCTGTAGAATAGGAATAATATTTTTTAGCAAAGACTTAAAGAGTTATATGTCAAGTGTTTAAAACAATGCCTAAGTCATAATTAATGCTATGTAAGTATTTTGCTGCTGTTATTTATGTTCTTGCTTGGTAAGAATTCAGTTTAACAAGGCTATATTCACCCATATAAAATGGGTACTCACAGTTTTTTATTTAAAATCCCATGAAAGCAGAATAAGGTAAACTTGTCTGCTAAATGTTAAAACCCAAAATATTAATCTTAGTATTGCCCTTTGTGTCATGAATTTGAAGAATGTGGTAATGAGAATAAAACCTATATGACCAATGACCTAACTTTGACTATAAGAACATATGGAGAAACTAAGACAACCACAAATAGCAGTTTTTAGACCAGCCAAAGTTAGGGCTAGGAGGTGAGGAGAATACCAGTCAGAGGATGAAGAACTATAAATTAAACTCAGTTTTAATCTCTCATATAACTCCTTTTGGCGCTTTACTCTTCCTCTCCTCTTTGATATCTCATAAATACCACTTCCCAAGATTGGCCAGGACAGACTGAACCCAGCACATCAACAAGAAGACCTGTGTGGAAATAGGGATCCTACTAGGAAGTTTCCACAGAAAATGCAATGTCCATGCTTTCTTTTAACCACTCAAAACTCAAAAAATCCCACCCCTGTATGACAGGCTGTTTCTTATCCAGGAGTTCTGCTTATAATAAAATCGGAGCCCCTGGAAGACATTCAGTGAAAAGCTCCTTATTTGTTGAAAATCCTATCGTCTTGACTCCCTTACAGCTGAGGATCCTTAGGGATGTATCTACATTGGATTTAAAATCCTTTAGTAATAGCAAGTCATGGCGAATGGCTTAGGGGATGGTAGAAATAGGAGTAAGGACAATAGGAAAGAAATGTATGCCGATAATTTCTTGTTGGAGTGCTGGGTTAGTCCTAGGGAGGTGGACCAGTTCTAGGGAGGTGGCATCTATGAAAGGAAGAAGGCAGGATTAATTGTATCTGGATTATTGTCATATTTACTTTATAAATTATATACACATATTGTTCTGTTTTGTTCTGTATTCCATAAATGGATTTCAGAGTCTCTCTTGCTAAATGTTCTATGGAAACTTGCTAATAATTTGCTGCTTTTCTTGGGTGAACTTCAAATCTAACTTTATTTGTAGGAATAGACTGACCTGCCTTTAAAGTATATTCAGTTTAGCCTGATACTCTTCTGTTGCCAAAGTCTTCCTGGAATGCTTAACGTCATTGATATGTTGATCAGTAGAGGAAAATACTATGAAAAATACTTATTAATTGCTAATTCTAGATTTTATTTATATGCACGTATATACTGGTAAATTATATAAAATTGGAAAACCTAGAAATCCAGAACCCTCATAAAAAATAATAATTTAAAATTTTGTCCTGGATCAGAGCTGGTTTGACTTTACTTTCCCTTCCCATTTCCCTGGCCCACTCTGCAGAAGCAGTGCCAATGAATTGTGTTGCCAAGAGGCAATCAGGAGGAGAATAAACAAGGAGAAACAGACGCCTCAATAAACCAGTGACTGTACACATTCAAGTCTGAATAATGGAATGCTGACTATAGTTTGGAAGTTACAAAAATACTAAGATGTGATTCTTCTTTTAGGTGGGAAATGAAGAAGGATGAAAGACTAGAAGAAGAAGAAAAAACTATGCTGGAACATTTAAAACGAATTTACACCATCCAGAACGCTTCTGCTTCAGATAACACAGAGGAACAGTAATCTTCAGTAAACAGCAACAGCTTTATTTTAGGAAATAATCACATGTAATGGAGTAGGATTTTTACGATAGTCAGAATGAACCTCAGATGTGCTGTGAAGCATGAAACCAATGACTGAGTAATCTCTGAACTGAAAAGGAATATAGCACATAAGGAATGAAGTGCTATATGTTTTTTATCCTAAAAATGATTTCAAATGTTTTTCTCTCTCTAATCTTTCTCTTTATATGATATAACTGCTGCCATCTCGTGTTCCCTTTGAATTACTTTTTTTTTTTCTTTCAGTCTTGGAGATTCTATAATAACAGGCAAAATATTTGGAAATCTTTTCCCTAAGGATGTTTGAATACAAATTTTGGATTTTAAGGTAAATGGAATCACATAGGCTCCTGAGGGTCACCTGAAAATCTCAATTTATTTTGTAGCTATAACCCAAGTCCAGGTCTTACTCATCTTTAATATCCACCATTGTCCTGCCTCCTTTCCCATATTTTCTTCCTTACCCAATTTATCTTAATCATAGCCATGAAAAGAACTCTGCTGAAGTATAATTGTAGTCGTATCTTTGCTTTAAGATCCTATACCTATTGACTTTATGTACAGGCATTTGACTCTCATTCTCTTGACTCAATCTACACACTTTCCCTTTTTCCTAACCAAAAAACATCTTTCTCTCAAAATTATGCCCAAAACTCATTACAGCAAGCTCTACCCCATAGATCATTATTCAGTTTCTGTTACTTCTGTTTTTTCCATTACATTGACACACATATGAAATTGAACATGTCCTTGCACCCATTCTAGCATTTAAAGTTATATTTACTGTATCCTCCTTATCAGTGCTTGATATTAGATTATAAAGACCTTGAAATCTTTATAGTTTCAAAAATCTCTGTTGTTCCCTTTGTAGCAATAGCCTTCCCAAATGCCTGCTACAGTTATTTATTTAGTGGGCAATTAACAAACACATTTTTTTTGAATGCCTGCCATTGAAAGAAGAAGGTAACAAAGACAATGAAAGACTGTTGAACAATCTATAGGACATTTAGGAGAAGCCTTATGTCATAAATTCTTTTAAACCATTTAACATTGAACATCATAGTTTCTGGTATTCTCAGATTGTCTATGTGCCCACATTCTGTGATTTTTATAAAATATGTGTAGGCTACATGGCTTCCAAAGGAAAGTACTTATGCATTTTTCAAAGTGTAAAAGCTTAGAGTGCAGAGGAGGTCACCTTAGAAAATCTTTTTGCATTATTTCTTTAAATAAAAATACAGCTGGCCATGGAGCCAGCTGCCTACCAAAAAACATTTTATTTATAAAGAATGTACTTTAGTTTGGCCAATCTAATCACGAACCATGTGTTTTAAAACACAGTTGTAATAATTTCTAAAAGTTCTATGCAGACCATTTAAATAATTGTAAGAAAATTTTATGAGATTTGGGAATGCTTTCCATTTAATCTGAACTGTAAGCAGTTACTGGAAAACTCAGGATAAGGCAACAGTTGACATTATTCCTTCAGTCAGTAATGGCCTATCTATGAAATCTGCAAAAATTTGTTTTGTAAGAATAAACACTAAAATATAAAGTCAAAATAAAAATAAATGGATCCAATTAACTAAATACAATAATCTTATGAAGCCACAGGATGTCATATTTGTGTTCTTTAGCATCTAATATATCCACAGATCATCTTTAAGATGACTTTTAACTTGAATCCATATATTTTTGTACCACTTCGTGGAAGTGCCTGAATAGCTCCAGAAAAAATTACTTTATGACTCACTTTTTTAAGGAAAGAAGTATATTATGGGGGAAATGTGAAGAATTGAAAGTAGCGAAAAATAGGAGAGAAGAGCTTACATTCTTTTCTATACCTATTGAATTATCTTTTGTAATTTAGTGAAATTATATAGCCATAGTGCAATCAAATTTATAATTGGAAATGATAAATGACGTCACTGATTTATCAGATGGTTTTGACTTTATACTTCATATGTTTCTTAAACTATGACAAGAAGTGGTATTTCAAAACATTTGTTCTTTCTCATCTTTATTTTGCATTTGTGGGAGTTAACAACAGGAATGAGGTCTAATATTTTATAACTCCTCGCATGCTTATTACAAAAATGTTATATTCTTATAAAATAATAACTTTAGTGGTCCGCTTATGTATTTTCATATAAATACAGACTTATATTTTGACTTAGCAGTTACTATATTAAATAGTATGAATTAATTTTTAATAAAATATAGATAATATGTATATCAGATGTTTTACATTTCTGTCATCTCTAAAAGCACTGTTACAGAACTATCAACTTAAAATAGAAAAATAAATCACTGGTTTTCTCTACCAATTGTTGCCTACTCAAGAACATACATATAATGTTCTCTTATCCCAGTTCATATATTACTGAGTCAGAGATCTTCAGAACTTGACAGAACCACAAAGAAATGGAAACCTGGATCACTGATAGAACCATGAAAGTAGTCCTGAGGTATCTACATTTATGTGTATGAAAAATAAACTTCTATTTTGTTTAAACTGCTATTATTTGGGTTTTTTAATTACCCAAATCTTGAACTACCAAATCTTATCCTAACAAATATATGATATGGGAGAAAAATTTCAAATAGCAAAGCTGAAGTTACACTATGGCTCTGAAAAAAGATATAAAATTGGCCAGAGGCCAGTAGTGTGGAAAGTTTGACCAAGAGGGATTTGTCCAGTGAACAAGTTGCTTTTTGCATCCTCATAATAATAGATAGAAAGTCTCCTTGCAAGATCAATATTATAATTGTATGTCATGTAATCACATGCACATAATCATGCAAATTCCATCACCTTCACCAAATTATAGTGGTTAAAAGCAAGTCACTCATTGCTCACATGCTCAGGGAGAAAAAAATCACACAATAGCATAAATGTCAGAAGGTAGGAATAATGGAGCTACTCTAGAGTCTGTCTACCACAAGTTGGAATCTAGGCTCTGAAATCCCCTGTATTGTAGGGGTGAGGCAAACAGGGAAATGGAATAAGAGTTGGACTAGGAATAAGAAAAACTGGGACTTGTCTGCTGTCATTTATTAAGCAGCTTCTGTAAGCCAAGCTCTGTGCCAGGCTATAAGTAATCCATTTAATTCTCTTTAAGTTCTTACTGAGGTTATATATTGAAAACCTCATTTGGATTAGTAAGGAAATAAATTACAATGATATGAAAAAAACTGACCCAAATTTTAAATAAGAATGCACGTTAAAGTTCAGACTTTAATATACCACCTCTTACTCAACCATATACAAATAAGTGAAATAATACAAGCAGAAAATCTGAGCTGGGTTCAAAAGCAAAATAAACAGACTATTTGAAATTTAACTGAGCATGTCCAAAATGACACCCCTGAAGCTGACAGCGTAATTTATAGCATAACAACATGAAAGTTTCACTGAAACACTCCTAAGAAATATTTAAAGAACAAATTTTTCCCATGCTTAACTTTTTAAAAATGTTTTACAATTAATTTTTTAAACTGAGGTAATTTTGGGGTACCTCCATCAGGTGTTATAACCATAGTACACCTATCACCAATTCACCCATATCCTTCCCAATTTTTTCCTACCCCTGCCCCACCCTCCACCTTGGTGCTTCAGTTCTGTAGTCAACTATCAAGGGTTAGTTTTTCAGCTTTTCTGATTATTAATTCAGATCCTTTTCTATTAATTCAGATAGCTTTTCTGGTTATTAATTCAGATACTTTATAAAAAGTAAGTATTGAAAGGTTCTAGAAATGGTCCAAAAGGCAAGCAACAAATAAAGAAAATCCATGAAAACTGGGTAAGAAAGGTATGTATAGAATTTGAAGCAAGACAGCTACTTTCCTGCCCCAGTTGGTCTCAGCCAGGCAGACTCTGATGCAGAGTACAGCCAAAATCACAGGGATTCCTTCCTCCCCAGCTGCCAATCTGAGGACCTTTGTTCTGAAAGGAGCAATATTTTTACATTCCTCATCCTGCTCTCAACTACCTGTTGAGGATAAGTCCTTGGCAAGTGCAGTCAGCAATGGGGCTCCCTTCTTCCCACCAACTCCCATTCATGAAATGAAAGCTCTATCTTGTGTGCGGTGCATTGAAAATGAAGGAGGGTAGGTTTCCTGGATCTGGGCTACTGAGGCAGGTAAGGAAAGGCAATTTTTGAGAATTCCAGTTTACTAATCTTTTCTCTTATGGCTCATACTTTTTGAATCCTGTTTAAGACTTTTTTTGCTATCTAAAAATCATGAAATCATTCTCCTGCTTACTCCTAGCTTTATTGTTTTACCTTTATATTTAGATCTGACTTTTGAACTTTTTGTTTTCTTTTTCTAAAAATGTGGTCATAAGGTTTTTTTTGTTGTTGTTTTTTTTTTTTTTTTTTTTTTTTTTTTTTGTGGGACCCTCGCTGGCGCGGCCGGGGAACGAACCAGCACTGCAGAGGCTGCGGGCAGCCTCACAGCCCAGCGCTCAACCGCTGCACCACCAGCGGAGGCCCTAGACATATATAAGTTTTATATAAATAATATAAGTTATATATAAATTCTCTAATTTGCCATACAAATTTTCTCATTCTTGGACTTGCGATTTTTGTTGATATGATTTGGTACAAATTGCTGGACAATAGAGAGAAATACTAGGATTATGACTAAAGAACCCCAAATGAGACAGACCAAAACACACCTCAATGTATGCTCTACCAGAGTTCCCAGTAACCAGACAGGGGAAGTGTACTACCTCTATGTAGTCCTACAAGAACTCAGAGGACAACATGGATAGAGGCCTCTTGCCCCACCTCCATGGGGCTAAGTTTCCAAATCTCAGTCATTAGATTAAGTAAACATTTAATAAAAAAAGAATTTTAAACTAGAAAAGATGACTCCAATAAGATCACAGATAAAAAAAAGTCCTACCCTACTGTACTGCCAGGAAGGGCACAGTGCAGGTTTTCTATGATCTGAGCAGACAGGCTGGTAAAGGAGAGTCCTGGAGCCCTCAGTGGCTTTCTCGGGCTTTTATTGAGCTTTTACATGTAGTGCAACAACCAGGTACACGGCAGGCAGGGGTGCTGGGGGTGCCAGGAGGCTGTTAGGCCTCCAAGCCTCCAGCAAGTCTTCACTCTGAGCTTCTCTGCAGTTCTTTCTCCCCTTCTTTCTCTCCTGTCTCTCTCCTGTCTCTGCTTCTCTCAGCCAATATCTCAAAACTGAGCCATGGCCCACAGAAGTAAACAACAGAACTTATAACAATGTAACAAATGGCAGGAGGACAGAAAAGCCTGAAAATATTTAAAAATGAGAATTATAAAAAAGTATGTAAGATATTATAGGAACCTCCCTGGTGGTGCAAGGGGTTAAGCGCTGCACTATGAAGTCATCCACAGCCTCTGCAGCACAAGAAGCCCACATGGCACAGCAGACCTCTCCTGTCTCACCCACTGCTCCCTTCAGCAGTGTATTTCAGTTGATCCGCCTGTTCTGTTCCCACTCTGTCTCTGGTGAATCCTTTCACCCACCACACCTCTGGCCTGTGTCCCAGTTTTGTATGCATAAATAAATCTTAAAAAAGTGTAAGATATTATAGAAAATAAAGATACTACACATCTGATCGTGTTATGTTTCATACCCTATTTGGCTCTAACCCGGCTGTGTAGCAATGCAATAGTCATAGTAAGGGGGTGGGGATCCCCAGGTTCTGTGTCCCACGTTAAGCAAGGGTTGAGCTGAGAAGGCAAGGTAAAGCTACTAAAGACTGGAAAAGGACAGAGAGAAGGAGGAAGACATGGAGAGACATGAAAAAAGAAGACTGAAGGAGACATGTGGTGCAGGAGACATGTGAAGAAGGCACATTTGCATCTCAGCTTTGGGCTTGTACCAGGGACTTGGGGGACAGGGAAGGAGACACTTGAAAACAGATGTGGGTGAGGGACTTGTGGGAAGGCTGACAATGGCAGTCTTTATTTTAACTTGTAATTTGATTTTGCTCTTTTTTTTCCAGACTTGCCAGGCCCCTTCTACCCCGTTCCTGTGGCTCCCCACCAGAAGGTGCTTTAGTCTTGTGGCAAGCTTTTGGGCCTCAATGGCGCTGTTTTGGGCCAATCCTGTTTGTCTGGGCATTTACCCACAAGGGGATGGGTAACTTAGCCTATTTAATTGGAAACTATTTTCTCTTTTCCCTATTCCATGCTAATTGTACTTATTTTCTATTAAAGATCTTATGTACCAGGAGTATGTTTTGTCTTGATGTGGCAGATGGCAGAACCTCTTAGGAGCAGACAAGTTTGGCAGGCCCGAGACTGCCCCTCTTTCTGCCTGCTAACAATAGTACTAGTGCAGCAGAGTGGTATACAGGTTCAAGATATTTCACCTTAGGCAATACCATCTACAGGCTGGATTTGGTTATTTTAAAGCCAAATAGAAAAGGGAGGCTGAAGAAACTTTTCCTCTGTACAGGTTTCTGGTGCTGTGCCAGCAAGAGTTAAAAACAACAGGATTGGAGTTGATGGGTCATTCAGTTGAACTTCTCCCTACAGGTCACAGTGGGTCACTGAGGGGAGAGGCATAATTTGCTTTTACAGGTGCCAACCAGAGAGCCTTTACTGTCTGCAGAGAATACTGACAATAGCTTTTAAACTTCCACACAGTAATGCTTACTTCTTATTCAAGGAAACCCAAAATATAAAAGAAAGGTAAAGGTTATTTAGCAGTACATATCTACTTTTTTATAAAATCCTAGACAATTCTACAGAACTACAAAAATCATTGAGGGAAGCTTCTGGTTCAAGATGGTCAACTGAACAGAAAACAATTTCTTTAGGCTATGATACAGTGTTACTAGAATCTTTTGCCCCAGGCTAACATGCTGAAAATGGCTCTAATAGTGAACAATCTGCTTGGAAAATGTCTTCCTGTAAATAATGTGAATGTTGGGGCCTAAGGCAAAGACAGGTAGTTGTACCTGCAACATTCATTCCCCCTCTTTGTTTTGTGAGGCATATGGCCACCTCAAATCAAAATGACATCTTCTAGTACTTAGTAGCATGGTAGTTATGTGTGACTGTATGTCAAAGTACTAACCAATAAGATATAAATAAAAATGGTGTGAGCAACTTTTAGGAAATTCTTAAAGAATATTTTTTCTCTTCCTTTTGGCTGGAGTGGGAGCAGCCACTTTGGTCAGATACAGATGGCACCTACTGAGCTTAACAGAACCACAAGGAAATGGAAACTTGGGTCACTGATATTTGTAGAACCATAAAACTAGTCCTGGTGTGTCCACATTTATGTGTATGAAATAAAAACTTTTATTTTGGGGCCTCCCTGGTGGTGCAGGCGGTTGAGCGCCACACTGTGAAGCTGTCCGCAGCCTCTGCAGCACTGGTTCAACCAGGCCAGCAAGAATCCTACATGGCGCGGCCGACCTCTCTTGTCTCGCCCACTGCTCCCCTCAGCAGTGTATTTCTTCAGTCTGTCTGTTCTGCTCCCCACTCTGTCTCTGGTGAATCCTCTCTCCCTCCCGCGCATCTGGCCTGTACCCTAGTTTTTGTATAAATAAATAAATCTTTTTTAAAAAAAAAACTTCTATTTTGTTCAAACGGCTATTATTTAGGCTTTTTAAATTACCCAAATCTTTAACTACCAAACCTTAACCTCTTAACAAATATGTTATATGGCAGAAAAATACCACATAACAAAGCTTGAGGTTACACTATGGTTCTGAAAGATACAAAATTGGCCAGGGGCTGGTAGTGTGGAAAGTGGAGCAGGAGGGAATTTCCCCTTCACAAGAATAAAATCTTTCATAGCTTGGTAACTGTGGGAGACTCAAGCTTACCTGTGTGTTTTACATCCCTATATCCTTAAGGGTAATGTGACTACTGAAAAGCCCTATCTACTGAATGAGAGCCCCTTATTTTCTCCTGTTTAGAAAATACTTACTTCTGTCCATACAAATATAGAAGAAAAAACAATGGAATCATTTACTTTGAGATGCATTTTTTAAAAAGACAAACTGATGGCATGATAGAAAATTAACAATTACATGATAAAACAAGTATAATAAACTGTTAGATTCTAAATGGTAGGAATACATGTGTCCACCTTCTGTGTGCTCATAAATTTTCATAAACATTCTAGTTACATCCATACTAATGAACATAATCTACTTTACAAAGTCATGAACAGAAAAGCAGGGATCACCAGACAAAAACCATTAAAATTAAAGCAAAGGACTTTATTAACTTTGCATTGTAACACTATATAAGTTTCAGATGTTCATCAGTGTGTATATACTACATTAAGTTCACTGCTAAAATCCATATCTACCCTTCACCACACCATAATCCCATTTTCTAATATTTATCTACTCCCTTTCCTCCTTTTCTTTTGGTAACTACTAATTGGTCTTATTATCCAAAAGTTTATTTTTATTTTATTTTTATTTATTTCACCTTTTGTTTGCTCTATAAACCACACAAGTGAAATCATATGGTGTTTGTGTTCTATTTCACTAAGCATAATACCCTCTTAGTCTACATATGCTATGGGAAAATGGAAGGATTTAATCTCTTTTTATAGCTGAATGGTATTCCATGTGTATATATGCCACATCTTATTTTCCAGTCATAACTTTATGGACACTTATGTTGTTTCCAGTTCTTAGCAACTGTAAATAGTGTTGCAATGAACATGGGGGTGCATATATATCTTCAAATTAATGTGACTTTGGGGGTAAATATCCAAAAGTGGATCACTGGATTATATGGAATTTCTATTTTTAATTTTTTGAGGAATCGCCATACTACTTCCCACAATGGCTGCACCAATTTACATCCCACCAAGAGTGCATGAGGGTACCCTTCCCTCCACATCCTCTCCAACTTGTTATTTTGTATCTTTTGGAAAATAGCTGTTCTCACAGGTGTGAGGTGATATGTCATTGTTGCTTTGATTCACATTTCTTTACTAATAAGAGATGAACATCTTTTTATATGCCTATCGTCATCTGTCCTCTTTGGAGAAGTATCTATTCATATCCTCTGCCAATTTTTATTTTTTTAAAGATTTATTTATTTATGCATACAAGAGCTGGGGTACAGGCCAGAGATGCGGGGGGTGAGAGGAATCACCAGAGACAGAGTGGGGAACAGAACAGGCAGACCAACCAAAATACACTGCTGAGGGGAGCAACGGGAGAGAGAGGAGAGGTCTGCTGTGCCATGTGGGTTGCTCCCTGGCCGGCCGGGGATCGAAATCATGATGGAAATCGTGTTGCAGAGGCTGAGGATTGCTTCATAGTGCAGTGCCCAACCCCTTGCACCACCAGGGAGGCCCTGCCCCAATTTTTAAATCAGGTTTTACATTTGAGTTTTTCATTGTTGAGTTTTATGAATTTTGCATATTTTTTTTATATTATTCCTTTGTCAGATATGCAATGTCCAGATTTTCATTTGATTCATGTTTCTTTTGCTGTACAGAGCTTTTTAGTTTGATGTATACCCATTTATTTTCGCTTTTGTTTCCCTGAGATTGGAGTTTAATGCCAAAACACATCTCTAAGACCGATGTCAAGGAGTATATTGCATATATTTTTGCCTATGTATTTTATGGTTTTAGATCTTACATCTGTCTTTAATGCATTTTGAATTCTTGTGTGGAATTAGATATTTTGTTTCATTATTTTGCATGCAGTTGTCTGGTTATTTCAAAACTATTAATTGCTGAGACTTTCCTTGCTACATTGTAAGCTCCTGACTACTTTATTGTAAATTAGTTGTGGTTTTATTCTAGGCTCTGAGTTCTGTTAGTTCTTTCCATTGAACTCTGTGTCCTTTTTTTAATTCCAAAACTAAGTTTTTAATTAATATCATTTTGTAATACAGTTCAAATTTGGAGAAGTGTGATACTTCCATTTTTGCTTTTTATTCTCAAGAGTGTTTTCACTATTTGGGGTAATTTGTAGTTTCAAATAAATTTCATAACTTTTTGTTCTATTTCTGAGAAGAATGACATTGGGATTTTGATAAGCATGCATTGGATCTATATGTTGCTTTAGGTAGGATAGCCATTAATAATGCTAATAATTGCTAATTCTTTCAATCCATGAACATGGAGTAACTTACGATCTCTTTATGTCTTCTTCTATTTCTTTCAAAGTCATATTGTTTTTGGTATATAGGTCTTTCACTTTCTTGGTTAAATTTATTCCAAGGTATTTAATTCTTTTTGATGTGATTGTAAATAGGATTTTTTTCCAAATTTATCTTCCTGATATTACATGGTATGTAGATATGCAATAGATTTTTATTAGTTTTCTAGCCTTTACTGTATTCATTTTTAATTACTTTTAATAGCTTTATATTGGATTCCTTCGCATTTTCTATGTATAATGTCATTTGCAAATGTAGTTTTACCTTTTTCTTTCCAACTTCAGTACATTTTATATCCTTTTTAAAATCACTTTAAGTCCTATCAGTTGTATTATATTGGATGGTGTGGTCAGAGTGGACATCTTTTTCTTGTTGCAGATCTTAGAGGAATAGCTTTCAGTGTATTGTCATACCATATTATATTGACAGTCGACTTGTGACAAAAGGCCTATGTTGATATTAAGGTCTGTTTTTTCTATGTTCATTTTGTGTACTTTTTTAATCATAAAGGGTGTTGAATTTTATAAAATGCTTTTTACACATATATTGAGATGATTACATGATTTTTTGCCCCTTTTTTGATGTGGTACATCATGTTTATTGATTTACATCAGTTGAACTATGCTTGTATCCCATGACACCCTCAATCCCTCATTCGATCAAGGTGTATTATTCTTTTAATGTAATGGTGAATTTTTTTGGTCATTATTTGTTGAGGATTTTGCATCTATAGCAATCAGAGATATTGGTTTATAGTTATCTTTTTTTTCCTTTAAGTCTTTGGTTTTAGAATAATATTAATGTTGGTTCACAGATCATATTTGGATGTTTTCCCTCCTTTTCAAATGGAAGAGATGGAAAAAGATAGGTATTAATTTTCCTCTGAAAGTTTGGTAGCTTTCAAAAGTAAAGGCATTCTCTTTAGTGAATTGTCTACATGTGCTGACCATTTGTGATTGAATATTTGTTTTTCTGTTGTTTTGGAATTGCATGAATTTTTTATATATCATGGATATTAATCCTTTATGAGTTATATGTTAGGTTTATCCCCCAATGAGCAGGGTGTCTATTTAATTATCTTGTATTTTATTTTGCTGTGTAGAAGCTTTTAACTTGAGGTAACCCCAATTGTTAATTTTCGTTTATAATTCCCTTGCCATTAGAGTAGAGTCACCAAAATATACTGTTAATACGGTGGAATGTTTCAATTCAGTTTTCTTCTAGGTATTTTATTGTTGCCTATCTTACACCTAAATCCATTTGCAACTTACTTTTTGTATGGTATTAGTGACTATTCCAACTTCATTATTTTACATGTGGCTTTCTCATTTATTAGAGAAAATACCCTATTTATTAGAGACTTTTTTTCCCATTTTATGCTAATGAATGAATGTTATATCAAAGATTAGGTGCTGGTATATGCATGGACTTATTTTGGGCTTTCAATTCTGTTCTATTGGTCCATGTATCTATTTTTGTGCCAATTCCACCTTGGTTTTAATATTGCTGCATTATAATAAAGTTTGAAGTCAGGTAACCTTATACCTCCATTTCTCTCCTTTTTTTCTTAAGTTTACTTTTGCAATTCAAGGATTTTTGTGGGTTCATATACATTTCAATAATTTTCATTAAGTTTCTTTGAAAAATATTGCTAGGATTTTAATGGGGATTGTATTAGATTTATATATCATTTTAGACATGATAGTCATTTTGATTATATTGTTCTTCCCATACATGAGCATGGGGCATCCTTACTTCACTATCTAAATCCTTTAATAACATGAGGCAGTTTTCATCTTTTACCTCCTTTGTTAGGTTGAATTAAAGGTGTATAATTCTTTTTGAAGCAATTATAAATGGAATTTCTTAAATTTCTCTTTCTTCTTGTTCACTGTATATTTAAAAAGCTATGGATTTTTGTATGTTGATTTTGTAGCCTCTTACTTTGTGGCATCCATTTATTGCTTCTAATAACTTTCTGATGGTGTCCTTAGGATCTTATTTATATACTATCACATCTTCTATAAGTACTGATAGTTTAAGTTCTCCTTTTCCAACTTGGATTTCCTTTATCTCCTGTGTTTGTAGGATTGACTGGTGTTCCTATAAAAAAGAGGAAATTCAGACACAGAGACAGCATTCAGGGAGAACGTTATATGAAGATGAAGGCAAAGATTGAAGTGAAACATCAAAGAACATCAGCAAACCATCATAAGTTAGAAAAGAGGCATGGAGCAAAATATTTCTCACACCCATTATAGGGAACCAACCCTGCCTAACCTCTGATCCTTAACGTAAAAATTCCAGAACTGTGAGATAATATATTTCTGTTCTGTAGTCCACTAAGTTTGAAGCATTTTGTCATGGCAGCCCTAGAAAACTAATACACCATGCCATCCACTAACATGTCTACTAGTTGTTGGGAAAACTTAGCAAGTATTTTCTCTTCTTATTTTATCATAGGCGGCCTCTGTCAGTAGCCTGCCTTTAAACCTTTCCAGACAAGAACATCGGCATTCACCTTTGTGCCTGCCATTTTCTAAATTCTAATATATTGCCTAAATCCTAACTTCCCAATCTCACATCACTGTCTTCCTAAGTGGCAGCATGGGGTGGCCAGGCGTCAGCTCATGCAGGATTATGTAGGCTTATGAAAAACAATTTCAGATTTCATCTATTTGAGTAGGAATGCTTCCAAAGGTGTTGAACAGGAAGGAACAAATTCTGGTTTGCATTTTATTTTATTATTATTATTTTTTTAATATATAGAGGCATGTTTTATTTATTTGTTTGTTTTGTTTATACATGCGCTGGGTACAGTCAGAAACACGGGAGGGTGAGAGAATTCACCAGAGCCAGAGTGGGGAGCAGAGCAGGCAGAAGGACCGAAGTACACTGCTGAGGGGAGCAGCGGGCGGCAGGAGAGTTCTGCGCGCCATGTGGGACCCTCCTCTGGTGGCCGGGGAGCAGCCAGGGATCGAACCGGTGCTGCAGAGGCTGCGCCACCAGGGAGGCTCTGGTTTGCATTTTAAAAGAATTTCTACAGTTGCAAATTGGAAACTAGACTCCAGGAAATAAGAACAGAAGCATGTAGGACAATTAGACAAAGTAAGCATCTAGTGAGGACAAGAATGATCACTGTAGAGATGGTGAGAATTTGTTTGATTTAGGCTAATTTTTAAAAAAGAAACAAAAGATCATGCTGAGGGATTGGATGTGAAAGAGGAATTAAAGTACAAAGATTGTACTACTGTAAAGGATTCTAAAAATCTGTACTGTAAAAATCAACGTGCCATTTACTGAGATTGAAAGGCTTGCTACAGAAACAGGCTTTGCAGGTAGTACATTTTAGAGTTTGAATGCTGATAAATATCCTGTTTTGATATCTTTGATAAAAAGTTGAGTATATAGTATAGAAATCAAGAGATGTCAGGGCTGGTATGGGTATTGAAAGTCATTAACGCAGTGATACCAGGAAAGGTAGTGAATGAGATCACTGGAGAATGAGGGTGTCTATAGAGGGGAAGAGATTTGGGGGCACATGGCATTTACAAACCATGAAAATCAAGCAAAGGCATTCACAAGTCAAATGAAGAAACTGTTTCAAGTTTTGAGGATGTAATTAGCTATGTCAAATGCTGTCGAATGGGTAAGATGAACACTAAAAGTTAGTTGCTGGTTCTATTTATCTGTGTAAATGCCAGCTGTGTACACACAAACGCTTTCATTCTAATGGTTAAAACTATGAAGTCTCAGGTTTAAATGTACATAGAGCTAAAGATCTAGTTTATGCTTAACACCACGTATCCTGCAGTTTGTGGGCCATTTTCATAGGTTAATTTTACTATCAGGGATTTTTATCATAAAGGCTGAATTTAGAGTCAAATTCCTGCTACCTCTGTGATTAAGGCTTTTCACGGTCGTTTCCAATCTATCCTACTGCTATTTAGGAAACAGGAAAAAAGAGCGAAGTCAGGGAGCCTACTCTTAACTTTAGACTTTGCACAAGCCATAATTTGGATTGATATTTAATTTTTTAAATGTAGACTTTCCTACCTTTCTCCCTCCTGGAGTTGAAAGGAATGAGCCAAGTCTGATACACCATGGGCGCAAGAGAGGCAAATAGATACGGGGATAATCCCAGAATTTAAAAAACTCCACTCAGAGATACGGTTTCAGGGTGGCTCTAGCCTCTAAGGCTACCTGGTAAGGTGTATCCCTTGCTTCAGAAAAGGGGGAAGGCAGCACGAGCAAAGCCTGCAGGAAAAGACCAAAACTCTCAAGCCTCGCGTTCCTCTCTCCCAGCCCACCTAGCGCCGAAAGGAACCATACTCGCAACCACGCCCCGCCCACTTCCGGATCGTCGCTGCAGCCGTCGTCGCGTGCGCAATGACGTTATGGTCTCTTGCGGACCCCGGAAGTGCAACTCGAACTTGGTCGGGGCGCGGATCCCGAGAGGGAAAGTCATAACAACCGCACGAGGGAGTTGGTCTGGCGAGCTGGAAGGCCACGCCTCCTCCCGCCTCCCCCCGCAGCCCTGTAGCTGGGGGCAGAGCTCAGGTAGGACCTGCGTTGCCGGGGATTTGAGATCGGGGGCTGGACCCCGATGTAATCAGAGGAGAGGACTGGCCTGGTCTGTCTTTGGCTGGGGCTGCTGGCCGCGGGACGAGAGCTTCCCGGAGCCACGCAGCGTTTCCTGTGGACACCTCTGTCCTAAGTCCAGCACCCCGCTGTTGGTCAGGTTTCACTTACCATTTCCACTTGCGAGGCGTGGCAGGACACATGCGTGCCCTGGGTGACTCTTCTTTAACTGGACACATGGGCTTCTGGGTGCCCCAGAGACTGTAGAGTATTGGGCCCTCCTAGGCTTACTTAGAAAGGGAGGTATAATACTGTGCTTTCTCTTTCTACAAAGATAATCAACTGCCAAAGTTTTATCAGAAATCTGTCAATAACAGAAGGTTAAAGTGCAGTTATAAAATCGTCACAAAACTTGTAACATGTATGAGTTCTTTTGGGACATTCTATTGGGATGAATTTGTAGTTGAATACTTTTGACTTTGAAATAAAGTTGGGAATATTTTGGAAGGAGTCCTCTCTAATTCAGAGATTTAGCATATTCTTCTAGTGCTCCAGAGTGTGTACCTGTCTGTTGGGTCAAGTAACCGTTACTTAATTGACACTTATTTATTGAGAAGCAATGTGGTTGCATTTGTTCATTTCCTCAAATAATCTGAAAAGTTGGAGAGGGAAAAATCATCTGATTTTCAGGTTAGTAAGTCTTATAACTTATTAAAATAGGGGCAAATTGATGTTAATAAGGAAAGTGAAGTTCAATACATGATATCTTTTTGTCTTAAAGCAGTATTAGAATTATATATTTCTTATGTTTCAGCAGGACAGATACACTGTATTCATTTAGAATATTTAGAAACAGAGTTAGAGAACACTTTTCCATGTGCTGGTAGGAGGCTTCAGTCCCACTACTTTGTACTTAACTGGTGATGCCTAAACCAGGGATGCTCTGTATGACTTCCATGCAATACCCTTGCAAATAGAGTAGTATCAAGGCCAAGAGGGTGGTATGGTCTGGGAACAGTGATCGATTCATTTAGTTTACAAATATTTACTGTCCATCTTCAGTATTCCAGGTAGTGTTCTAGGTGCTCATTGAACAATAGTGAACAATATAGGTGAAGTTTTAGTATTTTGTATTTAATTTAAGTTTTAGTATTTAGTATTTAATATTACATGTGTGAAGAAGAACAGTTAGTAAGTGTGTGTGTGTGTGTATAGTAGTGATAAGAACTATGAAAGTAACATTAAGGGTAGAAGCTAGTGCAGGATGCTAATTTGGATAGGTTGGTCAAGCTCAGCCTCTCTGATAAGGAGACTTTTGAGCAGAGATCTGAATGAAATGGGAGTGAACTCTTCAGGTATGTGGGGGATGGATATTAAGACTAACAAAAGACCCTAAGACATAAATCTGTTTGGTATTTCTTGGAATAGCAAGAATGTAGAACTGGAGTCATCAGAGTGTAAAAATCTTGAGGGTTAATATTTATTCAGTGGTTTTGTGTGCATATGAAGGGTCTTATTTATTGACAGTGTATTTTTCCATCTTTTCCAGATAGATTTCTATCAGGAGACTCTGATGCCATTAAAAATGCAGAGATGTTTCCATGCTGTTCATGAGTACTGACAAAATTAAGCACCATTTACTCAGTTGCATATAACTTGTGTTGTCTGTTTTAGAATCAGAATGGTTTTGCACAATAGCCTGGATACCTAAGTAACAAGCGAAATAAGCTCAATTGTAACAATGCTTGTTTCCATTAATTTCTTTTTATTCTGGTAAAATATACATAACTTAACATTTACCATTTAAACCATTTTAAGTGTACATTGCAGCATCATTAAGTAATGATGTAATACAGCATCACTACTCATCTCCAGAACTGTTCATCTTCCCCAAGTGAATCTTATTAAATGTTAATTCTCCATTCCGCCCTCTTCTCAGCTCCTGACAACCACTAGTCTACTTTTTGTCTCTGAATTTTCTATCTCTACTCTGTGTGCCTCATGGAAAATGGAATCAGACAAAATTTGTCTTTTTGACTGGCTGTTTCACTTAGCATAATGTCTTTAAAGTTTATGCATGCTGTAGCATGTGTTCAAATGCCCTTTCTTTTTAAGACTGAATAGTATTCCATTTTATGCACACACTCACACACACACATTTTACTTATTCACTAATTTGTCCATGATGCATGTGTTGCTTCTACCTTTTGGCTATTATAAATAATGTACTGGGAATGTGCATGAATAAATACCTGCTTGAGTCTTGGCTTTCATTTTTTTGGAGTGTATATCCCGAAATGAAATTACTAGATCATGGTAATTCTTTGTTTAATATTTCAGGGACCAACTGCTGTCCACAGTGGCGGCATGGTTTTACATTCCTATGAGCAGTGCACAGAAGTTTCAGTTTATCCAAATCCTTACCCACATATCTTTGCCAGCACATTTTCTATTTTTTGGTAATAGCTACCTAATGGCTGTGAAGTAGTGCCTCCTTTGGTTTTGATTTGCATTTGTCTAATTACTCATGATGTTAAGTATCTTTTCATATGCTTTAGCCTGTATCTTTTTTTGAGTATTATTATTTTTATTTTATTTTAAATTACATTTCTTTTCCAGTGAATCGTTTAAGGGTGAAGAAGTCAGCCACCATGTCTTCTTTTCCAGTGAATACTATAATTTTGACCCTAAAATACTATAATTATAAAAAATTAAATATATATATAGATATATAAATATATGTATAGTAATTCCAAATTTAGAAATAAAAGAAACCATAAAGTATCTTTTGTAACAATGAATAAACCTTTGAATATCAGATTGTGATGGGAACAGTTCAAAAAAGCCAAAGATCATGCTGATCTGAAGATTTTTGTGTATCACACTTTGATTTTTTTTCTTTTTAATTTAGAAGGAGAGTATTGTTTGACTATACCTATGAAGTTAAATCTCTTTTGTTTGGGAGCTAAGAGGAGCAGGAAACAGAAGAGACAAAAGTGATGAAGAAACAGAGAAAAGAAGTGTTGGATAGCAGGATAGCAGTTGGATGGAGTTAGATGGAAAGTGGCAAAGGAGATTAGTAATAGTAATGGATGCTTAGCACAAGAACTGACAACAGACAAGTGGAGACCCAACAATAAAGTAAAAGTAAATAGAAAGAAATACCGCTATACAGATTGGAATAGCATGGGGGATATGGCAAAAGATTATAAAATTGCCAGCCACACTTCAGCATGTGGTTCTGAAGTTCAACTCTTGCACTTGAGTAATTCAGTAAGATCTGCTTCATATGAGGTAATGTCTGTCAATTCATCTGGTTCACTAGCGAGTCATTGAGAGGTTTGCAGTATGTACATCGCTGTAGGAATAAACTAAGTTGTTCACATCATTTATCCCATCATTTTTATCCATAGAGATAGATAAATGAGGTTTAATTGAGTAAGTTAATGAGTAATTGTGTAATTTAACAATGTTCAGCATTCTTAAAAATATTTTTAGATAATTTAAGAAGGAAATGAAATTTAAAAAAATTTAGAATGGCTTGTGAACCATTAACTCAAGGTAACATTTTTGTTATTATTATTAAACATCATCATCATTGTTCAATGTTTTGTATACATCATCATGTATTAAATACTCATTGGGTACTATATTTAGCTAATTCTTTCAATTATAAAACTGTTGAATACTCTGCTTTAAAGTAATGGATGAAAAATTGTACCATAATTTTGCTTATTACTCTTCGGTAAGTTTAAGTTGATTAATTTGCTACAGATGAGTGGCAGTTGACCTGTTCAAGGTTTCACAGCTAAGTTAAAGACAACTTAGAGACAGTAGTGCTATGTTGGTTTCTCTGAGACTGTGTTGTGTCCTTTTCGGGATAGCAGTTCAATTTTGCAATTTAGATATTGCATTATAGATAATACAGTTAATTTTTGCTCTAGATCAAAGATCATATTGAAGCAAGACCTGTATTAAATATTTCCATTTTTATAGCAGATTGCATATTTAACCATAGTCTAGGTTGATAATATATTTAGTATTGATAGAGGTTAAAGAGGAGCTTGTAGGATTGAGATTGTGGATTTGAGCCCCTGTAAAGCCCATCAGTAGCTGTTTATAGGAATGGTGACATCTAGTATACAACAATATACTAGTGTACAACAGTTTACTAGTATACAACAGTGTACTAGTAACTACTAACTGCAGTGTAGCATGGCTATATTCCTGTTGCCTTCTAATCGCTTTAGTGATAAGAAAGTAGCACAAATAATACTATATATGGCTCAACAGATGATTGAATTGTCCTACCTCTATTAAAAAAATAATTTAGAGTGAATATTCAAGGTAATGAAGTTGTGAGAGTGATGCCCTTTTTATCTACAAAGCATAGCTTAGTTTTGTGTGCCTTGTTTAGAACATGAAACAAATTGAATCGTGATCAGATTAGAACTCAAGCTGAAGTGTTTAAAAAATTCCAAAAGATTGCTTGATAAGTCAGATGTGCTCTTATCAAACATGCAGACCATTCTTGCTGTCATCTTTTTTTGTCTGCACTGGGAATGATTCTGGTTCTAACTCACAGAGTTTGGAAATTAATCATCCTGATACACATGGTTTAACACCCCCTAATGTAGTTAGAGTGTTTATTTGAAATGGTAGGAGTGGGCTGGGGTGATTGGGAAGATCTGACAGGTTGAGGAGGTTTTAGGCAGAAAAGAAAGGAGGTCTGTCCACAGAGATTAGCTGACTAAGGATAGGACTCTGGTCTCAAAAGCAGTGGCGGAAAGGGAGGGATAAAAAAATGGAAAGGCCCAAGATCTATGTGAACTGAAATAAGACATAAGGAAAAACAGAGCAAGAATTAGGCAGAGTCTTAGTCGTTTGATTCTGGAAAAGCGGATACTGAGGCAAACTCAACCCTACATTTGAGGATCTTACATTTATCTGTTGGGAATTCTGCAAATGCTTTAAGTTTCATCATCTAAGAACTGTTCAAAGCAAGTTTATTTATTCTGAATATTTTTCTTCAGTAAGAAACAAGTATAATTATTTTTATCCAAACAAGCATATGTGTTTGTGTTTTTCAACTGTTCTAATTAAAAATGTAAGGGTTCTCTCTCTCGCTCTCTTTCTCTCTGTTTCAAGAAAGACTTTTAGCCAGATCAATCTGTACTAATGAAAATCTTGAGTTGTAAAATTTACTTTCCAGTTTTTTTAAATACAAAGATAGTAATGGAATCCTGTTTTTGCTAAGTCCAAAGGAAGCTCCTTCCTCACCTAGAAAATAATTTGTTGCTGAACTGTGCTATCATTAAGCAATTGAGTGATGATAATAAATGAATCTGGGAGCTAGAGCTGGGTATTTAAATATATGTTGTCTATTTCTGTGTAACAGACTATCCCCAAATTTAGCAACTTAAAATAAAAAAAAGAAAAAACACTTTTTATCTCACACCATCTCTCAGGGTCAGATATTTAGAAGCAACATAGCTGGGTAGTTCCGGTTTAGGAATTGTTTATGAGGTTGTAGTTATAGTATCAGCCAGTGCTGCAACCAGTGGTTTCGTTTCTGTGCATCCTTTACATTCCCTAATTAACAAAACTTTAGTTTTTGACTTATTGTTCGTAGTTGAATACATTTAGCATTTTTCCAGTTACAATTTCCCATTCATTTTTAAAGGTATTTGAATATGAGATAGATATACAAATTAAAACATATAAATAAAGATTCAATATTCATTTCATAAAATTAAAAAAATAAAACTATATTGTTAAAGTCCTAAAATAGTGATTTTGCTATACTTTCAAAATATCAATATAAATAAGCATAGTATTTTAGGAACATATCTTTGATGTAGTAAGGTAGGTATATCATTTTAATTGATAGCTTTGTTAAATTTTTCTTTAGTCATAAGAGTCTGAATAATATTCTTCCTATATCTTTTTACTTATTCAGTTTTTAAATCCATTTTCTTAATTTATGTGTTTCCAAATTCAGTTTAATATTTTGTCAGAAGAATTTCTGAGCTCATCTAACAAATTTATTTCAGAGTTTACACTTTATTTTTTACATTTTCTCTGGAATGGTTCTTACTCAGAACTGACAGTTTTCTCTGCTCATTGATTAAATCACAGTAAGTTGGGATTAAGAAGTCAACTCCAAAATTACTGGTTGTATGAGGAATTGTTTTAAAAGGGAAGTTTGATTGCCACATTTGGAATTGTTCTAGGACTTTGCACAAAACTTGGTGTCCATTGAATAGTATGTAACAACTATTAAATGAGAGACTGGGCTTATGAAACACCTGTGTCTAGGCCCTTCCAGTTCTGTGACTTTATTTAAACTTGCTTTAAGTAGTATCCCTGTACTTAGTGATGTTCAAAAGACCAGCACTGGAGATTTGAAGATTCGTTTGGGACCTTTGGGAAAAGAGAGCAAATGGGAGATTGTTCGAGAAGGGAGAGGGAGGCACCAGGTTTGCATCAACAAATGTAAAAATATATTTATTTTCATATAGTCAGATTTCAGGTGATTTTATAAACTAGGTTGTGCCTGAGGTCCTATAGCAAAACTTGTGTGCAGCATTTCAAATGAACAAAATAAAGTATTATTTCAAGTCAAGGATATGCTTTTAAATATACACTTAGACAAGGCACCAGTGTTAATTCTTTGTCAATGCAGGCAACTTTATAATTTTCTTATAGCTAATTTGTGTACCAATAAAGGATGGTTGAATCAACATCTGTTTTTCAGTGAAAAAAAACTTCAGCTCTCATGTAGAAAAAGCAGTATTTTCAGCATGTCATTTAAAGAAATAGAAATGAGTTTAACAAAATGTTATGTTCAGACAAAGCACCATATAAAATGTTTTATGCTTGTTTTATTCTCATTCAAACATCAAGTCCTCCCTCCAGTGGTTGCTGTTACAGCATTTTTCTTTTTTACCTTATTTTGGAAAAAACAAGGGAAGGGTTTTTTTTTTTTCCTTCCAGAATTACAGCCTATTTTTGTGTCATGTTGAAAGACTGGCAGATGATCCTCTGTGGGATATATTTTGTGATTAGATGAGCCCATCTTTTAGTAGCCAAAGGGACAGATTATTCTGAATTGAATTCTTAGTCTTCATTTTTCATTTCTAAGGTACTTATAGTATCCCTTATGTGATCTTTTTTTTAAATTACTTGTATATCCTCAAAGGCAGATTTTACTTGTTATGCTTACTAGTGGCATGTACCAAGCAAAGAGCAAAACATAAATGACAGTTGACATTTTCGGAAGTGTTTAGTTGTGTTTTAAAATATTATAAATTTGTGGGATATTATTTTTAATACAAAATTTAAAAATATTTTGTTTTTTTAGTAAAGGCTTGAGCAATCACTTTTTAATTCAAAACATTTCAAAATAAAGAAATTAAGTTTCCGAAACAATATTTTATTGATATTTTATTGCTCTGAGTTAACTCATTACCTGTTTATCCTTTTTAAAATAACTGTCTACTAGAGTCTATTCACCAGCAGGACACCCACATTACTGGCTAAATAAGTAGGACTAGACTTTGAATACTATCTATGTTAAGAGAAAAATGCCCCAAAGAACAAATTACAAAAGATGATGCTACTAAAATTAGTTATAATAAAATTTTTCTTTTGCATTTATTTAATATATATCACTGATTCTAAAAATGATCATGTGCAACCAGAGCTGCTGTGTGATTATGTGTATATTATACACTCATTGAAAAGGGGCCACCTTAGTAATATGATGAATAGCTATAAATTTAGCACTCATCCAAGACTTAAAATGCTATTAATAATTGCACTGATACATGTTTGTTCCCATCTTATGACTTTCTCATCTTCCCAGAAGTAATCACTATTCTGAATCTGTTTAAACTTGTTTTAAATGAATACCCCTATTCTGATTTTTTTTTTTTTAGTTTTGTCACTCACATTATAATCAGTAAATTGTTTTCAGTTTCTTTTCATGCTCAATGTAGATGGAAAATTCATCCATGTTTTTGATTGTAGTTGTTTTTTATTTGCTCTGCTATATAATACTCACCTCTATTAATACAGTCATGTATTGCTGAACAACATTTTGGTCAGTGATGGTCTGCATTTATGATGGTGGTCCCAATAGGCTGTAATATACGCCCTAGGTGTCTAGTGAGCTATACTATCAAGGTTTGTGTGATTACACTCTATTATGTTCACACAATGCTAAAGTCATTTGATGATGCATTTTTCAGAATGTATTCCTTTTAAGAGACTCATGACCATGTACTGCTGTGTATCTGCTCTCTTGAAATTGGAGAGCAGCTTTTTCCATTTGTGGTACCCATACTCTAAAATGAATTCCAGTAATCTTTGCTTTTTGATACTTGTGCCTTTGTGAAGAAACATTCTCTATTGAATAGAATAGCTCCCTGTGTCAGTACAATATTGAGGAAATGATGTTGAGACTTGCAACTTTCCCTTTGCTCTCCTGGATCTATCTCTGGACAAAACCAGTGGCTATGTCATGGGTGATGCTACAAAGAAGCCATGTGGGGAAGTACTGAGGCTTTTAACAACAACCAGTATCAATAATTTATCTGTATAAATGAGCATTTTCTAGCCCCAGTTAGGCCTTCAGATGATTGCAGATCTTGTCAGTATACTGTCACTAAAACCTCATCCATTCGATTCAGAATCTCCCAGCTAAGCTGCTTCCAAATTTCTGATCCATACAAATTGTGGGAGACTACAAAGATTTTTGTTTTGGCAGCTACTACATTTTGAAGTAATTTGCAGCTATAAATCATAAATGAACTAGTTTTTTTTTGATGAAACTAACATTGATGTACCTGTCTTCTTACGTACATGAACAAGACCAAGTAGCGAGTTAAGACTTGAGACTCTTGGGTTAAAAGTTATGGTAGAATGTTTAACTTGAAATCTCAAGCCATTTTTCCATAGTGGTTGTGCTAATTTGTATTTTGATCATCCATTCTTTCCATATTGTCAGGTTTTTAAGTTTCTTCTAGTCTAATGGGTGTTAAAATAGTATCTCACTAGGATTATATTCTCTGCCCAACATCACAACAATAGTCTCCTATGGTTTCTGTGTGTGTGTGTGTGTGTGTGTGTGTGTGTGTGCCCCATGTGTACTCTTAGTCTTAGATCAATTCAAAATTGATCTCTATATGTGGAGTGAGGTAGGTGTTTAATTTCATTATTTTTTCATTATGTTGTGTACCATTTTTTCCAGCTATTGAAAAGTCCTTCCTTTCCTAATGCTGTGCTGATATTAATTATATCATATGAATCTGTACATGGATCTGTTTTGAACATACATTCTATTCTATTGATCAGTTTGTTTATTGCATTACTATGTAACATACTGGTTTAATAGTATGAATCTTACTATAAGTCCTGGTAAGTCTTCCCTATCATATTTTCCTATTAGAGTTTCTTTTTTTTTTTTTTTTTTTTTATAGAGGCATGCTTTATTTATTTGTTTGCTGGTTTGTTTGTTTTGTTTATACATGCACTGGGTACAGTCAGAAGCGCGGGAGGGTGAGAGAATTCACCAGAGCCAGAGCGGGGAGCAGAGCAGGCAGAAGGACCGAAGTACACTGCTGAGGGGAGCAGCGGGCGGCAGGAGAAGTCTGCACGCCATGTGGGACCCTCCTCCGGTGGCCGGGGAGCAGCCGGGGATCGAACCGGCGCCGCAGAGGCCGCGGGCAGCTTCGCAACCCAGCGCTCAACCGCTGCGCCACCGGGGAGGCCCCTATTAGAGTTTCTTAAGTATTCTTGGTCATTCTTCTTGCATAGAACTTTTTGATTTTTAGTTTTTCAAGTTTTGTGGAAAACTCTGTTGGGTTTGAGTGGAATTGTACTGAATATATGTGTCAACTAGAGGAAAATGGTCTTTCTATACTTGAATGTGGTATATCTGTCTATGCATTTCAGTTTTCTTTAATGTCTTTCAGTAACACTTTACCATTTTCTACATGTAGCTTTAGCAAATCCTTCATTAGATTTATTCTTACTCTTGATTTTTTGCTGTTATAAATGGTGATGTTTTAAAAATGATGTTTCAAACTGTCACTGGTATTTATAAAGATACTTTATTTTTATATATAAATATTATAGCAAACCATCCTATTAAATTCTTAATAGTGTATTAGGGATTTTTCTTGTTTCTTGATTCTAGAAAATCTTTTTTGTTGATTATTCTTTTTTTTTTTTGTATCATCTACAAATACTGGTAATGTTTTCCTGTTTTCAGATTTTATACATTTTATTTATTTTTCTGTATCTTAGTATACTGATTAGAACATCCAGAAAACTTTGACTTAGAAGTGGTAATACTAAGAGTTGTAATAAGTATTCTTTTCAGTTACTTGATTTTAAAGAGAATGTTTCAAATATATTATTATGAAGAATAATTGTTAGTTTATTTAAATTTGTATTTTGAAATCTTATGTCATGTTTAAGTATGTTCCTGCGTATTCCTGCGACTTTTCTTTTCCAAAAATGGGTGTTGAATTTTATCAAATTCTTTTCTGTGGTTATTGAAATTATTTATGATTTTCTACCTTTACATTAAATTGGTGAATGATATTTACAGATATTCTATTGTTTAGTTATTAAGTTTAGGTTAGTTTTCTAGGCAGAAGGGTGTCTTAGTGAACTTAATTATAATGTTGGAAGTGAAGTCCATTGTACAATTTTTGTGTCTTATGGTCATGGGAAGTAACTCTATACGTTGTACCTGTATAGACAAGAGTAATGAGAGCCAGCTGGCATGCCGATTTTAAGCATAAATCTAATAGCATAAATGGCTTAACATTACACAAAGTATCCTCCTTATGCTCACAATCAGTGCCATAGAGTTCATTCATATAATAGTGTGGCTACGTAATGGTTGTCTTTTCTGAGGGGAAAAATACTTTTTAGCAGCCAGGGGGGTGTCAAAACCTTTTGATTATTGTTGGAATAATAGAATTTTGCCACTTTAAATCCTTTCTTAATTTAGGCAAGGTATGAATTGTGTATGTTGTTTGATAATAAAATAGTCACTGTAACTAATATTGAAGTTTACAAAAGGTGACTTGAAATTTTATTCCTAATTTTCTTTGTTAAGATTGGCTATTTGTAGTATCGCAGTAATACAGAGCCTTCTCAAATTTTTCTGATTTCATTCTTATTGGTCCCAATATATGAACATTGTTGAAATAACATACAAACAGGAAATTCTACAAAGTACTATGACTCCATAAATAATTGGGAAATTATGGAAGCTAAAAAAGAAAAATTCTGAGTATTTTACTTATAACATTTCCTGATAACATTTTACTGATAACATTAGATAGTGTCAGGCTTTACAGAGATTTTCCCTTTAATAAGCAATAAGGAGTAATAGATATCAATGCTACTTATATACCTTATTTACACTATGACTGTGGTCTCCACAAAGCTTGACTTTGTCATTAAACATTATTGTTGGTGTTATAAATTGTTTAACTCCATGCTTAGCTTTTTCATTGAAAGTGATGTGTTTCTAACTTTTAAGTAAGTTAGTACAATGTGGGGTTAGTTAATAATAACAATAATAATAATAATAGTAAAGCAGTTACTACCAGATTTCAATCCTTATTAAAAATTGTACATGAGCGCAACATCTTATGGCATAAAGAAATGGCAGGGTAGAAGGAACTCATAACTAAGAGACAGAATACCAGAGTGAGAATTCAGCCATCCTTTACCATCTGGGGTGTCTTGATTAGGTTACTTAATTTTTCGAACCCCAGGATGCTCATCTTTGTAAATTGCAGATATGTCAACTCCTTTCAGTTGTGGTGATGACCTAATAAGATAAATTAATCATCATTGAAGGACATGGTGACTTTGTGACCAACATGAACATTTAGGAGATGTTTGAAACTGTTTTTCTATGGGCAAAGCTTTAAATGAAGGTAGAACTCACATAGTTGAACATTTTCCAGGCACAAATTTTAATAAGGTTGAAAAGAATGTAAATAAATAATGTAAAAAATTTAAAGTTCATTGTGATTATAGCAATATAGTCTTGGATACCCAAATGAACTTAATAGGTATCTATAGAGTGGCTTTATTATTTGTTCACATAATTCACACAAGTAATACTTCTCAAAAGTTTCTCATTCCTGTAAGCAGTACTGAGTTGGGTACCCTTCTTGCAACTTGATCATAAATTAATTGATTTTATTTAGATTACTAATATTTATAATGGTATTTATAAGATGTTTTTCATGTACTCTCATAAAATCTTTATAATTATACTGAAAAGGGAAGTGCTCTTATTTTCATTGTTACTCCTATTACTTAGGCTAGCAAAGTTGACTTTCTCAAGGTCACTGGGTGGTAGAATTAAGAATTAAGAATCTAGATTTCTCATTCCAAGCCTACTACTGTTGCTACGTGGTAAGCTAAGGATTTATTTTAAATAAGCTTGAATAGGTATTTCTAGTCTGAACTAAATCTTGACTCGAACTCAGATTACATTTGCTGTAGAGGTTGCCATTTTTTGTGAGCCCGTATTACTCTGGGCTTTGTCTTCCATGTTTACTCAAGTCTGATAACCTTGTTTTACAATCCATAAATCTATCCAAAATGCACACATGAACACACACACTCCAAAACATGTATTTTTTGCACTGTCTTCTCAGAACTCTAAGCTGTCCATTGTTATTATGAACTAACCTTCACTGATGAACAATTTAAGACTAACAGATATTTAAGTGTAATTTGGGTGGGTCTTTTGGTTTCTAGAAAATCTGTTATGATTCACTTAACTGTACTTTTGATTGCATGTAGGCTATTTTGAGCTGGATTTCCAGAGCTTAATTTAATTAACATAGATTCTTTGGGACGAGATAAAATCAGACCAGTTCTAGGGGTCCCAGAAAAAACCCAGTTTTACTTGTCTTGTGATATACTTTGTATTTTCATCATTGTATTCAGAAATTGAGGTAGAAAGACCTTCTGTTGCATAATCATTTTTATTTAATTCCTATTACCTAAGAACAAAGGTAAAAAAAAACTTAAGGATTCTGTGTATCTTTCTGTATATTTTATGTGTTCTTGCCATATTTTAAGCCAACAGAATATAAAAAATATTCTACTGTTTCATATTTTGAAATGCTGACTGGATAAAGATTACACATGACAAGTTATTTATAGCTTTATTTATACATAGAGGATTCTCTGTTAGAATCGTAGAAGTGAAGAAGATATGATAATTGCTTTGTGTACTTCACAGAATGAAATTGCAAACTGAGATGTTTTGAATCTAGTTTATACTGTAACCATTTCTAGAAAACCATATTTAAACAGCAGTGGTTATCATGAAGTATACAACATGTCAACTGTGTCCCAATTCACATAAGTAAAACCTTCCACCACTTTATTCCCTATAACCTAACCTCTATCAGATAATACTAAATAAACTATGTCGAGTGCACATATTAATATATATCGAATGTATCAAACAGCTTGCTAGCTGCATTTTCCGTAGTGTTTATCTGTGGTCATGCAGGTTATAACTCTGAATTTTTATTAGGAAAACTAAATTGAGAATTTATAATGTTCCAGATTTAGCTTCACCAGCTGTGCCACAGCCATGGAAAATAACTTGAGAAGGTAAAAATCTAACAGTGAATAAGAGAGCAACAAACAAATTGCTTTTCTTTATGCTTACCTGCTTTGCATCTGCTGCTGTAAGCTTTAGGGTCACAGTAATTAGTTGTCTTTTTCCTTGTATGTCATCATTTCGGTGAGTTGCTGTAGGTAATTCTAGATTATAGAGTAAGAATGATTATTGGTATTTAATCATGGGACTCTTGAAAATAATTCTTTAAAATGTAAATCTTATTTCCCTCTATATTTTACTCATTTATCCATATATCGAATAAAGATCCATTGAACTCCAAACATCCCAGACACATTCTGGGGACAGCCATGGTACCTATTCTCATGGAAATCAAAGTGTAAAGTTGTTACTAAATATTGTTAGTTGTTACTAAATATTGGAGTATTTAGAGATTTTCCTTCCTCTCCAGCTTTATTAAAATATAATTGACATAATATTGCATAGGTTTAACAGGTACTATGTAGTGATTTGATAAATGTTTATATCGGGAATGGGCTACCACAATAAAGTTAGTTAACACGTTTATCACCTCACATAGTTACTTGTGTACGTAGAACACAAGTGGTGTGCTGAGAACATTAAAGATCTACACTCTTAGCAACTTTCAGGTAGAAACTCTGTTGTTATCAAGTCACCATGTTGTGACCTAGGTTTCCAGAACTTTAAACTGTGCTTCTTGAAAATGACTTATCACCAAAAATCTTTTAAAAATTTATCTTTGTTCAAGCTAACAATAAATCAGTTATATAAATTGCTCTTTTTAGAAATCATACAATTTGGGGCTAATAAAAAATAACCTAACAGTTTATATTTAGAAGAAATACTGAATTGGCAAAGAGAGTCATAAATGCAAGAAGTTCCCTATAAATAGTTAATTCAGTTGTACAGTTGTCAGCAAAGAACCCTATATGGAATCTCTCATTATGAACATTTCTCCTTAATTTCTACTACAGGATGATGTATACTAAGAAGTTGTTTGTTAAACTTGTGGGACTTGACAGATAAGACTAATTCCTGAATGTAAATAGATGGCCCTTACAACTATTGATTTTTCTACAGCATTGTAATGATAAGTCTATAGCATATATACTTTATTTGTGGCTACTTGATCATTTGATTTGGTAGCTAGAGAATAAGCCCCCACACAATGACGTATATATTTTTAAATTAATTTTTTTTTATTAATGACATTTTCCCCCTTACATTGTTGTAGTCCCCATAGTTCTCCCGCCCCTGTATTACCCTTGAGCCATTACCATATTCTGTTGTGTTCATTTGCTACTGTTTTACCCCTTCTCCCTCCCTTCTTTGCTGTATGCCTCATGATCTTATCTGTTTTACTTACCATTGCATCCCTGGTTTCTTACACATTTCCTTCCCTATAGACTAGGATATATTTCTTGATAGATATATTTTACTCATGTAGAATTTATAGGGTTTTGAGTTACCTATTCGCAGAAGACAAATATCAGCTACTTCCACTGTTAAGTGAACATGCTTTCCCAATCAAAAATAGTCAGACATTCTAGTAGTTATTGGAAACCTCACACCATTGAGAAGCAGTGGTACTGCTTGTGATAACAATGATGGACTAGTCACACTCTTTATAATATTCAGTTCTCAACCACTCTCTGTGATCTACATTTTATGAATGAGAAAACTAAAAGTTTTGGATGTAAAGTGACTTGTCCCCGAAGTGTGAAGCTAGTATACATTTTACAACAATTAAAAAATAGAGGCCAACGTATGTTGAGTGCTTTAATGTATCAGGCACTATCCTATTTTATGTTTTACATAAAACATAAATGTTTTACATTTAACCTCATTATAGTATGATGAGAGAAGCATGACTGTCTTTTTCATGTGGAAAATGAGATACAGAGAAGTGAATTAATTTTTTCAAAGTCCCATGACTAGTTAATGGTAGAGCCAGAGGACTGTTTTATACCACTCAATACAGTGAATGTTGAGTGATAAGGATAACACTAGTTCATGACCATTTGGAACATAGTTTAAAATATTTATTTTCAGGGCCTCCCCGGTGGCGCAGCGGTTGAGCACTGGGTTGCAAAGCTGCCTGCAGCCTCTGCAGCGCGGATTCGATCCCTGGGGGCTCCCCGGCCACCGGAGGAGGGTCCCACATGGCACGCAGACCTCTCCTGCCGCCTGCTGCTCCCCTCAGCAGTGTACTTCGGTCCTTCTGCCTGCTCTGCTCCCCGCTCTGGCTCTGGTGAATTCTCTCACCTTCCCGCACTTCTGACTGTACCCAGTGCTTGTATAAATGAAAAAATAAATAAATAAATAAATAAACAAACAAACAAATAAATAAATAAATCTTTAAAAAAATAAAATATTTTCAGTATGATTTTTTCAATATTTTCCTCTACTTTCTACTGATTATGAAAAGCTTTTAAAGATAATTATAACTGTATCTCATAATGGAAACAGGTTTGATTTGTGGGTAGCAAATCATTTGGGTCTCTTAATCAGAGGAATATTATTTCTAGTTTCATTATTGTCATGAGTGTGGTTTTTATATAGTTCCATCAACAACTATGGATTGATGAAAATTAGTTTGTTTTATCGTTTGTATATGTTACATTTTTTTTCTTTTAAACTTAAGGATTGGTGGGTCTTTCCTGTTTGTGTGTATCCTGGGAAAAACCATCTAGATTTAATGCCATCCTTTGGGCCAAAGTAGAGCAGAATTAAATTTTCATCAAGTCATAATTTTATATTATGATTGTTTATTGGAGTGTCATTTATAGAGTATGACTCCCAGACATTTGACATAGTTTCATTTTAAAAGGGCTCTAATTTTCCCCTTAAACTTGTATTTGAATTACACTATCGATGATTTATAGGCATTTTATGTATTTAAGTATTTTTCTCCTTCTGACTGCATGTTCAAGAGGAAGACATTTCAACCTCTTAATGGCACATATTTACAGTTTATTTTAAAAGCAATGTCAAGATTTTGAAACAACCTAAAGATTTTTCTTAAAGTTAGGTTATTATCTGTTACTATTCATTTACAGAATTAAACCTAAATGATAAGTTTAGCAAAATTCAGTCAGCAACTTTAGGTATCTGTATGTACATGGTATTGTTTGGTGAAATGAGCAATATAAAGATGATAAAAATTTGATAGCTCTGTTCTGTGTCTTGTAATCTGTTAGGTGACCCAGACAAATACATAAATAACTATAATGCAAGGCAGGCTGTGATCAGTACTGTGGTACAGGCATCAACAAAGTACAGTGGAAAATCAGGATAGATTAATTCCAACTGGGAGGATCTAGGAACTTCTCATGGAATAGGTAGGATTGAGTAGCACTTAATTTATTGCTTTCATTCATTCTAGACTGTCTTCTGAAGATTGATGTCTATTACCTTGAGCTCTTTAATTTTGTTGCCAATTTGGATAAGCATGGCACAAATCCTGCAGGGAGGTCCAGATGAAAAAGAAAAGACTACAGCACTGAAAGGTACATACTTAATTTACTTTTTCAGGATACTTTATTGTGCCTAATGAAGATATAGGAATATTTAGGGACTTCCCATTCATTTCAATACAAAATAATAATATCAGTGCCTAAACTATTTGTAGTTATTTGTATCCCTCACAGCATCTGTCTTAGTGCTGGAGATGCATTGAATAGTTTGTATTCAGTATATACATCGTAAAATCATGTAATTTTACAGCTGTGAGATTCCTATCGCCTTTCTTATTCGAAGTCATATATTTAATGATAACACTAACATTGTAGGTTTCTTGAGTCAAGACTAGCAGTATCCTTACCATATATTTGTTGATTGGAATGTCATACTAAGTTAAGAAAATGACTAGATAATGCCTAATTCTGTATTGTATCTTTATAGTGTTGGTTCTGGGTACATTTTATGAGAGACATTCTATGTTAACTCCTTGGAAGGAATTTGCATTACCCATTTTTTTGGAATTTTTATTTCTAGATGTAGAAAACACCAGCTATCTAAAATAATCTTACTCCTGAAAGATGTAAAGTTTCTTAATTAGCTTATATTTCAATCTAATTGTCTAGTGACTTGCCTAGGATCAGATTATTTTAGTAACCTGTTGCAAGTTCCCACAGTTACTTTCTTTGTGGTGGAAAAAAGTTTTTTGTTTTTTTTTTTTTTAATTTTCTAGATGTCAAGATGTTAGATGATAAGCGTTCCTTTTATTTGATTTGGTGTAGGGTTTGTGTGGTCTTCAAAATGTTTGGTAGGAGAGGCCCCAGCTCAATATGTGCTATAGCATCTTGGCTACGGTTGCTTTCCTGAATCCTTAGCTGCTGTCCTAATCTGCTGTGCCAGACTGGTTAATTAAGATACCTCAGTACTCTTTACGTGCTTCTTTTCTGACTTTTCATGAAAATCTATGCATATATAGGAAAAATTTGTCACTTTCTTAGCCAGCTGTCCCTCACTGTGCCCCTGCTTTAAAAAAAAAAAAAAGATCTATCAAGGAGATGAAGTAAATAGTTCTTGCAAATGGCTAGGAGTGTTGCTTTAGTCATGTTTTCCACACTAAGTCTCCTCACAAATGTAAGAATATAATGTCTTGGATTAGGGTGGTGGCAAAGGAAATGATGAATAGATACTCTGGATATGTTTTGAAGGAAGAGATGACATGATTTGTCATTAGATTAGGCAAGAAATATGCCTAATTGTAAAGGTTCTAGGCCTAAATGAAGTTGGAGACACCCCCTTTGCCCAGAGCTCCAGTGCCTGCCCCCAGAAGCTGCTTGCAGGTAGGAGAAGCAGCAGCAGGTAGTGAGCATTTTATCACCCACCATTAGTCGCTCCTCTTGGGCTCCAGCTGCAGGCAGGGTCAGCAGTGATGGCAGGCAGCAGTGGTTCCCCTTCCATGCAGCCCCAAGTTCAGGCTGTAGGGATGGGGATGGGGCCACACTGTGCCAGCTCCAATACTGTGACTCCCTCCAGCTGCAGGCAATAGAGGCCCATGGATTTTTGCCTGGATTGTAGCATGGACCAGTCAGGCGTGAGCTATGAACTGATTGGTAAATGGTCCAGTCAGCCATAAGATTGAAACCAGATCTGTATGTGGGGGTCCCTGAAAGATGATATAAGGCAGGGCACGAGCCAGCTTGGGGCTCTCTGTTCCTGATGGATACTCACTTAGGGAACTCTGTTCCTGAGAGGCTCTCAAGCTCACTCTGGAAAGGATGCTGTTCTTGGCCTCTGAGGAGGGACTTAGACTCTGAGACCCAATCTGTGTTTGAGAAGGACTCTGTTCTTGGCCTGTGAGAAAGAAGAAAGAAGACGCATCCAGTAGCCGAGGAAAGAAGAAAGAAGAGTAGCCAAAAAACTTCACAGGGAAGCTGAAGACCTTAGTATTGCACCTACCTCCAGCCTGCCTCTGAAATCACTGGAAAAGAGCACCAGGCCTTAGGCCTGGTATCTCAAAGATTTGTTTATTGTTGGTGTAAGGTAAATAAAAATTGCTCAGGCCTTTGCAGTGTTGACCTCTGTGGCTATCACCTGTGGCCTTGAATGCAGGAGTCATTTGGGATTGTGGGCTCGGGGTACCCATGCCTGATGGTGGATGCCTGGAGTATGGTCTGGGCACACATAATTGGGTACACTTGAGCCTGGAGGCTGAGCATATAGGGGTGGTGTCATAGAGGACGGGTGCACAAAGGACTGTGTGGTGGTGAGTGACAGGGGACAGGGCAGCAGAAGATGCTGCAGCAGAACAGATACAGAGGAAGAGACTACAATGCCACCAGAGAGAGCCCAAAGAGAATAAAGATTTGTTGGGTCTGGGAGGCCTACCAACCTCCTGGACCCCAGCCTCCTGCCTTGCCAGCCTGTGGGCTTGCCCCACAATTGGTGTAGATAGAACACTAAAAGCCTGAAAAAGCCACTGAGGGCTGCAGGACTCTCCTTTATCTGTCTCCCAAATCAATAGAAAAATCTGCCTTGTGCCTTGCTGGTATAACAGTTGGTGTGGGCCAACAACTCACAAAGAGCTGTTAACATGGTGTATCTGGCCTTCTGGCAGCACCTCCCAGTGCTGTTCCTTCTGGTGTTCCATCTTGTCCAGACTGTTACTGCAGGCTGCTGCAATGTCACCTCAGCTGCCCCTCCTCTGAGCATCTCCAGCTGTGGTGAGTTGGGTCCTGGCCTGCTGCTTGCCGGCAAGTGCCAGGCCCTTGTTGGTGGGACAGCACCATCTTGGATAAAGCAGCCTTTCGTTTGGACTTTTGGACCCTGTGGATACTGTCTGGGTGAGATGGTTGGCCACTGGGGCCTTGAAAACTCTTTTGTTTCCCCTGTTTGTTAAATGAACCCCATTGTTGTTGTCCCCCAAGCATGAGTGGTATTGAAATTGTGTGTGTGTGAGAACCCATTGTGTGTGTGTTCTACTGGCCACTGTTCTTTGACCCTGTAGCCCTTCCCACTATAGCATTGTTTTATAAATAGCACTAAAATAGATGCCAATATTTTGATTAACAAAACTGTGGGAAAATCAGCTTGTAGTGGTTTTATGGAAAGAGAGAGTTAGGTTTTAAACATATGAAATTAAGATATAACTTAAATATTTAAGTGGAGATATTGATTCTCAAGTTTGTTGAGTAATTGGGTTAGTCATAAGATGTTTGGGAATCATTAAGCCTAAAGATATTATTTAAAGTCATGATCTTAATTGAGATCACCTGAGGTGTTAGTGTACCACTTAAGAGGTCTGAAGATTGAGCTTTGGGCTCTCTTGACTGTAGAATCAGGAAAGTGAGGAGGAACCATCAAAAGAGACTGGAATTGAATTTTTAGTAAAATAGGCTGAAAACCAGGAGCAAGAATGAGAGCCTGAACACCAACTGAAAAAATGTAAATAATTTAGTCATATGCTGATGATGAATCAGGTTAGACAAGGACTAAGAATCTTACTTTTGGATTTGACAGTGGAGGTCATTCATGATCTTCATAAAGACATTTCAGGAAACTGATGTAAATGAAAGCCTATTTGGAGAACTTCAGAAGAGAACAGGAAGACAGGAATTGGAGACAGTTGTGGACAACCATGGAGGTTTGACTGCACGCTTGGTTCTTGCTGAGAGTGACTTAGCTAATTTGGGAGAGAATATAAAGAATGTGTGTGACTTTCTATCTAAACAGTCTTTCTGGGTTACCACATACAAGATTTTGTGCATCTTTAACCTTATTTGATGTGAAAATTTGATCTCCCATTTCGTGATTACAGTTTACACTCTTACAAACAGTATATAAGTGTTCAAATTTGATTTTCTGGATTTTAGAAGTATTGCTGTGGGGCACACTTGGGAGGCAAGAAGGATGACCTAGATTGAATCCTCACCCACACACTTAAGAATACAGGACAAGACACAAAAACTGATTCACAGTGGAGTAAGAGAAGGGAGAACTAAGAGAAGAAGAGAATCTATGACTTTATGCAGCAGGCTGCTGTTTGTTCTACCAGCAGAGCATTAGCTGAGCAGAGACCAGAGTGCAAACAGAAACCGAAAGAAGAGTGGCCTGCCTGTGTTAAGTCTTTTTTTTTTTTAAAAGGTTTATTCATTTATGCATACAAGAGCTGGGGTACAGGCCAGAGATGCAGGGGAGGAGGTATGAGAGGATTCACCAGAGACAGCAGGGAACAGAACAGGCAGATCTATGGAAGTATGCTGCTTGGGGGAGCAGCCGGTGAGTCAGGAGAGGTCTGCGGCACCATGTGGGTTGCTCCGTGGTGGCAGGGGATCAAACTCGTGCTGCAGATTGCTTCACAGAGTGTTGCTTAACCTCTTGCGCCACCAGGGAGGCCCCTATGTTAAGTCTTTTTTTTTTTTAGATTGATTTATTTATACAAGAACCAGGATACAGGCCAGATGCGTGGGAGGGTGAGAGGATTCACCAGACAGAGTGGGGAACAGAACAGGCAGACTGACGAAATACACTGCTGAGGGGAGCAGCGGGCGAGACAGGAGAGGTCTGCCCCGCCATGTGGGATTCTCACCTGGCCGGCCAGGATCGAACCCGCACTGCAGAGGCTGAGGACAGCTTCATAATGCGGCGCTCAACTGCCTGCGCCACCAGGGAGGCCCTGTGTTAAGTCTTTTTGAGGTCAATCTGGCAGCTCCATTGCACCCTTAGAACCCAATAACCACCATTCAGGGAGTTAGGGAGTGGAATCTGGAAATTTTCATCTTTTACCATCAAGTGCCATCCACGGGCTCAGGTGTTATTTCTCACTGGTCCTTTCACAATTCCCCACTTTCAATTTTTGTCACCTTTTCTATGGTGATGAAAGTCAGGTGTCTGGATGTTTGGGCATCATTTTGGAAGACAGTTTTCTCCAGAGTTTCACTCTTTTCAAAGGAAATACCAGTCAGTCATGAGGTATTGTCCTTGCTTAGCCAGTGTAGCAGTATCTTCCATTTCCACAAAATAGTCTTAGCCAAAAAATGCTGGAGACTTTAGTGTAACAAATAGCAAACATACAGCAGAAAAAGTTACAGGGTGGGGGGCGCCCTCAAAACTTTCTAGGAGACGCTCCTATTAAAATAATTTTCTCAAATAATTTTCTGTCCACCTTCATCCCAGTTCTATCAAATAGTACAATAAAATGCATTTGTAAACTACATATAATTCTAATCCATTTTATCTGTTTTTTCATAAACTCATAGTGTAAAATAACCAAGTAGAATTTCCAGTGATTTTGTTGCAACTTTCCCTATGGAATCTCATATTGAGCAAATTTGGCCTGTCCAGGCTTGGGAGCAACTCTGTGGTACCATCTCAACACTCCAGTTGTACTTTAGGAGATTTCCTCTTCTATCAGTTCCTAAGGTTTTTTCTCTCTGGTGTCTTTGGCCTGCCAATGGAGGTATGTTTCCCTACTCTGGTGGGAAGTTGAGGAGAGCTCTGCGTGCAAGGTGGCAGGCTCTTTTTTGTCTGTTCAATCTCAGCCATCAGAAGCAATCTATTCTAAATTGTGACATTCCAATCACAATTCCAATATTAATGTAACCATGTTTCCAATTTTCTTAAACAAATAATAATACGTACTGAAATTATACAAAGCTATACACATTGCCTTGAGTGATAAGAATACCTGTTACCATTTTTCCACATTATGATGATTTCAGGAAGAGAGTTCTACTCAGAAAATGCACTTTAATGTTGGCTGCAGATCATGGTCAGCTAAAAGAAAAACATTTCTTGAATTAAAAAACTGGTATCATCTGAACAAAACTTATAAAAATTGGGCCTCCCCTGGTGGCGCAGTGGTTGAGTGCTGGGCTGCAAAGCTGCCCGCAGCCTCTGCAGGGCCGGTTTGATCCCCAGCCACCGGCGAGGGTCCCACATGGCGTGACAGACCTCTCCTGCCGCTCCCGCTGCTCTCCTCAGCAGTGTATTTCGTCAGTCTGCCTGTTCTGTTCCCCGCTCTGGCTCTGGTGAATTCTCTCACCCTCCCGCACTTCTGACTGTACCCAGTGCTTGTATAAATAAATAAATAAATCTTTAAAAAAAACTTATTAAAATTATGTTCATTTTCAATAGTCCATTCCTATATTAGCAAACTCATCAATTAGCATTGATCTTACAATATTGCCAAGTTTTTTCTCCTGTAAATTTTCCAGAAACATTTATGCAGATGTTAAAATTTTGAAATACCAAAAATTAAAGATATGATAGTAACATAATTAACATGGATATTTTTTCAGCATTACAACTTACATTATTCCAAAATAGCAGCCACCAGAATTGACAAGCAATATTATATGAGACTTAAGAAGTCCCACATAATTTTTAAAACACCAATATTAATATTTATGTGTGTACTAAGGTTAGACATTCTCTCAAGAAAAGTGCTTCCCATTAAGTTCTAAAAAGCAGATAAATATTGAATAGGTCAAATTTGTCATATCTTTCCCATAAAAAATAGAAATTTTATGGGTTGTCTTAGGAGCTCTACTGAGCTTAAAGTTTCTTTTAATCAGTCAAACAAAAGGATGCCAGTTTTTCCTAATTTAGATTTCTGGGAAGTTTTAGCATAAAAGGAAAAAAAAATGTTTAATTACCCAACAGGGGCAATTTAAGATATAAAAACTCTAATTAAACTCCATCAGCACAGTGTTGACAAAATTAGACTTCCCATCGTCTTATATTATTTTTCCCCAAAAGTAATAATTTTCCATCTATCATACCTTCACTTTTTATTCCATTTCCACAAAATGGAATTTTTTTCCTTTATTGAGATAACATTGGTATATGATTTAGGGTAATAGGTTCATATCTAGTCAGATGTATGTTATTATCCCATACCCACCATCCAAGTGCCTATAATCCTTTGCTAGAGACCTTTATGTCCTCTCCCACCTCTGTTACCCACCCCCTTTATCCTCAGTTTTGCAGTCATTTTTAGGGTTTATTTTGATTTTGTTCTGTCAGTTTCTTCGTGATCCTTTTTTTGTTACTATTTGTTTTCTCTATATCCATGTATGAATGAAATCATCTGGTATTTTGTCTTTGTCTTTCTGGCTTATTTCATATAGCATAATCCCCTCCAGTTCCACCCATATTGCAAATGGCAAGAATTCATCTTTATTGATAGCTGAGTAGTAGCCCATCCTCAATTGGAATTTTTAACTTTTAGAAACCCTTAATTTCCCAACTGTTATTTTACCTGATGTTTAAAGACATAATAGGCAAGTTCATCTTAGACCTGCCGCTTCCATCCAGCGTGTACCCTACACAAATGATGTAGGTAGTAAAGTAAAAAAAAGTATCCTTGATACCACAACTTCAAACATGTACTTGGTGGGGTGGTGTTGTTTTTTGGTTTTGTTTTTTTGTTTTTTTTTTTTTGTAGTACCCTCGCCCGTGGCCGGGGATCGAACTGGCGCTGCAGAGGCTGCGGGCAGCCTCGCAACCCAGCACTCAACCGCTGCGCCACTAGGGGAGGCCCAAACACGTACTTGTTTTAAAACAAACCATTAAATTCCAAATTAGTTTTCTCATTAACTGAATATTATCCCACAGCACACCTCCAGGAAGCACCTGTACTAGTTCCTTGTATGTGGTTGAGCTCAAAATTACTATAGGTGCCATATATATCAATTTTGTCCTCCAGATACCAGACTAAATACAAAGGAGAAGATATGCAACATGAACACCGCTCTCTTGGTTTTCATTTAGCGCACGTGGAATAACATAAAATTGCAGTTTAACTCATTTGCAAAGACACAGAGCTTTCTCTTTGCTTCTTCATGAGGACAAACCTCAGTTTTCTAAAGCTAAATTTCTTTCACCACTGACTGCTGGAAAGGCAGTTTTATTTACATTGAACTAGCCAAACTATTCACCTGTGCAAGGCCAAGAGCTCTAGTGGTGCTTAATATCTTTGTTACTGGCTGGATGGTGCCTTCTTTCTTTCCATATGACACCATGTGTTTTCAGAACCATGAAGGCATATTAAAAGTCCTTTTTGTATGGTTTACCCTCTTAATTGAGAGTTTTTCGGGACTCAGGTCAGAGCTATTATTTTGGTTTTCTGTACTCACGTCTCAGCTGGGAGGACTTTGCCTTCTATGGTATCTTGAAGCCTCACTACTGCATATCCTACATATCGGCTTCCCTGTTCCATAAAACTGCTCTCATTTATAAACTGTTCCTACTCTGAATCTGGCAGGTCCTGTTCATACAAATCTGATTGACTAGCATACACTGTCAATAGTTTCTAAACACTTATTGGTTAAGATTTTATCCTCAAAGCTCCCTGCATAAATTGGGAACAAAGTAGTTGGATTAAAGAGCTAGTGATTCACAGCTGCACTTTGGGATTATCTAATACAACTGCTGGATATTTCCCCATGCATCCTGCAGTCCACCCTTCTGGTCTAGTAATATCAAAATCTCATGTAGCACATACACAATGATGCACTGCCCTAACTACATTTCTCTGATTTGTGTAGAAGGTCGCATGTGGCAGCTACATCCCATAAACATGGAGATGACCCTTAGTTTTGTGGTCCACTTGTTGGATAGGTTTGCAATGGGCTATATTTCTTTCCCTAATAATCAGATTATTACTCCCAGACTGATTTATTATCACAGACGGATTATCACTGACTTCCTGTCTCTCGTGTACATAGAGTTGTAAAGGCTTCTTGGGATCTGGCAGCCCTAAGGCTGGTGTTGAGATCAGTTTTGTCGTTATTTCATCAAAGACTTGTTGACATTGCAGAGTCCAAAACAGAGGTTCAGTGTCTGTGTCTCACTGTCTGAGATGTTGCTATTAGACCCAATTTGGGGATCCAAGTTCTGCAAGTTCCAGACATTTCCAAAATCCATGTAATTGTCTTCAATGGCCAGTGACTTGAGAGTTTAAATCACCTGTTTTCTGTCTGAAGGCTTCGTTTGCATTTCTTAATCTCATATCCCAAGTTTGTTACCTTTGAGTCTTCTGAGTCAAAATTTTATTGTCAAATTCTGTCAGGTAGTTCAAAGACAATATGTTATTCCTTAGACAAGATTCATAGTCAGGGCTGGCAACCAGTAAATCATCCACATATTGTGGGAGGATCCCATTTTGGTTGGAGCTTTCTGAGATCACTGGTCAGTATTTCCCTGTAGGGGCAGGAAAGTACGTAGCGCAGGATCTTCATGATACTATGCAGACAGGTAAAGGATAGTCCTGGAGCCCTCGGTGGCTTTTTCAGGCTTTTATTGGGATTTTACCAGGTACACGGCAGGCAGGGGTGCCAGGGGGCCAGGAGGCTGGCAGGCCTCCCAGCCTCCAGCAAATCTTCACTCTTTCTGGGCTCTCTGCGTGGTCTCATGGTCTCGTTCTCTCTCTTCTGCCCTTAAGATGCTGCCTTTATAGGCTCTGTCTCAGCCCATGTGAACCCACCTACCTATGCCCACACCCTGCTCCAGGTGCCCGCTATCAGGCATGCATACAGGACCTCAGGGATCCATCACCAATCCTAATGGAGGCAGGGCAGAAAAGCCTGACAATCATTTACCCTAAATTCCCCAAAGATGATCAGGGCATTTTTAAACCCTCAAAGAATTATAGTGAATTCAGCAATATTGTGTAGTGCTCTTAGACTCAGTGTTCTTCCATTCAAAAGCAAAAAGTAACTGATTCCAGGAATGCAGTTGATGCTATGAAAGGCATTCTTTAAGTCCAATGTTGAAAACCAGCAGAAATCGTCAAGTATGGCTGTTAGCATAGTGTAAATATTTGGCACCTTTGGAAATATGTTCTGAACAGTCTCATTAGTGTCCCTCAAATTCTGAACAAAAGGGGTAGTTATTTGTGTGTGGTTTCTTACTGGTAAGATCGGAGTGTTGTTGGTTAGAGGCAGGAATAAATGAGGCCAGATTGAAGAACATTTTTTGATAATGATTAAATTCCCTGCAAGACCTCCTCATTTAGAGGATATTGCTTTCTCCTTGGGGTTCTGCTCCCTTTTACTGCTTTTGTTCTTACAGGGGGTGCATTTTTGGCATATCCCAGAATTCCATCATCCTAAACCATTTTATTTACTCTTTTACCTTTTGGAGGAGTGTTCTGAATGAGTACCATCTGGAATTGCAAGGCATGTTCTGGGGTTCCTTGTAGGTATAACCTGTGATTGTCAAGTGAGAAAATATCTGTTGCATTAAGCTTATTGAAGAGGTCCTAGCCAAGGAGAAAGGGAATGGGACACTCTTTCATGCATTAAGAGATATGTTGGAGGCTTATATTACAAAATGGCATTCTAAAGATTATAAGAAGGCTTTCTGTTGCCTTCCCACAGTCTCAGTGATTAGTGTAGTACACCTGCTGACCATGCTAATTTAGAATTCAAGGCCTAACAGGGGTTGCTCCAGTGTCCACCAAAAAGTTGATGAAATAGCCCCCTATGGTAAGAATTACTTGGGGCTCCAAATGGGTTATCATTATAGGCCTTTTTCAGATTGAGTGGGGTCCCTGTACCTCCCTGTTCCTCATCTGAGTTTGGACTCTTGACTACTGTTTATCTCCTTTTCCCTCTCCTTGCTTCTTAATTCCCTCTGCTCTGCCTAAATTCCATCCTGTGGCGGTTACCAGAATCCTCATTTCATGCTGTCATCTGCTTCCTTTCCTTCTCACTTTCTCTCTTTTTTTTTCTTTTTTTAAAGAGGCACGTATTTTATTTATTTATTTATTTGTTTGTTTATACATGCACTGGGTACAGTCAGAAGCATGGGAGGGTGAGAGAATTCACCAGAGCCAGAGCGGGGAGCAGAGCAGGCAGAAGGACCGAAGCACAATGCTGAGGGGAGCAGCGGGCGGCAGGAGAGGTCTGCGCGCCATGTGGGACCCTCCTCCGGTGGCCGGGGAGCAGCCGGGTATCGAACCAGCGCCGTGGAGGTCGCGGGGAGCTTCGCAACCCAGCGCTCAACCGCTGCGCCACCGGGGAGGCCCCTCTCTTTTTTTTTCTTCCAACCTGGGACCCCTGTCTTTTCAATGTTCCTTAAAATAAGCACACTAATTCTTCCTTAAAAGTTTGCTTCTCTTTTCCATGTCCCTTCTGTCTTTCTCCTAACCCTGTCCTGTCCTCTCTCTACAAAAACAATGGAAAGTTAGGCCTCCTTTTTTCTCTTACACTGTAAACTCTAAAGACTACATCCACCAACTTGGAAGGACTCATTTCTGTGGTGCCTTTTATCTTGGTTAATTTCTTCCTAAAATCTGGAGTATTCTGTGCAGTGAATATTGTGTTAATCATCTGAGCATTCTCTGGAGTATCTGATTCATGTCTACGTAAGAACAATAAGTTTGAATAATCCTATTAAGAAATCAGGCATATCCTCGTTGGATACTTTGTTGATTTTGTAATGTCTTACTAAAACTCTTTTGCTTGGGCATTCAGCTGTGTATGTCCTCCTTAGTAGGCTGATAGAAACAAACAATTCAGTCATCCTTTGAAGATCCTGCTGGGATGAAGGCCTAGGATTTCTTTAGTTCAGGAGGTCTGTGGTGGAATAAAGGGTATATCACCATAAGTAACGACAGGTTGCCCCAGTTGTTCCATTGATCCCTTGGTAATTGGTGAAGAGGGAACTCTCCTATCCCAGGGCAGCATCTTTGGCGAACTGGGTGCCCTGAATGGTATTAGAAGTAGACGCCATTCTAGTCCATTTTGGGGGAAGCAGTGATCCCTGTGGATCCTCTGCCGTCTTCTCAGGAGGAGCATTAGCCCCTTGAAAGGGATTTTCCTCTGGTGAGTTCAGAGTCTCCACTGAGGAGCGGGCCTCCTCCTACTTTACCCCCTTGACAACTGTCAAGGTCAGGGGAAGACTGTTTCTCTTTCCTAGTGCCATCAAATGGGCCTCTGGCTTTTCTAATTCTAATTCATGTGTTACATAATGGGTTTATATATGAGACTTCATCCCTTCTGCCTGGTCTTTTACAAAATGCTTCCAATCACAAAATAGCATCATAGTTGAAAGATCCACCAATAAGTCACTTTTCCTCTAACTCTGTGTATATAGTATATAGTTCAAGTAATATCACAACAAAAAAACCACATGCTTCCTAAAAAGTGACTTACAACTGAACTTGTTCCAATCATCCAGAATTTATCCAAATGAATTCTCAGAGTACAAGGCTCACATCTTATTAAACCAAAAAGAAAATTGTAGAAGACACTCATATGCACCACCAAGAATCCCCCCCAAAACAAGTGTACTAAGCTAGAGGTTGAAAATCAACTACATGTGTTTGCCCACAGGACCTCCCATATGACAAAAATCAGCATCTATACAACAGCCTTTATCATATTGCCTAAATAAAAACTTGAAGAAAAGGAGGAGAAAGAACTGCCTTAACGGAGGGTTGAAATTATGTCTGAAGAAAACACACACAAGAGAACTACTGACGTATTTTGCCAAACACCTCTAAAGGAGAAGATAAAAATTCCACCACATGTCCAGCAATTGCAACATAGCTTATGGTGACCAAGACAAAGAAGGGTCCCTTAGCCTGGCTAACTACAGATGTCTGGGCCCACACTGGGTGCCAAAATTCTGTGGGGCAAACTCAAGAAGAGGGAATGGACCCTAGTCATTCCTTACCTCATTGAGTCCTCACCCACATATTTAAGAATACAGGACAAGCCTCAAAAGCAGATTTACATCTGAGTAAGAAAGGGGAGACCTAAGAGAAGGAAAGAGAAGGAAATTTAGTGGCCGTCACTTGGCAGGGTGTCCTCTGTCCTGCAAGCAGGTACTGTCAGCTGAACAGAGACCAGAATGCATATGGAAGCTGATAACAGGAGAGCAGTTCTCCTGTTTTAAGTCTTTATAAGGTCAACCTAGTTTTTCTCCCCCTCTAGTTCACAGCAGCCTCCATTCAGGAATCAGGGTTGAGTCTAGAAAGCTCTACCTTTTACTGTTGAATTGGCTATAAACTACCTACTGGCTGGGAGGTTGCTTCCTTTTATAGTATGGTGACAAAGAATCTGAGTAGGGTCTAAAGATAGAACTATCTATTCAAGCTCATATATTTTTTATCAATACTTACCTTGAACAGGTTTAACTTCTCTAAATCTTTCTCTTCACTGGCACAATAGGAATGAGAACACTTAGTAGTATACACATGAACTTGTAATGATTAATGAGGGAATCGAATTGGAAATGTTAGTAAATAACAAAAGCACAGTAAAATAAATTTCAGGACAAATTGGCACATTGAATAAAAGTTTATTCCTAAATCAAGAAGGCATTTCTATTCTTGTGTTTTGTTTTTTTTTTTTTAAACCGGGCTATATGATGCACAGAATAATGAATTGATGATTATCCCTGATTGCAATTCTTTAAAGGGTTTTAGGTTTACATGGCAAGATCTACATAAAGGTGATTTAATTTTTATGACTGGAAAAGTGCTTCATATAATATGATAAATGACTAGAAAAATCATGTAAGATTATATCAGTGGGCAGAAAAATGGCAGATAAAACTCAAGATAAATAAGGATAAAGCAGTGTATTTTGGAGGAAAGTACTTTAAACTAGCTTACTGTATTAATGATGATAATGCAGATGGTGATGATGCCTGTTACAACTAAAAGGATGCATATTATATGAGACATTTTTCATCTCAGAGATGGCAATGGAATAGCCATGTAAAGAACAGTGCTTCCATTTCTTAAAAAGATTCTTTTATCCCTTTGCCATGTACAAGATTTTAGTTTGTCTAATAACTTACACTGATTTTTTGAAAACTTTCTTTGTTGTTGGACTTCTAGGAGAGTTCTATAACCTGACAACTTGTATTTTTAAGTTCATGTAAACTTGTTTTTATTACTCCCCTCACCCTGAACAGTAACAACAACAAAATGTCTGACCTTGATCAAAAATCCATCTAGACATTAGAGAACATAATGTTGAATTATTTTCATTATTTGTGATGGTCTTTATTATTGTTCAGTAACTACTACTCCCTCTCTGGGGAGTAGTGTATTTCCAACCTCATTGTTGAAAATCAAGGTTTCAGCTTTGCTTTGGCCAGTGGATTGTTAATGGATGTGACACAAGCAGAACCTTACAATATGCTACTGCTGTATGACTTGTCAGCGATTGGACTCATGCCATTATCCATGAAAAGAATATACCTCCAGTAGCCACTAGTCTAAAGAGGATAAGAAACACATTTGAGCAGACCTAAATTTATATGGCAGCAGGGAACCTGAATCCTAGAATTTAGGTGTCGGGGAATTACAATGAAGCATTTTCAAATGATAAACCGGTCTTTCATTGCTAGGGTAAACAATTTCAACACAATTTCCAGTGTACTGCCTGCTTATATATTGATTAATTCTATTTGATACATTTTTGTTGAAGATTCTTGCTTCTGTTTGTGAGGTATATTGTTCTGTAATTTTCTTTCTTTACAAAAAATTGTGTCTGGTTTTGGTATCAAGGTTATTATGCTGGCTTCTTAAAACGAGCTGAGAAGTGTTTCCTCAGATCTGTCTCCTGGAATGCTGTGTTTTTCTTTCTTAACTTTTGGATAAAATTCATCAGTGATGCCCATGGGTCTGGCTTATCCTTTCATCTTTTTTCTTTCTGTGGTAACTTTTATAGTTTGAATGTAGTTTCCAAAAATAGATATAGGGCTATTCAGATTACCTGTTTTCAAATTTCGTTTAGTTTATTGGATAATTCAAGGAATGTCTATTTTATCTCAGTTATCAAGGTAGTGGTATAGCATATTTCTTGATATTCACTATTACACTTTTAGTGTTCATAGAATCTGATATTGATAACTTGACCTTTTTCTTTTTTTCCCCCCTGATTACTCTGGCAAGTGATTTGTCTATTTATCAGTAGAGATATGGTCTATTTTTTTTAAGAAACAGCTTTTGGAATAGCAAAATAGATAACAGCTGTTACATGTAGACAAAAGAATATAGATCTATCAAGGAAATAAGAAATAGCCTATGATTTATTGATTTTCCACATTCTTCTGTTTTCTGTTTCATTGATTTCCATTATTTTTATTATTTCTTTTTCACTTTGAATGGTTTGTCCTTTATTTCTCTTTCTGGAAAAAAAATTCACATCATTTGAGACCTTTTTTGCTTTCTACTTAAATACTTAATATTTATATTAAATATGTAAACTTTGCTCAATATAGTGCTTTACTGTGCTACACAAATTTTGATATGTTGTGTTTCCATTTTCATTTATTTAATGTTATTTTTAGGAAAATACCGGATGGTCTCACACATAGCAGGAATTGAGAAAACCTAAATAAGGGGCCAGGAAAAAGACTAATTGCCATAAAGTAAAAATCAAGGTCAACAAGCAACTATAGACCAGAGACATACTACAGTGGGGGGCGGGGGGAAGGAAAAGAGGGATTAGGGTCAGAAAAAGGGGGGTGGGAATTGTATGGGGAATATAACTAAAATGAAAATGCATACATTATGCAAAAATGAAAAATGATGTAAGAATTATATAAAATAAAATAATTTATTAAAAAATAAATGAACTTTACACTAGAAAAAATAGTTATTTTTAAATTTTTGTAATTTTTTTTTTTGATTCGTGGATTTTTTTGAAGTTTTTTCTTGTTTAATATTTGGGTATTACCTAATAGCTTTCTCCATTGATTTCTAGGCTAATTCCATCATACTTTTTGTGGTTTCAATTCATTTTAGTTCATTGAGATTTGTTTTGGCCCAGTGAATGTTTTATGTGTATTAACATGAAACTTGGTGAATGTTTCATGTGCATTAAAAATGTGCAAGTTACTGTTTCTTAGAATGTTGTATAAATATAAGTAGGTTGATTTGCTTCTTTTTCAGATTTTTTATACCCATTTTATGTACTTTTTCTATTGTTGCAAGGAAAGTATTGAAATCTCCGTTATAATTGTGGAATTTTTGTTTTCCATCCACTTGAATCAGTTAAAGCACTGTTATTAAATAATGCACATTTAGAACTGTTAAATCCTCTTGATGAACTGAGACTTGTCATTGTGACCTTTCCCTTTTTACCCCTTATATAGTCATGTTTTTCTGAAGTGTACTCTGATATAATATAGCTACTCTGTATTTAATTTTGATTACTGTTTCCATGTTATATTTTTCAATCCTTTCATTTTCTGTATCTTTATATTATAGCCACCATATAAGTAAGTTTGCTTTTTGAATGAAAGTACCTTTTAATTAGAATTTTTTGTAATTACCTGCATGGTTGTGTAACTTGACCATCTTGGTATTTGTTTTGTTTGTGCTACCTATGCTTCATATTGTTTTAAATTTTTTTCCTGCTTTATTTTGAATTAGAAAATTAATAGACTTAGCTGTATAGAATAGTTACAGATTTACAGAAAAAATGAGCATCTTATTAGTCAGTTTTCTAGACAATTATAACTAATAGGAGGTCTCTTTCTCTCCCTCTGCATGACTATCCATTTATCTATCTAGATTAGATAGATATTGAGAAAATTTGCTGTTGAAAATTGGCTCATGTACTTAGTGACTGAAAATTTGAAATCTGTAGGGAAGCATGCCAGCCTGGAAATTAAGGAAAGAGTTGATGTCACAGTATTGACTTGGAAAACCTAAGGACAGCAGGAGGGAAACTTTGGAAGGATTTCTGTGTTGCACTCTGAGGAGAATCCCTTCTACTCTGGGGAATCGTAGTCTTTGTTTTTAACGCTTTTGTCTAATTGCATGAGACTTGTACATATTATGGAGGATGATTTGCTTTGCATAAAGGCTTCTATTTAGATGTTAATCACATCTAAAAAATACCTTAATAGCAACATAACTGGGTATCATATTCTAGCCAAATTGACATGCAAAATTAACTATCACAAGTAGATAGTAGAATTTACATATATACCTAGTTCACTGAAGTTTCTCCTATTGGTAACATCTTGCATTAGTACAGTACATTTGTTATAATTGATGAATCAATATTGATAAATTATTGTTAAAGTCTGTCTTACATTAGGGTTCACTTTCTATGCTGTGTCATTATATAAGAGTTTTGGCATTTTTTTCTATTTCCTATTACAATTTGCTTATTAATTATACCTCTGTTTTATTTCTTTTTATGCCCAAGGGTTCACAATCTACAACTTCAATGAATCAAAATCTACCTGCAAGTAGTATTATACTACTTCACATATATTTAAGAACCTCCCAACAGTGTACTTTCTCTTTCTAGTCTTTGTGCTTTGTTACTATACATTTTATTCTTACATAAATTATAAACCTCACAGTAAGTTATTGTTTTTACTATAAATATTCTACTACTATTTGTCTTCTACTTTTTATTTTAAAATAATTACAGACTCACAGAAACTTGCAAAAAATAGTTCATATTGTTCTGCGAACACTTTACTTAGATATTCCTAATAGTGGCACCTTATGTGGTTATAGCATAATATCAAAACCAGAAAATTCACATTGATATGGTACTGTTAACTGTAGTCCTTAGATAGTTTTCATCAAGTTTTAGACAGTTTTCATCAAGTTTTATATCCAGTCTTGTTTGTGTGTGTGCACATTGATGTAGTTCTATACAAATTTGATCCCATATATTGACATGTATAACAAGGGCCATAATAAAAATATAGAAATGATCCACCACCATAAACAAAATCCCTGTAGACATACATATTCCCTGCTTCTCACCTCTATCATGTAATAATCTGTTTTCCATATCTACAGTTTTGTCATTTTGATGACACTGTTATGTCACCTTTTCAGATTTTCTTTCCACAACGAGCTTGATGCCCTTGAGAGCCATTCATGTTGTTGCATGAATCAATGGGTCATTTCTTTTTGTTGCTTATTCCATTGTGTGACTGTACCGGTACATTTAACCACTAACCCATTGAGAACGTTTGAGTTGTTTCTACTTTCTGTTAATATAAATAAATTTCCTCAGTGCATCCATGTATAGTTTTGTGTGATAAAAGTTTTAATATTTCTAGGTTAAACATCCAGAATGTTATTGTGTACCATTTTATAGTTCCACCAGGCATGTATAGTGATCTATCTTCTCTACATCCTATGCAGCATTTGTTTTTATCACTTTTTAAAAATTTTTCTCATTCTCCTGGGTATGTATCGCACTAATGATGTTGAACAGCTTTTCATGTGCTTATTTATCATCCATATCACCTCTTTGATGAACTACCTATTCCTATCTTTTCCCATTTTCTAAATGGATTGTTGGTTTTTTAGTATTGAGTTTTGAGAGTTCTTTTCATAGTCCAGATATAAGTCCTTTGGATGCCCTTTGTAATTATTTTCTCCCAGTCCACACCTTGACTTCATCTTTTTAAACAAGGCAAGTGATTTTAATTCTGAGCAAGTCCTATTTATTAATTTTTCTTTTATGGAATGTGATTTTCATATTCTATTTAAGAACGTTCATACTAAACCTAGTTATTTTCTTCTAAAAGTTTAATAGTTATATTTTATATTAAATTAATGATGCATTTGCAGTTAATTTTTATTTAAGGTAAGCGACTTAGGTCAGTGTTTGATTTTCTACCTGTTGATGTTCAGTTGCAAAAATATGTAAATCGCTTCTTCACCTTTAAAAAAATGTTCTACATGATTTTTGGTAGATTTCATTCTGGAGTCTTTGTTTTGTTCCACAAATATGTATCCATGTCTTTTTGATACCACACACTGAATTCTTACATTGAAAAGTGATTTCTTCTCACTTCATTCTCTTTTCAAAATTGTTTACAATTTTAGAGTAAATTTTCTTTAGCTACAGAAAAATCTCTGAGATTTTGAGAGTGGTTGTATTTAAAACTATAGATGAATGGAGTAAGAATTGACACTTACTCTATTGAGTCTTCCAATCCATCAGTATGATTTATCTCTCACTTACTTAGGTCTTTGATTTTCTTCATCAGCATTTTGTGATTTTCAGTATGTCTAATACATTTGTTACTAAATTTATGCTTAAATGTTAGTTGTTTTTTTTTTATAGCGGCATGTTTTTTATTTATTTGTTTGTTTGTTTGTTTATACATGCACTGGGTACAGTCAGAAGTGCGGGAGGGTGAGAGAATTCACCAGAGCCAGAGTGGGGAGCAGAGCAGGCAGAAGGACCGAAGTACACTGCTGAAGGGAGCAGCGGGCGGCAGGAGAGGTCTGCGCGCGCCATGTGGGACCCTCCTCCGGTGGCCGGGAACAGCCGGGGATCGAACCGGCGCTGCAGAGGCTGCGGGCAGCTTCGCAACCCAGTGCTCAACAGCTGCGCCACCGGGGAGGCCCTAAATGTTAGTTTTTAAAGAGTGGTTCTAAATGATGTGTTTTAATTTTAGCTGCTACATACTTACTGTTAGTTTATGAAAGTACAATCAGGTTTTCAGTGTTGCTATTATATCCTTTACTTTGCTGAAATCACTTAGTTCTAGGAGGTTTTTGTTGTACAGTCCTTGGGATTTTCTAAGTAGAAACCATGTCATTTGTACACTAAACTGTTTTATTTCTTCCTTTACAAGTCACATAACTTTTATTTCCTTTCTTGATTCTGCATGCTGGTTAGAACTTCCACTGGTGGGCTGGATAAGAAAAGTGAGAATAGACATTCTTTCCTTGTTTACTAGTGATAATAGTGACTGGTTTCACTTTCATTTTAACCCTTAATTTTTAGACATGAGAATCCTGACTTTGGGAGAAATAGAATGAAGTTATTAGCTACCAAGTTAGTATATACAGGTTTCTGGAGAATCTTGCCCTAGCCCTGTAAGGTATGGATAGTTAAATGGCTTTGTAACTGAGTTTTTGGAAGGCCATTTCAGCATTCTATAAAACTAGCTGCTTTTAGGTGGTGTGGACTATGATAAAATCAGTGAATTGTGTGACTGTGGATACATTGCTGCATTTATTTTGTTTGAAATGAGTTCCTCTATCAGAAGTAATGCTGCATAGGACACCATTATAGTAGTTAAGCAATTCTGTATGTCTGTGGTTAGTATGCCTATCACTAGTATAGTAGAAACATTACATGCAGGGATGGCAAATCTGAATCCAGAGAAAGTATTTATTTAGCGAAAAAAAAAAGTCCCTTTCCTCATGGAAGCAGTCCAGTGTCATCCTGCCAGCAATTAGTTAGCTGATCATTCAGGGGATTGGTGACGTTGACATATTGGGGTTTAAGTGTTGGTTTATGCAGAGGTGGAACACTCAGCAGTGGCTGTAGACAGGTTGACTTTAGAAGTGTTTAATGTTGAGCTCATTCATAGCCTCCATCCCTGCCACCATGGCCACTTTATTACTAAGCCCATTGTCATGGGGTAAAGAGTTGTTGTGCACAGAAGAGTTCATCCTATCAACTTGATTATAAAATCCTCTGTTGCAGTCACTTTCTAATGAGCAGTCATTTGATTCACAGATGCCTTCCCATCTTTGCCCATTCCGAGACTTCAGAGATGCCTGTCCTCTTATCTCTTATCCAAATTTGTCACCAATTTTCTTTTCTTTTCTTTTTTTTTTTTTGTCACCAATTTTCTAATCATGTTCCTTGCAAGTACCTGACCATCTAGTCAAACCACCCATGAATCATTGTATAATCACAGGTCTGGCCACATTTCTTTCTAAGAAAACTGACCAGCCAGGTGCACTGCTTTAAGTTCTGCCTACTGGGAAGATTTCCCTTCACTGTTGTCCTTCAGGGATATCCCAGAAAGGAACTCTAATGCTACAGCTTTTCACTTTTGGGTGGTGCCTGGATATCATGCAGAACCTTTTGTAAATCAGAATCAATTCTTCCCTTCCTTTTTTTCAAGTGTTTATGGGAACTTGTCATGAGACTTTAGGTGTATACTGATAGGTAAAGGCAGTATGGCATGAATGAAGACCATAGTTGGTCCACTTACTACAAGTAACTTTTGCATTCATTGCTTACTTATTCCTGATATACTACTGATGTACCACTTCTATTTTAGGATGGAATACTGTTGTGTGCATCTAACTTTATTACTTGGTGGGTCACTTAACACTGAGTTCATCATGGGTAGCTCAGGTGACATAATAACTTGTCAGTCCATGGTTAAGCATTTAGTCTTCTCTGACGCCCAGGAACAGACCAAAAGTTGTTTCTCAAAAGGAGAGTAAGTTATCTGCAATGGATGTCAGGACTTGCTCCAAAATTCCAAGGTCTTGTGCTGTGATTCTTCTGTTGGGGCATAGCAACAATTCCAAACAGCATTTCCATCTGCCACTGATACCATTAGATCTGATGGGCCATATGGTCCAGGAGGCAGAGCAGCTTGCACAGCAGCCTGGATCTATTGCATAGCCTCCTTACACTTGGTACGATACTCAACACTCGCAGCTTTTTGGGTAGCTTGCTCAGTAGGTCAGGGTAATACACCTACAGGAAGAATATGTTACATCCAATCTAAAGAAGTCCACTAAACGTTTTGCCTATTTTGATTGTAGAGAGACCAATTGTCACCTTAGAAGGGACATCTCAGTGTGTCTTACATAAATAGATCTCCAGAAATTGCACTGAGGTAGAAGGCTCCTGAATTTTTTTATCAGATTAATTTCCTACTCTCTCATATCTTACCAGTAAGTCATGAGTAATTGTTACTTTTTACTAACTAGTTCTAATTAGTGTAATGTCATTGATGTAAAGAACCAGAGTGATACCTTGTTGAAAAAGGTGATCAGGATCCCTGTGGACTAATTTATGATATTGGACTGGAAAGTAGATATATCTCTGAGGTAGGATTGTGAAAGTATATTGTTGGGCTTGCCAGCTGAAAGCAAAATGCTTCTGGTGGGTTTTATTGACATTGATGGAGAAAAAGGCACTTGCCAGATCAGTGTCAGCGTACCAGGTGCCAGGGGATGTTTTAATTTGTTTTAGCAATGAAAACACATCTGGTACAGCAGCTGTATTTGAAGTCACCACCTTATTAAGTTTAATGATAATCCACTGTAGCAATCTTCTTGCATTGCTGTTCATCCAATTGCAAAATGAGAGTAGGTTCTCTTTTAGCGCACATATAGAAACTTCTGTTCAGGTCATTTATGCTGTGCTTGAGCTCTCTATTGTCAGATCACACCATGGGCTCTCACTGCACTTTTTTGCTGGGAAGTCAGTCAAAGTGGAAACCCCAGAACCAATTCAGAAATTCTTCCTTAATATTCTAGTCTTCTAGAACCACGCTTGATATCAAAGTCTGTATTAGTCAAGGTTCTCCACAGGAATTGGCTTCTGCCATTATGCAAGCTGAGAAGTGCCAAGATGTATTGTTGGTAAGCTAGACAACCAGAAGAGTTGATAGTATAATTCCACTCTGACTCTAAAGGCCTGGAATCAGAAGAGGCAATGGTATAAGTTCTAGTCCAAGTTTGACCCTAAAGACAGATGACTGATATCCCAGCATGAACACAGACAGAAAGTGGGAAATATGTCTTAGACTTTTTATTCTATTTAGGCCTTCAGTAGAGCAGATAAGGTTCACTAATTTGAAGGTAGGGGACAGTCTGCTTTACCTAGGCTACAGATTTAGATGTTAATCTTAACCAGAGATAGCATTATAGACACATTCAAATATTGTTTAGTCAAATTTCTGGCCACCTCATGGCCCCATCCGGTTGACACATAATAATTCATCATCACACTATTCATTTGTCTATGGACACTTTGGCTGCTTTCACTTTTTGGCTATTTTGAATAATGCTGCTATGAACTTAGGTATACAAATATGTGCATCTCAGTTTTAAATTCTTCTGTATTTTAAATGGTATTTTTATCTAGCTACTGCATATGCTTAGGTAAAGTTTAGAATTCCTGTTGCTGAGTCACAAAAATAAACAGATGAGAGCATGTCAGAGGTGTGTTTTAGAAAAAACAGTTGTGTTGTATCTGCTCCATATTTAGGTTTTATGGATTCAGTTGTACTGTATTTTGCAGATGATTGAAGGAATTTTCAATGGAAATGTTGTATTATACTTGATTTTTGCCTAATCCACTGTCTTTGGAATCCAGTATTGCTTTCCTTTCACAAAGCAAAGAAATAATTTTTGACAATTCTATGTCTTCTCAATGCAAATGAAATAAAAACTATCTCTGGTGTTCTTACTAATAGAGGAGAAGATAGAGGAATGCCTATTTAGTTCATTTTATTCAAAGGAACATTTTGAGCAAAGGAAAAGCATTTGTATTAGTATCTGCTTGTACTTTAGAAGGCTATGGAGAAAGAGGGCAGAATATTTTAGAGTCGATATGACACTTAGAATGAGTATGTGATTTTGAAAGAGCGCTGAGTTAGGTATTGGTAAATATGTTTATTTTATAAATTCTACTTTACTATTGAGGTATACAATTTTGGATAAATCTTCCTACTCCTGTGAACTCATTTTCTTGTCTGAAAGACAGTGAAGCTTATAATATGCATTACTATTTCATAGGGTTATGATGACCAAATGGAGTAAAGTATGTGAAATCTTTAAAATGATTTGAAGTTGTTAGGTAGCGTTTTGTGATTTAAACAGAAAGAAAAATGGCTATTAGACATAATACATTTGCTTATTTATTGGATGGTTTCTGTGCATCTGATTAATAAAAGTTTTCTAAGTTTTGAGGTGAAGGGATCATATTTTGCCTCAGTGCCTCAATTCTTTGGAAAGAAAGAAGTATGCTGCTTCTAAGCACTCAAAGCCAATTTTTGATATGAAATACTCCTATTTTACTGTTTTGCAGACTTATATGGTGTTCACAAGTTTACTAATAAATGAAAATTTTTCAGCATATATACCCATTTTAGTCCAGATGGGTATTATGTGACATTTCTGTTTTACTAAAGAATTTGCCAAAATTTTTATGTTTGCATATTGAAGAGGGTATATTTTTGTGAGATGAGGTTTATTTGATACAACATTGAAGATTACTAAAGAATTTTTTGTTGATTTATTGTTCTCTTAAGAGACTAGAGAGGAGGTAAACAAGCTATTTTTTCTCTGGCATGTTTTGATGGTCCATACAGATGGATTTGTTAAATCTCTATGAATGAGAGACAGAAATAAAGTGTTACTCTTGAGATATTTCTTTAGTAGAAAAAAGGACTGATTTTCTTTACTATACAGAGGACTTTTACTTTCTAGGAATTTGAGTTTCTTTTCAGGAACTTCAGTTAGAATGAAAAACCTCAAAACCTATTTTTTTCTTTGCTCAACAATAATGATTTCGTATCTTTTTAGAGCCAAACAAATTTGAAACTTTTCATTTTTTATCTTTTCATTTTTTTGAGTTTTGAGATGACTTTGATATAGTAAGAACTTTTGCCTCACCCTATAATTAGTTTAATGGATGTCATTAATTACTTGTTGACAAACTGATTCTAGGACTAAGGCAAGGAAAATAAATACAAATGAGCCTGGGGCATCTTGTAGTAACAGAAACTAAGGAAATGCTCAAAAAAATAAATTGATGAGAGCATGTAAAAGAAAAACAGGAGCCAGTTAAAATGGCCAGCCCTGGAATAATTTGAGAAACAAAATAAATAATGTATTGGATTTTAACCCATAGTGTACAGTAAATATCCATGAGTCCTTTCTAGTATAAATAAGTGACTGAATAAGTGCATAAATGGAGGGAGACAACTCTTCCACACAGAAACATTGCATATATATTTAAGTGGGGTTACACTTAGTCACTTCCAAGGAATAGATTATGGAAAGGGAAAATCAGTAATTTCATAGTAGGGAAGTCTGCAAAGGCTACCTTAAACAACCGATAAAGGTTACCATCAACAGTGATGTCCCGTGGATATCATGTTCCTCTTGAAATAATGAGGATGAGAAGGGCAGTTCACTTCTGTGGTTTTCTTTCTACAAACTTGTAACTCTAGTCTAATCTTAAGGGAAAACATCAGACAAACATAAATTGAGGATCATTCTACAAAATACCTTACTAATATACCTCGAAGTAGTTTAAGATCATGGAAAAAAAAACAAAGACTAAAAGCTGTCACAGACCAAGAGAGACTGGGAAGACATGATGACTACATGCAATGGGATATATTGTGGATGCAACCTGGAACAGAAAATGGATATTAATGGAGAAACTGATGAATAATATGGGGCTTGGTTAATAATAATGTAACCAGTGTTGGTTTCTGTATTCTGCAAATACCATGGTAATTGATAGTATGTATGGAGGAAACAGGGTAAAGTATATACAGACGCTATTTGTACTATCTTTCAACTTTTCTGTAAATCTAAAATGAATCCAAAATAAAATGTTTATTTAAAAAATCTTAATGACTTTTTTTTTTTTTTACTCCATGGGATCAAGTGATGTGAAGAACATAAAAGCTTTGTGTCAACCAGTTTTGTCCACTGAGCAGGTTTTATTTTAATATTGTTATTTCCCCCCAACAATGTAATATTTTCAGTACTATCGAAGGACATTAATAAGTTACAAATAAGTTCTTATATATTTTGAAGGGAAGAAGTTAATAATTTATGTAGTATTACATAGGATCTGAGTTGTTACTGTTGTAAGTACTTTCAAAATCCTGATTTCTTAAATTATATTGATATTGTACTTCATCATAATATAGTATTTTGGGAACTTAAAAATTTAATAGTATTACTAGCTAAGGCACCAAATAAAAATTAATAGAAAATATTTATGATAAAATCTCTGTTATTGTGAAAATGTTTACAAGCAAATTTTGTATCATTTTTTTTTCTAGATTTATTATCCAGGATAGATTTGGATGAACTAATGAAAAAAGATGAACCACCTCTTGATTTTCCTGATACCCTGGAAGGATTTGAATATGCTTTTAATGAAAGTAAGTGGTGCGTACTATCTCCAGGATTTACTGGATAATGCTAATGCATCATAGGGGAGAAATTATTTGCTACCTTTATTTCCAGTTAGAATGCTGAAAAATAATGACTTATCCTTTCCTAGTAAAATTCTTTAGTCAAGTAATATGCCCTTTCATGTACATTCCCTGTATTTACCACCTTTGTACATAGTTATACCTTTGCACATGTGTGTGCCTTTCATATATAGACATCTAGAACACACTTGTATAAAAACCTACTATTTATTTTTTAAATATCCTTGATATTGTCTTGCATAAACATAGACTAACATAACAGCAAAGGTGCTTGCATTTCGAGGAAAGGATGTCACTTTTAAGGATCTTACTTTTAGCATAATACATTTCACCTTTGAATTGGTGAAGGAAATTCTATGGGGACTACACCCGAGGTGGGGGGGATAAGTAAAAAAAAATACAAAACAACGTTTAAAAATGAGCAATGATGTAAAATATATATAATTTTAAAAAATACAGTTCACCTTTGAATTCAGGATTAATTAATATATTTTGAAGGAGGAGGATTTGAAAACAGGAAACTGGGTCTTAATATTAAACTTCTAAAAGAGCAATGTTAACTTGGTATATTTAGCAACATCTTTTTCAGGTTTATAATGACATAAACTCTTAGGAAATCTTTGAAATGAAACTTTCATTATCTCATTTAAGAAGCTTCTAAATTTTTCTAAAGAATTTTAGAATTCTTAGTTGGCTAAAAGAAGAATTCAGATATAAAATTTGTGGTAGCCAAAAAAAAAAAAAAAAAAACTCACACACAAATGGTAACAAAATGGAAGAGATTTTTTAACCCACATTAAATCTATACTTTGTTCTTTCAAATCACTGTGCCATTTCAAATACTCCTTATATTTGAAATTCCCATTTAATCATTTTCCAGTTGTTATAATTATATAGGTCCAGCTCAGATGTCCGTGGCTTAGAAGATGATGTGTATAAAGACTTCTTGTTTTTCACCCATACCTATCCTCCCTGTGTGCTGGTGCAGTATTATGAGGAAGCACACTTTTGTATCACAAAAATATTAAAGCAGGTAGGTGGGTAGGCAGGCAGGCATGCATGCATGCATGCAGACAGACAGACAGACAGACAGATAGATAGGTAGATAGATAGATAGATAGGAAGGAAGGACTCAGTGGCAGATCATCTGAGTTTGAATCTTGTCTTCCATGGTACATGATATTTATGGAACTCTAAGGACATGCTGGAAATTATCTTAAATCCTTCGAAGTCATTAATTCATTTAGGTCAGTAATGATCTATTTTGGGTCTTAGATTCCACCACAAATACGTTGAACTGTTTGGATACTATTCCTAATATTGGTATATATATGAAACTGCAACTATTTTAGGGGACCCTCTATTCAAGTGCCCTATGTCAGATCATTGACAGTCATTGGAGAAATTTTTTAAACCTTTGAGAAATGCTTAATTTTCAAATGTATCTGTAATATAATTGACACAGGTATTTTTTTCTGGACAAGAAATGATTACTTTATTTGCCCCTTTACTTATTTTCATTTTTAACGCTAGCGGTGATAGCTGTTTTGATGGGGCTTATTTTTTATAGAGTCAAAATCTTTATCAGTTCATGAGAATTCTTCTGTCTAAGCTGAGAAGAAAATTTTTTATAAAGCAGCTCTTTCTTGAGATGTAGATGCAAGTGGTCTGTTAAACTCACTTGCTAGCTAAGTTTTTAACTTATAGAAAATGCATTTTAAACTTCAGCTTCCGCAATGCCCTGTACCTTTAAGGTTGCTCTTAATCAAAATCATAGGTTTGCAAATGCCCCCAATCTACTTCTGTTGGTATTTAAAATGGAATTTCTCTCTGCTAAAAAGAGAACCACATATATATATCTTATGATTTGTGTGGCAACATCTAATTACAAAAAAGTGTTATTGTTTTCCAGTATAATGCCCTACGTTGAGAGTATGAAAGAATTTAACAAGTAAAGATTAACCCTTATTTTATACATTGTAAGTATCCATTTATGTATGGTAAAATTGATTCATAAAAATAGTGAAGTCATTTTACTTGAAGTAGTGTATTTCCTGAGTTCATTATCAGTGTCATAACTTTAAAGTCTTTATCCACTCCTGCATATCGTCATTTACATGTAGCTTGCTTATATCCTTCTTCTGCCTTTAAATCCTTATTCAAAGGCCAAGATCCAGAAATTCAGTCCTCCTATTTGATCCCAACAGATAATCTTGTGTCTGTTAATTTGGGTTAAATGTTGTTTCACCTTTCTGTCATTTTTCATTATTTTCTTTATATCGTGGGTGGTAAAGGTTTTGGTGTTAAAACAAATGACCCCTAGTCTGTTTCTCTCCTCATCATAAGGGGAATACTCCCGAGGAAAGAAAGAAGACACATGGCTTGATTATTTCTCCTTGTAAACATGCTGATAATTTAATCTGTTAGTGAATACAGACTGTATTTGCTATGAAGTGAGTCTTCTTCCATGGGATACTTTGAATAGAATGACTGGTTTGGCATTACTTATGGTACACTTAAAATCTGTGGATAGGTGAGGCATGCTTTTCTGAAGAATATCACACAAGCAATATTACTCTCTGGCTCATAAAAGGGTATTTCTAAATCAAAAGTTTCACCAAATGTGTGAGGTTCCTATATGCCTGTACCTCACTTGATACCTCACCGTCTCTGGACTAAAGGTTGCTATTCAGTGAGAAGGAAGGATAAGAGAAGAAATGTCCTGCTTTGCCTATATCTCTTGATTGCTTATACCACAGAACTCATTAGTAAAGTTATTCCTTATCAGTAAAATGTCTGAAGTGAGTGAGTCTAACTTGAGAGTCTGAACCTGTGTTGGCGATCTCTTTCTGTTATCCATTTGAAATCTTACCTGTACTTCAGGGCCTAGTTAACAAATTTCACTAAAATCTTCTGATACTATTCTAGCCTATAGGGATCCTCATGTTTTCAAAGTCATTTTGAACTCTATTTTCTACATGAATTGCCTATACCAGTTTTTAGGTTGTTGACTTCATTCTCGTTTCACTTCCTGAAAAGGTGCTTGACTACTATTCATGCTTTTACTCCAGGGGTAGCCTCTAAGTTTAAGAGGTGGAACCATGTTCATGACTGCAGCTAGCAAAGACCTTTTTATGTTGTAGGCTTTCAAATATAATTAATTTACTTTAGAATAGAGAAATGAAAGTTGAAAAGCATTACATTTGAGAACTTGGTGCCCTTTTTTTATGCTACTTACATGTTTGCATCATGTTGATATTTAAAAAAAATTAATGGTAGAAAAACTGTTCTGAGAAAGTTGTTTTAAAATTTTATCAGATATTATTTATTGTACTTTAACATTATTATAAATGGACACTAAATCATAGCAATATTGTTTGTTTATTTTCTAGAGGGGCAGTTAAGACACATAAAAACTGGGGAACCATTTGTTTTTAACTACCGGGAAGACTTGCACAGATGGAACCAGAAAAGATACGAAGCTCTAGGAGAGGTATGGCCAAAGATACTCCTTTAAACTCCGCCCTCCCCCCCATTTTAAATAGAATAAATGTTTTGAAGCTGAAACTGTTCATGCATTCTTTCTACAAAAGGTGATTTAAAAAAGGTTTATGCAGTTTTTGTTTGGTTATTTTTAATGGTTATATTAGAAACATAATTCTGTGTAAAAGTTTTTTATACAAATACATCTTTCCCACAACATTAATATTTTACATTGAGTCTTTGTATCGGAAAACCAATTCATACCAATTTTTTTATTTTTATTTTTATTTATTTTTTTTTAAGATTTATTTATTTATTTATTTATACAAGCACTGGGTACAGTCAGAAGCACGGGAGGATGAGAGAATTCACCAGAGCCAGAGGGGAGAGCAGAAGGCAGAATGACGAAGTACACTGCTGAGGGGAGCAGTGGGCAGCAGGAGAGGTCTGCATGCCATGTGGGACCCTCGCCGTTGGCCGGGGATCGAACAGCTTCGCAGCCCAGCGCTCAACCGCTGCGCCACCGGGGAGGCCCAATTTTTTTATTTTTTAAATGTTTTGAGAGGTTAAGTTCTCTGCTCTGTCAAGAAGAGTATTTTGAGGTGCTTATCCAAAAACAAAGAAAATAGAATTTAAGGTATCTTACCTATGTGAGGAGATAAATGTGTTAATTATCTTGATTTTGTAATCATTCTACAGTGGATATGTGTATCAAATCATCGTACTGTGCACTTTAAATATATACATTTGTCAATGATTCTTCAGTAAAATTAAAAAAAAAGGGTTTCTATAAAGAAGATTAGTATTTGGCTAATGGATTAGATCTAACCTACTTACCTTTGACTTGGTAAGGGTTAAGGTCTTGTGAACATTCAGTATCTCACATGGTACCACTGGCAGATATCTCTGAAAGTGTCATTTTGATTTAGGGGAATGTTTTGTTTGCTAAAGCTAAAAATTTTACTCATTTTGTGTCATAGTAAGTATTTTTAATAAAATAGATATGGACAAATTTCATTAGTGTGACAATTTGATAACTTCCTTAAGGAAAAGTTGGGAATTCTGTATTTCTTTTTGATTCTTTGATAAAGTAGTCAAAGTGAATTACTTGGTTAAGCTCTAGCATCAAAATATATGTGAAACTTAGTTTATGTTTTCTGGAGACTATTCTCCTTGGATCTGTTACATTTATGCAGGTTTCTAAGCAAAGACATTGGCACCTGCTTTTATTTATTTATTTATTTATTTATTTGTTTGTTTGTTTGTTTGTTTATGCATACAAGAACTGGGGTACAGGTCAAAGGTGTGGGGGGTGAGAGGAGTCACCAGGGACAGAGTGGGGAACAGAACAGGCAGATTGACTGGAATGAACTGCTAAGGGGTGCAGCGGGCGACTCAGGAGAGGTCTGCTGCGCCATGTATGGGTAGCTTCCTGGCCGGGGATTGAACTCATGCTGCAGTGGCTGTGGACAGCTTCATAGGTTGCGTCTTAACCCCTTGCACTACCAGGGAGGCCTTGCTTTAGACTTTCTTTTTTAGGATATTTGTACAGGAAACAGTCTTGGAATATAGGTTGCATCTTCCTCCAAAGCTGAGGGCATATCGTTTACTGTCCAAGGTTGTTAGCAACCTCCTTATAAGACTGAATTTAGTAAGTTTGAGGTTTTGCATCTTGATGCAGTCCTACTGTGTTTTATCCTCAGCCTCTTCTCATTGCCTTTTTGGAATTTGAGGGGTAAGAGAAACAGATGAAAACATGACACTCATGCTGCATGCTGTATTCTGTAACTTTGTCTTTGACTCAGGAAAGTAGTGTCTTCTGGACATGTAACTATAGGAGACTAACTTGTTAGCTTCCAATCAGGCTAACATTTTAGGCCCTTCACACTGACATTGGTAGGCCCTTGACATTGTTCTCCAGCTTTTATAGCTTAACTATATTTAATATCCTAAATAATTTCTGCTGCACATAAAAAAGAAATGCCCATTTCCACTTGAATTAATTGTATGCTTTAAAATGTTAATATTTTGTTCATTACTATTTGGCAATTGGGAAGGAATGTGGTTATTTACCTTTTTTATAAATGGGGCTTACATTTTACTCTTTTCCATAAGACATATATACTTGTTTACTTGAATAGATGTTACTCTCCTAACTCAGCAAATTTAAGCTCTTGTATAACTTGACAGTTCTTCAACAACAAATGAGCCTTTGAATTTAAATTATGAAAATAATTTACTAATTTTTGCTACCAATAAGACCTCTAGTTCTGTTGAGTTAGAACCTATGAAAAGTACCTTACTATATTCTGGACAATAAAAACACTGAAAACCTTCCTCCTCATCAATGGACAGGTTGGAATTCAGAAGTTAGTGTAAATTTGAGTTTATTGCTGGGGAGCCTATATTAACAAACAACTTTGATATCCTTAAGATTGAAGTTTAAAGAAAACATATTTATTTCAGCTGGCAAACTAGACTGAGATTCCTCCTGTTTCTTTAGTGTTTTCCAACTGAATATTGAGTTTTGTCTTTAGCTGAGAGCTACTATATATGTTTCACAAGTGCCAATTTAGTTTATTTTTGACTTAAGGAAATTATTATAGCAGTCATTCAGCAGAAATTGTTTCTAAGACTTGCGCCTGAAAGCTCTATCATTTCTATATAAATGAAAACTTTTTGTGTAAATAAAATAAACTGAGATGTCAGTTTGTTTTTGGAATGCAGTGCCATAACTGCACAAAAGAATACTCTTTACATTTACACATTTATATTTTATAGTTAAACAAATTTATATGAATTTTTTGCTAATTTGTATGAAAGTGTGCTAACAAACCTGCAGTTTGATAAAATCATATAATCTTTACTAAGGTAGATAAATTCTCCAAATTGAGAAGGATCTTGTCAGTTTTAGGAAATGGGAGAGTTGTTTGAAAGAGTAATTTTTGAAATAGAAATACTTAGTGTGTGTGTATATTAGAATTTAATTCTAGGGAATAATGTTTCTGGTTGGCTCAATCAGAAAGACTAGAAAGAGTATCAAGTTGAGTAATAAATAGGATGGCAGAAACTCAGCATACAACTTGTGAAATTTTCTTAATAATCTCATGTCAATACTGAATTACTACTAAATGAAGAATTTGTGATCCAGTAGAAATTATAGTGAAAGAGAAATTTGACTTTCTTTTCTAATTTGGGTCTTTACATTTACTTTGATATTTATCTGGATTACCTCATTAAGAATTAATAAATAAATTATCAATGCACATAAAATAGCAATAAATATTTAGTCTTGTCTCTTTATTCATGAATACTATTGCATTTACAAAAACAACTAGGACATAACTTTTTGCTGCTGAATCTAAAGTAGTAATATATCTTGTTAAACAGTAAGAAATTCCTGAAATCTTTATATTTTTATGACTGAAATTTATTAAATAATGGAAGATCATGTTGTCTTACAGGGATTTTTCTTTTCTTTTTTTTTAAGATTTATTTATTTTTATACCAGAGCTGGAGTACAGGCCAGAGGTGTGGGAGGGTGAGAGGATTCACCAGAGACAGAGCTGGGAGCAGAACAGGCAGACGACTGAAATACACTGCTGAAGGGAGCAGTGGTTGAGATAGGAGAGGTCTGCTGCGCCATATGGAAATCTCCCTGGCCCGCTGGGAATCGAACCCACGCTGCAGAGGATGCAGGCAGCTTTACAGAGCTTTGCTCAACCTGATCCGCCACTGGGGAGGCCCTTACAGGGATTTTTCAATGACCACATTCAAATATTTGAAACTAAGAACAACTGAAGGAAGGGATGGTTACACAAGTTATCACTTTGATATTAATATGCTTGAATATAATGTGATGGATTGTGTATAATTAAAACTTTCAAATAACATGAAATACATGCATGTTATATTATATCAGAAAAAAGGAGCAACCATCAAGAGATCTGTGTCCCAGTTCTGATTCAGTCACTGTCTGTATCTTTAGAAAGATAGTTTCTGAACTTTCTCTGTAAATGGGGATAAAATTATTCACATTATGGTGAGGAATAAGTAAGATGTACACATGTGATAACATTTTATTTTCTTTAAAATGTCATGAAGATGTTAGGGACATAGAATGAGAATACAACTACACCGTTGTAGAAGATTTCTAACTTTATTATTACTATTATGAAGATTTTCTTGTTTTTCTCTATTACTGGCATCTGATTTATCTTTCTTAGTAGACCGATGAAAAAATGACCACTGATCAGTGTTGTTTAGCAGGTTCTTTTGACTCACAGCCTTCTATAGTATCCAGTCTTACAAGTGGGATACTTAATTTAGGATAGCATTAGTAATTAGGCATCTTAGAATTGAAGAAGTAGTTAGAGATTAGAGAACCAGAGAGGAGTTGATATTGCAGTTTTGAGTCTAAAGACATTCTGCAGGCAGAATTCCTCTTGCTTGGGAGATGGTCAACTGAATTTATTCTCTCAAGCTGTTCAACTCATTGGATGGTTCTTACAGCATTATGGAGGGAATCTGCTTAAGTCAGAGTCTACAGATTTTAGTATAAATTTCATTCTAAGATACTCTCATGGGAACACACAGAATAATGTTTGACACATATCTGAGCACCATGGCCCAGACAAATGACATACACATTAACCATCATAGATAGTGATTATACCTACATATAATTTATTCTGAATATGCTATGAGTCTTTACAACTTTACTCAGTGTTGGAGTAGAATCATGCCCTGTGGGGATTCAAGCCTACCATGTGATGTCTACTTCTTTATTCTTACCAGAAGTCCACTTTTCCCTTCATTTATCCTGGTTAATATCTTTCCACCCACAGAAAAATATGTATTTGTACATAGGACACTATGGCATGGGAGGTATAAATAGCTATATTTTGTTCATTAATGTCAGGAGCCTTTCTAAACTTTTAGTCATAAGCTTTGCAGGTATTAGTGATCAATCAGCCAGGTATTGTATATCTCATGATTTGATGATTTAGAAGGGAAAAATCCCTGGAAATTCCTTTGCAACTGATATCCTTTGTAGTAGAAGTGACCTGAAAAGTAAGAATCAAAAGCTATATTACTTGTGTAATATACATATAATTTTGTATCTCATCAAATGCTTTCTCTGCCTCTTTAGATAAAATCATGATTTTTATCTTTCCTTTTGTTGATATGGTGTCACAGTGATCAGTTTGCCAATGTTGAACCATCCTTGTATCCCAGAATAAATTCCACTTGGTTATGATATATGATTCTTTTTTTGTATGGTTAAATTTGATTTAATTTTATTGAGAATTTTTGCATCTATGTTCATCAGGGATGTTGGAATGTGGTTTTCTGGTTTGTGGTTGTTGTTTTTTGATGTTCATGTCTGCTTTTGGTATCAGAATAATATTGCCCTCATAAAATATCTTTGGAAGCAGCTCCATTTCAATTGTTTTTGAGTTTTGAGAAGAATAGGTAGTAATTCATATTTGAAGGTTTAGTAGAACTCCCTAGTGAAACCATCTGATCCTGGGCTGCTACTTTTTGGGTGTGGGGAAGGGACGCTTCTGATTACTGTTTCAATTTCCTTGCTTATAAAAGGTGTTTGTAGCTATGTGTTAGCACTGTAGGAGAGGGTCCTGAAGGGACCCAGCTGCTGGTGGGGATATGCTGGGATTGGGGATGAACAGGCACCTCCTCTCTGGGCTTCCAAATCTGACACTGCAGTCTGTGTACTTCATGAGGTTATTACTAATCCCAAGAGGTGAGAGAGGGACATGCAATCCAGAACACAGTTTCTGATCTTATTTGTTTCCCTCAGTCAAGGGTATATGCTTTCATACTTTTTTGTTCTCCTGCACTAGGGTCCCTGGCTCAGTTAGTAGCCCTGCCCTGCATTGCAGGTCTCTACTTCCTGTGTAATGAAACATGACTCTCTGAATTTCCTCTCTGCACTCTGTGTTGGTCTCTTATGGACAGTTTTTCCCCATGCCACATGTCTCTCTGGGAGTAGTGTCCCTTTGGTTAACTGTTAGATGTTCCTCTTGGGAGTACAGAAAGTGTATTTCTAACAAATCCCACTTCTGATGTGAAATTTGTTATGGGTCCTCACTATCAACTCTAGGCTCAGTGATTCACTTAGAGACATCACCGGACTGAGAAATCATTACAGTCCTCTTTATGGTTTATTATAGAAATCAGAGGCCAAACAATTTTAGCAAAGGGAAAATCCACAAGGGTCAGAGCCTAGAGGAAATCAGGCACAGCCTCCAAGAGTCCTTTTCCAGTGGAGTCTCACAGAAGATACTTAGCACCTCCAGTAATGAATTGTGACAACATTTGACATGTTATCTACTAGGGGATCTCAGTCCAGGAATCCTGGGATTTTATAGGGGTCATTCATAGAGGTACATAGTGCTATATGACTCATCATAGCTTGCACAGATGCAAACTCCACAGATAAGGAGATATTCAATATAAATCACATTGTTTTGCATAAATTATCTTTAAGAACAGGTGCAGTGTTGTTCAGAATCCCAAGTATACAAAGGTCTCATATCGGAATTATTGCAAGAGCTCAGTTGCAAAGGAATCAATGCAGATCCAGAGGCATTCATTAAAAGATTCCTTTTTTTTTTTCAATTATTATTTCCATTGGGTAATAATTGACATTTAATATTTTGGTTTCAGGTGTACAATATAGTGATTTATATTTGTGTATGTTACAAAGTAATCACTACAACATGCTTAGTTACCATTTATCACTCTACAAAGTAAATTTTTAGGATTTTCTCTTTTTTATTTTTATATCATCCTTTATTTTTTAATAATGTAGGATTTTTCCCTTCTGGGGTAGTCACCATTTTTTCCCCAACATCAAAGCACCCATAGTCCCCCCCATAGTTCATTGTGTTCCCCCACTTATTTTCTTCCCTCCTGCTCTACCTTCCCTCTCCCTTCCTGAATGCCTCAGATCCATGGTCATCTTGCAAGGGTCAGTCTTAAAGTTTGACTGATCCTTTGTTTGATTTCTCTGTATTCTACATACAAGTGAAATCATCTGGTATTTATCTTTCTCCTGCTGGCTCGCTTCATTTAGAGTAATTCCTTCCAGTTCCATCCATGTTGCCACAAATGGCATGAATTTTTGTTTTTTGATTGCTGAGTAGTATTCCACTGTTTATATGTATACACCACATCTTCTTGATCCACGCATCTGTTCTAGGACATTTAGGCTACTTCCATATCTTGGCTATTGTAAATAATACTGCTATAAACATAGTAATGCAGGTGTCCTTTCAAATTGGTGTTTTTGTGCTCTTTGGATAGATACCTAGGAGTAGAATTGCTGGTAGATCCATTTTTAGTCTTTTGAGGAATCACCGTACTTCTTCCCATAGGGGTTTTAACAGTCTACATTCCCACTAACAGTGTGGAAGGGTTTATTTTTCTCCACGCCCTTGCCAGAACTTGTTGAAAAACAGATTTTTAATGGGAATTAAGAACAGAGTACAAGGTCTAGCTGATTCAGACCTGCTGAATTAACTCTTTTCTATAAATTAGACCATTAGCTTCTGGAGTGATGGAATCAGGTTCTCTTTCATCCATTGTGCTCAGCAGTTTCTGCTATGTGTACTCCACACAATGGTAGTGAATAAATGTTCACTGAATGAATAGAAATGACTTTTCAATTTGACAGGGGAAAAACCCACAACTTATTTTACAGTGTGAGTGGTTGGCAATCACTAATCACAATCCAGCATAGCTTTGAGTGTGGTTTATCATGTCCCTCTTGCTCTTGGACTCATGGGTGATTCTGACACTACCTTATAGTTTAGGCTTTTTCTTTTTCATTTCTATCCTTTTTAGTGAGAGAATATCTTAGCCATTAAGTTATCCTTTGTATGGAAATACTCTATTGTCAATTGTAAAGTGGGAGACTAGACAAAGAGTTGCCAGAACACTTTTGACTTTGCCTTTTATGAACTCCTTCCAGAGTGACTAAGGGAATTGAAACTACCTATTAAGAAACAGGAGTACTGTGCTATCCCACCTCAAACACTGGGTATATCCAAAATTGCCATTATTTTTCATTTCTAATCCTCTGCTGAGATTACTTACAGTATTTCCTTTTTTATCTAGTTGGTTGTACATTTAATTTGGGAGAGGAAAACAATAGAGAACATTTGATAAGAAAAGTTTCTCCTTCCTGTCTATATATAAAAAAAGTAAGACTAACTGGTAGTCTTTTTGAAAGCCTTTTTAAAAAATTCCCTTTCATTAAGTCACAATAGTTTAACAATTATTTCTCTCTTTACTTTCACAGTAGCCAGTTGAAATGTAATAAGCTATAGCCATCATGCAGCTGTGAGAGAAAACTAAAAAATACAAATACCACTCTCCCCTCTCTGGAGAAAAATCCTGTTTCCTTTGTGAGTAACATTATGAGTAGAGATAAAAGACCTTCTAATTTGGTTGATAGGATTAACGGGAGTTGCATTTAGCATTGAAAATATATAATTATTCCTTCCTTTAGATAATATTGAAAGACTACTGTATTCTTTTTGACTGGTAGAAAGGCAGGATAATTGAGAAATACATAATTTTTCCATGTAAGTCTGCTTGGCTGGGCAGAAGAATAAATAAGTAAAATATATCTATGATATGAAAATATAGATCATTTAATAGCTACCATCAGATGGAGAGTTGTTATTTGTTTAATAGCCAGTGATGATAATACAGTAATATGAGTTGATTAGAAATAAGTTGATAATTGTTTCTAAGACTGAATCTTTAAGAGAAACTGAAAATAAGCAGTTATATAATACATATACATGCATGCACATTTTGAGCAAAGGCATGTATTCATCCATGAAAGATTTTATAGTTTTAAAAATCATTATTTACAAACCTAATGAGAGAACAGTTAACTACAGTAGGCAATTAGGACTTGGGTATGATTTTCAAATGAGAATCCATCTGACCTATGATGGTGTTCTTGGTTAGATATAGTCCCACATGACCATGACAAGTAACTCACTTTGCAGCAACATTTGCTAAGAATTGTGCCAGTGCTTCCTGTTATAAGCCATGTATGCTGTGTATTATCTGCACATGTATGCTGTGTAGAGTAACAGACTAGACAGGCAAGGCTTCAGTTGCTTATGTGGGTTTCTACTCCTCCATGCTGAGAGATTTAAGATAGTGTGTTAAAGCTGAGTGTTTTGTGAGAGAATATAAGTAGGTTGAAGTTACTTGTTTTTCATGATAAATTTTATAGAAAAAGAATGAATTCATGCACATTATTCAAATGTATTAATTTTTGCATTTAAAAAATATTTGGACTGTTATTTTGCTCATTATTAAAAGTTATGTCTGAAGCAGTTTTACATACAAAGTGTCATTTACACATAGATCTTCAGAACCTACCATCTCTTATAAGTAGGCAATACTAACATTAAATGTCAATTCTAAGTCGGTATTCATTTGCTCATTCAGATCCTTTACACCAGTACCCATGCAATCATAATTTACATTCTGGGTTTAAAAATAAAGATGTGATGTTCATGTAAATAATTCTAATGAAAGTAACCAAAAAAAAATTCCCTAGCTTCTCATTTCTCTCTCATTAGATTTTGATGTGTATAGCTATTTATAAGTTACATGTGATTACCTTTATTGGGGAAGGTCGTAGATTTCCCTGGTACAATCTCCTTCTCTGATTCTAGGCTCTCCCAAAAAGTTGCCATTTTATTTGAAGCATATATTTTTGGTAAAAAAACAGTTCTCTAAAATATTTAATAAAAACTTGTAGCCATTAGACATTAAATTATACAACTTGATTATATAGTAGATGGCTCTATTAACAACTAACTGGTTTCTTACTAACTTACTGAATAACTGATTCATGGTGAATGTAGTGGCTAGCTAAGGACAATCTCTAGTAGTCTATGTCTCTTTACCTGCTGCTGAGCTTATTCCCAAACTTATTTATTTTAGTTATATATTTTTATTAAAACTAAAATCAGTGAAAATTTAGAAGAAAAAGAATTGTTTTCTTTTGTGAAAACAATGTTGAATATTTTGAGAAGATTGGATAAAGGAAAGTACTGAAAAAATTGCAATCAAATTAGATGTGACTATAAGAGACTGTGTGTATGGTTATAAAATATAAAGGAATTTTTGCACCTTGCTATACAAGTGTTTCTAAATGTTTTAAGTATGTTCAGTCCACTATAAAAAAAGTGAACTAGATTATAGATAATGTATAATAACTATGACATATGTAAGAAAGCCAAACGTTCCAAAAATTCAGACAATATAAAAATATTCAAAGAAATCATCTTAGTTCTGTAGTAGCAGATTAATATGCATAGGGCTTCCACTCTAAGCCAAAATAGGAAGTAAATAGGGGATGAGTATTTCTTCTGTCTTAAGTTAAAAAAAAAAAGAAAGAGAGAGAAAATATATGGAACAATAATTTTCATTGTTCAATAACTCCCTGCCTGTGGTTAGGGTACAGCACAAAAATGAGAAGTGCAAACATAGCCTGGTGGTCTCATTGAGTTGACGTGAGAGTTTAGAGACTATAGTGACCAAGGAGCCTATGGTTTGTTGAGATTTGTGGATAAGTACACATGAGAGGTGAGAACCACACAGAAACATAAATAAAGAATGCTGTAGAAACCTATGGTTGTTACTTTGAGCTTTTGAATGAATACTGAGGTATGTGCATATGAGTAATCTTCTAAATCTACTAAAATGCATGCTTTAGTAATCTATTAAAGACATAAATAAAACACTGGAGTGGAACAGATAGAACAGTGTCTGAATCTTTTCTTGGGCTTTCAATAATTTGTGTTTCTACCAGCCAGAGTGAAATGATCTAACACAAGGGACATTGGGTATTCCCCAGAAAAATATTGCCTTAATACTGGAATCAAATTAACTCTAGAGTAAAGGCTGTTCAGGAATCACTCCAATAAAGCTTAAACACCTCTTCATAGGAGCCAAACTGTATCCAAATGACTTAACTGCATTTCACAATCCCAGAATAAAACCTCAGAATATTTTAAGGAATATAATAAAACCCAGCAAGCAACAAACAATCCACAGTGTCTGGCATCCAATCAAAATTACTAGGCATGTATAAAAGTGGAAAGATGATCTGTAGCCAGAGAAAAAAATGAAATCAATGGAAACAAATCTGAAATGATATATAGGATCGAAATAAGATACCAGCATTAAAATTGCTATTATAATGTATTTCATAATTCAAGAAGATAGAGAAATGCATGAGTGTGTTGAGGAGGGAAATAAAAGATTTAATAAAGATGCAAATTAAACTTTTTGAAATGAAAAGAATAGTATGTGATTTGGTAAATAAATTGGAGGGGATTATTAGCATATTTGACACTGCAGAGATATAGTGAACTTAAAGCTTATCCATGGAAACTACCCCAAATGCAATGCATTAAGACAAAAAAGTAAACAGCTGTAGCCCTTAGATTTTGTAGTTGGCATCTAAGGAGAGGAAACAGATGATAAAAGTTTTTTTTGAAGAAATAGTGATTAAATTATTCCAAATTAAATGGAAAATATAAATCCACCAACCTAAAAAGCATAATTAACTGCAAACAGAAGAAACATGAAGAAAGTCACACAGAGGGAGGTTCAATATAATAAAATTGCTAAGAAGTGATGATAAAGAGAAATTCTTAAAGGCAAGTAAAAAGACATCTTACTTTCAGAGGAATAAAGATAACAATGACAGCAAACTTCTCATTAGAAATAATGCAAACCAAAAGATAGTAGAATGACAACTTTAAAGTCCTAAAAGAAAAAGTCAGCTTGGGGTTTTATGACTAGGAAAAATACTGTTTGAAATTGAAGACAAAATAAACAACATTTTAGGCTTTTAAAAGCTGAAATTATTCCTCAGTTGTAGAAAATAACTAAAGAAATGTTAAAGTCTTCTGGCAGAAGGAAAAATAACAAATAGAATTTTGTATTTACACAAAAGAAAGATGTATTAAAAATGTTCAATATAATAAATGTAAATTTTTAATATTTAAAAAATCTCAGATAATTGATACAATTAAAAATGGACAAAAGGTTTGAATAGATATTTCTGAATGGAAGAACACAGATGGTCAATCAGCATATGAAAAGGTGCTCATATCGTAATCATTAGGGAAATGCAAATCAAACCCACAAGTTCTTTCTTCATACCCATTAACATGGTTATAATTAAATAAAAATATAACTAGTGTTGGTAAGGATGTTGAAGAAATTAGATTCCTTATGTGTTATTGGTGAGATATTAAAATGGTAAAGCCTCTTTGGAAAATAGTCTGGCAATTCTTCAACCATGTGTCTCAGAAATTCCAAACATAAATATAAATCAAGAGAATGGAAAACATACATACAAAAATCTTAGACATAAATGTTTACAAGCAGTTACTCATAATAGCTAAAAAGTGGAAATAATCCAAATGTCCATCAGCTAATAAGTGGATAAATAAAATGTGGTATATCCATACAATTAAAAATTTTTACAGTAAAAAGTAATGAAGTGTTGATACCTACTGAAATTGGATCAGTCTTGAGAATATTATTCAAGTAAAAGAAGCCAGTTACAAAAGACCACGTATTGAATGATTTCAAGGTATTTCAAGGTATGAAATCCAGAACAGGTAAATATACAGAAATCTAAAGTACATTGTTATTGACAGGGTTAGGTACAGGGGGCTATCAGTGTTGACTGCTAATGGGTGGTAGTTTCTATTGGAGGATGATGAAAATGTTCCAAACTTAAGTAGTTGTGATGATTTTACAATTCTGTAAATTTACTGAGAACCAGTGAATAGTATGTATGTCTCAGAATTGTGAATTTTATGGTATGGAATTGTAATCAATCTGGTGACAGAAAGACAATTGACTTTTTAAAGAAAAATAATAATGCATTGTAGAGTTTAAAGCATATGTATAAATAAAATATATTCCAATAGTACAAGGACTAGAATGGAAAAATGAAAGCATTGTAAATTTCTTCTATGGTATGTGAAGTAGTATAATGCAAAGATAGACTTTAATAATGAAAAACGCATACAGTAATCTCTGCCAACCATTTAAAAAAAAAAAAACAGGGCTAGCTAATAAATTAATAAATGAAATAAAGTGACATATCTGAAAGAGTTAGTATAAAAGAAGTCTGGAAGAGAGCAGAAAGAAAATAATGAAGACATTAGAGAAATAGCAAAAAGCCTGATGTAAGTTCAAAAAAAAAAACAGCAATCATGGAAATGTATGTGGTATAAAAAGCCCAATTAAAAGGCAGAGATGGTTGTATTGAAAAACTTAATCATATGCTGTCTATGAGAACATACTTTAAATATAAAAGACACAAGGAATAAAAATAAAAACATGGGAAAGGATGCTGAAGCAACCATATTAATATCAGAAAAATTAAATTCAAAGCAAGTGATATTACTAGGACTAGTGAGGGCTTATTTCATCCTGATAAATTGATTAATTCATCAAGAAGATATATTAATCCTAAAAATTTACACGCCTAATTATAGATCTTCAAAATATGAAAACAAAACTGATTGAACTAAAAGGATAAGTAGTAAATGCAGTTTTAGTTGAGAATTTCAACATTTCTCAATAAATAGAACAAGTTGATGAAAAGTCATGAGTATACAGAAAATTTGAACTGTTATCTTAGAACACTCCAACAAAGAAAGAATAAACCGTATTTCCAAGTACACTTAGAATTTTTACCAAAATAAACCATTTTTATGGCCATTTTGCAAATTTTAACCTAAAATTATTTGAGTCATCATGTTACCTAACCATGTCTAGTACATAGTCTTTCTGTTACAGAGCTATCTGAAAAATTCTAGTTATATAAAGCTAAGTAATACAATTCTAAATAATTCCATTAGTCAAAGAAGAGGTTGAAAGGAAAATTAGGAAATATATTTATTGAATGTAGAAATACAGCATATCAAAACTAGTGGGGTGTAGCTAAGGCATTGCTTACAGGAAAATGAATAGCATTAAATGTTTAAAGTAGAAAAATAGAAAGACTTAAGATTAATGACTTAAATTTCTTCCTAAGAAACTATATAATGTAGAACAATTAAACCCAAAATTATTTTACAAGAGACACAATAATGAGCAGAAATGAGTAAAAGAGAAATAGAAGGTCAATAGGGAAAAATAATTAATAAAACAAAAAGCTGCTTCTTTGGTATTATCAATAAAATTAATAAACTGCCAGATAGAAGACCGAAGACAACAAACATTAACAATGCTTGTTTTGTGACAGTCTATCACTACATACTGTACAGATGATAAAAGGATAGTAAGGAAATATGAATAACTTCATACAAATAAATTCAGCAACTTAGATGACATGGACAAAGTCTATGTAAAATAAACTAAATTTTCACTGAAGAAATAGTGATGTGAATAGTTTGTTTTAACTATTTCCCTTAAACCTTTTTACTAGTTCTATTTATTTCTATAGTTAAACATTCTTTTTCAAAGATAACTACAGACCTAGATGACACCAGTGGTGAGTCCTGTGAAATAGATGTAAAGGTCAAAATGGAGAAATTTTAGTTATGTTGCTGTAGATTTGTGTCCTTTTGTTAGGGGGTCAGACCAGGATGAGATACTCCTTATTTTGTGAGTTCTTAGAGTTTTGTTATCTAGACTTCTGTTCTTATACTGTGGAATTTTGAATTGAAAATCATAGAACTAATGGTGATGCTTATGGATTATTGACATATGGTCCATTTGTGGAAGCAGTGGGGGCTGTTCTTTTTTAAATGAATGCTTTTTGGGTACTAATAAGTATTACATTGTTTTGTGTGTAAATACTTTATTCTGTATAGTGTACTTTACTAATAGTATGAGGATAGACAAACTTTTTAATGTGAACAGATGTATTTGCCATTATTCTCTGAAAGAGTCATATTTCTTGGGATTTAGGATATATGGCAAGTCTAATTTTGAGAGGCATAGTACTTAATACATGTTCCTGACATTTCTTTCCAGAAATCAAATTAGTTTATTCTCAACATGCAAGTTTTCACAACCCTGTTCAAATGAGTTTATTCTCTGAACTTGTACAGAAACCTACATATTGCTAAAATGTTATCAAAAGACCTTTTAAAAAGTGCCAAGAAATGAATTATATATTTAGGTTTATTCTTAATACTAGCAGCAGGAAGAGCACATTGTGAGCTAAATTGGTTAATTGAAGTTGGAATCAATACTACCTTTATACATAGATCATATACCAGAAGATAATTAAGAACTACATTAAGATAATCTTGAGGACCAATATGCTCCAAATATTTTTGTATAGAAAAAAGCACGCAGATATTTTATAGATAACATAAAATCATATGAATTGACTTAGCATTACTTGAAAGTAAAATTTTTGATTATTTGCTATAACTTAAAGGTAATATACATAAGTAGCTTTTTTTAACCATTGATGGAAAATTTTAAAATTTGTTCAACAAATTTTAGTGCAATGCACTTCTGACTTTGCATAGGCAATGATCTGACAACCAGTGAACATCTTCTAACCCTTGCTATTCAAAATATGCCTTCCAAGTAGTATAGGCAACATCTGGTAATTTATTAGAAATGTCCACTTGCAGGTCTCCCTTCACACCTGCTGAATCAGAGCCTATACTTGAATACTATATATAGGTGATTAATATGCATAATAAAATTTTGGGTAGCATTAGTTTCTTTTAATTGAGGTGTGGTTTTTTTATATGTGTGTGTGGGGGGGGTCTTTATTGCCTTTTTTCTGAAAACATTCTAAAATTATTTAACCCATTAGCTACTATAGGACACAGCAATTCTACTCTTAGGGATCTATCCAAAGGACATAAAAACATTGATTCAAAAGAATACCTGGGGCCTCCCTGGTGGCGCAGCAGTTGAGCGCTGGGTTGCCAAGCTGCCTGCAGCCTCTGCAGTGCCGGTTCGATCCCCGGCTGTTCCCCGGCCACTGGAGGAGGGTCCCGCATGGCGCGCAGACCTCTCCTACCGCCCGCTGCTCCCCTCAGCAGTGTACTTCGGTCCTTCTGCCTGCTCTGCTCCCCGCTCTGGCTCTGGTGAATTCTCTCACCCTCCCGCGCTTCTGACTGTACCCAGTGCTTGTATAAATAAATAAATAAATCTTTAAAAAAGAAAAAAAGAATACCTGTACCCATATGTTTATTGCAGCACTATTTATAATAGGTAAAACCTGGAAACAACCCAAATGCCCAAAAATAGATGGCTGGATCAAGAAGATGTGGTATATATACATAATGGAATACTATTCAGCAATCAAAAAGATAAACTAATGTCATTCGCAGCAACATGGATGGAGCTAGAAGGAATTATGCTCCGTGAAATAAGTCACAAGAAAAAAGAAAAATACCGGATGGTTACACTAGGAGGAATATAGGGGAACCAAAAGAAGACATGAGGGGAAAAATAATAACAAAACAAAATACAACACAACAAAACAAAAACAGTTATAAACCAGGGACATCCTGCAGGTGTAGAGAGAGGGACCAGAGGGAGGGAAGGAGGTGCACAGGGGACTGTGGTGATGGTGCATGGGTGAATTGGTGGAGGAATTTCTATGGGGACTACACCTGAGGAGGGGGAAAAAGAAGCAAACGTTGTTTAAAAATGAACAATGATATAAAATGTATATAAATAAACTTGTTTTTTTCTTAATAAAATTTTCACCCTATTGATTCCCACGTTTTTTCCATACACTTTACCGCTTTTTAAATTCATGTCTTAAAGTTACATTTATATCAATTTACAACCTTACGTCTGAATAAAGAGTGAAGAGAAATTCTTTTGTTGATTCTGGCCACAGACTAATTTAACTGGTAATATGCAACTGTTTTTGGTGTGATCTGAATGTGTCTTATATAAAGAAGGAAATTTTTATATTTTGTTGTAATTTAGTTGTGTAATTATTTAATGTTTACATCTTAAGTTTCTTTGAGCTCTTCTGTCTGATGTAAACATTGTTACTTATGAAAAAACAAATGCTGTTGTTGGGGAAGACCCCAAGCTTTTTGTACATTCTTGCTAAGTTTGCCAGATTGGAAGATTTAGCCATCTTATGCTTTGAGCTGGTATCATAGGAGAGTAGTTTTGCTTTGTTTGTCGCAGTGTTTTCTTTTTGTTCAAAAAGTTCTGGGCTTGTGGCTTAAGGCTTCCATCCAGTAGTGCAACCTTAAATTTGCAGGTGTTATCGGGACCTCTATGGGCCTCGATAGCACTCAGGGTTACAAGGATAACTGACACAAATATGCTCATATTTGATGTGCCATGCATAATAAAGACCTTTGTTTCACACCTGGGAGTCTCCTTCTTCTGCCAGTACTGAAGTATATTAACTTGGAAATAGAGTAAAATATCAGACCTTTCACAAGTTTTTGAGAGTTGGTAATTGTTACAACTTGATCAATCTGAGATATTTGCTTAAATTCAAAATTCTCTGACGCAGATATTAAAGTTTTTATTGTAGCCATTGCCTTTTCTCCCTTTTATAAATCTTTCCATGTTAATATATGTCATTGCCATATAATTTATAAATAGGAAGTGAATTGATTTTTTTCCTCCATCATATGTATGCCTCTTTGTGATATCTTGCAAAGATAGTGGCACCAATCTAAATCTATAGGATGGTTTTGCTCTTTTCTCCTTAATTTCTTTTTCTGGCACAAAAAGTAGATTTGGGATCATTTTGATCTCTTTCTGATGGGACATGAACTTGTCAAATGGTTTATTAGAGATTGTAACCATTGGTAATAATATAAAATAATTATTTCCATAATTGGATAAAATGTATATAAATAAACTTGTCACATTAGATTCATTGGAACTAAATTAATGTAGTACTTCTACTCTATACCAAAATGTCCCTGATTTTATTTGCAATTTTGAAATAGCTAACTCTCATTTTTTGTTGAGTAAGTAAGCTTAATTTTAATGAAAAAATAACTTTTCACTTCTAAGTGCTAAAGTAAAGTCTGGCTTTCTTACGTGTATGAAATTTGTGACGTGCTTTACAGTGAAAATACATATGTTAGATAAGATTTGTCCAGGCATAAATTACAGTTTTATTGGCTGTGTGTTTAATGCCAACAAATCATTATATATTAAATAAGGTGATTTTAAACAGAAAGACATATAAAACAAGGTTATATATTCATCAGTTGATGAAAATGTGAACAAACACGAGAGAACTTATATTTCTGTATTTGCTAATTCAGTGTCTTGAAATATTCATAGAACATAGTTACTGTGAATATGAGAATCAGTTGTATATTTTTCTAGCTGTAGCTTGTATTTTCATCCTCTCAACAAGTCTTTCAGAGAACAAAAGTTTCTAAATCTGATGAAGTCTAGTATCAATTTTGTCTTTTATGGACCAAAATTTTGGTCTAAAGGTTCTGCCTCAATATCTTCAATATTTTCTCGTATTTTTTTCTCCAAGTTTTATGTTTTACATTTAATCCATGGTTCATTTTTTTTTTAATGCTGTAGTATTTTTATTTACGTTTGAAGAACCTTCCCCAAATTACCTAGAAAGCATTTTATCATCTGCTCTGTTTGGCTGCCAGTCTATCTTTCTCTTTAGCAGTGCTGATGTGTGTCTCTCTTCCTCATGAAAGAGAAATCCCAGGGTCCCTTTTGGATTAGGTTTTATATAAAGCATAAGACTGTGACTAAGATTTTTTCTGTTTTGTGAGTGTTCAGTTGCTTTAGTACCATTTGTTAAAAAGACTGTCTTTCTTCCATTAAATTGCTTTCTTAAAGTTCACTTGGGCATATACATGTGTGTCTAGTTCTGAACTTTCTCTTCTATTGATGTTCTTGTTTTTCTGCCAGTATCACATGGTATGGATGCCATAACTGATAAGTTATAATCTTAAAATTCTCCTCCAATTTATTTTCTTTTTTGAAATTTTTTATCTATTATAAAATAATATCTATATTTACCTATTACCTTTTCACCTTTATTTTATTTTTTAAATTAAGTTTATTTTTAATTGACATAGCATTTGGACTATGTGTGATTTGGTGGTGGGTGCTCTATGGTGGTAATATCAATCAGGGATATTCATGTATATTTTACAATAATCTTTATCTATAAAAAATCTTGCTTCCATTTTAATAGGAATTGCATTAACCTGCTGATCAATTTTTGGAGAATTTACATATTTATATTGTCTTATATGAGCACAGTGTCTCTGCAGTTCTTTATGTCTTTGATTTCTTTCATTTACATTTTGCAGTTTTCAGTATTTCATTTGAGTGACTGTAAATGCTATTATTTATTTTTAATTTTAACATTCATGTTTTCATTGATATATGTAGAAATACAGTTGTTTTTGTAAATTTATCCATTATCCGGTATTCCTTGCTACACCCACCTATATGTTCTGGGATTTTTTTTTTTTCTTGGTAGTTTTTTTTTTTTTTTTTTTGAATTATGTTGGTAGACAGCCATGTCATCTACAAATTGAGGTAATTTCATTTCTGCCTTTAAGATTTGTATGTTTTATTTCCTTTACTTATCTTATTGCTGTGGCTAACTTTTCCAGGACTGTACTGAATAAGAATGTTGAAAGTGCACATCTTTGCCTTATTCTCAGTTTTAAGGAGAGAACATGCAGTCTTTCACCATTCAATATAATGTTAGCTGCAGTTTTTTGGTAGGTGCTCTCTGTCAATCTGACTATCCAACTTGAATTTGTGACTTCATTTCAGTTTCAGGAAGGAAGTATTTATTTTTGTTTTTGAAATGCCAATAGCTAGAATCTTGTGTAGTTACTAAGATTGAGTAATTTAAGTTCCCTAACAGCATTAAAAACTTAACCACTCTTGACACTAAGGAAACTATCTAAATGTTACTTAAGTGTTCAGCCCTCTTCCCCAATATTGCTGATTCCTTAGAAACCTTTCTTTGGCTTTCCTGCTATAATTAGGCATGCTTTATTGTATCTGCCCACTTTATGAACATATATTTAGGAATAATGATATGCTGGACTAGATCCTGCTGCTTACTTATCTGAAAGTATATTAACTTTTTGATATCCCATAAATCAGAATTTCACAAGTTATTTCTTTTAGTTACCAAATGAAATATTATGATTTTAAGAGTTGACATAGACTAAAGAAAAAGGAACATTTTCTGGGCACTGCAAGGATTTCTTTCTGTGAAATGATTTGACTACTTTAGATACAAGGGTGTCTTATTTATAAGGTTATAATAAAATGCATTGATCACTACATTACTAATGTATTGCTCATATATTACTAAACAACCAATGCCTTCTGAGTGTATTTACTCAGTGCAGACATTTGATCTGCCCTTTCTAACCCTCTTCAATGTTTTGCTGCTATGTGTGAGAACCCAAGATAAGACTTAAACTTGGATTCTCTTTGAAGGTATAATGAGCTACCACCCTAGCCATTTGGCACATCACCCATGTTATTTTTGAAAAAAAAAAAAAAAAAAAAAAAAAGCCTTTCAGTGGAATGAGATTACTTTACTTTAGCAGTTTTCTATGTTATAAAGTTTAATTGCAAGTTTAAATGAACAGAAGTAAATTTGTGCCCATATGGCATTAAAGTATGTTAACTTTAGGGGAGAGAAATAATATGAATAATGCTTAGAGATATTTTCCTGTGCCAGAAACAAAAGCATAACATTCTTAAAATTGTATTTTCGCTGAAATGTACCTGTCTTAGAAAAGAATAATATGTTTTAGTCTATTTTTTTTCTTTTCTTGGATCATGGGAAGTTATAAAAATAGAAATAGAAAAAGATTTGCAGCCTAGTAATGGTTTTACAGGCATCACAGTTACTGGGCAAATAATTTATTGTAAATTTCCGAGATGTCTATTGATGTCATTAAACACAAGCATATTGTATTTCAGAATCATTTAGTCATCTTCACTGTTACTGACAGTTGGTGCATTAGTTCATGTTAAATGGAATATCTCTTTAAACTATTCTTGGCATTTCCTAGATTAGATGAATTATGAATTTGATTATTAAAATTAACCTTTTATGTTCATCTGGTATGTTGTTCTGAGCCAATGTCCTTTGGTACTAAATCTTTATCTTTCTGTATTCTGGAAAAAAGTCTTTATTCAGGTAGATACTTAATGCAAAGTATATTTTGCTTGAACTGTAGTTTGTAATATATGTAATTTGTTTTCAAATACAAATATTTTACAAATATATCTTGCATGAGCCAGAAGAAGGATGGATGTTTTCTAAGCTTATAGATTTCTTATTTTTTTCTTCATTTCCTCAAAATTGATAAGGATTTTGGAAATAATAGAAATGACAGGCTAAATATATGTATATTAATTTCCAATATATATGTTAATAAATACCCTTCCCCCCAGTATCCCCATTTTGGTACTCTCTAGGTTTTAAGAACATTTTGTTAAATTAGTTAAAGGGAAAAGATTCTAAAAAATCATGCTTGGCTATTATGTCATAGGCAGATGGGACTTCTCATTACACTCTTTATTTTATTCCTCTTCATGAATTTGTCAGTTTTATTTTTTTTTTAATTTTTGAAAAGATTGTGCACAAATTCCTTGAACCTCTTTTTCCTTGGGGATACATTCATGCATTCATACATACCCACATTCATATATGTGTATGTATGTGTGTATATAGGTAAATACTCGTTGGGAATCATTTTGGGGCATTTGTGATCTTTTTGATCAGAACATGGATTCTGATTTTATGGTATAATATGGAATTTAGAATTCTGCAACTTCATTTATTCAGAATAAGTATTAGGGTCAATATAACAACATTCAAAGTGGTATGGAATCCTGAACAATAGTATAAGCCATTGACTAATTTTATAACGTATCATCATGCAGAAAATTGTTTGGCCTATTTTTACAGATGAAATATTCTGTGGTGGAGATTAACTAATTGCATGATAGTATCAAATATTTAAGTACAGAGTAATATATATATTTCCAAGGTATTCAGAAGCAGCTTTTTCTAGGAGTCAGAAGAAGGAAAGACCAGTTTGTAAAAATATTTATAGGCATTAGGTTTCCCAAAACTTAGATTAAATGTGAGTTTGAGTGTTAAGTATGTAGACTATCTACATGTTTTAGCTTTGCTTAGGTTCCTGATCTTGTTGAATAGGGAATAACTTCTTGACGCCATAATGGGGTGCTTAGAAAAAATACTCAGTATTCATCTGAACTCATGCCCCTTCTAACTCCTAGAACACTTGTCTCCATTCTTTGTTAATATTAAAATCAACTGAGGGGCATCATAAGCAACGTATCAGGAAAAAATGTTTGCTAAAACCTATTTTGGCTGTGCTAGTATTTTTGGATCTTCACAAGTTGTTCACACAACTTAATGTTTAATGATGGTTGATTTGGTGGAAATAGTAAAAAAAAATAGAGTGTGGGTATTGATAACTGGGAAGTAAAAATACCTGGTAGATCCATCTGGCACACAAAAACTAGAGGTGAAATGTTTATTCAGGAAGTATGTAGTCTATGAAATAATAAAAAGCTATCTTATTTTTTTGTTTACTTTTTATTATGTCTCCTGAATGTGTGGCGTGTCTTTTTCTTTTCTGCATCCTTAGTGACTGGACCAATTACTGGAACATAGCAAATTCTCACTGAGCAGAGTAACTGATAGCAGGAATTAGGCTTTAGATGAATAAAGCCATATTCATTGCTGTAATCAGAGTAGGAGACTTAGATAGTTAAGAATTTTTTTTTGTTATACTTTCAAACATGATGCTGCTAAGTATCTCAGTGATCTTAATTGTTACTTAGAAAATCACAAATTTGTGGTTTTGTAAATGAGGGATACCAGTTGCCTGAGTAAAAAGGACAAATAAAGTCAGTGGTTGAAGAATAATTTATGTAGATTGTCAAAATATAGAATAATCTTTGATTGAGATATTGTAGGGGCCAGTGTGACTTGAAATTTGTGAACCCATGGGAGTTCATTTGGAACACCTCAATACATCGAGCAACCCTATAAATCTTAGAATCTGTTGAACACTAGCTGTCTGCATTCTGTTACATTCTGCCTTATGTTACTGTTACAAAAACTTTAGGTCCCTAAACTATGTACTGCTCATAAATTTTAAAATGTCCATTATTCTAAGGATTTCATGAAGCTATTTATCCATATTTACTATATCCTTTAAAAAGGCCATAGTATATGTTGGCGAAATTGTTAACTTTTTCAGTGGAACAAAGTTATTTAATGCCTGGACTCTGTGTGTGTGTGTGTGTGTGTGTGTGTTTGTATATATATTTCTGTCTGTCTAAGTAAGTGTGATAAAAACACTTAACATAACACTGCTTCTTGACAGATTTTAAGTGCACAATGTAGTGTTGTTAACCATGGACACTATGTTGTATAGAGTATCTCTAGAACAAGTTAATCTTGCATACCTGAAACTATATACCTATTGAGAGTAACTTCCCATTTATCCCTAAACTGGCCCCTATCATCTAATAACTCCCATTTTAATGCGTTCCTCTGAGTTTGATTGTTTTAGGTACCCTATATAAGTAGTATCATGTAGTATTTGTCCCTTTGTGTCTGGCATATTTCATTAGCATCATTTCTCCAGATTCATCCATGTCAACACATATGCAGGATTTTCTTTTTTTGAAAAGACTGAATAATATTCTATTTTATGTACCTGCCACATTTTCTTTATCCACTTATTCATCAATGGACATTTGGGTTATTTCTTTTTCTTTGCTATTGTGAATAATGCTGGAGTGAACATTGCAGTGAGGTCATCTCTTTTAAGATTCTGATTTTGATTCCTTTGGGTATATACCCAGAAGTAGAATTGCTGGATCATATGATAACTTTTAATCTTTTGAGCAACCTCCATACTGATTTCCATAGCAGCTGAACCATTTTACATTTGCATTCCCACCAACAGTGTTCAAGGGTTCCCATTTCTTGATTTACAATGATTATTACCCAGCAATATGCTTTTGCTTTATATATATTTGACATGTATCTCATGGGCCTCAGTTGACCCATGTTTTTTTGTTATAATCCTTTCCAAATAATGTCTAAAGGTGACTACTTGTGTTGATATTAAAAGCACTTTACACATAAAAACTGATTTTTCTGTTTTTGAAGGTTTTTTTTTATTTCCATTGTCTCACTTGATTCTTACTAGCTTGCATGGTCAGTCTCTTCTTAGAATTGTTACTGGGAATTTTCTGAAAACCTATTGTACATTTAAAATTTTAACTTTGTTGTCCCAACTGGTCTCTATTTGCAAAACTCTAAACCAGTTAGATTATAAAGGAATGTGAAATACTTCTTTTATTACAATAGCTCGGAATAAGTTTTAAAGATTTACTTCCACTAACATTTTTGTTAGTGCATATTAGGACTAGGCAAAAGATTTTACAGTAGATGGCATGAATATTTTACGTTGAGTCTACAGAGAAAAAAACAACAAAAAAACTGTGGGGAATTTTGTTATGAAGTAGCTTATCTGTGGGTTTAATTTGAATTCACTGAAGAGAGTGGACTTCGTAGATTCACAGTTAATGAGCCATTTCTCTTAAAGTATTCTGTCACTATGGGATTGCAAACAGTTAGGATTGACAGTTGGAAACGTGCTGAGATAGAGAAACTAAAAAACAGCTGTCTCTCTGGGCAAAATGGTACCAGCTGGTGAGGCTCTCCAAAGCAAAATATTTTATATAATGAAATAGCTTTCATATATCACTGAAGTTACATATTATATATTTAAGGTATTTTTTAAGTTTGTTTACTCTTGTCAAGCCAAAATACCTAAATTCTTTTTAGCTGAAGAAGTTTTGTTTTTAATTGACAACTAATTTCTTTAATGTGTATTTATTAAACTAATATACAAGCCTTGAAAATTGACTTTTTGAAATTCTGCAGTTATCATTGGAAAGATGGTTTTCCTTCTTATATGGGTTTTAGAAGTAAAAACTTTTTTTCCTTTTAGGTCTTTTTTTAATAAAATCTATTTTGAATTATATTAAGAATAACTGGTTATGTTATGTCTTGAATTATATTAAGAATAACTGGTTATGTTCTCAGATTGAGAAAGGAGTTCTACTTCTGAACTTTAAATTTTGGTGATTCTCATGCTTTTGTTATTATCATATCTGACTGATAAAAATTATTAAATTGGGATTTTTTTTTTCAGAATGATGTTTATTGAATTTCTAGAATGCCTGTCTGTATTTGAGGTCATTTAGTTTGTGTACATGGAAAAACTTTGTAATTAATATTTGTGCACAAATAGGCAAATGATTAGTTGTATATTACAGACTTCAGTAGAAGTTCATGCTTTCCCTCACAAGAGCAACCTCAACTAAAAGTTAATAAATCTTAGTTTGCTATTTATTTTTGGTTATCTATTTTACCTTCTCTTTTGGTTTATTAACTATCCACTTCTTTGTTTTACTTTATTAATGGTTGCTATTGGGTTTACAATAGGTATTTTAACTTACCACAGATTATCTTCACATAAAATTATACCACTTCGCATATAAAGTGAGGGCTTCATAACATGGACTTCCATTTCTTCATATCTGGGTTTCCATCTGGACTCATTTTCTTTAGCACAAAGAATGTTTTATAATATTTCTAGTACCAGTCTGTTGGCAATTAATTTTCTTGGCTTTTGTTTGCCTAGATAGGTCTGTACTATTTTCCTTTCATTTATGAAAGACATTTTCAGTGTATGCAGAATCCCAGGCAATGAACGTTTTTTTTTCTTGGATTGCTTTTAAGGGGTTTCTTCATTTTCTTTTGACTTAGATGATTATTATTGAGAAGTTAGAGGTGGTGGTGATCTTTGATCCTCTCTATACAATGTGATGTTTTTCCTGCTGCTTTTGAGATTTGATTGGAGTACTTTTCTTCAAAGTTACCCTCTTTGTTGAGCTTATTGGATATATGGGCTTGTCATTTTTATCAAATCTGGAAAGTCATCTGCCATTTTTCCAAGTTTTTCTTCCTTCTCACTTGCTGTACTCAGTTACATGTATGCTAAGCCGCTTACTTATTTTACAGGTCACTGAGGCATTCTTCATTTTTTCTCCTTTTTTCTCTCCTATTTTGGAAAAACTTTTACTACTGTATCTCAGTGTTCTCTGATCTATTCTTCTGCAGTACAATGTTTAATCTGCTGTTAAATCTATCCACTGAATTTTTAGTTCAGATCTTGTGTGTTGCAGTTCCTAGCAGTTCCAATTTGGGGTCTTTTTTATCAATTTCTTTTCTCATGTTTATATTTTCCTTTACATCTTGCACATTTTTATAGTAGTTGGTTTAATGTGCCTGCTGTCGTCTCTATCATTTCTAGGCCTGTTTTTATTGACTGATTTTTTTTTTAAGATTTATTTATTTCTTTATACAAGCACTGGGTACAGTCAGATGCGTGGGAGGGTGAGAGAATTCACCAGAACCAGAGCGGAGAGTAGAACAGGCAGAGTGACGAAGTACACTGCTGAGGGGAGCAGCGGGCGGCAGGAGAGGTCTGCACGCCATGTGGGACCCTCGCCAGGTGGCCAGGAATCGAACCGGCGCTGCAGAGGCTGCGGGCAGCTTCGCAATCCAGCGCTGTTTTTCTCCAGTTTATGGATCATATTTTCTTGTTTCTGTGAATATCTAAACATAGTAACTTGTTTTGAATGGTGGGTGTTACAAATATATTGGTGTCCTTTTAAGGAACATTGAATTTTGTTTGGTAGCAGTTAAGCTTATTTGGGAGCTTCATCATTTGTATGTTTGCTAAGGTAAATGTAGAGGAGTCACTACTCTGGGAATAGTTTAGTTGTCTAATGACATGTACCATTCTTTGTTTGCTACTAAATAAATATTTAGTGAAACCTTTTCACTCTGGGAGGTTTAAACTGAAATGTCTCTGAGCCTGATATAACATCATGAAATGGTTTACCTTTAAAACTTCTAGTATTCCCCTCAGTAGTTTTTTCTTCTTCTTTAGTCTAAGTCTTGGAAGTTTTACCCTATACAACTTAGTCAAAAACTTAAAGGAACTATAGATTTCTAGGACTCTTTTTCTACCTAACACTATTATCTCTGCTATTGTGCACTGCAAATTCCGGTTAACGCAGTTTTCTGAAACTCCAGTCTCTCTTCTCAACTCAGTAAAGCCTCTGGGTTCTGCTTAGGCTCCTTCTTTTTGTGCAATAGTCCAGAAATTGACTTCAGAAAGAATGCAGAGGGGACTATGGGATTTACCTCTTTTGTGTTCCTTCTCTGAGGTATCACAGATCTCTACTGTCTTTCATCATCTTAAGAAAGTTAGTATATTTTATAAAATACCAGTTTCTTTATTATAGTGAGAAGACAAATGCAAATAACAGTGATTCTACTTTGGCTGGAAACTGAAATTTATACTATTTTTTTTTTTAATCTTAAAATCTGGTAATAGGAGGATTGGAAAAACTCTTCCCTCTCCCTCAGTGGAGTCATTATGAAAGAGTATCACTTGACTTAAGATAGCTCATCTTCTTGATAATACTTGGTTCTCAGTAGACTCTGCATAATTATGTTCAATAGAATTGTCCTGTTTTCTAGCTCAAGAAAGACTTTCATGTTAAATTGTTAAGACTTTCCATGTAGAAAGGGAAAGTGGTGAAAATAGTATCATTTTTATTACTGCCATTATGCAGGGAATAATTACCTTGTTTTGAAAAAAGATAAAGGAGGCATAGTGTTAATCTGTAATATCATTGCCAATGTTATCTCAGTTTTACAAATTACTTGAAGCTTTCGGATTAGTATAGCAGTCTATTCTGATGTTATCAGTTTCTTTCTTTTTTTAGCCACATAATGGTCTTTGTTATGTGAGTGCTTTTCCCTACGTTGAGTCAATAATTTATAGCAAATTTATTATTTTATGTACAATATATGATTTATAGGTTGTTTCTTTTTCTGGCTTACTAATACCTGCTATTAAGGCTTTTATTTTCATGTATTTATTGACCTTAGATGTGTGAACAATAGTCTTTTTCCTTGAGTAAGCTAATAAAAATGGGCACAGTCATTCAAACATGTCTATTTGACTTTGCGATAATTTTTATTAAGGTCTATATTTTTAAGTTGAAAAATTTTTAACTGCCACCTCTGATAGTCAAATATTACTAATTTAGTTTAGTGCAACTGGGAGGACATGAGTTGCTGTAGGCTAAAGGTAAATTATGATCTATTGCAGAGGAGGAAGGAACTGTACTGAAGGACAGAAGGCGTGAAGAGTAGGCCATGTGTTTTTTCAAGTACTGCTTTAGATAATGTCTGAAAAATTTCTTTGTCTTGACCCTCACTGGAAAGGTCAAAGTAAACTGCAAGTAATGTCTGTTTTTAAAGAGTGAAAATAATAAAGCGATTATGGAAGTTAGTGTGATTCTTTATCCAGATTCCTGACACAGTGATGATGTTGTCCTGAGTGACAGATTTTAGGAACCATGTTATATTCATTTGTGTTTTTGAAACATAGGTATTGTTATTACTAAGAGAAATAGGAGAAACCAGCCTGTAGTGCTTCATGCCAGATTATCTGAATATAACTGTATTTAATGTAATAAAACCAAAATCATATAAATTCATGTAACTAAGAAATGGGTTTAGAATAGTGTTTTGTGTAGCGTTCATCTTAGAAATTTGCAGAGCAGCCCATTTTTCCCTTTTGAGCCAGGACAATATTTTGTGGACATTTATTAAAATCTATAGGCTCCAGGTGATGTTTTTTAGGCCAGGTGATGTTAGCCACAAATGATAGGATTTAGAGGACTGAGTCTATGAACCTTAATGAAATAAGCATTAAATCAAAATTCTAAAAATAGATCTACCCTGTGATCCAGAAGTTCTGCTGGATCTACTCAAAGAATGTGAAAATGCTAACTTGAAGGGATGTATGCACTTCTGTGTTCATTGCAGCACTATTTATAATAGCCAAATTATTGAAACAACTTAAATACCCAATGACAGATGAATGAGTAAAAAAGATACGGTACATATGCACAATGGAAAACTGCTAAACTACAAAAAAGAAAAAATAAACTCTTGCCACTTGTGACAACAGGGATGGAAACTGGAGAGGATTATACTACGTAAATTAATACAGAAGGACAAAGTCAAATACCAGATGATTTCACTCATAGGTGGAATGTAAAGAAACAAACGAAGTGAATAGACAAGACTAAGTCAAAACAAAACTGAGAAATCTGACTGCAGAGTGGCTACCAAAAAGTGAAGTAAGGGATGGGCTATTAAAGGGGAAGGGGGCACAATGGACTGTGGTACAGTATTATTGGGATTTTTGTGGTAGGTATGGTGACAAGCATCCTAAAGAGGCTTAAACCTATACCTCCAAATCATATATAGTGTTGTAAATCATTACCTCAATTAAAATCCAAAAAAGTAAATAAGATTAAAAAATAAAATATTTTGCTCTTTAAAAAATACATCATTATTTTTACTAACCTCTAACATAAATTCATTTTTTAAAAAGATTTATTTATTTATTTGTACAAGCACTGGGTACAGTCAGAAGCACGGGAGGGTGAGAGAATTCACCAGAGCCAGAGCAGGGAGCAGAACAGACAGACTGACAAAGAAGTACACTGCTGAAGGGAGCAGCGGGCAGCAGGAGAGGTCTGCATGCCATGTGGGACCCTCCTCTGGTGGCCGGGGATCGAACCGGTGCTGCAGAGGCTGTGGGCAGCTTCGCAACCCAGCGCTCAACCACTGCGCCACTGGGAAGGCCCCATAAATTCATTTTAATTAGAAAACTAGGCATAAAGATTGTGTTAGCAATCTTGTGACTTTCTCATAGTAAAAAATGACATGATTTTTTAAAAAGAATTTATATATATTGTTACATCATTCTTCATTTTTGTACAGTGTATGCTTTCTCATCTTGGGTATAGTTCCCATGAAATTCCCACCACCAATTCACCCATGTACCATCACCATAGTCCCTAGTGCTCTTCCCACCCCTGTTTTGATACAGTTTCCCTCTGTCCCCTGTAGAATGTCTCTGTTTTATAGTTGCCTGTTGATTTTGATATTTACTTTATTATAATTACTTTTTTTTTTACCTGATCCCTTATTTAGGTACTCTACATTCCTTCTAAAAGTGAAACCATCTGGTATTTTTCTTTTTCTATCTGCTAAACTACAGTGGTTTATTTCACTGAGAATGATCCCTTCTAGCTCCATCCACGTTGCTTCAAATGTCATGAGTGTATCTTTTTTGATTGCTGAGTAATATTCCATTGTGTGTATGTACCACATCTTCTTGATCCAGTCATCTATATTTGGGCATGTGTGTTGTTTCTGTAGCTTACCTATTGTAAATAGTGCTGCAGTAAACATAGGGGTGCAGGTGTCCTTTTGAATTAATGTTTTTGTGTACTTTGGGTAGATTCCTAGGAGTGGAATTGCCAGGTCGTATGGTAGCTCCATTTTTAGCATTTTGAGGAACTTCCAAACAGCTTTCTATAGTGGTTGGGCCAGTTTGCATTCTAAGCAGCAGTGTAGGAGAATTCCTTTTTCTCCACATCCTTGCCAACAAATGTTGCTAATTTTTTAATATGTGCTGTTCTCACTGGTATGAGATGGTATCTCATTGTGGTCTTGATTGGCATTTCCCTGATTAGGAGTGATGTCGAACATTTTTTCATATGCCTGTTGGTCAATTGCATTTCCTCTTTGGAGAAGTGTCTTTTTAGCTCCTTTGCCTATTTTTTGACTGGGTTGTTTACTTTGTTTTTGTTGAGTTTCTTCAGCACTTTGTGATCTTCAGATCTTTGTGATCAGTCCCTTATCATTACTATTATGTGCAAAAATTTTCTCCCAATCAGTGGAGTGTCTCTTTGTTTTGGTTAATGTGTCTCTTTTGCTGTAAAGAAGCTCTTTAATTTGATATAGTCCCAGCTGTTTATCCTTTACTTCACTATCTTTGCTGTGGGTGATGAAAAAATCACATGATTTTTAATGTGTAATAATTTTACATTTATCTAAAATGCATTGACAAGAAATAATACATTATAATATTCACAAATTTAGTTTTTTAAAAATTGTAGATTATTAAAATATATTTGATTTCATTTGTAATCCTATATATTTTATTTGTTTTTAAAAAGCATTCTGGGCCTCCCCTGGTGGCACAGGCGGTTGAGCTCCACGCTGTGAAACTGTCTGCAGCCTCTGCAGCGCCAGTTCGATCCCGGCTGGCCGGCGAGGATCCAACATGGTGTGATAGACCTCTCCTGTCTCTCCCGCTGCTCCCCTCAGATGTGTATTTCAGTCAGTTTGCCTGTTCTGTTCCCCACTCTGTCTCTGGTGAATCCTCTCACCCTACCTCGCATCTGGCCTGTACCCCAATTCTTGTATAAATAAATAAAAAAATCTTTAAAAAAATATAAAAAGCATTGTGAGAAAAGTCCACCTACTTCATCAGATAGCCAAGAGGGATGTGACTCACAAATTAAGAATATCTAGTTTAGACAATTAAAATTACTTTATTGACACTTTACCTGCCAAAGTGACTTAGACTAGTTTAAACATTCTCTCTTGCTTTTGTTCTTGTTTGCTGGCTTAGTAGTCTACCCTGTATCTGATGTTATTATTATCTGCAGTCAACCATGGTTTGAAAATATTACCTACAGTAAGATATTTTGAGAGGAGAGACCACATTCATAAAACTTTTATTACAGTATATTGTTATAATCGTTGTATTTTATTTATAAGTACTGTTGTTAATCTCTTTGCCTACAGTACAAATTAATCTTTATCATAGGTATGTATGTACAGGAAAAAACAGTGTGTGTGTGTGTGTGTGTGTGTGTGTGTAGTGTTGTTTACTAGCTATGGTTTTAGTTATTTATGGGAGGAGTTGGAATATATCCTGCTGATAAGGGAGGACTATAGTATTAGGTTTGTAATAAATTAATATCAGATGTAGATCCTACTTTCCCCTAGCATTTTTATTTATTTTGTAACATAGGAGTTGCAATATATCATATATTTCAGAAAACAGATTTCTAGAATAGTATAGATAAATTGTCTAGGTTTGAATTCATATACTGATTTGTTATTATTGTTACTGCCTATTTAAAAAATACTTGATTGCATTACATGAGCTGGGCTTTAGACTGAGAGAGGGAAAGAGAGATCACATTCATAAAACTTATTACAGTGTATTGTTATAATTGTTGTATTTTGTTATAAGTATTGTTGTTAATCTCTTGGCCTACAGTACAAATTAAGCTTTATAATAAGTATGTATATACAGGAAAAAACATTGTGTGTGTGTGTGTGTGTATAGTGTAATCAACCCAAGATTATAAGACTTGACGCTCCTCTTCCAGATGACTTTAAGCCTAGTGACAAAAACAGATCTTGAAAAGACATTATTAATTATCTAAGTGTTAGGAAACAGGAATATGAGATGAAGACAGATTGAAGCCAGACAAGAAAGACTTTAAAACTGAATAATCGAAGAATTGGGTGAGCATTTTGGGCAAAGTAACATTATTTGCAAAGCCTCTGAGGTGAAAAAGATCCTGATACAGCTGAGAGTGTGAAATACACTAGAGAATAAGTAACAGGAATAGTTTCAGATGAAACTTTAGAAGTAGACATGGACTAGATTGGCAAGGCCTTGCAGGCTTTAAGCATTGGGACCTTACTCGGATAACACTGGTACTCTATTAGATTTGCATTTTTAAAGGAGTAATATGTCTGTTAACAGGAGTTCAGATCTGAAGGAACTAGTGTTAGATGTAACTGAAGGAGGTTAGAGGCTCCACAAGCTATCCAGGGAAGAGATTCTAACTGTGATAGACTTGAATGAATTGGAATGGTGATCATAGAGATGGGGAGATGTGAAAAATTTTCCATATTAGCCTGAGGGTATTGACTGATTACAAAAAGATGATGGAGTCAAGACATTTAGGCTACTCTGAGCAATTGGTTGGATGGTCATGCCATTTATGGAGTTGATGAGGAAGAATAGGTTTAGACATGTATACATGGATTCATTTTGAACATAATTGAGTTTAAGGTGCCTGTGAAAATCACTAAGAGGATCTATCAAAACGGATACTAGTCTGTTGCTCTAGTAAGCTATTTTAAGGGTGTGGTTATTGGGAAGAAAAGATGGTATAAAATAAGGAGGACACCTTGTCAGAGCAAGTAAAAGGAAAATGTGGGAGGTTGATCTGGAATTGATCTAAATGAAGAACAGCTGGGGATGTGGAATAGCACTCTAGGGAATGTTAATGGAGAGTTGGAGGTATGAGATTTATTTCAAAGATATGCTGAAAAAGCAGTTACTTCAAAAGACTTCTAAAAAGTTTAAAATGTACCCATTGAGAATGAAGTATAAAAGGTTTTAAGGGGGAAAATAGGGATGAGATGTAGATAATTTTAGTGAAATTTGAAATTTCTGACTTAAGAGGATATGCACCCAGGGTAAATGTGCTTTAGTTCTAATTAGACAACTCATTGCCATTCATGTGAGTCTCTTTAATGTAAAGATGCTAGAGGAACCCTTTTAGGTTTAACCAAACTGACATCATTGAATAACATTAAACCTTAATCACTAAGAAATTTTATGTTTTTAAAATCTGTCCCTCAGTCCCACTCTTGTCCATCTCCCTCTCCCTTTCTCTGTCTCTCCCTCCCTGTTTCCTATAATCTCTCCCTTCCTAAAACCCTCTCTAGAAAGGATATAGGATAGGATTTAAAGTTTAAATAAATGGGGCATTGAAAGGGAAAGGTGGTATTCCTTTTTAGTATTTAGCCATCTTACAGGGTAGATCTTTATTTTAAATGATTCTAAGTCCGAAGATAATAATTTTGTGTATATGTAATTTGCATAGATTTAATAAACAATGCTTAAGGTTATTTGTTTTTTAATGAATATTTTTGAGAAATATTAAACATTTTAAAAGTCAATTGATTAAACTATGGTACCGGCTCACAACTGGATTTGTAGCAGAAAAAAGTAAAATACTCCTGAAAGAAAAACAGCCTGTTACAGTACTCACTAGCAGTAACATCCGAGCACAACCCCAGTGAGCAGTGGAATGGCCTAATAAGCAAGTAGCTCACCTAGATGAATGAGGTAAGCTTCTGCAGCCCAGCATACCCTGTAAGCAGTAGAGAAGAACTGGCTGGCTGGGCTTGTATTCAGTAACTCTCCACAGGTTTAGGTAAGCACCAGTACAGGATCTAGAAGTGGACCTTCACGGACATCCGTGTAGCTTCAGTGAGCTTTGGAATGCCTGCTGTGGCATTCGCAGACATCAGTGTAGCCTCAGTGAGCCCTGGTTGGGTCCAGAAGCAGTTTCACCAAATTGTGCTTCTGTAGACATTGGTGCTGACTTGTTGAGCTGCAGGTCAGAACCTGAAATCATACCCATCAAGGCAGGCATGCCACAGTTCTCAGTGAGGTCCTTGGAGGGTCCAGGAAATAATCCTGCCACAGTAAGTATTCACAGATCTCAGCAAGCTCCACTGGGGGCCTGGCAACAGCCATAACTAATAAGACCCCTGAAGACCTCAGTGAACCCCAGGATAAAACTGGAAGATAAACCCACCATGGTAGGCCCCACAGGACCTAGTGAGAAACTCAGTCCCAGTAGGTCCTGGAAAGCAATGTAGCAGGCCCTGCCAAGAAGAGCAGATGTGACAAACTACATAGGCAAATGCAGGACCTGGTCCCTGTGAGATGCAGCTCTTGGAGAAGTGAGTCAGAGGGACACTGATTGGACATATAATCTCTAAGATAGGAGTAGGATTGATTATCCCTTGGTCAGTAGAGACCAGTGCAAACCTCAATAAAGTGAACATTGAGAGGACTCATACTACAATGCACAGAAAGTGTGGAGAGTAGAACCTGTGGTCCATGGGCTATGATCTGGAGTAGGGGATAATTGTGACACTGTCGTCAGCTCAGCAAGAAGCACAAGGGAGAGGGAAGTAGAGCTCATGAGAGGCATGCTCCTTAGAAAAAGGAATCTTGTGAATAACCTGGGTCCCTAGTAAATAGTGGAGCAGATATTCTGATCTGTACTCCCCCTTCTCTTCTGTTACTGATAACAATACTTTGAGATTTACTGAAAGCACAGGGACTGCTGAGACTCTCACCCCCAACCCCAAAGAGGAGGAGTATCAGGAGTGCTACAACTAAATGCCAGTCTCAGCCTAACTCAAGCACAGTAGTGTCTGGATCCCTCCAAGTCCATCTGCACCTTGCTGACTCAGCAACTGCAAAATAAAGATCATACCCAAACTGGCAAAGGCCAAAGGAAATAAATAACTGAATAAAATAAAATGCTAAAGAAATTTAAAACAATAATAGTGAGACCTCAAATGGAAAAATGGGAAAATAAAAACATCACACATGCAAATACAGGACCTCAAAAGAGTATGACATCACAAAGTGGGAACAACACTCCAGAATCCAGGTGCAGAAAGATTGAAAACTGTATCTCTCTATCAGATAGTTTAGAATGGATTTAATAAAGAAACTTACAGAAATAGAAGAAAATTCAGGAAGGCAAGTCAAAGAAATACAAGAAAACTCAGAAAAGCTAATTAAAGAGATGCAATAAAACTCAGAAAAACAAACTAACTCAGAAATAAAGTCAAGGAATAAGAGGGTAGCAATTGAAACTTTATGATCAGGAAGTATCAGAAATCCAGGAGATAAAGAGCTCAATAAATTGGATCAAAAACTCTAGAGAAAGTTATAGATGTCCAATAATTCAAAGAGAGGATTGAATCAGGACTTTGAAGATCATAATTCATGAAGGACTTAGGTGGAAGGACAGAGAGAAGAGAGAGATTAAAAAGAAAATGAAGTGGCTATTTGAGAAATAGCTAACCCTGTTTAGAAAGCCAAAGTGAGAATAATGGGTAGTCCAGAAGGGAAAGGGGAGAGGGGGGACAGAGAGCCTAGTCAAGGAAATAATAGAGGACAATTTTCTACATCTGGGAAAGGAATTAAATATATCATCCATGAAGCTGAAAGAACACCTGGATATATAAATGCAACAATGTCTACAATAAGACACACTAGGGAAACTAGTAAGAGTCAAGACAAAGAATATTGAATATAATTAGAGGTAAAAAGCAGGTGACATATAAATGTATTACCATCAGGCATATGCCACACTTCTCAACATTAACTTTGCAGGCAAGAAGAGAATGGGATTTATTCAAAATACTAAAAGACAAAAAAGTACCAAGAAAAAAATTTTTTTTTTTTTTTTTTTTTTTGTGGGACCCTTGCTGGTGGCCGGGGAACAAACTGGCGCTGCAGAGACTGCGGGCCGCCTCTCAGCCCAGCGCTCAACCGCTGCGCCACCAGGGGAGGCCCCAGAAAAACAAAATTTTAAGGAGTTTTCAAACATTAGACTTGCCCTACAAGAAATATGGAAAGAAAAACTCGTCTAATTCAAAACAAAGAAAATCCACATAAAATTAAATAAAGGAAATAGAACCAGAATAGACAACATTATGATAGCAAATACCCATATATCAATAATCACTAACTGTAAATAGACGGAACTCAACAACCAAAAGGCATAGAGTGGGTGGTTGGATCCTAAAACGAAATTTAATTTTCTGTTTTCTATAGAATACCCATCTGTGCTCCAAAGGTAAATATGGGCTCAAAATAAATTACTGGAAAAAAATCCTGCAAGCAAATGGGATTCCAAAAAGATCAGGGAACACTGTAAAGTATAAAGTAAACTTCATTTAAAATAGGTAACAAGAGGCAACCATGAAAGTTATATAATGATTAAGATATTAACTTATATGGAAGATAGAACACATCAATATATATGTATGCACCACTAGAGCACCAAAATACATAAGACAGCTATTAACATACTAAAAAACAGACATTGACCGCAACGTAATAATGGTAGACGATTTCAGTACCTACTTACATCAAGGGAAGGATCAACCAGGCAGAAAATCAAAAAGGAATCAAATACCTTAAATGAGAAATTAGATAAGATGGGACTAGGGATTTATAGGGAACCACACACACAAAAAGCTATGTATGCTTTCTTCTCATTACTTTTCTATCTCCTTCATTGTGAATTCATTTAATTTTAGCTATACAGCTACTACTTAGGAATCAAAAGAAATCCGGGAAAATTATAAGATGTGGTAGTTTTTTTCTTTCCGGTGTTACTTTTAAATAATACTACACTTCTTCAGGGATAAGTATGAATACCTTGTAACAGTATTGTAAGTTCTTCCCTCCTGCAATTTACAACGCTGTTAAGATTCATTTTACTTATCTGTAGGCTATAACCAACAACTATAGTGTTACTGTTACTTTTTTGAACAAACTGTCACCTTTCAGGTCAATTAAGAATAAGAAAAATATTTATTTTACATTTATTTCTTTGTTAACACTAGGAACATGTAAATTTCTAACATAAAGAATTTCCTTCTCTCTGAATAAATTTCTGTTGAGATTTCTTGCAAGGCAGGTGTACTTGCAAAAAAAGTCTTAATTTTTGTTAAGAAAGTCTTGCTTTCTCTTTCACTTTTGAAGGATAACTTCACTGGATACAGAATTCTAGACTGGTGGTTTTTTTTTTTTTTTTTCAACACTGAATATTTCAATTTACTCTCTTTTTTGTTTTGCATGGCTTCTAAGAGAAAACTGACCTGTAATTCTTACCTTTTTTCTTGTGTTAAGTATAGTGCCCCACCTGTTCTCCCATTCCCCCACCACCTTCCCCTCACCAGATGGTTGCTTTATAGATTTTGTCTTTGGATATGTATAGTTTTTTTTTTTTAATTAATTTTTTATTGAAGTGCCTTTTTCTTACTAACAGTATAGGATTTCTCCCCTCAGATGTGGTCACCAAGGTTCTCCCACCACCAAAGTACCCATAGTGGTTTTGTATAGTTTTAATATGATAAGGTTAGTTTTAATGTGATATGGTTAGGCATATCATATGGAGTTCATAGTACTACCTGGCTTTGTGATTTTGTGTGTGTTGTTAATTGTGAAAAATTCTCACTCATTTCTTTTTTTAAAAAGATTTATTTATTTATACATATAATAACTGGGGTACAGGCCAGAGTTGTGGGGGCGGTTAGAGGATTCACCAGAGACAGAGTGGGGAATGGAACAGGCAGATCCACTGAATTACACTGCTAAGGGGAGCAGCGGGAGAGTCAGGAGAGGTCTGCTATGCCATGTGGGTAGTTCTACTGGTTGGGGCTCGAACTCGTGCTGCCGTGGATGCAGCGAGCTTCATAGGTTGCATCTTAACCCCTTGCTCCACGAGGGAGGCCTATTCTCACTCATTATTTCAAATGGTTCACTGTTCCTTTCTCCTTCTGATATTTCCAAAGCTAGTTACAAAAGTTTAACCATACATATGTGGTAAATTTTATATGGTAGAACTTTTGTTAATTGTCCTAGATTTCTATTTTATCTTTTCACTCCTAGATTTTTATTCTATCTTTTCATTCTTGTTTTTCTCCTTGCTTTTCAGTTTTGGAAGTTCTGTTAATATTATCCTGAAATATTTTGATTTTTTCCTTGGCTGTCTCCAGTCTACTGATAAACCCTTCAAAGGCATTGTAGGGTAAGGTAAAAAGTATCAGGTTTTTCTGCCCTCCCGCCATTAGGATAGATGACGGAATCCTGCGGTCCCGAATGCATGCCTGATGGCGGGCCCCTGGAGTAGGGTGTGAGCATATGTAGATGGGATTCACCTGGGCCGAGACTGGGCATATAAGGGAGGCGTCATGGAGACGCCAGCAGAAGCAGAACCACGAGAGAAGCAGAGACCACCAGAGAATGCCAGAGAGCCCAGACAGAGTGAAGACTTGTTGGGGACTGGGAGGCCTGCCAGCCTGCCTGCTGTGTACCTGGTAAATCCCAATAAAAGCCTGAAAAGCTGAACTGAGGGCTCCAGGATTCTGTCCTCCTTTACCCTGTCTGCTGGAATCAGAGAACCTGCTCTGTGCCCCTTCCTACCGCTACGGGCATTCTTTGTTTTGGTTAGTGGTTTTTAGCTAGTCCTTTATTTTGATTCTTAGAATGTCCATATTTCTCCCTGTATTTTTTGTTCTTTTATGTTGCCTGCTTTTTCCCATAAATCTTTTAACATATTAGTCATAGTTGTTTTAAATTCCAATCTGATAATTCTGAATTCTCTGCCATATCTTTATCTAGTTCTGATGCTTGGTTTCTCTCTTTGGACTGCACCTTTTTGCCTTTTAGAATGTATTTTTTTTCCCTGAAAAGTGAATATGATGTGTTGAGTAAAAGGAACTTAGGTAAATGAGTCTCTAGTGTGAGGTCTTATGTTCATCTGGCTAGCAGTTATATTTACTATTTGCTGTGTCTCTGGTGCCCAAGGTTAAAAGATTACTCCAAAGTCTTTGTTTTTGGTCTCACCTTTAGAGATCTTAATTAGGTTGAGAGTCTTGCTGTTCTTTTATCTATAAATCCTGTTATTTTATAAGAGTCCTGTTGATTAGAAGCACTGTGGGGAGGGATGGAAGGAAATGTCTATAGTGCCACGATTTAACTCACTTTTAGCAAGCCTCAGCTGGGCAATTTTCTTCCTTCATGTCAGTAAGGCTTGGTAAAATAGTTTCCTTTTCAGGCACGCTTGATTAAGCAGAACAGAGTTCTGGTGTATTTCAAGGGTTCCTTTTCCATTTCCTCTGCTGGAGACAGGTGATTTCTAGTCTTCATAGAGATAACCTATTGTGGCTCATAGAGGTAAATTCATGAGTTTGGGGGGACTCCCCTATTTAAGACTGAGCACCTCATAATTTTTTATTAAGCTAGTCAATATTGAACCTTTGGTAACAAATTAATTACAATTGAAAGTGTTCCTGGCTTCAGTTGATGACTTCTGTCCCTGGACTTTTGCACTGTGTCAGCCCTGATTCTCTGTATGTGCCAGTCTCTCAGTTTCTAGGGCAGCAGTTTGCCCTATGACATCAATTCTCTGATGACCCTAATAGGAGTTGTTGATTTTCAATTTGTTCATTTTTTGTGCGTGTGTGTGAGGATAGGAATTGACTGCTGCCAAGCTCTTTGTATGTCAGAACAAACTGGAAATTCCTATGTATGGGGTAAGTAAAGTGTCAGGCTTTTCTGCCCTCCCACCATTAGGATTGATGATGGAACCCTGTGGTCCTGAATGCATGCCTGATGGTGAGCACCTTGAGTAGGGTGTGGGCATACGTAGATGGGATTCACCTGGGCTGAGAGACTGGGCCTATAAGGGTGGCGTCACGGGGAAGCCAATGGAAGAGCAGAGTGAAAAGAACGAGATCAAAAGAGAGGCAGAGGCCACGAGAGAATGCCAGAGAGTCCAGAAAGAGGGAAGACTTCCTGGGGCCTAGGAGGCCTGCCTGCCTGCCTTGTACCTGGTAAACTCAAAAGCCTGAAAAAGCCACAGAGGGCTCTAGGACTTCTCCTTTACCCAGTCTGCTCAGGTCATAGAGAACCTGCACTGTGCTCTTCCTGCCACTACACTGTTTCTTCTTAAAATGAAGATTTTACTTTAGAGCAACTCGATCACTTTAGCCTTTTCTTTTCCATGTAGGAACTTCCATGTATTTGAACATTGGGACAGATATTTTTTTTTAGATTATCTTTTAATTTGTTGGTTTCCCTAAATGTATACTGTGATCGTATGTAAAGTAAAATGGAATGAATCCTTAATAATTTCTTACTAATCCTGGATTCAATCATTAGAATGGAATCTGAGATACTTCTCTCTCTCAAAAATGTAGACAGGGTGAAAAATGTGGTGAATTTGCATAACATTTTGAAGTACCTTCAGTGTGCCAGACACTTGTGTGGGTAGAAGGAAGAGTAAAAAGTAGGTGTAAAGGCCGGACTGGGCACAGTGCAGGTTTTCTGATCCCATGCAGACCGGGTAAAGGAGGAGTCAGAGTCCTCAGTAGTTTTGCAGGCTTTTTATTGGGGTTCAGTGGGTACGTGCAAGGCAGGGGTGCTGGCTGGGAGGCCTCCCAGCCCCCAGCAAGTCTTCACTCTATCTGGGCTCTCTGGCATTCTCTGCTTCTGCTTCAGGCTTCTTCTCTTCCGGCTTCTACTGCTGCTCCTGGCGTCCCCGTGACGCCGCCCTTAAAAGCACAGTCTTAGCTTAGCTGAATCCCATCTACCTATGCCCACACCCTATTCCAGGTGCCCGCCATCAGGCATGCATTCAGGACAAGGATCCATCATCTATCCTGATGGTGGAAGGGCAGAAAAGCCTGATATTTTCTTTACCCTACAGTCCACCCCCTCAGGGTTTTCTGCCATACAGTCTATACATATATATACAGTTTTCTAAGCAAACAAACAATGCAGCCATGGCCCACAAAAGCAAATGCATCAAATATAACAAAATACAATATAACAAAATACAACAGAACACAAATAAGTCCAGGCAGGGCACCAACCTAGCGCAAAAGACAATTATTGGTACCAGCAGATAAGCCACCAAATCTGCTGCCGAAGGCACTGCTCATACGAGGGAGGGGAATCACTCACGGCATCTACTATATCACACCAGGAGCCGTCAGGCTTCCTGGCCTTCTCTGGCTGTAGTCTCAGCTACAAGGCACACACAGCATCCACCCCCAGGATGCACTAGCTCTGGGATTGGCAATTTTATTCTGTTGGGGGTAATCGCCAACCCTCAGGGTTTCTGTCTGCAGTCGCTCCAACACTCGGCCTTCACAGCCACCAGTGCGACTCACAGACCCCTGCACTCAGGCCAACCCACTGCACAATCACATGGGTCGGGGATCCAAACTCTGCATGTGGCTTGGGCTCCACCCCAAGCCACATTCCCCACCCGTCCCCCAAGGACAGGTTCCTCAGCTCCTCACCCTCACTCAAGAATGAGCAGGGCATCACCCACAGGTGATTTTACGAGACTCAGTTCTTCAGCATACCCAGGCTGCTTAACAGCCACTTAGGGCTTCTCCACTTAGCATCAGTACCAGCTTTTGCCTTCTTAGTTGGCTTTTCTCCTCCACCTGGCTGCTGGGCATGCACAGGCTGCTTTTGGCCATCTAGGCCCACTGGCCACCCCCAGATCCTAAAAAAAAAAAAAAAAACATAACCTGCCAAGGTCCTCCGCCTTCTGGCGGGATTGTCAGTCCAAGTTTATCAGTCCATGTCCATTGACCTCTCCCTGCGTCAGCAGCGGCCTGCTGCCTCAGGGGTCATTGGCTGGTCCTTTCCGGTGTCGTGGCCTGGTCCTCTCGGGCATCTCCTCCATGCGAGATCTTGTCCCACAGCTCTGGACCGTATCCACCTTCTGTGCCGCCATGGCACCTCCAGCGTCATCACAGGCAAACAGTCTGTTCTCCTTAGTCCCTCTAGGTCTTTGGAGGGCTCCAATACCCGTCTGCATGGATCCTGCCGACTTACGCCAATTGTAATGTCAGGAACTGGACACGGTGCAGGTTTTCTGATCCTATGCAGACCAGGTAAAGGAGGAGTCAGAGTCCTCAGTAGTTTTGCAGGTTTTTTATTGGGGTTCAGTGGGTACGTGCAAGGCAGGGGTGCTGGCTGGGGGGGCGGGAGGCTGGCAGGCCTCCCAGCCCCCAGCAAGTCTTCACTCTATCTGGGCTCTCTGGCGTTCTCTGCTTCTGCTTCAGGCTTCTTCACTTCCGGCTTCTACTGCTGCTCCTGGCGTCCCCGTGACGCCGTCCTTAAAAAGCACAGTTTTAGCTCAGCTGAATCCCATCTACCTATGCCCACACCCTATTCCAGGTGCCCGCCATCAGACATGCATTCAGGACAAGGATCATCATCTATCCTGATGGCGGAAGGGCAGAAAAGCCTGATATTTTCTTTACAGTAGGGCACCCAGATTGTAATGTTTGTGAGTAGATTACTAATAGGCAATTAATATAAAAAAATGTTTATATAGTGATGATATTTATTTTTTTAAAGATTTTTTTATGCATACAAGAACCGGGATACAGGCTGGAGGTTTGGGGGAGGGATGAGAGAATTCACCAGAGACAGAGCGGGGGAACAGGATCGGCAGATTGACTGAAATACACTGCTAAGGGGAGCAGCAGGTGAGTCAGGAGAGGTCTGCTGAGCCATGTGGGTAGCTTCCTGCCTGGGGATCGAACTCGTGCTGTAGTGACTGTGGCGAGCTTCATAGGTTGCATCTTAACCACTTGTGCCACCAGGGAGGCCCATGTAGTGATGATATTTTGTCATGTCCAGAGGAACATAAAGGTGGGACACTTTGTTCTATCTTAAAGGATTGTGTTGGGGCAGAAAAAGTTACCTGAAGCAGTTGACATATTTTCTGTCTCTTGGAGGATGATTGGTGCTTAGAACATTTGGGATAACTGAATAGATGGTTTAACCTGTGGTTGCTTTTCTTCTGCAGTCATGAATTGGAAAACAAGGCAATTATATATGGCTTTATTATTTGCTGTGATAATATTATGAATTCTAGAACAGACACTTGACCTGTATTTCAAAGCAAAATATAAGTTTTGAATTGTTTTGTATTATCCTATAGTAAGAAAGTTGAGAATGAACTGTGATACTGTATTTCATATTGACATTTAGCATACATATTGCCAAAATGGTTTGATTTTTTAATTCTCAAATCATACCTCAAGTACTTAGCTTAGTAGAATTCATTTGGGTTTGAGAAAGTTTGATTGCTTTTATTATTTAAATGTAAGCATATTTTATAATTTCATTGATAGTAGGAAATTTTAATAGTAAGCACTCATTTTAAGCTCTTTAAGAAGTGGCAAGCCATGATATAGCTTCATAAGTATTTTTGGTGTAACCCTGTGTATTTTTTGTATACTCTTTCAGTTTTACAGTACTTTACCTTGTAAAAAGGTAAATGAACATAATTTTAACTACTTTAAAATATGGGAATACTATTAGATTAATAACTAGTTCTAGTATAGTGTGGTAGCTTTTGAAATTCCATTACCAGACAAGATAAATCTCTTCTAGCATACTTCTAATATTCTGCTCCTAAAATGAAATAGATACATATACATAAAAGAAAGAATTTGGGACTCCTTAAAGAAAGCAGGATAGAAATTTTATTTTAAATTACAAATTACAGAATATAACACTACAATAATTTACGTCTTAATTTTCTACAAAAAAAAAAGTATCTCCTGATTTTATTTCATAAAATTTGACTTTCAATTATGTTGCTGCTAAAAATATTCTCTGGAATATTGTCTGTTGATGATTAAAGGAAGAAATATTCTTTAAAATGACTACTTAAACCTACTGAACAATTGTTCTTATATCAGGCATTTCTTTGATTATTCTTCTTGCTTTATTTAATAGAAATTGTCTTTTCTATTGCTACTGTAACAAAATACCATGAAGATAGTGGTTTTAAGCAACATAAATATAAGATTCTATAGACTAGAGTCCATTATGACTGTCACCTAACTAAAATCAGTTCTCTAAAGAGACCCTTCACCTGTAATGGTTTACTTTCTGCTGCTGTGTGAATAACTATGACATTAGTATTAAGACTTAGGACCAGCTACTATATAAACTCACAAAAATATATAAAGGCTTTCTTTTTTCTCAAAACAGTACTCTAAAAGCACATTTTCTGATTGCAATATTTCTAGAATGTTTCTTTTACAATTTCCTCATAAGTATTATATATTATAGTAGAATTGTGACTCCTCTGAATTGTATTTTTAGATATTGATAAAGATAATAGTAAAATATAAATTAATGAATATGTATTAATTATAGAGGTTCCAAGGAAGAATCTGTTTACTACTTACTTGACTGACTTCATTTCCTTGAAGTTGTAGATCAAGGTCTTATATCCTCACTAACTGTAAACTGCCAGCTTCTAGAGGTATCACATTTCTTGGCATTTCATCTTATTTCTCCATCTTCAAAATTAACAATGGCTGGTCAAGTTGTTCTTATTTTGCATCTCCCTGACACAATTTTCTTCTGAAATCTGTTACTAAGGATTTTTTATGATTAGATTGGGACCATTCAGATGATCCTAAACCATCCGCCCATCTCAGGTCCTTAACCTTGATCATATCTGTCAAATCTGTTTTATCTTGTAACCTAAAATAGTCACAGGTTCCAGAAATTAGGCTCTAGATATCTTTGGGGAGCCATGTTTCTGCCTCTCACAAACAGTAATACTAACTGCTGAATTTGCTTGATTACTTTTCCTTTTTTGTTTAGAATACCTCTAATTTCCCCCTCCTCCCTTGACTCACTGAGTAGAAAAGATGGATTAAAATTCAGAGTAATCAGAAAAAATGCTTTTAGAGCATTGTTTTTGAGAAAAAAGAAAGCCTTTATATGTTTTTGGGAGTTTATAGTAGCTGGTCCTAAGTCTTAATGTCATAGTTATTCACACAGCAGCAGGAAGTAAACCATTATAGGCGAAGAGTCTCTTTAGTATCAACACATTCCAAGATAGAGAGATGTTCATCCAAAGCAATAATACAGTAATTAATGTGAACTTTGGTAATGGGTGACATTGCATCTTAATGTATTATTTCTTTCCTACCTAGATCATCACGAAGTACGTATATGAGCTCCTGGAAAAAGATTGTAATTTGAGAAAAATTTCCATCCCAGTAAGTCCAATTTTTAAAAATGTTTTACTTCCAAATAAGATAGTTTTCAATTTAAAAGAAAACTTTTGTTTTAACTAGTGGTAAGTTAAAGTGTTATGGTTCTATTTTTTGATATTGATAAAGGTCATATTAAATGCCTATTCAGTATATATTATCTCATTGTATCGATAGCTTTTAAAAATAATTTCTGTGTAAAGAAAATAACTACTTTCCAGTCTTTTGAAAATGTTGATTCTTAAAGGACTACCCTTTCCACTACCCTTTTTAATTTCATTACTATCATATATTTTTGCATTTTTATTTTAAATATACTTTTTGTTGCATCAGACATTCACCATCTCTTTTTTTCATGATTTTTTAAAATTGAATATTTTATTCCTATGTTTCCTCTACTTGTTTCAAAATTCATTCCTGGTGCTTCCTGTTTTAGAACACTGCTTCTCATTTTAGCAGAATAATTTGTATATGTGTGCAATATACATATCTGCATATATAATTATCATTACCATATATATATAGAGAGAGAGGGATTGAGGAAGAGTATTGAGGTATAACATTGAATTACAAACAATAAGTTTCAGGTGTTTATCTTTATACCTTGACAACTGTTTATCTACACCACACCCAAGCCAGGCCTAATTACCATTCACCAACTTCCTTGAGGGGATTATGCTAAATGAAATGTTAGAAACAGAAAGCCAAATACAGAATGATTTCTCTTACAGGTGGAAGATAAACAAAGCAAAGTTACAATCAAAACAAAATGAAAATAAATAGGTAGATTCTGATGAAAACAAAATGGCAAGTTACTAGACTGGAATAGCATAGGGGGTAGGTGGATCAGTTAGACAGGATTGATTGGAAGTGGTAGATGGTAATTGGACCTTTGAGAATTTCTTAATACCGCCTGTCTTCACAAATTAATTTCATAGTTATCTATTTAAAATAAATCTAGTTTATATTTAATTTTGTATAGGTAACTTCAAGTGCTAGGTCACATTGTTAGTCATTTGTATATTTTTTCATTCATTAAACAGATATTTATTTGAGGATGCCATGCGCTGTTCGAAATACTTCTGACATAGTAGCTAACAAAACCTTATCCTGTATAATAGCTGGGCCAGTTCTTGTTTACTTGTAAACTTTCTTTTTGAAGTACATCAAAATAAAGATTCTAGTATTTTTGGCAGGGAGGAGTGAATATATCAGGGTTTTTTTTTTTTTTTTTTTTATTCAAATCTCTTGTTATAGTTTTGATTTTAGGCCTACTGTCTTGCTCCGTATATTGAGTTTGCTGTTCTGGAAAGTTAAGGTAGAAATTTGTCACTTTGTCCAGTTTTTCTTTCTTTTTTTCCTTAAATTTAATGTAATTGGATAGTCCCATCAAATATAACCACTGTAGGGCATCTACCACCAAATCATCCATAGTCCACCACCACAATCCCTTGTGCTTCCTTCCTTCTTTGTCTTTACCCCTCCCGCCCTTGGTACTAAAGTTGCGTAATCAGCTCTCAATGGTTAGTTTTTAATCTTGTCTTTATCTGACTCTTAGTTTAGTTACTTTATATTCCAAATATTAGATATACCATCTGGTATTGATCTTTCTTCTTCTGACTTATTTCACTAAGCATTGTCCCTTTTCAGCTCCAAGAATTACCCAACTCCACAAGAAAAGGCAACATAAAAATAATGGGAACCAAAGAGAAAAAAGAAAAGAAAATATACTTAAAGGAAAAAAATGGAGGAAAACTTCCTGAACCTAGAGAATGGAATACATGTACAAATCCAGGAAGCTAAAAGAACCTTAGTGTACCTAAATAAGGTGATTCCAACACCAAAAAATACAGTAGTGAAACTTCTAAGAGTTCACGATAAAGAAAAAATACTGACGCTGGCAAAGAGGAAGAAGCAAATAGTCTGTAAAAGTACCCTAATCAGGCTAAATTCAGACTTCTCTGAAAACAGTTTCCCTTTATTATTAATTTTATTTCTTTCATAGTTTCTGAAAATGATATTAAAGAGCCTTGGGTTAAGTCTTTGTTACCGAACAGTTAATACTGAGTCCTTTAATTTTATAATACTTCGATTTCCCTCCTATCTTTGGACTTCAGTCTGCTAGATTTCTAGAACAAATCACAAGATAATTGGCCTTATACATTGTTATATAATTAAGTTTCATTAATTTTCTTTATGGACAACCGGAGATTAGGTTTAGAAGGACTTTATTTTCTTCTCATTTAATATTAGCTTATAAAGCCAATAAGCACAGAGAGCTTTATGTTATATGAAAATATTATAAGTGTCATGTTCATTTTTGGTTAGAAAAGATTCCCTAATTTTATAAACTGAACATATTTTTTTCAGTTTTAGAAAATTTATCTCAAATTATCGTAAATTTTATATAGCTATTAAAGTTTCCTTCTTTTACTGTTAGTTTTCTCCGAGTTTTCCTAAATTCCAAAGTTAGCAGTTGAGTGGGGTGGTTTTCACAGAATTGCTCTTTTGAAGACATTGCACTAAATTTAAAAAAATATTTTTTTTACAGTAATATTGGCATACAACACTGAATATGTTGATTCAAAGGTATAGGTATAGGTGCACACCTATTCAGATGTATGTAACCAAAACATACCACCACTAAGTCACACTTATTTGTCTGATGATAAACTAGTCTTTAGTTTTATACTTTCATAATTTAATAAGGAAGAAGAGCTTTTTTCTTCTTTTTTAAATTGACAGCATTTTGTGGAACGCTGTGACTTGTTAGAAATCATATTCATGTCTTGTGTTTACTCCCTCTCTTACATAACTTAGGTACAAAATATTTTTAATTGTTGTGTCTCGTACTTGTATAGAATATTGGATACATGAAATAACTTAATAATTTGACTACAAATTTTCATTCAGTTCATGGTGCCATGTTTAAATTAAACCTCACAATTAGTAGGCTTCACAAGTGTCCCAAAATGAACTGCTAAAAATTGTTTGTAGTTGATATGTCAGTAAAGTGAAATAATACACTAGAATTACTTTTGTATGTATTTAATGAAAGTGCAGCTTAATGAGTCACTGTTTAAAGATAAGGAACTTGGAATAGCTATTTCCAAACTTTAGTAAGAAAAGAAGAAAAATTTATTTTATAAGTATTTTCTCTTTAAAATTAGCACTAACTTTATGCAGACTAAATTACAGTTACCAACTGTAGTCAGAATTCTGTATTAAATTGGGATGAATATGAGCCAATAACTAGCTCAAATACTACTTCTACCACTTAATGATACCATTACATTACTTATTTTTATTGTTTTTCTTTGAATAGTCTGAAGTTTTTATATATTCAAGGTTAACTTTTCTGGATGTTCAAATAAAACTTTTATTCATATATTCAAGTATTTTAATTTGTAGACTTAAAAATTCTTAAATAGCATTTCAACATAAAAAACTTTTTCTCGCTAAAAATAAGCACTCACCCAGTTTTAAAGCGATTACTCTGAAATTCAAAGTATCATTGTTTCATTACTTTAAAAAACAACTCAGTTCCTTGGTAACAGGGGGCCTAGTGAAATAGAAAAAAGAACCTGTAATCAGCATTTACCAAAAAGTGTATATATACCTACAGGTCTTTTCAGTAATATAAATATATACCCTTTTCCATAGTCATGCCAGTGTCCATTAAGGCCTCACTGATTTTCAGAGGCACTTTTATTTGTACTCTTTGGTAAATAAATGACTGGAAACCTCTGTGGTCTCTTTCTATTATATACTGTCAGCTTTGCTTGGTAATTTTTTTTTTTTTATCATTTTCTTTTTTTAAGCCACTTTAATTACTTTCATATCATGATCCTCAGTAAAAGGGAATTTTTCTTCTCAGATTTAGTTTTACTGTTCCTCATCCACTTCTCATCCTTGGTGACTTCAGTCATACTCATTGATATCATCATAATTTGCTTACCCTAGGCACTGGGTACAAGTAAAGCTGATGTAATTTATTAAAAGTCATACCTATCCTCCTAACTACTTAACTCTTGATATAATTAAAATACAATTAATCTTATTTTAATTTTTTAGCACTGTATAGCTCTCTTAAAATTCTTTATAGTCCTACATCAGTTGCTCTTCAATATATGCTTTCTGAAGCAGGCAAATACTATAACCAGTTAGGATGACATATTGCTTAGTTAATCTAAAGGAGTTCATTGGTAATGCTTGACAAGGTTCCTTATTCCAGATGTTCATTTTCATTTAGAGAGCACCAGTCTCTCTTTTAGGAATTAGGAATGTAGCTGGATACAAACTAAAAGGTCTGCCTTTCTGGAGTATACCCTGTGAAAGGAGCAGATGGTTAATAAACAGATAAACAAACATAGAAATCAAGTATACACTATATTAGATTGTTGTATGTGCTATGGAGAAAAACAAAACAGGAAATGCACTAGGAAATTCTTGGGGGAGGTGTTTGCAATTGTAAATGAAGCTTCACATAAGGTGGTGTTTTTTTTAAAACTCCTGTAGTCTTGCTCTTCTTTCTAAAATATTTTTTCTTTGTGCTGTGCTTATACAAATAGCTAAGTATCTATAATGAATACCATTCTGTGGTTTGTTTTTATTTTAGTAGTGAAGTATTATTTTATTCTCTTCTTAGCAATAGTGAGTGAGAACATGTAAAATCCAGGGCATTATTTTGTATCTAGAGTTTTTTGTCTATTTCTTGTTTTGATAGTTGTGTGAATATATTCTGTCCATGAAATGAAGAGCTCTTGCATTAGCCAGTATATGGATTGACCCTCTCTACTTGAGCATGTATATATTACCAGCTTTCATGACTTCAACTTCTGATCTGGCTGTACAAAGGCTTCCATTGCTGGTTACTGATAATTATTGAATGGAAGAACACTCAGTGTCTGCTGTGACATATGTAATAAAAGGTTGTGAAGTTACCCCTTCCTAAATACCTTTATTAGTTTTTCTAATCTAAATCATGCTCAGTCTAGTTTAAACCCAAGTACAATCAAAATGAATAAAAATACTTTTTATCCCATAAATAACCATCATATAAAATATGATTATTGGAGAACACAAAGTTGTTTCATAAAATGATAGTTATACAATGCTGTATTCACGCTGTGAAATTAGAGTTCATTTATATAGAGCAGTAGGTGTTTGACTTTTTAAGTAGTTCTCTCTGCCCCCTTTTAAAAGTTTAATAGTGTTAGTGGTTAATATATAATTTTCTAAAAGGTGAATTCTGCCATTGTGTTTTTTTTTTTTTTTTTGTATTATAGGCTTCTGTTACAGAATTATAGACTTAATTGCAGTGTGACCTTAGGCAAGTTATTTAAACTCTCTAGGCTTCAATTTACAAATGAGTATAGCAATAGTACCACCTTGATGGGATTGTGATTGAAACAATGCTTTTAAAATGTTAGGATGGTATCTAGATGATAAGAGACACTAAATATACAATAATAATGTTAGGAGACATTTTCAGTTTTCATAATAACTATCATGTCTTTTTTGCTCATCCATCTAATTGTAATTATTAATCCCTAATGAATGCTTTAATCATATTTTAAAGTTTTTTTTGCTTTTACAATTCTATAGTAGCCATTCTATAAGTTTCTAGTGATCATTAATTGTTTTCTCATTTGTCTGTGCTTGGTAAGGAAACATTTGTTTATTATTTAATTTTTTTTAATTACAGGTAGATGCCACTGAAAGTGAACCAAAGAGTTTTATCTTTATGAGTGAGGATGCTTTGACAAATCCACAGAAACTGATGGTTTTAATTCATGGTAGTGGTGTTGTCAGGGCAGGTCAGTGGGCTAGAAGGCTTATTATAAACGAAGACCTGGACAGTGGCACACAGATACCTTTTATTAAGAGAGCTATGGATGTAAGTGAAATTTCCTTTATATTTTTGGCATTGCATAGCTGTTTTATTATGTGTTTAAATTATTTTATCATGTCTCTTCAAAAGTATGCCCTAAACATAATCTTTACATTGTTTTTATTTGTAATGAAGGATTATTCTACATTATTTTGCAGTTATTACAAAAACCAGAATGATGTCTTCAGTGTTCAAAAATTTAGATATATATTTAAAATGAATATTTTCAATTCTAAAATGTAATCAAAACTTATTAGTATTATTGAAAATACTTTTGAAAAAATTTAACAATGCTTTTATAAACCTTTTCTACCTGCATGAAATTAGAAACTAACAGAAATATGCTGCTTTAATTTCTTATTATTAATAGTAGAATTTTTTACTTATTTCTAGAAAACAGTTCAGAGTCCACAAAAAATGCTTTAAGCTTAATTAAGACATCACTATATAATATAATAAATTGTGATTTATACTGAATACTTTATTCTTATTTAAATTAAAACTTTGAAGAAATTGGTATTTTAAAATCATATTTCTGTAATAGTGAAATTGTTTTTCTTGACTAAGCATTGCTGTACCTTAATGATAGATTTCCTTTTTTTCTTTTCACTGTCTCATTTTTGTTTTTTTGAATTTGTTGTTGTTGTTGAGGTTCTGTTGGTATATAACACTTTACATGATTTAGGGGTACAGGTTCACATCTCTTCAGATGTGTGTCACCTCACCACAACTACCCCAAAGCCCTCATAACCCTCTACCATCATCTATTGGTACCTTCTTTTTTTTATTCCCCACCACCACCATTTCCCTCAGGTAACCTCAGTTCTCTCTCATTCTTAACTCTGCAATGACTTAGACAAATTTTGAAAAGCATAGATTTATGTATAAGTAAAGATTTTTTTCAAAAAAAAGATAAAGTGACATCTTGTATAAAAGGTCTAATATATGAAGATAAAATTTTTCAGGAATATGTGCAGGTATGCTTTATGCTACATTATTACATTTTGTAATTAAAATTGGAAAGGTATTCTTTGATACCATGATGATTGCAAAGGTCAAGGATAATGTTTTCTACTCAGTTCTGAAATGGTGATATCAAGACCATTTCTAGCTTCTAAAGAATATTTTTAATAGATTTTGAGTTCCTTAAAATGTTACAAGTGGAATTTCCTAGGTTAATTGTACAATTTTTTCAGTCTTCTTATATATGCAGAGAACATAGATAATACTTTTGATTGGTTGCTAACTTCAATAGTATGTTTTTAGTTATTTGAAGTAGCTAACATAAGTTTAAGTTTTAGATTCAACTTACTATATACACAGAAAACACAGATAGTACTTTTGATTGGTTGCTAACTTCAACAATGTGTTTTTAGTAAATTGAAATAACTAAAATAAATTAGTTTAGATTCAAGTAACTAAAATAAATATTTAAACTGTCATATTTTAGCTTAAATAGTGAAACGAACTTTGTCTTTGACAGTGTATTATGTGATTAGAACATATCATGTAGATGTATTTTGAGAGGAACATTGTGTGCCAAATATGACCACAGGTCACTGAATATTTGAAAACATAATTTGGTTAAGAAAATCAGCTCTTGGTATATGTGAGTATCTGTTAAAATATTTTATGTTATTTATTGTCCCTGCTACTAGATCACAAAATATTACCTATTCGCAAATACTTTATTTTTGTATGTGGGTTTTTGAGATGAAAGCATATAGAGGAAGCTTTGAACAAACTGAACTGTTGAGCTCTCAAACAGGAGGTAATAAGTTTGTCAGTAACATTAAAATAGTCACTTTGTTCTTAAAAGTAGGAATAATGTTTTGAGGATACTACTATTTCATTGGCTAGACTTTTTCCTCCTTTTCTCAGTTACAGCAAAAAAAAAATATCCTTTTTATGAAAACAGCTGTTTCTAAGTTCTTTAGTTTTTAGTGTATTTGGTATTTAATAGGTATTGTACTTTGAAAATATTAGTTTATATACTTTATTCTCTAAAAACTGAAAACGACCTTTATTGTGCTAACTTTCTATATCATGGGCATTCAAAACTGGTTATCTTTTTAATCCAGATAGTGATTTTAATTACTTTTTAACACCTTTTCATAAGTGTTTCTGGTAGTTCAAGGGCTTTTATGTGTTTGTGTGGGGGATGGAAGAGGGGGTAACACAGGGGAAAGGATGGTATTTTAGGAAGCAGTCAGAGTAGCATTAATAGGAAGAGAGAGGCTGTCTCATCTTTACTTGTTTCAGTTTTTGGACTTCTAAAATTGAATGAAAGAGAGGTCTTCATAGTTTATGAAAGGTTGGGAGCTACTATGTTTTTCATGCTCTGTCAGTTCTCATATTACAACTAAAGTAAATTTTTACATTTTGAGGTCAGCCAATATTATCGCTACTGAGTATTGGTAATGTTTCTGCTTTTTTCCTTGCAGATTTTGTATATAAGATGAAATATCCTAAAATTGGATTTCTGTCATTATGAGATTAAGTAGAACCCTGTTTCTAGGTAGAGTGTTTTGCAAAAAATATTATGTTTAAATATCTGTACACCTATTTTGGTTGAAACTGGGGTGAAAACTGAAACTACCTTCACAACAGCATTTGAGATTTCTTACCTGAACCTAGGAGTTCCATAGATCACAGTTTGAAAATTACAGGTATTCCAATCCTTGCATTTTAAATATTTCACAACCTTATTGTAAAGAATGTATTAAGGTTTCATGTGGGAGAAATAGTACATAGCAGATAAATCCCCACAAGTGCTTTTGAGGTTGCCACAGCTAATATTTTTAGTGTTTAACAATCTTTATTGCATAATATATTACTTGGTGTAAGAAACAGTGTATCATATAGCCAAGTGCTAATTATTCAGTGTCTGGATGTGCAGTTTGAGTTATTCATTCTTGTTTTTTCTTTGATCTTTTCTCATATGCATCCTTTTAGGCGTATCATTTGGCCTCTATAAAAAGGACAAAGAAAGTAGGTGACACATTTAGTTACTAATTGTGGGTCTGGAACAAGAGTGCAGAATTTAGGGATTTGGTCCCACTCAGGTAATACATTATATGTAAGACCCTGAGAGTGAGTGCTTCCTTCAATTTTATGCCAGAAAGTTTTGTGCAAAGCAGTCTGGGAGCCACTGCTTTTGGTCTATGGAGTCACATTTCTACCATGTTTCAGAACTACGCAAAGGACTTTTCATTCACAGATGCCCCTGTGTCACCCCCAATTTTCATTCAAAATATTTGGTTGGGGTCTGATATTACATTTTAATTACCCAGGTGATTCTTGTGCTGCTAGTCTGGGTATCACATCATAACAACTAGTGTAGGTAATACTCCTTGGATGGGTTGCGTTTATTTATACTTTTCAGTCTTTATAGTGCCTAAGGTAGAACTTAATAGTAATTATATTTATTAAGACAATGAGTGAGATATTCTAGAAAATTATGAAGAAAACTTCAAAATATTATATATGTGATTCATACCCAGCCTAACTTAAATTTTATTAATGTTAATAATTTCTTGAGAATACCTCACCAAGCCTACACTTTTCCCAGTTTCTCAAAGTTGGATCATTCAGAAGACTGTTATTGAGTATAATTTTTATGCTGTTTTGTCCAAGTTTTAAATATTAAAACTTTTTATCAATTTAATTTATACACTTTGGATTATATAATATGGTGGACTAAGCTAATTTATATGCACCTTTCCCTCCTAAACACACATAAGAATAATGACTAAAACATAGCAATAACAAAAATATTAAATGCTCAGTTATGTTCTGAGATATAAAAGGAATCATTAAATGCCTGACTATAAAAAAGACCTTATTGTAAAAGGGATCGCTGGTTAAGATATATGCCTGAGGCCATACAGGGTCTGCATCATAGCTTTGAGTCTGAAGACTCTTGAATATAAGTAGGATCCTGGAAGTTTCTGCCCTCTTAGTTTTTAGGACTAAGGAATGTAAGCTCACTCACCTTCAGATGAAATGAGGGAGTTTCTATGCTGGAGGTGCCAGGTAGTATAAACAAACAGTCTTCCTTGGGAATTAAAAGTCATAGCCCAAAGATCAATTTAGATTTTCAGATTGAATTTAACAACCTACTTACTTATTGTAAGAATCTCAAGCAATGTAAATTCAAGTAAAAATGATTTCTGAACTGATGAAAGCCCGGAGCACCACGTAATAGCAAATATAAAAAAAAAACTGCCAATTGCAATACTTTACAATCTAGAATGAATTCAGTCAGAAATTAAAAATTATATGAGGAAATGATACATCACCAAAAAATGGATCAAGTCACACAACTATTAAACATAGTTAAAGAGAGAATTAGTGAACTAAAACTAAAGTTGAGAATGTAGCACAGATAAACCAAGAAAAAACTATTATAGAATAATTAAAAGTTATGGTGAATAGAATAAGACCTAATATTTCTCATAGATTTTTAGGAAAAAAATAGAAAAAAAGGGGCCTTCCTGGTGGTGCAGGGGATTAAAGAGAGTGCTGTCAAGCTGTTGCCAGCCACTGCAACATGAGTTCAGAGTTCAATCCCAGCTGGCCAGGGAGGTGAACCCACATGGCACAGCAGACCTCTCCTGTCTTGCCTGCTGCTCCCCTCAGCAGTGTTATTTCAGTAGATCTGTCTGTTCTGCTCCCCACTCTCGCTGGTGAATGCTCTTACCCCCTGCACCTCTGGCTTATAACCCAGTTCTTGTATGCATAAACAAATATATCTTTAAAAAAAAAACAATAGAAAGGGGAAAAGAAGCAGTGCATAAATAATCAAGTGTTTATGAATCATTGTTGAAGAAGCATGGCATATCTTGAGTAAAATAAGTGAAATAAAATAAATCTACACTCAAATACGTTGACATACAAACTTCTTACCTTTTCTGGAATTGTCAGTGTGTTGCCTTGCTTCTGTCACTGTTTCCTTTTGGAAGCATATAAGTTTGAATTTTCTATGTGATACCAGTTTCATCAGCTTATAGTCTTCCACAATTTTATTGACATCTGTATCCTCCATTTTCTTCTCCCCATTTGTTTTGTTTTTATGATTTAATACCACTTATCTCTTATTTTTAACTACTATTTTAGAATGAGTGAAAGGAGTAGAGATTATCAAAAGATTTCAATAGAGCATTATAAATACATGTTTTTAACTTTTTCTTCCAGAGACTGGTAATCACTTTTCAACTTGTATCTTTAGAAAAAAAACTCATGACGTGGCAGACCTCTCCTGTCACGCCTGCTGCTCCCCTCACCAGTGTATTACATCAGTCTGCCTGTTCTGTTCCCCACTCTGTCTCTGGTGAATCCTCTCACCCTCCCATGCATCTGGCCTATACCCCAGTTCTTGTATAAATAAATAAATGTATCTTAAAAAAACACATTAAAGTAATTTTCTATATTAAAGATGATTTGTAAACCTTAGGAGCTAATCTCCTTATATAGCAATATTCTCACACTAGAATATTGTAGGATTTTCTTTTAGAAATCATAATGATTAAAAGGGGATTAAATTAGAAAATATATAAATGATTGTTTGACTCATATGAATTGTATGCTTCCAAAGCTGATTTAGGGTCTTTGTTTTTAAGAGATTTCTTCACCTTTACTAAGTAAGCTATGGCTTAACTTTTCTGTTTTGATGTTGACTTTTTGATTCTTCTTTTCTTAATCCATTTTGTGCCCTTGCCCCCCTTTTTTGAAAAGTTCATTTGTAAAGCTGATTACAATGTTAGAATTTTTTTTCCTACAAATATACATGGAGTATTGTAGATGGTTATCCAAAATGGGGTATGATTTGTTTTCAATAGTTTAAGTAATAAGTTTTTGGTAATACCTTTTTAACTACTACCTACAATATAAGTATTTTAATATAAGTATTTGACAAAGCTAGGACAGGACAATTTTAATAGGATTCTAGTAGATACTTGTAGTTCAACATAGTAAAAATAGAAGTACCATATCAATATTGAGCATAGCTTTTATTCTTAACAGTAATGATGCCATGTAAAGCATATGAGAAATTATTTAGTATCTATATAGTGTAAGGAGAATATAGAATTTGGCAGAATTTGGTAGATGCATACTTACGGTCTCAAAGGCCATGGACACATGAAAATTGCTTAGAACTTTTAAATATTTTGTTCAAGATTTGATGCTTTTTGATAGCTATTCAAAGTATTTTTGGAATTAAGTAAAAGATTGTTAAAAACAGGTGCAATAAGATGGGCAGATAAATTGGTAGTAAATTGCTAATGCCTATGTAGATATTGGTGGGAATTAATGGCACAATTCTTGATGGCAGTTTAGTTATATCTCCTAAGGTTAAATATGGATATTAACCTTTGCTCCTCAGAGCATTACACAAGATATTTGTACAAGGATGCTCATCAGTGCTTCCCTTAGTAGCTCAACTGGTAGAGTGGAGGACTATAATGCTATAAGGAAGCTCATCACACCAGTTTTTAATAATCAAAAACTTGTAACCACCTAAATATTCACCAACAATGGACTATTTGATTAAATGTTTCTGTATTTATATCATGGAAAGCTTCATAGTAACAAGAGCAACAAGTTTTGTGTGTGTGTGTGCGCGTGCACATGCACACGTGTGTTCACACATAGGGAATGATGTGTAAGTTATCACATGAAAACACAAGAATGAAATTATTTACACATGTATATACATACATTACATACATATGTGGGTATGTGTTGATGTTCCTGTAAGTTTATGCAAGAAACTATGAGGTCTTCTTACTTTTCAATTTCAGTTTTCCATTCAGTTCAGTTTTTTTTTTTAACTTTGAGCAGGTATTTTATAATTTAAAAAGGTAATTTTTTAATTAAAAATTTTAAATGTTCATGAAATATACTATAGTAATATGGTTCTTGACTTAGCCATTTCTAAAGGAGTTTAAATTGTTTGAATATAAAAAGACAAGCAAATCTTTTTTTAAAAAAATTATTTATACAAGAACTGGGGTACAGACCAGAGGTGCAGGAGGGTGAGAGGATTCACCAGAGACAGAGCCGGGAGAAGAACAAGCAGACTGACCGAAGACACTGCTGAGGGGAGCAGTGGGTGAGGCCTGAGAGGTCTGCCACGCCATGTGGGTTTCTTGCTGGCCAGCTGGGAATCGAACCTGCACTGCAGAGGCTGCTGACAGCCTGACAGTGTGGCACTCAACCTGCTGCACCACCAGGGAGGCCTGACAAGCAAATCTTTAATTATTGGTTTTTCCTCTTAAAGAGTGACTAAATGTAGACCGCTAAATTTATATTTCTATTTTTTTGAGATAATTTTTTTTTTCTCTGTTTGAAGCGTGGACTGCTAAACTCTAGGTTGAAACCAACAGTGCTAATTCCAAATTTTAAAAGTAAACTTTGAGAGAAACTACAAATCAATTTGAAAAAATATAAGCTGTTACAGTATTGACTTTATAAAAGATTGTTCAAGTCAAGAATTTCAGAAAAGGTTAAAAGCTTAGCACATAACTGAATTGACAAGGTATATGAGACCACACCAGCCCCCATGCCAGCAAAAGAAAACAATGAAATGACAGCTCTAGTGTTTGGAGAGAGGTTGTTAACGACAGCTTATTCCTTTATGACTTCAGCTCTTGACAGAAGACAGGGCTGCTTGTTGCATCATGGCAGATATATCATTACCTTCTGGCCCTGTCATGACTGAATTGGGGAGAGAAAACTACATTCACTTTTGAAAACCCAGTTAATTTCTGGAATTTTGGTCACTGTTTTTGAGATGTGAATAGGCATTCTATGATAGCTCTTGCATCTAGAGTGTTCTCTAGTGTTGAAATAATTAACTAATTAAGCATACACTTAAGCTCTTTCCTTAGTCAGTAACAGGGCTAGCTCTAACAGCATGGAGCACCTTGCTATTCTGACATCATCCCAAGAAAATATTTCCAAGGCCTCTTATGCCTAATATCTGTTCTTCTACTTATGTTTATACGTGACTTCAAATGAATTTTAAGGTGGACCTAAGTTCCTTCATTTAATGAAATAGTAAAAAAAAAAAAATTGAATTTTGTAACAAATAGGTACTATTTTTATATGAAAGGGTGGCTATAGTTATAATTTGCTATTTCTGTGTCTCAGATGCATGCAAATCTGAATTCTTTTTTTCTTGGCTACCAAGAAATAACTCTAGAGAGTCAGAAAAAGAGAGGGTGTGGATTTTGAAAGTATGTCAAAAGCCTTAGGGTTTGTATATGATCAGAATTTCAATAGACCCTGAGATGATTTTAAATGCATAGAAGGCAAACATAAAAATCTGGTTAATTTCTGTCATGTTGCTCTTGTCCGAGTCACTGTGATGTCTTTTTCAAATCTGCTTTACTCTTGAGCTTTGTGCTACTATTATCTACAATTTAGATTTTGCTCACTTTTTTATTTCGTTTTAACTACTGATCCCTTTTTTGTGGTCTATCCTTTAATATCAGCTGAATCAGTTTGAATTGCTGAATCAAAGCTGTTTTGGGAGTGAGAGAGTGTGTAATATTGTGCAGGGTGAGATTTTCCTGGTAGAGATAACACCTCCTGCAGTTATAATCAATGCCGTGGACACTTTCAAAGATCGGAGAAGTCATGACTTGCTCTGGGGTTAAACTTTTAAAATAACTTCCCCAGAGAAAAATGTCATCAATAAATGGAATAATTAGTTGACAATTCTAGAATAGCATAGGTTGAACAAGAAAAGTTTAAAGATGTCAGCTTTGCTTTTCTCACTATAGTGTTCATTTCTTTCTTGCTCTCTCATTTTTGCCTCTTCATTGTTGTTTATCTTGCAAATGATTTTAAAAACTTAATTACTTCCAGTATTTATAAGTTTATGCCTTGAGTACTTTAATTTGAAAAGGACTGAAGTTGAAAGAGTATTAGCCTTTGGTAGGAAATGTCTAAACTTTTAGTTGAAATAACCAAAACAGTAAATTATGGAAGTAGATAATGATTTCTGGGGAGTGTAGTTTGTATTTTTATTAAAGTCGCCCACCTTTATATTAAATGTATTGTATTTATAGAATCACTAAAATAATATATTTTAAAGAAAATAATGTTATGCAAGTCAATTTAAGGATAATTTCTAGAGATGTTTAGTAGCATTTCATACCTTTAATGTAAATAGGTGATTTTGTTCCACTGTTTACATGATACAAATAGTCATTTTTATAACAATAATTTATAGATAAATTGCCTATTTCAATATATATTAGAAATTCTAACTAATTCCTATTTATGAGTTAAAGATTTAATACAAACGTCATCTGTTAATTATTTCCTATTTACACTATACCTTCCTTAAATTTCAGTAGTAATTCTAAGAGTAACAGACCAGTATTTTAACTCATTTTTTACATAGAACCTGTACTCTTTTGTTTTTCTACCCAGAAAACAAATTGCTACTTCATATTTGTAGGGAGATGTTGTAATAATTAGGTGGAGTATTTTGACATCTTTTGTATATTTAGAATCATGTACCTGTTGTATTTTAAAATCTTTATCAGTTTACTTCAAATGTAAAACAGTCAGTAACCTCATACTGTTAGATGCATTCAGATGTCAAGAATCTTAGGAGCTTTGTTGTTGCTTTGTTTTTATAATCCTTATTGAAAAGGAGATGGTGTCTTATTTATAAAATGGATATATAGGAATAAGAATGCCTCCTGAAGTTTGAAACCTGTGGGAGACTCTAAGTAGAATTAATAAAAAATATAAATCACAATAAATACTGTGTTAATAAACAGCACAAGAATTAAGTACACATACTAGAATTTAAAAGAAAAAACTGATAGTTTTTGAGTCATTCATATTTGACTTTGTAAAATCACGAGATTTAAGCCACATTAAGTCAGCAGTGCCATACAAAAATGTCATAGAGTAGCAAACTATTATTGTTACCTATAATTTAAGTTATAATGAGCATACATATGATAGTTTAAATTCTGAATGAAATAGGTAATTTCACAGTTCATTATTTAATAAAAAGATATAGATTAAAATACTCTTAATATCATTGGACAAAATTATATTTGTAGGAAATTCCTTTTCCTCTTATTTCTACAGTAACAGTGATAGTGATAATTTGCATATCTGAAAGAAACTTTTTTAATTAGGGAAATACTGTTAAGCAATTCAATTTTACTTTTAATAATGAAGACCATTGCTTTTATTATAATTTTCAGTTTTCCTATATTTGGTAGTGTGACTGAAGTGTCTTAAACAATTCTATTAAGTTGATATCTTTATTGTCACTTAGTGATTAGAAACTTAGTTAAACATAAAAGACACAATTTAGCACATGAAGTTATAGGTATATGCATTTATGTATTTATGTTATGATGGTGCTTGAACATAGAAATGTTAATAATTCACTAATGAGCATCAGTTTCTTTATTATAAAAATAGGTTTGTTTTGAAACATTCATGTTTACACTATATACATAAATACAAATGCCTAGATGTACACAAATATCTGTATGTTAAAATTCCAAATTGCTAACCCAGCAGTGTTGATTAAAAAAAACAACATTATTTGAAAGACTTGTCAATTCTACTGGGAAATGAGTACTTACTTGCTTATTCATACCATGGGCTGCATATTTGAATAAAATTATCTTTTCTTACAATCGTTTGGTCTTAAAAATATTTAAGAGAACATTATAAAGAGAAACACATGCCAAGAACATTTTAAAACATCCTTTAAGAACATTTAATTACTTATTAGTTTTCATTTTCTGACGTAATAAAATGTCTTTTCATTGAACTTCTCATGCACATTTTATTTATTGTACTGGTTTGAAAATACCCTTTTGAACAGTGTATATTGTTTGTGATCAAAAACTTAAAGAAGTTAAATACTTCTATCAGAACAAATTTAAACTTTTGGTAATTGTCTTTTTTCCTGGAAATTAACAAATTATAACATCAAAGCCTATTATAGAGCAGTATGTAGTAGGTCATTTGCTGCTGCAGGCACTTTCTCTCCCTCCAGGAGGCATTTGTTTAGTTTCTTTCACTTTCTGCCTGTGGCATTATATGGTGGAATTCAGACATGTTCTTCCCCTCATGGAATCTCAGGGGTGGATGATAACATATACAAAATTAATAAATGGTGTTGCTTTTCATTATCGCCCATCCAAAGCAATTTGCAGTGTTCACTTTAAAAAAACAATGGAAGTATTTATAGCAATACATCAGCAAGTTTAAAGACTTGAGTCAGTTTTAAAAGGAAATGTAAAAGAAAAAAATGTACTGTGAAACAATCAATACTATATAAACAATTAGAATTATCGGCCCAGTCATTTCTCAGGGCTCCTCCTTTTACTATTTTGGTATAATGAAACCATAATTTTATACTTGAAAAACAGGTCTAGCTTTGTATTTTATGATAACTAAATTTAATGAATTGTTTATTTAGCCAGAGAAGGTTTAGCTATTTGAGTTTGCCTATTAAAATTTTTATTTGTACTCTTCAGGTGAATCATTTTGCTTAAGCATTTTCTTTTTATATTCTACAGTTTTCATAGGAGAAAGAAAAATTGGTGGGAATGGTATTAACCCGTTATATTGTATGCTTTGTGATGCTCAAGTTTGTATAAATGCTATAGGTAGTAGGATTTAAGATTATTTTTGAAAGGAAGTTACATTTATAATAAATGTTTGAATAAATAGTCTTAATTGAATTTTTTCTTTTTAATCCTGGTGAACATTTTCCATTAGTTCTCACTTTGTTCTGTATGGTCTTCTTTTTCTTACATTTAGATACACTTAAATTGTTTTCTCACAAATAATTTTAACATTAAGAATTTTTTTTTAATATTTTATATAATTCTTACGTCATTTTTCATCTTTGTACAATGTATGCATTTTCATTTTGGTTATATTCACCATACAATTGCACCCCCCCCCCTTATTTTGACTCTAGTTCTTCCTTTCCCCACCCCTCCCTAACCCCCCCCCACCAGTAGTGTGTCTTTGGTTTATAGTTGTTTGTTGATTTTGATTATTACTTGCATTGATTAGTCTTTTTCCTGGTCTCTTATTTAGGTTTTCTAAATTCCTGCTATGAGTGAAACCATATGGTATTTTTCTTTTTCTTTCTGACTTATTTCGCTGAGAATGATCCCTTCTAGCTCCATCCATGTTGCTGCAAACTGCATGTGTTTATCTTTTTTGATTGCTGAGTAATATTCCATTGTGTATATGTACCATATCTTCTTGATCCAGTCATCTATTTTTGGGCATTTGGGTTGTTTCCATAGCTTAGCTATTGTAAATAGTGCTGCTATAAACATACGGGTGCAGGTGCCCTTTGGAATTACTGTTCCTGTGTCATTTGGGTAAATACCTAGGAGTAGAATTGCTGGATCATATGGAAGCTCTATGTCTCTATGTTTAGTAGGTCAAGAAATTTCCACACAGCTCTCCATAGTGGTTGGACCAGTTTGCACTCTCACCAACAGTGCAGGAGAGTTCCTTTTTCTCCACATCCTCACCAACATTTGTTGTTACTAGTTTTTTTAATGTGTGCCATTCTCACTGGTATAAGATGGTATCTCATGGTAGTTTTGATTTGCATTTCCCTGATTACAAGTGATGTTGAACATTTTTTCATATGCTTGTTGGCCATTTGCATTTCCTCTTCAGAGAAGTTTCTTTTTAGCTCTTCTGCCCATTTTTTGACAGGATTATTTTCTTTGTTGTTGAGTCTCATCAGCTCTTTGCAGATTTTTGTGATCAGTCCTTTATCATTAGTGCAAAAATGTTCTCCCAGTCGGTAGGGTTTCTCTTTGTTTTTGTTATTGTCTCTTTTGCTGTGCAGAAGCTCTTTAATTTGATGTAGAATTATTTTAAAGAAACATTTGGAAGAAAGTCACTTCACTGTCCCATTTTCAGCTTTTGCAACTCAATTTTTTAAATGTACAGGAATGTTACAGATAAGTCTTCTAGATATTATAATTTTAGGAACTGTTATATTATTGGTTTAGAATATATGCCATATTGGACTTGTAACTGCTTGCATTATAATAACATTGCTATTTTGTTATATTTTATGGGTGAACTTCTGTTTCCCATGTCACTGTGAGTTCATTAAGGGCAGGGACTATACATTTCCACCATTGCCTGGTGTAGTATAGTTTAGTAGATAAGAACATAGGCTTTGGAGTTAAACATTCTTAGGTACCATATTTGTGTCTTAATAATTGCATGATTTGGTCAGTTTTTTAAAATGTTTTAGTCTTGGTTTGCCAGTCCATAAAACAATCATCATAATAGTACTACATTTGTAGATTAAATGACAAAATGTATGAAAAGCACTTATCATTGTGCCTGAAGCTGGTTCTTAAAACTTTTTGTGGATAGGGAGATAAATAAGCTTTCGTTAGGAAAGGGAGAAATTTGATAGTTTATTGACAGGCAATTTTTTTTATTAAATCTATTAAAAGATATTTCTTTTATGTATTTCCTTAAAATGTGTATAATTTTATGTATTTCATTTAAAAAGTGATTTTGGTTTCCCTTTTTTAAAATAAACTTGATATATATTCAAGTTTTTAACAACTGGCACATGATAAGAACTTAATGAATGTTAATAGTGATGAAAGTGGAGATGGTAATTATTTCATGTTCTGTTTTGTTTTGGTTTATTTTTTCAACAGATCCTGCTACTCAATATCTTATTCCTATAAGAGTGGGACTGGGCATTTTTCTTCTGGGCATCTAATTATATTGGCAATAATTTTTGTGGATCCCTGTTAACTGTTCTAAGAACATGAGATAAAGTTGGTTTTAATACTACCTTGGTGGTGCAGATTGGCATCTAATTATCATCCTCCAGGGATAATTGTACTAGAAAGTAGTAATATAAAAATGATTCTAAAAATGATTTTTTTCAGAGCTGTTGAAAGCAAAAAATTTATTTTAACCTTCTTATGCTGTGAAAACCATCCTTTCCATACATCAGTCCTCCAGTTCATCTAGAGATCAGTCAAGTAATTACTGAGGGTCAAGCACTGCTCTAAATTTAAGGATGTATCGTAGTGAATAAGACATAGTGCCTGTCCTCAAGATACTGTAGTTTAATGGAAGATACAGGCAAATTCAGTGCAAATATTTACCAACAGCTATAGGCATGGTGTGTCATAGGGAAGCATTATTGTAAGCATCTGTAAACTCTGTAGAAATGCTTCCCAGGAGACGTAATATGTAGGTAAAATCCTCAAGTGTGAGGATCATGTGGCGGTCTAATATTATGGTGAGGCCAGAGCTTCAGAGGTGAGGGGTGAAAGTGAAAGAATACACTGGAGACATAGTAGGGAATAGAAACAATGGATTTTTTGTTGTTCAAATGGCTTTTATTTTTTCTTATAATTTATTTTATATATATTTTACATCATTGTTCATTTTTGTACAATGTGTGCTTTCTCCTCTTAGGTGTAGTCCCTATAAAATTCCCACCACCAATTCACCTGTGCACCATCACCAATCTGTTCTGTTCTTCCCGCCCCTATTTTGATCCCTCTCCTTCACCATCCCCTGCAGAATGTCTCTGATTTTCAGTTGACTGTTAATTTTGGTTTTTTATTTGTTGTTACTATTTTTTTTCCTGGTCCCTTATTTGGTTCCCCTATATTCCTCCTATAAATGAAACAATCCAATATCTTTTTTCTTTTTCCTTCTGGCTTATTTCACTGAATATAATCCTTTCTAGCCCCATCCATGTTGCTGTGAATGGCATTAGTTTATCCTTTTTGATTGCTGTATAATAATCCATTGTGTATATATACCACATCTTCTCTTTTTACTTCTGTTATTTTATTTTTTTAATAATTAAAAAAATTTTTTTACATCATTGTTCATTATTAAACAATATTTGCTTCTCCCCACCCCCTTAGGTGTAGTCCCCATAGAATTTCCTTCACCAATGCACCCGTGCACCATTACCTCAGTCCCTGGTGCTCCTCCCTGCCTCCCTCTGATCCCTCTCCCTCCTTCTCCCCTGCAGTATGTCTCTGGTTTATAATTGTGTGTTTTTGCTTTGTTGTGTTTTGTACTGTTATACCACATCTTCTTGATCTAGTCATCTGTTTTTTAGGCATTTGGGTTTTTTCCATATCTTGCCTATTGTAAATAGTGCTGAAATAAACATAGGGGTTAAGGTATCCTTTTGAATTAATGTTTTTGTGTTCTTTGGGTAGAACCCTAGAAGTGGAATTACTGGATCATATGGTAGCTCCATTTTTAGTAGTTTGAGGAACCTCCACACAACTTTCCATAGTGCTTGGACCAGTTTGCATTCACATCAGCAGTGTAGGAGAGTTCCTTTTTCTCCACATCCTCACCAACATTTGTTGTTGCTAGTTTTTTTAATATGTGCCATTCTCACTGGTGTAAGGTAGTATCTCATTGTGATTTTGATATGCATTTCCCTGATTATAAGTGATGTTGAACATTTTTTCATATACTTGTTGGCCATTTGCATTTCCTCTTTGGAGAAATGTCTTTGTAGCTCTTCTGCCCATTTTTTTGACTGGATTAGAAACAATGGATTTATTGAAATACAGGAGCAGGGGGCAAGACTTGAAATGTCTGCCTGGGAAGAAAGATTTGGGACTCCATTTTAGAACCTGTTTTCATGGGCTTTTTCATGACTGATGGATTCAGTCTCTGCTGGTCATTTGTTGAGACATCAGGTTTTGGTGGGCTTTCCCTGCCACGAGGTGTCCTGCCTGGTTCCATTTTTCCTGGAATTCTTAAAGCCCCCTTTGGTCTTGTGGCCCCATGGCCAACTTCCTACGGCAACTTTATTGGTTTCCTTTTCTTATCTATCTTGTGTCTCCCAGCATTGTTCAGCTGAGCAAAGTGCAGAGACTTAAGTTTTAACTCTTAAATGATACCCCCACTGATGGGAGAGATTATCCAGAGATGGTGATTATTTGAATAAAGCTTGAATACAGAATTTGATAGGACAGGGAAAGTATAAGGCTGACATTGCAAAGATCATCAGGACTTGATGTATCCTTTTCAGGTATTTATAAGTTGCCTTAAGCATTATGGAACGGCATCAAACAATTTATAAATACAGAAATTCCATGGTCACATTTGTGTTTTAGAAAGTTAATTCTGATCAAAGGCTGGAGATTGCATTGGGTAACTGATAAGATAGTATAGAAGTATAATGAGGATGAGCAAAAAGTTGACTGAGCTGAGGAACTGAGATATGATAATTTGATTGACTGTGGGAAATGAAAGAAAGAAAAGAATCAAATGTGATACCTGGATTTCTGACTTGGATAATAGGGGAAATGACAGTATCATTAACTGAGTCAGAGAGCACTGAAGAGGAGTGATCATACAACATCACGGCAGATGAGAATATTATTTTAGACATGTTATTTTTAAGCATGTACTACCATACTCTTCTCAAGCCATGTGTTTGACGTAATGCCTGTGACCACACTTTCTGACTCTTCATCATATCCCCCTGTTTCAGTGATAGTATAGGGGTCAAGCAGATACTTTGAAGAATTAATTTAGCAATAGTGTCAGCCCCTTGTTATAAAATTGCAAGAAAATGCATAACTACTTTTAATGTTAATACTATCTCCTACTGTTACAAAGAATAATTTATACTGTAATTTAACTTGCTGTTATGTTTATATTTTCTTTTCTCTGAACATATTTGTTGAAAGGCTGTTAAGCAGGTATTCATTAGGTAATTGTGGAAAAAGATGTGAAAGGTAGTTTAGATGGTTTTATAAATGTACACTGAGTAAAGAAACATTGTGTTTAGTTGAATGTATTTAGTTGGATGAAATCTGTACATTACCATTCTATAATTATGCAGAAAAGGGATCAAATATTTGCATATTTAATATGGTCGCATTCAACATTTAAAATATTATAATACTGCTTACTTGTTTCTCTCCCAAAGCAATGATTGCTTCATTTAACTTTTGAAATTTGCATCATAAAGAAGATATATATAACTTTTTACAAATTGTATTTTTTTTATTGAGTTAATGGTTTACAATACCATTAGATTTAGGAGTATAGGTTGACCCTTCATCATAAGTATGTTACCACACCACACCCACCAATATAAGCACAATAAACCTCCATCACAGCCCATTGAAACCCCCACCTCCTTTGTTTACCGCCATCACCCTCCCTTTTTCTGTACTGTAATCATATTTTTAGGGTTTGTTATGGTTTAGTCTGACCCTTTGTTTCTTTATAGTCCACATAGCAGTGAAAATTTCTGCTATTTTTCTTTTTCTGATAGCCTCGTATGCCATTGTGTATACTTCGCATTTGCTTTATCCACTCATCTGTCAGTCATTGGGTTCTTAGGTGGTTGCCATAGCTTGGCTCTTACAAATAGTGCTATAATGAATATGGGAATGCATATATCCCTTCTAATTCGTATTTTAATATTCTCCAGATAAATACCTAGGAATAGAATTGCTGGGTCATGTGGTAGTTTCCAGTGTCAATGTTTTGAGAAACCATCATATTTTTTTCCATAGGGGCTGTCTACATTCCCACCAATGGTGTAACTGGGTTCCTTTTCCTCATAGCCTTGCCAACACTTGTTTCTGTTCTTTTTGATATGGGCCATTCTCACAGGAGTGAGGTAGTATCTCATTGTGTCTTTTATGTACATTTCCATAACTATAAGTGATTTGTGCATTTTTGCATGTAACTTTTGACCATCTGTATGTCTTCTTTGGAGAAGTGCCTATTTCTCTCTTCTGCCCATTTTTTATAGGATTAATTTCCCTGTTATGAGTTCTTAGTAGATCTTGGGCATTAACCTTTGTGAGATGTATGAGAGAAAATCTTCACTTATTTATTAGGGTGTCTTTTTGTTTTAATGTCCTTTTATTTCTTTTGCAGTGCAGAAGCTTTTTAGTTTGATGTAATTTCATTTGTTTTTTTGGTTCTTTTTTTTTTTTACTTTTGTTTCTTTTGTTGTTGGAGTCTAGTCCCTAAAGACATCTTTGAAATCAGTGTTGTGGAGTAATTTGTCTATTTTCCTCTTTTTTAAATCAAAGGTGGTATGCTACATGGCCTGAATTGTTCTACTTAGGACTTAAGGTGATTCTATGGAATCTATTTTTGTAGTTGTTTTTCTGATGCATGCGTGCCTGCTTTAAGTAATCAAAATAGAAAACTTTCACTTTCACCTCTCCAAAAAATATAATTATTTGTTTTCATTTAATTTTTAAAATTGCCTGCTAATTGCAAAAGGAAATAATGTTTATCACAAAGATGTTGTCAATATTGATTTTTTGTATTAATGTATTCATTAAGAGATCATTAACTATCTGGGGAATAAATGGGGAGTTTGCTGTGCTAAAGCATTTCTGTTAATTGAAGATGTAAAACTAGCAAAACACCTGGCTCATAAATACATTCAGCAACTTTTCATTCCATGTGTATATCCCACTTCAAAAATGTTAGGCAATAAATAACTCACCTATGTCAATATATGTAGAAGAAAATGACTTGTAGGAGGAGACTTTTAAATGAGAAGAGCTGTTATGAAACAAACAGTACATATTTACTAATATGAATAGTCTCTTTTTACTATAGGTATTAGGAAGGCATAAGCGAGAGATTTGGATGGTCAGCCCTGTCAGCTGTCGAGGCTTAGAAGATTGGGTAGAAAGGTAGATGGTACATTGTTAAATGGAAGTGAGGGAGATTGCTTCAGGAAGTAATTTATTTGTAAGAAGGAAAACACATTCATGCTAGGATAAGGAATACATTTATTTCCAGTTTCTCATTACATCTGTTTTTTGTTTTGTTTTAGATTTTTTTACTTAGAATAAATATTTTACTAAAATAATATTGCATTATAATATGTGTTTTAGGTGTGCGTCATTAAAAATCAACATGTGTATATACTACATTAAGTTTGCTATTAAAAGTGCAGTTTAATCTACCACTATACAATTGACCATTTATAGCCTATAGCCAATTTATGCATTCCCTTACCTCTTTCCCTTCTGGTAACCACTAACTAGTCTTATAGTCCAATTTTTTTTGTTTGTTCATTTAGTTCACCTACTTGATTTTCTCTGTACCATGTATGAGTGAAATCATCTGGTGTTTGTCTTTTTCCATCTGAATTATTTCTCTAAGCATGATGCCATCCATGTTGTTGAAAATGGTAGCGTTTTGCATATGTTTTGCTCTATGTATTTTGTAGTTTCAGGTCTTGCATCCATGTCTTTTATCCATTTTATTTTTGTGTATGATGTGAAATAGTGTTTTAGTTTCATTTTTTGAAATATTGACTGCCCAATATTCCCAACACTATTGAGGAGGCTTTCCTTTTGCCAATGCATATTCTGATTCTTTTGTCCTAGATTAGCTATCTGTATGGGGGTGGGTTTATTTCTCAGCTCTCAATTCTATTCCATTGTTATATGTGTTTTATTTTGTTCCTACCATACTTTTTTTTTTTTTTAACAATAGCTTTGTAGTATAGTTTGAAATCTGGGAGTATGATATCACTATTCTTCCTCATTTTTGTCAGATTGCTTTTGCTATTCAGGGTCTTTTGTGGTTTCATATAAATTTCAGTGTTGTTCTGTTTCTTTAAAGAATGTCATTGAAACTTTGACTGGGTTGTTTTAAAACTGTATAGTCCTGTGGCTAACGTGAACATTTTGACAGTCGTAATTTTTGTGGTACATAAGCAGGGAATATCTCTCCATTTCTTTGTGTCTTCTTCAGTTTCTTTTAACAATATCTTAGAGTTTTCGATGTTTAGGTCCTTCACCTCCTTTGTTAAGTTTAGTTCTAGTAGTTAATATTTTTTGATGCAATTGTAATGAGGTGGTTTCTTGATTTCCTCCTTTTATAGCTCATTATTTGCATATAGAAAAGTCATTGATTTGTTATATTAATTTTGTAACCTTTCACTTTGCTGAACTGATTTATTGTTTCAATTAGCTTTTTAATGGGGTATTTAAGGTTCTCCATGTGTATTACCTATCATATCTTCTGCAAATAATGGTGGCTTTACTCTTCTTTTCCAATTTGGATTCCTTTTATGTTCTTTTCTTTTCTAATTGCTCTAGCTAGAACTTCCAATACTATGTTGAATAGTACTTGTTAAAGTGAACATTCTTGTCTTATACCACATCTTCATGGAAAATTTCCAGCTTTTCTCCATTGAGAATGTTAGTTGTAGGTTTGTCATATATGGTCATTATTATGTTAAACTATGTTCCATCAATCCCCAGATTTTTTGAGGGATTTTTATCATAAGTGGATTTTAATCTTTTTTTTAATTAACTATTTTTTAAGATTTATTTATGCATGCATACAAGAACCGGGGTGCAGGCCAGATGCACAGGGAGGGGGTGAGAGGATTCACCAGAGACAAAGTGGGGAACAGAAAGGCAGATTGACTGAAATACACTGCTAAGGGGAGCAGCAGGCGAGAAAGGAGAGGTCTGCCACGCCATGTGGGATTTTTGCCGGCCAGCCAGCTGGGATCAAACTGGTGCTGCAGAGGCTGCAGACAGCTTCACAGCACTGCTCTCAACTGCCTGAGCCACCAGGGAAGTCCTCTGGATTTTAATCTTATCCAGTGTTCTCAACATGTATTGGTATCATCATATGGCTTTTATTATCCTTTTATTGATGTGGTGAGTTATGTTACTTTTTGGATGTTGAACCATTGTTGTATCCCTAGAATAAATTTCACTTGGTGGTAATGTATGATCCTTTTAATGCATTGTTGAGTTCAGTTTGCTAATATTTGGTTGAGAATATTTGCATCTGTGTTCCTTAGGGGAATTCGTGTGTATTTTTCTTTTATTGTGGTTTCCTTGTCAGGTTTTAGTGTGAGGTTAATGTTGGCCTCAAAAAATGTTTTTAGAAGTATCCCCTCTTTCTGTTTTTTTAAAATGTTTGGATCGGTATTTGTTCATCTTTGAAGGTTTGGTAGAACATAGTAATGAAACCTTCTGAACCTGAACTTTTATCTTTTTTTTTTAAAGCATAGCAGAGTTTATTTTTTTAAGATTTATTTATATAAGCACTGGGTACAGTCAGAAGCGCGGGAGGGTGAGAGAATTCACTGGAGCCAGAGCAGGGAGCAAAACAGGCAGATGGACTGAAGTACACTGCTGAGGGAAGCAGCGGGCGGCAGGAGAGGTCTGCGCGCCATGTGGGACACTCACCCAGTGGCTGGGGATCGAACCAGTGCTGCAGAGGCTGCGGGCAGCTTCACAACCCAGCGCTCAACTGCTGCGCCACTGGGGAGGCCCCTGAACTTTTATCTTTTGGGAGAGTTTTGATTACTGATTTAATTTCCTTGCTTGTAATTGACTTGTTCAGATTTTCTATTTCTCCCTGATCCAGTCTTGAATGGTTGTATACTTTTAAGAATGTTCCATCTCTGCTAGGCTTTTTAACTTACTAGTATACAAATATTCTTAGTGATCTCTTACAATCCTCTGAATTGTTGAGATACCTGCTGTAATTTACTTTGTTTCTGATTCTATTTATTTGAGTTATGTCTCTTATTTTTTCCTTGTGAGCCTCGCTAGAAGTTTGTTTTGTTTATTTTTTCAAGTACCATCTTTTGGAGTCATTAATCTTTTTGGTTACCTTTTGACTTACGTTTTATTTATTTCTGATCTAATTTTTATTTCCTGTCTCTACTAGCTTTTGGTTTTGTTTGCCCATCTTTTTCTTGTTCCTTAAGGTGAGAAATAAAATTATTAGAGCTCTTTCTTGTTTCTTGATGTAGGCCTGTATTGCTATATATTTCCCTCCTTGTACTGCTTTAACTGTGTTTAATGAGTTATGGATGGTTGTATGCACATTTGCATTTGTCTTGAGGTATTTTTAATTTTTTCTTTTACTCCTTCAGTACAATCTTATTTTGTCTCCACATATTGGGGTTTTTTTTTCTGCTTTCTTTTTGTCATTGATGTCTAGTTTGATACCATTTGGTTGGAGAAGGTGCTTGGTATGACTCAAGTCTTCATGAAGTTGTTAATACTTACTTTGTGATATGGATAACAATCTTGGAGAATGTCCCATATGCACTTGGAAAAATGTGTATTCAACTTTTTGGGGCACATATCCTGTAGCTGTCTATTAATCCATGTTGTCTAATTATTTTTTTTAAAGCCATTGTGTTCTTATTTATTTTATGTCTGGTTGATCTGTCCATTGATGAAAGTGGTATGTTGAACTCCCAACCATTTATGCATTTTCCCAGCATCTGTTTTCAAGGTTGATAGTAGTTCAAATATATAGGTAGCTTATTTTGATTCTTCTTTGTTATGTATATATATCAATAACTGTTATTTCTTCCTGATGTCTTGTTCCCTTAATCATTATATATTGTCCATCCATGCCTCGTTATCTTTTTAGTGAGAATTCTATTTTATGGTTGTCTCTGTCTTCCCTTGGGTCTCATTTGCTTATAGGATTATTTTCTAACCCTTTACTCTGAGTTATATTTATTGTTGGAGTTCAGTTGTACTTCCTGGAGGCATCAGAAAGTTAGATTCTCTTTTCTAGTCCAACTTGACACTATGCCTTTCAATTTGTGAGTTCAGTCCATTTACATTTAAAGTGACTATTGATATATGAAAGTTGGTGGTTCTTTCTGTTTCCTTGTTCAGTTCTTGGTGGATGCTCTTCTCTTTGATTTAGATATCAAGCTCCTTTAAACATCTGGGGGGGGTGTCAGGTGTTTGCAAGCTCCTTTACTCTGTTTGTCTTAAAATGTTTTATTTCTCCATTCCTCACATTTGAAGGAAAGCCTTACTGGATACAGTATTTTTGGTTGGCAGTTTTTAAATATTTTGATCACATCATTCCATTCTCTCTTTGCTCATAAAGTTTCTTAATAAATCATATGTCAGCCTGTTCAGGCTTCCTTTCTAGGTTATCTGCTTTTCCCCCATCTAGGCAGCATCAATAGTCTTTGTCTTAAACTCTTGAAAGTTTCATTATTATGTGTCTTGGTGTATGTCTTATTCTGTTTAGGTAATCTGGTGTTCCTTTAGCTTCATGGTCTTACATATTTAATTCCTTCTTTGCATTTGGGAAATTTTCCTCTATTATTTCTTTAAATAAGTTCTCTCTTCCCCTTCTGGAATACTCACAATTATTATATTGTCTCTTTTCATGTACTCAGGTAATTCTTGAAGTGTTTTTTTTTCCTTTTTTCATTTATATCTCTCTTCTTCCACCTGATCCTTTGTTGTTATCTTCAAGTCACTCATCTGATCTTCCATTTAGTGTATTCTACTTACATAGCTTTCTCCAGAATTTTTTAATCTCTATTGATTTTTTTTACATCCTGAATCTACATTATTTTCTTATTTAAAGCTTCACTTTCCATATTCTGTTTGCTAATTTTATTTCTCAGTGCATTAATTTATTTTTCTGAGTTTATTTTGTATATCATTATCAGCTTTTTGGTATTTTATTCCTGTTCTTTGAAATCTGTAGCATTGCAATTTGGAACTTTGTATTTGCTAGGAAGAAAAGATTTTCCATGTCTTTGTATTGTGTTCTGGAAATTTGTTTTCTCTTGTGTTGTAATATTTCCCTAAGGACTCCAATTTATGTTTTTCCATTTCTCCATTGTTTAGTAAGTATTAAAGGTACAGAGCTTCCACATTTCCAGTAGATAGCACTATATGTCTGGAAAAACTTATTTGTAGTTGGGTCTTATGTGGGTAGGATTTGTCTTGGAGGTGTCCGTCATTAGTGAAAATGGTATGCATAGTATGGTTTGTGTCTGTGATTGCTCTCCTCTCTGGATTTCATACCAGTGCCTCTGCAATATTCAGGCTGGACTTTCAGTGCAGCTTCCTAGCACAGCTTAACTGTATGCACTAATTCCCAACATCTGCTCTATCCTGAGGGATATGGGTAGGAGGAGTTGGGACTTTCTGAGGTTTACATTAACCTGGCTCACCCCAGCACTCACTCACTCTCTCTCTCTCTCTCTCTTTGTGCCTGTAGTTCAGTTTCTTCAGTGTCTCTTCTGTTGCATGCTGTCAGCATTTGCCTTTGATGATCAGGAAATACTGTGGTCTTGCCCCAACACATGGTACCCTCAGAGTTCAGTTTCTGTTGCGATCTCTAATTTATTCTCTGAAGAGTAAAGCAGGGAACTTCCTTGATGCCATCTTCCCTTTCCCCACTCTTATTTTAAAATTTTTGAGGAATCTGTATGCTGCTTTCTGTGTTCACTGTATCAATTTACATTCCTACCAACAGTATACATTCTCCACATCTTCTCCAATACTTAACTGTTTCATATCTTTTTTGTTTGTTTTATATTAGTAGTTATTTTAGGAGAGTAGCTCTTAAACCTTATGCTCATTCTGCAGTTATTTCTGATACCCTCTGTTGCTTTTTTAAAGGTATGTCTGGAAGTATGTTGTAACACAGCCTTAGTTTATAATCTGACTTCTCTTGCTAACTTGTTCTGAATAATAATGTACAATATTTTCTTTCCCTCTCAGGTGTACTCCTTGTAAAATTCCCACCACCAAGTCACCCATGTGCTATCACCGTCGTCCCTTGTGCTCTTCCCTCCCCTGTTGATCCCTCTCCCTCCCACATGGAATGTCTCTAATTTTTTTTAAAGATTTATTTATTTATACAAGTAGGAAATTTCAAATCTTTTTATTAAGAGATTTTATTTATTTTATTTTTTGAAAGATTTATTTATGCATACAAGAGCTGGGGTACAGTCCAGAGGTGTGGGGACTGAGAGCATTTACCAGAGACAGAGTGGGGAACAGAACAGGCAGATTGACTGAAATATACTGCTGAGGGGAGCAGTGGGAGAGTCAGGAGAGGTCTGCTGTGCCATGTGAATTGCTCCCTGGCCAGCTGGGGATAGCTTCATTGGTTGATGGCTTCATAGGTTGCATCTTAACCCTTTGAGCCACCAGGGAAGACCCTATTAAGAGATTTTATTAAAAGACATTAGGAACTAGTTGTCAGCCATGATCTAATAAAGTTTTAGTATTTCTAGACTGCTGAATCTGAGACTGCTAAATCTAATCTCCAAATCAGTTTGAATTTAGATTGGACTGTACTATGTATCATTTATTATTTGGTCATGTACATGTCATAACCATGCAGATTAGTAAAGATGAAGTTGAGACTGCTGGTCTCTCTGACATTGTGATATTGTTTAACTGCAATATTCATTAGTCCATTTATGGACATGCTCCAACTGGTAGATTCATGCCTGGTTTAAGAGTATATGTCAAGTGGCTTATAACTGCTGTCTACCATTTTGAAGAGAATTTGTATTTGTAGTTGATAAACTACTGGATTGTTGAGAAGTGTTACTGACAATTTGTACCTTATGTACTTCATTTCTAGAAGGGTTCAATTTAGTTTTAATTTTTTTTCCAATTTTAGAACAGGATTAACTTGTAATATTTGTTCTGTTTTACTGGGTTGTAAGAATAATCAAGTTGTTATGTTGCTTTAATTTTTTGGTAAGTAAAGTTCTATTATCAATATTCTCAAATTTCCTCTGCATGAAGACGCCAACAATTCTATTTTCCTTAGAACAACTTGTTTTCCATCTCCAAGCTTCTGGTGTTGGTACTCTTTTTTTTTTTTTAACTAGACTCTCTTGCATTCAGAATTTTAGTTTTCTACAGTATAAAGGTTATAGGCAAATAGCCAGCTGTCACATTCTTGAGGTCAGATACAACTACTATCTATGAGATACTCTGTTTTGGCTTCATGCTACTTGCCAGATTGCTAAACAGATGTTCTAGGCTATAATTCAGGAAACTGGGACCTCTTGAAACAGTCCCTGAGAGTCACTTTTGACATCTCTGAATCATTTTTTAAAGGTAATTAGTTCTAGTGAAAATGAAAATGTATTGAACAAAAAACAAAAGAACAAAATTATTTTAGTGTTTGGGAGTTGTAGCAACTTGATTAGAAACTTGATTATAGAGATGTTTCTAATGATAGAAAAGTATAATTTTAACCTCAGAATGCTGTACAATTAGCCTCTTTTCCCCTTTATTGCTTTTGATTTTGGACATTATCACAAAAAAAAGGCTATTACATAAAAGTCATTTTATAGACTTTAAGGACTACCAGTTGATTTTGTGTGACATTAAAGAATTTATAAACTGCCTGTTTTTTAGTAAAGTAAACATGGGGAAGGAGGCTATAAGACTTATTTTTTCTGTAATATGTAATACATGCTTTGGTGTTTTCTTCATATATCCCATCAATATTTTTTGGTTGGTGCTGCATTATTTTGTAATTAATACAAAGCTCGCATCTATATTTAGAATCTATAAAGTATTGTTCTAAATGTGTGGCTTTCTTAACTTACATGCCCATTATTAACATATCAGTTGCACAAAAGATTAAAATTTAAGCTAATTACTTAGCTGTTATGACCTAAAAGGTGAAAAACATACTTTTAAAAATATATTCATTTAGATTGCTTTCGCTATAGTTAGATAATGAGGGAAACACATAATTTGTATTTATATCAGTATATTACACTTGTGATATGCATTATGCTTTGCAGGAAATTTATTTACACATAAACATAAGAATCAGTATCTTGCTCTTGGAAAAATTCTTAGGCTACCGTGTTTTAAGGAAGGTGAGAATAAATAATAGGAATGAACATTTAAGTCTCATTTACATTTGCCAATGTGTAAATTTGAATTTAAAGTTAATGTGCCTCCATTGGACATTCAGGGTACTCATAACAAACACTTCAATCAAACTAATGACTCTTAAGAAAATCGAACTCTAAAATCACTTTTTTTTCTCCTTAAACAATTCTTCCATTTTTCCCATTTCATATTTTAGATAAATAGCATTACAAGAACATTGACGCAAAAGACCAAACTCAACAGTTCTTACAGACTTGTAGAAAAGAAATCAGGGGTGTTAATTTACAAAACTTATCCTAGTCTTTAAACCTAAGTGGATAAAACCTAAGTCCTAAAACTTTCAGTTCTTGGACTAAGAGTTGTATACCCTCAGGAAGAAACAGAGAAATCAGAAGTGTCAATTTTAGATTTGAAACTCAAGCAGAACCTCAGTGTCTGAAGAAAATATAAAGATGAAGCATATAAGTCCTTATTTGGGTAACTGATAATTAAATATTAGTAATCTTTGCCCCTCTCCTTTCAACTTTGGTTTCTGTTTTCTATTTTGCCTTTTCTCTACCTCTCCTCTTTCTCTTCCTTCCATCTATCTAGCCACTGAAATAAATTAGGAAGTCATAATAATAAGATCAAATTACTGTGTTTTTGTCAATTCTAAGATACCCATTTTTATTTAATACTTCTAAAATTGGCATGTAGATCTTTTCTCCACCAAAATTTAGGGGGAAATGAGAGGAAAAGAGTGAGTTACATTAATACATAGAGATCAAGGTATCATCTTTATAACTGAAAAATAATAGATTGGGGAAATAGGCTCAGTCTGCTTAGCAAATATGCTGGCTGGTATGTCTCCCAGAGTTAGGCAGACTTACCTACAGACCTCCCATGGGAAGCCCAAGGCCCTGAGCAGCAGGGCAGAAAGTTTACTGTATATGGCAGCTGGGCATCCAGGCAGGAGGAAGAGGCTGCATCACACAGTAGTTCACCAATCACATAGGTCTGCTCTGTGCTGGGGAAGACTGAGCCAGGTATAGGAGCATGGGGAGAAATATTTGTCCCTGGAGAGACTAGTGAATGGGGTTATATGTTCCCTGCCATCAAAGTGAAGTTGAGGTCTATAATCCAGGTATCACACTAAAGCCAAGCTCCTTGCCGTTAGTACCTAAATTTTGTAATTCACCAGGAATGGCTTGTAAAAACAGATTTAAGGCCTCCCTGGTGGTGCAAAGGGTTAAGCACAGCACTATGAAGCTATCAGCAACCTCTGCAGGGAGTTCAATCCCTTGCTGGATAGGGAACTACACACATGGTGCAGCAGACTTCTCCTGTCTCTCCCGCTGCTCCCCTCAGCAGTGTATTTCAGTCATTCTGCCTGTTCTGTTCCCCACTCTGTCTCTAGTGAATCCTCTCAGCCCCCACACCACTGGCCTGTACCCCAGTTCTTGTATGCATAAATAAATAAATCTTAAATAAAATACAGATTTAAAAATATGCCCTTCAACCATACTCATCTTTTATTCTCTCCTTTCTTTCTCTGGACTCCTCTTTGTCTTGTCTTTCTACTTCCATAGTCATTAACTTACTTGTTGCCCACACCTGCTGAGTTCTCTTAGTTTCTTGGAGAAGTAGATCATGTTCTTGCAGACTCCTAGCTGTCTACTCATTTGGGATAAGCCTTTTTCTCTCAGTCACCTACATTCTAACACAGTTAAAATGTCAGGCCTGATTTTCTTTCTCTGCCGTTGCTCATGTTAGCTTGCTCAGATCCCTGGAGGTGAGTTGGTCCTCACGTTGACCTCATTGTTACATTCACACCTCACCTTGTACATTTATTCCGTTGTCCAGTGCAACTTCTCAACTACTCCCCTGGTTTGTCCTATGTCTAGCTGGGCTAATACAGTTACTTACCCCAGAAGTTTGTTAGTACTTCAGAATAAAAAGTCTCTAATCAAACCACATGTTAATACCCTTATTTGGTTTACAAATCCTGCCTTAGGATTGGCTTCCTTCATGAAGAATGAACGTTGACCAAATTCACATTTGCATCTCATCATATCTGCCATGGCTCATCTGTAATGAACCATCAGTCCATTGTGAATGTTTATAGAGGAGAGTTTTGTTATATGAAGTTTTGTTATATAAAAGCACAAAAATGGGAACAAAAGAAAATACATGTTTTTCATTTCCTTCAGAATGAAAGCTAAGATATGCCATATTTACAGTATATAAGGCATATTAACATTATATTAAGCACCGGAAATTGAGTGTATGAGGCAGGAAAAAAATTTCATCTGTTCATGCATTCAGGTTTAACTTGGAAAGTAACTTAAATCTATTACATTTGATATTTTGTTATAATCTGAAACTTAATATACACTGTACTGTGCTCATTGAGAAAATTCTATCTTTGTTCATATAGTCATGAAATTGACTCTGTAATAGAAAGACAGATGTGAAGATACTTGGTAAATCAGAAAAGCTGGTCTTTATCAGTGAAAGCCCCCATTAGTGGAACACAGGTTTAGGGCTTGTCTTCAGAGTTTACTTTCTCTTAACCTGAGATCATTTTTTCCCACCAACTGCATTAGAGATAAGTTTTTCTTCATAGTGGTAATATGTTAAGCTGTTTTCCTAATAGTTACTTATAGAATATTTAGCCATTTAACAATAGTTATTGAGCATCTGGCATATATATGAAGTACTGCTCTACTGATGCGGACATATCAGTGAGTAGATAAAATCCCAGCTCTCATGGAGCTTTTCGTTCTGCTGGAGTATCATGACAGTTAGAAGTCTTTTAAGTGTGAAAGAATTTAATAGTTGGAAATTTGGTAGTTTAAGTAGTAATACTTATATTTTAATATCTCATGGCATAGGTAGCATCTGGGTAGTAGGATTTCATATAATCCAGCTCTGTGTCAAGAAAGGACAGAGAAACCCCAACCTCTAAAAGTTTAACATGGAACTGGCTTAACTTTCATCAAGCTCAGTTTGCCAAAACAGTCACAAGCCATCCCAGATTCAAAAAGAAAAGACTCAAACCACATATCTCAGAGAAGGACTGTGGCCATATTTAATATAATGCAGATAGCACTCAACTAGCTATGTGAGTTTAGAGTCATTTCAACTGCCTGAACCTGGGAACCCTAAACTAATTTGACTTAGAAGGTCATTGAGAATGTGAAGACATTTGTAAGACTCATGTACTGGTCATTATCTATCCAATATAATGAGTCATTTTGACATGTTCTGTTTACTATGGCTTCAATTTGGATACTTTACATAAAATTGTAAGTTTCTCATTTTCCAAGGTCTTTAAAATAGTTCTTTTTATCTTCATCTACTACAGCTCTGTGGGTGTGTGACATGGTAAGGAAGAAGTGGCAAATTATTATGTAGAATTTTCTTAATGTCAGATATCTCCTGTCATCTGATTGTCTTTTAGTCATCATTCTAATAGATGCAAATAGAATAAAATAGTACGATTTGTATCAATGGAAGTTTACCATTCTGTGGAGGGAATGCTTTCTAGCATACTTTTTTATTATATGACTATACCTTTTGAAAATTTGGAAATTGTTTCAGTTATTGCTAATATAGAATTGATCAATCTCTTTAATCTAGTGGTAAACAATCAAGAGAAACATTCCAAGCCATTTTACATTTAATAACACTCAAGGTGTACATTTTGTAGTAGCTGAAGTCAGAGAATAGACTGTGCATGTGTGATGACTGAGTGATTTCTCATGGTGAGCAAAAGTGGAAAGAGGAAAAGCAGAGGTCTTCTCTGAAACCTGTATGATTTAATATTTTCACAATGTCATATATACAGCCTCCTCATTTCCAAGCTGAAGTTCAACATTCCCTTTCATACCCCCAAAATATATGAGTTTGAATTCTTATTCAGTTGAAATAAATTGAAATGGTACCTTAAACATGATCGTGCTTCAGACTTCCTTTGTTTTTTCCCATAATTTACTGACTTTGACTTATCTGGGGGAGTGTTGAAATAACTGACGAGACAGTGAGATTTAATTTGGATTTTGGGATGTTTTCCAGGTAGTTCTAATATGAAGGGAAGGTTGGGAACAGTTGCCCTCAGTTGATTTTGCACCTTAGGGTACAATAATAAGATCCTAATTACATCAGGATCTTACTGGGAGGAAAGAGACCAGAGCATCCCAGGTGATGATAATGTGCAGCCAGGATTAGGAATCACTGTTTTCAGAGTATCAAGAAAGAATCTAGAAAAGATGAGAAACAAAAAAAACCCAACCTTCAATACTTAGTAATTGCATGTAAGAAGCAGTAGGGGAACCAAAGAACATAATGTTATTTAGTCTAAATTTTTTATTGCATTAATAGTGTTTAAAGTATTGTATATGACTTATGAGTATAAATTTACAGCTCTTTAGATGTATGTTACCACACCCCCATCAGTGCACCCATACTTCTTTACCATAGACCATCTGACCTCCTCCTCACAAAAAGTTGTGCTAAATACACACACATACACACACACAATATGGAATATTACACTACTCTATGTATGAAAAATGATGGAATCTTGCTGTTTGCAAAAACTTAGATGAAACTGGAGGGAATTATGCTACATAAAATAAGTCAAAAGGAGAAAAAGATATACTGGATGATCTCTCTCATTAGTGGAATATAAAGAAACAAACAAAAATAGGAACAGACAAAACTAAACCAGAACAAACTATAGAAATATGCCTACATAGAGTTTTAATTTTGCAAAAATTTTAATATTAGTATAACCTTTCATTTCATAGAAAGTTAAGTAAATTGCTCAATATCATACACTGGTAAGTGGGCCTTACCTCCACTTCTTTCCACACACATGCACACATACAGTGTCACCCTGCTACTTTAATTCCAATATTTATGTTTCTAGTTGGAAGTTTGCTACAAAACAGGGCACTGGTACTATCATCAATAATTAAAAAGGGACATTATTGCTTTGGGTAAAGATTGGTAAGTTTAGTTGTTGATAGGTTTGATTTGAGAAAACAGACATCCAATAAAGGAGATTATCAGTAAACACATAAGCATAAGAAAATAGTAATCAGGTGTAAAATTAGGACCAGATTGACCAAGAATCATTAACAAAAGAGGGCAAATTAAAACCATAAATACGGCAAAGAGGGAATATATAGAGAGATATCAGAGGCTAAGGGCTGACTCGTTGGGAGTCAATCACATTTCAGTGTTGGTGAATAGAAATGAGACAGTGAAAGAGATGGCAAAAGGAACTATTTTATGTTTAAAAAAAGCAAGAATACTTTTTAAACTTTTTAAAAAAGTGATTATACAAGCACATAATAATCACTCATTTGGTAAATGAATAGGTAGAACAAAAAAACATGGGGTGTTTTCATTTTTTTTTTGTAGAAGAACATAGTAACTACAGAGTACTATGAAAAAGCATTGGACTTGAAATGAAATGTTCTGACTTTCCATTTCTCTTGTCTCCTGCAAACTGTGAATTGCGATAAATAACTTGATCTTTCTGAATCCAGTTTTTCATTTGCCAAATGGGGAGTTATTCAGAGGAGTAAATGAGATGATATATGCCAAACTATAATGTGCTGTCGGAATGTCATGAAGTGTTATTACTGGGGAAGGCACTAGGAGCTAAAGATTGGAATTGGGCAAACCCAAGGTCAAATGCTGGCCCCAGCTACTCTGCCCTCTAATAGGATACTTAACTTCTCTGAGGTGTATGAAGAAGAGAGATGATATGAATAGCTTTATCATAGTTTTGTTGTGTTAATGTGGGTACAATGAGATAATGTGGGTTACTCATTATATTAATATATAATATAATATAACTTATTTCACCTTAACATTAAGCATATTATAGCCATTCAAAATAACCATTTCTCACTGATTCTTTAATGCTAGAGTATGTCTTATGACATTTCCTTGATATATGAAACATTTAGGCATCACACCAGAAACCCTTCAACAAAGTAGTTTTCACAGCAAGCTGTTACTGATTAATTCTTTATAAGTTTTTGTTAGCTGCTTTAGTATCTGCTGTTTAAATGTTGGAAACTTTCACTGTATGGTTGTATACCCTTTTCTTATCTTACATTCTTTCTCTAAGTAGTCTTCCACATCTTCAATTATTACCAATTCATTTAAAGCTCCCAAATGTGAATGCCTACCTCAAGCCATCCTTCTCAACTCTATACACATATATCCAAGTACTAACATTAAATATTGTAATATGGTTGCTATTGTAACAATATTTATCACATTGCATACTTGTAGTACTGGTGTTATTGTCTTTATTCAGTACACTGTACATTAAATCTCTGTGGCTGTTTAATTCATCTCCTGTCCATTTCCACTGTCATATAGGAATCAAGGCCACCATCATCTCTCACATGAACTGCTACTACATTGGTCCACGTCCACTCTCATTCCTTTTCAGTTCAACTCCACTTAGCAAACCTGAATGATATTTGAACACACATGATTTTATCACTTTCCATTTCCAACCCTTTGGTTACTTTTTGTTGCTCTTGTGTACATTGATCACCTGATTCTCAGCCTCTTTCAAGCTACTTTCCCATTGTCTCTCTTTGCTTTAGTCTGCTCAACCATAAATTCTCAGCTTAAATATTAATTTTGTAGGGAAATATTTCCATCTTCCTCCCACTGTCCCTAATTATCTTAACCCTTTTTATGTGTTCTTATCACACATTCCTCTTTTGAAGCAATTTCACACCTATAATTATCTGTTTATCATTTTCCTTGCTCTGAGGGCAAGGGATGTCTGTCTTATTTGTTATTCCTGGCCATTAACTCTATGCCTGACCCTTAGTCTACATTCAGTAAAAATTTTAAGTGAAAGAATAAATTTCCTACATGCTGCTTCCATGAAGGGAAAGGATACATTTGTAAATCCTATTCTCTGTTCCCATTCTTGCTCCAAATAGAATAGTCCAAATGCTTATGGCCTTACTCTAGCATTCCTGTACTTTCTTTCATATTAATCTTTGTAAATTTTCATTTGCCGCTACTGCTTGTCCTTGTTACTGCCTATATTTATCTTGCAAGGTCTTTGCTATGAATATTTCACATAGTAAAGTAATTCCTTGAATTAATATTCCTCCAGGATCTACTTAGATAGTTGAATCCATTCAAGATTATTAATATATTATATGGACTGTTTCCTTTAGATTGCTGGTACTGATGATCTCAGGAAAGTATAGTGGTAAGGGGACCCTGGGTGTAAAATTAACGCTTTGTATTGCTCAGGGTAGAAAGAAGCCAAAACAGACTCTTGGAATTGTAAACTAGTGGAATAAAATGTGGCTTTTAATGCTAACCTAATGTGTTTGTACTTTTGCTTTACACCACTGTTAATATAGGTCATATTCTTTTTAAAGCACAGATACTATTGATTGAAAATATTTTTAATTTGACTTATTAGTAGAACATAGATAATATGTAACATCAGTCACAATGTAAATACATTGTAAATACAATGTATTTAAATACATTATAATATACATTTCATACTTTAAGATTAAATGTATAATTGATGATAGCAGTTTTGCTTTCTATTTGGCTTATAATTAAATACCAAAATCCATTTAAGTGTTGATTCTTAGTTTCTGTTTCTCAGTTATTGCCTGATGAAATTCTTATGGTTGATGGTTTACTTCATACTCATGTATGTTTTTCATACTCATCTACTATTAATTTTTTTCTTCACAAGTCACAGTGACAGAAGGTATTGTAATAGGTTAAGGGTTGCTATGTAACACTTAGTATACTTGCTAGAGTGAATAAAAATATTTTTTAATATTATGCTTTACTACCTGCAGTAAAGACTAGTGAATAGTTTCTTGTGTGCAAAATGGAAATAGCACCTATACTTTGACTTTCTGTGGTAGGTGAAGTTTGTGGCACAGCACCCTGTACTTGGAAACATGGCATATATTGAGAAAACTAGTAAAGAGATGTGTGGGGCAAACAAACATCAAATAAAAGTATATTCCTGCCATGGGAGAGCTCTTTCTCATTGTACTATCTTCTAATCTCCCTTCAGGGATACTTCCAATACAGAATTCCCTAATAATCATGCAACCCAATGTGAAACATCTTCCTCTATCATTTTTCTTCTCTTAAAGCCCATATTAGGCATACCTAATATGCATATATTAATTCAGGGTTTGAGGATGAGATGGAAAGTTAATAAAATCATAAAAATAGTTCATTTTTAAAAACTGTGTTCATTGCCTATATTAGTGGTTCTCAAATGCTTGAATTTCTTTAGGCGTGTGTGAAAATTATTACATTATATTTACTTTTCTCATTTCTTCATGATCCTTAGATATACTTGAAAACTACTTTGAAGCTTTGTAAACTGGTGGTTGGGAACCACTAGACTGTACCTGTATGACTATCTGATTCAACCAAGAGTTTTATCATGAATAGATTGATCATATGATGAGGTAAAAGTCTCTGTTCAGTGTAGAATTAAATGTTCATTATCTGGCACAGTCAGGTGCCCCGCACTGCATTATACTAATCAGCAACACCTATTTATGCCTGTAGTTAGGAAAATGCAACTTACTTGTGGTTTTTTTAATCAGGAATATTTTTAAGTCCACAAGATGGCAGTATTACCTCATAAAGGTAAACAAGCCAGTGATTAGCATGATTGCTTGGTTTCATTACAAATAAAGGAAGCTTTGAATACAATTGGAAACTCATGGTCATTGATAAAATGTAGAAGACTTTGCTATTGAAGAGAAGAACTTCTGAGGAGAAAGTTGCTAATTCATTAAGTAACCATGTAAAGTAAAACAAGTAACCATGTCTTGTTACAGGGAATCTTTCTACTTTATTTTTCTACTTTGTACCTTCATGAGACAGAGGTAGACATCAAGAAAACAAATTTCTTAAGATGTCCTTGCCTGCCACCATATTTACCAGTACCCCATACTATTCATATTTATTGCTTAGAATTAATGGATAAATTGCTTAGTGATGTGTAATGATGACCCCAATTATTGAGCCAGCATTAACTCATCTCATTTACTGAAGAAGGTAACCCATTTTAGAAAAATTTTACAAGTTTGGATTCAAAGGTTAACACTCAGTAATTCAGAATTCTACCTGTTTCATTTCAATGAAATGTATCATTTCAGGCAGAATTATGAATTCATTACATTCATTATCTGAGGTATACGTTTAATGTCAGAGATAAAAGGAACTATTGTTTCTATCATTTTTCTTTTCAATTTCTAATATATTGTGTCTTATTCTAATTACTTAATTATTTAAGTACTTAGCCCATACAAATGAATTTTCAAGTAAATAATTTCAAATTCAGTCTTTGTCTACTCAATAATCATACACTCACAAAAAATATTTTGAATGAGGCACTTACTGTTTTGGATACTCTATGCCAAAGTTAATAGCAAAAATATGGATTCCTGCTGATGTTTTCAACATTATTGATCCTTAAAAATATTTCCATTGATTACTGTGATTTTCGGGCAAGTCCACTATCATGTTTTTCAGTCCTTTTATTCACTTCTACAACATTATTTTCTTAGAGAGTTCTCATAGTTCTGTATTAGTCATAGTAACAGAAATTAAAGTGTTACTGTCAAGCAAAATCCATAGATTCTCAAATCCTACTTGACCATTAGTTCTACCTTTTACCACATCTAATGAGACACAGCAGATTTAACAGAATTTAGTTTATCTACTTTGACTTCCTTTACTTCTTTTGAGTAGGAAGCATAGTCTAAGTCAGTGGTATTGTCAGCCTTGTAATGAGATTCTTCCATGGAAGAATATTCTTGCTTAAAGAGAGGGAGTATTTTATATAGTTTGATCTTGAAAGTGAAGTTTGGTATTCCAACTTTGAAAACAAGCTCCTTCCTAGTGTATTAATTAAACTACTTTTGCATCAGATTGGTGGGATTACATTTATTCAATGTTATAATAGCTTATTCACTGTAATAATTTTAAGGTATATTGCTCCATTATATTAACCTATAGCATAATACTTTGAAATCTGACAGTGAGTGAATGGGCGACCATAAATTTTATTTTTCTGTATAGTCTAAAAAGTGAGTATTAAAAAACTGTTACGAATGAATCAAAAAGAAGTCACTTAGAATAAATAGAAAATTTGTGTTGTCTGGAAGCTTTGTCATGCCTTTATGCTATAACTGAAATGAGACCAATTTTTGAGAGACCTTTCTTGAGACAAGGTTAGTGTTCAAATAATCCAGGTTCTCTTTTATTCATTTCTAAAGAGGTAAGCAATAGGTCAGTAAAACTGACTTGAAATCAGTTTCATTCAGCTCATGCTCCAAGCTATTCTCTTGTGCAGATGCTGTCATTATTGGCTCTAGTATCCAAGGAGAACAGAGTAATGAAGGAAAGTGGCAAGGTCATAGAGGTAGAAAAGGAGAAACTTGCAAGAATAGAGAAGTAGTACGTTTTATTAGTCATAGTTGAACATGACCCTTTGCTCCCTATCCTTGATGCTGATAGTTCTATGAAGACAGTTCACAGCACTTGGAGACTAAGAGCATCATAACTGGCTTTCTTCCTGGCTGCCTGAAAATCATGTTGATTAGTGTAAATTCAGAAGGAAGCTGTTCCAGCGCTTGTGACTATAGATGCTCTACATATAGTACCTTTTTAGGAAGATGGTGTGAGCAAATGGAGCGGTGTGCCACATTAGGCCAAGGACTTAGCAGCAAAAAAAAAAAAGAAGGTTAATAATGAAAATATGGGAAAATAATAAAGATGAAAATATGTTATTGGGGAAAAAAAAAACCTTAGGAGAAAGAACTTTCAAATCATTAGTTATGAGGGTTTGGATACATATTCAAAATTAATATGTTTACTCAGTCTCTCTTTTAAAAACTACCTTACTTTATGTGAAAAATTCACACATGAAAAAATTTTGAAAGTGTGACAGATTACCTTTGGAAAACACAGTAACATTCTAAAATATTAAGTGGTGTTAAATAAGACATATGAAGAAATCTGTTTTTATCTACTGTGAACCACTTGAAAACTATGATGAAATTCTAACTTAAATTTTTAAAAAATGGATCTATGATCATTAAAATGCATTTAATTTTTCTTTAAAATGTTGTATTTAGAATTTTTAGCATTTCTACTTCTCATTTTTATTTCAGAACCAAAATAAAATTTCCATAATTTTTATGTTTGGTTTCATATGTCATTATAAATGTGGCATATTTGCAGTGTTACTGTAGTTGCTTTAGAGAAATTTTTAAGGTAAGTAGACAGAAAGCATCTGTATGGTGGAGATTTAAATAAAAAAGTGGGCAGACTGAATCAGAGAGAGGTTAAATATCTTTCAAAAGTGACATAAATCCATTTTTTAAAATACAGGTTACATTAATCATGAAATATATAAGCACAAAGATATTTACATTATTAAATACCTTTTATTTTGCCTTGGAACCTCATTCTGAACATTTTTTGAACAAATAAATTATGATAAATATCAAAATTGATGAGCTTACTTCAGTGTGTGAAGACGAGAGTAAATTAGAATTCTGCTCACTAAGTGCCTCAGAGCTTATTCCACCTGACTCATCAAATGAAAAATTCATCAATTAATCCTCTGACAATAACGATATATACACAAAAATCAATCTGGAATTGATTTTTTTTAGTCTGAACATGAAAACCAAGCCCTGACTTAAACATAATGTGAAATTTCTCTTCATTTCGACTTTATTATTGAGTATAACAGCTGAAGTGTTCATATAATTATTTGTTCTAAGTCAACTGTAAAAGTGTGATTGTTTGAGAAAGGGTATATGTGCTATAGAGATGGTCTGAAGCACAATTCAAGTGAGCTAATAAAGTTGTCACATGCATGTAATAATGCAGCTGATGGGAATCCCTAGAAGGCAGCCAATAGAGAGGATAGCGATCACTAAGCTCTGCTGGCAGACCACCCAGGACAGTTAACAGTGAGCTGAGTACTGAGGAAGATCAAAGAAAGAAAAGAGTAACATACAATAACTCAGATCTCAGATACAGATTAAAAGAAACAGTGCTAGGCATGTGATTTCTATAAAATGTATTTTTTGTGTGTGTGGAGACTAACAGAAAAAAAAAACCTGTAGAAAGGTGAAGCTTTTCCTTGTACCGACCTGTTTTGTCTCATCTACTTTATAGATAATGTTTCAGAATGCACTAAACATTGCTTTAAAATTCAATAATTCTGTGTAGTTCTTGAAGACTGCCAATGAAGCTTTCTTTGAAGTTTTTTTCTAGTTAAGTTTCTTTCTTCCACGAGGCCAGTACCATTGACAATAATGTATACACAAGCATCTCAAGAGAATAATTCAAGGCAAATAATAGGGGGTGGGTCTTTTGGGTTATTTTTTTGTTTGTTTGTTTTTTGGGATTAAAGAAATCCTAATAAAAATGTATTCAGCTATATTATGACAAAGGAATAGAGTTGAAAGGGTCAAATTTAAATTTACAGTATTCTGAATCTTTTTACTGCCAAATTAGGCAGTTCCAAAACCTATTATTTTTGCTGTTAGATTCTTAATTTCCATAATGCAGATTCTATTTGGAATTTTATCAGACTGCATCAGAAAGTTCTCTGTAGTCTTACAGAGAACTTAATACTGCTCTAAATGCTCTAAGTCGGCACACTAACACAAAAAGAAATCCATTCTACCAATATACAGTAATTTAAAAAACAAGAAGATGAAGGGAAATGTTAAGCTAGAGAACTCTGTCAGTATTACTTATCTCACTTGTAGTAAATTTTGATGACTGTCTTCTGAATGTGGATTCTTGTAGGAAATGAACATTAAACTGTTTTTATGTTTTATAGATGTTAAAAAAAAAGTTGAATACATATGATTCTGAAGCTATTAGAATTTTTTTTCCCTTGTCACAATAGCAGTAAGAAAATTGCAATAGAAATGTCTTCTTGAGTGCATCGCATATGAAATAATGTGTTTTTTCCCTGTAGCTTAAAATGTTAACTTGTATTTTAGGTCTCATTCTTTGCATATGCCTTGACAATTATGATTGCTTGATTAAAGAAAGAGCTTTTGTGCTAGTTATATGTCACAATACCAAATACATTATATCTGAATAGTATTTATAATGTTCTATTTCTGATCACGTTGGATATGTCTAGTAAAAAACTAAAGTAGGATAATATGTAGTGTTAAGATCTTTTGTTATTAAAACATTTGTGGCTTAAAAAATTTGCCTTTTTTTAAAACAATCTGGAAGGATGCTTACTTTTAACTATGTATTATACCAAATCCGATATTCTATGTACTAGTTTAAAGCATCTTGATAAATTGAAAAGTAATTTTCTAAATATTTTTAGATATGTATTGTAAAAACATTATTAAATTTTTCTGAACTATTCACGTATACTTTTTGTCCCTTTGGCCTTTATAGCCCTTTGTATTAGACTCATTTCTCAAGACCTATAAAGGATAGTATATATATATATATATATATATATATATATAATAGCCATCCCTGAGATTTATAACAGAATAGATAACTAAGAAAAAATCTTTTAAGTAATATCTATGTGAGTTTTTTTCCTGCTCTGTATTTTCTTCAGATATATATATCTTCAGTGTTCTATCTCTAGTGATAGAATGAATATATGTAACCATATTCACTGACAGCTATGTTAATGTAGTTACATATATTTGAATATATTTTTAAAACAAGTCAGATTTACTGATAATTCATATAGGTAATAGCCTATTTTTAGTGTTGTTAATCACACCAGATTTGTATAATGATGGATTGGTCATTTTGTTAATCATAGTTTTCTTTCTTTGTAAAAATTTTAAGTGCCCTTTTAAGACTAAGAAAAGTTTCATATATAATTATTTTCTATCCAGTGGAAAAATAATTGGTTTTGTTCTTGATTCTAAATATTACTTTGGTAGAGTATCTTCATTTAGGGTCATTTTAGAAACTTGAAAATGGAAAAGTTATGTGTGTTGTATATTCTACCTTTTATAGTGTTTAATCCATTTAGAAATATTAGACTAAACTAATTTATGGACAGCAGGGGGCAGAAGTGGTCATGGGGACATAAAAGGTTTGTGATTGTGTACCAGAACATAGACTTAACGGATAGTATTTTAAAAGTCTCTAGAGTAAATACTTTTATTTAGAGGCTTCACGAATTTGTGATGTTTTCTTATTTTTCAAAATTATCCATTTTTACAGTAGTTAATTTGGTCCAATAATAGGTAAACTAATCATACTTCTTAATCCAAATTCATTTATTTAGTGCAACTACTACCTAAAAGCTAACTTTATATACTTTCATATTATTTATCTTTTAAAATCACAAACTGGTATCCTCCACTGAAGTGGCACTAAGAAAAGAGAAACATACTGGCATGCCCATTAAATATTTTCCATGGTAAATTATTCCTTGTGATAGGTCATTAAGTAATTTTTTCCCACAATATTTGTTTTCTTACATAATTAAAATATGTTCTAAAATTTGTGTTCTGCTGCTCTACTCCCCACTCTGTCTCTGGTAAATCCGCTTACAGCCCTCCACCCCCACCTCTGGCCTACACCCCAGTTCTATGCATAAATGAAAAAAAAAATATGTTTGAAAATTTGGAGGTATAGTTGTTATGTGTGCTTTTTCATTCAAAGTAGCTACTTATTAGAATCTTTCAAAAAACTTTTGTCATTTTGATAGAAAAAAATACTGATTCTTAAATTTTAAGTTTAAGATTGGTTTTGCTCATTCTACAGCATTTGTAGGAGATAAATTTAGATCCTTTTACTCATTTTGCTACAGTACCTCTTATATTAAAATTTGGAATTAATTTGGCTTTTTAGATATCCTTGTAAAGTCTGAAGATGATTCTTTAACTGAGATAAGACTTCATACTCATTAGAAATCTACTTTTGCTTTAACAATCTCTAGCCAAAGTTGGAATTTATTTAGTAATATGCTCTCATTTTATTAATGTCCGATAAAATATAATCTGTTTACAACTGCTTGTAAAATTGACTTAAAAAGACATTTTAAATCCTAACTATAAAATGTAGTAAGGAAATAAGTGATAATACATGATAGTATTGTTCAATACTTTCTAGACAAATACCTCAAAGAGATACTCAAAACAGTATATTTAGAAAAATGATTGAATTTACTTCAGAGGTCAGCAAAGTATAAAATACTTTTGGATTATGACTTTATTAGATGAAGTGACTCTCAGATGTAGCTAATTTTCTTGAAGTAAGGTTTTTATCTCCACTTTTAATAATACCAGTATGTTTTGTTTGTATCATTTAAAATATAATTGGAGTCATTTACTAATATTTTCATTGTAGTTTAATGTATCTTATTTGAAAAGTGACTATAAACTCAAATAATTGGGCTAGATATATTCCATATTCTTATGCAGTATAAAAATTCTTTAGTTTTTATTAATTTATGTTCAACAGGTCATTTAGTGAATGCTTGCTGTGTGCATAGAATTCTTCTAGAATTTATATGTTGCCTTAAAATATGTTTCATGTGAATAGGAATAATGAATTTTAACTCTTTTGACTACAAAGTGATATAAAGCATATTATCTCAGAATATTGATATGGTTTAATCTACCAATATGACAAATTATTGCCTGATGAATTTATTTTACTTTTCAGAAATTCAGTTTTGTTATCTTTCAATAGTTTCTTCTATTAATGAAGGGATGTTTTAAATGCATATTTTTAATTAGATTGTAAATAAAATATTAGAACATAAGCATATTGGAATATTCATTTAAAATTGACCAAGAAACATATTTCTTCCTAAGCATTTTATTAAGAAGAAATCTTACACCATTAAAAGAAAATGTAAACTGCATCTTTTGTTCTCCAACACAATCGACAAGTTTTAATGTTACTTGTTAAGTATAAGGAAAGGGAATTTTTTTCTTAAAAACCATTTAACACAGTTTAGACTTTCACAAGGACTAGCCATATTCAAAGTGCAAATAATATTTTGGAGTAAGTAATAATCTGTTTTATCTAGAGGATACAAAGTAATTCACTTACTTAGTTGTGAAATTGTGGGAGCCTGAATTTCATCTTTGTGAACCAAAATCCCCTACTGTCATTGTTATCTTACAAGGCACCATGGCCTCAGAAAAAAAAGTGGTTTTTTTGTTTGATTGGTTGTTTTAAGGCATTTTACTACTACAGTTGAAAGTTTAAGAATTATATTTGGTACATGGTGCTCTGAAAATAAACTCTGGCACCTGAAAATAAGAATCTTTGAGCATAATTGATTAAAATGATGTAATTTTTTTCATTTACCCTGGAGCCTTTTTTAAGTATATAGATTTCTTGGATTTTATCTTTGCACTCATAAAATATGAGTTACAGGATCAAAATTAGTCATTTATTGAAGTATCTCTTATTAAAAGTACTTTCACATCAGGGAATCTTACAGAAACCACTCCTTTTACTCACACTCTTTGGCGGACTCCCAGAATCATAGGCAGGATCAAATTTAAACAGCAGACCTGTGCCTTTGCTCTACACAGTAGCTTTCCAGGTCATATTCTGACTTTGGGATTCTACTTAGCTGGATATGCATGTGCACTCACACATGTCTATCTAAAATACGTAAGTAGACAGAGAACAAGTATGCAAGATATTTTGAAATAAGACATTAGTATTTGCTAATTGTTGACAAGGGCAGTCAGGGACAAATATCCAGCATAAGTATTGTAGGGACAGGTAGAACATTCATAGTCCTCCTTTTCTTGCTCTATCGAAGATCACTTTTTTCCCTGGAAATACCTAGTCAGTGCTCAGATTTTGTGCCTTGCTAAAAATGCTTTGCTTCATTAGTTAGCATATTTAACAAGAGTTTTATTCAGTTATTGGGTAATAGGGTACTAGATTATCTTTACAGTTATTACATGTATGATGTTATTAAAATCTTAATACAGTGAAATATAAATAATTTTGAGGCATTTAATTGTAGCTTAACATTAGCATATAATAAAAAAGCTTTGTAATTTTGATAATTTGATCTTTTATTAAAGCTAGTACTTTTGTGGCACTGTACATTTTTTGCAAAATGCTCTCCCTCATTTTTCTATTTGTATTTGAGACAAAGAATGGAATATGTGTCACTACCCCTAATATGCAGATGTGGAAGGAAATTGAGGCAAGGGGTGTTTTGAAGTAATTTACCCAAGATGCCATACCTAGTAAAAGGCCACGATCAAAGTAGGAACCAAATCTTTCAAATCCAAATTTGGTTCATGCATTTTAATTGTCATATCTTCTCTATGTTAGTAGTTAAAAAAAATAAAGTCATTGGTGGACTAATGGTTTGAAATATAGGAGAGAAATAAATGCCAACTTCATAGAAAGGCAAGTGGTATACTTTGTTTTAGTAATTACTTTATAATTTAGGCTTTGTTGTTCTAGTGCAAACATATATGTCATTTAATAGAGAAAATATGAAATAAAACAGAGCATCTGTCTTGTCAACTCATTCCTGTGTTATGTTTTACTAGTTTCTTTCAGTAGAAATAATAATGAAATCATAGTATTATAAACATAGTGTTTTTATTCAAGCAACTTTATTCAAGCATCAAGGGATACACTATTTGCCAAAATTTTAACATCCTTAGAAGTACTATTTTATTTTGAGGTATTTCAATAAAAACAGTACATTATATAATATATATATCTACATACATATATTTAGGGTGTTTTCAAAAGATTTGTTTTCCATTTTGCAGAAGAGAATTAGTAATTCTATTTGAAATCTAGAATTTGATTTGTTTAACCAGGATAACTTAAAGAAATAATGGTATTGACTTTGGGTACGACTAGTAAGACTAAGAGATTGAAAATTAAAATATAACTTAATGCTTGAGTTTGAGAAGGAATAGAAGTGAAGCCCTTTTATTATAATAATCTAATCTGGAGCCCAAGGTTATTGGTATCTTTTATTTTCCTAATTGCTCTTTGTTAGGTGGTCTACTAAGTAGACTTATTTTCACATTTCGGGTACCCTACATATATACCCTGATGACATTATATTTTAAGTGATACTTAGATTTTTTTCCTGAAAACAACATCCTCTTTATTCTTACTGATTTTAACATTACCCTCTGCCATTTTCTCAATTTTTATTTAATAGAAATTGTATCTACGTGTAAAGAATATTGCAGATATTTGCCAATTTGTCTTTGTAGCTATATGACTATGCTAGAATGAATGGAGACTGGAAATCATAACAATTTATTTAACTGCTTAATAGTCTTTTTGTCAACTCTTAAATCACTTTTTTTTAAAGATTTATTTATTTATTTATCCATATAAGCACTGGGTGCAGTCAGAAGCGCGGGAGGGTGAGAGAATTCACCAGCGCCAGAGCCGGGAGCAGAGCAGGCAGAAGGACCAAAGTACACTGCTGAGGGGAGAAGTGGGCAACAGGAGAGGTCTGTGCACCATGTGGGACCCTCCTCCGGTGGCTGGGGAGCAGCCAGGGATTGAACCAGTGCAGCAGAGGCTGCGGGCAGCTTCGCAACCCAGCGCTCAACCGCTGCGCCACCGGGGAGGCCCTCTAAAATCACTTTTAATAAGTTTCTTCTGATTCTTTTTTTTTTTTTTTAAACATTTTTTTTATGCTTTTTTTTTTTTATAGAGGCATGTTTTATTTATTTATTTATTTATTTTATTTGTTAGATTGTTTTGTTTATACATGCACTGGGTACAGTCAGAAGCATGGGAGGGTGAGAGAATTCACCAGAGCCAGAGCGGGGAGCAGAGCAGGCAGAAGGACCGAAGTACACTGCTGAGGGGAGCAGCGGGCGGCAGGAGAGGTCTGCGCGCCATGTGGGACCCTCCTCCGGTGGCCAGGGAGCAGCCGGGGATCGAACTGGCGCCGCAGAGGCCGCGGGCAGCTTCGCAACCCAGCTCTCAACCACTGTGCCACCGGGGAGGCCCGTTTCTTCTGATTCTTAATCTAAGTTTTTCACATCTGTTTTAATTTATGGAGCCATTGGTATATATAATGCTACAAAATTGATAGTAAAAAGGCTTTCTGTTGTACTCTTCTTGTCTTCTCATTTCGAAATAAATACTTGATTGAACCTCATAAAACTATGCTTGTCTTCCCATAGAGTTGGGACAGACACCATAGTAGAATGAATTGAATGGGTACAAATTTCAGAAGTTACACAATAGCATTACAGTAAATGTGGAGTTAAGAGTTCAGAAGTTAAAACAATTTTGTCGCTTTATAATCTTTATTTTCTTACTTGGTATATTTATTTCCTTAGAGCTGTGCTTCTAACCTTGCCTCACTCATTCAAGACTTTTGACTCCTTCATTGAAAAATTTTGTCAGACTTATATAGTAATTTATCTACATAAATTACATGGTCTTCCTGACATTCAGAGATTTTTTAACTTTACTTTTTAGAGTATTCCTTAAACAAAACATATTTTATAATTTAAGATCTCCCACTTCTAAATGGGATTGAAATGAAAGATAAATTTAGAGAATAGAATAGATTATATTCTTGGCCATTTAAATATTCTTGTAAATGTCTGCAGTGCACAATACATATACATTGGTAAATGTTTGCATTATTATATAATCTATGTATGTTTAAAACATTGAGTAAAAAGTAGCACTATTTACAATATTGCCACGATATGGATAAACCTAATTCCCCTGGAACAAATGAGTACAATACACAATGGAGCACTACTCAGCAATCAAAAAAACTCATGCCATTTGAGGCAACATGAATGAAACTGGAAGGGATTATACTAAATGATGTGAGCCAGAAGGAGAAAGGAAAATACCAGTTGGATTCACTTACATGTGGAATCTACAAGTACCAAACTAAGGGTCAGACAAAGACAAGCTGTAAGTCTGACCTTTGAAAGCAGACAGTAGAAGGGGAGACAGTCAGAAGGGGAGGGAGAAGAGAAGAGTAGAGAACATGGTGGGAGCAGAGCACAGTGGAGTGTGGTGGACTTTGGTGGGCACTTTGGTGATGGGAAAACTATGGTGACCATACCTGAGAGGAGGAAGCCTACATTGTAAAAAATAAGGAAAGATTTTTCTTTTAAGTAAGGGCTTCAGGGAACATGCAAAGAGATAGGACTAAAAATTTGAATAGTCTTATTTCCAGTTGACAAAAATTCAGACCAAAATTTTAGACCATTTCTTAACTCTAGCTATGTTTTCTACATGGCTTAAAGTGCACAATTCTAAGTTACACAGTACTTGAAGATTACCCACAATAGAGAAATCACTGGAGGATGATAAAATCTTCCCTTAACCTTTCATTAGGACTAAGGAGAAGCTGCTCCCTGATCCAGTCATGTGCCTTAATAGGTGTCTTATATAGTCAACTAGTGTTAATTGAAAGATAAAATTCGTTCCCCATCCAGGCAGAAGTTTTGGAGTATAGTTGTGACATATATACTGCCTGATGCAAAGCATACTCTACACTGCACAAATTGCCATTAGCTCTTAGTCTTAATATGAATGAAAGGTGATGTTTAGCACCTGCTATTCCCTGTAGTTTATACAGTAGTGCAATAGTCTGGCTGCCACCTACATGTTTTACCTTTTTAAAAAAAAAAGAAGATTATTTATTTATACAAGAACCAGGGTACAGGCTAGATGCGTGGGAGGGTGAAAGGATTCACCAGAGACAGAGCGGGGAACAGAACAGGCAGACTGACGAAATACACTGCTGAGGGGAAAAGCGGGTGAGTCAGGGGAGGTCTGCAGCGCCATGTGGGACCCTCACTGGCCAGCCGGGATCGAACCTGTGCTGCAGAGACTGTGGACAGCCTCATAGCGCAGCGCTCAATCGCCTGTGCCACCAGGGGAGGCCCTGTTTTACCTTTCTTACAAATACTCATTCTTTGCCATGAGGGAGATTTTTTTGTTTTAAATCTGGTTCAGCCTATATCTCCCAAATTTCCAACCATCCAACCCAACAACACTTACCAAACAGCCAACCAGGACAAAACTACAGCTGATGAAACTAGGTATGAATTGTGCTAAAACCTATTATTTGGTTTTCTGTCATGTGCGAGTATGTTTCTTTATAGATATGTTATACTTTAGTTCTTATATACTATTAAAGTATTTTAAATATTTAAAATACTGTATAAAAGATAATCTTGATTCAACAGACATGTTCTTTTTATCTAGTAATCATATAACAATATACACGCCCAATTGTATATAATAAAAATATAGGAGACTCAAACAATATATTCTGGTCTTTATAGGCTAGTACACAAAATAGGAAATTGTTCAGATTATTCCAGATACTGTTGCTGGTCTGTTAAGAAAAAAATTGAAGGGCCTCCCCTGGTGGCACAGGCAGTTGAGCACAGCGCTATGAGGCTATCTACAGCCTCTGCAGCACAGGTTCAATCCTGGTCGGCCAGCGAGAATCCCACATGGTGCAGCAGACCTCTCCTGTCTCGCCCACTGCTCCCCTCAGTAGTGTATTTCGTCAGTCTGCCTGTTTTGTTTCCCACTCTGTCTCTGGTGAATCCTCTCACCCGCCCACGCATCTGGCCTGTACCCCAGTTCTTGTATAAATAAATAAATTTTTTAAAAAATTGAAGCATGTGGAACTACCCCTTATAGACACAATTACAAGACTATTCTTTAACCCTATATCTGAGCATGTTATAATTCATAACATACAGTTTAACCCAACTGGAATTCTCAACATGTGCTTGAAAAGGGAACTCACTCTTACTTAACGGCCCATAAGGATAACGGGGCAGGTGTATAACAAGCTCTTGCTTGGCCAGTACTTGTATGGGAACAGCCCTTTAACTGTCCTTTTGAAGGCCCGTGTTAAGGACTGAATATGGTGGAGTGACATCTGCAACATTGGGCAGGTGGTGAAGCTGATGCTTCTAGCTGCATGCCAATAATGGCTCTTAATAGCTTGGGTGGACACCAGATTGAGGTGTCTTTGTGAAAATGAAGAAAAGAGAAACTAATCATACATTTGAAGAGACTTTTACAAGCCACATCTCAAAGAAAAATGATCTTTTCATGAAATGGCATCTGATACTCTTAACTAATCTGCTACTCTCCTGATGCTGCTTTCTTCACCCAACTTTCTCTCAACAGACTTTGCAGAATATATTTAGATTTCAAACTCCTAGCCTTCTATTCTTTTTATGGCCTATGTAGGCTGTCAACAAACCTCTTGTACACAAATTCTGCTCTAATTTGATATGGAAAAGCTTGTAACCATGGAAACGTTCTTTGTACCCTATCTCAAGCCCTGGATGCTTTATTTACCCTTTATAGAGTAGAACAAATAATCTACATACATACTATTCACTTTATCTTTTTTACTAATTCCCAGCTAAATAGCAAATATATGACAATAACATTTCTTCACAAAGGTCATATTTTTAATCAGATAAGAGTTGTTTGACTTTATTTGGATTAAAAAAGATGAATAACATTTAGAGTGGCCTGTATTTTACCATACTATTTATGCATGTGGTTTATAGGAATATTTTGGTGATGATTTATTTGGAATGTTTTGTTTGTATAAAGTAGAAATGTCCACACACCAAAAATATACCATTTTGCAAACTCCTGATATGCATTATAACATAATACATATGTGCTTCTTATACTTCTTACTATTTACTACATTTAAAATTCTTCCCTTCCTATGAAATAATTCTAGATTAGCTGCTTTTCAAATATGTTACAGGTTGACACAAATGAAAAGGTAAAACTGCCTAATTTTGTTAATTTTCAATATTTGTTATTCCAAGTATAGTTTAACTTTCAGGATCTGTCATCTTTTATATGTTTATCCCATTCTTGTTCTTTTCATCAGAGGTAAGAGCAAGTACAGATCTTTAATCTGAGGTCATAAACTAATGATTTTATGTTGACTCTGTTAGAAGTACAGGTAACCTGTCATGCTCATCTTCCAACTACCAGCGTGATGACTCTTAATTCTTTATAATAAAAACAATAATGCTTGAACATGTAAGAAGAAAGCTCAGAAGTTCAGTGTCATGAATGGAGGCTTGAACTTCTGAAAGGTTATTGCAATTGAAAGCTTTATAGGCATCTTCCAAAGTTTTAGGGTAATACAGAATTTTTAAAAGTTAATATTTATGAATATGCCGCAATCTTACAGTAATTGTTGGCATCTTAACACTCAGACAAAGTGACTTTTAGTGGGGTTTATTAGCTTTATTAGGTCATAAACTAGTTTTCATGGGATCCCCTTCTGTTCAGCCATATGTTGATACTGCTATCTGAATGCTCACCTCTCTATGTAAGCATTCTTAGGTTTTCCGGAAGATAGATATTTTGCCTTATTTCCTCTTAGACTTATAGTTCATTCTTGCTATCATTTTGGGTTTCCAAGATCTCACCTTTTCATATTGACTACATGATTTAAAATAATTTTTTTAATTCCTGATAATTACAAACTCAGAACTTAAACAAAAAGGAATAATTACCGTTTCAAATGTCATTGCAGATTTCTAAAAGGTTAGAAAGCAATCGTGTTTTTACCTCAGTAACTAGGGCCCACTTCTGCATCTGGTTAACTATGGAATGGGGAAAAAAAAAACAAACAGAAAACAGAGCTATTGAATCTGTAAATTGCAGATAGAAGTTAATCCATAGAAAATGTCAGAATTTTGGAATATGGGGTAAGCCACAGTAATTCTCAGACCATTTGAGTACTGATCAGTTTCCTGTTACTTGACTTATTCTCCCATTGCCATTTTGACATATCTTCCTGAAGTAAGACACTAAGCCCCAAAATTTCACAACTGATGTCTTTAACCAAAGACATTATTTCATTTTATATACTGTTTCTCAATTTTTCTTCAGTTTCTTTTTACTAATTTACTTCAGTCTTTTGGCAGATCAGCTTACATGAATATTGTTTTTATTCCATTTAAAAAAACTTTGAATTATTTCAATACCAATTTTACCGTGATTGTGATGTAACTTTTAAAACTATTAGATACTAATTAACTGATACTACAGTAGGAGCATATATTATGTTCTAATCTTTAAATTTGGAGTTTATTCTACTTTTTATATGTACTAAATGGCTATTTTAGATAATATCTGAGAAAAAAAGTGCTGTGCTCAAATATAAAGACAGAATAGCATTTTCCGAAAATAATGCTCTTTGAAAAAGTAATTCTTATTATATTACGATCCAGTTTAGTACCATGCTTTGTACATAGTAGCTCTTCAGAAACTACTTGGATAATTGATTTATGGATTCTTGGAAGAAATGTTCATATTGGTTTGGATTTTTTTTTTTTGGTAATTACTAAATATATATCATCTGTCTAGTGTTCATTGAAGTAATGACGTTATACTTTTGTCAATACTTCCATTCTTACGCAAATGATTTTTTTTCTATTAGAGCCAGTTAGTATATTAAACAGAGTTTTTGTTGAACATTGTGCTAATATTAACTTTCTTTCCAAGTAGTTCTGTTGTTTTTAAGTACTCTTTGAGGCACCAAAAAGAAAAAGAATTATTGCCATGTCGTTGACAGTTAATATAGGAAAAATCTTCTATGTGATATTTACCTGACCTTTTCTATTAAATCTAATATTGTAATTAAACTATCCTAATCACCCATCAATATGGACCATAATTCAGTTCGTTGTAGTCACAGTTCACATGTAAAAGAGATTATCCATATCTCTCAAGTAACTCTATGGAGACCTCAGTAGTTGCAGTATCCTCTTACATGCTGTCCCCCAACTCATATCCTTTTATCTTTTGCCTCTTCCTGCAACGGCAAAATTACAGCAAAGGAACTTTTTCTTCTTCAAACAGTGAGCCACTTTCAAGTTCAGTTCAGGAAAACAAGGATTAAATAACCAAAATATTTTTGGAGAAGCTAAACTTGTTGCTTTGTTCTTTAATGAATATAGAGGGAAGCTTTTCTCACTAGAAGCAAAAAAGAAATTTCAAAGAAAATCATTTTTCTTATTTTAGGGATCTTAGAAGCTAAAGAATACCTGAAATACCTCATTCACACACACTTACTCCAAGTTGACATTTTAGCAACATGAAAGAGTTTGTAGGTATATTTGTTGTTGCTCTATAAGCTACCTTTTAGCTGATGGATGTCAAATGTTTCTAATTTCACCTTTTAAAATATATCTGACCCCTAGAGGTGACATGTGGGCATTACAGAGCTAGTGCCAGAAATGTTATCATCTGTGTGTACTCTAGAAAATCATACTCTCACTTGAGAATTCAGAAGCAGTAAAAGAATCATCATAATTAAAATCAAGAATTACTATGACAAGGTAAAAGTAATGAACATTATGTAGATTATATAGCATATCATATTGGTTAATGGCATGAGTTCTGGAATCAGAGTGGACTCTCACCACCTACTTGCTGTGTAAAGCTGTGAGCTAATATACCAACAATGTCTCCACTTTTCAGAGTTTTAGAAACAATTAAATGAGATAATACATGTAAAGCATTTAATATACTTGTCACATTAGAGAGCATTCAGTAAAAGCTAGCTATTTATAATTTTTCATCCTTGATTCATGAATTAGACTTTCTAATAGTTACAGTTGCTTTCAGCGTTTTGTCTGTTTGTATGCATATGCATGGTTGAAATTACTTGAGACAGGGCCTCCCCAGTGGCGCAGCGGTTGAGCACTGGGTTGCGAAGCTGCCCGCAGCCTCTGCTGCCCTGGTTCGATCCCCAGCTGCTCCCCGGCCACCGGAGGAGGGTCCCACATGGCGCACAGACCTCTCCTGCTGCCCACTGCTCCCCTCAGCAGTGTACTTTGGTCCTTCTGCCTGCTCTGCTCCCCTCTCTGGCTCTGGTGAATTCTCTCACCCTCCCGCGCTTCTGACTGTACCCAGTGCTTGAATAAATAAATAAATAAATCTTAAAAAAAAATTACTTGAGATATTTCCCCTACTGATATAGGAGGAGGCTCAAAAAGTGAGTATTTTCCATAGCCATTTGGTGGATTTGGGGCTTTACTTACTGTATGTATGTAGACCAGTGATCATTTTTATTCTGCATATGACCAAGGAAGTTTATCAGTACTAACAACTATCCATGGTTAATAAGGTAAATCCCTTAAAAAGAGAGTGATGATGAGAAGGAATGGAATAGGGTAAAACAAGAAAAGTTACAGAAAGAAGGGTGCATTGTAAGGAGCAGGTGAGTGCCATAAACACATGTTACCTGAGCTGGAGGTGAGGGAAAAATCCTATTTAAGGTCTGGCTCTCAGAAGTATTTAAAAATAAATAACTTTCACAACAGTAGAAAGAAAATCCATGAAAATAGTGCATAAAAAATGATAAACAAGTATACTACAAAAATACACTACAAAAATATGCTCAGATAATAGCAATCATTATAAATCTCATTTTGGATGTACCAGTGATGAAAATAAAACAATAGTCAGGGTACAGAAAGGAAGATAGCTATTTATCATTGGAAGACAGTTTCCACATCTTTATATACTAATCGCTGAACTTTCCTAACTGCTGGAATGATCCCAGACTTGCAAATTAACTTTAATCTGAGAGTATGATACAGCAAAGGATTAGGGAATAGAGAAAAATAGTTTTCTAACAATCTGAAGTTGTAAGGATAGAGATTCTGAATATCTCTAATACCCACTGAACCTTCCTTAGACCAATTATATGCTTTATACACTTTGGCTGTATTGTCTTTACTTGACTCTATAATTAAAAATTTTGAATTCCCATTGGTAGTAAGCAAATCTGAAATATGGTTGAATATGCAGGAAAGCAAGTGTCTCTGCCTCACATATTTTTAGCATGAAAATCTGGCAGGAACTCAATAAAGGAACTCTACAGAATTAGTCATCTCTTTGAATAAAATAGAAGCTAATATTCCATTATAATATGTAATTACTCTTATTTTCTTCTATCCTAGCTTGCCATCCTTTTAGTGAATTCATAATTTTAAGCTATATTTTTATTAAATCTAAAAATGTTCGGAATAAAAGTACTTTAACAAATGACTGTTTGTACTCTCTTTGGCCTTTTTGGTAATTTTTTGGACCATCGTTTATTTTTCTTTATAGGAAAGGTGATGGAAGCAGGAAAATCAAAAGTCTGATTATATATTCTGTGGACTTTTTATAAATTCCTTTGTTTTCACTTCTTTTCTCTCATATAAACTTTACTACACACATCATATCATGCTGAACTCCCACTTTAGAAAGACCAGAATCTTATATTTACTAACTCAAGGAAACACACTTAATACAAACAAAGTAACTTTCATTAACAAGGCTTTATGTAGAAAGAAGTAGCTTTTGGGGTGGCGGGGAGGCTCTTGGTGACAAAAATTATAGAAGGGACAGTTTACTTTTCATAAACACATAACTTTTTGCTTGATTGTTTTTGATCAAGAGTATTACAGACACTCCTGCCCATTGAGATTTGGAAGGAAAATCAAGTGATTGCACCTGAGATACAGGACTTGATTTTTCACATCAAGTGACCCTCTCATTTATGTGCCAACTTATTCTGTTTTCTAAGTTATGGATATGATATATGATGGTAAAGTCTTAAAGTGTGCATGTTCTAGAAGACTTGATGTTCTAACTACTTCTTGAAATTTTGTTTAAGTAGCATTCTGTAGAATGTGAAAGTTTATACTTTCTGAGGAAGATGTTAATTTAGCTTTTTCATCACTTACTATGGTGTTCAATTTAAGAGGGAGAAAAATGAGCATGTCACAGTAATTTCAGAAACCTGCTAAAGATATTACTTCTTGAGCTCATTTTGCACTTAGCGTTGGAACCATGAGTAGTTTGGATTTTACATTTGAAGAAATTTTAAAATTTAAATTCTTTGAAATATTAGTTAATATAATTCTGTTTTCCTTTCTCTTAGAATGAGTCACCTTATTCTGAAATTATTACTGTTATAAGACTGTTGAATTTTATCTAATATGATAGACTCTTTTCTGTTGTCATCTTCAGAATTGGGACAGCGTATTTTTTATTTGAAAGTAGGATCAACAATTTTGGGGTAGTTATAATCATGTCTTCTCCAGTTATCTACATAAATAAATTTCTTAGGCATAGATTTCTTATTGAATAGCATTGGTATTATGGCATATTCTTTAAATATTTCAGACATTTTTCTCTACAAGAAGATTTTGAGAAAACTGGTGACTACTGTTTTGTATTTGCAGATTATTCTTGTGATCTTTCATAGGCTTCTGTTCTATTTGGTATTTATTGTATACTTAAAACTTTATTATTTAGTCATATTGAAGTTTTAAAATAAGCTATTTCATTAAAATGAAATGATATATAAATTTTATATCGCTAACAAAATGTTTTAATCTTTGTTCCAAATTCTGCAGGAACCAGTGGTTTTTACTATATTATAAGGGAGAGAGATATAATCTCAGTATATTTCAGAAATATATTACTTTTTTCAGTGATTTCTCAGGCT